>NC_066280.1:3865000-5115000 GCF_905404315.1 Leptidea sinapis
GCAATACACATTGGTGAGCAGGGTATTGGACAATACTTCAATTCATATGATCGTCCAAGTCAGGGATTCCAGCTGAGGTTTTTACAAAGCAATTGCAGAATGTATATCCACAATACTACAAGAGTAAAGAATTTATTTACCGCAGCATGTGTTGCGAGTACTGTTTAATGTATCTATACTTTAAGTTTAATAAGAAGAGTTTGAATGATTTCATCAAATATTTTTAAAATGATACAATCTGCAACGATGTTTTATTATATACTTTATTTATATCATCATTACGAATGTGAGAGGTAATTTACTAATTACATCTATCACTTTCAAAGAATCGACATTGAGTCGCTCACCAATCATTAGGTTAATTACCACTGATTAGTAATGAGTATGGATCTGTTTAACTTAAAAAGCTAACTTTGTAACTATAAGAGATATCGAAAAACGGATCAGCGCAATCGCTCGGAAATACATCAAAACCCCCAGTTTGACACCAAACTTCTTTTTTTTTTTTTTAGTAGGCATCACGAGCAAGTGAGCCAGAATCGAGGAGCCAGAACCGGCGAATCCCTACTACTGTGAGCCAGAACCGGCGAATCCCTACTACTAATGCAAACACTGAATACAAAAGTGTGTAAATAGTGATAAATAATAGTCATATTAAAAACATACTGTATGACTTATCTATAATAAACAATGTTATAAACTTTCAAGCCGTTTTTGTATATATATATCTTTTTCAAATGAACATAATATTATGAAACCAAAGCCAAAACTAATTTTAATATTTTTCTGTGCGTTTGTAGACGCTTTATTAAGAAGAAAGAAGAAGAAGAAACCGTTAAAGTAATTTTAATTCATTTTTCAGAGATATTTTTGTTGCAATTTTTTTTTATGGAATACTTTTTATGGAATTTAAAACGAGCGTACGGGTCACCTGTTGTTAAGTGATCACCGCCGCCCACAATCTCTTGCAACACCAGAGTAATCAGAGGAGCGTTGCCGGCCTTCAAGGAAGGTGTACGCGCTTTTTTTGAAGGTACCCATGTCGTATCGTCCCGGAAACACCGCACAAGGAAGTTCATTCCACAGCTTTGTAGTACGTGGAAGAAAGCTCCTTGTAAACCGCACTGTGGAGGACCGCCACACATCCAAATGGTCGGGATGACATCCTAACTTGTGGCGTGTCGTGCGAAGGTTGAACTGGGCGGCAGCGGCGGCGGAATTAATATTTGGTAATTCCAATAAGTTAAAAAATACTTAATTCAAATATACGTCCTTCCAGGAAAAGATATTTACACGGGCACACATAAATGTCGCGGATGCTCGTACCAAATATTACCCGCACAGATCGTTTTGTTTTGTACCGCTGTCGTGTATTGGTATACTATGACGTATATACGTATAACATGCACCATCGTTCGAGTTAATTCTGTACTAAACATCAATTTCAAGCAACTATAATGCGATGGCTTTTATTTAAGTTTTCTTGCCTGAAATCAAGGACTTGATAAAGATGTAATTTAATTGTAATGTTGTTATAATTTAGATTACAATATGTAGAGATCTTAACAATGATAATATTTCAAAGTAGTAAATAAATAAAAAAATCTACCCTTGAACTATGTTCCAACAAATCAATCAATAAACAAATATGCTGCCCTGTGCTTCTCCGGGGCGTAAAAAGAATAGGGTAGTCCCAGGCCCTAGGGTGTCGTAAGAGGCGACTACGGGATTATTGAAAGTGGGAGAGTCACGCTACCGTCTTTTGACGTCAGCACAATCGGGCCTGACTCGTCCGGGTTACTTACTACACTCGCACAGAATACCGGCGTGAAGTAGCGCCCTAGTGCCGCTATGTTTCGCATAGGTTAGTGTCGAGGACCGGCGGCCATTTCCCCCCCCCCTTCCCCCCAAAAAATATGAGAGCGGTATCAAAAGAGAAATTACCCCAGGAGGGTACCGGCTCCTGTAGAGCCGGAGAATCCCTCCCCGAGCATTCGCGCTCGGGCTGCCCCTCGTATTCTGGGAAGGTGGGTTGAACAAACGAGGCAGTATCACCACGGCACCCCGCTCCACGCTTAATGTGGACTTTTGTAACATCAGGGGAATTCACTCCAACTTGAACGCCGTCCACGACCACCTTGAGACGGCGCAGCCGGCCTTGTGTTTCCTTACGGAGACGCAGATATCTCGACCTAGCGATACGTCATATTTATCGTACCCAGGGTACAAAATTGAGCACAATTTTATGCCTCATGCCGGGGTATGTGTGTACGTAGGGAGGATATCTGCTGTCGCCGTCTCGGCAATTTTGAGGGTAGAGACCTGTCTACTCTCTGACTCCACGTAGATTTATTGGACCGCGTCTGCATCTATGCGTGTGTCTACAGTTCCCAGAGTGGTAATGCAGAAACCGATCACCACATGGGCTGCGTTCAAACGGCAATTGACGACGTGCTTGCACAGATCCTCTCCGCAGAAATCGTAGTCTTGGGTGATTTCAACGGGCACAATGCCGAATGGCTTGGATCACGTACCACAGACTACGCAGGGCGATCTGTGCATAATTTTGCATTGGCGTATGTTCTGTCGCAATTGGTTGGAGTCGCCAACGCGGCTCCTGGATGTGGACAGTCACATGCCGTCCTTATTTGATCTTCTGCTGACTACACATCCCGATAGTTACCAGCTCTCTGTCGACGCCCCTCTCGGAACGTCCGACCATTGCCTGGTCAGGAGTGTAGTGCCCATCCCACGCCAACGTCGCAGACCACATGCAACCCGCCGCGTTTGGCACTACAAGTCAGCAGATTGGGATAGGATGCGCTCCTTTTTTGCATCCTACCCTTGGGGCAAGGTTTGTTTCCCTTCGGAAGATCCTAGTGCCTGCGCCGTTGCAGTAGGCGATGTGATACTGTAGGACATGGATATTTTTATACCAAGCTCTGTAGTACCGATCGGTGGCAGATCACAGCCCTGGTTTGATGCGTCAGTTAAAGCAGCATCTGACTGCGAAAAACAGGCGTATCGGAATTGGGTTGCGGCGCTGGGCACAAAGGATCCAAACTGCTAAGTTCTTAAGAGGAAATATAACCGTGCCTCCAGATTCTTTAAGCGGCAAATCACCCGTGCGAAATCGAAGCACGTCGTCAAAATCAGCGAGCAGCTTTCCAGTTACCCGACCGGAACACGCAAGTTCTGGTCGTTGTCGAAAGCTGCTCTCGGTAACTTCAACCAGCCGTGCATGCCGCCATTGCACATGAGGAATGACACCCTGGCCCATACGGCAAAAGAGAAAGCCGATCGCCTGTGCGCTCTTTTCGCCTCCAACTCGACTCTTGACGACAACGGAAAAACACCGCCGACCATCCCGCGGTGTCAGAGCTATGCCTGAAGTACAGTTCCGACAGAAAACTGTTAGGCGAGCTCTGTTTTCGTTGGACGTCAGGAAGTTGAGCGGGCCGGATGACATTTCTCCAATCGTGCTTAGAACGTGTGCCCCTGAGTTGACGCCAGTGCTAACGCGTTTATTCCAGCACTCTTATTCCAAAGGCGTAGTCCCTGACTCATGGATGTCAGCCCTTGTCCATCCGATCCAATAAAAAGGAGACAGTTCGGATCCGGCAAACTACAGGCCTATTGCTATAACCTCCCTGCTCTCCAAAATCATGGAGAGTATAATTAGCCGCCAACTTTTGGTATACCTAGAGGGTCACCAGTTGATCAACGAACGACAATATGGCTTTCGCTATGGTCGGTCGGCAGGTGATCTTCTGGTATACCTAACACATAGATGGGCGGCGGTTATTGAAAGCAAGGGGGAAGGCCTGGCAGTTAGCCTGGATATAGCGAAGGCCTTTGATCGTGTTTGGCACAAGGCGCTCCTCTCAAAACTTCCATCTTCCCGGCTTCCCGACAGCTTATGCAAGTGGACCTCCAGCTTCCTCAATGGGCGCAGCACACACGTCGTTGTAGACGGTTTTTGCTCGAATCCCTAGCCCGTGAACGCTGGAGTGCCCCAAGGCTTTGTGCTATCTCCCACGCTGTTTCTTCTGCATATCAATGATATGTTGGGCACCGCCAACATGCATTGCTATGCAGACGACAGCACTGGTGATGCCGTATACACGGGCCATGCAGGTCTCTCTCGGGAAAACGTCGACCAGTGCCGGGAGAAACTTGTGTCTTCTATCGAGTCCTCTCTCGAGAAGGTGGCGGAATGGGGTAAATTGAACCTTGTCCAATTTAACCCCCAAAGACTAACATTTGCGCGTTTACCACTAAAAAACCCCATTTGTCATATCACCGCTCTTCGACAACACTTCGCTTAAAGCCTCGCCTAGTATCGGAATACTGGGTCTCGAAATCTCGAGCGATTGCCAATATCGTGGCCACCTGGAGGGCAAAGCCTAATTGGCTTCGAAGAAGCTGGGCGTCATCAATAGAACACGGCAATACTACAAGCTGGCCACACATGGAGTATTTTTTTGACCGCGTGCAACGCAGAGCAGCTCGAATTGTCGAGGACCCAGTGCTCTGTGAACGGCTGGATCATTTGGCGTTGCGTAGAGACGTCGCTGCATTGTGTGTCTTCTAACGCATTTATCACGGGGAGTGTTCCGAAGAGCTGTTTAACCTGATTCCTGCCGCCCAATTCCACCTTCGCACGATACCCCACAAATTAGGATATCATCCCCACCATTTGGATGTGTGGCAGTCCTCCACAGTGCGGTTTTCAAGGAGCTTTCTTCCACGTACTACAAAGCTGTGGAATGAGCTTCCTTGTGTGGTGTTTCCGGGTCGATACGACATAGGTACCTTCAAAAAAAGCGCGTACACCTTCCTTAAAGGCCGGCAACTCTCTTGTGATTCCTCTGGTGTTGCAAGAGAATGTGGGCGGCGGTGATCACTTAACACCAGGTGACCAAACCCGTACGCTCGTTTGTCCTCCTATTCCATAAAAAAAATGCTGTTTTTCTAAAAATTTAAATTTTTTTTAAAGTGATTACCCTCACTTCTGGGAATAATTATTACACTAGTTAAATATGAAAACAAAATTCATGAACATAAATAACTGATTGTTAAGATTTGAAAGAGCGACATCTTAATTCAATTTCCTAATATGCAAATATTGGATTTGAGCTGGTTATCTTATAACTGTAAAGTAGATCCTGTAGATGGAGCCACAACCTAAGAGTTGAACATAGCATAATATCAAGATTTATGACGTCACACGAAGGGTTGGCTCAGTAGAAGAGCACTCGCACGGAATGCGAGAGGTCGCAGCTTCGAGTCCCACATCCTTTATAAATTTTGTTTTCAAATTTAATTTGTGTAATGATATGTTGTCTAAATATAAACACGCTAAAATAGTTAATTTAGTTTAACAAGATTGGTTTTTGGGTCATCCCAATTTATCCTTTCTCAAATATTTTCTATTGAAGGTTCGTGAAATAACTTGTCATCATATTAAATTTACTTATAATATTGAAATTAATTTCAAAACTTTGCACCGATGTCGAACAAACAACAGCTGCCAAACAAAAATTTGATCGAAATAATTAAACTTTGTTGAGTAAATAACTAGAAACCGATACAAGTTCAACTCTCGTCTGTTTTGACCAAATTCTGTAACATCAAGTTCATAATTAAAATGTTGTTAATTTTGTCACGGTTGGGAAATATTTGTTCGTTTTTAATCGACCTCAAAAAATGAAAGGAGAGAGTTTTATTTTTTATGGAATAGGAGGACAAACGAAGCGTACGGGTCACCTGGTTTTAAGTGATCACCGCCGCCCACATTCTCTTGCAACACCAGAGGAATCACAAGAGCGTTGCCGGCCTTCAAGGAAGGTGTACGCGGAGGTAAGAGTTATCTGATATTGGAATTAATGTTAATTTAGGGCTCTTTTTAAATTATTTTGGTATTTGTAAACGGACTGTTACTGGTTAACCAAGTCCTAGAGAGAAATTTAAATAAATAAACATTTTGACTGTTGTTCCTCAATATATTCTTGATAATGTTTTATATGTTCATAAGCACATTAAGAAATTTGCTAAAACTGTGACAATCATAATGTTAACACGAGGAAAAAATATAAATTTACTATGCATACTACTCGGTTAAGTCGACTTAGTAAATATTTTATTGTATATTATTTTACAATATGATCCCAGAAAATATACAAAACAAAAAGTATTACAAAATTTAAAAGAATTGTTAAAAAAACGTATGTGTGTGGTAAAGGTTGAATTATATTATAACACTAGCTGCCCCGACAGACGTTGTTCTGTAGATAGTAAAAAAACAACTGTTTTATATTTCAAAACATCAAAAATTACTTCGTAAATATGCTTGATGTTGTTAGAATGAAATTGTTTCACAGCGGAACTGTCCAACCGTGCGTCACTAAATTCTCTCATAGAAAATATGTCCATACAAAACAAATATTGAAAATAAAAATATTTATGGGTCCCAAATCGAAATAAAAACTACCCTATCTCTCAAGTTGGACCAAAGTGCACTCCATGAAGTAATCACCATTAAAATCCGTTCATTAGTTTAGGAGTCCATTGAGGACAAACATTGTGACACGAGATTTATATATATTAAGATAAATGATTTTCATAATGATACCACAGGCTTTTTAATTAGAAATATTTATTGTACTATAATTCATTGTAATCCATATTTTTAAGAAAAAAGGTCCGCTGAGTTTCTTGCGCCTGTTCTTCTCAGGTATGAGGCATTGTATTTGGAATCAGTGATTTGAAATCCAATTTTGAACAAAAATATTTGAATTTGACTATAACTAGCTATATTAAGTGGATTCTAATGAAATGGTACCCATGTATAAATGAGGTGATGAAGCTGTAATGCAGGGATCAGAAGTTATTAAGAAAATTCTGTATCTTATTCGTGTTCATAACATATTTGGAGAGATAAGTAGAGCGTAATGATCCACGTGGCAATATAAACTGATTCGCAACATATCACAAAACAAATTAAGGCGTGTTTTATAACTTATAAACTTAGATCTAGACTGGTCTGACTGACTAGAGGTGGACAGTTAACCTCTATTTTGAGCAACGCACGCACACAAACACAAAATCACATACAAATCGTGAGTGCAAGACGTAGCTTGTCACGCACACCAAAGTAATAAATGGCCTTTTTTTATCGGGTGTCTTACAGCAAGAGGCTCTATCTAGAAGTATAAATTATGGAAGCTTATAAACTTGCTTATTTATTTATTTTTAGACTCATGTTAAGTGATAAGCCGTCCCCATTACAATTACCCCTCAGGTTTCTTGAAAACCGAAAATTCTAAGCGACATCGCAATTATGTTCAGCACTTTGAGATATAATGCTAAGTCTAAGTAGCCCTCTAATGTAAGTAACTACTGCGCCCTTCAAACCGAAACATAATAATGACATGTAGCTGTAGTACATGCCGCTATTACCAGTGGGATGCTCCTTTGCACAGGATGCCGGCTAGATTATGGCTACCACAACGGCGCCTATTTCTGCCGTGAAGCAGTAATGTGTAAGCATTATTGTATTTCGGTCTCAAGGGCGCCGTAACTAGTGAAATTACTGGGCAAATGAGACTTAACATCTTATATTTCCAGATGCCGAGTGCAACTCTAGTGCCGCTCAGAATTTTTGGTTTTTTCAATAATCCTGAACGGCACTGCATTGGCAGATTGGGCTTTGCAATGGGCAGGGCGTATCAATTACCATCAGCTGAACGTCATGCTTGTGTCATCCCTTATTTTCATAAAAAAACCTATCTGTGCAAAGGAGCGGTTACCTAATCGAGCCGTACACCACCTCGAAAGTTACCACCACTTACCAATATAGCGCATCGTGTTTTATGTCTTCATTTAAATTGTGAGGGTTGTTATAAGTTCAAAGATAATCAATAAGTAAATCAAACAGTTCGCACGACACGCCACAAGTTAGGATATCATCCTCACAATCTGGATGTGTGGCGGCCCTCCACAGTGCAGTTTTCAAGGAGCTTTCTTCTACGTACTACAAAGCTGTGGAATGAGCTTCCTTGTGCGGTGTTTCCGGGACGATACGACATGGGTACCTTCATAAGAAGCGCGTACACCTTCCTTAAAGGCCGGCAACGCATCTGTAATTCCTCTGGTGTTGCAAGAGATTGTGGGCGGCGGTGATCACTTAACAACAAGTGACCCGTACGCTCGTTTGTCCTCCTATTCTATATAAAAAAAAGACAGGACTGAGTCAAGACTCGATACTACATAACCTAAGAATCTCTATCCCTACTATGTGATGCTTTATGATGAATACAATAAGAGTGGCTGTTTGTAATATTGAAATAACCATTTTTCACTACATGTATTTGAATATATATATGGTACATACATACATACACCAAATTTTTTTTTTACAATTGTTGTCTGTCTATCTGTTTGTTTGTTCCGGCTAATCTCTGAAATGGCTGGACCTATTTGGACGGGACTTTTATTGGCAGGTAGCTGATGTAATAAGGAGTCACTAAGGCTAGGTTTATATTAGATTTTTTTTAGATAAATAAAGTAATGTTGCAATGTCCAAGAAACGGTCTAACTCTAAAAATAATTTATATTGAAAACCAACGTTTGCCGGGTCAGCTAATATAAAAATACAAACTCTTTTCTTACAAACTTTATGTGACATTGACCTTTGTAACATTGATACATTTCAGTTCAATATTGATGGTAACTCTTGTATCCCTCGAGAGCTGGGATAATGGTTTATGTTTTCAATGTTATCAAATATTGCGAGGTGTAACAAAATTCTTTGTCGCCTCAAATTCCTTGCGGTTGAACAATAATGTCTGACCTAATTTTGTTTGAAGCGTCTATCGAAAGTGTAACTCCCTATCGATCATGTTACATTGGAGAACTTGGATTTGTAACTTGAGATTGATATCAAATGTATCTCAAATTGTATTATAAAAAATACGTAGAACAAATTAAAAAAAAAGAACATATTTTTAGGGTTCCGTAACCAAATGACAAAAACCGTCATGTCTGTCTCTGTGTCTGTGTATGTCACAGCCACTTTTTTCCAAAAATATAAGAACTGTTGAAACTTGGTACGTAGATGTATTCTGTGAACCGCATTAACATTTTCACATAAAAAAAATTTGGGGTATCAAACCCATCTATTCAAAAATTATGGCGAGGTTTCTAATATATTTTTTTTTATCTGAATAGTTTGCGCGAGAGACACTTCCAAAGTGGTAAAATGTGTGTGTCCCCCCTGTATTTCTAAAATAAGAGAATGATAAAACTAAAAAAAAAATATATATGATGTACTAGTGTACATGCATGCAAACTTCCACCAGAAATTGGTTTGAACGAGATCAAGTAGTATTTTGTATACGTATAAATGATGAGAGCTCATTTACACTGTATGATTTTGAGCAAATATTTTTTGCCTTTTCCATATAAATAATTTAATATCATTTTCTTTTCTATATAACTTTAATATTATGTTACTTGTTGCTACGGAGCCCTTCATGGGCGAGTCCGACTCGCTCTTGGCCGCTTTTTTTACTGAAACGTACTTCAAGGTTAAAAAACGTTAAAAGATCAACTGTATGTTGACAGAATCGTAATAGTGAGCCAGTTGAAATATTAACTGACCGTATTCGGTACTAATGCCGCTATAAAAACAATTAATTAATGCCAAGAAACCCAAATTTGTAAATTTTTACAAATGACTGTGGTGCCCTCTATTGGTGGTTATCTTACAAAAAATATAGATTTTATATCGTGTGATGAAAAGATACTAGAATAAAGATAAAAGATCAGTTTAATACGGTTAAGAATACAAATTAATGATGTTTCAATAATCGGACTTAACTGAAAGCGCTTGGGTAATATTACTTGTCCACGGAAACATAAGACCTGTATTCGCTTTGATTAGTGCGAGTGCAAGTGATTAGTGTCCAATTCTTGTTTAGTGGCTCTGTTTAGTAAATTCAGTTGTTAGGTGTCGATCAGCAAGTATGGACGAACATTGAGAAGCGCGCTTGCAATTGCAAGAAGTACTTAAAGAAGTATTGAACGCGGTGGTATCTCAAACCGAAAAACTTTTGGAAGCTGAACATGCAAGACGAAAAATATGGGTTCGAAAATGGATTATTAGAAGACCCATTCATGGCGCAAGCTACCAACTCTTTAAGGAATTGGCTGCTGAAGATACGACGGAATATTACTTCGCTCTTATGTTTATTGGCAGGCATGCTGCGAGTGAGGGGAAAGGGAACGTTACTACGCAGCCAACTAATCACCTGCACTAATCAGTCCCTGTCCATACTTGTTTTCTCTTAATCACTAATCACCTGCACTAATCACTAATCAAAGTGAATCCTTCAAGTTTACTTAATCTTCATTAACCTTAACTGCATTACCCATAGCATATACATTACAAATGAAATTTCTTAATCATTCCACGGTTTGGTTGAACATGTAGGAAAGTTCCTTGTAAAGAAACCAAGTATTACTCAGCACGAGAACATATACGCTGATATATTTTTTGATAACAAATAGGTTTCTGGATCACGGTCTACAATCAACCCCATACTACCGGCGTATGTGTTTGGTATTTGTATTCATCCCTCGAGCCGCACACGGATCACAACAGATTGGCCCTATTATACCCGCAATGTGGAGCAAAATTCGCTGTCAGCGAATAAGGGCTGAAAGGTTTGCCATCGAGCACTCATATATGAAGGGTCGTCTCAATGTTGGTGCTCGTATCTCATAGATATTGTTATGTGGTCGCTGATTGAAAAACTTCAGTCTATCTACTATATGCTATTTCCTATGATAAACAGAAGTATCACACATTTCAATGAAATACTTCTAAAGGTTGAAAACGGGTGTTTTGTTCTTCTTTTATGAGAAATAGTTGACAAACAAAATGTTCACTTGATTGTAAATACATCACCAGCCCATTACTAATACGACGCCGCTCAAGATTGTTAATACTCAATAGTTCTAAGTGCCCCCGCAATTGCGCTAGTAATTTTGAAACATTTTCTAGCCCATTGGTTTTCAAATCGAAAACCAATACGTATTCGCACACTTTTGCTTCACGGTAGACAAAAAAGGTGCCCACTTTGTAACATCACGTAGGAGGAATCATCCCACCAGTAAACTGAAATGTTATATATTATATTAAATTAAATTTCTTATTTAATTTGACATCACAGATCCAGAACAACGTTGAAAGGGGTAATGAGATTGGGTGTAATCGATAAAATTTCTTAGTGGTTGGCAAGAGTGTTGTGGTATTTTTTTGAAAATAAGGGCCGAGACGAGTATGACGTTCAGCTGATGGTAATTGATACGCCCTGCCCATAACAATGCAGTTCCGTTTAGGATTCTTGAAAAACCCCAAATATTCTGAGCGTCACTACAACTGTGCTCGTCACCTTGAGACATGAGATGTTAAGTCTCATTAAGTATTTGTAATAGTTGGCGGGGATTTGTCATTGCCAGTCAATTAAGGCATTTAGTTTTATAATTATTTAATTAAAGGAAGATTTTTTATAATATCTTATAAATATTATGCATGGAACATATCGGCACCCAGTGCATGCTTTTGTAAATTAAAAAGAAGTATTTTCATACTCATATAGAATAACTGAAGTTGTAGTATTTCAACACTACAACATTTTCTCTTTAGCCTAGATTCTGCAGGTCCATAGTAGCACAAATAATAGACCGTACGGGTCATCATTTGTTAGGTTATCACTACACTGTATGACCTTCTAGGAAAGGGCACGTGCCTTTTAAAGGAACTAGACAACGGGCAAGCTCATTGGATGGGAGTTTGAGCAGTTATGCGTCACTGGTAACCCAACCAGATGTTTTACTTTCTAGATGACAGCAGAATTGGTGATGATCTCGTGATTACGAGACCCAGTATCTGTAACGGTAACTCACCTTATCCGTACACGCTGTCTGTCAATGAGACGACGTATAGCTTACCAGCGATAGAAGTTTGTGCGGAAATTTCAATTCACGCGTCCCAATATAAGGCGATAAGAATGACTAATCAGGTATATTTGGACAGCTTCAGATTATTGACAGCTAATTACTGAGAGTAGAAGGTAGTAATTTATCTCTATCTGTAGATAGTATATTAGGAACGGACTCCCACGTTAATGGGATCCTAAAAATCCTTTAAATTTAAGCCGTGCCTATACTGTATATTATTTAAATACATCCCCAACTTTTTGATAACCCAAGAAAGTTATTATCTTATCTGCCTTAAATTACGTTAAAATCCATAACGTTTCACTTGAAAAGTAAATTATTAGACTAGCACTTTCTGACAAAACGAACTTTCTGTGTACATTTGTTACAAAAGCAATGTCGATTTTAATCTAGACCGAATCAGATTTATTGCGTCGAGACATTTTGAACAACTGATTATAGCTAGCTGCCTTCTCTAGACGATTGGACGGATTCGACCTAAGGCTTTTATTTTCAAGAGTAATCTGCAAAATTATTTTTACTAGTTTAATAACATTGCATTACAGAGTACTTGTTATAAAGCTGCTCAATTTTCATAATTAGAAAGCTTTTTGCTACAAGCTTTTACTTTGCTTTATTAAATTAAAGGAAAAACGTACCTAGTAAATTTTCGGACAGTTTTACTGAGGACAAAGTTTTGTTTATAAGTTACTGTTACGCTATGATAAGTCAACTTTGGAGAAATAAAATTAAACATAAGTACCATCACCTAAAACTGTTCAAATCGTACGGTAAGGTATACAATAGGGAATTATATAAATACTATAGATGGTACGTTAAGATTTTAATCGACGACGCATACAAGCAGCATATAAAATTGATCCAAAAAAATATTGTTGATGAACCAGTTAAATTCTGGGAATATATACGAGACAAAAAAAGTAGCAGGCAACGTATTGACACATACACATATTATGACACTGAGGTAACAGGCCAAGCAGCAGCTGAAGCATTTGCTCAATATTTTAGTTCGGTGTTCCAGGATGAAATACCGTTACTGAATCCGCAAAAAGCTACTCAATTGTCCAACATGTGTGGTGTCCGTTCAGGTTCTTCTGTTGTTGTCAATGTGATTCGAGATACAGATCTTGAACAAACGGCTACAAAACGTTTGAAGGCGCGATCTTCTGCTGGTCCGGATGGTATACCTGTGTTCCTTGCCAAGGATTGTATGTCTGTTTTCAGTCACCCGCTCTTGTACCTCTACAATCTTTCGTTAAAACAATCCAAATATCCAGATTGCTGGAAGATATCTAGAGTGACGCCGGTTCCAAAGAGCAAACCAACAGAAGATGTTGCGTCATATAGACCGATAGCAGTGTTATCAGTTTTCGCAAAAATTTTTGAAATTATTCTAAACAATAAAATTATCAGCCAGGTTGGTAGGGAGCTTAGCATTGCTCAGCATGGGTTTCGGAAAGCACGGTCAACGAGTACAAATCTCACCGCACTAGTAGACTATGTTTATGCGGAAAAGGATGCGGGTCGACAAGTAGATGCTGCCTATTTTGACTTTCGAAAAGCTTTCGATCTTGTTGACAATGACATCTTACTACGTAAACTAGCTGTGATGGGGTTTACTGACAACCTACTCAGATTATTTGCATCATATCTTAGCAATAGGCGGCAATTTGTAAAGGTGAATGGATACGATTCTGAATATTTTTACACGAGGTCTGGCGTAAGTCAGGGAAGTACCCTTGGACCAACGTTATTTTTAATAATGATAAATGACCTTCCGGAAACGGTCCAAACCTCCAAGTGCTTATTGTTTGCTGACGACCTGAAACTATTTCAGAGTATTGCAGATAATAGTGATACCAAAGCTCTACAAGCGGATATCGATGCCGTATCTCTGTGGAGCCAGGCTAATCACCTCCCTTTCAACTCTGATAAGTGTAAGGTTTTAACATTTTCAAGGAAACGACTGCCGATCACCGTAGCTTATAATATGTTTGACGCCCCTATGGAAAGAGTTTATGACATTTGCGATCTAGGACTGACATTAGATAATAAATTAAATTTTCATCTGCATATTATAACTACCTGTAAAACAGTGAATAGAGTACTAGGATGCATTATTAGGAATGCTTCTCAATTTAGTGATATTAAGGTAGCGAAGGTATTATATAATGCTTACGTGCGGAGCAAACTTGAGTATTGCGCTACTATCTGGGATCCCTATGAGGATAAATACACCCTCATGATTGAGAAAACGCAGCGTAAATTTGCCCGCTGGCTCTATAAGAGGACCTTCGGATATTACCCATATTTATACCCTTCCTTATTTGTGTATGGGATGGTAGAGCTTGAGAGGCTTTCGTTCAGGAGAAAGATGCTGTTAGTGGTGCATTATCTCTCCATAATACGAAATAAATTAGAGTGTCCGCAAATCCTTGCTCAAGTTGGTTTATTGGTACCAAATCGTATCTCCCGTGATACGGCGGGGGCGATGGCTCCGCGGCGTCGGCCGCGTCTACTGGAGCGGCCCGTCACGCGCACCCGACATGCGGAGAACGCTCCTACTATTCGAGCATTACGTCTGATCGGCGACTTGCTCACTCAGTGTGACATTGATTTATTTGCGGACAAATTTCAAACGATTGTAAATGACCCGCATATTATGTTAGATAGTACTTGAATTATATATTAATAACTTTTTTATTTAATTTAAGTATTGACTTAAAACTTTGGACTTATTTTATTTGATTATTTGGCGCTATGGACAATATTTGATTTTATATAACTTGATATTTTTTGTATTATTTTATCATTATTTATTTTATCTTTAATTTAAAATCTAATTTTATTATATTAATTGTTTTTTTGTGACTAGCTTGTAAACGCTTTGGGTAAAACTGTAAGTTTACAGGTTTATATAATAATAATAAATAAATAAATAAAGACATTGCCGAGCCCGGTGGTCAATTGGTCACCGTCAATCAAGAAATCGATCGAATGCCTCAGACCTGACAAGAAAGGCCGCAAAAAACTCAGCGGTTTTTTTTCATCAAAAAATATGTTTACAAAGTAATATTGTACAATTAAACTTTTTATTTAATAGCCTGAGAGCGGTCGCTCCATTCCCAATCTGTGGTATCATTAAGAAAGTCATTAACGCTTAAGTAACCACAAACGTTTTTTAACAATTATTTTGAATATCGTTATACTTTTTTTATGAACATTTTCTGGAACCTTGTTGTAAAAGCATATACATCGCCCCACAAAATACTTACTAATTCGACTTAGCCGAATAGTAGGCATTAGAGAAAGAATTATAAGAGTAAAATTTAACTAGATCGGTAACGTTAAAAATTTTATTAACGACATCCGGTAATCACCTATCAAGACTATTAATCAAATTCAAATATTTTTATTCGAAAGAGGATGTGACATCACATTCCAAAAAGAATGCCTCAGACCTGGCAAGAATGGGCGCAACAAAATCAGCGGATTACATTTTTTTCATCAAAAAATGTTTACAAAGTAATATTGTACAATTAAACTTATTATTTAATAGCCTGAGAGCGGTCGCTCCATTCCAAAACTGTGGTATCATTAAGAAAGTCATTTACGTTATAGTAACAATAAACGTTTCTTAACAATGTTTTTTTTAGTTATGGAATAGGAGGACATACGAGCGTACGGGTCACCTGGTGTTAAGTGATCACCGCCGCCCACATTCTCTTGCAACACCAGAGGAATCACAAGAGCGTTGCCGGCCTTTAAGGAAGGTTTACGCGCTTATTTTGAAGGTACCCATGTCGTATCGTCCCGGAAACACCGCACAAGGAAGCTCATTCCACAGCTTTGTAGTACGAGGAAGAAAGCTCCTTGAAAACCGCACTGTGGAGGACCGCCACACATCCAGATGGTGGGGATGATATCCTAACTTGTGGCGTGTCAAGCGAAGGTGGATTTCGGCGGCAGGAATCAGGTAAACAGCTCTTCGGAACACTCCCCGTTATAAATGCGGTAGAAGACACACAATGAATATATAATTATACGTTATAGTAACAGTAAACCTACAAAACTTTGATTATTGTTAACGAATCTGGTAAGCCATTTATTGAAGGACGACTTAGCTTGTAAAATTTCTTCTCTAATGCCTCAAAGTGACGAGCGCAATGCCGCTCAGAATTGTGGGTGACATAAGAATCCTGAGAGTCACTGCAGTACCATCAGCTCAGCATAGGAGACGAGCTTAGGCGTTTGATGGTGACAGAAAAAGGGAAAAATTTAAAGAAATTCTTAGGGGAGATTTCAATTGAATGAAAGCTGTAGAAAACTGTAATAATATGTTACCTTCTCTTCTATATGGATGTCACACATGGACTTTCAGGAATAAAATAAAACAAAAAATTAGATCGACACAGAAAGCAATATGAAGAAGCATAATTTTAAAAATTAAATAGATGAGAAATGATCTAATCAAACAAACAACAAAAATAAAGATGCACTGACCCACGCATTGAAACTAAAATGGCAATGGGCCGGTCATATACCTAGGTAGCACTTAAAATGTTTAGAAAATGAAGAACGGCGTAATGTTGAGAGCTGCCAATACTTTTATTGTTTTTCGAAGTAATCTCCATTCCTCTCTACACATCGTCGCATTCGATGGAACTACTGAAAAAAGCAGTGGGCCCATTCTTCCTCCTAAGAAGAAGAGGTCTCTTCTATTGTATTTTCGTACGTTTGCATCTTCAGGGCTCGTAAAGTAAATACCTCGAATTTTATCTTTAGTTCTTGAGAATAAATAAAAGTCGCAGGACGCCAGGTCAGGACTATATGGCGGATGACTCATTATCTCGACACCTGCCATAGTCAAATATTCAACAGTCCGTTTTGCGGAGTGCGCTGAAGCATTGTCGTGGTGAAGGATGATCCCGCTTCGAGGGCGCTGCTGTCGAATTTTTTCCAAGACAACAGGCAAACAGCGATTGACATACCAGTCTGCAGTAACTATCCTTCCATCTTCTACCACAAATGTCGCGAAATGGCCTTTCCGACCAAAGAATGAGGCAATTATCTTTTTTCCTTGAATTCATTCTGTCTTTACCTTAGTTGGCCCATCCTGGAAAGGAATCACCCACTGAGCTGATTGTCTTTTGGTTTCGGGTTCGCAGCAATATATGCAGCTTTCATCACCTGTGAGGATGTCAAATACAGCATTTGAATCACCGCTGTTGAACTTATCTAACATTTGGCGACACCAGTCCATGCGAAGGTGTTTCTGGTCGTCGCCTAAATGTTCATGTAATATTTTTTGAACTTGACTCATAACAATGCCTTGGCTTGCTTGTATCTGCTGATAGGTCACTCTCTTATCTTCCTCTATCATGCGTCGCACAGCACTGATGTTATCTTCAATAGTCGCTGTTAAAGGACGTCCTTCACGCGGATGATCATTGAGATTGCTACGTCCACGTTTAAACTCGTTAAACCAATTGTAAATAGTGGCATGAGATGGGGCTTCATTAACAAATGCTTATCGTAGCCTATCATAGCTTTGTTGTTGAGTAAGCCCACAATGAAAGTCAGTATAATATCATAAATCATTGATTGAAGTTCTGACATTCTCGCGTTATGTTCATTTTCACGTGTAACAAGAGTTTTAGATTTGCCGCCAAATCACAAAAACCAATGACAAATGAAAGCAATGTACTACATTACTATATATTATTATTAGTACGTATTACTTTACTATATATTACTAGGTTACCAAAGAGTTCTAAAATTGAAATTCAAAAAAGTTTTCATTAGCCATGTTTCTAACTGCCCAGTTCCTAAAACTTTCAGTGTCACCCACGTACCACGACTCACAGACAAGAGATGGACGATTCAGACAACGAAATGGAAAGGACTTAAAGGCTATAGAAAAGTTGTAAAAAGACTGTGTAAAAGGTTGGAGCCTGATGATATAATCAATAATGGAATACGGTGGAAAAGAATGGCTATTATTAGGTAAAGACCATATGGTATGGAAGAAAATTGAGGAGGCCTTCACTTACTACTTAATTATAACATTAATAATTATTAAGAAATAAATTACTAACATAAAACGGTTTATCTGTTTTAATTCTTATAATATTAGGCTTTAGTTAAGTTAAGGTAACTAACAAAAACTATATGTTCAAGTTAGTTTAATTTTATTTTATATAATATATGTGTTTGAAAACTATTTGTAAAATTATGTAAATATCAGTAAAATCTTTTATAAAATTATAATATTTCGCAAGAGGTAGGCTGCATTTTCTTTAATTTTGTTTTATATTTAATAAGTCCGCTAATAGCTGATATTCAGTATGGCTATTTCAAAAGCCCAATAAATATTGAAAAACTTTGTGCATTTATAGGTGAGTGCCAAACTCCTGAATATTGGACAAATTATTTCATAACTTCAACTTAAGCTATAGTTTTCTAGCGACTGGACGGCCGCCAGATTTCGAGTTCTAGCCAGGATTGAATTACAGTTTGCACTTCCTAGTTATTATGTAGTTATACTTGCTTTGAGACAGTATCGATTGAATGAACTCAATTGTTCTATAACTTTAAATTTTTCTTGAACATCATTTAGCTATACAGTTTTATTTTGAGTTGTTTGATTACGAGTTATTTTTTGTCATAATAATAATATAGCCTTTATTCAGAAAGTGGAATTTACATATTATATACTTACATACCATTCTGTGATACATTTGCTCCATTTGTCTATACCCCGAAGGGTGTGTCCCGTTTCGTCATCATGCTCAATATTAAATTTATTTAGTTCTCGGCATATGCTCGGCATGTGCTGCAACCATAAATCATTGCACTCATGCATACAATGAGTAGTTCAAATATAGGAGAGTTTTCGAATATATTTTAGTTATTCAAATGAGTTCCGAATCCATTAGAGTTTTTTAAGTGAGGACAATATGATAAACTAAATAAACTTAAAGTTACAAACGTTGTATAATAGTGTTACGTTTTGCAATAAGATTTCTTATCTGGTGTCAATATAAATTCTAGCAATATGCCAAAGAAGAAAGTTTCTCACTTGAATTATTTTTGGCGCATAAGTTTCAATTTCGGCTAGAGGTTGACGGGCACTTGTCCAGCGCAATAGAACACCAAACCTCAAAGTGGAGGCGAAAACTTTTGACTTGCATAATAGTTTATCATTCTGGAAGAAGGCCGGCTGTATTGATCCTACGCTAAAATGTACGTTTATTTTAAAATTTTATTCAGAAGCATCTTTGTTGGAAAAAATATGCTTTTGAATGATCTTTCGATTAAGTTTAAGTTGAATGATACAGATCAATTTACTTCTAGAAGGATTTTGAGTTGCTTTAAAATATAATAACGGCTTTTGTTTTGTAAAAGTTATTTTTAAGTTTCTTAAAAATATATAATAATTTCATCAAGGAGTTTCATTATAAAGAGAATGCATTGTGTGAATGATCAAACCTCTTTGAAAGCGCTGTACTTAAAACGTTCGTCTCACTTTGAGACTAAAAAGTTAATTTTCACCACGCGTTTCGCCACCATTTTCCTAGCGTTGATTTTAGTCCTTCAAAAAGTATTTTGGTCATTTTACTACACTTCGTATGACGGGAAAAAATACTATGGTACTTCTTAACAATTTGTTATGTTTTAAAGTGATAACCCTTAAGTTAAATACACAAATAATATTTGAAAAAAATATTTTATGAACGATGCGTGAATGAACCTAACGCGAGAATGACAGAACTTCAATCAATGATTTATTATGACTTTCGTTGTGGGCTTACTCAACAACAAAGCTATGATAGGCTACGATAAGCATTTGTTAATGAAGCCCCATCTCATGCCACTATTTACAATTGGTTTTACGAGTTTAAACGTGGACGTAGCAATCTCAATGATGATCCGCGTGAGGGACGTCCTTTAACAGCTACTATTGAAGATAACATCAGTGCTATGCGACGCATGATAGAGGAAGATAAGAGAGTGACGTATCAGCAGATACAGGCAAGCCTATGCATTGTTATGAGTCAAGTTCAAAAAATATTACATGAACATTTAGGCGTCAGGAAGCTTTGTACCAGATAGATTCCCCATACTTTAACCGACGACCAGAAACACCTTCGCATGGACTGGTGTCGCCAAATGTTAGATAAGTTCAAAAGCGGTGATTCAAATGCTGTATTTGACATCGTCACAGGTGATGAAAGCTGCATATATTGCTGCGAACCCGAAACCAAAAGACAATCAGCTCAGTGGGTGATTCCTTTCCAGGATGGGCCAACTAAGGTAAAGACAGAATGAAATCAAGGAAAAAAGATAATTGCCTCATTCTTTGGTCGGAAAGGCCATTTCGCGACATTTGTGGTAGAAGATGGAAGGATAGTTACTGCAGACTGGTATGTCAATCGCTGTTTGCCTGTTGTCTTGGAAAAAATTCGACAGCAGCGCCCTCGAAGCAGGATCCTCCTTCCCCACGACAATGCTTCAGCGCACTCCGCAAAACGGACTGTTGAATATTTGACTATGGCAAGTGTCGAGATAATGAGTCATCCGTCATATAGTCCTGACCTGGCGTCCTGCGACTTTTATTTATTCCCAAGAACTAAAGATAAAATTCGAGGTATTTACTTTACGAGCCCTGAAGATGCGGTGAAAACGTACGAAAATACAATAGAAGAGACCTAGGGGTCTCTTCTTCTTAGGAGGAAGAATGGGCTCACTGCTTTTTTCAGTAGTTCCATCGAATGCGACGATGTGTAGGGAGGAATGGAGATTACTTCGAAAAACAATAAAAGTATTGGCAGCTCTCAACATTACGCCGTTCTTCATTTTCTAAACATTTTAAGTGCTACCTAGGTATATGACCGGCCCGTTGCCATTTTAGTTTCAATGCGT
Organism: Leptidea sinapis; assembly: GCF_905404315.1. Lineage (NCBI taxonomy): Eukaryota > Metazoa > Arthropoda > Insecta > Lepidoptera > Pieridae > Leptidea > Leptidea sinapis. The sequence goes on from NC_066280.1 coordinate 3,885,953, forward strand.
GGGTCAGTGCATCTTTATTTTTGTTGTTTGTTTGATTAGATCATTTCTCATCTTTTTAATTTTTAAAATTATGCTTCTTCATATTGCTTTCTGTGTCGTTCTAATTTTTTGTTTTATTTTATTCCTGAAAGTCCATGTGTGACATCCATTTAGAAGAGAAGGTAACATATTATTACAGTTTTCTACAGCTTTCATTCAATTGAAATCTCCCCTAAGAATTTCTTTAAATTTTTCCTTTTTTCTGTCACCATCAAACGCTTAAGCTCGTCTCCTATGCTTAGCTGATGGTATATGGTATATGAGCTGATACATCCAGCCCATTTCACTGCAGTGACTCTCAGGATTCTTATGTCACCCACAATTCTGAGCGGCATTGCGCTCGTCACTTTGAGGCATTAGAGAAGAAATTTTACAATCTAAGTCGTCCTTCAATAAATGGCTCACCAGATTCGTTAACAAAAATTAAAGTTTTGTAGGTTTACTCTTACTATAACGTAAAATTCATTGTATTATTGAGTATATTCATTGTGTGTCTTCTACCGCATTTATCACGGGGAGTGTTCCGAAGAGCTGTTTTACCTGATTCCTGCCGCCGAATTCCACCTTCGCTTGACACGCCACAAGTTAGGATATCATCCCCACCATCTGGATGTGTGGCGGTCCTCCACAGTGCGGTTTTCAAGGAGCTTTCTTCCTCGTACTACAAAGCTGTGCAATGAGCTTCCTTGTGCGGTGTTTCCGGGACGATACGACATGGGTACCTTCAAAATAAGCGCGTAAACCTTCCTTAAAGGCCGGCAACGCTCTTGTGATTCCTCTGGTGTTGCAAGAGAATGTGGGCGGCGGTGATCACTTAACACCAGGTGACCCGTACGCTCGTTTGTCCTCCTATTCCATAACTAAAAAAAACATTGTTAAAAAACGTTTGTTGTTACTATAACGTAAATAACTTTCTTAATGATACCACAGTTTGGGAATGGAGCGACCGCTCTCAGGCTATTAAATAAAAAGTTTAATTACTTATTAAACATATTTTTTGATGAAAAAAAAAACCGCTGAGTTTGTTGCGCCCTTTCTTGTCAGGTCTGAGTCATTCGATCGATTTCTTGATTGACGGAGACCAATTGACCACCGGGCTCGGTAATGTCTTATTTCTCCAAAGTTGACTTATCATAGCGTAACAGTAACTTATAAGCAAAACTTTGTCCTCAGTAAAACTGTCCGAAAATTTACTAGGTACGTTTTTCCTTTAATTTAATAAAGCAAAGTAAAAGCTTGTAGCAAAAAGCTTTCTAATTATGAAAATTGAGCAGCTTTATAACAAGTACATATGTGTATTAAACCTAGAAGTGAGGGTTATCACTTTAAAAACATAACAAATTGTTTAGATTTACAAGAGCGACATCTGAAGTCAATTTCCTAAAATGCAAATATTTGGGTTGAGCAGGCAACCTGTGAGTTGAACAAAGCATATAAAATTTTATGACGATACGTCACTTGAACGGTTAGCTCAGTTGGCAGAGCACTGGCACGGAACGCTAGAGGTCGCGGGTTCGAGTCCCGCATCGTTCATAAAATTTTGTTTTCAAATTTTATTTGTGTCTACTGTCAGTAATTAGCTGTTAAAAATCTGAAGCTGTCCCAATATACCCGATAAGTCATTCTTATCGCCAGTTCACTGTTGCAATTTCCATACAAACTTCTATCCCTGGTAAGCTATACGTCATCCCATTGACAGACAGCGTGTACGGATAAGATGATGACAGAAAAGTCAACGATAGTTACGGCTACAACCGGAGATAGACTGAATATTGGGAATGGCCGTGAGACAACTAGAAAAAAATTCTAAGAACAAGGGTGAATAATAAAATGATAATGAAACAAATAATTTTATACAGTACAATACAGTTATCTAAGATTTTATTATAATTACGGTCAGACTACTTCATGGTAAAAATAAATAGATTTCTTTTTAAGTCGAAAAATAGAGTCGTTAAAATGAAGCATAATTTACGAAGCGAAAAAATTCCCAGCGATTTCTGGCAAACTAATTTTCAGCAATTCCAATACTTGATTTATTCCTACGGGATTATCAAATGAGAATTTTAATGAGTTATTCTCGCTTAGAATTTGCGCTGGAAATAAAAATTCACGTTTTATGTCCAGATACACTATATCAACGTTCACAGCGAGGATGACATGATTCTGAATGTACTTTTATATTAATAATTAGTTATTTTTTAAAGTAATATATTCCTCACTTCTGGGATTGATCATAAAAATTAAAATTGTAACAAAAATTTATGAACGATGCGGGATTCGCAAATTTAATTTGTATAATTAATCCCATTACTTTAAAAATAACAAATTGTTTAGATTTGAAAGAACTCAAGTCAATTTCCTAATATGCAAATATTGGGGTTGAGCAGGTTAACTGTTAAGTAGATTTTGAGGATGCAGGAAACCTGGGGTTGAAGAATTATGAACTATGCGTCACTGGAATGGTTCGCTCAATTGGTAAGAGCGCTCAGACGGAACCCAAGAGGTCGCGATTTCGGGGCCCGCATCGTTCATAAACTTTGGTTAGAAATTTAATTCGTATACTTTGATATTTTGAAAAATATTAGAAAGAGATTATATAACTAAATTATTTAACCAATATTAATAACTAGCTGACACCTGCGACTTCGTCCGCTAACCAACATTACTGAGCACGTGGTGCTTAAAACATTAATAACATTATACTAAATGAAGTTATTGCAATATTTTTTTAGATAAGTGCCAAGTAGAAAACACGTTTTCAGTGACGGGCGCACATATGAAAACCTCTATAATTTTATTTATAATATAGTTGATATTTCGCTGCTGTTTCAATCACAGCAATTATCTTTTTTAATATACCGATCCAATGATTCCTAAATTTAAACTGTTGTTTCAAACACTTGTAAATTATTATACCTATTGAAGTAGAAGTCACCTCATAAGCAGAAAAAAATAACGCCGCACATAAATATTGTCAATATAAAATATGTTTAATAATAAATCAAATTAAAAAACAGCAACATATTAATGAAAATGATTCAGTTACAAAAGCTAAACGTCGAAATGTTGGCTCTGTATTTGTTTCTAGCTCAAAATAATCACATTATCTTTCGCTACGACTTTAATTATAAATTTCATTACTTGCATTGCTATTTACACTATAATTTTATAATACTTATCAATATAATATACTATATATAATATATAACTAGCTATAATATATAACTATATATATATATATATATATATATATATATATATATATATATAACTAGCTGACCCGACAAACGTTGTTCTGTACATTATAAATAAAATGCTGTTTTTATCAATTTTGTCAATATTCGATACTTCATAACATCAAGAATTATTTCAAAAATAATAACACTGTTGTTAGAAAGAAATTGTTTCAGAGTAGAACTGTCAAACTGTCATTAATTCTCTCGTAGAAATTATGTCCATACAAACAAATATTGGAAATAAAAATAATTATTGCTCCCAATTCGGAAAAAAAAACCACCTAGGTAACACTGATAATGTTTAGAAAATGAAAAACGGCTTAATGTAGAAATTTACCAATACTTTTATTGTTTTTCGAAATAATCTCCGTTCCTCTCTTCACATCGTTGCATTCGATGGAACCACTGAGAAAAGCAGTAGGTCCATTCTTCCTTAGGGTTCTCTATGGCAATTTCGTACGCTTTCACCGCATCTTCAGGGCTCGTAGAGCGAATACCTCGGATTTTATCTTTAGTTCTTGGGAATAAATAAAAGCCGTTGGGCGCCAGGTCAGGACTGTATAGCGGATGACTCATTATCTCGACACCTGCCAAAGTCAAAGATTCAACAGTCCGTTTTGCGGAGTGTGCTGAAGCATTTTCGTGGTGAAAGAGGATCCTGCTTTGAGGGCGCTGCTGTCCAATTTTTTCCCAGACAAAAAGCAAACAGCGATTGAAATACCAGTCTGCAGTAACTGTTCTTCCATCATCCGACCAAAGAATGAGGCAATCATCTTTTTTCCTCGACTTCTTCCTTTCTTTACCTTAGTTGGCCGTTCCTCGAAAGGAAACACCCACTGAGCTGATTGTCTTTTAGTTGTGGGTTCGTAGCAATATATCCAGCTTTCATCACCTGTGACGATGTCAAATACAGCATTTGAGTCACCGCCGTTGAACTTATCTAACATTTGGGGACACCAGTCCATGCGAAGGTGTTTCTGGTCGTCGGTTAAGGTATGGGGAATCCATCTGGTACAAACCTATCTGACGTCAAAATGTTCGTGTAATATTTTTTGAACTTGACTCATACCAATGCCTAGGCTTGCCTGTATCTGCTCACTGAGAGGTCACTCTCAGCAGATACAGGCAAGCTCCTTATCTTCCTCTATCATGCGTCGCACAGCACTGATGTTACCTTCAGTAGTCGCTGTTAAAGGACGTCCCTAACACAGATCATCATTGAGATTGCTACGTCCACGCTTTAACTCGATAAACCAATTGTAAATAGTGGCATGAGATGGGGCTTCATTTAGAAATGCCAATCGCAGCCTTTCATAGATTTGTTGTTGAGTAAGCCCACAACGAAAGTCATAATAAATCATTGACCGAAAATTTTCTCACGTTAGGTTCATTCACGTGTAACAAGAGTTTTAGATTTGCCGCCAATTCACAACAACAAAAGACAAATGAATGCAATATACTAAATTAGGTTACCACAGAGTTCTAAAATTGAAATTCAAAAAAAGTTTTCATTAGCATTGTTTTTAACTTTTTTTTATGGAATAGGAGGACAAACAAGAGTACGGGTCACCTGATGTTAAGGGATCACCACCGCCCACTTTCTCGTGCAACACCAGAGGAATGACAAGAGCGTTGCCGGCCTTGAAGGAAGGTGTACGCGCTTTTTTTGAAGGTACCCATGTCGTATCGTCCCGGAAACACCACACAAGGAAGTTTATTCCGCAGCTTTGTAGTACGTGGAAGAAAGCTCCTTGAAAACCGCACTGTGGAGGACCGCCACACATCCAGATAGTGGGGATTATATCCTAACTTGTGGCGTGTCGTGCGAAGGTGAAATTCGGCGACAGGAATCAGGTGAAACAGCTCTTCGGAAAACACCCCATGATAAATGCGGTAGAGGACACAAAATGAAGCGATGTCTCTACGCAACGCCAAGTGATCCAGCTGCTCACAGAGCACCGGGTCCCCAACAATTCGAGCTGCTCTGCGGTCAAATGGATCGAGCTGATACTGGGGCACCTCAGACCAGAGATGACATCAATACTCCATATGTGGCCGGAACTGTAGCGCTAAAATGTGGGCCGGCTTGAAGTATTGTCGTGCTCTATTTATGACGCCCAGTCTCTTCGAAGCCAATTTGGCTTTGCTCTCCAGATTTGCGCTCGAGATATCGAGACCCAGAATTCCGATATTAGGTGAGGCTGTAAGGGAAGTGTTGTCGAAGAGCGGTGATACGATTAATGGGGTTTTTTTAGTGGCAAACGCGCAAACTTGAGTCTTCTGGCTCGAAGCTCGACTGGCTTGCTGATCGTTAGTGTTAAAAACGTTAGTAACCGATTGACAGTTTACTGAACAAAGAGCAGGTTAAGTTGTCAGGAGGCAGATTAGAGAGAACCAACATGGTCTATGGAATTAAAGTAGAGTAGACTTATGGTTTTGATATTTGTAACACAAGTAACAAGTAAGACTGCACTCCATGAAATAATCACCATTAAAATCCGTTCATTAGTTTAGGAGGTGAATGGGAACAAACATCAGGGCATGGATTTATATATATTAAGATAAAATATATGTATTGATTAAAATAAAAAAACGCATTCTTTTATATAATATGTTTTCACTGGAATAGTATAGGAAAATCCTAATCCAGAAAGCATACAGAAAAACTTTTGCTCTTTTTTTGCGAAAATGACTTTAGAATTGTTTTTTTTGGTAATAGCGACTTGTTTATACAAAGCCATTTTGATTGATTTTTTTTAAGTGCGAATCAATTGAGTTTCGTTTGAAGATCGAAGCATTTCAATGAAAGAAACAATCTGAGCAGCAGAAGTAAGTCATACACAATAAAATATTTTTAATAGTTTTTACTATGCAAAGTTTCTGCCAAGTGCTTGAATCACAGTCGATACTTAAACACACAATAAATATTCCATATTTAAATATGGACTTTTATTTGCACTGTAGACATTAAATGCAATAAATGTTCAATATTCCTCCTCCTCTTATGCCTCCTACTTCAATATGCCTCTTTCTTGCTGAATGCGAGTCTCGAATCGAGAGAACAAAGAAAGCATTGAACACGTCTCAGAACTCCAACCAAAAGCTGTAGACAACGTCATGTGTTGAATGTCTTTTAAATTACAATAACTGGCTCTCTTAATTCTTGTTAAAACGGTGTCGATCGAGATTCATAAGCCCGACTTCAAAGTTAACCCCCTATGAACAAAATCCATCGGAAAACTTGTGCTTGACCAAAAAAAAAAACAAATGGTTTCTAAGTTTCTAAGTTCCACCAGTGGGAGGCACAGGATGCCGGCTAGATTATGGGTACCACAACGGCGCCTATTTCTGCCGTGAAGCAGTAATGTGTTAATACTGTGTTTCGGTCTGAACGGCACCTTAGCTCGTGAAATTACTGGGCAAATGAGACTTAACATATGACGCCTCAAGGTGACGAGCGCATTTGTAGTGCCGCTCAGAATTTTTGGGTTTTTCAAGAATCCTGAGTGGCACTGCATTGTAATGGGCAAGGCGTATCAATTACTATTAGCTGAACGTCCTGCTCGTCTCGTCCCTTATGTTTATAAGAAAACACAGTTTTTCTGTATATGTTTTGGATTAAGGTTTCATCATATTGTTGTATTTAAAAAACTATCTGTATAGATTATAATTGTCATATTTATATAATTCAATTATTAACTTTAGAAGATACCAAAAGGTGAATATAACCCCGAAATCGTGTGTCCGTTCAAATTGTGTTCATTTTGTGTTTTTTTGGGAAGCTGCTAAAACAAACATTTTTAAACTGCATTTTTTTGTAAGTTACTCCGCTAGTAGGTCTTATAATTGCTCAAGTTGTTTTTGAGTTAATCCATTACAAAAACCAGAATTTTGTTATTGAAAATAAAATGTTTGTTCTAGATTATTATAATTAATGCAGTAAATTCCTGATTACTACAGGCATTGTAACTGACAGGCACGTCACATTAGCGGGAAATGAAGTAACACTGAAACAAACTCCAAACTCAATATGTTGCCTAAAAGGTAAAGTTATCAATGAATGTTTCGAAACGTTCAACTTTCCAAGTCGTAACTGAATTCTACAAATTTATTCCAAACACCTACTTTATTCGGAGCACCCGGTCTTCATATTCTACGAATACATTATATGATGTTATTGAAACAATCATATTTATTGAGTTATATTGAACGTATAAATATCTTGTTCAATTGTTTTAACTATTCGTGTCTTACAAGACTCAATTTAGAAGTTAAGAATGTTATCTGTGTACAAATCTGATGTATTTACATTTTCCAAATGTGTGGATGCAAATTTTAAGACGTGCTTGTGAAAATATGTACAACTTTTCAAATATTCATCTTTAACTATAAAATTTAAACTACTGAAATATACCTATGCCTATTTTGATTTGATTGATTTGATTTGACCCGTACGCTCACTTTGAACTCATCTTCTACTACAGAACTACTACTTCTTTAGACTACTTTTCAACGCGTTTGAGCATTTGCGCTTTCTTTTACTACACCACCTATTTTATTTGTTATTTAATATGCCCTTAAATTAAACATTGATATTTTTTTATGGAAATGGACAGGATACGTGTCACCTGAAGGTAACGGATAAGCGCAGCATAGGCTGAGCGCAGCATAGCTTGTAGAGAGTATAGACTCTCTACAAGAGCGACTCCGACCTTATAAAGCGTTGAGAAAAGCTAAATTTTAACTCGAAAACATGATGATACGTGGCGGGTGAGGATTCAACCGGGGGCTCCGTGATGAGAGTCATCGGTCCAACCTTTTGCGCCTCCGCCGCTACAGAATTGATAAAGGTGTAGTATGTTGTTAATACTCATAAAAACCTGAAGATAATAATAATAATAAATATTCCGAAGGTTAAATTTTTTTATCAAATTGATAATTAATTATCCAACTTATGATACTTAAGCATAAAAGTTTGAAATGTTCACGTATACTAATAAAATCCAAAACAAATAAGTACAATAAATTAAACCGGCACTATCCTTGGCAAAGTTTTCCTGTCCTGCAACCTGATTGTATCAACCTCTGCATATTGACTCCCTGCTGCATCCACTACCGACACCTGCATCTCCCGGCACCCTGCTAGGCACCATCACCACATTATCGGCATCATCATCCTCAGCAGCAGCACAGCAAACGCCAACTAACACTTCTCACTTTTATTTTATTATTTTATTTTGTTAGTTTGAAATTAAATGAATTTATTCTTCATTTAATTTCATAAACTTAATTTAATTATTATTTATTTTTAGACATTTTATATGTGTGCTATCTGCGCAGCGCCGCCGACAGGCAGCACTGGCAGGGTCGCCATGCGATGTTGGAGGTTCGGGTATTCAATGATTATAAGTCTGAGTGCGATTATAAGCTCCTTTATTAGAGTATGCCACTGCTTATATACTAGTTGGAGAGATGAGTGTGTGCATATGTCTATAAAGGTAATACACACACAACACTACTATTCTTCTCGTTTCTGCGATCATCCTTTGAGGACTACCTACTTGCACAAAAGTGGTCACGTACGAGTCGGATTTCCAAACGCTCATCGTTCCTTAACATTATGCACATATGTTTAGTTAGTATTCAGAATATTAGAATTTGGCGGCAGTAGTTATTGACGGACTGACGACGGAGTATAGCGCAGTATAGGCTTCTGTTTGATTACCCCTCTGGTAGGAAGTCCTAAAAATCACTTAATATGTTCACCAAATTTAGATAGTAAATATACTGCATTAGATAAATTTTATTATTTTTAGTGTACGCTTTCAGCCTTACAAATAAAATTGACAAAAAGTTATAACCAAGCATAAACCAAGAATATGTAAAATATTTACAAATAGAAATTTTGCTTACGAATGGTTTGTTCGGACGTATAACGTTTCCCGCGTTTATTCAAGGCAGCTTGTCATTTGGAAAACTCAGAATATAATTGTATTGACTGTGTTGTCAACGATATTGTAAACATTTTGCATTTTCTTTGTTTGCGAAATTGGACCTGCCTAATTGAATTATTTGTCCGAAGCATATTTTGTTTTATTAATAATTGTGGACGAGTACATATACTCGTCCACAATTTCGAGAATACAGTTCTGAACTATTGCGGAAGTACATGAGACATTGTTATTAGGCATAATCTTCGTCTTTTCTATGTTCATTTTTACAACAAGTCCTTGGAAAGCTGTATGAAGGCCATATGGCTTAAGTCTTCCATGGTCTCAGTCATTATAATGATCTTCGAATTGGAGGTGAATGATGTATCCGCCGTTGATATTGATGCTTTGTCCTTTCAAGTCCAGATCTTAAAGACATCTACCAATGTAGATGTGAACAGGTTAGGATTTAACAATAGGATAGGCTTCCAGATCAGATCCTGGAGAAGTACTGCCATGGTGCAGCTTCCATACAAACATTTCTACTCGATTATCGATATATCGTTAACCAACGTGGCCTCTCTGGAGAGACTAAAACGCCGCCCAGGTCCCTCTTTTTTATAATATTTTTTAAGCCCAATAAAGATTATTAAAACTTGCTTAAGTAGCTAACAAACTGTTCTAAAATTACGCGTCACAATTTTAACGTAAGCATATCCATTTAACCGCAACTAAGTGAAGGGCTGTATTGCTGTACGCTGAACATATCCGGCGAAACTGCCAGGAATATAAATGAAGATATGTCGTAATAAATTTTTCCATAAAACGTTTTACTGCGAACCCCGTTCCGGCAAAATTAAACTGATGCAGAATCGTGAAGTCCTTGCAAATCATATTATCAGTAAGATGCCTGAATAGCTTGCGCATGTTATTTTTATAATATTATATTTAAACAGTTCCTACTTTATGAAAAATTTGCGAGTCGAGTAGGATTTTTAACTGATGGTAAGTAATTCTTGAGAAATAAATATATCTGATCGGTACTGCAATTATGCTCACTTTGACGCTTTTTCAACACTCAACGCTGGTCATGAAGCTATGCCACTATGGTATAAGAGAATCTGCGCTCGATCTTCTGATTGCATATTTAAATAATAGGATTATGAGGGTCGATGTGAATGGCAGGAGATCTCCTGGGACTTCTCTCGGTATGGGGTACCACAAGTGTCTATTCTTGGACCCTTCCTCTTCCTAACTTATATAAATTATCTACCTAATCTTGTACAAACAAAACACAAGGTAGTATTGTTTGCGGATGACACTTCGCTCATATTCAAAGTTAAAAGAAGCCAAGTTTTATATGACGAAGTAAACAATGCTCTATCTCACATCGTGAACTGGTTTAGCACCAATAACTTATTGTTAAATAGTCATAAAACTTAATGTACAAATTTACCGCGCCAAATGTCAAAAATGTAAATGCGAATATTTTATTAAACGAAGAGGTGGTAAAACGAGTGTAATCTGCTATATTTCTTGGCATAATTCTTGATTCCAAATTGCAATGGGGCCTCCATATTGAAGGATTGGCGAATAGGCTTAGTTCTGCAGTATATGCGGTTAAAAAAAATTAGACTGTTGCTTCTCAATATATTCTTGAAAATGTTCTATGTGTTCATAAGCACATTGAGGAATTTGCTACAAACAGTGACAATCATAATGATAACACGAGGAACAAACATAAACTTTTTATGCCTACTACTCGGCTAAGTCGAGTTAGTAAGTCTTTTGTGGGGCGATGTATATGCTTTACAACAAAATCCCAGAAAATGTTCAAAACAAAAGTACTGTGACATTCAAAAGAGTTGTTAAAAACGTTTGTGTGGTAAAGGTTATTATACATAAATGACTTTCTTAATGATTCCACAGATTGGGTATCAAATGACCGCCCCCAGGTTATTAAATGATAAGTTATGCAATAATGCAATATTACTTTGTAAACATATTATTTGAGAAAAAAACAGCCCGCTGAGTTTGTTGCGTCCGTTCTTCTCAGGTCTGAGGCATTTTTTTTGGAATGGGTGGTAGTTAATGATATGAATCCAGAAATTAACAGTATCACCTAAATATTAAAACTAGATCCCTGGGAGATACTAGGTGCAGTGATGAACTCGCGAAAAACACGGCTTATTATATATGGTATGTGATTGCGATACTGGTGAAGCCTGATAATTTAGTTCATGCGACAATAAACTGGTTCAGAGCACGAGTGTACAAGACGGAATTCAAATTGTTAATCTTGATTAAATTCGATCGCGGTGATATAGGTTCGAGTCGCTTGAGTATTATTTGTTTTGTTGGTCTGTTTTTGTTTTCGGGGATTATTAATTAAGATGCGATAAAGCCCTTTATTTTACCACAGTTAAATTGGATTATAATAATATTGACACTTTTAGACAAATTATCTTGCCCCTAACTAGACATAGCCTGAGACAAGTAGTAAGACAACGATTTTATTTATTTAATACAATATTTTACGTATATAAATACAAATAAACATCCATGACTCGGAAACAAACGTACATATTCATCATATAAATGTTTGCACCTACCGGGATTCTGACCCAGGACCTCTAGCTTAATAGACAGGGTCACTAAGCACTCGGCTGTATAGCTATGTTCACGTTTAAAGATGTCGGTGTCAGTGTGAATACTTTTTATTTTTTACTAATAGCGCAGACTTACGGCCGTTATCGTTACCTATCTATCCTTAATTTAACTTACTAGAGGTAGACAAATCTATCCTTTTACGCTTACTTACATTTCAATAACCTATTGACAGATAGCATTAGACTAACGGCCGTTTTCAATAACCTATCTATCCTTAGTTTAACTTACGGATACATTGCTGTCACCGTTTAATGACAAGATCTTATCTATCCATACTTATGTCCAATATAGTTATAGTCCAATTCTATCTGTCAATAGGTTATTGAAATGTAAGTAACTGTAAAAGGATAGATTTGTCTACGTCTAGTAAGTTAAACTAAGGATAGATAGCTTCTTGAAAACGGCCGTAAAACAATATTGGACATAACTGTGGACAGATAAGATCTTCTCATTAAACGGTGACAGCAATCTATCCGTAAGTTAAACTAAGGATAGATAGGTTATTGAAAACGGCCGTTAGTGACATAGTTTCACGTTACTTACGTAACTTCATATCTAAATGTCCTATTCTAACTTAAGTGATTTTCATAATAGCTCTTTTTAACTTTGTAATGCTAAAGTTCAACCTTTTCCTTTACTTTGATTAGAATTATCGTTCGAATCGCTGTTATTACCGTTTTACTCGACTCACTTCGCTCGACCAATAGACGATTTTAATTCTCTACTAATTTATTCTCAAAGGAAACCTGTTACTTAAAAGGTATAAAAAGTTGCTTTCTGGCGTATTTAAATTTAGCTCTTCTAAAATACGGCATTTTTTTTTATTTAACTTACTAGCTGACCCGACAGACGTTGTTTAATAAATAAAATTATTTTTTTATATGAATTTGTCAATAATATATCATAACATCAAAAATTACTTCGTAAAATATGCAACCCTGCTGTCGTAATGAAATTGTTTCACAGCAGAACTGTCAAACCGTGCGTCAATAAATTCTCTCATAGAAATTATGTATGGACACATCAAAGGAAAAACAAATTTCGAGGGTATTCTGGCAGAACGGAATAAGTGCACATCAAGCAATAATGAGAAAAACGCACTTAAAGTTTTGAGTGATCATAATTAAACGTAGAAGCGTAATATAAAAATCGTAACAGTTATTGTAGTTAGAAATGTTATCTAATAAGTATGTAATACATTCATTTTATGAAAATTATCGTTAAAAGTGAAGAAAAGAGGTAAAATCTGCGTAAACGTGGTGTAGTTGTTTTGTTTTACCTGAAATTCGTTATTTGGCTATAAATCCTTAAAAACATCAAATATTGATACCTGTGATACTAACAAGGAATCACTGTATCACTGAGACTCAGTTTATGTTAAAAAAACTAAAATAATCATGTATTAAAGAGAGCAATGAACTGATAAATATTTTGAAAATTACTGAATGACAAAAAGAAATAAGTGGTATATGTTTTTATTATAATGCTAAAATAAAATCTATTAATTTCTTAAAATTGTGGCTTACCACTGCACTCTATTTCCTACATTGTCCTTGTCTTTGTTATGAATTATTTTAGAAGTCAGATCTTTTAAGTCGTAAAATTCATGATATTTCAATTCTTGTGTTGTATATGGCTCCTCATCTGTCTTCTTTTTTGACCTCCGGCATTCCGTGCCGGTGCTCTAAACCACTGAGCTAACCGTTCGAGTACCGCCTCGTTTTGTTTTTCAAATTTTATTTGTGTATTAATCTCCTGAGACTCTTCTCAGTATGGGGGTACCACAACGGTCTATTCTTGGACCGTTCCTCTTCCTTATCTATATAAATGATCTTCCTAATCTTATAGAGAAAAAATATAAGGTAGTATTGTTTGCGGACGACACTTCACTGATTTTCAAAGTGAAAAGAAACCAAGCTATGTATAACGAAGTGAACGATATTTTATCTGACATCGTGTACTAGTTTAGCGCTAATAACCTATTGTTAAATAGCAAGAAAACTAAATACATTAAATTTACCGTACCAAATGTCAAAAATGTAAATGCAAATGTTTTGTTAAACGGAGAGGTGATAGAACCGGTGGAATCTGCTATATTTATTGGCATAACTCTAGATTCCAAATTACAATGGGGCCCCCATTCATTGAAGGATTGGCGAACAGACTTAGTTCTGCAGCATACGCGGTTAAAAAGATTAGACAATTAACTGACATAGATACGGCGCGACTAGTATACTTTAGTTATTTCCATAGTATTATGTCCTATGGTATATTGCTATGGGGCAACGCTGCCGATATTAATACAATATTTGTGCTGCAGAAGAGGGCTATTCGCGCTATTTATAACCTGGGTCCTAAAGAATCATTGAGAGCAAAATTTAAAGAAATTAACATCTTGACTGTTGTTTCATGTTCATAGGCACATAAGTGAATTTGCCAGAAACTGTCATAACCATAATGTTAACACCAGAAACAGACATAAACTTATGATGCCTACTACTCGGCTAAGTCGAGTTAGTAACTCTTTTGTGGGGCGATGTATATGCTTTGACAACAAGATCCCAGAAAATGTTCAAAACAAAAGTATATCGTTATTCAAAAAAATTGTTAAAAAATGTTTGTGTGGTAAAGGTAAAACATAAATGACTTTCTTAATGATACCACAGATTGGGAATGGAGTGACCGCCCTCAGGATATTAAATAATAAGTTTAATTGTACAATATTACTTTGTAAACATATTTATTCGATGAAAAAAAAAGCCCGCTGAGTTTGTTGCGCCCATTCTTCTCAGGTCTGAGGCATCCATTTTGGAATGGGTGGTAGTTTTTGACTTTCAGTGATGTCACATCCTATTTTGAATAAAAATATTTGAATTTGAATTTGAAATCCTAGAAGTGAGGGTTATCACTTTAAAAACATTACAAATTGTTTAGATTTACAAGAGCGACATCTCAAGTCAATTTCCTAATATGCAAATATTGGGGTTGAGCAGGTCATCAACTGTAAAGTAGATACTGTAGATGAAGCCACAACCTGTGAGTTGAACAAAGCAAACAGAATTTTATAACGAGGCGGTACTCGAACGGTTAGCTCAGTGGTTTAGAGCACCGGGACGGAACGCCGGAGGTCGTGGGTTCGAATCCCGCATCGGTCATAAAGTTTTGTTTTTCAAATTTTATTTGTGTATTGTGAATAGCCCAAAGAAGCATAAAAGCCACATATTTGTTTCTATTTTGGCCTTACATAATACCTTTTTTCCATTTATACACATTCAGACCATAGAAAACAGTATGCATTATTGGTTAATCCTGTTCCTTAAATAGTGAGGTTAAATACGGATATGCATTTGATTATCTCCACATCGGCTTGACTTTATTCCACATTTTTGATAAATTTCCTCTAATACAGAGGCTTGAAAATAATATGAACGTTTAGTTTCAAGCCTCTAAAGAATAATTATCAAAGAAGATGTAAGTATCTTCTTCAAGTAAATCTTGTAGAGTAGGGGATCTTCCTAATCGGATACGTCGCCAAACAAGCTCTCCATCTGACTCGATTTCATCACTAACACATTCATACAGCAAGGCTCTTGGTACTGGTTGTCGATCTGTAACAAATATCACCCACGATGCCTAGATTTTTCTTGATTATATAGGTATAATATCACAGAGAAGAGGTTTTTATATGACGGTTGATTGGAGAGACCTATATTTGGCAAAGGGCGGAACACGTACCAGTTGTTCGACGTTTAGAGAAGTTTTCTTAGTTTCGTGCACATCTGTAACGATGACAGTACGATGCTGAATTGGTTCAGTATCACTTTGAGCAGAATAGTGATGTCATGGAAACTAAAATGAAATATTACTATACTTACTTATGACTTTTGTTTTGAATTAAGCAAAATTATAAACTCGAAACTCTGTAGTAAAGTATATAAATACCTTGTGTTGCGCAATTTTGTACACACGCACACAGTCTATAATAGGATATTTAATAAAAATTTCTATTAAATGTAGCACGTGCGCACACGATGATGTTGAAATGAGACTAAAAACCTTAGCAAGCAAAACCGTTTAAATGAGTCTTATATACTTTTGATATTAAAGTAAAGCAACAAAAAACTTACTTATTCCGTTCTACCTGTTGATAAAACAAAGGAGTGATTTAGTTATTACATATAGTGAGAACCATATAAAATCCGATATACTTATTTGTCGCTAGTCAAAAAGTAAATGTTTCTTTGTGAGTAAAGAGAATCCTTTATTTTTTTATCACTGTATTTAAATATTCATGTTGTGTAATAAGTGATTCTATCACTTTTTGCTTTTAGATTTCAAAGAAAATATCGTAGATAATAGCTTTGCACAGAAAAAAAAAACCGTTATACAAGCTCCTACGGTTATACGGTTTTGCTAGATAAAAAAGCAGAGAAAAAGAAGTATGCCTATGTATATAACTAATTTTTATAAAATTTTGCACTTATTTGGTTCTGCCAGAATACCCCGATTTGTTGTTTTTATTTAATTTAGCAACATTTTCCTTTTAATTCACCTTTTAAACCTTCTCTGGACTTCCACAAATAATTCAAGACCAAAATTAGGCAAATCGGTCCAGCCGTTCTCGAGTTTTAGCGAGACTAACGAACAGCAATTTATATTTATATATATAGATATATAAATAAAGATAAAACTTAAGAAGTAATTTGATTTGATATCTCAAATACGTCTTCATTTATTGTTGCATTCATAACAATTTATTTATAATTAACTAACATGATACTGATAGCTGCCAATCTAACAAAATAGCTGTTAATATATCTACCAAATATCATATTTATGCCGCACAATATCACAAGGCAATTTCTTTTGCTAGATAAAACTATGATAATTACATTGTTTCATAGATGTTATCGGTTCTAACTCTATACGCCATATGAATTTGGATTGTCGTCAAGAATGAGCCTGCATAGTCTGGCGACTGAATGTCGCAAAAATAAATTTGTCTGGAACAATGAAGATATTATATTATTAAACGCCTGGAACACATTTTCAATATCAAACGTTTCTAGATTATTTGGGTGATTTTGTGGTTGAATCATTTAATTGTCTAGCGGAGTTACTAGTCCCAATACCTTTTTTTTCATTTATGACATGAGCACCATAGTAACTAAACTAATATTTTTACAATTGTTTGTTTTAATTTGTAACAGTTAAAACAAGTCCTCAGTTTCATCATTACAAGCAAAATGACGTTAAACTTATTGAATTTTTTTTTGAGACAATAAGGGACAAAATGAGCAGGACGATCAGCCGATGGTTATTGATACGCCCTGCCCATTACAATGCAGTGCCGCTCAGGTGAATAGGCGCAAGGAACTCAGTGAGTCTCTTTTTTTGCATTAAAATTAATAAAAGCCTGGCGGTCGCTTCATTGCCACTTTCATCGTCTTTTACATTTCAAAGACAACGTAAGAGATTGTAATTTTAACGAAAGGCAAACTTATCTGAACCAGTTCCTCACATAAAAGTTTTTGACATTATTTTATTATTAACCTTGAAAATGAAAACTTTGTTGGTTGAAACAAGAAAATCGGAAAGCGCTGATCTCTCATTAGGGACTTCATAGAGATTAGTCACACATAAACTCATCGGTTCTATATAATCAAGTATGTTGTTCTCTGTATTATAATCATAGTTATATATATATATATAAAACTCTGTTAATTATCTTAATATTTCATTACTATAACTTATTTGAACACTTTCTCATCGGCTCGTTGGTCTAGGGGTATGATTTTCGCTTAGGGTGCGAGAGGTCCCGGGTTCAAATCCCGGACGAGCCCTAATTTTTTTTGTGTCGCTAATATCTTATCAAGTAATAATTTATAAAGTTTATAGGGTTGATCATTTTCTTTTAAAGTTTTAAAGAAAATTTAAAGAACCTTGGATCATTGTATCAAGACTATAAATGATGCCAAGTTAAAAAAATATGTTATGCCTAAACTTAATGCTGTCATATAAACAATTAGTTAATATAAAAAAAATGTAGTTTGTACCTACTAGTCACCACTATTCCTTGCAATCGTCGAGGTGAAAAGGATTACCAAGTGGCTAACCCCATACGGCATAAAACTTTAATAACAGTCCAATTCAATGATTATATTTATATGTGACGTGGGCGGTCGTTTAATATGGCCGTAAGCGACTTTTGTATAGTTGACAGGCGGCCATCTTAGTGACGTCATAGTGACGTAAGATCCAGGCGAACATTGAAATTCACCAATCAAAAGTACAGTTTGCAGACAGACGAATATTTGCTGATATGATAACGTTAGGCTGTATAGTATAATACTATATTCGTTGGTTCAACTCGGGATTTTAATAACTTCACGGATTGTGAACACATAAACGTTCTATACAATGAAAGTCATATATTAAAGACGCAATTCACATATTTCGGGGGATAATTTTATTATACTGTTTTTTTGATATTTTTTCTTTATATAGGTATGAATTCAGCAAATGGTAACCGATAAACCTTTTCTAATTTCCCACATGAAAATTTTAAAAAATCGGGAAGTTATTGCTTTTACCCGTTTTTCGTTTTTGTCCTAGGAAGCTTTCCTGACTATTCCCACGATGGTGTCCGTACGTCTGTATGTATGTATGTATGTTTGAGTGTGTGGTAAATCTCTTATAACTATTGAACCGCTCGATCGATTTCATCGCGGTTGGCGCCATTCGAATGGGCTTGATCAAACTTCTGATATTGAATGCAATTCGGACCTGTATTGCGTGACAATCAGTTTATTCATTAATTATATTATATTATAATTGCGGTTTAAAAATTAATAAAATAGGGTTATAATTAACTTTAATCAGACTTTTGAGCTCATAGAGCTCAAAAATATAGAACAGCTCACTCTTAGAGTTCGAAGAGCTCAAAATAACACAGAGTATATTTTTGATCGTCATAAGTACGAATTGAAGCGTTTAGTTATGGAATTAGCGGGAAGTTTCAGGGATGGCCTTTAGAGTCAACCGTTTTCCTAATTTTTTGGTAATTTTAAGTGATTTTATTCGTACAATATAACGCTGTGGTATTACTTTTTATTAATAAGTTGACAATCTTAGGATCTGACAGATAAACCCTTTTTAACAAGAAAAAATAACTCAAGACTTAAGTCAAATTCTACCATAAATTTAACATGTTTATCGTAATAAATGGCTGATTATTTCCATCACATCCGTTTCGCATACCTCACCCGTAAGCGGCACGGTCCTATTATGATTTACTTATCTTTACGTTACTGAATTATTTATAAGCCTATAAAATTATATTCGCTCTTTTTATATTTACTATTCAACATACTATCTTTATGATACCAATTCTGTTTAGTTATCAATGTTTTATGATACTGTCCTAGAACCGAATACATGGATTTATCATTCATAAGTTTCTTTACGAATAATAAGAACAAAACAAAGAATATAACAAACCATTGTATTATAGAGCAGAAAGTTTTTCCCGTTCATTAAGTTATTCTTATTTCTTTGGTTATGTTGGCACGATGTAAAACAAATCCTTACACATCCTTCCTTTATCTCTTTTACATTGAAAGAAAGAAAGAAAATCATTTATTTTATAAGGTCAATATGACACTTATGAATTTCAATGATTTTACCACCAATTCGGAATACTTGAGCTATAATGAGAAGAAGTGGCAAGAAACTTATTGCCACTCTTCATAATCTATGTTTACAGATTCAGCATTTGACATTTTATTATAATGTACAATGAAGTAGGTTGACCTCATATTACAGATCACCAGGACCTTCTTCTTCTTCATCTTTTTCCTTCTGAAGAGTTTCTGAGGTAATTTCGATACGATAATATAGATTATCGATTGGATTAGGAAAAGATACATTTCAAATATTGTAGTGTCATTTCTAAGTATATTATAACTCGTGATATTGGAACTTGAATTCATAAAACTACTTCTCTTGGCGTGGCTCTTGTATGACTAAGTGCTCTTTGGAATCGCGAGAAACAATAAGCTGTTAAACACTTACCATTAGGTGATCCTTATTCACCCTTCATTAATAAATATTGTAATAATTATAAGAGTAAATATTTTGAAGTGTTAAATACCGCTGTGTTATTTATTCAGGAACATGTTCCGTCCTCTATAAATCTAAGCATCTGTTGCCACTCAGCATCTGCCCTTGTCATCTGTGACAAGCAACACCGGAATATTTCATAATAATTCATTGATATTCATCACAAATTGTTTTTATATTTCCATAGTACCATAGTAGAAGTTTGTCAACTGAAATTATTACTATCTCTGTGGTTCCAATCTCTGTCCTTGTTTTGACGGCGGACTGTATCCAAATAAAACTACCAAAGTTATACTAGTATGGATTACTACTGCCCCTAACAATAAATTATAAATATAAAACACGATCGCAAATGTTTGACTTATAAAAAGTTCAAGACTTGACTCAAGAAAGTGAAGCAAACAATTTGGAGTAAACTAGTGGCAGGCCCCATGCCGGCTAGATTATGGGTACCACAACGGCGCCTATTTCTGCCGTGAAGCAGTAATGTATAATCATTACTGTGTTTCGGTCTGAAGGGCGCCGTGGCTAGTGAAATTACTGGGAAAATGAGATCTAACATCCTATGTCTCAAGGTGACGACCGCAGTTGTAGTGCCGCTCAGAGTTTGTGGGGTTTTCAAGAATCCTGAGCGGCACTGCGTTGTAATGGGCAAGGCGTATCAATTACCATCAGCTAAACGTCCTGCTCGTCTCATCCCTTATTGTTATAAAAAAGTTAATTTGGTCAAAGGAAGCCTACCACACTCCGCCTCTAGCGAACGTGATTATGAATAGCAATAAAAGACGAAAGTAAAAAATACTTATTAATAGAATATATTTACATCATATTTAAGATACTATTGCAAATGTATGAACAGTGTCCTATAACTATTCAACTCGACCAATAAATTATCATGAATCAGATGGCTGTAATACACTATAATTTCTTTTGCCTCAGTCCTAATGTTCGACAACAGCGGATAATTATTGTCTTATTACTTTTTATTGCTCTAGTGTACATATTCTTCTTTGAAAAGTATTCCAAACTTTCATATTGTTATATCTTTTACGATAGTATGGAAACCGAAAACCAGTTCCAGCTCCTTTGCACAGGTTTCCAGATTCTATTATGGGTACCTCAACGGCGCTTTTTACTGCCGTGAAGCAGTAATGTGTAAGCATTATTGTGTTTTGGTCTGAAGGGTGCCATAGCTAAGGTTAGATTATTGAAGTGTGAGCCTTGACTTAAAATATAAGAAATCATGTAATTATTCATATTGAAATCCTTTTTTAATTAAAAAACTTGGATTAGAATTTGTGTGAATTTCATTTGTGAAAATATTTAATTTTAATAATAACATTTTACTCATAAGGAATGAGTTTTCGTCTCAACAGCTTTGAGCAAACAGAAGTAATCGATGGCAAATGGAGTGTTATACCTTGTTTCACAGTATTTGCTCCATTTCGAAAGACACAAAGTATTGGTTTTGTTCTAGTTTCTGTGTAGTGTAGTGGAACACTGTAGAATTTGCGATTACAATTATTCTAGTATTTTATAGTTCCACTATGTACTCCAAAAGATAAAAGGAACTGTTTTTGTTTCTGTGTGCCAATCTAAACGATATTTCTCAGGAATGCGTGAAGGAAATCAAGTTACCAAGTTAGGAATCTCTTCTCTAAGAGAAAGCCGATCTCTTGTGCACTCTTTTCGCCTCCAACTCGACTCTTGGCGACAACGGAAAAACACCGCCGACCATCCCGCGGTGTCAGAGCTCTATGCCTGAAGTACAGTTCAGACAGAAAACTGTTAGGCGAGCTCTGTTTTCGTTGGACGTCAGGAAGTCGAGCGGGCCGGATGGCATTTCTCCAATCGTGCTTAGAACGTGTGCCCCTGAGTTGACGCCGGTGCTAACGCGTTTAATCCGGCACTCTTATTCTAAAGGCGTAGTCCCTGACTCATGGAAGTCAGCCCTTGTCCATCCGATCCAAAAAAAAAGGAGACAGTTCGGATCCGGCAAACTACAGGCCTATTGCTATTACCTCCCTGCTCTCCAAAATCATGGAGAGCATAATTAGTCGTCAGCTCTTGGTATACCTAGAGGGTCACCAGTTGATCAACGACCGACAATACGGGTTTCACCATCGTCGGTCGGCAGGTGATCTTCTGGTATACCTAACACATAGATGGGCTGCGGCTATTGAAAGCGAGGGGGAAGGCCTGGCAGTTAGCCTGGATATAGCGAAGGCCTTTGATCGTGTAGGGCACAAGGCACTCCTCTCCAAACTTCCATCATTTGGGCTTCCCGAGAGCTTGTGCAAGTGGACCTCCAGCTTCGTCGACGGATATTGCTCGAACCCGAAGCCCGTGAATGCTGGAGTGCCCCGAAGCTGTGTGCTGTCTCCCACGCTGTTTCTTCGGCATATCAATGATATGTTGGAAACCTCCAACATTCATTGCTATGCAGATGACAGCACTGGTGATGCCGTATACACAGGCCATGCAGGTCTCTCTCGGGAAATCGTCGACCAGTGCCGGGAAAAACTTGTGTCTTCTATCGAGTCCTCTCTTGAGAAGGTCGCGGAATGGGGCAAATTGAACCTTGTCCAATTTAACCCCCAGAAGACTCAAGTTTGCGCGTTTACGACTAAAAAACCCCATTTGTCGCATCACCGCTCTTCGACAACACTTCCCTCCAAGCATCGCCTAGTATCGGAATACTGGCACGAAATCTCGAGCGATTGCCAATTTCGTGGTCATCTGGAAGGCAAAGCCAAATTGGCTTCAAAGAAACTGGGCGTCATTAATAGAGCACGGCAATACTTCAAGCCGGCCCACATACTAGCGCTCTACAAAGCGCAGGTCCGGCCACACATGGAGTATTGCTGTCATCTCTGGTCTGGCGCACCCCAGTATCAGCTCGATCCATTGGACCGCGTGCAACGTTGAGCAGCTCGAATTGTCGGGGACCCAGTGCTCTGTGAACGGCTGGATCACTTGGCGTTGCGTAGAGACGTCGCTTCATTGTGTGTCTTCTACCGCATTTATCACGGGGAGTGTTCCGAAGAGCTGTTTAACCTGATTCCTGCCGTCGAATTCCACCTTCGCACGACACGCCACAAGTTAGGATATCATCCTCACCATCTGGATGTGTGGCGGTCCTCCACAGTGCGGTTTTCAAGGAGCTTTCTTCCACGTACTACAAAGCTGTGGAATGAGCTTCCTTGTGCGGTGTTTCAGGGACGATACGACATGGGTACCTTCAAAAAAAGCGCGTACACCTTCCTTAAAGGCCGGCAACGCTCCTGTGATTCCTCTGGTGTTGCAAGAGATTGTGGGCGGCGGTGATCACTTAACAACAGGTGACCCGTACGCTCGTTTGTCTTATTCTATAAAAAAAAATATGAATAACATCAAATAGTTTCAATCAGTTTGCGTTCTCTTGAAGCTGAATAGACTTCTTAAATCTTTTTTTAATAACTGTGCGTTTTGCGTGTAACTTTTTGCCTCGCACAGCCAATTCTTCCACCGATACGACTTAGGCACGACCACATTCAATTAAAATTTAATACTTTAACTAACTTAATTATTTTAAAACTTAAATCAATACCTTTATGAAGTAAAAGTATTCACGTGTTATCCTTAATCAAAGTTAAATCATTATTATTTTTTCTCTAGGCAAACTCAGTCTATCTCTCTGTCTGCACCGAGTGCTAAGTTTTGCGGTTTGTCTGCATTTTGAGGTTCTGACAATATTTTGTCGCGAATTTTGTCGATTTAATGTAATTCTATACTAGCTTTATACGAGACCAGGTGTTCTGTCACTTGATCAGTTCATCTTTACGGGTTTCAACTTTTGGATCCTTCGCCATTTTCCCGGAGACAAAGAGCTTCTCTAGATTGTCGTTAGTAACATACGTTAGACTTCGGGCGATATAAATTTTTATTAATATATCTTAATAATTTAAGTACTTTAATTGTAATAGTTATTTTCTTAAAATGCAAACTTTCGTTTACTGGAAACGCACTTGTACAGTATTAGTAATGGAGAATTGAACTTTATAGAGGCCATACACGTAAACTAAATAGCACATTGTGATTCGCAAACAAAGCAAGCACTGCAGTATTTATATAAAAAAGTATAAAGCAAGGTGTCATCTTAGACAAATTAGATAAATATTAGAATTTGAATTGGAATTAGTAAAAAATATTTTATCATCAATTGATTTCCAAGGGCACGCCAAATATTTACTCGGATAACTACTTTATTTTAATTTATATATTTTTTTAGGAAATAAAATGAAGCCCTCGTTATTTTCTGATAAAGCATATTATACAGCTGTTTCTTTTTAATGTGGGTTGACTATATTTTCAAAATGTTCTGTTAAGAACTATATTCTAAGTTGTTTATATATTGCTTTTTGTCGCGTGATTCTGTGTTAAACTACCTATTTATTATATCCTAAACTACTATCATTAAATGGATTTATAAACCACAAGCTAAATTAAAACATGAATTCCATTTTTCTATTATAAATTCAATCAACAAATACAGCTTTATAAATACGAGTTTCCAGCGACCGAATATTACATGAATGTTTAATATCAAAATGGATTAAAGTTATCTGGAAATACATTTCATTTCCGCCAACAATCATCAAAACTTAATAATAAAAATATAGATATTCGGAATATTTAAATTATTTGAACTGATGTTTTACAAAAATGAAAATATAATATTTTTTACACTATAGTACACTTATAACTATATTTACAATACGTGCGTCTGAAGTTTAAAACGAAACATTTAAAAATAACTTTAATTATTTTTATCCTGATTTCTGATTTTCAGTTAATTATTTTCTTATTGAATTATTATTAAAATACTAATAGCATTAGCTAAGCTAATGTAGATATTTATAGTCAAATTCAAAGACAAATATTCTTTATTCAAATAGGCTAAGCGCTTTTGAATCATACCTATAAATATTTAGTTTAAATTTGTAAATCAACCTTATGTGCGGCAAAAGTGGTCATGAGAAGAACATACAAGAAACTGAACTGCCACTCTTATATCATATTAGAATATTTTACAATGCAAGTATAAAACATAACAAATTCGTATGTAAGATGCTTCATCCCATAATGAATCATGTTCAAAATTAAAAAGCGTTTTTTTTAATATCGACAATTTCACCAAAAATAGTGTAAATAATATAAACTATTGTATATTAGATATGACCTTACCTTATGAGTTTCATTTTTTGGGAATTTCATTGTTGGCGGTGTTTTTCCGTTGTCGTCAAGGTTCGAGTTGGACGCAAAAAGAGCGCACAGAAGATCAGCTTTCTCTTTTGCCGTATGGGCCTGGATGTCATTCTTCATGTGCAACGGCGGCAGACTACATGCTTCGATTTCACACGGGTGATATGTCGCTTAAAAGACCTGGAGGACCATAAGCGGTTATTTAGTAAGAATAACTATTGGAAAACGTTATCCAAGGTGTATCATCAGGGTATTAAAATAAGGCCATGAGTTCTGTGCCACTGTGAAAGACACTAGGCAAGTATATCATATGTGCCTACCTCTATGACAGGACCAAACCATTGAGTTACAATATACAGGCGTATTGACAAACTAAGCATCCGAGAGAGAAGAACATCTTCAATCGAAGTAAGCGAATCTATTGTTACTGTAGCCGATTTTGATTGACAGTCGTAAACAGTCAGCCACACTTGGCATTCTTTTAGTCAAACATACACTCCTTTGTATTTTGACACGCATCATCATCATCAGCGGGAAGACGTCCACTGCTGGACAAAGGTCTCTCCCAAAGATTTCCATGATGATCGGTCCTGCGCTGGCCTCATCCAACGTATCCGTGCAATCTTGACCAGATCACCAGTACATCTTGTGGGGGCCTACCAACACTGCGTCTTCCGGTACGTGGTCGCCATTAGAGGACTTTACTGCTCTGTAGCTGCTCAATGCCACTTCAGTTTCGATAATTTGGGCAATGTCGATGGCTTTGGTTCTCCTGCGGATCTCCTCATTTCTGATTCGATCTCGCTGGGAATCTCCGAGCATAGCTCTCTCCATTGCACTCTGAGCGACCAAGAGCTTTCTCATTCGGAGCTTCGCAAACGCTGCCGATCCGAGTTGGATTCGATGAGTGACCTCTTTCGCGAATTTGGACCTGCCTGACTATATTGTTTGTCCGAGGTAGACGTACTCGTCGACAATTTCGACAGTACAGTTCCCAATAGTTATGGGAGTAGGTGCGACATGGACATTTGACATGCACACATTGTCAAATGAAATTTGGTCATGAATTGTCAGGCTGTCAGGTCCTCTTTACGCTAGTGTATTCTCAGTCTATGCACTAGATGAAGTCTTTATAAAGTTATTGCTATATTGATCGTCAACATTACACATGTCTGGCCTTTGTCAAAGTCGTTACCAATAAATGTAACCATTCCAACTGTATTGATGACCTCCAATCCATAAACTCCACAACAATCGCTGAAATGAATACAATAAGCTGAGCACATAAAAAAGCGGAATATAATAAAACATTTTTATAGAGTTTCATTACTCATAGATTTGTGTCCTTACAGCGATGCATTCGCGGAAACATAATTTATGTACGACTGTGAACGTTGTCCAAAATGGTGAGCTGGATGTTAGCCAAGTGCGCTATCGTGCCTCCAACTAATATATAGTTATATGAGCAAGAGTTACAAGCCGTTAGAAATATAATTTAGAATATTGCATAGTCTCTTTCGTTATATATCATATTTAAAACGTTACTGGTGTAACGCCTTAAAATGGCGTCTTCCAACTGTACCGAAACCGAAAAAACCAAAAGTCAAAGTCATGTTGACTGATTTCTTTGAGTATCACGGTGTAGTGACCTCGAGATTCTCACCTAAAGGTCAAACGGTACATAAAGTATAATATTTTGGCGGTATGCGGCGTTTAAGTGAGACTTTGACTTTAATTTGTTGAAAGTAAATTGTTGGATTCATCATTGAGAACTAGTTTTCTGACTAAAAGCTCAACATATACCATCGAGCAACCATCTGATTCACCAGGTATGGCTCCAGCCGATATTTTTACCTAAACTCAAATTACCAATTCATGGCACCTGATTTCATTGAGCGAATGGCATAAAGGAGAATTCGCGACGAGAACTTAACTCAATTCAGGAAAAAGCGTTTTAAAATGTTTTGACCATTTGACTTTTTGTTGGTGTTAGTGTATCGTGTCTAAGGGAGGGAGCAGGGAGCTACTTCGAAGTCGATAAAATAATTTAAAAAAATTAACTAACATTTTGTGTATTTTTTTTTAAATGATAATAAGGGATGAGACGTGCAGGACGTTCTGCCGATGGTAGTTGATACGCCTTGCCCATTACAATGCAGTGTCAAAATGATGCCAAATTCGTTCTTTGCACCCTCGAGAACCTCGGATACGATATTCATATTATTGAAATCATAATAATGTGCGGCGGTAATCTTGCCTTTAAAAAAATGATCCCAAATTCGTTCTCTGCACGCTCGAGAACTTCGGACACGATATCCATATTGTTGGAATCATAATTTTGCGGGGCGGCCATCTTGAATTTCAAAAATGATCCCAAATACGTTCTCTGCACCCTCGAGAACTTCGTATACGATTTTGATGTTGTTGGAATCACAAATTTGCGCGGCAGCCCTCTTGGATTTCAAAAGATCCCGAATTCGTTCTCTGCAAATTCAAGAAGCTCGGGTTCGATATCCATATTGTTAAAATCATAAATTTAAAAAACAAACCTGCACGATACAAGACTAGTAGGAAAGCCCGAGCGTAAGAAATACTCTTCCTCAATCGATGTCAATCGCTCTCTCGTTTGAACAAAAACTTCCTCCTCTTCATGAACAAAAACGTCCCACATTTTCGTGACGCTCTATTGCGTTACATCCGTAAAAAAATTACCCTCATGTATGCAAAGAAGTTTCACTTCAAAAAGGATTTCTCCACAGAAAAGTACAAACGTTTTAAATACTTCCGCTCACTAATCAATAGCCAAGTCGTAACTCTTGAACGCTATTACGTCAGGCTGATCAGCTGCAACTGACAGGGGCGACATAATTACTTCATTAGAAACCCGTGACCTCCGATAACTGGGTTACTGTAACAATTAGACGTTATACTTATTAATTATAATGAGCAGATAAAGGATATTAGGTTAAAAATTACGTATAAATTATATTTTCACCTCTCCAGCACGAAAAGGGCGCTCTTGCTACGTGAAAAAACTTTTTGCGCGTGAGGCAAAGTGATTTTAATTTCGAACCCACGTGACCATACATCCGGGAATCACGCCGCGTTAAAAAATTAACAATGCGATCCGGTGCGTTCCGAAACTCTTTTTAACCTAGCGAATTATCTCATTGTCACAAAAATTTATTATCTTAATTGTTTCTCTTACCTATAACACGTTTCTCGCTAGTCGAGGTGAAAACTTTTATGTTTCACGTGTCTTTAAATTACTCACTACCTCAGTGGTCTAGAATTTAATCAAGAGCGTAGCGAGTGATTCTAATTTGCCAATTCGTGATTTGAATTCAGCACTCGCAGCAAAAAATAACTTTGCATACTTGTTGAACAAATAACTATTATTTACCATAGGTAGTGACAATAACACAGCACATTGCAACAACAATCGGTATCATGAAGCTAAATCAGTTTGTAATGGGGCTTTGGATGGGGCTGGGGAGAAGAAATGATAAGGAATTGCCAGCCCATCTTTTAAATTATAATAACAAAAAAAAATTTTTTTTCATCATACATTACTTATTTTCATATTTTTGCCTGTCTGTGCATTCTGGGTTATCTCTGAAACAACTGAACCAATTCAGACCAAACTACTGACATATAGCCCGCGATATAAACAGTAATATTTCAGAAAAGTTATTCGTTTGATGTAAAACCATATATTATCTATACTCATGTAATTCTGATGTCTGGAAGGTCGCATGTTTATTTATTTCAATGCGCTTATATCTGGATCTGCCTGTTGGATTTGAATAATTGGTTTTGTAGGTGATAGGCAGATGAATAAGAAACAGTATACAAATACAACTGGTAACAAAATTTTATGTACGATGCGGGACTCGAACCCGCGCCTTCTCGCGTTCCGTGCTCCCTTTCGAGCGCTCTTTCCAACTGAGTCAACCGTTCGAGTGACGTATCGTTTATAAGATCTTGTATGCTTTGTTCAACGTACGTAGGATGTTAAGTCTCATTTGCCCAGTAATTTCACTAGCTACGGCGCCCTTCAGACCGAAACACAGTAATGTTTACACATTACTGCTCCACGGCAGGAATAGGCGCCGTTGTGGTACCCATAATCTAGCCGGCATTCTGTCCAAAGGACCCTCCCACTCGTAGGTCTCTATTTAGACGCATAAATTATTATCTAAGCTTATTATTATTTCTCTATTAGAAGCCAAGGAGCACTATAAGTGTATTATATATTAATAGTATAGATGTCTGCGAGCCATAAATCAGATCGTGTTGCCAAAGAAAAATATACATAATTCCTAGAAAGTAGTGATAAACGCGAATACTTCCATAAGTCATGAATAATTGAGCCAACGGCGGTCAGATATCGAATGAATTGAACCCGAAGGCAATCACTGATAAGACCGAGATTGATATTGTACTGGAGCCTTTGAAACGATTCTGACTGATGTTTGGACTTTTATCAACTTTAGTGCTTTTCGAAGTATAATTTTTCCATAAACTGAAGACAGCGTAGAAGCGAAAATACATCTAACAGATTAATAATTGAAGATTAATTCCTTAGCTATAGTGAAGTATATGGTCATAGGAAAAGGTGGACTATAAGAATTACAAGATCGTGTTTATTCCAATTTAAACATTAACAAAAATAATTAATGTTGTGATTCTTTATAGTAGTATATTTGACTGTATAATGAAGTGGATTAAACGCAAGTGTAGGTTTATTCATACGAACGTTTTCATGCCTAATTATGTACAGTTAACATAACAACACTACTTTATTTACACACATATGCCTCCATGATGCATTCAGGAGCCGCATATTATGATCACCATCAATTATATGCGGAATTGCGGTAGTGAATTTTTTTCAGGCAGCAGTTTTTTTTAATTCAGCGACAAACTAGAATCGGTTCCAACTATCATATTGTTCGATACATCTTACTTACGTGCAATATTTGTCAAATTTGTTTGCAAATTGACATTTCATTTCGAACTAAACGAGATCTTGACTGATATTAGAATATATGTAAAATCAAATTTCTTTCTTTTTCAGAGATGTTCGAAATTTGAATGAAATGATATTATCGAAATCGCTGACCGACAGAAAGACCATAGGTAATCACTTACAATCATGTAAAAAGTTTTAATTGGTATAAGTTCGTTTGACCTCTTATTTCATAAAAAAAGGTTTCAGAAATCATATGAAGCCTTAGATAATTTATACGTCTAGACAGAGTCTATTGCTGTTAGACAACCGATTAAAACAGGCCAGGAATATTAGTTTAGTGTGTGACAAGGTACATCGTGATTTGAATGACACTTTGTGTTAGTGTGCATGAATTGCACAAAATAGAGTTTAGTTTTAAACTCAATTTTATATATTCAATGACAATATTTCATAGTCTATCAACACATATAAATGATCTAAGTATGAAGCATTATTATTTCAAAGAATTAAAAATGATAACAACAAAACACAATATTTACTGTATAATTTTCATTTATAAAAATGTTCGTAAATTCAAATATTGTACTTTAAAAGTTATAAGCTAAGATTGCCAGTGACTCCTCTGGGACTGAAATTAGAAAAGTTATACTAAGAGAGACTTTATTTATAGAATATTTTACGCAAATTAAGCTGGACTTCTGGCCTTTATTTTGTGACTCTGACTTTGCATTGTTATTATTTTTTTAAATATTATTTACTATATTTTTAAGGCTTAACGTTCCCAGCGCTATATTGGCAAATCGGCGACGCTACCTAATCCCACTAATATTATAAATGTGAAAGTTTGTATGTCTGGATGTATGTTTGAACTTCTTTAACGCAAAAACTACTGAATAGATTTTGATCAAACTTTACAATAATATAGCTTACACACCAGAATAACGAATAGGCTATAATTTATAAAACTATAGTGTGAATTATACAAAATATAAAAGAAGTGTAATTGTTACTAATGAATACAACTAGCGCCATCTCTTATCAACTAGCAAGCACAAGATCAATACAATTTATATGGCAAAACAACGTTTGTCGGGTCAGCTAGTTTGCCATACATACATCTGCGGCCGTTGCCTGTGGGGCAACTGTAAGGTGACGTCGAACAAAAGTTTAATTTAAAAATATTTAACTTTCTCAGTGTTTTTGACATTGAAGTCAAGCAGAATTGGCGTGCACCTAAAGCATAAACTAATATTTTAATAGAAACTTCAAATGTGAAATTGACTACTACACGAAGTAGGTATTTGAATTAGGCGCGAAAATTGATGAAGCGAATGATAAGCGATGAAAGTTTCGAGACTCTTATCGTAATATTTTTGTATGAAATGTATATTAAAAAATATTGTTGCAATAAAACAGTTTATTGAAATACAATTTATTCTGTATTTTATCGAATATTATAGAACTTGTAATTTTTAGAGACTGAGCGTTTGACGATTAAATAAAACAACTGCTTGACTGTGAGGAATATGTGGAAGATATGATTTATTTGAAAGTTACATGATATATATACAAAATCCTTAAAACTAGTTACCCAATTACAATTGTTACTTAAAAAATATTTACAAGTTCAGAAAATACACACCAATACTAAAGCTGTCATTTTAACCAATAGTAAAACGTTTCTCTAAAATCATCTCGCTCTAAAACTAATGCTATCGCAGTAAGCCGGCAAGCGAACGCGTGTAAACTCGCGTCGAACCTCGATCATACGATGTCAATGAGCACTCAGCACCTACGCTGTCGCTCATTGATTAAATCGACCCCCGAGTACCGACGCGTCATTCGAGAACGCTCGGCCTTGCTGTGCGGTTGTGTAACGCGGAGCATATGACTGATCACGTGAGTATATCTGCGGTCGTCGAGAGAAAGTACGATGCTTGAACTTCACCGAGATGACTACTGGTGATCTGTATGATTCTATGAGTTGATGTACAGCATTATGAAATGGTTCTTATCAGAGCTAATATTACGTTTATTTATTTATTTATAGCTTTATTTCCTTACATCTATACATTAAGATATTTACTTATAAATTGTATGTGTTAGTATTCACTATTTTAAATAAAAATATAAATTTTGTTAGTATAATTAGTTATTAATTTCGACATAAGGACCGCCTTTAGCGGTAAAAGCCTCCTCCATTGATTTCCACTTGTTCCTGTCTCTTGCAATTCTTGTCCACATCTTTCTTGCTGTTTCTACTATGTCATCGCTCCATCTCTTATTAGGCCTGCCTCGATTTCGTTTCCTATTTATAGGGTACCAATTCGTTACTACTTTGGACCATCTTTCGTCTTTTGTTCATTGTATATGTCCAGCCCATTTCCATTTTAAAGGTAGAACAGATAAGGCTACATCTTTTGATTTTGTTTTATTTCTTATTGTGACATTTTTAATTTTGTCTCTTATTCTTAGCCCCATATAACTTCTCTCAATGCCTCTCTGACAAACTTTAATTTTTTCTAAGTTTCTATAGGTTAGAGGCCATGTCTGACAAGCGTAATATTACGTTATATAAAATAAAATGTTCTTTTCAGAACGAATCTTTCAGCATACGCTTATTACAGTTATTATGCACGATTAATATTTCTACGATCTATAATGCTACGTAACAAGTTAGATATTAGACATTTGTATTAATTGATATTATTGGTTGTAGGTACAGCTACATATTAAAACATTTATTACAAGTCTTAAGCGCAGCCTTTTTTTTGTGCCTCTAGTGTTTTTTGTTCATTTAACTAACAATATCCGGACGACCGAGCCTTGCTCGGATTTTTAAGAATGTACAAAACTTGAACAAAAAAAAACTAATAGGACTTCTGGATTCGAACCGGGGTCTTCTGCTTTCCGGATCACCCAATGTCCCATCTGAGCTATAATAGTCTTGAATATAGTGGCGAAATTTACCTTTGTATTCTAATGTTAAAAACATGGATAAAACCATTTTTTTAAATTGAAACCTAGCTAGATCGATTTATCACCCCCGAAATCCCCTGCATACTTTATTTTATGAAAATCGTTGGAGCCGTTTCCGAGATTCAGATTATATATATATATACATATATATATATACAAGAATTGCTCGTTTAAAGATATAAGATTAGTAGTTAGCAATAATCAAGCTGAATCATCTGTCAACCTTATAAAAAAGACCCGATACCGATCCATTGAGTATTTTTCTCAAAATAAGCAATAACGTAAACATATCGACGACGACCTGTATGGCCGAGTGGTTAGCGATCCTACCTGCTAAGCTAGAGGTCCCGGGTTCGAATCCCGGTAGGTGAAAGCATTTATATGATGAATATGGATGTTTGTTTCCATGTCATGGATGTTTATATGTATTTATGTATGTTTAAGTAAGTATATTGTATTAATTATGTCGTTGTCTTGCAACCTATAACTTGGGGCAAGATAATTTGTGTAAAAATGTGATTTTTTTGCGTCCAGACAATGGGAAAGGGCTACCCTCCGGGATAACGACGGGAGGGAGGTGCTGAATGCTCATACATACCAATGCAGCCTAAGTCTGCATTGGTTATGTGGGACTCACGTAAAAACCTAAGTGCCTACCCAATAACACCACCTGAGGTTGGCTTTGGGCAGTATGCCCTCCAAGCCTTCATCGGAGGCGACCATCTCTTGGGGAAGAGAGGCGCAAGCGGTACTCCCTTGGGATTGCACAGAAGGTGCTATCTAATTGGGACTTGGCGATATCAGAAGGATGATCACAAATGGTAGGTGAGGCTACATGTATCTGGTACCTGTCAATCCAGGTTAGACGAAAGATTAATAGAGGAGAAAAGGAGTGATTGGTTAGATCGAGTGATACGTACCTAGGCTTTGCTCGTACCACACTATGTGGTAAGCGTTAAGCGCTTTAGGCATTACAAGGAGGCCACCAATTGGTGGGTAAAAAGTGTGTCAATGTTTATTATTTAATATCAAGTGCCTGCGGTGTCGAGTTTCAAGTGCCCAGCGACGCAAAGGATCACGCGACCGCGGGTGCCGTCAGATCAACCTATGATCTAATAATATAATTAGCCAAGCTGTCCAACGTGCAAGGCTGCGAGTGTTGTTGAACGATGTATAAAAAAAACTACGCTTAAAAAACCGACTTCAAGAACGGAAAAGTATGAAATAACAAAAAATTAATTTGATACACCTCGCAAACCTTTAATATTAATAAAATACTATTATTTATATGTACTACCTATTGATAGGTTTTAAGTCAGTGCCAAGCCAAATGTCAGTAAATGTAAGTAATTTAGTGTCAGTTAATAATAATATATAATCAACCTGAATGAAAACTTCTAAAAAAGCCGTAGGTACACAGAAAACAATTAAATCATCCATGTAGACAAACATTTTCATAAAAAATGTTCATTAAATGAAAACTAGAGTGTAAAATAATATAAAATTTTTATGGGACCAAATGGCATCTATTCTGCATCGAACTAAAGAATAAATAAGTAAATCGGATCATAAATCTCAGAGTTATCGGTATACATACATAAAAAAAAATACCGATTGAATTGATAACCTCCTCCTTTTTGAAGTCAGTTAAAAGATACTGCAAAGTGACAGCTCTGGTTATGGTTGTTGCTGACCGTAGGGTGCGCTAAATATTAATACTCCGAGAGTAACAAACCACTTTCACGATTATCATTACAAAAATTGCTGTAGAAAGAGACGAACACTAACAATTTTGAGTTATAATTATTTTTTTATATTTCTATATTCGATTTTTTGCTCCGAACTAAACAGCATAAGTCCTAAAACTTTTCAATTTTTTTATGACATTACTAAGAAACCTACGTAGAATTCCCATTGGTAACGGATTACTAAGTATTTTTTAGATGTAATAGTATTTTTTCGATCTTATGGAAGATGGCGTTCTCAAGCAAATTACCAAATTTCTTAAAAGTTTAAATAATACACGTTTAAAGAATTAAAACACGTGTCAATTGTAACTGTGTTTTTGCATTCGATTTTTGCGCAAAAGTTACATTAATTTTATTTTTATTTTAGTTACCAGTTCTTAAATGTTTGGGATTGTTTTCGATTAAAAAAAGTTTCGAAGAAATATCTTCCAAAAGTGTTTTCAGTTTAGGCAACTAAAAGAATTAAGTATGATTAATTGACAATTACGGTCCTCCATAGTGCGGTTTTCAAGGAGCTTTCTTCCACGTACTACAAAGCTGTGGAATGAACTTCCTTGTGCGGTGTTTCCGGGACGATACGACATGGGTACCTTCAAAAAAAGCGAGTACACCTTCCTTAAAGGCCGGCAACGCTCTTGTGATTCCTCTGGTGTCGCAAGAGATTGTGGGCGGCGGTGATCACTTAACAACAGGTGACCCGTACGCTCGTTTGTCCTCCTATTCCATAAAAAAAAATGAAAATATATATATTTAAATTTCTCCTTAGAGAGCTCAAAACAGTATACTAAGGGTACTTTCATCGGCACCTTGGTACGCTCGAAACTCGGAAATCCACGAGTATCTGGAAATCCCAACCATATTGAACGAAGTAAAGCGATACTCAATCAACTATAAGGCTCGTTTGACAACTCACCCAAACCAGCTATCCAGTATACTCTTGCAGCAAAATCCGATCAGAAGACTCAAGTGAGCCGATGTGCTACTTAACTAAGGGGAGATGGGGCAGTGGCTCCACCTCGCCAAATCTCAACCTCTTTCAACTCACCTGATTATAGTCTTGAGGACTGATCGCAGGTCTAAATAACGGAAAAAAAATCTCCTTGATAGGACATTTTATTTACTTGTAAAATCACGTCAAAATCTCATATAATTAAGAGAGACCTTAGCTTTAATTGGGTAGTTGCTTGTACTATCATACAGACTTCTAATAATATTTATTAAGCAAAATATTTACAAGCACTTGGTGTGGAAGGAATTTTGTATCAGCAGGATCAAATATCTAATTTGTATTCTGAAAGCTTTCGTAGATTGGTGTTTCTCGTCAAGATTAGCTTTAAAATTTTAAAATATTTCATGAATTCGGTTATCAAATTTATGGGTGTAATAGTAGTAATGGCACAGATCTGTAAAAACTTATTATAATAAATAATTTAGATTTTTTAATCTGTACTCCATAGTATCCAAGTGAACCTCTTCGTGATTTATAGGAATTCTCATCAATTTTGCTCACCCATTCCAAAGTGTTCTCAGTTTTTAGACATTGAAATTATAACTATAAATTTATAACAATATTGATGATAAGATCACTAAAGTGTTATTAAAAGCTTATGGTGCTACTACTTTTACAGCGTGGGTTTAAATCTTTCTCGGCATGTTATGGGTACCACAACAGCGCCTATTTCTGCCGTGAAGCAGTAATGTGTAAGCATTGCAGTGTTTCAATCTGAAGGGCGCCATAGCTAGTGAAATTACTGAGCAAATTAGACTTAACATCTTATGACTCAAGGTGACGAGCGCAGTTGTAGTGCCGCTCAGAAATTTTTGATATTTCAGGAATCCTGAGCGGCACTTTATTGTAATGGGTAGGGCGCATCAATTACCATCAGCTGAACGTAATGCTTGTCTCGTCCCTTAATTTCATAAAAATAAAAATAAAATAATAAATTTTGGTTCCAAGTTTAATTTGTATAATTAATCCCAGAAGAGAGGGATATCGCTTTAAAAAATAACCGACTTAAAAAAAGAACGAGGTTCTCAATTCGTCAGTATGTTTTTTTTTTTCTTTTAGGTAATTATTGAGCAGGTTTCAACTGTAAATTAGATCCTGTAGATGGAGCCACAACCTGAGAGTTGAACAAGCTATACCAAAATTTACGATCCATGCGTACTCGACCGGTTGGCTCAGTTGGAAAGAGCGCTTGGACGAAACCCGAGAGGTCGCGGGTTCGAGTCAAGCATCGTTCATAAATTTTGGTTACAAAAATTTGTACAAATGAAACACATCAATATCGATGTAGCGTCACGGGCTATCCTGCTCAAGATAGGCGTATTGTGAGTCAGGTGTGAGACGGCGAGACACTTGGCTTGTGGGGCCCAGAGAAGAGAATGTACAAAGTACTATCTATGATTTTCTATGGGGCTACTAGAAATTCATGTACTAGGAGCTATTTCGGTCAACGGATCAGCCTAGCCTATCTAACTCGGAAGTGCTGCCAGTATTCTTAATACACTTGTCAGTAGTATAGTTCAAATTTCATGTAATCAAAAAAATTTATTGATGTAGGCGTTACCTTGCGGAAATCCACTACCAACACTAAAGAAAACTTAAATCATTTGTATATTCATGTAATCATATTAAGTATAAACAGTTTTTTATATTTTTTTAAGTGATAACGCTCACTTCTGGGATTAATTACACAAATTAATTTGTGTTCCGTGCGAGCGCTCTTCCACTACACCAATCGTTCGAGTTACGTATCGTTCATAAATCTTGTATGTTTTATTCAACTCTCAGGTTGTGGCTTCATCTACAGGATCTGCTTTACCGTTGATAACCTGCTCAACCCCAATAAATACAAACATTTTGTTTTCAAATTAATTTGATTGATGAATTTTATGTAAATATTAAGTATTGTAAATATAGTTATATGTATTATTTTGCTTTGAATATACTTAATTATCATTAATATACCAGCTGTTAAGCATAAGTGTTGCCAGCTGATAGATGAAAAGCGATAGGAATTAGTATCTCCTGACCTCGATAGCCCGCCATACTCTTGACATGAAGGTTGTTCATTGTACTTCGTTCGCTTAAAGACAATAGTGCCGAAGCAGTTCGGCTTGTAATTAAACTTGTTTTAATGCCTTCACAGCTGCTGAAAGAAGTGAGAAAGTTTGGAACACTTTAATACTACTTTTCAAGGGATTAACACCCGTATTGGAGAATCGAACAGTTACGAATTCAGTTTCGTCTTCTTTTATTACAAAAGATTTCCTTCCAACTTTTTTATCGTTACCATAAAATAAGGATTTAAAATCCGCAATATGACGACAGCTTAAAATTTGATACATCAATGTGTGAATATGAATAAATGTAAAAACCAAGACTGACATCTAAGATTAAGGATTGATATGCGGTCCAACTAGATACCGCACTAACTAAGATCAATAGCTTTTTTATTACGGCAACTATTACTTGTTGCGTGGTATCTTTCAATTTTTGTAACATACGCTTCGTTTTAATCTTTTTTTTTATATGAGAGGGGGCAAACGGGCAAGAGGCTCACGGGATGGGGAGAGGTGAGGCAACCGCCCATAGACATTCGCAACAACAGGTGTGTCAAGAAATGCGTTGTCGGCCTTTAAGGTGGGACGCTTTTTTCTTGAAGGTCCCTAAGTCGTATCTGTTCGGGAAGACCGCTGCCGTTAGTTGATTCCACAAAGTGGCTGTGCGAGGCAAGAAATTACGAACAAAACGCGCGGTTGTGGAATGCCAGACGTCTACGTGATGCGGATGGTACTGTGCACGTAATTTCCCGTGGTGGAATTCGGCCGCTGGAATCAGCCCGAACAGCTCCTCTGAGCACTCCCCGTGGTAAATGCGGTAGAAGATGCAGAGAGAACCCAAATCTCTACGCAATGCTAGAGAATCAAGCCAGAGATGACTTGATCGTCGATGATTCCAGCCGCTCTTCGTTGTATGCGGTGAAATGGAAGAAGCTGGTATTGGGGTCAATGGTCTATCTACATTGAAATTAATAAAATACAAAATACTTACTGCTGATATGTGATCCCAGTGTGTATATGTGACTATAGTTCGCAGCAGCTGACCGTGTAGTGTATAGACTATTACTCATTTGTGCCAGTGCTCCACGCTATTTTGTTTGTTTATTAATTAAAACTTCGATACATATGCTTATATTAGTAATTATGTGTAAAGAAGTTTCACTTTCATCGTGGTTTCATAAAACCACACAATTTTTTTCTCGTAGTATTATTTTTACAAAGTTTTATCAAGCAACCCCGCATTTTATTTTTAATTATAAGCAAAGTTAAACTGAACAAGTGGCACGTCAACGTCACACATTTTTCGAGATTGGCTTGAGTACGCCCATTTGGGCGTATTATTAGTTGCCGCATTTTTTTACTTCGCCTGCGGTATCTAGTTGGAGCGAAGCGGGGACCAATCCTTAATCTAAGACTGACAATATCTTCTATTACCTATATATATAAAAGAGATTCCAAATATATAGTCACTCAACACGATATCTCTGGAACCATTAGAGCTAAAGACTTGAAATCTGGTAGCAATATTCTTTTCACCGAGTAGAGGTCAGCTAAGAACGGATTTTACGAAATTCCACCCCTAAGAGGGGTTGCGGGGGCGTTATATGGCAATACGACTTTTGCTGGGTCAGCTAGTTTAATAATAAAAAAAAGTATTTGCAAACAAAGTTTCATAGTACAAGACAAGACATAATAAATTTTACATTAAGAAATCAACATGGGAAGATATAAAAGATTTAATAACATATGATTCATCTCAATTTGTCGAGAGGTTTACAATCAATAATAAAATATCCAAAACAGTTTAAGCGGACTTTGAACCTCCATTGCTATAGTCAAAAAAAACATAAATTTTATTAAGACAATATGTTATGTTTTTAAAGTGATAACCCTCACTTCTAGGTTTAATACACAAATAAAATTTGAAAAACAAAATTTTATGAATGATGTGGGATTCGAACCCACGACCTCCGGCGTTCCGTGCCGGTGCTCTAACCAACTGAGCTAACCGTTCGAGTACCGCCTCGCTATAAAATTCTGTTTGCTTTGTTCAACTCTCAGGTTGTGGCGTCAATAAACAAACAGAAAGAAAAGCAAACAGAATTTTATAGCGAGGCGGTACTCGAACGGTTAGCTCAGTTGGTTAGAGCACTGGCACGGAACGCCGGAGGTCGTCGTGGGTTCCAATCCCGCATCGTTCATAAAATTTTGGTTTTCAAATTTTATTTGTGTGTAATTAATATATTCATTAATTGTAATAGAGCTTCATACAAACATGATAATTCTTTCAAGGTAAAACTTATTATTTCAACAAAATCATCAAGAATTCTTAAACATTTTCGTTTACTTTCATATCTTTGTTACGCTGAGATTATCGCTTTGGGTTTCGTAAGAATAATTCGGTTCCCTGAACGATACTGTTCCTTAATAGGTGACCCTATTCAATTATCTTCTAGAGCGTCTAGCGACTTATATATACTCCGGGCTACAAGATAATACAGAATGGTTGTTTATAATTATACTGTAAAAATCTTTTGTTTCAAACAGAAGATTAGGTTATTATTTATCGCTGTGTTATATTTGAAAGCTCATGGTCGCTTTCTTTCGAGTTTCCCTGAGAAATTGAATTAGAAATGAGGAGATCCGTAGGAGAAATAAATTCACCGACATAGCCTAAATTATTGCGAAACTGAATTGACAGTGACAAAAGTTCTCGAAAAGCAACCACGTACCGAAAGGCGCAGGGGAGACCTTTGTCCAGCAGTGGACATCTTCCGGCTGTTGATGATGGTGATGATATTTTAGTTTTCATTCCAAAGACGAGAAAGGTCAAAGCAGATATTTCACTGCTGTCATACCTCGGAACGACATTCAAATCAAACTGAATTTGTTTCACTTTACACATTAATTAGTTCAAGGAAATAAAATTTATTGAATGTCAAAAGTTATGCTTTATATCATTTACAACCACATCGGAAAAGGTTTAGCTTTGATGAAAAGAACTGGGAAAGGTTTTATTGCAACTCGACTTTTAAATCGACATTTACAACTTTGTTTTACAATTTATTTTAATTACGATCTTTATTAAGTGCTGCAACAAAAATTCTCAAACGTCGAATATTAAGTAACACGAGTAAGCCAAAAATTAATTGTATGTCAATAAAAAAACCACAAGAGATAAAGGTGAAGCATTAATACACACAAACTGTATAAAAAGAAAGGTAGTATGTTAATATTATATTTTTAGGTTTAACTGGACTAAACTTTGTCGGCCCTATTCCAAACTTCCATACAATAATGAAAACGACGTGTGGCACTCGGGGACTGCCGTGGTTAAGCTATTGCATAGCATTTTTTATCAACTTATGCAATTATAATTATTTATTTATTTTATTCATGCAGTATTTTGAGTAAAATTGAACTTACAAGATTTGATTACAGACAGACAACGGGACAGGTGAAGCTTAATAAAAATGCTTGTCATAATAATAAAAATTAAAAAAACGTGATAAAAAGGCTCGAACCTGGGACCTTCTGCACAACGAGCATATGTGATGACCGCTGTTCCACGGCAACTGTAAAAAGCGTGCCGAAATATCTACACTGAGCTTCAAAAGTAAGTATCACACTTTTAAAATTGGGATAACGTTTTAAGTTCACAAGATATACTTACGAAATAAAAAGTACTCCAAAAAGAATTTAATTTTGTACATAAAAACTTTAGTTGGTAACCTTCTTTTAAGAATTGGCTGAAAAAAAACTTCAAAAACAAAACCATTCCTTTTTCAAAGTGGACGAATTACATTTTTTTCCATTCACATTTTTCTTTCTGTTTTTAATTTTTTTCAAGAGGTCTTGTTTTAAAAATTTATGCTAAAAAGCACATAACATTTATTTATCATGCCTCTTTTGTAGTTGAAGAATGTGCTAGGATCATGGCTTTTCTGGAACTAGGCATCAGTATGCATCGCACTACAAGAATGGTGGGTGTGATGGTATGAACGGTCCAGAGGGTAAAGCGAAGGTACGAAGAGACTGGAAACCATCTGAGGAGACCTTGTAATGGCAGACCCAGGTATACCAGTGCCCGAGAAGATCGTTATATTATTTCCACTGTGTTAAGAAATCGCCACCAAAATGCAGTTGAAGTCCAGCAACAGCTACTTCAGATCCGGAGGGACTACATTAGTGACAATACAGTGAGAAGAAGACTTGCTGAAGCAAATTTGAAACCCCGAAGACCAGCGAGTGGCCCAAAACTCGAGAGACAGCATCCAGTAGCGATACGCCCGTAAACACATGCAGTGGGATGAAGAAGAATGGTCAAGAATTTTGTTTGCAGATGAGTCTCGATTCTCCCTTTACACTTCTGATGGAAGGCGAAGTGTTTACAGGCGACCTGGTGAGCGGTACCTTCAAGCCTGCATCTCAGAATGAGTCCAATACGGTGGAGGCAGTGTACATGTATGGGCTGGCATATCTTCAGAAGGTCGCACAGAGCTAGTAGCGATAGAAAATGGCACCCTCACTGGGCAAAGATATGCTCAAGAGATTCTCAATGAGTATGCAGGGCCGTATTTACCAAATATGGGTGATGGATCATCATGCATGATAATGCCCGGCCACACACGGCTCATATCGTACAAGAGTATATTCAGGAGGTCGGAATCAGCGTGATGGCTTGGCCATCAAGAAGTCTTGATCTCAACCAGATTGAACACGCCTGGGATGAGCTTGGGAGGCTAGTCAGAAATCGCAGACCACCACCTACTACCCTCAGGGCACTAAAGCAGGCCCTGGTAGAAGAATGGGAGAATATTCCCCAACATCGCTTCCGAAACCTAGCGTTCAGTATGCCAAACCGGCTCGAAGCTGTAATCAGTGCTCGAGGAGGCAATACCAATTATTAAAAATTAAATAACATGTAATACATTTTAGTTGAATTTTTTTACACTCAACTAAAAAAAGGTCTATTTTCATTGTTTTATCTTATTTAAGTTAAAAATGTTACTTATGTATAATTTTAGTTTCTAAGAATTAAAGCCTATAAAATTTGCAACAAAACGATTTTAATCTTAAATCTCTACCTTCTATAGTTAGGAAAAAAAAATAATTTGAAAAGTGTGATACTTATTTTTGCAGGCCAGTGTATATACATCTAGTAAGTAAGTGTTAGGTTATTTTCGTTACGGAATTTCTGGATTCGGTCCCCACGCTCAAGGCCCGCGATAGAAGCTATGCAATAGCTTAAAATAAAATAAAAATAATATTTTCTCCGTCTCTCGTAGACGTCCCGAAAGACAGCAGGTGTGAGAAGAATACCAAGTACTATCATCTTCTTAATCATTGATATGCAGAAGAAACAGTGTAGGGTAGCGCGCAGCCTTGCGGGACACCAGCGTTTAAATGAGTTTTAAGTCGGAGCATGCACCATCGATAACAACCTTGATGCTCCGATCAGCCAAAAACCTAGTGACCCATTTGCATAACTTCTCGGTTAGCCCATTAGAAGGTAGTTTCCCTTTTATTGATATAATGTCTGCAATAATGAATGAATATAACGTCCACGAGCGCACTTCGGTGGCTAAAAGCACTCAAAATCCAGATCCAAAAACTAACACGCCATACTTTACACTACTTACAGCACTATTTTTTTTTATGGAATAGGAGGACAAACGAGCGT
This sequence comes from Leptidea sinapis, assembly GCF_905404315.1. Classification (NCBI taxonomy): domain Eukaryota; kingdom Metazoa; phylum Arthropoda; class Insecta; order Lepidoptera; family Pieridae; genus Leptidea; species Leptidea sinapis. The sequence goes on from NC_066280.1 coordinate 3,929,647, forward strand.
ACGGGTCACCTGGTGTTAAGTGATCACCGCCGCCCACATTCTCTTGCGACACCAGAGAAATCACAAGAGCGTTGCCGGCCTTTAAGGAAGGCGTACGCGCTTTTTTTGAAGGAAAGTTGTACAAAAACCGCCTCAGAAATAGCACTGTGTGAAAAGTATGAATCAGTGGGTAGACAGTAGAGTAACAGTTAAATTATCCTGGCTTAGATAATAAATACGTCGAGATGGAGCCTCTAGCTACTAGGCAACGGGTAATAACAGGACAGCTGCACACTAAAGTAATGTAGTGTGACATGAGAGCTACGTCTTACACTCGCGAACGTCAGTTACTTTGTTTTTGCGTGCGTGCGTTTGCCGAAAAAAGAGGAACTATACCCTACTAATTTATTCGACATGTTCACAACTGTCACAGTCTATCTAGACGTATTTATAATATACTTCGTTTTGTGGATTTTGAATGAGACCGAGTTATCACGCTTGGCTATGTAAAGCTTGTTTCGGTATAGTTTGCTTGAGTCCATTAACGGCTGTTCCCAATATTCAATCTATATCCGGTTATGGCCTCCTTGAGATAAGCAATCCTATCTATCGTTGAATTTTCTGTCCCAATTAACTCATTGACGGTAACTCATGTTATGATGCATGTATGAATAACGGCTAATAAGTAATATAGGCTGTATTTAGTAATGTATTTGTCAAACCCACGTTTTCAGGGGATCACAAGCCTGACAATTTCTTTAAAATAAGTGCAAAATCCTTTTTGTTTTTGTGATGAATACTTTCTTTACTGCGATTCATATAAGGAATCTGATTGAACAAGTCTGCTGTCAACGATTTGCTCAGTAAGTAAGTGTTACGATAGAGTACGAGTATAATGAAAAAGTACCATTATTGTAAAGAACTATGGAATATCGCCTTTACATCAACTATTGTTGACATTGCGATTTTACGCTTTGGGAACAATGACGTTCTATGCACATATTATGGACACATCATTCGCAATCTGTAAGCGGAACGGTAAAAGTGTGCTCAAATAAAATGTAAGCACACTTTTCTCCTTAGTCGTGGGTCAATCACCAAGTATAAGTGTGCTATAATAAAGTGCTCAAATAATACGTAAACGACGCAAAATGGTGTGACTAAACACCGATAAGTTTATTTTATTTATGTAAGACGGGCTGTCAAAAAGCTTCAATAATTTAGTTAAACGTTTCTTTCATTAAATATGGTACAATTATTGACAAGTATTCACATCTCTTTCTCTCCCGCTTGTCAGAATGAGACAGATGAGAGGACGGATTTCTGACTGTGTGCTTGACACAGTCAGAAATAAAAACTATAGAGACGCTCTTTTTTTAAAGGCCCAGTGAACAATGATTAGCAATATTGTATTTTGTGTACAGAAAGTCATTGATGGTGAATGTGAACGGCTTATAAGAATGTGAACAATAATTACAAACTAGTGCTATTTACACGGTATCACAGACGTATCGTTACCTAGTGATAATTGATACTTATTTATAGCGCGAATCTGTAAAAGCTCAATATTTTCAGCTTTTCTGTACACGAGATAATGAGCGAATTAGCGCCAGTTGGTAGCAAGAGAGAGTAGGGAAGAATTTTACAAACCAAATAAGTTGAGTGTCATTTGGTGGAATCATTTCCTTGAGGCTGAATTATATATCACCACTAAAGGATTTAAGCGTTTAATAGTTCTTGCAAAAAATTAACTATTAACTTTAAAACTATTGAGATCTTTTTCGAAGGTCCATACATTAGTCAAATTGCACGCACACACAAAAGTCCAAATCAGCCACATTTTTAATTTGACAAAAGCAGCTGTCAAACAAAGATAATATGTTTATGTCAACGCACAGTACATAATATGCCAATGAGATACCCTGGAGTTGATGTCTAAGTCTAAAAGACAAATTTTAACAAATTAAAATTTATATCAGGGAAATTAACTTTTTAATAACCAGTTTACCTTATTATTTGATGTAGATAAGAATATTATATTTGACTGTTTGTTTCTCTCATTATAGGTTACCTTATCTTATTAGATTCGAATCCATATAGTTTGAGCGTTAAGAAGTTACAAATATACACACAAACCAATAAATAAACAAACAAACTGTCTTTATAATATGAGTGTAATTTTTGATAAAAACGTAAACAACCTCCGACTGAAAAGATTTTGATCAAAAAATAGGGACAGACTGACATACGCAAAACTTACTGCAACCCTCGTTTTCATCAGGGCTTAAAAAATAATTAACTGCTACTCCACTATATGTCACTGTTTAAATCGGGTTAAAAAAAAATACGCAATACGTATCTTAAACTGAAATAATGTTTACATTGCTGCCTATTGACCAATAATATTTAAAACAACTGGAGTAAACGCAGAAATGTATAGGCACTCGAAGCTTATTAGGGTGTCATTTATGGCATGTGCCATATTTTGGCTTTGTTTTTGTATCACTTGCAGTGTCTATTCGTATAGAACAAGTCCTCAATAATGGAAGAAGCTCTCAATAATAATTATTTTCAGCTCAAATTGATCAAGAAGAACCTTAAATTAATTCACATACTCCAAGAAATATCGTCAACAATGCAAAAAGTATTTGACAATTTAACTTGAAACGTCAGTTCAAATATCAAGAATTACTGTCATTAGAAAAACCTCACACCTAGACACTTGACATTATATTAGGTTCGATACGGTTAAGTATTGGCCCGCGATAAGAATATTGTGTCTCGCAAGCTTCTAGAAGCCATAGAAATCGACCGGCGAACTAATTTTAAGAGAGGCAAGGGTTGGACTCTGCCACCTTCGAAACCAGTGTTATTAAAAACATCTCGCAATAAGACAGGTGCTTCCCCGGGGAGTAAAAAGAATAGGGTTGTCCCAGGCCCAAGGGTGTCGTAAGAGGCGACTACGGGCTTATTGAAAGAGGGAGAGTCACGCTACCGTCTTTTGACGGCAGCACAATCGGGCCAGATTCGTCCGGGTTACTTACCACACTCGCACAGAATACCGGCGTGAAGTAGCGGCTTAATGCCGCTATGTTTCGCATAGGTTAGTGTCGAGGACTGGTGGCCATTCCCCCCCCCCTTCCCCCCCTTAACGGCAACGCTCTTGTGATTCCTCTGGTGTAGCAAGAGAATGTCTGCGGCGGTGATCACTTAACACCAGGTGACCAGTACGCTCGTTTGTCCTCTTATTCCATAAAAAAAAAAGACCCACAGTGCCGATGATCACGTAGTGGACATTGTGAGTACATTTTGTGCACCCGTGGATACCAATAGTGACACAGTGTCAGTGATACTCGCGCTCCGCCGGGACGTTATCGCGAACCCACTACACTCATCCTGATGAAGGACCTCCGAATGGTCCGAAACTATTCGGTACCCACACCAATATGACGCGAGTAATGCCGTGTTAGTAAAAAAACTTTTCAATATCTCACGAAAGTTTTAATAATTTAATTATCAAGACTATATTGAGATGCAACAGTTAAAATATTTCTGTAATTTTTTATCCTAATAATTTTATAGGATTCTGCAGCACAAAGATGGTTTAAATACAATATCCTCGTTTTTATTATTATTATGAGTAGGGTATTTTGGATCTACTGTGCCCCCTGCTTGTGCTAGCGCGCCTACCCTCTTCTTCGACTTCTCATGTCTAAAATACCCTTATTGACAATAAATACTTACCCTTAAACTTAAAAACTAAAAAACAACATACAAAATTAGCAAGAATATTCTTACTCAAGTTCTACAATAGCGAAGTATCAAAATAATCCAAAACTTGGTTCGTTGTTTCGAAGCTCGGCAACATCCGGCCACGTAGTTGCGGTACTCGTAGCTGACGTCACTTCCTGCTATTGCCCCAACAATTTGCCTTTAATAAATCAAGTGCAGCGCGTCTATTGTTAGAGGTTAGCAATATCTGGGTGTAATAACAATCAGGTTCGCGAGAAAATTATACCTCGTTAATGTTGTCAGATTAACATCATTTAAGGTTTGTGTATAATGTTTTGTTGTGCTACTTCTTCGGTTATTAGTTTAATGACGATGTAATTGACTTTTGTTAAGTCTGGCTTGGCAACACAGAAAAAATAAAACAGTACTGTTTTATTTAATCTGTGCTGAATTGACACACAGTTAAGCACGAACTGGAAGACGCAGTGTTGGTAGGCCCCCCTCAAAATGGACCAACAATCTGTTCAAGATTTCCCTGATAATATGTTGGAGAGCGCAGTGTAGGACCGATCGTAGTGGAGATTTATGTCCAGCAGTGGACGTCTTTCGGTTGAAATTATAAAGATGCATGCGAACATGGTTCATGCGTCATGCGCGTGAGTGGGTGCTACTTGTGGTAGCTGGATAATACCGTTATCAGAAACTCTGCTTCATACTTTTAAAACATAAAATTAAAGTTTTTATATTAAATCATTTATGCGTCTAGAATCTAGATAGACTATGTTAGCTGTGAAAACGACGGAAAAAATTGAATGTAAAGTAAATGATCTAAAGTTATTTAATTTATATGCTAATAAAATGCTCGCATTGCTTATTAAAGTATGTATGGATTGATAAATCTACTGCACTCAATAACTCTTTTGTTTTTACTTATTACTTTACATTTACTTTTCTTTGACTTACTAGTGTAAGGCATTTAGTACTGTACGTTTGAGTAATTTGTTGCATCTCTTTACATATATTGTAATTGAAATGATTTGTAAAACATTGAAGCTGTAAATGTTGATTTAAAATAGCAGCAATGAGTTACTTGCTACTTCTTCTCATTAAAGCTCAACCTTATCCAAGGTAGTGGTAAAAAGAAAAAGATAACTTTTGCGATTCACAAGTTTCTTTTCCTGTTAGTACAATTAGTTCTACTGTTACTAATTCACTACTAGTTATAAAAAAAAATATAATATTTATATGTAAATTAAATAATAATAAAGAATTGTACTAGGATCGCATAACTGTACGTCATACAATGCAGACAGCTTTAAGGAGTCTTCAGCTTACATTACTTCGACGCAATATAATAGAACTGCTGGTAACAATACACAACTGAAGTAGTCTTGACTTTTGATATTTAGTTGCAAAATAAGAACGGAATTCAAATTCAAAGTAATGGGTTGAAAAATGAAAAAAAATCTAACAGGCTTACGTTTATGAAGAGCTTTATATCCGGTTTTGCTCCACTATCAACTACTATTTACGGTTTTTTATGAAAATAAGGGACGAGACGAGCAGGACGTTCAGCTGATGGTAATTGTAACGCCCTACCCATTACAATGCTATGCCGCTCAGGATTCTTGAATAACCCAAAAATTCTGAGCGGCACTACAATTGCGCTCGTCACCTTGAGACATAAGATATTAAGTCTCATTTGCCCAGTAATTTCACAAGCTACGGCGCCCTTCAGCCCGAGACATAGTAATGTTTACACATTACTGCTTCACGGCAGAAATAGGCGCCGTTATAATACCTAGCTATCTATCTAGCCGGCTTCCTGTGTAAATGAGCCTCCCACTGGTAAAATTATATTATTTAAGTTTATTAAGAAGTCATCTACAGTAAGGTTTTCAAGCAACTTTCTAAGTAACTAAGGACTGAACTTATATGTGAGCTATTTCCATATTGATACAAACATGGGTACTTAAAAAAATATGCACTCCCATGAAAACGAGTACAGTCTAGACATCACGCAATTTGAAAGTGTATTTTTGGAAACTGATGAAATATAGTGCAATCTAAACAATTACAGTGGTTGAGTGTTCCCATAGCATACAAATGATTTAAGTTTTCTTTAGTGTTAATTCCGCCAATATAAGTTTTCAAAACAATTCGACACGTGTTTCGCCTAACGCGTTTATTCCGGCACTCATATACAAAAGGCGTAGTCCCTGACTCATGGAAGTCAGCCCTTGTCCATTCGATCCAAAAATGTGACAGTTTGGATCCGGCTAACTACAGGCCTATAGCTATTACCTCCCTGCTCTCCAAAATCATGTAGAGCATAATTAACCGCCAGCTCTTGGTATACCTAAAGGGTCACCAGTTGATCAACGACCGACAGTACGGCTTTCGCCATGGTTAATCGGCTTCCCGAAATCTTATGCAAGTGGACCTCCCTTTCTTTGAAGAGCTTTCTCACTGGACGCAGCATTCAGGTCGTTATCGACGGTCATTGCTTGAATCCCAAGCCCGTGAACTCTGGAGTGCCACAAAGCTGTGTGCTATCTCCCACACTGTTTCTTCTGCATCAATAATATTATGTTGGACACCTCCAACATACATTGCTATGCAGGCGACAGCAGTGGTGATGCCATATACACGGGCTATGCAGGTCTCTCTCGGGAAACCGTCGACCAGAGCCGGGAGAAACTTGTGCCTTCTGTCGAGTCCTCTCTTGAGAAGGTCGCGGAATGGGGTAAATTGAACCTTGTCCAATTTAACCCCCAGAAGACTCAAGTTTACGCGTTTACCACTAAAAAAACCCCATTTGTCGTTTCACCGCTTTTCGACAACATTCCAAATTCAAATTCAAATAGTTTATTTCTCAAAATAGGATAACCGCATCACTTTTTGAAGTCAAGAAAATATACAAATAATAGAATAATACAGTCCTAATAGTATGCAGACCTTAAAATTATTTACATAGCTTTAATCCCATGCACTTTTATCTGTTATATAATCTTTAATTGTATAATAAGCTTTTTTTAAAAGTTTCTGTTTAACAAATATTTTTAACTTTTAATTGTAGTATGCAAATTTCTTCAGGGATTTTATTATAAAAACGGACACATTGTCCTCTGAATGATTTGTCTATTTTCGTTAGCCTTGTGTGAATCAGAGCAAGATTATGTTTATTTCTAGTGTTGCAGTTATGAATATCACTGTTTTTTTTTAAAACGATCTATATTTTTATGCACAAATATTAGGTTTACAAATATATATTGACATGGTACTGTTAATATGTTGATCTCCTTAACTTTATCTCTCAACGAAAGTCTACTGGACAGATTGTAGATTGCTCGAACAGCTCTTTTCTGCAGCACATAAATCGTTTGAATATCACTAACGTGTCCCCACAGTAATATACCGTAAGACATAACAGTATGGAAATAACTAAAATATACGACACGTGCCGTGTCTTCGTTTGTGACCTGGCGAATTTTCGTTACAGCAAATGCTGCAGAACTTAATCTATTCGCCAAACGAGCTATATGTGGACGCCATTGGAGTTTTGCGTCTAAAGTAATACCCAAAAAAAACTGTGGTGTCTACAAGTTCCAAGTACTCCCCGTTGACAAGTACAATTGAATTCACCTGACTGACATTTGGGGTTATGAATTTAATACATTTAGTTTTCTTACTATTCAAAAGCAAATTAACCAAGACTGATTCACGTCTTTTAATCTTAAATAAAAGGGATGTGTCATCAGCGAATAGAACAATTTTATGATTATCCTTAACAACATATGGCAAATCATATATATAGATCAAGAATAGAAATGGACCAATAATTGAACCCTGTGGGACACCCATTTTTATGGTTGATCCAGGGGCGCGCTTTCCATTGATATCAACAGTATGAATTCTATTTTCTTAATAAGAACTAATAAGTGTCAGCCTTCGTCAGTATCGGAATTCTGGGTCTCGATATCTTGAGCGATTGCTAATTTCGCGGCCATCTGGAGAGCATAGCCAAAATGGCTTCAAAGAGACTGGGCGTCATAAATAGAGTACGACAATACTTCAAGTCGGCCCCTATTCTAGCGCTGTACAAAGCGCAGGTCCTGCCACATATGGAGTATTGCTGTCATCTCTGGTCTGGTGCACCCCAGTTTCAGCTCGATCTATTTGATCGAGTGCAACGCAGAGCAGCTCGAATTGTCGGGGACCTGGTGCTCTGTGAACGGCTGGTACACTTGGCGTTGCGTAGAGACACCGCGCCATTATGTGTCCTCTACCGTATTTATCATGGGGAGTGTTCCGAATAACTGTTTCTCCTGATTCCTGCCGCCGAGTTCCACCTTCGCACGACACGCCACAACTTAGGATATCATCCCCACCATCTGGATGTGTGGCGGTCCTCTACAGTGCGATTTTCAAGGATCTTTCTTCCACGTACTACAAAGCTGTGGAATGAACTTCCTTGTGCGGTGTTTCCGGGACGATACGACATGGGTACCTTCAAAAAAAGAGCGTACACCTTCCTTAAAGGCCGGCAACGCTCTTGTGATTCCTCTGGTGTTCCAAGAGAATGCGGGCGGCGGTGATCACTTAACACCAGAACACGCAAAATGGCGCGCTGTAGTCGCTGAGTTGCGGATAATAGCCCGTGATAACCTATATAACACCAGGTGACCCGTACGCTCGTTTGTGCTCCTTTTCCATATAAAAAAAACCGTGCGGCAACAAATTATTCTCTCATAGAAAATATGTCCATACAAAACCAAAATTGGAAATAAAAATAATTAAGGGTCCCAAATCGAAATAAGAACTATTCTATCTCTCAAGTTAGACTTAACTGCACTCCATGAAGTAATCCCCATTAAAATCGCTTCATTTGTTTAGGAGTTACAAACAAACATCAAGACAGTGGATTAATATATATAAAGATATTCAGTCTCACCGACCTTTAATTTTACCAGAATAAGCAAATGTTATTTATATAAACATTTATAATTAATAATAAATATTACTTTTGTTGAATTTAGGTCAAGTGATACAATTTTATATATTTTTTGTTTATATTTTGCTGTTCATTTTTGTATTGCAATCTAAAATATCCACAATACAACGATGTACCCAACATCGGAAGACCAAATCAAATCATATTATCACCTATGATCTGCATTATGCTGTGGTGAAACCCAATTTATGGCCCAACAACAATTGAAAACTTGATTAAGTAAACTGCAAAACATATTTTTTTCCTTGTGATTCAACTGTGACGCTTTTAAAAATACATGGCATAAAGAAAGAATTTGACTAATTGCTGACACATTGAAGGAGACATTTCTGATTCAGGATTTAGGCTGTTTGCGTAGTTCGTAAACATATCTTTCCTAGTGCAAATAATATGAACTCCAGTAATTTCATGTCCGCTGGACCCAAGGAAACGCTGAATTAAGAGATTAAGCTGAACCCATGTTAGACTCGGAAATTGTCTAAATAATTCGCTGGGAAAAGATATCAACGTGAAATAGAGTTCTGGAATTTGCCCTAACAAGATTGTCTAAATGGTTTTAGTGAGTTTTAGCATTCATCTGTTCAGGATAATTAATTAAGAAGTTCCTTTGATGTTAACAGATAAATTGATCACAAAGGTTCAAATACCTACATACATTTCGATTTACTACAAGTACTAGGTTGTGTGTTAATATATGAAGGAAAAACTTCTATAAGCATCTTATTTTGTAAGTTATGATGACGGCTTTTTAACGCTCGTTTGGCTAGAGTCGGCTCGAATCAACTAAGACAGCGCGATCACTGAGAAAATTTACAAGAGTATGAACAATTTTTTTAAATTTATATTCACAATATGTTGCTTTTTTCACCTTTTCATTCCTTTTATGTTTTTAAGAGAATAAGAAAAATATACAACCTTTTTCTATTTCGAAATGTTAATAAAAAATAAATATTTTTGCTTTACGCCGAAAAGTGCGAGCGAGACGGATTGTATTTTCCGCGGGAAAGATAAGGACAGGTATTAACAAGTTACTGTACGAAGTTTTTCCTGCTTCCAGACTTTAGTTAATATGTAGAATTATTGGTATCATTAATTCAATTTGTTGCAGCACGCAGAAAATAAAGTTAGCAAGCTGCAACATTGCGGTATAAACGAATTTAATCATTTTTATAATACAAAATATGAGGTTGGACAAAGGACGCAATAGAAAGAAGATTTACTAACAGGAAGGAGAAGATAAGCTTGAGATAAGAGATAAGTGCAAGAAACTGAGGGAGGATGTTGAAAGAGGCCTTGACCAACAAAGTGGACTTTACCTGTGGATTTTACCAGTAGGAGGCTCCTTTGCACAGGATGCCGGCTAGATTATGGGTAGCACAACGGCACCTATTTCTGTCGTGAAGCAGTAATGTGTAAACATTACTGTGTTTCGGTCTGAAGGGCGCCGAAGCTAGTGAAATTACTGGGCAAATGAGACTACATCTTATGTCTCAAGTTGATGAACGCAATTGTACAGTGATACTCAGAATTTTTAGATTTTTCAAGAATCTTGAGCAGCACTGGTTTTAATAATAATTTTACATAAAGATTTAAAAAACATTCATTTTTTAGCAGCATATAACCTGTATAGCCGAGTGGTTAGCGATCCTACCTACTAATCTAGAGGTCCCGGGTTCGAATCCCGGTAGGTGCAAGCATTTATATGATGAATATGGATGTTTGTTTCCAAGTAATGGATGTTTAAATGTATCTATGTATGTTTATATGAATTTATGTATGTTTAAGTAAGTATATTGTATTAAATATATCGTTGTCTTGTTATCCATAACACAGGCTATATATGCTTAACTTGGGCCAAGATAATTTGTGTAAAAAGTGTGTCGATATTATATTATATTATTATTATATAAGTTAAAACGTAGTACGTCCGTGAATGAAGGCTTTTATTATTATATTTGAAATATGATCGTCCATTCCTCATACTTTAGTGTAAATTTAATCTCAGTCATGTACTCCAAAATGTATGTATTATATTTCGAGCAGATTCTATTACAATTCAAGATAAGAGAGAGTAGCATAGAACTCAATTCCCAGAGCCAATGTTAGCTACGAAATAAACAAGCCGCGAACGAATTCACGGCTTTTGCAGCCATTGCCTTTTTATGGCGCCTCGGAAATAAAGCTACGGGGCTCTTCCGTGACTATTGTAGTTTGCATGTGGTCCAAGTGATAAAATGAAGCAATTTATAGCAAGCAGCAAGTTGCTTTTTTAGTAGAGCAAAATATTTTCAAAGGTATTTTTTCTAAGGGGCACGATACTCATTTCTTTCTTTAGAGGAGGAGATAAGTCATTCCATATTTTTGCTGCAGAGAATCTGAAAGTTCTCCTAAACCGAGCTGTTTTGTGCTTAGGGTTTATCAGGCCGAGTTGTCTGTTTGCACGCAAGATGTATTGTACGTTGAAATCTTTAGCCCAACGGAGCTTTTCAAATAAATATTCAGGCTTCTTGTTCCAAATAACTTTTTGAGTTAAACAAGCATAGTGAAGTTGTCTTCTTTCACTCATGTTCAGAATGCCTTTGCTATATGTATATAAGTAGTATAATATGATGTATGTATATAAATAGCATACATTTTATGTATCTCAATTTCATGATTCTTGATATTTATATGAGCATAGTATGTATATAGAATTAATACTACTATAATCAAATCAAAATGACTTTATTCATGTAGGTGACGGAAACGACACTTATGAATATCAAAAAAAAATCTTATTGAATCTACAGCTACTTCCTAAAGGGTTGAGCTAATGAGAAGAAGTGGCAAGAAACTCATTGTCACTCTTTTAAATCAACATTTACAGCTTCATCTTTTTAAAAATAATTTCAATTACAATTTAATATGTAAAGAGTTGCAACAAACATACTCAAACGTTAAATAGTCAATGCCTTACACATGTAAGTCAAAAAAGTAAATGTAAATTAATACAAAACAAAAGTTATTGAGTACAGTCCACCGTAAATAAATAAATAATAGTGTTCTGTGAGAAGTTTATAAGCGATTAAAAAAAAATAACTTTGATTGTATTTAGGATTAAGCAGTCATTGACAGCTAAGGGACATTTCTTACTTTTAAAATTTTTTCATTTTTCTTCTGTTTATGATATAATAGTAGGTAATAATATAAATAATAAAAAAAACAACGTTTAAAAAAACCGACTTCAGAAACTGATAAGTTTAAAATAACTAAAAATTAAATTTAATACACTTCTTTTGCAAACCTTTACCTTTAATATTAATAAAATACTATTATTTATATGTGCTACCTATAGATAGGTCTTAAGTCGGTCCCAAGCCCTAAACAAAATAAAACTTAATATTATATTTTTAATTATTTGATACTTTTACAATATTTAATCAACCGGAATGAAAACTCCTAAAAAAGCCGTACACAAAAAACAATTATATCATCATCAATGTAGACAAAACTTTTCATACCAAAGGTTCATAAAATGAAAACTAGAGTGTAAAATAATATAAAATTTTTATGGGACCAAATGGCATTTATTCTGCATCGAACTAAAGAAGAATAACGTAAATCGGACCATAAATCTCAGAGTAATCGGTGTACACACATAAAAAATACTGATGGAATTGGGAACCTCCTCCTTTTTGAAGTCGGTTAAAAAATAGTCATACACGTAACATCTACTAGGTAGCATTAATTCGTCTCATGTGCTCCTTTATAAGGCTCCGTAGTCAGAGATACAGGTTTCACTTGCTGTATCGCCTTAGTGGCTTTATGTATCCTGCTTGTAATAATATTTATCGTTGAAAGTTTTCGTAGTTGTATCCTAAAATAGCTCATGTTATCTGGACTAACTATTTAATATCTGGAGGTTCCCCAACGGGACCAAATGTGATATGATGAAAATGACTGAGCCTGACTGTCATTTGACCAAAATACTTGTCAAATCAAAAATTAATCCATAAAATTATCACTCATACGTGTTTTTTTTTAAATAAAAAGTCAGCTTCCATATATTTGTTGATGCAAAACTGAGTAAGTAGTTCAAAATATTTCAATCTATTTACGGAAAAACCCTTAGAGATGGTTAAGATAATTTTTTATGATAACGCGTATAACTTGAGTCATACGTAAGTCTAGAATCATGAGTTGTTTCCGTCTGTACGCCTAAAGGACATGATTGTTTGAAACGATGCGGTTCTAGTTTACACGGAGCCATGTCTGAATCCGACAATTGATTGGGAATTGTTGCTTTCATGAAAGTTTCGTACTTGTACATTTTCTTTGGCAATTTTTCCATTCGGATTTTATAGAAAAAACTCTATTTATAACTAAAAAATTCTGATAATTTTTTTGAAACGAATTTTCCTGGCACACTCGGGAAAGACCATACTCTCACACTCATACATAAAACCGACGTGAAATTTGTTCGGCCTGTGAGGTATCCAGAGGCTTACTCACTCCCCCCCCCCCCAAGAGACAAATAAAGCAGTCCAGTGGGATCTAAATCTGGATGTCGGTATTAAGATCTGTAACTTATGGTGGACTACAGGGCTGTTTCGCGTCTTCTGGTGGGTCAAATCGGTGCTGACGCGGGGCAAATAGATCAAGAGGCTCAAACCTCCCCATCCAATCCTCGTTCATGTTCGCCGTAAACTTCTGTATGATAGGCGGGATTCAATCTTATATGAATGCCATCTACTATTCACTTACATCAGAGACGATGTATATACAGTACTTATCCATTTACATGCGATCTATACATGCCTATATAGTTCCGAGAGTAGTTCAATAAGAACCTGTACATCTAAAAGACAGATTCCGTATTGGAGCAGATCTCAAGCGCATGTTTCACGATTTTCTGCTGATTAAAATTACCAGATAAGTTTATGACTTAAGCATATAGTTTGACACAACTGGTTAGTCCACTGACGCGAATCCCAGACGTAACGTTGCGACTAGCGGATATTTCTCCAGTTCTGAACATATTTATATAAAGAAAAAGTTTTTGAAAGTCCGCTCTGCGAAAGAACATCTCGCATCCGGCGATGATGATGTATTAGTTTGGATGATGGAATTCCTCGGGAGGAATCAGGTTAAACGACTCTTCGTAATTCTGTTGGTGAGTAATGTGGTAGAAGACACACTGAATCGACGACTCTACGCTTTGTCAATCAAATGGCGTTCATAAAGTACTGGGTCCCTACGATTCAAGAAACTCTGCGGAGCACGCTGTTAAGTTAGTTAAGTTAAACTTTTTTGGGTATTATAAATAAATATAATTTTGATCTATATATGGTTTGGGTGATATTGACAAACTACAAAAGAGTATTATTATTGGGGGAAATAAGCACTTAAATCTGTAGATCTATTGTATGAGCCTATGTCCTTTCAGAGGAGGGGTTGGTCCTTTGCTTGGATATTGAGGGCCTTGAGGCAATCTGCCCTCATTGCGGCGATGGCCTCACATTCCAGAAGGATGTACTTAGGATTCTCGTAGACTTCCTGGCAAAATCTCCATAGAGCGGATTTATGCGGATGCCTTTTACCTTTGTACCAGTTTGCGGTGCCCAGAGAGATACAAAAGAGTAAGATGAAATAGTTATTTGTTCAACAAGTGAGCAAAGTTACTTTTTGCTGCGAATGCTGACTTTAAATCACGAATTGGCGAAGTAGTCTAGAATTGAATCATGAGCTAAGAGAGTTTCTTATATAAACTACTGAGGTAGTGAGTGATTTAAAGGCACAAGACAAAAAAAGTTTGCTCTCGTGTGAAACACACAACTTTTCAGCTCGACTAGCGAGAAAAGTGTTATATATATTAAGAGAAACAATTAAATAATTTTTTGTGATAATGAGATAATACCCTAGGCTAAAATGAGTTTCAGAACGCACCGGATCACATATTTTTTTAACGCGGAGTAATTCCCGGATGTATGGTCGCATGGGGTTCGAAATTTAAATCACTGTCCCTCACGCTCGCAGCAAAATGCGTTTTTGCTGCAAGCGTGAGGGAGCAATAGCGCCCTTTTCGTGCTGGAGAGGTGAAAATATAATTGTTTGCATTTAACTAATAAAATCCTAGTTGATATTTCGCTATTTACAGCTGCAGTGCGATTTTGTACCGCTAACGAGAAAGAAAAAAGAGTAAAATTTGACGTAAATTAACATCACTTCCTACCTTATCGACGATAGATGAAATTATATTAATTAACGAAAATCTTATTTTGCAAATTGAAAAATGTAATAATTTTATCAAATTAATATATTTTCATCAGTCCTCGATAAATCTACGAAGTTCGAACGAAATCTGGTTGTTTAAATTGGGCCAAATTTGCGCCCAAATGAGTCGGTTACAAACAAGTATACATACGAGCTAATAAAAAAGTGTAATAAATTAGTTATTAGAAAGATTCTTGAACGTACTGTTCAAAGAAACAGCGAAATTTGAAAATAAGAAATCAGCACTTTGACTTATAATGAAAAAAACATTTGGAGCGGTGCCTAATTTTATTAGCCGAATGGCTTTTACGCTCGATGTGTCGAGTTGATGGCAGTTTTCAGAGATGAACGTCATACGGATTTTACGACAAAAATTTGTTTGACCATTTTTAATTTTAGCTTATTCTGTCTGAACAAGCTTGCGTCGGATTTTCTGGTTCTTTTAACTCGTACGAAGTATTACAACAAGGATAAAGTTGTTTAATTATGTCGAAACGAGAGTTCTCCTTTGCACAGGATGTCGGCTAGATTATGGGTACAACAGCAGCGCCTATTTCTGCTGTGAAGTAGTAAAGTGTAAGCATTACTGTGTTTAAGTCTGAAGGACGCCGTAGTTAGTGAAATTACTGGGCAAATGAGACTTAACATGTTATGTCTCAAGGTGACGAGCACAGTTGTAGTGCCGCTCAGAATTTCCACAACACTCCAGAAATTAAGATATCGTCTCCACCATCTGGTCATGTGTGGCGGTTCACCACAGTGCGGTTTTCAAGGACCTTTCTTTCACGTACTACATACCTGACATACTTGCCAGGCTTCTTCCACTAACACCAAACCTTTAATAAACGCTTTCTTGTCTTTATAACCATGACCTAGCCCCTGTTGAACACATCCCCGACCTTATCGTGGAATATACGCCTGGGTCGAACTTTTCCTAGTACACTATTATCGTAACAAAAATTATACAAGATAAAAAATTTCAACTCATAAATAGTTCATAAAGAATTACGTTTGAACGACCGTTGTGAGAGATCTTTTATAAATCAAATCAAAATATTTTATTGGAAGTCACTTTATTACAAAAGGTGGTTGGTACTTTAGATAGGTATACAATATGTGACGCCCTGCAAGTGCACAGCAATGTTTTATATAAAATAAATAAGTATGATCTGAAATACAAAAACCCGAAACAACATTTTAAAAAATCGTTCAACTTTACCAACATCATTAAAATAATTTGTCCACGCGAATCTGTAGCGAAAAATCAAAAAATAAATTCTGTCAGAGATCTCAGCCCCTGCCATGAATTATAAACAGGATAAGGAAAACCGTGACGCATAACAAATGGCGCAATCCTGAGATTACAGCTGTACGGTGCTGACATTTTAAATCTAATAAACTTGGCCATTTACAAACACAAAATGTTTTAATTTTGAAATTGGAAAACTCGCACCAGGCGATCGCGATGGTTCACCGAAACCTAAAGACTTACTGTAATTCTGGACGACAGGATTACTCTTCTTTTGTTGCTTAGTTTAAAGTTATACATTTCTAAAAATTATAATCTAAAATGTAAACATGTATTTGGTAACAATGTTGTAAATTGATAAATCTCTGAATACACAAGTCCAGAAATATTTTGAAGTTTTTTTTAAATTACTACAAAAATAAATATTTTTTTTAAATTGGATATAACATCACTAATTATATATACTTGAGTAAATTAAAAAGTTTTAGTAAGTAAGTTTGTGAGTGAGTTTTTTTATGTGAGTTTCTTGCCAGATCTTCTTATTAAAACTCAGAAATTTTATGGTAAATGGTGAAATGTATAACTTTGACCCTGCTAAGTGTCAGTTTTGAATCTAAATGAATAAATGAATTTTGATTTGAATAATGATTTTAACAGTTTTGTAATTAGAAGAAGAGGTTATCTGCATTTTTTGTGTATACTGTTTGTACAAGAGATTATCTAGATTTTTAATTGGAATACACTATATGTCTTATGTATGTATATTATCTTGCTATTATCTATGTATGTATATTTTATTATTAAGTAAGTTTCTCTATGCTGTTTATGGTTAAATCTCTCAAAATTTTTATCACTATGCAAAAAAGAATTTTGCTATAGGCTTGAAAAATATTAAGCTATCTACACTGGCCTTCAAAAGTAAGTATCACACTTTTAAAATTGGGATAACGTTTTAAGTTCACAAGATATACTTGCGAAATAAAAAGAACCCCAAAGAAAATTTAATTTTGTACATAAAAACTTTATAGTTGGTAACCTTCTTTTAAGAATTGGCTGAAAAAAAAACTTGAAAAACAAAACCATTCCTTTTTCAAAGTGGACGTTTCCAAATTACAATTTTACCATTCACATTTTTCTTTCTGTTTTAAATTTTTTTCAAGATCGATTGTTTTAAAAATTTATGCTAAAAAGCACATAACATTTATTTATCATGCCTCTTTCAGTTGAAGAATGTGCTAGGATCATGGCTTTTCTGGAACTAGCCATCAGTATGCGTCGCACTGCAAGATGGTATGGTGGGTGTGACGGTACGAAGGGTCCAGAAGGTAAAGCGAAGGTACGAACTGGACACCATCTGAGGAGACCTTGTAATGGCAGACCCAGGTGTACCAGTTCCCGAGAAGTTCGTTATATTATTTCCACTGTGTTAAGAAATCGCCACCAAAATGCAGTTGAAGTCCAGCAACAGCTACTTCAGACCCGGAGGGACTACATTAGTGACAGTACAGTGAGAAGAAGACTTGCTGAAGCAAATTTGAAACCCCGAAGACCAGCGAGTGACCCAAAACTCGAGAGACAGCATCGAGTAGCGAGACTGCGATACGCCCGTGAACACATGCAGTGGGATGAAGAAGAATGGTCAAGAATTTTGTTTGCAGATGAGTGTCGATTCTCCCTTTACACTTCTGATGGAAGGCGAAGTGTTTACAGGCAACCTGGTGAGCGATACCTTCAAGCCTGCATCTCAGAAAGAGTCCAATACGGTGGAGGCAGTGTACATGTATGGGCTGGCATATCTTCAGAAGGTCGCCCAGAGCTAGTAGGCATAGAAAATGGCACCCTCACAGGGCAAAGATATGCTCAAGAGATTCTCAATGAGTATGCAGGGCCGTATTTAGCAAATATGGGTGATGGATCGATGCTGATGCATGATAATGCCCGGCCACACACGGCTCATATCGTACAAGAGTATTCAGGAGGTCGGTATCAGCGTGATGGCTTGGCCATCAAGAAGTCCTGATCTCAATCCGATTGAACACGCCTGGGATGAGCTTGGGAGGTTAGTCAGAAATCGCAGACCACCACCTACTACCCTCAGGGCACTAAAGCAGGCCCTGGTAGAAGAATGGGAGAATATTCCCCAAAATCGGCTCCGAAACCTAGTGTTCAGTATGCCGGCCGTAAACCGGCTCGAAGCTGTAATCAGAGCTCGAGGAGGCAATACCAGTTATTAAAAATTACTAACTAAACTAAAAATGTCTATTTTCATTGTTTTATCTTTTTTAAGTTAAAAATGTTACTAATGTATAATTTTAGTTTCTAAGAATTAAAGCCTATAAAATTTGCAACAAAACGTTTTTGATCTTTAATCTCTACCTTCTATAGTTAAGAAAAAAAATTAATTTGAAAAGTGTGATACTTACTTTTGCAGGCCAGTGTATTACAAGTTTATGTCAGAGTCAAATGCAAATTTATCTTGATATGAGAAAATTCACTGTATTATTAGAGTACAAGTAAAACATTAAGTATGTATATATCTTGATACTACAATGTGGTTAGTTTAGTTCCGCCAAAAATAAACTAAAGATAATAAATAATATCACGATCGATCAACCTTTCCGATCCGTGAAACGCTGATCGCACGATATTACTCAGATCGGAGTGACTTTTTATAGATTGCTTATAATTAGGATGATTTGGATGAATGTATCTGAAAGCTATTGAAACAAGCTATAAGGCCACACAAAATAAACCATCTTATAAACAAAATAAGAGTCAGATCTTGGTGAGGGAATAGTGTGCCGTACGGCACTCTCGATTTTGGTGTATCTGAAAAGTCTAGTGCCCTGGGGCACTGACGATTTCAGAAGGTTAAACACCAAAATATCTCATTCAATTGTTCGTAGCAGGCCCAGTTTGATAACCACAAGTGAAACATGAAAGAGTACATACATGTTCTTATAAGTTTTTCAAATATGAGGTAAAGTAATATTTAATAAGTAACTTTCGACAGGCAGCCCAGCTTGGAAGAAAAAGACCTTGAAGAGGGGATGCAGTTTTTATTCCTTAGCTTGAACAAAATATGTTCTACATTACGATTGAACGATCCTATGTGCCAATTCCCCAGTCCCACGGTTATGTAAGATTTTAAATTCTAAGGCTAAACGCCCACTACGAAAATTATTCGCTGTGATTTGTAAGTGCGATATAAAAATGCAAACGACACTTATTCCTACTAAACGCATTACGATTGTGTGTCGCCTGCGAAATATTGGAAGCCAAAAGACAGTTTAAACCGTGCCAACACGAAAGACATCTGCATTGAAACATGGATTAATAAATGAAAATTCATTACTTCATAGGGTACAAAATTAATGTAAGCCTTCGCATCTACAATTTTAAATCGCAAACGATTTATTATCGCATTGCGCGGATTTTAGTGTATTTCTGTTGTTCACAGAATAACAATATTTTTTCGCTACGATTTTTTATCTTGACTTATTGACATATTTGCTTGATTCCTTAGCCGAAATCCGCAATTCCGAATTCTTTAATAATGTTATGATTGTTAAATTAATGTAAGTGTGTACCTTCTCATTTAACATTAAAAACTGTTTACTTCTTAATTTATTCTCTATTATACTTTAAAAAAAACCTCTATAATGCTTGCTGTGTTTATTTGTAAGTAATCACTACATTTACCTCCCAGTTCTTAGTTCTACTTATTATATTTGTATGTATTATTGTAAGTGATTGTACAAAATATTAATAAATAAGTTATGTAGCGTATTGATAAATATGCAAAGATGATCACCTCGTATCAAGAAGGCACTGTGTTCATCCGTTGAACACTCTGCAACAAACTAAAAAGCAAACAGACAAGGATATATTTTTTCACTGTTATTTTATAAGTACCGTGAAAATATATAGACATATAATAAACTAGTAGTTGCCCGTTGCATTCGCAACTAAAGGTTTTATTTCAATAAAATGTTTAAGTAGGGATAATAGAGAGAGTTGACATACTGAAACATGCAGGGCAAGCCTGTCAGCCATTTAGTTGGCATAGCAACATCCCATTCTGCACGGACGCACGCCAAGAAAGGGAAGATATTAGTAGGATGTTATTTATTTATGTTGAAAAACAGACACTTTCTGCGTTATAATTGTAAGAGGTATCGTTCTAAGGAGTTGGCGTCTCCAAATTTTGTGATTTTTATTGAGCTAACTTTTGTCTGTAAAACATTCTTCGAGTTAGGCGAGTCAACATCTCCTGAGGATGCCTCGTGTAGAGGCAAAAAACTTAGCGGAATTTTGATACAATAAAATCCACAACATTAGGATGTACAATGTTGGAGGTTAGGGTATTGAAATGATTATAGTCTGACTGTGATAACAAGCTCCTTTATTATGCTATGCAACTACTTATATACTAGTTGGAGCGATGAGTGTGTGCATAGGTGTATAAAGATGATACACACACTACAGATGATTATAAATTTCTGCAAAATAACGCCTGATTCAATAAATTTTGTTGGCTTCTCATCCAGTAGGCACCGCTTTGATCCTTATCGATCAAATCATCATCATCATCAGCTGGAAGGCTGCTGGACAAAGGCCTCCCCCAAAGATTTCCACGACGATCAGTCCTGTGCTGCCCTCATCCAACGTATTCCGGTGATCTTGACCAGGTGATCGGTCCATCTCGTGGGGCCTACCAACACTGCGTCTTCCGGTACGTGGTTGCCATTCGAAGACTTTACTGCCCCAACGGCCATCTGTCCGTCGAACTATGTGGCCTGCCCACTGCCACCTCAGTTTCGCAATCATTTGGACTATGTCGGTAACTTTGGTTCTCCTACGGGTCTCCTCATTTCTGATTCGATCTCGCAGGGAAACTCCGAGCAAAGCCCTCTCCATTGCCCTCTAAGCGACTATGAGCTTTCTCATAAGGCCCATAGTTCATATCGATCATATGCTTGTCATAAATAACAGTCGAAAGAGCTTCTTATACGTGTAAGTAATTCATCTATTTCGAAAACAAAATAAAAAAACTTAAAAAAAGAAGTAGCTGACTCTATACACAATTATAACAAGCACATGTGAAACCACCCTTACAATAAACCTGGCATAAAATTCAAAATATTAAAAAAGACGAGTGAAACTAGATCTACTGGAGTCGTAGATAGTATAATGTAAGGGAAGTCTCTGTATTTTGCTTCAAACATGACCTTAATATTAGTACTGAGTTAATTACAAATATTAATGTTTATTTTATTATATTCTTACGTTAAAATAAAACCCCTTGAGGTAAATTACACACATCTGACAAGAAATTCAATGTTTATGTATAAACTTGACTAACTCGCACTAAGCCAGCGTGATCTATTTTAAAACTAAAAGTTAAAAACTATAAAAATAAATATTTTCAAGGCGAAATAAGCACAAAATCGCTCAAATGTTGCTGAAAATAGTCTGTTATTTGTAAGTATAGTATGTAGGCTAATTATGTTAAGTAACCCAGGTCAGGTTTAAATTAAAATTGCATTTTTAAACTTATATTCATAATATTTTTTATAATTATAAGCATCAGAACTAACTGTCTTTACCAGAAAAATCTATATCGATTTCTAGACCGGTTCAAGCAAAAGTCGACCTTACGCTCGCATATTTTTAGTTCCGCCACTAATATTGGCTGTCTCTTGACAAGCTCTTTAGCATCGGGTAAAGCACCTGACATCTGGCCGGTAATAACTATGCTGGTATCGGCTATAATTTCCTGTCTTACAAAGGCATGGTTTAATGGTGAGCGGGTAATAACTATTTTATAAGATATGCACAAGACATATCCTTGGCAATATGAAGGTAACAATTCCTCTGAAAATAATAATAATAATAATATCAATTTATTTAAGTCTTCTTGAATACAAATATATACGCATACCATTATATTATATTCATGACATTCGAGAAATGCAGATTATTAATGTGTTTAAACTAACACTGATATCAGAAAACTAATTATTAAATGTCTATCCGTCTGTCAGTCTGTTCTGCAACTCTCTGAAACGGCTGACATATATTTTCGCGATTTACACTAGCAACTAGCTAATGAAGTAGCTTTTAGCATCTATAGATGCTCGTCGCAGGGGCAATATATTTGCCCAATGATTATAAACGCCTTCAATAATAGTCAACCACCAAAACAGCTACCACAACTTTTTAAAAGTTGATTTTAAAAGAGAAGAAGTATAATAAAAAAATATATAAAAAAAAATTACCAATCCGAACTCTAATATATATATATATATATCTATAATATTTAATCTCAAAAGTCAGGGATATCACTCAGAAAAATAACAAATTATTTATGTTCTACATTAAAAATTCAATTAAATAATTTACTGTATAGTGTTTTATATAATAATAATAATATTGACACACTTTTTACACAAATTATCTTGCCCCAAATTAAGCATATATAGCCTGTGTTATGGGTTACAAGACAATGATATATTTAATACAATATACTTACTTAAACATACATAAATTCATATAAACATACATTAATACATTTAAACATCCATGACTCGGAAACAAACATCCATATTCATCATATAAATGCTTGCACCTACCGGGATCTAGCTTAGTAGGTAGTGTCGCTAACCACTCGGCTATACAGGTCGTCTATATATATGATGGTTTCATAATAATGATAAATGTTTGTTTAATTATAAAGTATTTATTTCAGTACAATATAAAAAACAAATTAATATTAATTATTATTAATAGAGACTGTTAACACAGCCACAGGTTAGCCGACAACATCTGATACTTTGTTTTAACCTTCAATGTCAATCCAATCAAAGACGACTGACTTACAATTAATGACAGTGACACTTACTTTCAGTACGTATATATGACTATTATTTTGTATATTTTTTTTTCTGAAAATAAGGGACGAGACGAGCAGGACGTTCAGCTGATGGTAATTGATGCGCCCTGCCCATTACAACGCAATGCCACTCAGAATTCTTGAAAAACCCAAAAATTCTGAGCGGCACTACAATTGCGCTCGTCATCTTGAGACATACGATGTTAAGTCTCATTTGCCCAGTAATTTCACTAGCTACGGAACACAGTAATGCTTACACATTACTGCTTCACGGTAGAAATAGTCGCCATTGTGGTACCTCTAATCTAGCGGGCATCCTGCGCAAAGGAGCCTCCCACTGCTGAACTATACTCTGGCAAATTGCTCTACTTAATAGTAATTTGTAACATACTTTAAATATTGTGGTAACTAATAAATTGTGGTTAGTAAAAATATGAAATGAATACTTTTGATAGAAAATTCGCTAAATATTCAAAACGACCTTAATTAAATCTTTTACCCTTACATTAGGGATTGGTCTCCGCCGCGCTCTAACTAGATACCGCAGGCGTAGTCGCAAGGTGCGGCAACTAATACTACGCCCATGTGGACGTACTCGAGCCAGTGTTGAACAATGTGCGACGATGACGTGCCATATGTTTTGTTAAACTTTTCTAATCGTTGAAACCAAAATGCCGGATTGCGTAGTAAAACTTTGTAAAAATAATACTACAAGAAGTAAATACCAATCCTTAATCTAAGTTTGTACCATATATAGTTAGGTTCATTCGACTGATTTAAATTTACAGTTGATTTCAGATTTTCACTGAGAATATTTAATTATTCACTTCAAAGATAAGTGACATTTATTGATTAGATTCTAAGTCATCCGTATAACTTAAGAAATGCTGTCATGTAACGCTTAAGACTTAAGACTTTACTTAAATGAAACAGAAATTAACTAATTAATTAATGTGCCTTAAGAAGTTTATAAAATTAACTATTTTTTTTTTGTTTCTTACGTACGTACAATATTATTTTCATACTATGCAAACAATTTGTTTTAAATAGATTTAATGGCATGTCCGCGTTAGAAATCCGCTAAAATATTCGCCCAAATACGTTGTAGTTCAATACCAATAAGAACGTATTCTGACTTTAAGTGATATCAACTGCCAATAATAGTGACGATAGTATGATGTTCTGTATAACAAAAACGCAGCGGTGTATGCGTACGGCATCTGTTAATATAGGTACAAACAATTTTGACACCAATGAAATAAAATATTTCACTAAAGCTGTAACATTATGCCCACCGTTAATAGGGAAGGCTGTATTTACTGTCTATTGTATTGCCTTTATGCATGTATTGTGTCTGTCTCAATCCGTGGACCAAATAAATAAAAATTTAAATATGAAGCTGTAAAAATCTGAAGAGTATTTAAAGCGTATTGTTAGTTTAGAAATTATATAACGGTACAATACACTAAACACAGCGGAGGTACAAACCAACCTAGTTATAAATGACCAGAGATTGGAACTTGCGGATACTACGGTCTTCTTGGGTATCACGTTAGATAAAAAGCTTCAGTGGGGACCACATATTGCCCCACTAGCAGATAGACTGAGCTCTGTGGCATTCGCTGTTAGAAAGATTAGAGAGTACACGAATGTTGCGACTGCTAGATTAGTGTACTTCGTTATTTTCACAGCATCATGACGTACGGTATTTTACTATGAGGTTATGCTGCTGACATTGATATAGTGTTTGCTCAGCAAAAGAGAGCTGTGCCTGCTATATATGAGCTTGGTTATAGACAGTCTCGCAAAGAAAGGGGATCCAGTGCTCTGTGAACGTCGCTTCATTGTGTGTATTCTATCGTATTTATCACGGGGAGTGTTCTGAAGAGCTGTTTAACCTGATTCCTGCCGCCGAATTCCACCTTCGCACGACACGCCACAAGTTAGGTTATCATCCTCACTATCTGGATGTGTGGCGGTCCTCCACAGTGCGGTTTTCAAGGAGCTTTCTTCCACGTAATACAAAGCTGTGGAACTTCCTTGTGCGGTGTTTCCGGGACGATACGACATGGGTACCTTCAAACAAAGCGCGTACACCTTCCTTAAAGGCCGGCAACGCTAGTGTGATTCCTCTGGTGTTGCAAGAGATTGTGGGCGGCGGTGATCACTTAACAACAGGTGACCCGTACGCTCGTTTGTCCTCCTATTCCATAAAAAAAAACTTTTAATTAATGTTCTGACAATGAACAGTCATAAATAAATTTTATTATGACTGTTCATTATTAGTAAATTAATTACGAAAATTTAATATACGTTCACAAAATCGTTACCTTTTTGCTTTTAATAGTGATTTTTATTATTGTAACACTAGAAATAAGAGATCGCTTGTAAGTAATTCTAGTAGGCTTCATAAGATACATAATAGCTTTAATGGTAAATGTATAGAAGTTAATAAAAAAGTTGTTCATTGGTGTCAAATTGTTCAGGCATTATCTTTAAATAAATTTGAATGTTTCATTAAAAAATTCTGTCGTAAGTCGTAGTACTCTACAGCTGAATATCTAAGTGATCCGACAGCCTGGGACTTGATTATGATTATTTTATAGCAATAGAAATGACAGTACAATATTGAAAGAAAGAAAGAAAAAGTTTATTCATGACGATAGTACAAATTATTGTATATTTCATTAAAAACAGCACAAAAAATGCTGGGACAGTTTCTTGCGCCGCTTCTTCTCTCTCAGAGCGCTATTTGTTTCCGAAGCGGTAGTAGTGTCTAGTATATTAGATATGACATCAAAAAGAATTCTGAAGGAATCAATTTTGAGAAAATAAATGCCTTATAAGGCTTTTTATAGTTTAACTAGTAATGAATACTACGCCGTAGTAGTGCGTAGTAAAAGTACACGTAAATGTTAAAATCTGTGCTATGAAAGGAGGAAGTAAAAGTACTGGAAAGAAAGTTCAGCCCATGTAACTTTGGGCTTGCGCTGTCCACGAAATCTCATCAGTCACAACCTAACCCCCGTGCGATGAGCACGTGAGCATCCCAATATAACTCAGTGCAGTACGAAAGTGACAGTGAGTGAGTGTTTTGAGTGTTGAGTTACTGTGCCTTAGTTTAGTTTTGCGGAAACTGCAATGGCGTTGAAACTTATCAGGTATTTTTCGTGAATTTTATTATTTCTTTTTACATAAATATTAAGGAATTTATTTATTAAAACGAATATTATAAAAATTATATTATATGAATAGGAATATTTATAATTTTTTTGTGAATAATTTCATATATATTACTTTGTATATAAAACCATAATAATATTACAAAGAAAGTAATTGTAAGCATAATTATATGTTTACAAATTTTACTAAGCGGTTTATATAAGTATGCGATGTAAGTAATGTAAAAAATATTCATATATAAATAAGTTATTTATTATTTAGATATGAAATTTTAAAATCGAGTATAAAATATAATAATACTACACAAACATATTTTATTTTATAGTCTTAATAATATTTTATCTATTGTCAGAATAGTAAGCCTATGCTTAAAATCCTTTATTTTTTTTTTGTGTTAATTGTAGAGGAAACCTTAATAATATGAAGATTATATTATATTAGATAGATTATTGGATTATATGTGGATTGCTAATAAAATATTTTTATTCAAAATAGTATTGATAAAAACTTATTGAACGCCAAAAATTACACCCATTGAATATAGACTGCCTCAGACCTGAGAAGAACGGGCGCAAGCAACTCTTAGATCTAAATGAAAGTATATAGGAAACATATAAATGAAAGACGTATCTTTCATTAAAGTATTTCCTTTAAACTCAGTAAAAAAAAGTAAGTAACTAACTAACTAACTAACTACTTACTCAGTAACTCTTTAAGCACCTCAGTCTTATCACAAACTCTCATTTGAAGACCACACCGAACCACTGCTACGTAATTTAAGAATAAGTATATATAGTTCGCTTCGTAAAAAATTCGATTACGTAAAAAAAACGATATTTTAGGATTATAATACTTAAATGGTCAAGTTTTGAAATCCGATAGAATAAATAAAATTTATCTATATTAACTAATAATATAATAATATTGACACACTTTTTACACAAATTATCTTGCCCCTAATTAAGCATATATAGCCTGTGTTATGGGTTGCAAGACAACGATATATTTAATACAATATACTTACTTAAATACATTTAAACATCCATGACTCGGAAACAAACATCCATATTCATCATATAAATGCTTGCTGCTTAGTAGGTAGGATCGCTAATCACTCGGCTATACAGGTCGTCATAAAAAATAGAAACTTACCATCGCGTTAATAGTTCTCAATCAGTCACCAGACTTGCAATAATAACCGACCTACATATCATGATTTTATCTCTATTATGGCAATAATTCTGTGTTATGTCTATGTCTGTTCCAGCTAATTCTCTAGTCTGTTAACAGAACAGTAGTAAGGATGGACCGTCAGTTCAAGTTTTATTATTCAATACGCTCCAACCTATATTTTCCTGTTACTGGACTGAATAATATATTGACTCCTACGGAGAAAAGCCTAAATATCATCTAAAGCTTTCATATTTAAAGAGATTCGCACATAATATAAGAATTTGATTTCGCTGATCCTGTTTCGTGGTAACGGTTAATTTGGACTACGCTAAAACATGATTATCGTGTAGTTATTAGTAGAAATAGGCTAGTTAAGAAGCTCAGGCTATTAAATAATTAATTTTATTGATTTAATATTATTATATATTAGGTTTTAACCATATTTTTCTGAAAAAAGATGCTCACTGAGTTTCTTGCGCCCGTTCTTCTCAGGTCTGAGGCATACTATTTCAAATAGTTTTTGACTTTTAATAAATGATATCATAGCCTATTTTGGTTAAAAATGTTTAAATTTGAATTAAAGCCTTCCTTTTAAGGCGCCGTTGCATATTAGCTTTGTTCAAAATTGACAAACTTTCTATACCAAAATTTCAACTACTATCCACTTACCACAGGGTTTAAAATAGTTCATATATATTTGTAGTTTTCGCGTGACAGTGCTTCAAAGAAAACTCATGTTTTCTACATTTATAGGTATATAATGAAAAATAATATTGACAACGAATGGATTTACAACATAATTTAAAAGCTTTCATTAAGCTTTTACTTAATTTTTTCTTGTTTCAGCCCGTGCAATACAGGCACTTAATTAAATAGCTTTTATACCAGCCAGGAACGTGCTGGCGTGAGCTGTTCAATTATGCGGAATGTATTTACTTTGCACCTAACTATTTCTATGTTATCTTACTTAGCGGAACAGAGCTTTATTTAACAAGCTTTTATCTTGAAATATTTCTACATTGTTCTGATCAGTAGCATTTTTATAATATTACAAGCTGACCCAGCAAAGGTTGTATTGCTGATATTAAAATCGCGATACAAAAGTAACTGTTGATCGTAGTTGGGTGAAAATTTGAAGTTGTATGTATTTTTTAATGCTGACTCATACTCAACTCAACAAATTTAAAAAAAATGTCAAAAAAATTAAAAAAAAATTCGTGTGGACCACCCTTAACATTTAGGGGGATGAAAAATAGATGTTGTCCGATTCTCAGACCTATCCAATATGCACTCAAAATTTCATGAGAATCGGTCAAGCCGTTTCGGAGGAGTTCAAAGTTTAACACCATGACACGAGAATTTTATATATTAGATAATATACTGAATTTCACATAAATTATCTTACCCAAAACTAGTCATAGCCTGTGAGTTGCAAGACAATGATTTATTTAATACGTTATACATAAATACTAATAAACATTCATGACTCGGAAAAAAATATCCACATTAATCACATAAATGTTTTGCACCTACAGGAATTGGAACCTGGAATCTCTAGCTCAGTAGACAGGGTCACTAACCATGGTTCGTCAAGTTTACTTAAGTAATGTCTGAAGGTGACACTGACAGTCAAATAAAAATATAGTAGTAGACAGTAGTTAAACATAACTGTAAAAAACACTTTTTTTTTAATACAAGCGCTAATATTTTTTTATATTTTAAGCTATTGCATAGCTTCTATCGCGGGCCTTGAGCGTGGAGACCGAATCCAGAAATTCCGCAACGAAAATTACCTAAGACCCCACTTACTAGATCTATATAGATATTTCGCCACGGTCATTACAGTTGCCGTGGAACGCGGTTATCACTTAGCTTTTTGTACAGAAGATCCCAGGTTCGAGCCTGGGGTACATCTTGATTGTTTTTAAATTCCTTACTTTTTTATCACGATTTTTTAATTTTTATTATTATTTACATTTCTCCGAATCCAAAATTGGACGAGTTAGAGCATTTTATTCATCGCACTTTACTGGAGTACACTGAAGAAGGGTCGAAAATACTTGGTACAAATGGTAATAAATTTCCACTTATTTTGGCTGGCAATATCAACATCAACTTCGCTGATAAAAAATCAGAGCGGTTGACAACTTTTCGAAAAAATTGAATTTGAAAATGAATAATGATCCACAAGAATATACAACAAAATATGGGACCACCATTGATGCGGTATTTTCCAGATATTTGGAAGATATCAAGACGTCTGAAACTTATGTTTCTTATTTCAGTTACCATAAACCTATAGTTTCAATGATAAATATTCCTGAATTATTTATATATATATGAACACGTATTGTAAGATGATAAAAATATTTTGAAAAATATTAACTTCTCATTTATTTAATAAAACAAAAAAATTTGTTTTCTTATCGGTCACCACGCTCAAAAAGTGTAACTGGAATTAATATCAAAGAAAAAAAAACAAAGGAAACAATATACTGCATTAATAAAAAAAAATTCAAATTGCATAAGTTGATAAAAAATGCTATGCAATAGCTTTACCGTGGTCAGTCCCCGAGTGCCACACGTCTTTTTTTTTAAAGGAAAGCAAACAACTGCAACTTACAAAGTAGGTACAAATTTACAACGAAATAACATTATATAAGTCTAATAAAATTGTAGTCAGATACGCTATCCACATCTTACTATGTAAAACTTTGAGTCATTCAATATTAGGAACATAGAAAAAGTGTTTAGCAATACTAATTGAAACTTAGAATCTAGAATTACACAGTCCTCGGATATGGGCTGTTCTAGGAATAACATAATTTAATTTGTTGGTCAATACAGTTCAATCAAATTTTTTATGTATAATGCCGTGCAGAAACATGCATTGAAGAAGTTTGTGCCTTGATTGAAGGGATAGTAGTTTATACTTATCTATCAAATCTGCGTACGACATATTGTAATTACCATAGTATCTGTAACTCATGGATCTTAAGAATTTACGTTGGACATTTTCTATCATTTCGTTATACCTTTTGTGAAGAGGGTGCCAAATAGGAACGGCATATTCTAATTGGGAACGTAGGGATTTATATAAATGTTAAAAGTATATGGCTTCTTAAAGTCAATGGAAGTTCTCATGATAAATCCATAACATTTTGAATTAAGCCACATTACTAACAGTAACACTGAGCATAATCTAAGAATTATATTAAAGCTTCTTTGAAAAAGAAGGCTAACTATGGTAAAGTAGATTATATAGAGGATAGTGCATAGTTCTTGTCTGGTTCTGCGCCACCTAAAATTATAATTATGGAGTTTTGAGGCTTGATAATCATCTACCAAGTCACATACAGACGTTTCCGTGCGTAATTCACAGTAGATTGATAAAAATACTATAGATAATTCGTAAGAATTGTGGAATTTAATGTATAACAATTCCTTGATGAATGAGCCTGAAACCAATTGATAAACATTCTAGTTTTCTCAAATAAAATTTGAAAAACAAATTTTTTTATGAACGATGCGGGCCTCGAACACACGACCTCCGGCGTTCCATGCCGGTGCTCTAACCAACTAAGCCAACCGTTCAACTCTCAGGTTGTGGCTTCATCTACAGGATCTACTTTACAGTTGATAACCTGCTCAACACCAATATTTGCATATTAGGAAATTGACTTGAGATGTCGCTCTTGTAAATCTAAGCAATATGTTATGTTTTAAATTGATAACCCTCACTTCTAGGATTAATACACAAATAAAATTTGAAAAACAAAATTTTATGAAAGATGCGGGATCCGAACACACGACCTCCAGCGTTCCGTGCCGGTGCTCTAACCAACTGAGCCAACCGTTCAACTCTCAGGTTGTGGCTTCATCTACAGGATCTACTTTACAGTTGATAACCTGCTCAACACCAATATCTACCTCTATACCAACGCATATCAGGAAATTGACTTGAGATGTCGCTCTTGTAAATCTAAGCAATATGTTATGTTTTAAAGTGATAACCCTCACTTCTAGGATTAATACACAAATAAAATTTGAAAAACAAAATTTTATGAAAGATGCGGGATCCGAACACACGACCTCCGGCGTTCCGTGCCGGTGCTCTAACCAACTGAGCCAACCGTTGGAGTAACGTATCGTTGCAAAATCTTGTTTGCTTTGTTCAACTCTCGGGTTGTGGCTTCTATTCAAATAGAGTATTGAAGATACTTAATTACTATGATAATTCAATTAGTCTCTTAAAACATACAACAGACAAAGTGTCGAGCCTTGTAAATATCACGGACCAATTTGTCCCGTCAAATTATTCGCAAATAAAATTAGGAGGGCACATCTCATTTTCTATTCTCTTTGTACAAAGATTTTTGAAATGTGTTAAGTACTGAAGTCCATTTAAGAGCAAACAATTTGATTTGATTTGAATGGAAATAATTGAATGCTTGCGTAATTCAGTGGAATAAAGGGAGATTTGTAAATGTGTTGCGTTATATTAAATCATGTTTATGTTGAAATGTTACCTAATAAGGTATTATGTATAAAACTTATAATAATAATAATATTGACACACTTTTCACACAAATTATCTTGCCCCAAGTTATGCATATATAGCCTGTGTTATGGGTTACAAGACAATGATATATTTAATACAATATACTTATTTAAACATACATAAATTTATAAAAACATACATAAATACATTTAAACATCCATGACTCGGAAACAAACATCCATATTCATCATATAAAGGCACCTCCAGCTTAGTAGGTAGGATCGCTAACCACTCGGCAATACAGGTCGTCTTATAATGCGTAGTACTTATAATCAGCAAATCGTAAATTAGTAGGTAGGTAAATGTATAAAAGGCATAAAGGCATTTATTTTCTCAAAATTTATTCCACTTACTATAATACGCTTAACATATTACCGCTTCGGAAACGGTGCTGAGAGAGAAGAAGAAGCGCAAGAAACTCTCTCAGCATTCTTTTTTTTGCGCTCTTTTTAATGAAATATACAATGTTGTATATTGTACAATATTTTCTTTGCTATTGTTATAAAATAATCATAGTCTAGTCCCAAGCTGTCCGATCACTTAGATATTCAGCTGTGGAGTAGTAGGATTTACGACAGAGCCTTTTTTTTTAAACCATTTTAAAATCACTATTAAGAGCAAAGAAGTGACGATTTTGAACGTATATTTAATTTTCATAAATGTACAGACAATGAACAGTCATAAAATTTATTTCCTTAAATTTTTCTTTGAGTGACTGAATGTATAATGTATATAAATATTTTCGAATGAATAAATACCTAATTAGCAATTACTACATCTTCTTCCTACAATTAAAATACTAATTAATTAAAATCTAATGAACCTACATAGTCTGACTCGTACTTGTAATAATAGATTGAATTATAAATAATAGATAGTAATGTCGTACAAGTTGGTACATGAATGATAATAAAAGTGATTTAAGTATATTACCGCTACATGGCGCTTAAAATGTATATTTCAGATCCTTTGAAGTGTGTATCTTCAGAGCTTATTAATCGGAAATAAAAATAAATCTTAATGTGTAAGATGCGGACTATAATATGGTGGATGCATTATCAGTTAAATAAAATATAAATGTATATTCTTAAGGCCAAATTGTGTCAGAAGACCACAGTGTCTGAAGACGAAGGTTTTCAACCAGTGTGTGTTGCCAGTGACAACTTACGGTACACAGACGTGGTCGCTAACTATAGGCCTGATGAGAAATCTCATGGTCACTCCGATGGCAATGGAAAGACCTTGCTCGAAGGCCTTTCGAGATCGAACCAGAAATGAGGAGATCCGTAGTTGAACCAAAATCATCGACATAGCCCAAATGATTGCGAAACTGAAGTGGCAGTGTTTAGGGCACATAGTTCGACGGACAGATGGCCGTTGGGGCAGTAAAATGCAGTCCTCGAATGGCGACCACGTAGCGGAAGACGCAGAGTCCGTAGGCCCCCCACCAGATTGTCGCGACAATCTGGTCAAGATCGCCTGAATACGTTGGAAGGGGGCAGCGCAGGACGGATCGTCGTGGAAATCTCTGGGGGAGGCCTTTGTCCAGCAGTGGACATCTTCCGGCTGATGATGAATATGGTGATATTTTTACAGATGATCTTACAGCACTTAATCAGAAATTGTCAAAAATTACTATACTACATGGGGCACAATAAAAGTTTGGCACTTCTACCTAATCGGAACTATTTGAATTTCCAATGTTATAATATTTCAAACGTTGCAACATTCTTAGTAATAAAAAAAAACAATTGGCGGGAAATCATTTATCAATTGTTATTTATCACACATCAAAGTTCTACGTACAACGAAAGTGGAATTAAGTCGAAAAGATTTTAGAGTGAAGATTTTTTATGATATTAAATGTTCATTTAAAATGTTTGACTGCTACCCTCGTCTTCTAAATGTTTTTGGGAGAGAAACACCTTGCTTGAGCACCGTGAGGCGATGATTTTTTGAATTTGAGAGAGGCCGGGTATCTTTACATGACTATTTTCGTGAAGGGCGGCCTTCAACTACCGTCAACGAAAATAATGTGGCCACTGTTAAGTGGATAATTAAAGAAAACCCACGGATTACCTATGAGACAATTCGAGGTCTATCGGGGATTGGTATGAGCCAAAATCAGAAAATTTTACACGAAGAATTGAAAGTGCGGATACTTTGCTGTCGTTGAATCCCTCATGAACTGACAGCGGAGCAGAAGTGGGGTCACATGGAATGGTGCTCACAGATGCTAATGAAGTACGACCACGGACATTCAAATGCTGCTTATGACATTGTCACAGGAGACGAAACGTGGATTTATTGTTTTGAACCCGACAAAAACAGCAATCTTGAGAATGGGTGTTTGAAAATGAGAACAGGCCAACAAAAGTGAGGCAGGCGAGAAAAGTTGGTAAATAAATGATCGCATTTTTTTTCTCAATTGCAGGTCCCATCTGCATAATTCCAATTGAAGATCAAAAGATTGTTAATGCCGAGTTGTATTCTACCATTTGTTTACCCAGGCTGTTAAAAAAAATTCACAAAAGACGACCAAAAAGCCGCGTTCTCCTACACCATGACAACCCTTCTTCACACAAGGCCAACAAAACTAAGTCATTTTTAGCTTCCAAAAAAGGACAACTCGTCAACCATCCTGCATATAGCCCCGACCTAGCACCGTGAGATTTCTGTTTTTCCCCAAAATCAAAGATTTGATCAGGTTTCACTTTTGCCAATTCCAAAGAGGCAGTGATAGCGTTAAATCAGCTTGTAGAAAGCATGCCTTCGGATCTGTGGTCCTCCTGTTTTAAAAAATGGTTCGGACGCATGAGAAAATGTGTAAAATGTAAAGGAGAGTATTTTGAAATGATGAATTGATTTGAATGAAACATAATATTTTGTAACATGTTGTATTTTTAAGTTACGCAAACCTTTAAGTGTGACATACGTATAAAATAGAAATATTCTTTATAAAATTAGCTTGTTTACGTTCCAAAATGTTATTTTAAATCTCATTAGTATGTAATTTCAACTTTTCGTTTCTTAATGTTTTTAATGAATGCTGTGTACAATTTTAATTGGATCTGAGGATCACAAGCAAAGAATCCTGTACTTAATATTACATTACAGTTTTTTCGTGTTATCTGTTATTGTACCTAATTGTAAATAAAAAATTACAAGTTCATACAAATGTTCAAATATAATGAAAGAATAATATAAGATAAAATAGAGATTAAGAACAATAAAAAATTTAAATATTGGGCTGAAATCAAGGTTGCAATGAAATCTTCTTTCACGGACGAACGAGACTATAATATAGGCCTTGGTCCGTTTGGACTACGGGATGGTGATCCAGTTATGCCGGTACACCCTTGATCTCTATATAATTGGCTCGGAGCCATTTCTCATTTCATCGGACATTTCTTTCTCTAGCTTGGCAATCGTGGTAGTAAGGTCTGATACGGCAATATGACCACTATCGACAATAGTGAGAGCAGACTCCAAGTTGGACACCTGACTCGATGTGTCCGTAGACTTCACCTCAAGGTCTTGAAGATGCTTTATCTTGCCTTGCTCGATCGAATTCACGTCCTCAGCGAGATTCACCGGAGGACGTAACATAATGGTAATTTTAACCATCTCCTCCATGACGTTGTCCAATGTGAATCCAGTTCTGGGTCTGGGTGAAGCATGAGCTAGATAAGCGGGGCTATAAGTAGCAGGTTATTGGTCAGTCTTGCAGTCGGGGCACTTTATATCAGCTTGTACTCACAGAGTATTCTAAATCCGTATACCGTTACTCCAACATAGTGGAAATGATAATTACTCTACATATGATGCACTTGTCACCAAAGGTCATTTACCAACACTTGGTACAGTTAACCATAACTACAGCCACAAAGTTTGAGAATCACTGGGTATTTTTATAGTGACAAGCACAGAAGTGTCTGCTTCTAACCAATATCGGACAAAGACTGATTATTATGTAATAACAAATGACAATCACGCAAACTAAAATTTAACTAATTCTTGAAGTATTCCATTTTTAAATTACGTAATTAATTTTCAAATGATTGTATTACAAATGGTTCAGAAATATTCAGGAGATAACTTTTTATATGACTTCTCTACAAACGTTTACAATTTGAAATCCTGTTCAAACAAATGTTTTAAAATATTTTTGAAATGAGTAAGGATCCCGAGGAATATGGAATTAATATGATATAATATTATATACAAGTATTAAGGCAGAAACGGAAATGTTAACACGATAATTAGTTGAACAGTTATACAACCGCTACGCATATAAACATGGACATGGGCATTATTCAAATTGCCTCAATGATTCCACTCGCTACAACAATGTTACGTCGCATTAAGGCTGGTACACATTGTGGATTTAACACGATTTACTCGCTTAAATGATTTTTTGGCCACTTATTTGAAGAGGATTTGAAATTCTAAACGTTTCTGGAGAACGTCATGTAAAAGGATTATGCGTTGATTACGTTATCTACTTGTGAACCATATTTTGTAATACAATTATTTGAAAATCACGTTATTGAAAATTGTTGATTTAACACGATATACTTGCTTACATGATTTTAAATTTTAATCTTTGCTCAGAGAGTTTTTGTTTATGAAAATAAGGGATGAGACGCGCATGACGTTCAGCTGATGGCAATTGATACGCCTTGCCCACTACAATGCAGAGCCGCTCAGGATTTATGAAAAACCCAAAAAATCTGAGCGGCACTACAACTGCGCTCGGCACCTTAAGACATAAGAAGTCAAGTCTCATTTGCCCAGTAATTTCACTAGCCACGAGAGTATTCTGTTCCATACATTTCTCGACTTTATATTTATCGACGCTATCTTATCAGGTATGTAGTAGTAATAAATACTTAAAAAAATTCACTACCTCATACAACACGATGAAAATAATAGGTAAAGTACTTTTTCCAGGTATAAACGTAACATTCTTTGTCATATAGGACTTTTACTAAAAAAGATCCAAAATTGAATCTTTACAAATACAATGTTTTGCAATTTGGTTTGATTTGAAAACCTCCATAAACTTGAACAAATACACTACTAGATGAGTTTTAAAAATACACCAATTACAAATACAGTTATAAAAAATGACACCGATTAAGCATTATAAGTCTTTACAAGAGTTCCATAGTTTACGTTTAATCGTAAAAAATGGTATGCAAGCTATTTTGAGTGATGGTTTAGTATAATTATTCTTACGCTCAGACAGCTGATGTGTCCTTAAAAATTTCCAAAAAACTTCGACAATTTACCGGACATGTTGTCCAATACACATTATTTTTACAAACGAAGAAACTAAATCAACTATTTCAGCCTAAATGTCTACTGAACTTAAATAAAGCATAGAAAATAAAAGAGTATTTCAAACGTTCCGCCAGCAGAGACAGATAACAATCGAAACATTCGTCCGGCGAATTAATACCGGGCGAATAAAATATGGGATTCCGATAAATATATATTTATAGATCTACACAATTAGAACGATCTATAAATGTGCCAGGCATGTAGGATATTAATTGTCTCTTTTATTGAAGTTTACCGAGCTACATTCATTTTAGATTGCTTTAATAAAGTCGATTAATCAGAGGTAACTACGAAGACTGCAAGGATCTTAATGACTTACATTATATGATTCCTTTACTCCCCTTTAATAACAAGGAACTCTTAGAGAGTCACTTTGATGTCCATCTGTGCGTCTGTCTGTCTGTCTGTCGTACTCAATGTGTCAGGAACACGTTGAGGAATAAAATATATATGATATCTTTAAGTCTGCTGTCTTTTAAAGTTGTCAAAATATCAAGCTTATAAAAGAAAACCCTAAGGAATAATTCGTAACTTGATTCATTCACTACTAGACAAAAGCCTACCCCAGAGAATTTCATGAAAATAACTGAAGTAAAGTAGTCGCGCCTTAAAAGTGTCAGCTTATTGCGTATTTTTTTAACCGTGTATGCTTAAGAAATAATTGTATTACCCAATCCTTCAATATTGTAATTTTAAATAAAGAGTAACGCCAAGAAATTTTGCATATTCCATCGGTTTTATCACTTCTCCTAACAAAACACTCTCTTCTATATTTTTGATATGAGTATATATTTCGTTTTCTTGACATTTAACACTAGCGCTGAACCAGTGGTCGATGTCAGATAGAATATCGTTTACTACGGCAGACGGAGAAAGGCTGGCAACACTCGTGTAATTCAACTCGTGTAATTGTTACAAGAGAGTATGGGCGGAATGAAAAAACCCGAATTCCGTCCATTCAAAATAATATTAAAATGGCGATCATAATTATTCATAGGCTATAAGCTAATCTCATTAGTTCAACAAAAAAAGTAAAGAAAATGAGAATAATATAATAACCAAATTTTATTTTCTCTCCACGCTGAGTAAGTATTTAGTATCTTAAATCCTTTGACGATACAATATAATTTTTTTTCATTACTCAAAAGAATTTCTAACAAAGTAAACAATATCATAATATCTGAAGTGTAGAGAGTGTTCGTAAAGACAAAGATAAATAAAAAACTGTTTTTTTAATAATTTGTCAAAAATATTTCATAACATCAACAATTATTTCATAAAATATGCTCCCTGTTGTTATACGCCCATTCTCAATAACGTATCTCTAGTTACCGTTTAATGAAAAGATCTTATCTATCTACAGTTATGTCCAATATAGTTAAATTATTAGTTATAGTCAAATGCTATTTGTCGATAGGTTATTGAAATGTAAGTAAGCGTAAAAGGATGGATTTGTCTACCTCTAGTAAGGTAAACTAAGGATAGATAGGTAATTTAAAACGGCCGATAATGAAATTGTTTCCCAGCAGAACTGCCAACCGTGCGTCAATAAATTCTCTCATATAAAATGTGTCAAAAAAATAAAAATAATTATGTGTCCCAAATCGAAATAGAAACTATCCTATCTCTCAATTTGGACCTACATGAAGTAATCCCCATTAAAATCAAAGGATTTTATTGACATTAGTTTAGGAGTTCACTGGAAACAAACATCAGGACACTGGATTTATACATATTAAAATTAAATATGATTGTACAAAAAAGTGCGAAATAAAAGCTTTCTGTAAGAGTGTTTAGGTGATAGGTAGATATCGTATTTCAGATACAAATGGCTGCTATGAAGTGTGTACAGGCCTTTAGTGTAATGTATTCCTGACGAGCGTCATATGCTGAAAATTACGTTACGCCCTGTTTACAGCAACACACGGTCACACAAAAAGGAATGCAAATACTTATGCATACTAAACGCATTCTATGCAAAATAATATATTGTTATATATATTTATGTTGCATGTTTTTTTCTTCAGAATTATAAAACACGCTTATAACTACAAAAAAAATGCGTGCGGACAAAATACACATGTCAGAAGTGAAACCTGCATTGTGCATGAATCTCTTAACTGCATATACATTTCTGGTTGCAGGTTGCTGGACACATGATTTCAACTGCTATGAAAGATATTACTATCACCGCTACCATACTTATGTTCTCCTGGTGTCTATGTAGTAAGACGTCGTGTGCATGATGTCAGAATATATTAAGATATACTCGCGTCTATGATCGCCTGCAAACAAAACACTGTCAATCTCATTGTCTCTTACGTTAAATCTGATGAATTTGTGTGAACTGTCTCTTTTCACTGTTTTGGCTTTTTCGTTTCAACGACTTTCAAATCACAACGATGCTTTCGAAGTGTTCACTTAAAAAAAAATGAACTAATTTATAGTAGAGTGTTGATTGATTTTTTTTTTATAAAAGGATGCAAACTTGCAAGAGGCTCACGTAATTAGGAGTGGAGAAATAACCCAAAGTGAACATGTGTCAATACCAGGGGTTAATAGCCTTTAAGATGGAAGGTATGCTCTTAGCTTGAAGGTCTTATCGGTTCGGGAAAACTGTAGCCAGTAATTGATTCCACGAAATGGCTGTGCTAGGCAAGACATTTATCGCGAAACTCGCAAAAAGTGTAAATTTTAAAATGATATGAAATTTTAATATTTCTCAAACAATGCAAAGTAATGAAATTTTAGTTTTTTTTATTAGATTCTCTACAACTACACTCCAGTTACCAAGTATTAAATCTTTATTGTAGGTATATGTATTCTCAACCATTTTGAGTAATTTTAAGTAAAAAAGTATTTTCTCGTCTTTTTGTAAAATAGCATAGGTACTAGTTAAACAATAATACGTTTGCTTTATTTATTGTCCAATTAGCACGGCATTTCCACTTACACTAATGAAACTAAACACAAAAAGGAAAATTTACAACCAAAAAAGGAATATTAAAGAATAATTGAATCAATTTCAATACTCTCCGCGTACCTTAGTATTTCAGAAACTAAATATTTATTTAAAACTTAAAATGTAATATTTATATCCTTGAAAATCACCCCAATACTTATAAAAAACATATAACACATGACAGAAATTTTACCTTAGTTTTAAAACTGTGACTGCCATACACTCAAACTAAAATGTAATTTTCAATAAATGGATTTGGATTTCGATTGCCAACTTTAGACCATTTAGAATTTACATTTTATGTGACCGTCAAAGGATGGTAATTATGATTTGGAAGTTCATACTATAGAGCTGAAAACGCCTATCTGTGCTATTTATTTTAAAATAAGGGACGAGATGGTAATTGATACGCCATGCCTATAACCATGCGTCACTTTGAGGCATAAGATGTTAAGTCTCATTTGCCCAGTAATTTCACAGCTATGGCGCCTTTACGTTTGCACATTACTGCTTCACGGCAGAAATAGGCTCCGTTGTAGTACCTATAATCTAGGTGGCATCCTGTGCAAAGCAGCCTCGCACTGGTAGATTAAATGAAATAAGACGGTTAATTTGAAACTTTGTCTTTTTGAAGTGAAACTCCTTTAGAATCGTTGTGATTTCAAACCGGATGCAACGGAAAAAATGACAGGTAAGCGACACAAATACAAAAATGTGTAGGATGAAGCCGGCAAAGAATGAGACAGAAATATGCATACTATTGAAGTGAAAACTTCTTTATCATCGTTGTGATTTGAAAGTCGATGAAACGAAAAAGCGACAATAAAAAGAATTCATAATATTTAACATGGGAGATAATGAGATA
The DNA here is from genome assembly GCF_905404315.1 of Leptidea sinapis. Taxonomy (NCBI): domain Eukaryota; kingdom Metazoa; phylum Arthropoda; class Insecta; order Lepidoptera; family Pieridae; genus Leptidea; species Leptidea sinapis. The sequence goes on from NC_066280.1 coordinate 3,970,858, forward strand.
GGAAGCATAATACAATGTTTTGGTACCAGGCGATCATAGTTAAAGAAGAGATTGTTTTAAGTATGGCGCGAGTATACCTTAATATATTCTAACTCCAAGAGCACGACGTATTACTACATAGACACCAGGAGAACATATTATTATATATATTAGTGTTGGTAGGAATGTCTTTCATAGCGGTTGAAATCATGTGTCATCCTAGCAACACGTACCAGGAATTCATATGCAGTTTAGAGGTTCATGCACCATGCAGGTTTCACTTCTGACATGTGTACTTTTCACGCACGCAATGTTTTTTTAATTTGTAAATTAACAATTGAAAATTTCACAAATATAACATACCTTTTTTTTAAAACAAAATGTGTCGAAAATGTTATAATACTAAAGTCTATTTAATAATATTGATGTTTTTGTTGACGTCAAAAGAAATATATTTGCCTTGAGTTCTTATAAATTGATTGATTCTTTAGAAAGCAATGTTTTTCTAGCGCTACAAAGTCCAAAAATCATACAATATTAAAGCAAATTGGTACTTAAATATTCAAACGAAACGCGAAGAATATTTACTTATTCTGTTTGTCTCACGTTCGTTAGCAAGTATCTTTCTATTTGTTGAAAGCTTTAAATTTCTTTAGCTTTGCGGTGTTTCGAACTTTTTTTTTATGGAATAGGGGGACAAACGAGCGTACGGGTCACCTGGTGTAATAGTAGTAAGTGTAATCACTTAACCGCTACCCACATTTTCTTGCATCACCAGAGGAATCACAAGAGCGTTGCCGGCCTTTAAAGAAGGTGTACGCGCTTTTTTTGAAGGTACCCATGTCGTATCGTCCCCGAAACACCGCACAAGGAAGCTCATTCCACAGCTTCGTAGTACGAGGAAGAAAGCTCCTTGAAAACCGCATTGTGGAGGACCGTCACACATCCAGATGGTGGGGATTATAGCCTAACTTGTGGCGTGTCGTGCGAAGGTGGAACTATCGCAATCTGTACAGATAATTTAAATTGAAGCTGTTATTCTAAACTAAAAGGAGTAATCGTACGAAATAATAGCTTTACCTTTACCTATTACATAATTGATATATGAAAGTCTGTAAATAAAATATAAATAAATGACCTGTAAAGTGGTCTGTCTGTCTCATCTTCAACTGATTCTGAGACGATTTTCTCTATGTACTATATGTAGTGTAGGCTATGGCCCGTGCTATACGGAGTGTCAGAGACACTTTAATATTATGTAATATTTAATGATATATTATTTTTTGATATATAATGATAAAGGTAAATTAATTAAAACCTACTATGCCACTTTAAGAAAATTACGCTGGCAAAGTTTCGGGGGATTCATGCATATTACCCAAATTATGCCAAGGGATGTGCATCAATGAGTTAGCGAGAACAACTTAATTTTTTATAGATAACTATGAAAGTGACTATTTTAAGCAAGAAATATATTTTAGTTATAGATGCTGCCACAGTGGCAGTGTACGTAGTCATATAGTTGAATAGAATACAAATATATTTATTTACCATAGGGAGTTGCTGCTGAATGCTGAAAGAAGGAGACTCAATATCTTCTTGATAATGTTATGTATGTACATAATAATAATAATTCTTTATTTGCGAAAACCAAATTGATTCCTTTACAATTCTTTTTGATGTCATTACTAAATAACTTCTAGATACTACTACCGCTTCGGAAACAAATGGCGCTCTGAGAGAGAACATTATATAAAGAAATGAAAAAATAATAATACAAATGATAAAAAACAATAAAGAAAGAGATATTAATGCTTTAAAACATGGAAGGATTATTTAATAACTAGAATGATAACAAACGAGGCAGCAGCGCGATTCGCAAAAAGGAAAGTTCTCAGCAAATGTTAGGAAGTATTTTCCTAACACTGACATTATGAACCTCCTATATTTTTTTTCCGTGCAAGCTATTTTGCAGTAATGTGTGAAAAAATAATTATAATATTTAAATATTGATCGTATCCTATGTCTATCAAACAAAGCTCAGAACTTAATAAATTTATAAATCTGAAAATAAAATATATATCACGTAGTGATGCGGATACACGCATTAACGTACATCCGCACTAGATACACAAGCATATAATAATAATATATAGATAAAATATATCCATTATGATACCCACCCTCACTACAATCGATGTATTTAGGCACATAAGTGAATTTGCTAGAAATTATCATAACCATAATGTTAACACCAGGATCAAACATAAACTTATAATGCCTACTACTTGGCTAAGTCGAGTTAGCAAGTCTTTTGGGAGGCGTTGCATATGCTTTTACAACAGGATCCCAGGTAATGTTCAAAAACAAATTCGAATTACAAAGTTAAAAAACGTTGGTGTGATAAAGGTTACTATAACATAAATGACTCTCTTCATGATACCACTGATTGGGAATAGAGCGAAGTGGCACTAACGTTGAAGTTACATCAATTTGTAAAGGGGATTTCACATAGGGAGAATAATTGATAAGATTTGACCAGCCCATATTTTAAATTATACAACAATTTAGCCTACTTATTCGAATAGTAATAGTTATTATTTTATTTGACGCTTTATAAGATCGGCCACACTCTTGTGATTCCTCTGGTGTTGAAAGAAAGAATGAGTCATGAGTTCTTTTCCAATAAAATTATTTGAATTATTCCAAACAGATTTCCAACAAGTTTTGATTATTTGTCGCCAACTGGTCACGGAGAAGTTGTGAAAAACCCGTAACCTAAAACTTTATTCGCGAACTTTTGAATCCCGCACAGATTATTCTGTAGCTAAAGTTTGTTGGCAAACTCTAAGATCCAATCTTTAGAGGTTGTTCCTACGTAACCTCTGGTTAACTACTTGTAATGTAAATTTAGTGGTAGGCTTGAGATTCTAATTTTATTTTTGGGGAGCGTTGAACTGTCATGGGAAAAAGCGTGTCATTGAAAATTATATGAAATAGTCAATTTGTAGAGTTACAATAACAAAAATAATTAATAAGTACTAAATCAAATTAATTAGTAGAAAATAATTTTAAATTAAGATATTTTTTTCAAGAATATTTTTTAAATTTTTGTTATAAATTAATTTTGCTTTTTGGTTATAAAACTATTACAAATTCGTAGCAACGAATTGTCAAATATTGTCAAACGCCTTAGACTTTGGCACAAAGACACTTCCTCGTCTCGAAAATCGATAATAATCCTGAAGATGGCGGCAATAAAAATGGGATATATTTTTTTTTTATGGAATAGGAGGACAGACGAGCGTACGGGTCACCTGTTGTTAAGTGATCACCGCCGCCCACAATCTCTTGCAACACCAGAGGAATCACAGGAGCGTTGCCGGCCTTTAAGGAAGGTGTACGCGCTTTTTTTGTCCCGGAAACACCGCACAAGGAAGCTCATTCCACAGCTTTGTAGTACGTGGAAGAAAGCTCCTTGAAAACCGCACTGTGGAGGACCGCCACACATCCAGATGGTGAGGATGATATCCTAACTTGTGGCGTGTCGTGCGAAGGTGGAATTCGGAATTTTTTATAATTTTAATAATATTATTTATATTATTAAAATATCTCGGTCGTTGCTAAAGTATGCAAAGTTTCATTTCAATTCAAAGATTTAAAGACGTTGAAAATTCCGTTCAAAAATTAAAAATCTAAGGAGATCCTGACGGGGTTGACGTGGGCAGAAGATTTCTTGGTATTATCATCCGACCATAACCTGACTCCTCCAATAACCTGATCCTTCCTCAAATTTAACGTAAGCCTTAGTTGTAGTAGTATGTGTATTTCCTAGAAATACAGGAATACTGAATATAACATCATTAATTCTGAGGATGATGTTTACAGTGTCATCGAGGTATTTAAAGGTAGTTAACTGCTTGGTTTTGATTATGATTTCAGAATATTTATTATCTCAAAAAGAATACAAATTCACTGACTGAGATACTTAAACTAACATGATACACATAGTTATTGAGCGGCAAGTCGTAGTGTATTGATCGGGTCCCATAGATTCATATTGAGGTGGAACTAATAAATTGTCGTTTACCTGTCAACCAAATTAAATTATGACCAAAGTTTATTCCATGGGATTGACATTAAAAAAATACAAACTCAATGATGATTCGCGGTAAAAATAAAATCAGCACATAGAAAGGTTTGATTTGAACAAAGTATAACACTGAATAATGTTGGTTTAGTAGTATTTGAGATATGTCTTCATAAAATACAAGAAAATCGTGCCATTTCAAATAATAAAGTTTTTATTATATCTCCTTACAAAAAAACAAAGTTGTTACATTGTCTGGGCAAACCTTCGTTGGTAATAAATTAACTTCATTGTTCTATAGTTAGTATTCATCTAATAAAGTTTATATAATGATGGAAACATAAGTATAACAAAAGTTTGCTTAAGTGAAGAAGAAGTATAATATAAAGTTCAGAATATGAACTTTTGTCGTTATAGAGATCGTGACTTCCTCTGAGAGGAAAAATCCTTTCTTTTTCTATTGAATGCTAGAAAAACTTATCATTGCTGGACTATTAGACTGCTAGCAGTAATTGTTTACATTCAATCTCAAATGAAATCGATAACAAGTAAGAACATATTGAATCCTCTTACCAATTCTCCAGATGATGACATATAAATACAAAGATGTAGAATATATATTTTTTTATATAAGAGGGTGCCAAACGGGCAAGAGCTCACGGGATGATGATAGTGAGGCAACCGCCCATGGACATCCGCAATAACAGGTGTCAAGAGATGCGTTGCCGGCCTTTAAGGTGGGAGTATGCTCTTTTCTTGAAGGTCCCTAAGTCGTTTTGGTTCGGGAAAACAGCAGCGGGGAATTGATACCACGTCTGGCATTCCACAATCGCGCGTTTTGCAAGAAATATCTTGCCTCGCACAGCCACTTTGTATTCCGGTGGTTTTGTCATTTTGACGTAATGTCCGGTAGTGGAATCGGCCACTAATATGAACCCGAACAGCTTCTCTGAGCACTCCCCGTGATAAATGCGGTAGAAGATGCAGAGAGAAGCCACACCCCTACGCAACGCCAAAGAATCATACCGATCAGAGATGACTTGAGCCGCTCTTCGTTGTATGCGGTCAAATGGAAGAAAGTTGTAATGGGGAGCGGCCACCCAGAGGTGAGAACAGTACACAGATAAGTTAAAATAACAAAATTTAAGATCATTAATTGAACGTCAAAATCTAGGACCAATTTGAAAATATGTGCCACATTAAACCTGAGAAAAACGGGCACAAGTAATTTTTTAATAAAATTTCGATACATTAAATTGTTTAATCAAATACTGGGGGCGATCGCTTCATTCGCATGCTGTGGTATATCATTAAGTGAGCAACGTTAAAAATGTCTTAACCGACTTCAAAAAAGGTGGAGGTTTTCAATTTGTCGGAATGTTTTTTTATGTTACCTCATAACTTTCGACTGTGTGAACCTATTCTGATAATTCTTTTTTTATTTGAAAGCTGGTGCTCCCGCGTGTTCCCATTATAATTTGGTCCAGATCTGACAATGGAATCCATGAGAAAACCATAAAAGTCTTAAATTTTGCCATACATATGTATAGCAAAGTGCATGATTAATTTACGAATAACTCAATATCGCGCCAACCGATTTCGATGATTCTTTTTTTTATTGGAAAGGATATACTTTAAAGATAGTTTCGTGAGAGATTGGTAAGGTTCTGATTACGGAATCCATGATTGAATTGTTAGTTAGTGTACTTCAAATTCACTAAAAATTATACCGATTCCAAAAATGACAATAATCGTAACTAAAATTAGAGTAATCATTATTGTGTAAAAATACGCAATTATTTTTATACATTTTAGTGCATATTATATCTATTGTTTTGAAATAGTGTTTTAGAATTCGGTTGTTTTTATTGTTAATTTTTTTTAAATAATCTTAACCACGCAAAGTTATTTAGTAATTCTTTTGAATTACGTAACATATTTGTATTGTTGTAAAAGTTGTAACGCATATACATCGTCCAACAAAAGACTTTAATAATTATATAATATTAACTACAATATTATATATATTATATATGTCTTTAATATATTATGTTTTACTGGTGTTAACATTATGATTATCATTGTTTCTAGATAATCCGCTTACATGCCTATTAAGGTACCATTTTATTATCCAGAATATATTGAGAGGCAACATATATTATTATGTTTCTCTAATATTTTCTCTTACTAATTATTTATTGCAAACGTTACAAATAGCTCTAGTAGCCCTAAAAGAGGCAAGACGTATCTGTCAGTTAATTAGCAAATCTTTTAAGCCACGAAGACTGCAGATCTAAGTCCTGGGGCCTACTATAATTAAGTATTTTGTTTAAGTTGAAAAATCGGCTTTTTCAAAAAAATATCCGATATGATTAATACAAATTTACCTTCTTCACTAAAAGTGCTTACATACATTAAAATTTTCATAGTGATTGCTGAACGGTCTTAGACTGAAACAATCTATCTATATATAAAAGAGAATGTATGTTTGTATGTTCACTAATAATTCCTTAACTTATACATAGATTCGTTGAAGCTCAAGGAAGGTTTACATATATAATTTATATTGAAAAACAACGTTTGCCAGGTCAGCTAGTAACATATAATATATGCCAATGCAAGGCCGGTCAAAATCTTAATGGTCGTCCATTTTTGTGGGCGTTGATCAGACAGCAAGTAAAAGACAGTCTCACAAACACACGGTATCATTATTAGCAACAAACGTTACAATTGTAATGATAGGTACACTTCACAAAGCCTTATGATTATGTAATAAGAAAGTGGTGTTCACGACATCCGCGTGCGACACAACCACCTCGCTCGATAGTTCTTCCCTGTCTGCCTGGTCAGCGCTCGCCCGGCGCCCGCTCTCACCCGCACTTGCACCGCAGCTAAGATGGATACCGAATCATCTTCGTACTCATTTTTTTTGTGATCGACGTTCTTGACTACGACATAAAAGATAGATTCATGATTATAATATTATGATTTAGTAATCTGAAATAATATACTATTATGTAGAATATTTTTGTGAAAATGGATATTGGTTTGTTGTTTAAGGTTAAATATTACGATGTCAAAATATAGCCAGAGGCCACGCTTTTTCATAATTCTCATCAGAATAATAACATCTCATCATTTACCGCCATATTGTTTACCGTTCGCACATTCAGGAAAATTGCGTAACTTAACCGAACTTCTTTTGGATTCGAGCCTTGATCAAATTTTCATATAACTTGAGTCATGTCAATCTGATACAAAAAATGTTTTGAAGGAAAGAAAATACTTTTTGCTTACATCGAATTATTATCATCTGCTTCGACGAAAACAAAGTAACAAAAATCGATGTCTTTTTTATACTTAACACTTTTATGATGTAAATGTAGATGAATAGAATTTAAAACACCTAACCAACAAACTTTTCTTATTGTATTTTTGGCGTACACTATACAATAAATATTTATTACGAAAAGTAACAAAGAACTTTCAAGGAAATTTAATCTCTAATAAGTAATTTTTCCCTAGATGGATATTATAAAGAAAACCGTTTTAACTTTTTATCTTATTCCATACTGTAGTTATTTTTCGAGTACTTTATATTGTTATGCCTTAGAGTATAGGTATATATAATATGTGCTCAGGTATATATATATATATATATATAGTTAATTTTAACAATTGACAGTGACGTAGCTATAATAACTTAGTTTTAATAAGCACGAGTAATGATATAAGTCTTTCCGCCTAGTTACATCTTGGAAAAAAAATTTTTGCAATTTTTTATGTTTTTAAAGTGATAACCCTCACTTCTAGGATTAATACACAAATAAAATATTAAAAAAAAATTTTATGAACGATGCGGGACTCAAACCCACGACCCGCGTTCCGTGCGAGTGATCTGCCAACTGAGCTAACCGTTCGAGTGACGTATCGTCATAAAATCTTGTATGCTGTTTTCAACTCTCAGGTTGTGGCTTCAAAAAAATCTCAGGTTAATATTTTTCAAAGGTTTTAAAAAAGTCAATATATACACATACAATTAAACAACGAATACGATACTACGAGTATACATTTTAGAGTCTAAAGTCTATGATTTGTACTAATACAACATACTTTTGGAGTTAGACCGACCAGCTTTTAAGAAAAATAGTTAAATAAAAACTAAATAGGAAAATACACCACACGGGCTGAATTTTGAAAGCTCTGAACAGGAATGTCAAACTTTCTACCCTTGTAGTGTATTATACTATACCTCCCCTCCGGGCGAAAAGCGTCAACTTTCGTCCCGGTGCGCTAAACGAAGTTGTCGCCTTCCGTCTCCGTCGACCACACAAATAGTATACACCTCGGGCAGTAAATAAGAAAGCCTCCATGTTTATTGACCGCGGTTTCCCCTCGGCTAACAATTACATTTGATCTGAGAAATTTCTTATTTATTGCCCTAGGTATGTGTATTTTATTCGTGTAACTTTTTTGCCCTCTAAACCATGTCAGGATTTACTTAGCATATAAGAGATTTACATACAACTTTCCGGCCCGTATATTCATTTATACGCAGAATCAGAGTCAACAATAGGAAGACACATTCGAAGAAGTTAAAGTAACTTCTTCGAATGTGTCTTCCTAATAAATGAACTTAATGTCTTTCCGTCCTGCTGATGATGATGAAGTGATTTTAAATCATTTTTTGAATAAAAATATTTGAATTAGAATTACTAGTCTATTGCGTCTTATCATCTTATGTTACAAAGTGACGAACACAATTAAGATGCCGCTCAGTATTTTGGGTTCAATCTAGCACCCTGAGAACTGTATTGTCATTCTTACCATTAAGTGAACGTCTTGATTGTCTCATCTGTTTCTAATTAAAAATCATACCGTAATAAAATTCTACTTATTTTTTTGAATATGCCTTGACAAAACCAGGATTTATCTACTTCCTCGACAACTTTGATGTAAGGGTACTCGTGACAAGTTCGTGCGAGCTTTTAACAAAGACCATACGAAGTTTGCTTAACTGTCCTCGTTTGGGGATACAAATTTGTTGAGCATACAGGACTCGTGAATCTTGGCTCAAGTTTATATAATTCAGTTAAGTGTCTGAGACCTCGATGTCATTTCGAGTAATCAATCTAATTAAGAGTTTAATTTGTTTCATGCGAAATTGTAAATAGATTTTCCAAACGTGTTGGTCATTGGGGAACTTTATTAAAATTTTGTGTTTAAACACGTTTGCTGGCATACAAATGATTTAAGTTTTCTTTAGAGTTAATTCCGCCAATATTTGTTTTTAAACAATTCGACACGTTTTTCGCCTCGAGACTGCCAGTCTCGTGCCAGATTTTGGCGAGACAACACGTCCTGAGGATGCCTCGTGTAGAAGCGAAAAACGTGTCGAATTGTTTAAAAACAAATATTGGCGGAATCAAAACTAAAGAGAACTTAAATCATTTGTATAATTTTGGATTTCCGCAAAGTAACGCCTACTTCAATAAATTTACGTTTGCTGGCTTAAAACAAAATTCCTGAAGCCAAATTAATGACATAATTCTTTTAATAGATGATGAAGATTGATTAAGATACTTTAATAATAGATTAGGGTTTGAATATAAGTAATATTTGAAAAAAAAACGTGTATATTAATCATTTAAACAACTATAAGTATAAATCGATTGATTAAGTTAAACTTAGAAAAGACATAAGACATTCAACAATGTGTAGAACAAAGGTCACATCTACCTAAACATAATGTGACCTTTACAGAATCTTAATTGAAGCGTTAAATTTATCACTTTGGATTACAAAGCTGGATTAAAATTAGCATTATTTAGAGTCCTCTATAGTTGATTATAATTTCAAATGACTACAGTTTGTGGTCTGTTATTATCATAATAACTTTAATACAACCATAGGGGTCGAATTATGCAAAGTCCAGGAAGTCCAAATATTGCAGCTGCAGAAGACACCACGAAAATTTTCTTCGTCAGAGCCACCACATTTCGTAGCATGACTCGTGGTTTGAAAAGCTACTGCTGGGTTATTCCCTCGAAAGCTGCCGATATCCGCCGGCAGAATGAATCCCAGAAACAGGATTTGAAGAGACAGGTCACTTTACGAAAATGTTTCTATGTGCTGCATATTAGTAAATAAGATAAGGATTGGTCTCTGTTGTGCTCCAAATAGATACCGCACTGTAATTATAATGACGGGTACTCAAGATATATATTTTTTTAATTTTATGCCGATATTTCGATCCAATTGCATGAATCGTGGTCGTGGCGGGACTGCGGAGGCAGCGAAAAACTCTTGACATATTGCCACTTGACACTAATAGTACATCAATCTGTCCACTTGGCGCCTCATTCGTTTCGTTTCGGTCTTTGATTCTCTAATGCACGGCATACACTACTGACGACGACCATACGTTCGGATCTTTTTTTTATGGAATAGGAGGACAAACGAGCGTACCGGTCACCTGGTGTTAAGTGATCACCGCCGCCCACATTCTCTTGCAACACCAGAGGAATCAGAAGAGTGTTGCCGGCCTTGGGTGTACGAGCTTTTTTTGAAGGTACCCATGTCATATCGTCCCGGAAACACCGCACAAGGAAGCTCATTCCACAGCTTGGTAGTACGAGGAAGAAAGCTCCTTGAAAACCGCACTGTGGAGGACCGCCACACATCCAGATGGTGGGGATGATAGCCTAACTTGTGGCGTGTCGTGCGAAGGTGGATTTTTTGTTACAAATGTAACAACGTTCTTCAACTCTCTGCAGTACAAATGAACTGCAGAGAGAGACCGCGGGATTTCATGTTTGCGCTAGTCTAAAACCGTTCTCCCTATAAAAATTATTAGGATGCTTTTTAATTTCAATAGCTTCTCTTACAACTCATGGGATGTATTGGCATTCAGCAGAACCTCGTGGGTTGCCAGTGGTTGGTACCGGTTTTAAGCAAGTATTCGGCTATTGCGTATTTCTTAGGATTGTTATTTTTGACTGCACTAATATTGTGTTCCTAATAAATATAATGTTAAAATTCCGCCACGATAAAAGCTTAAAAACATATACAATTTGGATGATAGGTAGATCAGATTAAGCAAAACTAAGTATAGCTCATATTATTATGTTTAATATTTTAATTATATCAACCCAAATTATTTCACCCCACTTTTCCACTCCTCTATCCAGAGCATATCCAAATTGATAGCTTAGAGTTACTTGTTTTAATGAGAATAACAAGCTCTAGGTTAATTAATTTTGGAGATCACTAACTATTCTTGACTGGATACTATAGAACATTATATTTAAATAAAACACTTTTAAAGGATTAAACCGCATGTAATTGTTACTGTTTTTACATTAGATTTTTACGTAAACGTTACATTTTTATCCAAATGACTCATTTCATCTGCAGTTCTCCTGAAAACGAGATCTGGAAAGGTCTTGAAACGTCGGATAAACTAAAATAAAAACGCGTTTTAATCCTTTAAAAGTGTTTTATTTTTATGTGTAACACTCGCGTTAATCAATGAAAATACTAGCACATTATAATTGACTTTATCTGGTTATAAGCGACTTTATCTGGTGATGTTGAGAATAACGACAGAACATTTAAATTTAATTACATGAAAGCTTGAAGCACATTAAACGAAATACAAATTCTAAACTGTAATACATAAGGAAATAATACTCAACAGTTTTACTTTTCTATTCCCTTATGTATGATACACAATGAAAATATCTACAGTTGTTACAACAGCCTCGTAAAAAGAAACACAAACATAATTTGAGGCAAACAAACGCATTTATCTGAGTTATCTAACTATATTTTTGGTTGCAATGATATGAGGAAATAAGATTTTCTTGTAAGAGTGTATTTTGGAATAATCTGGTAATAAACTACTAACAAAGTCTGTTGGGGTAGCCTCTTGACTTAGAAGGCACAATTTCCGCCAATTCGTAAGCAGATATAGATTATTTTATAAGAAAAGTTGGTTAAGATTATCATGCGATAAGCGATTTAATACAATGTAATGATGAAAGGATCATTTGTTGTTTTGAGACTTTTCTTCTAGAAGAATATTGTTTTCCATATAATATATAATATTGTTTTACTAAAAAATGGCTCTGTCGTAAATCCTACCACTCTATAGCTAAGTGATCGGACAGACTGGGACTAGATTATGACTATTTTATAGCAATAGCAATGACAGTACAATATTGTATATTTTTATTAAAAAGAGCGCAAAAAAAGAATGCTGAGAGAGATTCTTGCGCCGCTTCCTCTCCCTCAGAGCGCCATTTGTTTCCGAAGCGGTAATGGAATCAGTTTTGAGAAAATAAACGCCTTTTATGCCTTTTCATATTATTGTTGTAACCGCGGGTACTTTTAATTTATACCCACATCTTTTCCGCAACCTTCGCATGCCTGTGTCATTAGTTACTCGCTGTTCGCTGTTTCGGAACAACCGGTCGTTTGCACACTATTTGTCGATTATAGAAAACCCACCGATCGCAGTATTGCGCACGCCACTATTCATAACCTCTGCAGTTCTGGTGCACCAGTTTCATCCATCAGTCATCGCCAGTGACCCTTGGATCGACGCCAGAGTATCCAGTGTACATCGTGGGTGTATCTCCAAAGCAAGGCGTTCATTCCTTTCTTCCGCCATTTCCTTATTACCGCGCACCCCACCTCCTTAAAAGCATATAAAATACAGTCCACTTTTTCTAGGAGTAATTAAATATATAATGACTTTTTGTTGAGTCTTGAGGAGTTTGGCGTATACCAAGTGGATGATTATTGTATGTAATACATGAAAAAGTAAATTGATTTTATACTTACATATAAGAAGAAAATGTCATATATCACATAGTATGTTTATTGCTGGTGTCGGCCTGCTCTTCAAAATCAGAGATCGTTATGAGTCACCAGCTCTTGGTAAACATAGATAACTAAATGATAATTGAACAGCAAAATGGATTATTTCATGTTTTATCGACTGTGATCTTGTTCCTCAAACATGGGTGCCATCTAATCTGATTTATTCTATTCTATATGATTACTTCCTTACTGAGCGTAACATTCAAGTAACTATAGATATATTTTGTTGCTTGGACTCTAAGCTCGTGATCCTCGATTTTCCGATTAGCGTATGTGGTATGTCCAATACTATACTTATGTTTTAACGGGTTAATATATTTTTTTTATGAATATAAGGTATAGATGAGCAGGACTTTCAGCTGATGGTAATTGATATGCACTGCCCATTACAATGCAGTGCCGCTCAGGATTATTGAAACGCCCAAAAATTCTGAGCAGCACTACTACTGCGCTCGTCACCTTGAGACATAAGTTGTCAAGTCTCATTCACCCACGTAATTTCACTAGCAATGCTTACACATTACTGCTTCACGGCAGAAATAGGCGCTGTACCCATAAACTAGCCGGCATCCAGTGCAAAGAAGCCTCCTACTCATACACCCAAAAAAATAAACATAAATAATTATTTAAATCGTTAGTTATTTTTGATAGATTTTGGTATAATTCTCTTCGAAAATAAAGCTCCAGTTGAAAATTTAACACAACATTTTACTACTATCTTTTAATATTTTTCAGATAATACTCACTTTCAACTTATTTGGCTTGAAATTAATTTTGATGCTACTTTTGAAATTGTTGTGGATTAACAAAATTAAATTGACTTTAGTGCAACTAGAATTTTATACAATATATTGGATAATGAATTAATATTAATAATAATTTAGCACGCCACATTGATACTTTAAAATTGTTTACACCCATTGCTTCATGTTTTCTGACGTCAATTTTAACTTGTCAGTTAAAAATAAATTGATAGTAATGGTGAATGGTAAATAGTTAAAAGCGACATGTCAAAAGATTCAAATAAATATTCTTTATTTGATAATTCTATTCTTAACTTATTAAATGTAAATGGAGAAAAAGAAGATAAATGGTCATTATACAGGTCTATACACCAACAGAATCAGAAAAACAGAGATATAGTAAAAATTAAAAAATTCTAAAATGACTTCCAAAATACAATTGAAACCGCACATCTCTCATATATCATAGTCATTTTAATGGCTAAATCGGTACAACTTATAACGGAGAAGAATATATTGTAGGCAGATATGGTTTTTGTAATTGAAGCAAAAATGGCACAAGATAAATAAATTTTGCTCTAGAAAACAGACTTACCATATTAAATAGCTTTTATAAGAAGAAACCCTCAACAAAATTGACGTGGATATCGGTTAATGCGCTCTATAAGAACGAAATAGATTATGTCAAAAAATAAGAAAGTTTTTAAAGATATATATATTATAAAAAATTTAACTTTAACATAGATCATAGGATTATTCGGGCTACGTTGTCAGGAACACGTACCAAGAAAACTAGACCATTTAACAATAAATATACAGCTTTTTGAATCACAGGAAACATGGAATTACTGCTTAACAATCTCCAGATATCATTAGATCAAGAGAAACATGATAGCAAAGAATCGACATCTATACAAGAAAAATACAATAAATTAATTAACAATATCAAAACTGTCGCTAGAAGTACAAAGACGAGTAAAAAAACGAAGCAACGCAAGGTACTTTTCCAACAAAAGAAAAATAAAGGTAACCGTGAAAAAATTACAGAAATTAGCAAACAGATTAATGTCCAATGTTTACAAAGTATTTTCGAAAATCATATTATGTAGAATAGCCAATACCCTTGACGAAAATCAGCCTAAGGAGCAAGCTGGATTTCGTAGAAATTTTTCAACTATAGACCACATCCATATCCTTCGACAAATATTAACTATTTCAAAGAATTTAAGAAAACCTACTTTATCGGATTTGATGATTTTAACAAAGCATTTGATACCCTAGAACATGAATTTACCTGGGATGCATTACATTTTCAAGGAATACAAACAAATTACATTCGGATCCTGAAAAACGTTTACAAAAAGAGTACTGCTCAAATAAAGTTTGAATCTACAGGTGAAGAGTTTGATATTGAATGAGGTGTTTGCCATGGAGACCCTATCTCACCTAAACTATTTTCAGCTGGTTAGTAAAAGTTAGCGGTACTGTTAACGTTCAATTTGCCTAAGACCTTAACTTTATTAGCTAATATGATTCAACCCAGCCATACTATATTATTAAGAATATCATTTATTTCCATTATATTTCTTACAACCTTTATAATATCTGAGAAATTAGATAAAGAGTTTGTCGTATATAAGTAATAATAAAGTTCACTTTAACTTCGGAAAATCAACTTTGTTACAATTAGTATACGTACAAAATTCAATTCAGTTAATTAGTCTTTAATTACTTACTTCCTTTACGGTAAACTTTTCACGAACATTGAAGGATTTCGTTTCGTCGTATGTACTGTAAAAGTTTAGCGTTACATATTGCAAGCTTTCGGAGAAAACATTTTTGTAACATTCTAGAAAAAAATATGTCTCATAATTTTGTTTTAGTAGTTTTTTCATTCAGCTTTATAAGCAAGGTGGTAACAATTAAAATGAGTGTATTTTTTAAGTACAATGAAAAGGTACTCAAAAATTACACTCATTGACTAAACATGACTTTAGATATACTAACACATCCACTGTCAAAGTCCATAAGCAATTGGAGCAGCCGCGTGCCTTTGAGTCTCTCAACTGTTATA
Organism: Leptidea sinapis; assembly: GCF_905404315.1. NCBI lineage: Eukaryota > Metazoa > Arthropoda > Insecta > Lepidoptera > Pieridae > Leptidea > Leptidea sinapis. The sequence goes on from NC_066280.1 coordinate 3,986,630, forward strand.
AGCAAAATAACAAAGTATGCCCATAATAGCTCCAAAGAAGCAGGGAATGTCTTATCAAAGAGTCATAATACGGCATTTTATTAAAGAGAGACTTCAGTCGAAGTGTATAAATAATCATTCTAAGATCATATTGTGAAACTTGGAATATCCACAAAGAGTGTAGCTGGTCACAAGACACGCACTCTCCTAGCACAATCTGAAGACATGGTCTGCTACTAGACACGCTGACACCTACCCCCTTATTCATAATAGTCTGCTAACATAAAGCATTGCTTACTCTCACTCTGTCTTCTTCTATTGACCTAGAAAAAACACTCCTTAGCGGCTGTTTAAAGTTAGCGGACCATTATGAATAAGGGGGCAAATCACTGAAATCTATAGAACCAAAGTGACTAAGTTTTCCATGGAAACAGTGCGTAAATCCATACATTTCTAGCCAGAAAGCTTAAGAGCCAGCCATGCCAAATGTAGCTATTTGTAATAGAATTATTTTTTATTTATATATAACATTAACTAATAAATACACATTATAAGTTTGATTGATATTACATTACGACTTAAAATTATAAATACATTTTTATTTGCAATTGAACTTATAGCCAGAGTAGGTATGCAAACAATTAGAATTATAATTAAAAATAGGCACATAAGTGAATTTGCCAGAAACTGTCATAACCATAATGTTTACACCAGGATCAGACATAAACTTATGATGCCTACTACTCGGCTAAGTCGAGTAAGTAAGTCTTTTGTGGGGCGATGTATATGCTTTTACAACAATATCCCAGAAAATGTTCAAAACAAAAGCATCACGTTATTCAAAAGAATTGTTAAAAAACGTTTGTGTGGTAAAGGTTACTATAACATGACTTTCTTAATGATACCACAGATCAGGAATAAAGTGACCGCCCTCAGGCTATTAAATAATAAGTTTAATTGTACAATATTACTTTGTACAATTAAACGTAAAAGCCCACTGAGTTTGTTGCGCCCATTCTTCTCAGGTCTGAGGCATTCATTTTGGAATGGGTGGTAGTTTTTTGACTTTCAATAAGTGATGTCACATCCTATTTTGAATAAAAATATTTGAATTTAAATTTGCATTGCGTTGCTTTTTTTGTTAATTCTAGTGCAAAATTATAACTAAAAGTTACTATAATGCATGATCTATACATTCTCAGAAATGCATGATTTACAAAGTTTTAATCTCAGTTTTACGCCCTCTACCTAATCATTTCCGACACAGAAATAAAAAATGTAATTTTTACGAGTGCCTTTGTACTGAACCTTTTTTCTTATGTACAATACACTTGCACACTTTTTTATTATTTTTGTTTTTTATTTGATGTTCCATTTTTACGAACAAACGAATGTTCCTATTACCTTGAAATTTTACTTGTGCAAAGTGTTGTTTTCACTGTATATAAAGTTAAGTGCTTTTTATTTAGATAAGTAGAATTTCACAAGACTTTAGTTAAGGCAACCCTTTTATTTATATAAAACGATGCGTTTTAATAACTGCTTTTACAAGCTTACGTCTTGTCAAGCTTAAACAAATTTCAGGTCTTTCTTTGGACTTTATGTTTGATGAAATGTACTTATCAAAGATATTAATTAACTATATATATAAAAATGAATTGCTGTTCGTTAGTCCCGCTAAAACTCGGGAACGGCTGGACTGATTTGGTTAATTTTGGTCTTGAATTATTTGTCGAAGTCCAGAGAAGGTTTAAAAGGTAAATAAATATGAAAATTCTCGGAATTAAAAAAAAACACAACAATTTTGTTTTTCTTTTGAAGTGTCCCCCGTCGTTCAGAAATCAAATTGAAAGAATAGTTTATAATGAATAACTAATTATAATTTTTGTAACTTTCTCAGGAGGTAAAAAAAAAACTTTATTTTAGCTAACTATAGTTGGTAGATTTACTACAATTGTTAATTATCTATCACATTATTTTTATGTAGATTGATAAATCTTAAGTTTTGTCACAAAATAAAATTAATAAAAATTATTATTTTATTTATTATATACAGAACAACGTCTTTCGGGTCAGCTAGTATATATTAAAATAGGAGCAGATATGTTACTATTGCGTGCATAGTATAAGTGATATGGGTCCTAGCAAGGACTTTGTTTTTTAAGTCTGGATTGTCTAGAGCTAGAGCATATAATTTTTTGACTGTTATATCTATAAAAATTGTTCATTGAGAAACCTGCTTTAAATGTTATATTATATTTTATTAATATACTCAATTTAAATGGTGTTATTACTACTTTCACAATTACGAATTGTTTTAATCTCCTTGTTTTAAGTGCCACTACTAAACTTTTTGTCTTCGAGACAGATACTCAAGTTAAAGTTGCATTTTAATGGAAAAAAGCGGCCAAGTGTGAGTTGGACTCGCCCGTGAAGGATTCCGTAGCAGCATGTAATAGAATAATATAAAAGTTCTTGCAGTTCGTTGTAACTGTGATCGATGTTTTAATAGTAGTGTTTTTTTTTTAAATTAAGTTAAGTCGTCGCTGTCCTAATTTTCTAATATGGAAACATTGGGGTTTAGCAGGTTCTCAACTGTAAAGTAGATCCTGTAGATGAAGCTACAACCTGAGAGCTGAACAAAGCATACAAGATTTTATGAAGATACGTCACACGAACGGTTGGCTCAGTTGGTTAGAGCACTGGCACGGAACGCCAGAGGTCGTGGGTTCGAGTCCCGCATCTTTCATAAAATTTTGTTTTTCAAATTTTATTTAAGTTATTGATAATATGATTTATGACGCATTAAAACAAACTACTTACTAGATCACGTTCAAAAAAATTTTCGGTGGATGTTTGCATGGTAATGTTTTTTGTAATTGTGCGTGTCTATGTAGTAAATAGGTATTTAGTATATGTTCAATTCATTGAACTTAATGTTTTACAAAAAGCGTCCAACCGAATATGATAAGCGTACTTGAACTGAAATCACAATTCACACTTCATTAAACCACAAAACGAAATGAATTCCAATCAGAACGCCCTCGACGAGCAGACAATAGGCGGAAGCGTGAGCGGATAATTAGGACACGATAATGAAGCCATATTATAATATTGGTATCATGGTAATCGGGTTAACAATAGTTAATTTATGCCGAAACGCTTGTTGTATGGATTGGTTTTGATAGTGATTTACAATAGACGTTGTATTGGGAATTTGACTAATAATTTATGTATTTTCAATACTGAATATAATATTCAGTAAAATATTATATTAAATAATATTTGCAGTACAAGAGAATCAGTTGAACTATAATTTTTTAAACGTATTAATAATGATCAGAAAGTTATTCAAATCTTTATAAATAATATTGACACACTCTTACACAAATTATCTTGCCCCAAACTGTACTGCCTGTACTATGGGTAGAAGACAACGATATTTTTAATAGAACATACTTACTTAAACAAACATCAATACATATAAACAGCCATGACTCTGAAAGATACATGCATATTCATCATATAAATGTTTGCACCTACCGGGATTCGAACCCGGGACCTCTAGCTCAGTAGGCAGGGTCACTACCAAGAAGAAAACCAGATAAAATCAGGCAAAAAGACAGCAAGAATAGCAGAAAAGAGGAAATAGTTCATAGTTTAGCAAGGTCATGGAGAAGGGAGTATTTATAAGGGACAAAACTAATAAAAGAGGATCAATCATACTACACTGCTGAAGAGACATCGCAGTTTTCGAGTTTCAACAATTATAATACCAATGTTGGTAACAATATAGTGTTCTAAATAGCTGATCAATATAACAAGAAATAAAATGTTGTCTTCACAATGCTTAGTACTATATGTAATGTTCATCGTTTGCTCACGAGTGAAACAACTAATCTTTACTATGTAGTACTACACCCGGACACGTCCACACCCAACCAATAGCCGATTAGAACGGGCCTTAAGCTATACTTTGCATTCCTTATATAGCTCTCAACGTCACACGGTTAATGTCACTGTCGATGTCGTGACAGTGACAATGATAGTTAACACATACTCTGTTAAGACTAGATGTCAGTACACTACACTATATATTTTTTATTATTATTGTCTTATAAAAGTTTCACCAATTTTAGCAAAATGTGAACATTCGCATTGGATTTTTTACATCAAAGTATATCGACAAGGTTTAAGGTGTATATGCTCATATTTTAGTTTATGTCAAGGTTTTTAAATCTACCCTCAACACCGCTATTGTATCTGAAATGCTATGTTGCTTAAAAACAAAATTGTTTTTTATTTATTTATTATAATACCAGAAAATGGATTAATCTACTAAAACTTATATTTTTTGTATCACCACACCTTTTCGGCACGTAGTAAAATTATACATTAATAAAAATAGCAACCTGTTTCAAAAGCAATTAAATTTTAAAGCTGAGGTGAAACTTATAATTTCACCATACTAACCGTAATGTCTTATTTTAATAGAAGCTATATCCTTTAATCTACATAACAATCGCTTCGAGTCTCAAGTGTATGAATAATAAATAGTGAAAGTTGGCGAATGTATGCGCCATTCTCCGATTAACAATCGCTTAAGTGGCGCCAGTGGTGCCGAACCCTCGGTCGTTAGGTTGCTACTTCGTGTAACGGTCGGGCCCTTTTAGTGAACGATTGAAAGGGTTGGAGCACAATGAGCTTTATTATTTTTATTGTGTTTTACTTTAATTTATTTATAATATAGTTATGTGGTGGATAGCTAAGTTTCGTACTTTCGCGCGCTCGAGAGCACATGTAGCCTCGGTACGCGACTGTAATTGGCGCGCGTGATATACAGACTGAGTTGACAGCTGTGGTGTGTCGCCGCGGCAAGTCGATACTGCGCCGGCGCATGCGCACCGCGATCTCTGCGCAGGCTTGACCAATCGACAACGGGTTTCGAGACTTTTAGTGAATGCGAGTGGATTACGTCAGATTCATTACGTGGAAACTCAACCTGTGCACTGCCCGCGTTAATGTTAGAATAGTACGTGTTCTGCAAATTATATTAGAAGTTTTAGCATATAGTGATTAGTTATATATGACCTTCTGATCGATGTAAATATAGTGCGTTTGTTTGTTATAAGTTATTTAACTTTACACCAACGCCCCTACAGTTACATATCTTAATTTTAAAATATTAATTCTTCCCACTTAATAAACGAATAATAGAAGTGGGAGAGTCACGCAGCCGTCTTTTGACGTCAGCACAATCGGGCCAGACTCGTCCGGGTTAATTACCACACTCGCACAGAATATCGGCGTGAAGTAGCGGCCTAGTGCCGCTATGTTTCGCATAGGTTAGTGTCGAGGACCGGAGGCCATTGAGCACAAAATTGAGCACAATTTTTCGCCTCATGCCGAGGTATGTGTGTACGTTAGGGAGGATATCTGCTGTCGCCGTCTCGGCAATTTTGAGGGTAGGGACCACTCTCTGGCTCCGCGTAGATTTAGAGGACCGCGTCCGCATCTATGCGTATGTCAACAGGTCCCATAGTGGTAACGCAGAAACCGATTATCTAATGGGCTGCGTTCAAGCGGCAATTGACGACGTGCTTGCACAGATCCCCTCCGCTGAAATCGTAGTCTTGGGTGATTTCAACGGGCACAATGCCGAATGGCTTGGATCACGTACCACAGACTACGCAGGGCGATCTGTGCATAATTTTGCATTGGCGTACGATCTGTCCCAATTGGTTGAGTCGCCAACACGGCTCCCGGATGTGGATAGCCACATGCCGTCCTTATTTGATCTTCTGCTGACTACACATCCCGATGGTTACCAGGTCAGTGTCGACGCCCCTCTCGGAACGTCCGACCATTGCCTGGTCAGGTGTGTAGTGCCTATACGACGCCCACGTCGCAGACCACCAGCGACCCGCCGCGTTTGGCACTACATGTCAGCAGATTGGGATAGGATGTGTTCCTTTTTTGCATCCTACCCTTGGAGCAGGGTTTGTTTCCCTTCGGATGATCCTAGTGCCTGCGCCGTTGCAGTAGCCGATGTGATACTACAGGGTACGGATATTTTTATACCAAGCTCTGTAGTACCGATCGGTGGCAGATCACAGCCCTGGTTCGATGCGTCAGTTAAAGCAGCATCTGACTGCAAAAAACAGGCGTATCGAACTTGGGTTGCGGCGCTGGGCACAAAGGATCTGAACTGCATAGTTTCTAAAGAGGAAATACAACCGTGCTTCCAGATTTTTTAAGCTACAAATCGCCCGTGCAAAGTCAAAACACGTCGTCAAAATCGGCGAGCAGCTTTCCAGTTACCCGACCGGAACACGCAAGTTCTGGTCGTTGTCGAAAGCTGCTCTTGGTAACTTCAGCCAGCCGTCCATGCCGCCGTTGCACATGAGGAATGACACCCTGGCCCATACGGCAAAAGAGAAAGCCGATCTCCTGTGCGCTCTTTTCGCCTCCAACTCGACTCTTGACGACAACGGAAAAACACCGCCGACCATCCCGCGGTGTCAGAGCTCTATGCCTGGAGTACAGTTCAGACAGAAAACTGTTAGGCGAGCTCTGTTTTCGTTGGATGTCAGGAAGTCGAGCGGGCCGGATGGCATTTCTCAAATCGTGCTTAGAACGTGTGCCCCTGAGTTGACGCCGGTGCTAACGCGTTTATTCCAGCACTCTTATTCCAAAGGCGTAGTCCCTGACTCATGGAAGTCAGCCCTTGTCCATCCGATCCAAAAAAAAGGAGACAGTTCGGATCCGGCAAATTACAGGCCTATTGCTATTACCTCCCTGCTCTCCAAAATCATGGAGAGCATAATTAGCCATCAGCTCTTGGTATACCTAGAGGGTCACCAGTTGATCAACGACCGACAATACGGGTTTCGCCGTGGTCGGTCGGCAGGTGATCTTCTGGTATACCTAACACATAGATGGGCTGCGGCTATTGAAAGCAAGGGGGAAGGCCTGGCAGTTAGCCTGGAAATAGGGAAGGCCTTTGATCGTGTATGGCATAAGGCGCTCCTCTCTAAACTTCCATCATTTGGGCTTCCCGAGAGCTTGTGCAAGTGGACCTCCAGCTTCCTCACTGGGCGCAGCATACAGGTCGTTGTCGACGGACATTGCTCGAACCCGAAGCCCGTGAATGCTGGAGTGCCCCAAGGCTGTGTGCTATCTCCTACGCTGTTTCTTCTGCATATCAATGATATGTTGGACACCTCCAACATTCATTGCTATGCAGATGACAGCACTGGTGATGCCGTATACACGGGCCATGCACGTCTCTCTCGGGAAATCGTCGACCAGTGCCGGGAGAAACTTGTGTCTTCTATCGAGTCCTCTCTTGAGAAGGTCGCGGAATGGGGTAAATTGAACCTTGTCCAATTTAACCCCCAGAAGACTCAAGTTTGCGCGTTTACCACTAAAAAAACCCCATTTGTCGCATCACCGCTCTTCGACAACACTTCCCTAAAAGCCTCGCCTAGTATCGGAATACTGGGTCTCGAAATCTCGAGCGATTGCCAATTCCGTGGCCATCTGGAGGGCAAAGCCAAATTGGCATCAAAGAAACTGGGCGTCATTAATCGAGCACGGCAATACTTCAAGCCGGCCCACATTCTAGCGCTGTACAAAGCGCAGGTCCGGGTCCGGCCACACATGGAGTATTGCTGTCATCTCTGGTCTGGCGCACCCCAGTATCAGCTCGATCCATTTGACCGCGTGCAACGCAGAGCAGCGCGAATTGTTGGGGACCCAGTACTCTGTGAACGGCTGGATCACTTGGCGTTGCGTAGAGACGTTGCTTCATTGTGTGTCTGCTACCGCATTTATGACGGGGAGTGTTCCGAAGAGCTGTTTTACCTAATTCCTGCCGCCGAATTCCACCTCCGCACGACACGCCACAAGTTAGGATATTATCCTCACCATCTGGATGTGTGGCGGTCCTCCACAGTGCGGTTTGCAAGGAGCTTTCTTCCACGTACTACAAAGCTGTGGAATGAACTTCCTTGTGCGTTGTTTCCGGGACGATACGACATGGGTACCTTCAAAAAAAGCGCGTACACCTTCCTTAAAGGTCGGCAACGCTCTTGTGATTCCTCTGGTGTTGCAAGAGAGTATGGGCGGCGGTGATCACTTAACAACAGGCTCGACCCGTACGCTCGTTTGTCCTCCTATTCCATAAAAAAAAAAACGAACATTATCTGGCTGTTCGTAATAATGTATTATTGGGCTCAGAAAAGCCATGAATAAGATGTTATTCATATTTATTACACCGTAAGAACCACGTTGATACATGGTATACATTATATGAGCTGGAATTTAATTAGTTTTAAAATAAGTTATCTCCCGTCTAATGATAGCATTTATATTGATAAAAATTCAGTAACCGAAATAAATTATTGATAAAAATAAACTTCTTAGTATTACTAAAATTTAAAAAGTTAAACTAAGAACAGTTCCTTAAAACTAACTCGTTTATTTAAAAAAGTTTGCGTTATGTTTATCAATCGCCTAAACGCCTAAATATCCTCAAATTAAATATATAATGTTTGCTTTGATTTCTCTTAAGTCTAAGAGATGAATATTGCGATAGATCTTTTAAAATTACCCTTAGATATTATTGCTACTATTATAAAATGAATACATGTATTTACTAAACTAAGTGGAAATGGAATGGCATGAATACTTTGAACCCGGCACTCTGTTTCCTGAAAATGTATATTTAATTTAGTCTCTGTGTACCACATGCTTTATGTATAAAGTTTTCTCGACCTTCTGACAGGATTCAATAGCTAGTGATTCCATGTTATTATATACAATCGATGGAAAAATTAACCTTTGATCATAAAAAAGGTTTGGTTTTTTTAGTAGTGCTTCTATCATTACTATTTATATTTCTTACTGCTTGGACATTTTGCTTTATAGTGGTCTCTATAGCTATCTCTTTTTAGATCAGTTGGAAAATAGTTCTGGGAAGTATCGAGGCCACATCTTATAAAACGAAATGTGTTTTTTTTTTTAATAATATTGACACACTTTTTACCCAAATTATCTTACCCCAAGTTAAGCATATATAGCCTGTGTTATGGGTTACAAGACAATGATATATTTAATACAATATACTTACTTAAACATACATAAATTCATATTAACATACATAAATACATTTAAACATCCATGACTAGGAAACAAACAACCATATTCATCATATAAATGCTTCCACCTACCGGGATTCGAACCCGGGACCGTAGCTTAGTAGGTAGGATCGCTAACCACTCGGCTATACAGATCGTCATAGTTCATCGGGGTACATAACTAATAATTTTTTTTCACATTTTACCTAAACAACTTTATATTATATAGTAAGATATACATAGATAGTTAAACATACATATAGAAATAACTAGGAATCAAACATCCATAGGTAATCATATTAATGTTTGCACCTATCAGGATTCCTAACCTAACCACTGTTATATATGGGTTTTCAATACGTAATATGATAATGATTTGGTACGTTCAACACGTCACTTAATTCTTAAACAATATTTTACTCAAATAAATATTAAATGAAAACGGTGAAAATTTGATTGACAACTTGTCGATCGATCTTCTTAATTAGAACTAAACACTCAGTTTTCTTTATTTATATGTGACTAGGTGACCCGTATAAATACTCGCACTCAATAAACGATCATACTGTAAAATCTAACAACTAACGACGAGAAATATAAATAATATATTTATATAGATATCAAGAGGCTTCACCTTTTGGTTAGTCTTAAATATTGAAAGAAGATCCCTTGAGATATATATTAATCTTTACTAAATTTAGAATTAAAGCCCGGACAACATATCTATTTACATACATACACTACAAAAGATATATTTATTATAAGAAAAAAACACGAAATATAATAAACACTAGCTGACCCGGCAAACGTTATTTTGCCATATAAAGTATAATTCACGCGATAGTTTTATAAGTAATAAAATACTGCCTATATTATAGCCTGTACATCATTTTGTTCTATTGTCAATAGATTTTGCAGCGCACGCAAAAATAGCTTTTCGATTTTACACCTTGTGTTACAAAATAGCAATTTTATTACGGATCCCTAATTTTGAAAAAAAAACATAGCCTATAGCCTTCCTCGATAAATCGACTACCCAACACTGAAAGAATCATTCAAATCGGACCAGTAGTACCAGAGATTAGCGCGTTCTAACAAACAAACAAATACTGCAGCTTTATAGATTAGCCACATTTAAACCTCATTCAAATCAGTTAGGAAATAATATTATCTAAGACTCCCATGGACAAATAAACAGAAAACACGACAAAAACACAAATACATTGAATCTATTTTTTGGCTTTCATTACCTCATCATTATCATCATATCAGCCGGAAGACGTTCACTGCTGTACAAAGGCCTCCCCAAATCTCCACAACGATTAGTCCTGCTTTAAGTAATATAAATTAATTGTTTTTTGAAAAAATATTAAGCCTTACGGTTTTACTGTATCTATAAATTGCTATATTTCAAACGTTAGGTTCATCCAATTAAAATTGTATGAGTAACCGACGACTGAGGATTGTGATTGAAATAATAAAAAAAGAATAATATTATCCTCAACTAAAAGCACCCACTTAATTAAACTTCATTAAAACTCCCCAAAAATACAAAACAGGCTCATACTTTTCGACCAATTTTAGCGAGAGACAAAAGTTGAATTTCAGTAAAGTGGCATCATTTCCATTCAGCGTATAGCGCGGCTATTGTTCTGGAGGCAACTTTTCACAATAGCACACATAATTACTGCCGTACAAGGCTATAGAAGTGGACGTGGTCGTGCATCGCACTTTCCTACATATGATCTGGCCTAAGATAAAAGACAAAGCGATTCTTAACAAACACAATTAAAATATATAATTTCATACTAGTGAGAGGCTCATTTGCACAGGATCTCGGGTAGATTATAGATACCACAAAGGCGCCTATTTCTGCCGTGAAGCAGTAATGTGTAAGCACTACTGTGTTTCGGTCTGAAGGGCACCGTAGCTATTTAAATTATTAAAAAAATATATTGGGCAAATGAAACATAACATTTTATGAGCTGAACATCATGCTTGTCTCGTCCCTTATTGTCATATAAAAATACTATACCATAAGTACCAGTAGGTACTTGAGTAGGAACTTGATGTGAAAACTGGGCCGAAAATGCGATACTTCTTTCTACTAACGTGTCTCGCACAAGATTGCAATAGTTTTATTTCAGTATAAGAAGCATTTTTAATTTATTACGAACATAATAAAATTTTCATTATAAAAATAACTAAACTATGTCATGTTAAATAGTATTCGTAAACAGTAAATAATTTTTTATCTATTATGTCATATCAGGTGAAATTGGAACTTAACTAAAACAGTTTTATAATCCTGGTTTTTTAATAATTTTAATTTATGTTCATCTCTGCATTATTTTAATTATTTGAGTGCTGTTAGAAGCTGTAGCAGTTATTACATCGGCTTTTACTCCTAAAAGGTGTTGCATGATATGTCGCATGTAATATCAAAAAAAATAATTATAATTTTAAAATACTGTATATAGCTATGTTGTTTTTAAGCACACAAAATAGCTAGTTAATATTATATTTATTGTTATGATAATCTCAAATCAGTTTTTTCAACATGAAATATACATCGCTTTATGCTCATGTCTTGTACCGATCTGCGTTTTCGGATTTCATGACTTTGTGAATTTGAAATGGAGTAGGTAGCTTCCTGCCTTGTCTTGTTTATAACTGCACACAAGAAAACCCTTATTAGTTTTGTTTGTAAGTAATTTAAGAATTGCATTCATCTATTATTTTTAACAGGGAAGAGGAGGAATGGATGTGTGTCTGAAATTTATTATTATTATAAACAAAAGCTTGCACATCGCCTGATTGTTAAGATGTTTACAAGTCATACTGCTATTGTACGAATAACGTATACGAATTGTGTTAAAAGTTAAAAGCATTTTATATATCAAATATTTCATTAAAAGAAGTAGTATAGGATATACTGTATAAGTATAAATTATCCTCAATTGAATGCATCAACCTTTAGAGCTTACATTCAATATTTGTGTAAAGATCCTTTTATTAACTATAAGAAGTTGACATAGCATGACAAGCAGCACACGTTCACGAGTTTACGCATGGAGCAGCCATCGTTCACTTAGCACATATTTGAGAGAAAGAGACGATCCGGTACACGACGTCACCTGATATTCCATACATATTGTTACTACTAATAAGAACCATAGCTCACTGGAAAGATTATTTCTATTCATAAAACCTAGTTCAACTCTCTGCAGTGAGCTGACGTCTCTCAGACGGTTGAAGAATTGATCTTCCCAAAGAGATGCTATGTCACCACACTTCCAAGTGATGATGGTGATATTTTAATTTATGGTGTATGGTACAATGTGAGATCGGCGATAAGAGTCAGACTGAAAAGCTACTTGGCTCCGTATATAATCTTCGTTTTAATCGAAGTAGACGTCAAACAATGAAGTGAGAGCTCCACCCAATAAAAATAAACCTTAATTTAGAGGTGGCACCTCCACCAGTAGGCTTAATAATTTACTATCCTCATTCAAAGTAATTATTATTAATTCTTTAGCAATTGAGTTTTAGTTTTCCTTATGAAGATGTGATAGAATTATAGAATTAAACTTTGTGCATAATAGATATACAATTACTACAACACAAAACAGTCCCCTGATCAGCACTTTCCTAGATTTCTACCGCGTATTGAAAGAAAATTTAAAATATTTGAGGAAATATTCACTTTACTTTCTATATCCATTAATATACATTAGATAGGACATCGCTGTTAGCTCTTAACTTGATCTAATGTCATCCCTATTTGCTTATCATAAATGACTGTGCAAATGCTGACATATTCAAAGTACGTCGACACAGCCTTGTGTCACAACTGATAACATATGCCCCGTCTCATTCTATTCATAGGGACCGAATAGGGTTTTACGACATGGGACACGCTATCAACATATCAATTGCAACCATACAACTCTTGTATTATAATACACGTGGATTTTCTGTACAGGACGTAGTTATTCAAAATCTGAACACTGACCCAGAAAGTTCTTTATAACTTCTAGTAAAGATTTATAATAGATTAAACATTTTTTTTTGTATATTTTGAGTTAAAGTTATTAAATTAAATTAAGTTATAATCACGTTATGATCAGTTGTCCACCACAAAAAATGTTTGTAAACTGAAGAAAACATTGAATTAAATCTTAAAATTTAGAAAAATTTGCAGTGAGTCTAAATGTTAGCATTAAGTTTGTCTTTAAAGAGTTTAGTTAAAAAAGTTTGTGCTGTCATATTTACACGCGATTGAAGCAAAAAAAATTATTAATTTGTGATTTTTGCTATCCTGGCAGACGCCGACAGCATAATATTTTGAGCAGCATTTTAATATAACATGAGCAGCATAATTTAATTATAAAGGACATTACAAGTGAAATTTAATATGTTTTAATAGGAAATAATGAAACTAAGTGTAGTTTCATAAAAAATAAAATAAATACAAACATTTGGTACAAGCAAGTTATTATCAGGTTTTTTGATTTTTGCTTTTTGCTTTTATTTATTAATGAAAGAGTAGTCTACCGGGGACTCCATTTTGAATTACTTAAATAACGTTCGTTATTACTATTACTTTAAACTTATTATTTGAGGAATTGTAAATAAATAAAAAATTGAAGGTTGAGTTTGCTCACGTAAGCGTGTTATAAGTGAAAGTTATGTATCACATATTATACTCACAACCTTCTATAGTTTGTTTCAGTTTTTAAATTGTGGAAACTACGTCAACAGACTCTAGAGCGTTATTCCCGTCCGAAAAATAATTCCAGTTACTCTCAAGTCGAGTTACTCCCAAGTAAAAAAGATTTTTAAGTTCAAAAATAATACAATAACATAGGATATTGTCTCCGAGTAAGCAATTCATATCCAAAATTTGATCTGCACTGATAGACACAAAGGAGAACCTTTCATACATTATTGGGCCTAGATTTAAAAGGATGAAATTGTGTCAAAATATAGCTTATAAATTAAAAAAGCATCACTGAAAATTTGAGGAATTTCGGAAATCTTAAATTTTTCATATAAATCGGTTATAGTAATCGATATCCCCTTTTAATCGTAAGTTTTAAGAGAACTAAAACTTCATTTTAAGATTTGTCGTGTTCTATATTGTAGATTTGACAAATTTTCTATATTTTGCAATAAAAAAATATGACATTTTTTTAAAACCATATCTCGTCTTATTATATTTTGGCCCAGAAATCCCCTTCTCGTTTCAACTTATTATTATGAAATGAAATTAATGTTATGTATATTTTTATCACAAATTATTAGTTGATTTTCTGGAAATATTAACAAATAATATTTGGAGTACTGAGCATTTCAAGGGTTTGGTTTTTCTTATTTGACATTCTTTCAGGATTTATAATTTGTCTAATAATAAATGTATTTTTTGTATAAAATTAAGTTATATATACAAAATAAGTCGGTTAAAAGCAAACGTAATATAAAGTTGATCTTCATCGTTAAAACAAGATAGATTTTTTTTCATTTATTTTGTCTTTCATAAAATCTACAGCAGATTACGTCACTTATTAGCTATTTAAGATAATACAAAACATTGACCCCCAATGATTTTACATGGAGCACACTAAAAGTTTTGCACTTCTAGCTTATCAGTTGTCGTTAAATTTTCGTTAAGAGCAGTTGCGTTACTCGTGATCACGCGTAGGTAAACGCGCCGTGTAAAGTGCAAACGCATCACAACAGTGTCGCCGCCCGGCGACGGCCTTCACGCGATGACCCAGTTAATTGACGATGCAATATAATCATTGATGACAAACTATCAACTTTATTAAGGTGAAGTTGGTAATTTAATCATTTTAAAGTAATGGATTCGAGATCAAAGAAAGATTCTTCGAGCTCTACTATAAGGCTCACTATGGAGACGGAACATTTACGTTTTACTGAAGAGAGAGACCAGCGAGAAAAAATCCAGAGTCTTTGTAATGACTTACAAAGCCAAATAGAAATACTTAAACAGCAACTCAAATGTTTTGCTGAGACTAACAATAGTACACGGCAAACCATGTACACTTCTGCTCCCCGTGATCATTATAGTACGGATCAAGAAGACTTTGCCAGAGAAACTGAATGGATTCGGGTGAAAACAAGGAAGGAGAGAAAATTGAACTACTCACCCGATCAAGTCAAGGCCAACGACGAAACAAACAAAAACACTTCAGAAATACCCAAAAAAACACCACAGCCACCTCCTATTATAGTGGATGGTATTAAAAATTACAATTTTTTTTTTGTTTTGTTGTCAGAAAGTCAGAACGTTGACAAATTTAGCATCAAGATGATGTATGGTGGTACAGTAAAGATTAATGCTGTAGATGGTGAGTCATACCGATCACTAACCAACATCCTTGCTGCAAATACTTGTCTTTGGCATTTTTATGAAAACAAACAAGAGAGGCCAATTAGAGTTATGGCGAAAAAGTTGCATAATAGCAGTGAATAAGCTTAGTTGGAAAACGAAAGGGCCACTAAACATGTTCATGCTAACATTCGCCAATAGCGAAGACATAAGTAAAATTTATAATATAAAAGTATATTGGGTTGTGCTATAGAAATACAGCCACTAAAGAGCACTAAATTAACACTGCAAAAGATGTCAGGCATATGGACATACCCAAAAATACTGCTCTAAAGAGCCTAGGTGTGTTAAATGCACTGGAAAACATCACACCATAGACTGCAAGATACCTAAAGATGAGAAACCAACGGCGTTCACTGTGGGGCCCCAAATTCCGCTAATTACAGAGGATGTGTCATTGCTAAGGAAATCCAGCAGCTAAGAAACAAGAATACTAAAAGACCTTCTATGGCTAGACAACAAAACGACAGGAGTGAAGTGCAAAAGAGCTCAAGTAAGTCTAATCATAAGCCTACAATAAATACGAATACAGTATGTAATAATAAGACGTATGCCAAGGTTACTGCAAATTTAACAAAAATACCCGAGGTACCCCACACAGCCCCTAAATCAGATGATAAACTTGATAACATATTAAAACTTATGTTATCGTTTGATGAAAGGCTGAAAAAAATTGAAAATAGCACTATGAAAGCTATACTCAAGCAAAACAAATGAATACCCCGCTTAAAATAAAGGCGTGGAATGCAAATGGATTACTTAAACATCGAAATTAATTGCAGGTAATCCTCGATATGCAAAATATTGATGTCCGAAACACATTTTACGACGCACTCATTTATTAAATTCAAAGGCTACAAAATGTACCATGCCTTACATCCCGATAATACAGCAAGAGGTGGTAGTGACGTTATTGTAAAGGAAAACCTTTCCAATTATCAGGAAACCATACATGAAGAAAAATAAATTCAATCTGTATCAATAAGTTTGAAAACAACGACATATCCTCTAAGGATATCTGCAATCTACAGTCCACTTAGATATGCGATAAAAAAAAGACCAATATACTAACTTCCTAAAAAGCCTTGGTAATCGATTTACATTAGGAGGTGACTTTAATGCCAAAAATACATATTGGGGCTCCAGGTTGACGACAACAAAAAGCAAAGAATTATTAAGTGCAATAACAGTGATGTGAGAAATGTGAGGCAGCATCTACAGAACGGTCGACATATTGGCCAACAGATCCAAACAAAGTACCAGACCTGATTGATTTTTTTATTATAAAGAATGTAGCATCCAGCTACATAAGAACGTACCAAAATAATGATATGAATTCAGATTACCCTCCTATATACATAGAAATAAGTGACAATATCTTGCTCAAAGAAAATAATTTAGCTCTTGTAAATAAATATACAAACTGGTATAGTTTTAAAATAGATTTAGATAATAGTATAAATTTAAATGCTCCACTTAAGACACTTGAACAGCTAAATGAAGAAGTTGAAAAGTTTGTGAAACTGATTCAACACACCGCTTGGGACAATACTCCTAATTTAGTTAAGAAAACAAAAACCAATTCTTATCCTATAGAGATTAGAGAACTCATTGCAGGGAAAAGAAGGCAAAAAAATATTTGGCACCAGTCACGATATTATATACTATATCAATAGCAATTATTAATTATAATATCACTTAAATAGACTGTCACAATATTATAAAATAAATAAAATAACAGTTAATATTAATATTACATTTTCACGAAAGCATAATAACATAAAATTTGATTATACTTTAAATAACGAAATTATTCCAAAAATTACTCAAATAAGGGATTCAGGTGTGATCCATGATAGCAAACTAACCCATAATAACCACATCGAAATAATAACACAGAAGGCTTATAAAAATCTAGGGTTTATTCTTCGCACTTGCGAACCTTTCAATGACATCTTGTGCCTAAAAGTGCTATATTATGCTTACGTGCGAAGCATCCTTGAATTCGCAAGTCCTATCTGGAGGCCTACATATCAATGTTATATTGACCGCCTTGAAAAAATACAAAAGATATTTATAAAAAAATTGAATTTTAAATCTCAATTCATTCCTATAGACTACAAAGAAGCCTGTAATTATCATAAAATCGATACCTTGGAAGATAGAAGAGATGTAATTGATATGTTACTCCTTTATGATATATTACATAATAAATTTGACTGTCCAGATATCTTAAATAAAATATCATTCCAGGTACCAACATTACGTACTAGGCATACTAATTTATTTAACATTCCCTTTGCTTCTACTAAGTATCTTAAATATTCACCTCTATTTCGAATTCCTCACATATATAATAAGAGATTTTCTTCCGTCGACATTTTCAACTTATCACGTCTGAGGTTCAAAAAACTGTGTCACTTATGCTTGTCGAACGCAAAAGGTGAATTGTTATTAGTTGATCACTATTAGTTGAATATCACTTCTGTAATCTGGATCTATGACCGGTTTCCGTAGGCGCACATTACAATTGAACACAAAGAATGAATTAAAGACGCAATTCTGACTTCTGTCTTCGCTGTACTTAAGCATGAGAATTCAATGTAGCGGCAGTAGGCAAGATGTCATCCGTGTTGTTGATTGAGTTGAGGTTCAAAACAATATTTACACACTTTATGCTTGTAGAATGCACTAATATGTTATTCTTATTAATTGATCACTACAAGGAGTTTACTAGTAGTCAATTTGTAACTTTATTTAGGTAGTAACAAAACAATCGAGTACGTAATTATTAATTATATTATTTTGCTAAACGTAAACAATACTATTATGTTCACTGCGCGTCGCGCGACTTTACTCTTTAATTGGCGTATCTATTCTGTATAATTTTTAATATGCTCTTTTCATTTTGTTAGCTGTAAGGAATCATAAATAAATAAAAAAAAATAAAAAAAATCACAATAATGAAAGTTTCTTTTTAGTTATAATATTTTGTACCTGAATTGGGACTTCACATCGAATAACAAACTAACTTTCATCATTTTGAAATAGATTTTTTAGTTTTTCTTAAAAAAATATTTTACTTACTTTTTAGTATTAAGAACAGCATCAAAGTTTATATACGAGATATCTATATTTTTTTATTTTACTTTCATTTTTTAAGCTGTATTCTTCTTATTTCTTGATTAATTGTTAATTTAATAAAATATTCAAATATATAAAAAGTCTATTAATAAGATAGTATTACACACTGCGAAATAAAAAAAAATAGAAGCAACTAAAAATATTTAGTCTAAAACCTTAAGACAGAGAATTATTTTTAAAAAATCTAAGGCTTTCATAGTAATTTATTATCTAATACATCAAGCGATACCTAAACCTAAATGAAAACTTCGCTTAATGACCCTGTCTTATGCAAGGTTGAACTGCGCGACAGAATAGTAGACGCTACTAAAGCAGACTTATTCAAAGTCATATTAAGCAAAGTGCTCCGTACAAAAGAAACAAGGCAAAAGGAAAAGCTAATTTACTTACAAACGTGTCATAGCAAAGACTCTTTGTTTTTCTCGAAGTTTCTCAACTCTTTTGTCTCCGCGAAAGAATATAAACACGATACCTTTTCTGTTTTATTTCAATTGTAATACACGAATTACTTGAAAATGTGGGTTTTATTTTGTTAAATTCGTTTGAATAAATATTTGAAATCAATATGTTTGTGGCAATATTCGTTAAGCTTGGTTGTCCTGATGGAAGAAAAGTATAATGAAGGAATCAATTAGAATAGAATGAAGGATTTGATACAACCAAAGTGAACAGGCTATTTCTATTGTGGCAATTATCGACCGTCATAACTAAGGAAACGCCTAAATAAACAGTAGTGCTGTAAAAGAATGTAATGATAAGGAAATTCTACACATTCTAGCGCTCTACAAAGCTCAGGCCCGGTCACATATGGAGTACCTATTGCTGTCATCCCTGGTCTGGTGCCCCTGTGTCAGCTCGAACCATTTCACCAGTCAGCGACGAGGAGGTCCATTTGGATCCGACTGCGCAGCATCTTTACGTCCAATTTACTTCAATGCTTGAAGACTAAAGTCTCGTGCGTGTGTGTCGCCAATGACATCATTTATGATCGAAATATTCACTGTTGGTCTAATACATAAGCTTTTAGTAGCTCAACAAGCTCGGAGTTTCTCTGCGCGACAGAAACCAGAATGACGATATTTGCAGAAGAACTAATATTGAATTGGTAAGCCGCACTGCTGAGGAAGCGATAATCTATGGGTGGAAAACAAACACACGATGGACTGATGACCTAATAAAGGTGGCGGGACGTTTGATGCAGATGGCCTAATATACATCACTGTGGAAGTCATTGAGAGACCTATTTACAGCATTCGAATCTACTTATAACACAGCCTTTGGTACCAATCTATAGTTTATATTTGATAATAATATTAAATTGATAGATTTGTATACCAGCGGTTGTGTATTAGAGGAGTTGAAACAGAATATTTTTACAAAAAATATTCTTGTACATACTTCTCTCGAGCTCTGCATTTGACAGATGAATGGAAGGATTTCCTATTTTTATCAAGAATTTATAATGCTATTCATGTTCCAAAGTAAGGTCATCAGTTCATTATGTCTTTGTCTTTCAACCCATGGATTATCGCGTTCATAACACTTGGCGCGCAATGCGGCTTATCAAGTTAATATTAATTCTCCTGCAAATATCCTCATTATGGATTCTGTCGCGCAGAGAAACTCTGAGCTCGTTAAACTACTAAAAGCTTTTGTATAAGGCCAACAGTGAACAACCATATTTCGATCATAAAGTTTGTCACTGGCAACACACACGCACGAGACTTTAGTCTTCAAGCACTGAAGAAAATTGGACGTAAAGATACTACGCAGTTGGATCCTTCGATTGACCTCCTTGTTGAAGGTGGAGTTACAAGCTGAATTGTGTGTTCTAGGTACATGTAGTCGTCAGCATTATAATCGTCGTCTTTTCCATCTTCATTTTCAAGAATACCTGCTAAAAAACTACATTAAGGGTTCCCGAGCGTCTTACTGCGTTTTTGGCCTAGGCTAGGGAGAGGTGAGATGGGCGAGACCAGGAAAGACTGTTATAGTTAAAAATATACTTAAATTTTGAGAAAAGATATTCCCCCTTATTCATGATGGTCCGCTAACTTTAAACAGATCAGGAGTGTTTTTTCTCATTCTGACTTAGGTCAATAGAAGAAGACAGAGTGAGAATTAGCAATGCCTTAAGTTAGCGGCTATTATGAATAAGGGGGATTATGATTACAAAAAAAAACCAGTTATTCTACTTTCGTCAGCGGATAAACGTCCTTTTTCTGAAATTCTTATATAAATATATACAAGCTTAAATGACAAACAAACATAACATTATAATGGCTTTTGTAATAACTGCACAAATGAGACTTAATCTTATGTCTCAAGGTGACGAGCGCAGATGTAGCACCGATCAAAAATTTTTGGGTTTTTCAAGAGTACCGATCGGCACTACATTATTATGGGCAGGGCGTATCAATTACCATCAGTTGAACGTTCTGCTCGTAAAAAAAATTAATCGGAGAAAACTACGACAACATTGAAACGCGCAAACCCACACAAACATGGAATGATGAAAGTAAGTGACTTTAGCTACCAACGCAATTTAGAAGAATTCAATTCATTTGTTGTTATTTTAGTGGGGGAGTCTCATTTTTCTGGGTTTTGTTACAAAATTTTGTATATTTTTCAGCGAAATTTTCTGAGGACTCAACAATATCTAACACACAATGTGATATAGGCCAAAAATCTATTCCTATTTATAAACCTTACCAAGCTACACAAAACCTGTTCAACCTCTCGTTCTATTATTTGTTTTCCAACCATCAAGTGCGCCCAAATTGAATTGCAAACACAACTTTATTCAACAACGAAAATGGAATAAATTTGAAAAGTCCTATTTTGATATTTGAATTGGCGTCGTATCTATTCAAAATAAATATTTTCATATTCTTCAATGAATTGCGAGCGCCGACCACCAATTTATGTGGTTTATAAAATGCATTTCTACATAAAAGGTACTATTATATTGATTGCATTCGGTTTAAATATAATTATATATTTTAGATATTATATTATTTATTTTTTATTTGGGGAAGGGTTTGGTGTGGGACGCGACATGCGCTGACACCCAGGGTTCTTCTTGTTGCTAAGCCACTTCAGTTGGTGCCGTTACCGCTACTTCGACAGCCTAGGACAGCAAACGTCACAAATGTTGGTCCTAGTCGAACATATTTGTGCCGTTTGGTGTCGAAACAATTAGCCCGTGGAACTCAAAGGTGTGGAGAATGTTAAAGTACTATTTACGCGCCTCAATAGAGCTACTGGAAACCCAAGCGCTGGCAGCTATTTCGGTCAACGGATCAGCCTAGCTATCCAACGTCGAAATGCTGCCAGTATTCTTAATATACTTCCTCGTATTGATAGTTCTTACTTTATGTAATCACTGATATTGTAAATATACATCGAGATTCCTTAGTAAAACCATGTATCCCAGCCTTGGTGTTCTTTATAAAATTGACATGAGACATATTATTCCTCCCATTCTTTTGATTTCATTGGTAAATTATCAATATTTTTATTAAACTTATCATCCCTAGTCTATGAAAACACAGCTTTAACACCACAGTAACACCGTCGAGACCCCATGCTATGAAATTTTTCGGTCCTCAGGAGGATCCATGGTGTGCCGTCTTATACAAGTCGTTTGCCTGCGAGGGTTCTAATATGCATATTCTGCTCCTCTGTCGCCTTAGCAACGGG
This sequence comes from Leptidea sinapis, assembly GCF_905404315.1. Lineage (NCBI taxonomy): Eukaryota > Metazoa > Arthropoda > Insecta > Lepidoptera > Pieridae > Leptidea > Leptidea sinapis. The sequence goes on from NC_066280.1 coordinate 4,009,010, forward strand.
TGGAATCTTCACCAATTCTTTCAAAAAAATCACGCCTAGCACACTTTTTACAAAACAAGACACTTCAAAAATCAATCGTTCTGATCCAACTTACGTTAAAAGCGGTATATGAATGAAGGTAGTGGTAATTACTTACCATTAGGTTCTGCCGATACGATATCTGCTACATTTACTTTTCCATCGTTCAAATGTTAATTTACTTACAACTTTAATGCTTTTATATAAAAGAAATGATAAATACTTTGAAAGAAATTAAAATAAATACAAGCTATAGCAAACCACCTCACATTACGACCATATCCCGTCTCTCAGAAGAATTATTGTCTGAGAACATTCAATATTTTTACGATAAATCAGGAGAACTGAATAAAATAATGACAAAAACGATATTGTGTTCACTAAGCTTTGAAATAAATCACGTAAGTATAAGCTTTTTATACGTTTAACCAAATAAAATATTTAAAAAGTAGAAGAAGGAAAAGGTTGGCTACCCCTGAAGTAAAAAGGTCAATGCCTGTAACAGACGTGTGTTCCGCTTCACTAAATAGTGAAATGGAGCCGAATACTTTGGAAGAATTCGATAAATATAAAGCATGGGCACAAGACACAGTGAGTACATAGTATTATACTTATCGTCAAAGTAATATTTTATAAAATACTGCGATATTAACAAAAGTTTATCGGTAATTTTCATGTGCTCAAGCGGTCATGCATGATTGTATAAAAATAATGTAAAATCTGTAAATATTGTTTGAATAGTAAGTCATTTATTGGGCAATGTATATGCTTCTACAATATGATCCCAGAAAATGCAGAAAACAAATGTGTTACGAAATTTAAAAGAATTGTTAAAAAACGTTTGTGTGGGAAAGCCATAAACGATTTTCTTAATGACACCACGGACCGGGACTAAAGCGAACACCCTCAGGCTCTTTAATTATAAATGTTTATTGTACGATATCACATTGTAATCCATATTTTTATAGTTTCTTGCGCATATTCTTCTCAGGTCTGAGGCAGTCTCTTTTGAATGGGTGATAGTTATTGACGTTCAATAAGTGATTTTGAATCCTATTTTGAATAAAAATATTTGAATTTGAATTTGGAATGGCATTGAATCTTTTCTGAAGTGGTGGTTAATGGTAAAACACGTATATTTAACATTCATAGATGTCAGATTTGACCTAAACTCAGGGGCGTGCATTGGCTTTCTAGCAAGTACTGTAGATCTAACAAGTCGTAGTTGACCCTGGAGATTGCTTACCGTATTTAAGGAAAATTTATGAGTAGGACTGACCAAAATAAACTAAATTAACTTTAATACTATAGTAATTTAGGTTCATAACAAGGTAGGCAGTGGCTAATTGCCTATATGATATGCACCTGCCTAAACTATAATAATAAATAATAATTTATTGTTTGTTTGACAGCTTATTTATTTAAGGAACGCCATAGCTTCCTGCAGAATATAATATATAATATTGTAATACTATAAGATATTTGTAAGAAAGAGAATACTAATCGATAATTTTGTATATTATACAGCAGATTTGTTTAGGTATAGCATATACTATTATAAAGTCACTTAGTTTCACCACAGAGTAGAGATGGATTACGTATTTTTTCACAAATATGTCGTAGATATATTAGCGAGTGGAGGCTGAAATGTAAAACTACAAATTAAAATAAATGTGTTACCGAACTTAAAAATAGTCTTAATAAACGAACATATGAATTCGCAAACCGCCTTGCTTATGATTGGCGCACATGATAAATAAAAAAATAAAAATATATATAATAAATAGTAAAATATATAATTAGACACTTTTTGGATGGGTGAAATCTCGTGAAATCGCGTCACTGAAAGGCTGTTTATAGCTGTCTGTAGCTAAACAGTAGACGTATTGTGCAACATTAGTGCTGTGTATATCTTATATGTGAAAGTAAATGAATTTAGTGAAAAGTTTAATGTGTATATAATGTAGTGCATTGTTGCAATAGTGTTTTTAAATGAAATAATACTTTGTTTTTAAATATTATGAAATTTTCGCTTCTATCAGCAGTCTCTACATCTGCCAATTTTTTTTTAAAACGCCGACTATGCTCTTGTGATTCCTATGGTGTAGTAGGACATGTAGGTGACTATTATATATCAGGTAACCAGTACGCTCGGTGGTGCTCCATTTCCATTAAACAAAAAAGCAGTCTTTTAACCTAGATCTTAAAAATATTAAACAAATATATAAACATACTTTACAACCCAGTCAAGCCTCACAATATCCCCAACAAGCCGTCGTTTATATTTTTTGTTTGCAGACCATCAAGTGCACCCAAATTGAATTAAAAACAGTATTTTATTTCACAACGAAAACGACAATTTTAAATCTCATTTTGATATTTCAATTGGCGTCGTATCCATTCAAAATATTTTCATATTCTCCGCTGAATTTCGAGCGCAGCCCACCAATTAATGTGGTTTGAAGTTTAATTAATGAATTTCTACATAAAAGGTATCATTATTCTGATTGTTTTTGAACCAAAATGAATTTTATACAATAATATGATAATACAATAATTACGTCTGTTTGTATGCACTCTTAATATTTATAATACATATGATGAAGAATGTAAGAATGAATCTGAACACAAAGAATTGAAAATTTAACAAAAATATATATTGAATTTTCTTTTAATAATAGTATTAATAGATAGTAGAAAGTAAAAGATTAACCAAAAGACCTATTGACAACGCATTGCTATCTGATTGGCTGATTAGTACATTGAAATGTTACATGAGGATTGCAGTTTTTAGAGGACGCAATAATATTTTTGGGACATGTGTGGGGGTTCAATAGAAGCTTAACCTCAAGTTTGTGGGGGCGCCACCCTTGTTCCCCGACCGCCATCTTGGAATAATGAGTGAAAACACTATTTTCGCGATATATCGGAAACAATGCTTCTTAAAAAAATTCTAATGACATAATTGCTTTGCCTAATAGCAAATTGTTTTGCCTACAAATATGTTTATTTAACTTTTTGCTCAAAATTAAAAATTGAAGAAGTTATAAGCAAAAAAGGGAGTAAATTTTTCCTTATACTTTTTTTTTAATTCATTCATTTAAAACGCTGTTACAGCGCTCCAAAGTTGACCGGGTTCGTCAATGCTCATGAGAATCCGGTTAAAACGAAATGTTTTAATAATTTTTGTTTTTTTTTTTTCATTGTAAATAGATTCTTAAAAAAAATTGTTAAATTCGTACAACTCAACTTATTCATTCCTAACTCTTTTCCCCGCCACCTATGAGGTAGTAGAAGGTACAGGTAGAATCTGTAGGCGCGATTTTTTGACGTGGTATCCCCAGTAGGCCTACTTCACGGACATCTCGCTTATGATTAATTTACTCCCATAATGATAGTGCTCCTTTACTTCAATCAGGTGGACTTTTTGCAGTTTCCATCAATTACTCCCAAATAATATGTACTAGAGAAGCTATTCCGGACAAACTGTAGATTAATCAAAATGGCCAAAGCATTTGATATTCACATTCATTCGATAATTATATATTACGATACCAGTTTTCGACTTAGCATATGGTCCGTCTGCTAAATTAACTAACGACGGTTCCCAATATACAGTCTATCTACTTATTATCATTATCTAGTGGCCTACTTGAGATAAGAATCGTAACTATCGTTGACTTTTCTGTACCAATTTACTTATCGACGGTAACTCACCTTATCCGTACACGCTGTCTGTCAATGGGACGACGTATAGCTTACCAGCGATAGAAGTTTGTATGGAAATTGAAATTCACGCGTCCCAATATAAGGCGATAAGAATGACTTATCGGGTATATTGGGACAGCTTCAGATTCTTACTTCTACTGAGAAGGTAGTAATTTATCTCTATCTGTAGATAGTATATTGGGAACGGCCTTAAATAATATTAGACTAAGCGTATTTTAAGTATATATAATTTCTGTTGAAAGGTCACTTTAACTTGTGATTTGAAAGTTATTAAGTAGTATCTCAATACACACCATATTTAAAAAACCCAGCAACTACATGTGTGTTATCGCTACAATCGCTTAGCATAGACTGAGTGAGTTGACTACAGCTGGCCATAACTCAACAACAACGTCTTCTTTCGTAAGTAGTTTTAGTACTTCAATGATGTGAAGCCGATTAGCATGGACACCTAAAATTCTTGATGTCAACTACGAATATTATATTCATTATATACTATTTTAACAACCCCATTACTTTAGTTACACCAAAGATTTATAGTATGCTTTAGAACTTAATAAAATCAAAGTAAAAAAAAAGATTTTATAATATGAAGAGGATGTTCGTTCAGCTTTCTTTGTTAGCAGTCTCCGATAGAGATATTTCTTAGATAAAAGCTTGGCCTAGTTAAGATACCAGAGCAAAATTTTGCGATTGACTTTAGTATTTCTTATCAGTGTTATTTTTATCTATAAAATATTAAAGATTTGATGTTTATTATAATATAGGTGTTTCCTTGTATATTTTATGACAATTATACTTACATAGTCGACTCCAAAAATGACAATAATCGTAACTAGAATTAGATTAATTAATTATATTGTATAAAAATACGCAATTATTTTTATACTTTTTAGTGCATATTATATCTATTGTTTTGGAATAATGTCTTTGAAGTCGGTTTTTTGTTAACAATTTTTTTTCTGATATTTTAGTTATTATATTCATGTATTAAATATATCATTATCATGCCTAGTTTTAGGCAGCATAATTTATATAAGTGTTTGTCAATATCGTTTTTAACACAATATATTAAAAAGATTATTTATTACTTGTACGTATTATTTTCTTTTGACTCTGAAAACAATAACAAGCAATTTGAAGTATGTATATTACAATGTTTGTATATAAAACACTTTTTCATTACACTTTTCACAAAGTTTGAATTTAATTACGTTCAATGAAAGTTTATCTATGCCGCGAAGTTCCGCGAGATAACTGACTAAATTTAATATATATACTTGGTGCGTCAAGTTCTCTTGAAGGAAATTTTCCCCAGGTGAGGTTAGACGGCTTTTACAGTTAATATGGAGGCCGTTCCAGGTTTTACGAGCCACTAGTAGGGTGATATCTTTGCTGGATGCTTCTCTGTTATTTATTTAAAAAAGCCAAAATGTGTATTTACATTTATTAATCAAATTCAGTGCGTTTGAAATTCAAATTCAAATATTTTTATTTAAAATACGATTCAAAATCACATATTGAACGACAAACTGGCCAGACTGACAGACCTGAGAAGAACGGGCGCAAGAAACTCAGTTTTTTTTTTATGGAATAGGAGGACAAACGAGCGTACGGGTCACCTGGTGTTAAGTGATCACCGCCGCCCACACTCTCCTGCAACACCAGAGGAATCACAAGAGCGTTGCCGGCCTTTAAGGAAGGTGTACGCGCTTTTCTTGAAGGTACCCATGTCGTATCGTCCCGGAAACACCGCACAAGGAAGCTCATTCCACAGCTTCGTGGTACGAGGAAGAAAGCTCCTTGAAAACCGCACTGTGGAGGACCGCCACACATCCAGATGGTGGGGATGATATCGTAACTTGTGGCGTGTCGTGCGAAGGTGAAATTCGGCGGCAGGAATCAGGTTGAACAGCTCTTCGGAACACTCCCCGTGATAAATGCGGTAGAAGACACACAAAGAAGCGACGTCTCTACGCAACGTGGTGTCATTAAGAAAATCTTTTATGCTATAGTAATCTTTCCCACACAAACGTTTTTTAACAATTCTCTTAAATTTCTTGTTTTGTACATTTTCTGGGATCATATTGTAGAAGCATATACATCGCCCAATAAAAGACTTACTAACTCGACTTAACTGAGTAGTAGGCATAACAAGTTTATGTTTTTTTTATGAAAATAAGGGACGAGACGAGTCGGACGTTCAGCTGCTGATAATTGATACGTCCTGCCCATTACAATTCAGTGCCGCTCAGGATTAAAAATTCAATGAAAGACCCAAAAATTCTGTGCGGCAATACAACTGCGCTCGTCACCTTGAGACATAAGATGTTAAGTCTCCATTACCCAATAATTTCACTAGCTACGGGGCCCTTCAGACCGAAACACAGTAATGCTTAAACATTAATGCTTCACGGCAGAAAAAGGGCGCCTTTGAAATATTAAGATTATCTTATTTTATTATAGGTCCCAGAACCAAATAGCAGGAAAAAATTTCATTTCAAAACTTATTTATGGTCTCAATTCTCTCCAAAAACTCATACATTTTAATCCTTCGATATCCGATTCAATTTCACGACCAAATCTTTTATTTATTTAACATACGGTTTGAGAGTGGACTGAACTGTAATTCCGCTGGTACATATTATGTTCTTTTAGTAACAAAAATATTTATTGTATTCAAATAAAGTTACACAAAATCAACTTAATTCACAGATACACTTTTACAAAAGACTTAGCCTATATTGCTTGAAATTACTTATAAACCGACTTCAAAAAAGGAGGTGGTTCTCAATTCGTCGGTTTTTTTTTTATTATGTTTGTTACCTCAATCCGAGTTTGGTTACGTTCTGATTACGGAATCCATGGCAAAGTAACGGAACTCTTCAATTAAGCGCTTACGTTCATTGCTACATTGAAATATTTAGTATGTCTGCACATATTTAGACAAGTTGTTAGTTAGTGTACTTCAAATTAACTAAAAATCATAAAATAAAATAAAAATAACAAAATAACAACCGACTTCAAAAACACTATTCCAAAACAATAGATATAATATGCACTAAAAACTATACAAATAATTGCGTATTTTTATACAATCTAATTCTAGTTACGATTATTGTAATTTTTGGAGTCGGTGTCATCCAAGATAGGCTTGTACATACTACATACATAGTTATAGGTGAGATGTGCTTGAGTCGTGAGAGGCGAGAGCGGGTCGCGGCGGAAGGACACCGATTCCGAAAATTACAATAATCGTTACTAGAATGATATTGTATAAAAATACGCAATTAATTGTATAGTTTTTAGTGCATATTATATCTATTGTTTTGTTATAGTTTTTTTGAAGTCGGTTGTTTTTTTGTTAAAAATTGTTTTTGATGCAGCACTGCTTTATAGCTATATTATGTTATTTTATAAAATTATTATTAGGATCAGAATTTTTATCATGATTGTTAAATTAATTTTGTATTAATATTTCCTAAAAGGACTTAATATAATTGCTTACTATATATTAGACATAATAATAATATGTGACATACTTAAGAAAACAAACGTTATGACAATAGTGTTAATATATAGCTTTCATTAGTTTAGAAGTGAAAACATTTTTTGGCGCTTTATATTGTATATATTAAATGGGAATGAGCCGACACACTCGGAAATGTAACACTCATTCAGGTAAAGTCGGCTTGAGATGAGTTAGTGTGCGCGTACAGTCAAAGCAAAATTTACCAGAATAATAAATTATCATCATCATTGCACATTCACTGCTGGACAAAGACCTACCTTAAAGACCATGACTATCGGTCCTGCGCTCCCCTCATCCAACCTATTCCGGCGATCTTGACTAGATCGTCAGTCCATCATGTGGGGGCCTACCAACGTCTACCATATTACAAACATAGCACGAATGTGCCTCGAATAGACTATAACCGGTGGGAGGCTCTATTGCACAGGCTGCCGGCTCGATTATGGGTACCACAACGGCATCTATTTCTGCTGTGAATCAGTAATGTGTAAGCATTACTGTGTTTCGGTCCGAAGGGCGCCGTAGCTAGTTAAATTACTGGGCAAATGAGACTTGACATCTTATGTCTCAAGCTGACGAGCTCAGTTGTTGTGCCGCTCAGAATTTTTGGGTATTTCAAGAATCCTGAGTGACACTGCATTTTAATGGACAGGGCGTATCAATTACCATCAGCTGAGAGTGCTGCTTATCTCGACCTTAATTTTCATAAAAAAAAACACACTCTCTAGTACCGCTGTTGATAACCAGTCCTGATATCATCGTTCTGCGACTATAACCTTGAGACATAAAGGTTGAAATATTTTGTAATGAGCCTTAATACTTAATAGTAATTAAAAACTGTAATTTCACCGGCACCCTTGAAACCGGGACATAACAAAAGAAGTGCACCGCTATTCCTACATTACTGTAAAATTAAAATTTTAACAAATGTAAATTCCTGTAAATCTCTTGAATTTTAGACGTTGCCGAAAAATATTATGGACAATGTAATTCTCTTCTCAATTCTACACGACATTGCAAAATAAACTGAAAGGTGTAAACGATAGCCCATGTCTCCTGTCGAAATGTCTGGCAACATTATCTACATTCGGCACCAAATCGCCAGTCTCTTACGTAAATAATTCAATTTTATTTTTGCTATTTTATGCAGATGTTCAGCAAACTAAATTCTGTAAATATTCAATAGTATTATAGCAATTAGGAGTTAAATTTGATCAGATGTTTTTATCACAATACCTACACGAGTTCCCGATTTTTTTTTCGAGAGGAGAAAGATATATTTACGTATTGAAGACCCCAAAACGGGGCCCGTATGTTGGACTCGAGTGTTCCCCTACCGACTAAAAACCTCCTCTATGCTGTTAGCCCTGAAGGCTTTACAGCGATATACCTATAGGGCGTGGGCCGTGGAGGCCACAAAGACTACGCAATAACAGTCGCGGGGCGTCTCCTAAGGAGACTCGAACCTCGGACCGGCTGTGTGCTTGTGGGAAGGGAAGAGAATAAAGATTAGGATGAAATGAAGATGAAAGATGAAAAAATGAGAACACACTCGCCGGCGAGTGCGGTGATGTATTGTGTAATGTAAGTAAGTGTGTATGTAATGTTTGGGTCTGTTTGTGGAGTGTGGATGTGGTTGTGTATGTGGTGTATGTCAGTCTGTCAGTCAGTCCATGTGCGAATGTGAAGTTCCCGAATATTATTACATACTTACTAATAAGTGTAAAAATACGGAGCTGAGTAAGAATATATATGAATCAATATTTCTGTAGCAGCGCTATCGCGTGTTGCTCGACAACGGAAATAAGACCATTTAACTTCGGAAGTTTACTTGAGAAGCCATTTGATGCAAGACCACAATATTCTTTACATATTTGTAGCTGAGAGATCTAGCGATATATTACTGAACTTTGTTCATCTACATCATTCATTTTATAAGATTGATATATTTGCAACATAAATTTATCATATATTACTTGCATATACACAACCTCACAGCCCGATAATACGTGAACTATTTTGTACTAGTATGGCAGACGACTTGTGTAAATACACTAACTCTCTCTCACCTTAAAAATCTCACTAAGGGATGTAATAAGCAAAAGAGGCACTTGTCTAAAAAGCCGGCAACGCTCCTGTAATTCCTCTGGTGGTGCAAGAGAATATAGGTGGCGGTGATCTCTTAACATCAGGTTACCCGTAAGCTTGTTTATCTTCCTCTTCTATATAAAGAAATACTAGAGTGATATGTATTGTTTTTACTTTACATTCATACGTTGGTAGCTTGTACTTCAGTCTTATATCCTATAAGAAGGTTAGGTAAAAGAAATACCAAATGTCTCAAAAAATCCAAATAGAAAAAGATTATTATATAACCGAAAAATGGCCACGACAAATACATATTGTAGAAGGAAACACCATTAATTTATGCATTAATTTGAACCATAGAACTTGTTTTAAAATTGCTGGTGAAAATATCAAGTATCCAGAGAGTTGAATGTGATAAGAAAATCTATTGAAGTAGGCGTTACTTTGCGAAAATCCATAATTATTCAAATGATTTGAGTTTTCTTTAGTGTTAATTCCGCCAATATTTGTCTTTAAACAATTGGACACGTGTTTCGCCTCTACACGAGGCATCCTCATCGTCTCGTGCCAGATTTTGGCGGAATTAACACTAAATAAAACTCAAATCATTTGAATGAATGTGATAAGTTATTTTCGCCATTCATTTATTAAAAAAGATGAAAGGAAAAATGATGGGTAGTTAAAATGCATATAGCTCCTCAGTCTGTAACTCGTTTAAAAGACTTTCGGAGAAAGTAATGTATATTGTTATTGTTGAGGATAAATTACTACAGTCATAATTATAGAGCTTTACAACGAGAAATGTACAAAAGAATCACAGAATCGTAGTATTTTCGACGTCGTACTGAATAATATATGTTATTATACTTTCGATGTTTTCAAATAATGAGAATGGTTATTAGTGGGTTCACTATAATTGTGGTCTCAAAGATAATAAAAGGATATAAGATTGTGTTATAATAATTGAAATAATAGATTATAGAAATATGACATGACAATTACATCTTTAACAATTCTTTTATAAGGTCGGCGTGTGATTCATATGACGATACTCATCCTCCTCTCTCATAAGGATTAGGCAGGGTTGCATCATATTAGCTGTTATAGTTAAGGTTTAAGTCAAATTAAACGTTAACTTTTATAACGATGCATTTTCTTTGATTAACGCGAGTGTTACACATTAAAATAAAACACTTTCAAAGGATTAAAATGCATGTAATTGTAATAAAAATCTCTAAATAAAAATCCAAAACTACACATATCAAAAAAGAAGAGGACCCTGTCAGTACATTTTGCTAAAAACCATCTGTCTACAGCAAATATCACCTCTGAGGCAACAAATCGCGCTAAACCTCATAATGACAACAATATTATCTGCAGTCCCCCTGAAAATGAGATCTGGAAAGGTCTTGAAATGTCGGCTTAACTAAATTAATAAAAAAAATGTAACTTTTACGTAAAAATCTAATGTAATCTACACAGTAACAATAACACGCGTTTAAATCATTTAAAAGTGTTTTATTTTTTAACGATAATAACGCTGACCTTAACATAGACTGCGGAGAGTGTTGCACCGTAGTATACCTTGGTATAGTTAAAAAGTGAAATATCAAGTTAATACCGAATATTTAATTGAAACTTTTGACAGGTCGCTATTTAGCTATTTAACATTAATAGCTTTAACCGGCGAAGATTGGAAGGTTACGGCACAGTAGACATTGCGGTTAACAGTTAAAGTTATAATGTCATCAAACAATTGTAAAATGGTGCAACAAATTTTATGAGTTTATTATTATTGCTAAAGTTAGTTGGTACAACCCAGCCTACGTCTTATCTTTTTAATGTTATTTATAGTTATTTCTTGAGTTAATTAATAAATATTTAATAGTTAAAGTTAAGACTGTAGAATGTGGTGGTAAGTGGCATAATATTTCTTCTAGTTTTCTTCAGAGATTGCTCTTTTGTTGCTGTTGAAGTAAAATTAATATGAATTTTTTCTCGATCGTGTTTTATTAACACTTTCAAATATTTTATTAATTATAAAAACGGACAATTATTTTTCTGAACCTCTCCAATTATCTACTTATAAACAAATAATTATCAATAAAATATGGAATAGGATAATCTTTACTAAGCCATCTTAATTATTTGTTTTTATTTAATCACTAACTAATTACATTAAATATAATTCTAAATGAGTCTAAGTGTTATTGCTCTTACAGGCAACGACCACATGCAAGTATAACATACATAATTTTTTAATTTTAACAACATAAGAACTAATACTAAGATACAATATAATATAATTAAATAATAAGATACAATACAATTATAAATAAATATGAACAAAATTTATTTTAATTACTTATATTACGGGCAGAACTAAATTATAACATTAAATTAATAATTTTTGTTGAACAGCAAATTATATTCCTGTCTAGCAACATATCAATTTCCGAAGTTTAAACCGAAAAGCAGAGACTTATCATTAAAAATGTCTGAGTTTGATCAACTTTCGGAAGACTATTATAATTATCGTGTTTGAAAAAAATCATTGCAAATAAATTTTTATAAGGTGTGAAATTCTGTTCAAGTGGAAATAGCTAATTTTAAACCAGTGTCCTCTTAAAATATTATACTTTTATTATGCAAAGTTTGTGTTCCCCGTCGACCCTGCCAACAAATATATATATATAATAAATTGTGAAAGGTTTAATTTGTGCAAAGTCAGAACAAACTTAAGCTCAACAAAAAGATGATTCAGCAAGATTGTCTTCGCATATCCTACACTGCTTTTTCATTGCCTGATCTAGCTGACATTAATTTATTAGTCTGGCCTTGACGAGAAAGCTTATATTGTTTCGTAAATTTATTGAATGTTTAATGATACTTTTTGTAGATAATTTTTACCGAACGGAGATAAAATGTTTGACCAAGCTAATTTACTAAACTGATAGCCTTTTCCTAGCCGGAAATGTCGCATTAAAAAGGTCGATGTTCTCTGTACAAATGTGTTTAGTTTATTTTTGTTTGTGTGCATTGTGCTCAATTCCTCCGCCAATTCTGTGTTGAGTATGTTTGTAAATATTGTTTATTAGGTACTGTGTCCAGTAGAAGTGCGAATGGCTGTACATAATGGAGTGCTTGTCGCCACGTTAATGTATGGAAGTGAGAGTTGGGTATGGCAGAATAAGCATAAGAACAGAATTAACGCAGTTGAGATGCGATCACTGCGTCGTAATGGTGTGGACACGTGGAGCGAATGAGTGAAGAAAGATTGACGCATCAAATATATAAGGCAAGTGTGTGTGGGCATGTCGGTCGCGAGAGACCTCCCAGAGCATTCGTCGACCAAATCGGGGACGTTTTGAGAAAAGGAAAGGTCCGGAGCACCCGCAACCCGTGAGCATGTATGAAAAGAGTAATGAATGTAGAGGAAGTGTGTGAGGTTTGTAAGGATAGAAGCATGTGGCATTCTATTGTCTCTGCCTACCCCGGCGGGGACAAGGCGTGAGTGTATGTATGTATGTACTACGACAGGTGCAAATATGTGGTATAAAATTTCATACACATATTACGATACTTTTGCATTTGTCAATGAAACTTAATCAGTTAATAACCTTGATCTTAATATTTCAATAAGTATATTTCCAAGAAAACAAGTGTGTTTTCCCACGATTTATCCTTCCTACTTTCTATTTCTTTTAAATAACAAATAATTTTTCATGAGTAACAGAAAGTATTTTATTATGTTGGATATTTCGATAATTAAGCCGAGCTCGTTCAAAGTCTTTTTTATGAAAATAAGGAACGATGCGAGCAGGACGTTCAGCTGATGGTAATTGATACGCCCTGCCCATTACAATGCAGTGCCGCTCAGGATTCTTGAAAACCCCAAAAATTCTGAGCGGCTCTATAACTGCGCTCCTCACCTTGAGACATAAGATAATAAGTCTCATTTGCCCAGTAATTTCCCTAGCTCAAGGCGCCCGAAACACAATAATGCTTACACATTACTGCTTCACGGCAGAAACTGGTGCTGTTGTGGTACCCAAATTCTAGGCGGCTTCCTGTGCAAAGGAGCCTTCCACTGGAAAAATTATAAAAAAAAGAAGAAGCCCGCTGAGTTTCTTAAGCCTGTTCTTTTCAGGTCTGAGGCATTAATTTCCGAATATGTGGTAGTTTTCGACTCTCAATAAGTTATTTAATATCTTATTTTGAATAAAATTGCTTGAATTTGAACGATCTCATGGTAAGTGTAGTCTCAAAATACGAGTATTCAGGTAAATTAAAAGCCTCTTAATTATTTTTAGTATCACATATTTATAATGCTGTATTTAACTAATCTTGTCGCTAATACTGGTGGCTCGGAAGACGAAATTAGAAGGCGAATTGCTATTACCAGATCTGCAATGCAGAAGTTGACGAGGATATGGCGGGACAGGAATATCACCAAAGCTACTAAAGTCCAGTTAGTGAGATCTCTAGTTTTTCCCATATGGTGCCGAAACATGGACAGTTAAAGAACGAGAGAGACAAAGGCTTGACGCACTAGAAATGTGGTGTTGGAGACGAATGCTACGAGTATCTTGGACGCAACGCCACCCAAACGTCTCGACACTTAAATAACTCAAGGTGAAAGAATGGCTTTCATCTATAGTCAGAGTGCGTATCCTCAGATACTTCGGACATATCAGGCGACGTGGAGAACATTTTTTTTTTTATATGAGAGGGGGCAAACGGGCAAGAGGCTCACGGGATGGGGAGAGGTGAGGCAACCGCCCATGGACATCCACAACAACAGGTGTGTTAAGAAATGCGTTGCCGGCCTTTAAGGTGGGAGTATGCTTTTTTCTTGAAGGTCCCTAAGTCGTATCTGTTCGGAAAGACCGCTGCCTGTAGTTGATTCCACAAAGTGGCTGTGCGAGGCAAGAAATTTCGGACAAAACGCGTGGTTGTGAAATGCCAGACGTCTCTACGTGATGCGGATGGTACTTTGCACGTAATGTCCGGTGGCGGAAATCGGCCGCTGGAATCAACCCAAACAGCTCCTCTGAGCCTTCCCGTGATAAATGCGGTAGAAGATGCAGAGAGAACCCACATCTCTACGCAATGCTAGAGAATCAAGCCGATCGGAGATGACTTGATCGTCGATGATTCGAGCCGCTTTACGTTGTATGCGGTCAAATGGAAGAAGCTGGTACTGGGGAGCACCCGCCCAGAGGTGAGAACAGTACTCTATGTGAGGCCGAATCTGCGCCTTATAAAGTTGCAGGCGGTGGCTTTTAGTGAAGTACAGTCTCGCCTTACTGAGTACAGCAAGCTTTTTTGAGGCCAGTTTGGTCTTCTTTTCCAAGTGACCACGGAACTGAACGTCGCTCGATATATCGACGCCAAGTATGCCAATTCAGGCTGTGACAGTTAGAGGAGTGTTCTCGAATCGAGGTGATACGACAAAGGGAGACTTTTTAGTGGTGAACGCACAAACTTGTGTCTTCTTGGGGTTGAAGTGGACTAAATTTTGTCGGCCCCATTCCGAGACTTTGCAAAGCATAGAGAGACTTGTTGTTCAGGGTAGGGTCAACGGCAGTATGTCAAGAGGACGCTCTCCTATGCATTGGATAGACCAGATCAAAGCCCTAACCAATACTCCCCTCAACACATGTTCCAAAGAAACAACAGCCAGGGATAACTGGCGTAGAATCGTTCGTCGTTTGGCGTGACCACGACGGCTCTGTCAAGAGTAATCCGACGAACAAGAATTTTAGTAATCAATAAATGCTACTACTGTATTCGATTAAAAAATAAAGGTTCATCTTAATAAAACAGCCAACAAGTTTATTCCTATAATAGAATGAAATCTCAACGTTGGCACCGAAAATCTATTATTAATTGCCTTATATAGATCTTTGACAAGGACAGGGTACGGGTGATCAATATATATCTAAAAATAAACTCGTCTATAGGCTTCGTAGTAATCACGTGTGTGTTCCCACGAAGTTTCTTTTCTGTTGACAATATATTCTTGATAAAACGTTTAATACTTCTCATCTAGGGGAGCCAAAATATTAGATTAGGGGTTTTAGTATGAAATTTCCGCTTTGTACTCAACTATTTATGCCTTTGTATTGTAAGGTCAAATATATTTATCTACACCAATGCTTTAAATCCTCTATTAAAGATTCTGAAACAGTTAGCTTATTGCCAACATTAAAACACCCAATGTTCTAATAACCATTACATCATCCAAACGAGTGTTGTAATGTTGTACTGAATTTCATTACAACACTCCTATGTTTTTTTTATCGATCCCTTCATGTGCAAAGAGTTTCAATTCAGCCACATTCTTATTGCTCGATGCGTGGTATCTGTATGAATTTTGAAAAAAGAACATTTTCGTTTATGCGCGTTCCACACTACCAGAACGTCGCGCGCCCTAAAAAAAAGTAGCTTATTCCAATCCCCGCCATTTTCTTCGATATTTTTATTGTTTTGTTTACAAAAATGAGCGATTCATTTTAAACGCTGAATATTCGAGTGAATTTCAATTATTGCACTATATAAAATGTAAATAACTACTAAAATAAATAATTGATACATTAATACTTAGTTTATTTGTATATAATCAGTAATTAATGATATAAGGCTACTACTAGGACTGGTGTTTTAATGTTAGCAGTAAGCTAACTGTTTCAGAATCTTTTAGAGGATTCATATTCTGGGTGTAGATAAAGTCTTGTATGCAACTGTTGATAATTAGGTATTAAAACACTCATGTGATACTATTATCACACTCGGCTTCGCCTCGTGAGATAAACCCACATTCGTGTTTTAATACCCCTTATTACACAACAGTTGCATCAATAACTATTATTTAATCAATATATTAACCCTGGTTATTATACATTTCTGCCATCTAACGGGAAGGTGCCTTGAAAGAAAAAAGAAAGAATGCCTTTGTGTTATTTGCTATCTCTATTTTTAAGTTTCGTTTTATAAGTAAAATAATCTAACTAGTGAATGTTCGATATTAGAATTATAGTTTTTTTTATGAAAAAATGGAATAAACAAGCGTACGGGTCCCCTGGTGTAAGGTGATCACCGCCGCCCACATTCGCCTTCATTTAAGGCAGGTCTTCGCTTTTTTTTTAAAGTTAACAATGTGGTTTTGTCCCGGAAACACTGTACAAGTAAGGTCATTCCACAGCTTGGTTATACTTGGAAGAAATCCACCCTCCAAAGAAAAGCACACTGTGGAGGAACGCCACACATAGGTGGTGGGGATGATATCCTAATTTGTGGCGTGTCATGCGAATGTTTAATTCGGCGGCAGGAATCAGGTGAAGCAGCTGCTTCACCTGTTCGCGGGAGAACTCAAGTGACACCAAGCTCTACAATCACAATGTGACTCTACCCGCTACCGTGTATATCAAGTATAGTTCGTACCGCACTTGAAGCACATCTTGTGCCACTTGAGTCCTCCGGCGACCCGCTCGCGGAATGTGTTCCGAAGAGCTCTTCGGAACACATTGCGCGATAAATGCGCCACACAATTAAGTGACATCTCTACGCCAATTCACAATTATTGAAGCTGCACCGTTGCACGTGGTCAAATGGATCGAGCTGATACTGGGGTGCGCCGGACTAGAGATGACAGCAATACTCAATATTTGGACCTGCGCTTTGTAGAGCGCTAGAATGTGGGCCAGCTTGAAGTATTACCGTGTTCTATTTATGACGCCCAGCTTCTTGGAAGCCAATTTGGCTTTGCCCTCCAAATGACTGTAAAGTTGGCAATCGCTCGAGACCCAGTATTCTGATACTAGGCGAGGCTTTAAGGGAGGTGTTGTCGAAGAGCGGTGATATGATAAATTGGATTTTTTTAATAGTACACACTCATTGAAAACTTATACATAATACGAAGATTTAACATTTTATTTCCATTGAAAACGCGTCAGATTTATTTTGTAATAATAAAATTAAACGCAGTATTTCTGATTAGAATTTGTTGAAATGTATATTCAATTGTGAACTTCAATTAAAATGCAATTAAGCACACTGTAAGGTAAGGGTACGGACACACTTGATTGATCAATGAGGACCAGCGATAACGACAAGACATCAATATCACATTTATTTTAACGTCTGAAGCTTATCACAATCCTTATAGCATTATCACTTTAATAAAAAAAATATCTAGAACTAATATAAACAGTATTTACAGATTTAGCAGTAACATAGCAAGCGATAAGCCTGAGATTTGAATACCAAACCTAAAAGCGACGGAGTTTTAACTTTGACTATAACATCCATGTACTGGATAATTTGTTATTTTTAAAGTGATGTTACCCTCACTTCTGGGATTGCATAAACAAATTATAATTTGTAACCAAAATTTATGAACAATACGGAACTCGAACCCGCGACCTCTCTGGGCCAACCGTTCGAGTGAAGTATGGTAGGTAAATCTTGGTATGTCTTTTTCAACACTCAGGTTGGGGCTTCAAGAGAGTTGGGAAGACCGCTCGAATGGAACCTGAAAGGACGCGGTTTCGAGTCCCGCATTGTTACATATATTAATTTTTATATTAAATGTACTGATTTGGGCCTTTGTACATAACTAAGAAATGTAATAAAACAGTAATTGTTTTATTAAAAAATAAAACTGTAGGAAAAATTATATGATAACTCCAACGATAGTTAAAAAATCACATTTCAATATGTGGCATATATATTGCCACATTAAAACATATTCTCAACGTCGGCGCCGACAATATTATTAAGTGTTTGAAAAGAATCTCTGTAAGACAAATGTGATAAATGTTTTCCTGAAAATAAACTCATCTACTGGCTTCATAGAGATCACATGTGATTTCCCACGAAGTATAAGAATCGAAAAGGCTTAGTAAATAGAATAAAGTTAGTAACTATTGACTGAACATTCCGGCTCAACATTTAATATTTCTCTTGAAGGAAAAACAGTATAATGCTATTGTTATAGAAAAACAAAATTTAAATAAAAGAAGCTTATTACATAGATAAGTGAAATTTTTAAGGTG
Organism: Leptidea sinapis; assembly: GCF_905404315.1. Classification (NCBI taxonomy): domain Eukaryota; kingdom Metazoa; phylum Arthropoda; class Insecta; order Lepidoptera; family Pieridae; genus Leptidea; species Leptidea sinapis. The sequence goes on from NC_066280.1 coordinate 4,027,436, forward strand.
AGAGAGAGTTAGCGTATTTACATAAGTCGTCTACCATACTAGCTGCCTCCACGACTCCAGGAAATCAACGTTAGACTCTCACATTGACATGGTATAAATATCCCTTTAGGATTGGGCCTTAGTCAGTTCATATTATTCACAGCAAGCGTAAAACCACGAATTTTATTGCAATATTCTAGTGTATATTAAGTGTGCGAGAGAAAAGAATATCCCTGATCCATCAAGATAGAAAAGTAGGAGAATCCATTGGGATTGTTACCGAGTTTAATTGACAACTGATAAACCTACCAGTGGGAGGCTCCTTTGCACAGGATGCCAGCTAGATTATGGGTACCACAACGGCACCTATTTCTTCCGTGAAACAGTAATGTGTAAACATTACTGAGTTTCGGTCTGAAGGGTTTCGGTTAGTTTAAAACTTTCAAATATAATATCAAATATTTAAACCCTCTTGAGAGTCCCTATTTATTCCAACCCTTAATAATTATTTTCATACTTAAGTGTAAGAGTTGTTTCAACCTTTTCTGTGATTTTTCCCAATAGAATTAAGCATTTACAATTCGATTTAACATTGCGAACACCTGCGTATCATTACTCTCAGTGTAACATTTTATGGCAAAAGTTTTCGCATACAACATTACAACGAAGTAATATACTGTGAACTCACCGTTGATACAAAAACTTTGTTTCTTTTTGGTCTGTTCTAGCCCCATATTTATTTATTTAGAGCTCTATTTCCTTACATCTAGACATTTAGGTATTTACTTATAAATTGTATTTATTAGTTTGTGTTAGTATTTCACTGTTTTAAATAAAAGTACCTATTTTGTTAGTATTATTAATTATTATTTTCGTCATAAGGACCGCCTTTAGCGGTAAAAGCCACCTCCATTAATTTCCACTCGTCCTTGTCTCTTGCAATTCTTGTCCGCATCTTTCCCGCTGTTTCTACTATGTCATCGCTCCATCTTTTATTAGGCCTGCCTACATTTCGTTTCCTATTAAGTTTTTCTTATTCCTCTCAAAGGGTACCAGTTCGTTACTACTTTGGACCATCTTTCGTCTTTTGTTCTTTTTATAAGACTACATCTTTTGTTTTGGTTTTCATTCTTATTGTGATATTATTTATTTTGTCTCTTAATCTTAGCCCTTTTCCTCTCTGACAAACTTTAATTTTTTCTAAGGTACTATAGGTTAGAGGCCATGTCTGGCAAGCGTAAGGAATGGCATTAAACAGGTCTCCATAGCTTTTGTTTTCAGCTGCGTTGGAAAATTTGATTTAAAAATTTACTTCATCGACCAGCATTTATTTCAAGTGCTTTTAGTTCTACGTTCTATATCTTTCTCATTGCAAGATTTGAATGATATAATATAATTATAGCTCCAATTACTGCTGTCTTAACTTGAAATATAAATATAACTAGTATAATAATAATTTTACCATTGAGAGGCTCCTTTGCACATGATGCCGGCTATAGCATGGGTACCACAACGACACCTATTTCTACTGGGAAGTAGTAATGTGTAAGCATTACTGTGTATCGGTCTTAAGGGTGCTGTAGCTAGTGAAATTAATGGGCAAATTAGACTAAACATCTCATGTCTCTAGGTGACGGGCGCAGTTGTAGTGCAAGTCTAAATTTTTGGGTCTTCACAGAATCATGAGCGGCACTGCATTGTAATGGGCAAGGCGTCTCAATAACCATCAGCTGAACGTCCTGCTCTTATCGTCCCTTATTGTCATAAAAAATTTATTTTTTTTTGATTTATTTTTCCACCAGTTATAATTATATTAATAAAATATTGTTTATGGAAAAGCAACAAAGTGTAGCATTATTCTAAATGAATTATCTTTTAAAACAGTACCGTATGCAAATATAAGAAAGTTTATAAATCATTTATATGGTATCTTGGTAATCAGGTGAAAAATATGACACACAGAAATTAAAAACGATTTAACTAATATATAGTTTTATAATATTTTGTTAATATTAAAATTATTTGATTTATCACTGCATTAAATTTTATTACGAAAAGTTTGGAGTGAGTCTCCAAAAGTGTCTAAATGTTTGCGACAATTATATAGTATTTTAGACATCCTGGATTATTGCCCAAAACAGATTATCAAAAAGGTTTTCTAAGAGAAGTAATTGAAAATCTTAGTTTTTACTAAGTCACGATTTTCATATATATAACAAAACTAGCTGACCCGGCAAACGTTGTTTTGCCATATAAAGTATAATTCACGCGATAGTTTTATAAGTAATAAAATATTGCCTGTACATCATTTTGTTCTATTGTCAATAGTTTTTGCAGCGCACGCAAAAATAGGTTTTCGATTTTACACCTTGTGTTACAAAATAGCAATTTTATTACGAATCCCTAATTTAAAAAAAACATAGCCTATAGCCTTCCTCGATAAATGGACTACCCAACACTGAAATAATCATTCAAATCGGACCAGTAGTACCAGAGATTAGCGCGTTCAAACAAACAAACAAACACTGCAGCTTTATATATTATATTATAATTATAACAAAATTATTTGGAACGATTTTAAAATACTTTTTCATATCTTGGCTGCCTAGTGCACAAATTCCTTTGGTAATAATAAATTAAAATAAAATTAATAATTTATGCAGATTTGAATAGACGAATAAGTGACAAGACGAGCAGGACGTTCAGCTGATGGTATTTGATACGCCCTGCCCATAACAATGCAGTGCCGCTCAGGATTCTTGAAAAACCCAAAAATTCTGAGCGGTACTACAATTACGCTTGGTGACAAACATAAGATGTGAAGTCTCATTTGCCCAGTAATGTCAGATCGAAACACAGTAATATTTACACATTACTGCTTCACTGCAGAAATAGGTGCCGTTGTGGTTCCAATAATCTAGCCGAAATCCTGAGCCAAGGAGCCTCCCACTGGTTAACCGAATCATAAAGCTGCTTATGTTAATATTATTTGGGAAAAACTTACAATTAGGTACATCTTTTAAAAATTATTTAAATACAATATATAGCATTTATTGAAATTAAACCCTTAAATTAACCGAAAAAAGGCTATTGTTATTTCAGCTTAATATTTAAGCACTTCGCAGGCAATAAAAACCTGCACGATACTCTGTATTGGCGTAAAATCGTGAAATTTAACGAGAAATTCTCACAGCGGATGTTAATAAAAATATTGAATATTGTTATTGGTTGTTTCTTTATTATTATTAGAAGTTATAATGAACTCCTATAGACTATTGATATATATATATGTATTTTTTTTTCTAAATATATTTATTAATAAAAAAACAAATTTTACATTGCGGTTTCAAAGCAATAAAAACCACTGAGGTTTGTACAATTACTAAATTAAGTCTACATCAACAGAGTTAAAGGCATAAAAAGGCATAAAAGGCATTTATTTTCTCAAAATTGATTCCTTTAGAATTCTTTTTGATGTCATTTCTAATAACTACTAGATACTACTACCGCTTCGGAAACAAATGTCGCTCTGAGAGGGAAGAAGCGGTGCAAGAAACTCTCCCAGCATTCTTTTTTGTGCGCTCTTTTCAATAAAAATATACAATATTGTACAGTCATTTCTATCGCTATAAAATAATCACAATCTAGTCCCAGGCTGTCCGATCATTTAGATATTCAGCAGTGGAGTAATAGGATTTACGACAGAGCCATTTTTTTATTATAGATAATGCCTGAACAGTAGCTGGGACTTATTATAGAAGTGTATACATTTACCCTTAAAGCTATTATGTATCTTATGAAGCCTACTTGAATTAGTTACAAGCAATCCCTTATTTCTAGTGTTATATGTAATTATGTAGTCATATGTAATTTGCGTCCTATGGACTTTTTAATTAGAGGTACTTGTCCTTTAATGTATCGTTTAATTTGAAAGTTTTTGTTCTTGTTATTTCTTCCGCTCTTTATATTTTCAACTATATTACTTATTGCTTATCTATTCACTTCCTCCACAGTGCGGTATTCTTGGAACATTATTCCACGTACTACAAAGCTATGTAATGAGCTTCCTTGCGCGGTGTTTCCGGAACGATACGACATGGGTATCTTCACAACAGCGCGAACACCTTCCTCAAAGGCTGGCAGAGCTCCTGTGATCCCTCTGGTGTTTCAGGAGAATGTGAGCGGCGATGATCAGTTAACACCAAAAGACCCTCGTTGGTTTTCCGCAAAAAAAATCATATTTAAAGTTTATATACTTTTATTCAATTCTTAGGCTAATATTTCAATAAGCTACTAAAGGAGAATGCCATAAAAGCCCCTAAATAAATAAAGAAATAAAAAGGAGAATGCCCATTTGCCTCATAAATTTTTCTCATGCGTCAAAATGAATTTAATATAGTTAATATTTGCTGAATTTGTGCCATCATCTGGCCATCGGAATCAATGTTTTGAAGGGGATTCAATTTAAAATAAAATATAATATTAGATATATAGATTTTCCTGTAAATGGCAATGACGGAAATAAAGCCATCTCGTCCTTTGAGTGTTGGGTTATTAAATGATTATAATTTAGGTACTATTGACATTTATTGATTCGAATCGATGTTTTTGTATTTGAATCGATTTTGGCAAGATCACAGATTTTTTTCAGTATACTGACACCTATCGAATCTTTTTATATAACATAGTAAGAGATGAGACGAGCAGGACGTTCAGTTGATGGTAATTGGTACGCCCTGCCCATTACAATGCAGTGCCGCTCAGGATTCTTGAAAAACCCCAAAAATTCTGAACTGCGCTCGTCACCGTGAGACATAAGATGTTAAGTCTCATTTGCCTAGTAATTTCACTAGCTACGGCGCCCTTCAGACCGCAACATAGTTATGCTTACACATTACTGTTTCACGGTAGAAATAGGTGTTGTGGTACCCATAATCTAGCCGGCATCCTGTGCAAAGGAATCTCACTGACCTCCCACTGGTAAAATCTATCTAGACGTATAAAATATTATCTAACGTCTATTGTATAATAAAACATTCGTGCATTCTTTATTTGTAGTCCTTAATTCAATTCTTATAAATTGATAAGTTAGTATATTTACTGAACTATTAGTCGTCATTTATCGCATTATTTAGCTAGTTACCACAATAACTTTTTATGAGCTTTCATTTAATTTAGCTACTATACAAAATATATGATTTTTTATTGTAAAATACCGTATAAAACCCTTTCAAAGCGTTTATAAAACATTAAACAAACATGTCAGTTCTCGGTGACAGTTGACAGTTGACGGGTCGGCTATCTATGGCACGTCCACAGAGGAAACAGCTACGTTGAGGTCCGGGAGACCGACGTATTATGTTGATAAAAGAATAGCTGATGCTTCACTACATTGGTGGTGTTTTGTTCTGCAAAGAGAAATATAAACACTGAATAATGTTATATTATAGATAATGCAGAACCTGTAATACTTATGAATCAAACATAATTTATCAATTAACTTGTTAAAACCGACATGTTTCACCATGGCTCGTCTATAGGCCATAGAAACAGACTTAATATTTTCATATGGGAGTTGATGGTCAAATCTGAAGCTTTATTTGTGTATCACACCTGTATTTCTTACATTATTTGTTTTTAAACTTTTATCATCGCAGAACTTAACATAGTAATTATTATGAAGGATACATACGATATAATTTTTTTAAATTTGATGCTGATTGTTCGATCCAATTGCATTAATCCTGGTCATGGCGGAACTGTGGAAGCACATTGACACTTGACACTAATAGTATATCAAATTTTCCACGCGGCGTCTAAGTTTACGCTACTATAGAAAGTTTCAAAGTCACATTCAAAGTATTTTTAATGCTGACGGTATAATATGTGATTTGGAGTCAACTTTGTGGTTTTTTTTCTTTCGAAGAAATTCTATGACTTCATGTTTCCACATAATATAGTCGCAACATCACATGCTAAATTTAAACATTATTAGATATAGATGTTGAATTTAATACCAGTGGGAGGCTCCTTTGCACAGGATGCCGGCTAGATTATGGGTACCACAACGGCGCCTATTTCTGCCGTAAAGCAGTAATGTGTAGACATTACTGTGTTTCGGTTTGAAGGGCGCCGTAGCTAGTGAAATTACTGGGCAAATGAGACATAACATCTTATGTCTCAAGGTGACGAGCTAGTTGTAGTAAAATTTTTGGGGTTTTTCAAGAATCCTGAACGGCACGGCATTGGAATGGGCAGGGCGCATCAATTACCATCAGCCGAACGTCCTGCTCGTCTCGTCCCTTATTTTCATAAAAAAAAAGGATTGATGATACATTTCAATGTTTTGATAAGCAATTTGACATAAGGTGCGCCCTTAATGAGTATCGAAATGATGAGTTATTTGCCGTGAGTTTGCAACTCTTGGGTTTAATATTCTGTGACCTGGTTTCACGTTACATAAGTTATGTTTATTTAATACGACATTCTGCAACTACGTCGTATTTTAATTTTTTCCGAGCTTGATAATTTCAAATATCCTAGCTTCGCAGAGTAGTTCTGTGAATAATGACAAACAAACTTTCTTTATCTAAAGAAGTTTTCTTTATTTAATTAAGTTTTATTATAATATATTTATTTTTTGTATTTCCTTTACATCATTACTGTGTTCTTTGGGGTGTCTTGTAGCACAGGTATTCATTACCTATTTCAAGCACCGGTCTCTCACAATTAAAACAATGTTTTAATAGAGATTTTAATAAACTGTGTATGCTAAGTTTTAATTGTAAGACAAAATAAAAATGTATGGTCTTTAAATGTATAAGTGCTATTTAAGAGGCCTATATGTTTGACTACAGTATAAACATATGAATTTGAAATTTTAATGATCTGCCAAACTAACGTAACGTAACATTTACGCATGTTTGGCTAAAAATGATCTGTCAAACTAATGTTACGCATGTTTGGTTAAAGTCGGTTCGATTCGACTTAGCGAGAGCGATAAGTCAGTACGATACTGCCGAAGTAATTTATACACTTATATAATTAAACATATTATAAACACGCACGAGTAAAAAAATAAGGTCTCCGTGTCACCTTACATAACAGTGAGGCACCAAAACAAGCCGGTAAACGTGTAAATACATAGCCCCAAACATCTACTTACACTAATACAAACCAATCGGCCACCATTATGAAATCTGCCATCTTCTATGACAGATCGTCGCAATAAAATATTTTAAAAATGTCGTCGTGCGTTGTGAAAAAGTGTAAAAACAATAATATAAAAGTATTTGTGGATATATGATTATTTAAGGGAGAAAAAAATGTGTAGCTTGTATACCCCGTAACCGCACACACACTAGCATAAAGGTGCTTCAATTGCTAATATCACGGCACGGAGTCCTTTTTTTATTAGTCCGTGATTATAAATAGTAATACTTTTTAAATATAGAACAAAAATATAACTTGTATTTCATACTACTAAAGCCACCTTGATAAAATCTTCACGTTTATGTGTGGTATATCTATTATTATATCTCTATTTATAGATTAAATAGATTCCAAATATAAATGCACTTTACGCTACAATATATTATGTTGCTATCTCGTATTATGCTTATATTATATATTATGTTTATCCGTTTTAATCCTCCTTGCGAGCTTAACCTTAACCCAACAAAGCAGAATTTCATAATAATATTATAAGAAAACTAGCTGACCCAGCAAACGTCGTATTGCCATATAACATATTAAAAAAAATCAATTATTAAAATTTTGACGCAATCAATTCTCAGACCTACCAAATATATCGTACTACAATTATTGTATTCGATTGCCATCTTGCATCCCTATAGCGGTTTGGTGGATGGAACAGTATAATATAAAAATAGTGATACAAAAAAAAGTTGTAAATCATAGAAGGGCGAAGATTTAAATTTGTATGTATTTTTCAATGCTGAATCATAATAAAATAAAAATAAAATTGCGTCCAAAAAGTTAAAAATAAAAAATGGGGTGGACCACCCTTAACATTTAGGGGGATGGAAAATAGATAGCAGCCGATTCTCAGACCTACTAAATATGCATATAAAAATTGGTAAAAATCAGTAAAAACTTTTCGGAGGAGTAATTTAACTAACATTATGACACGAGAATTATATATAAAAGATAACATCGAATATAGTCAAAAATATTCAGGTTAACCAAGTGTTGTAGTTATATTGTAGAAACACATCCTGCTAAATTTATTGAATAACTCGATATTTAAATAATAAATTCGTTAAGAAATATCTTACAGACAAAAGTTTTTCAGAGCGTATTTATATATTTTATACATATAACAAAATCATATGAAAGTAAGAACTGTACATTAAATATTTTTGAAAGAATACTTGTTACGTGTTCTATAAGCAATAATGAATGTAATTTATAGAAATTTTGCTTACACAAATTAAATTTGGCCAACCGTTCCAGTGACGTATCGTTGATAAATCTTCATTCATAGGCTTTGCTAGAATAAGCCTTTCTTTATGTTTTTCAATTATTTAATGTTAATGATAGTGTTTTTGCGGTGAAACAGTAATGTGAAAACATTATAGTGTTTGCTTTTAAAAAAACCTAGCCAATGAGACTTATCATCTCATGCCTCCAAGTGACGAACGCAGTAACGATGCCGCTCAGAAATTTTGGGTTCAATAAAGAATCCTGAGCCTCATTACGATGTAATGTGCAGGGCACTTACTATCAGGTAAACGTCTTGCCCATTTCGTCACTTATACTCAGATTTTTTTAGTTCAAACTATAGTAATAATAAAACTCTTTTAAGTTTCTATACTATGATTAAATGTTTAAAAAAACTCTATATAAATTGTTACTAAAATTTCATAGTGTTAGCGTTAATCTGTTTTGCTCTGAAGAGCGCCATAGCTAGTGTAATTACTGGGCAAATGAGACTTAACATCTTATGTCTCAGGGCGACGAGCGCAATTGGAGTACCGCTCAGAGTTTTTGGGTATTTCAAGAATCCTGAAAGGCACTGCATTGTATCAATTACCATCAGCTGAACGTCCTGGTCGTCTCGTCCCGTATTGGCACAAAAAATAAGTTCTTAAACTTTTATCATCGCGGAACTTTACCATTGTAATTATTATGACGGGTACTTACGATATAATATATCAAACATGGAACCCCGTGGTCTCACCCTGCAGTATAAATGCAACAAAAAGACCCGAAAGTATGGAAATCAGTAATGTGTGTCGTGAATGAGGGAATTAAAGACCAAAACGTGGACAGATTGATGTACTATTAGTATCAATGTGTCAAGAATTTCTCGCCGCCTCCGCAGTTACAGATTCATGCAATTGGATCGAAATATTGGCACTAAATTAATAAAATACATATCGACCTGTCATAATAATTACAATATCCAATATAAACCATAATGTTAAACTATTTATGTACAATACGTAACAAGGACATTGCAAATTACTACGAATAAGCTAACTCGGAAAACTTATATCGAAGACACGTGATACCGTGACTGGGCCCACTTGGGACAAGAACTCAATACACTCATTATAGGAACTTGCAAAAGGCTTTCAACCAAATTGTTATTACGAAAAATGTGAGGGTGATTTGTCTTTGTTTATGCTCAGATAATTAATGAAAGATTCTTAGGAACAATTTCACGATGGATGAGTTTCGAAGAATTATTTACTGTTCATTTTACTATACCTTATAGATAAATTAAGCTGCGACTTTTATCTGGAAAGATTTTTGATATTTTATTAAAGAATATTATTTTAAGCTTTTAGTATTTATTCATGATTAAATTACTTTCTGAATTATATTGTAAAGCAGTCAGGGAAAATAAAAACAGTATCATATCACAAACCGCTATTATTAGAGATTTTAGAATTACAACTTTTACCTTTAAAATATATAGATTATATAGAATTATTTAAGAACACTTTTAACACTGCAGAATATTCAATAAAAAAGAATAATAATAAATAATTCAACCCAAGCAAGACATTATATTATACCCTTCACCACCCCTCTCCTCTCCTCTACTTGTCTCACACTTCACATTGCTACACTAGCGCCACCTCTCAGAGACCCGCTGCTCACTTCATTTGACTCATTACAATATATTATAATAAGAATAGCTGACCCGACAATCGCTGTTTTGCCATTGCGTTGTACCGTGTACGATGTTGATGTAATTTAACATGAATCATTGAATGTGATTATCCCACAATGTCTCTTCTCGGATTATGAAACATGTCGTCAACACTATAGCGAAAAGAATACGAATTTGTATTGGTGTAAAGTTCAATGTTGCCTCAGCGAGCTCATATTCACACTGTTGTCGTTTTCCAGCAATTTGAGTGCAAGGCATACAACGTTATAAGTTTGATACTTTGAGTGTGGTTCATTCACTTTACGTATATGTTGTTATGATCATGGGCCGGTGACATTAACCAACAACAGTCGAAGATTAAAAGCACTCAGTCAACCTTGGATTGTCTATATATTATATTACTAGATGTGAAGCTCTTGCAAAGGAGCCAGAGTGTCGACGCATATCACATCCCACACCAGCAAAGCTTAAACAGAACTACCATTAAAACTAACTTAGTAAACTTATACTCGTGCACAAACTGCTTGCTGATTTGAAAGATAGATATCCATCAAAATTAGTTTTATATTTAAAAAAACAATTACATAAAAATTTAAAACGGAATAATACGAGGTATACAAAGAAATTAAATATAATTATATACGTATAATATTGACACGAGAGTGGGTCAGGGATTGGAAATAATACTCCGCTTATAGGAACGAGTCTTTATTTGAGTTCACTTATTCAGAACTTGCACTTCGCCGGTCTGCCGCTGTTCCTCTTGTGAGCGGCGGTACATTCAACGCGTCACACCGCACTGAACACTAAGTCTCTTCTAGCTTCTTCTTCTTCTTCACCTGGATCACTTGGCACTTTTCACTACTTTTTCTTTTCTTCTTCTTCTTCCTTAACACTTTCGAGTCAGAACTAGAACTACCGTAGGCCACGCTAAGTACGGCTTATATACCCCCGGATCTGTTCTATTTTCAAAATGATTCTCCCATTCCATCTTTAAGTTTAAATTGTACTAGAAAATTCTTTTAACTACTTTTATCCTGCTTACACATTTTCCATCCCTTTTTTTCTGTTCGATTTGATCCCGAACTTACTAGAAATTTCCATTAACTTTGTAAAGTTAATGGAATTTTTTGGGATTTGTAAAACCCAAAAAATTCAATACACTGGTCGGTGTATCGGTGTATCTACAGCGTCTAAAGTAAACACTTTTATCTAAACCCATGCTTTAAATCCTCTATTAAAGATTTTGAAACAGTTAGCTTATTGCCTACATTAAAACACCCCATGTTCTAATAACCATTACATCATCCAAAAGAGTGTTGTAATGTGGTACTGAATTTCATAACAACACTCCTATTTTTTTTTCATTCCCTTCATGCTCAAAGAGTTTTAACAGACAGCCACATTCTTATTGCTCGATGCGTGGCATCTGTATGAATTTCAAAAATAGAACATTTTGGTTTACGCGCGTTCCACACCACCAGAACGTCGCGCGCCGTAAAAAAAAGTAGGTTATTCGTATCACCGCCATTTTTCTTTGATATTTTTATTGTTTTGTTTACAAAAAATGAGCGATTAATTTCAAAAAGAACATAATATTCAAGTGAATTTTAATTATTGCACTATACAAAATGTAAATTACTACTAAAATAAATAATTCTTTCATTAATACTTATTTTATTTGTATACATATAATCAGTAATGGATGAGGATTCATATTTTGGGTGTATATAAAGTCTTGTATGCAACTGTTGATAATTAGGTATTAAAACACTCATGTGATACTATTATCACACTCGACTTCGCCTCGTGAGATAAATTCACATTCGTGTTTTAATACCCCTTATTACACAACAGTTGCATAAATAACTATTACGCTAGAGCTACGAGTATTGCTGACGGAGCTGTTGAAATTATCAATGTCTTGAAGTTTGACACTCTCGTCATTTACGTTGCTGCACGATATGACGTTTGACAACTCTCGTCATATACGTCGAAGCGTTGCTACGCGACAATATTACTAATAAAAGACTGAAAATTGTTTTTTTTTTAAATAATGGTCAAAGTACATCTATATCTGTACTAATATAATGTAGAGCCATTTTAGCTTTCGGTTAAACTCCGAAACCTACTGAACCTATCGGAATAATACATAAACCATAGGAATGTTTCGGAGAAGGTTTTATTATATAATTTGTGGTGTTTACTTATCTGGAACCTATATTTTTTTGACTCATGATCAATGACATTTAATTACATAATATGTTTGTCCAAGGCAAAGTTTTTCCGGGTCAGCATTTACATAATAAAAATGGACAAAAATATTTGTAACTAAACATATTTTCCCGGATTGTTATTTATTTCAATGCAGTTTAACTTTTTCTGGTCTCACGACTCCCCTGGCGATATCCGTTCGCATATTATATAATAGAAACGGCACCGATAAATTTAATTTTGTATTCCCGTAGTGGATGTATTTCACAATCATACAGAACCGTGTTACTCAAACTTTTATAATTATTTTTGGAGTTTATTGGAGTTTACTCCTTAAGAATAGATTTTCATATAAGGCGCCCGGTATGAGAAAAATATGGAGAGTAAAACCTACTCATCAAATGGGATAGTAACGTTTTTGGTGCGCATCATTTCCCGCGCACGTTTCACTTTTTAGTTGTGTGTGTGTGTAAGTGTATATACTTGTGTGTAGCCAGCATACACAGTATACTGTGTGATAACTTACGCATATACATATTAGGGTGTGCCAAAATGTAAATTCTTTGATGGACTTTTTAAAATTGGAATTTTGAGTTCCGCTTTTAACAGGATTTGTGTTTGGGCATTTCCTGACATATTTTGAGCGTTAAGGATTGATTTGATTTTTAATTAATACGCTTTTACTATCTTCTGCTGTATGTCTGTTTGTAACCGACTCCATTGGACTTTTTTTTAGTACAATTATTTTGTTTAGCACCTGTTCTAAGACAATCATTCTGGAGCAGTAACTCCTATCATGCGTCGGAGCTGAGACACATTTTTTTTATTCCTTCCATCAATCCGGATATCAATCCGTAATTACGAGTTCAATTGAACCCTTGTGGCTGATTTTCAGTTTCCCTAATTATCTTTCCTTCTAGTTTACCTAACGAACTATTACACAAATTAGCATAAACACAGATCTGAATACCAAAATGTATTCATGACCTCGCATACGTTCGCACGACAAGCAGTTAGTTGAATACTATTCTAGAGTTTCTCGAACACATAATGAATCAACCAAGGTGCTTTATTTGCAATTTTTTTATATATAATTTTGGACAAACGATTAAGACACTCAACGTGAAGGGAAGTGTTGACCCAATAAATAAAATCAATAAAACCAGGATTGAAGAGCTGCGTTGCCGGCACTTTAAGGTGGGAGTATGCTCTATGCGTGATGGTCCCTATCCTATGGAGTATCGGTTTTTGTAGTTGTATAAACTGAATTTTTGACCTGATTGTTACCGGGAATTCGAGTACCACATGCCACGAGGCACGAACTAATATATTATCCTCACCATGTGGATGTTTAATGTACTTCCACTGTGCGGTTTTCAAGGATCTTTCTTCCACGCACAACGATACTGTGGTATAACTACCTAGAGTGGTTATCCAGGTTGATATGCCTTGGGTACGTTTAAAAAGGGCCTATTTGAATTAAGTCTATTTGACTTTTACTTTTGAGAGATTGTGGGCCATGGTGACGAATTCCAATCAGGTGACCGTGCGCTAGCTTTTTGTTCCATTTAAGATAATTTGAATATCTGAAAGAATACGCATTACTTGGTGTCTGTTGATTCTTTCCTTATTATATATATTTTCCTTTTATTTACTTGTTATTATAATCATTTAACATTTTACAAATTGGTTATTAAACTCATTCATTATGAAGAGATCGCCAAGAGCTATTTTCCGAATAAGAATGCTTTGTACATTATAAGCAATTATGGTGCTTACATAATATTATATCATAGATTTCAATTTACAATACAAAATTCACTAATCCATTTCCAATACTCCGACCATTGTTTTATCTTTACGTGAAGCATTATTTCTTTATATAATAAAATATTACTAAGAGTATTGAAAGATCAAAGATCCAATTCTAACTGTGAAACGACCACCACACTAAAAGAAATAATGTGCTATAAAAGTTTATGGAAATCGAACACGGAAGTATACTTCTCCGTGCCTCGATACAAAGCACTGATAATAAAAAAATTCAATAGTGTGCAAGTTTTATGCTAGATTATAGCAAACAGCACACATCAATCACACAGCAACATGGGACCGACACGGCATGGCACCGCCTTTATAGATCGTAAAAAAATCCAGTTACAATACGTAATTCCAGTGACAAAGAAAACAATAGACAGAACACAGAACTCAAAAAGTATAGCTATAGCATTTTTTGTTGAAATACGTATTTATTTATGAAAAATTTTAGACAAATATGGGTTGTATATATTAATTGCACTAAAATTATTGACAGGGCGTTGCCTACGTCTTTGGAGATAACGCCTCCAACGATTTTTTCCACTAAGCTAAACGTCAGAATTATATCAAACTTGGACGCATCCATTACCCATGAATTTTGTTAAAAGTTACCTAACCAACAAAGTTTGTAAATTTAATCCCAATAACAAATTGTATACACAAATAAAATTTGAAAAACAAAATTTTATGAACGATGCGGGACTCGAACCCACGACCTCCGGCGTTCCGTGCCGGTGCTCTAACCAACTGAGCCAACCGTTCGAGTAACGTATCGCTATAAAATCTTGTTTGCTTTGTTCAACTCTCAGGTTGTGGCTTCTATATATCTACAGGATCTACTTAACAATTGATAACCTGTTCAACCCCAATATTTGCATATTAGGAAATTGACTTGAGATGTCGCTCTTGTAAATCTAAACAATATGTTATGTTTTTAATGTGATAACCCTCACTTCTAGGTTTAATACACCAATAAAATTTGAAGAACAAAATTTTATTAGAAAAAACACTTACATATATGCCATCTCTCATATGAAAATAATGATGTAAACATATCTACGTAAAATACTATATTATTTAGTATTATGAATGTGATAGAACAGAAATATATTAAAATTATATTAAAATAGTGTTCAGTGTATCTGCGATAAGGTTGGTTCTTGTATTCGGTATGTATAAGTTTTTTATTAGATTATTTAAATACAAATACTGTTTTAGAGTTTCTTATAGGTGGTGATATATTGTTCCAACAGTTGGTCACATTCTATTTAAAACTACCTCTAAAAACCATTGTGTAGCTTTTTGTAAAGCTTTGTTTTACAGAGGTTTTAAGTCAAATAATTTTAAACTTCTTATGCTACGGCTACATATTCTACTAGAAATACAATTCGTCCTACACTTAATACATAATAGTTTTGGAGTGCTTTTCGTGTTGCTATCTTAATAAAATATAACTTTATTCGTGCGTACATAAGTACCTACTTACCCTCAAAGTATTTAAGTTAAAACTAATAAAAACTAATAATATAATAAAAATTAAAATAATTTACCGTCCTGTTTTAAGCTGGCTGCTTCCATTTGCTCCATCCATATGATTTCTTAGTCTATGACAAAAGTATCTAAGAAATATACGATTTCAGGTTTTATTACCTCGCAACGCCCTAATCGCAACTAAAGGATATGTTTTGATTCTCTCAGAAAGAAATTCGTATAAACAACAGCCTTTATTTTTCTTGTCATAAACTGCTAAGTGATTCTTTACTTGACTCGAAAATATTATGTTATATTACACCTTCTCGGTAAGTCCATCATATTGATGTTACAAACTGGGGCGAAAATGTGTCATATATTTTGTTTCATTTAAATCTATTATATCCGAACGTGTTTTTACTTGTTTTGTCGTTCATTATCATCATCATCAGCCGGAAGACGTCCACTGCTGGACAAAGGCCTCTCCCTAAGATCTCCACTACGATCGGTCCTGCGCTGCCCTCGTCCAATGTATTCCGGCAATTTTGACCAGATCGTCGATCCATCTACCAACACAGCGTCTTCTGGTACGTGGTCGCCATTTGAGGACTTTTCTGCCATTATTGTTATGCAATTGATTATTTATGATTATTATCATACAATAACTTTGCATTATTTAAGATGGCTTTCTGCATTCAGTTTATAAATTTGATATTTGTAATTAGTTAGCTTATAAACTTTCTAAAATTTTTCACGTATATAGCTCCTTCTCCAACTTCACAACTTACTACAGTAAGGGTGATGCTTCACCTCTTACCTAGAAATTAAGTCCTCGTTTGTAATAATAATAATATTGACACACTTTTTACAAAAAATATCAATTAATTACAATTATTATTAATTATCAAAAAGTAACCATTAAAAATTCTTGTTTTGGTGGACAGTATTACTGTATATCGAAGAAAGTCAGTTAAATCACGCTTCTTTTTGGATTTTTTTCTTATACAGTACTACTCTTTTTCGTTACAGGTACGTTCCGATAATACGTTAGACTAAAATATCTAGCTATATTCATAACCTATTTCAAGAAGTGGAGGTACTTTTACATTTACAGGTATTATTGTTAAAGTTCGTAAGAGTTTTATTAAAAGTAAGATTTCTTCGTCGCCGACAGTTTAAAAAAAAAAATATTTCCTTCCTCGAGTCATATTGGACTGAATGTCTACGCGTGTGTAGCTGAAGCCGTGTGAATTGTTGTATATCTGTAATAAACTACACACAATATTAAGAATTATTTAAAGGTGCCATATTTGTCAATATCAACCTAGAGAAATTATTTGAACAGACAGCAAAACTTTTAGAATATTACTAGCATTTCTCATACATAATGAAAAATATACACTTAATATAAAAGTTAAAATATAGAAACAATATAACAGCTTCGGTGCTATTGACGATTATTGGTCTGGTAAGTTTATAACTCGTCGTAATAAAAATCTACAATTGCAGAAGTTTTACAATATTGCTGTTTTATTGCCATTCTTAGAGTTTTCTATTTATCTAATTACTTTTGAATTGAACAGGCTTTTACATGTTCAGTTACCACTTGAGCCAATATTATTTTGCCTTATTCCAAGAAGGAATTATGAAGAGACAAATTATATACCCGTCGAATGTGTCAAGCCCATAAAAACTACGTTTAAAAAACTGACTTTAAAAATTCAAAAGTTTAAAATAACTTAAAAGAGATTTAATTTAATACACCTTTTATGCGAATCTTTTACCCTTAATATGAATAAAATACTATTATTTGTATGTGCTACCTTTTGATAGTCGGTATTTCACCTGAGACACTGAAATATCGTGAAGAATGTTTGTTAGCTATGAATGACAGGTAGACTAAGACCCACGTATCGGCAAACAGGCTTATAATAATAATATCCTCCTCCTCCCTGCGTCGTAATACTCAGTACTGAGGGTCGTGACCACCCCTCTGTATCACTTTCTCACGTATGATCGCTCTCCATCTATTCCTGTCTCTGGCAGTGTGAAAGGCATTGTGAACCGTAGAGTCGAGGACGGAGTGGATCTGATCGGACCATCGTATTGGACTGCGTCCACGAGGCCTCTTCCCATCTATTTTGCCGACCACAATGAGCCTCTCAAGGCTTCCATCGTCCTACCTTGCGATGTGACCGAAGTATTCTAAAACTCTGCGCAGACATTCGGAAGACAATCGCGAGAAGATCCTGAGTTCACGCAGTATGAAGAGATTAGATCGAAATGCTGTCCAGGGGATACGGAGCATCTTTCTCCAGCACCACATCTCAAAGGCGTCAATGCGTTTGCGGTCTGCAGCTTTCAGTGTCCAAGTCTCAGCGCCGTACGAAAATATTGAGAAGACTAGGGTCCGTACCAGTTTGGTCTTAGTTTTTACGGAAATGTTGCGATCTCTCCAGATTCTTCCAAGCTGAGACATAGCGCTCTTAGCCATGCCAATTCTCCTGCGTACTTCCCTCTCGTATGAACCATCGTTACTTATGTTGGAACCCAGGTAGATAAAGTTGTCCACCATTTCTAGGCCCAGCACACCAGTTAAGTCCAACTTCCCAGATCTATCCACCACCATGACTTTGGTCTTGGACCTGTTTATGGGAAGTCATAATAATATATAATCAAAATAAATGAAAACTCCTAAAAAAGCAGTATATAAAATATAATAACATCATCCATGTGAACAAAAATATTCATAAAATGGAAACTACTGAGCCAATCGATGTAAAATTTTTATGAAACAAAATGGAAAACATTCAATATCAAAGGAATTATATAAATCGGATCATAAACCTCAGAGTAATCGGTGTACACACATACAAAAAATACCGATCGAATTGAGAACCTCCTCCTTTTCGAAGTCGGCTAAATATACAAATTTTTAATTATATGCACATCAGTCAGTATGAGTAATTTGCACTCATCTGCTTAGGCAATTAGTTAAACGTAAATAAAATGAAGATAATTTCATAACGAGCACGATCATATAAGAGTTGAGTCTGTGAAAAATATGTTTGAATTCCAATTGCATATCTGATTTAAGCCGATATAGAAATTATTTTTAATTTATGATAAAATGGAATTATTATTAATTTATATTATTATTTATTTATAGAAGCCTAGTACAAATAATATAACTATAAATTATTTGCCGATGATTTAAAAATATGCCGAACGAAAGTTATACAAATGATTTAGGTTTTCTTTAGTGTTAATTCCGCCAATATTTGTTTTTAAAAACAATTCGACACGTGTTTCGCCTCTACACGAGGCATCCTCAGGACGTGTTGTCTCGCCAAAATCTGGCACGAGACTGAATCCTTAATAATTATGGATTTCCGCAAAGTAACGCCTAATTCTATAAATTTTCGAACGAAAGTTAGTGAAAATGATTGTAATTTACCACAAGATGACATTAATAACCTTACGAAATGGTGTAAGTATAAATAAAATGTATCTTAATACTGACAAATGCTTCTCAATAACATTTTCAAGAAAAAAAAATATCGACGGGCTTACCAATATAAGATTGACAATATAACTAACAATAAAAGCAGAGATTTAGGTATTACAATTGACAAAGACTTACGGTTTGTCAGTCACATAGATAAAATTACAAATTCTGCACTCAATATATATGCTACAAGGAAAGCAATTCAAGAAGCCAGCTACTCTTATCACACTATTTAAAATAGCCTTGTACGAAGCAAGCTCGAGTATTGTTGTCAAGTCTGGTCCCCGTGTTACAATATCCACATCAAAAGAATAAAAAGTATCCAAAAAAAATTCTTACGATATTTAACTTATAAATTTCATACACCCAGAATACTGGACAGCTACTGTAGCCGGATTGAGTCCTTTAAAATACAGAGTTTGGAAGAGAGGCATAAATTGTTAGACTTAAAGTTCTTACATAAACTGTTTCACAACTTAATTGATAGCCCAGACTTGCTGACGAAATTGTGTATTTATCGTACCTCGAAGTGCCCCTCGAAGCCAACGTCCATTTTTTGCACTAATGAAAGTAAATACAAACCTGGGTAAAAATTCTCCAATCGAGTGAATGGCAAGAGAATATAATGAGTACCTAAATAAAATACGAGACTTGGACATTGGTACAGATGGGTTAACAACATTTATAAATAAATGTACTAAAATTTATAAGAAGATAATGCTGTTGTTTTGTATTAGACTTAATTTTAATTTAAACATAATATTAAGATAAACTGTAATTTTACTAACATAATATTTAACTTTAAACAAGTTGTATAGTATGGTCGGGAAGGTAACAGATAATGAAAGATGTGTAACCCTGTAAGTTATCTGTAGACTTACATTACTTTTTTTATTTTTGTATGTAATTTAGTAATTTAGTGTGCGATTGTTGGGTTTCCGAATAAATAAATAAATAACCATTGCTATTTATTTAATTATTTATGATTATTATATATACTACCACTGCTGAGTAAATGCCACTTCATTGAATAGAAAGACTTGCATTGAATAGACTCCGAAACTCTGAACCGATTTGATAAATTCTATCACTTTTAGGAGGCTAAACTATCCGCGAGTGACATAGGCTATATTATATTTTCAAACAATTAGGGATCCTTACCAAAACTCCAATAATGTAAGCCAAGGTATAAAAAAATACCTAAAATATTCTTTATATCGCGTACGCTATTGATGAAAGAATAAAATAATGCACTACAACCTTGCAGAATATATCATTATTTATAAACAGTTCCGCGCAAGCGTATGTTTATATATGTATAACGGCGGAAGAGGGTAACCGTCCTTAGCAGGGTCCATAGTCCTAGACTCCTAGCAGTGGGCGTCGATGGGTAAAGTCAGTGCACGGAACAAACTTATTCACACAATCAAATTATAATGTAGAATCACTTTAAATAAACACACTATGGGATAATTGGAACGCGCGATGGTTCAAGTTCGACCGCTCTGGCCGACCGCTGCACAAGAAGTGAAGTGCGCTCCTCTCGGCCGGGGGAAGCCAACAGATGGCGCTGGCGTTCCGTGTAACGACACGACAGATGGCGCTGGCGTTCCGTGTTACGACATGTATAATATGTTAAAATTACTATATTATTTATAATACATGCTCAGTCTTGTGGGTACGCCATCGAAGTCACGGGGCGTCAACTAGTCATTATTATTATGTGAAAAAATCACGTGTGCTCAAACATACTTCTATAGACTATAGATTATTAAGTGGTTTAGACCCGCGCCAATATGGTAATCATTGCGAATACTTCACACCAATTGTCATCAGGTAGTGATAAAGGAATAGGAATAAGTAAACTTAAATATTATTTAACTTGCTTACTCGGTAAACATTGTATTTTGTTAACACGAGGAACAAACATAAACTTGTTATGCCTACTAATCGGCTTACTCAAGTTAGTAAGTCTCTTGTGGGGCGAAGTATATGCTTTTACATAAGATGCCAGACAATATTTAAAACAAAAGTATTACGATATTCAAAAGAATTGTTAAAAAACGTTTATGTGGTAAATGTTCGTATAACATAAATTACTTTCTTAATGATTCCACAGATTGGGAATGGAACAACCGCCCTCAGGCTATAAAATAATAAGTTTAATTGTACAATATTACACTGCAAACAGTTTTTTAGGATGAAAAAAAAACCCGCTGAGTTTGTTGCGCCCATTCTTCTCAGGTCTGAGGCATTCTTTTTGGAATGGGTGGTACTTATTAACTTTCAATAAGTGATGTCCCATATTTATTTTAAAAAAATATTTGACTTTGAATTGCCATATTAATAAATAATTCGTGTTGCGAATATATAGGTATTTCTAAGTAAAAAAATATAGGTTCCGGAATAATTAATCACCAACATATGACATACAAACTTTCACCCGGTTCCGACTCACAAAACGATTTATTACACATTATTCCTA
Organism: Leptidea sinapis; assembly: GCF_905404315.1. Lineage (NCBI taxonomy): Eukaryota > Metazoa > Arthropoda > Insecta > Lepidoptera > Pieridae > Leptidea > Leptidea sinapis. The sequence goes on from NC_066280.1 coordinate 4,049,054, forward strand.
TCGGTTCAGTAATTTCGCAGTTATATTTGTTATATTACTTTTGTCAACATCATATAAGTTAAAATCACAGTTATACTACGGTAAACGGTCACATTGAATAAATAATATAGGAAAACAATAAAACATGGAGCATCCTAAGCTCAAAAAATTCCGTTATCTGAATCAACAATTGAACAACATACTTGATTATACCATTAACGTGTTGCACAGGAGTTTTTCACAATTTTCCCAGAAAATAGAATATATTTTAAACTATTTGTATATTTTTCGTCAATAGCAGCAAGCATAAGCTTTAAAATTTTGTTTCAATCATTAAATTTTATGAAGTCAATATTTGTCGTTCCTACACAGACTCTCTTAAGTAATAAAATGTTACTGAGATTAACAGTTTAAGATTAATTTATTACAGATGGAGACGCTTCTACAAGTTGCTTGTTGTTGTTTGATTCACAAATTACACTATAAAAAACCAAAGGGCATAAGCTTAAAGAGAAAGGCTCAGAACTGGTCATTCTCGATTAAAATCCGCTGTGGTTATTATTTAGCCCAGAGTTAAAACTTAATGGGAGTTGTATAACAGGCCTTATTAACCGGTTATTTCCTCAAGAGACACTATGCTCGTGAGGTGCGATATTTCAAATAAATATTGTGTAAATGTCACTAAACAGGAATAGTGCTCTAATAATTTAATCAGTGACGATAAAAACCAAATGAACTTAAACTATCAAAAACTGTAAAATTTCTATAAAAGATATAATAACACTGAATAAAATATGATCTTAAACATTAACAGGTTAAGTTTAAGGTTTCCAAGCTTAGCTAGAGTGTAACGAAATAATACATGACTTTGATTAAATTACTGTTTGCTCATCAGCCTGAGGCTTAAGATAGTATATCGCATTATACCACCTAAAATCAATTTAATCAGCCATCGGACTTATCGTAATAGTTTTCATTACCTATTTTGCGCTCCATACAGTTTCTAATAAAGATCTGCAATAGTTATGATACCGTTAAAGATAACATTAAACTGAATTGCGGGTTTATAACGTATTAAATTTAACAGCTTGTGTAATATTAGTTAGAAAATTGACCTAAATATTTATATAGTTGCTTCCTCACTGAGCGCATTATACAGGTCATAGACGAGATCATCCCCATCATCTGGATGCCTGGCGTTCCTCTACAGGATAGTTTTCAAGGAATTTTCTCTAAATCCCAACCAAACTATCGAATGAGTCTGGGTATTTCCAGGATGATCACACTTCTAAAAAGCGCGAACAATTTTCTAAAAGGCCGGCAATGCTCCTGTGATTCCTCTGGTGTTGTAACATAATGTGAGTGGGGTTGATCTAACACGAACGATAGTTTGTGATCTTTTCCTTCTTTTTCAATCCAATCAATCTTCCTTTTTCATTAAAAAATCCAAATACTAATAAAATATACTTATTGCACAGCAAGATAGTTATCTCAAAACATTTTAATCTTAGCAACAATATAATATGTTCGTGACCCATTGCTATTGATTTAAAAGTGGAGATTTTTAAACCTCTATCACCATTACTTCCGTCTTTAAAGGGCTTTTACGAGGGTCAAAGTGGGGGATCATATACAATGCCCAACCTCTGCGTTTCTGGCTTTTATAAAATGCTCTAGGGGTAGCCCAAACTAGTACTACGTGTAAATGGTAGTCCACTGATTAGCTTCTGTCACAGTGTAGTGAGTTTTTTGTCTATTTCTTAATAATTAATGTTTTAATTAGTAGTATGGGCCCCTCTTTGGGTAAAGGCCTCCTTCATTTTCTTCCACACTATTCAGTCGTTGCCCAATATTAGCCTTTTCCAGCGTATTCAATAATATCATCAGCCCACCTCTTACACGGTCTTCCAACTTTTCTAATGCCCACCGGCCCGTTCCAGTTCGTTGTCTGTATCGTCCATCTGTAAATCGTGATATATGACCACCCCATTGCCATTTTAGTTTCAATGCGTGGGCCAGTGCATCTTTTATTTTTGTTCTTTGTCTGATTAGAACATTCCTTATCTTTTGAATTTTTCTTATTTTCAATATGCTTCTTTCTATTGCTCTTTGTGTTGTTCTAATTGTTTGTTTTATTTTATTCGTGAAAGTCCATGTTTGACATCCATATAGAAGACATGGTAATAAGGTCGTGTCAACTACAGTTTTCTTCAGCTTCAGATTGAAATCTCCCTTTAGAATTTCTTTTAAAGAACAAAATTTTTTCCAGGTTAGTTTCCTTCTTCTTTCGACTTCTTCTTCGTTGGAATTTTTTTCAAATGATATTTTCTTAATAAAACCCTTATCAACCGCAAATTCAGGATGAAAATATCTAATATCGACCCAAATTTACTGTGCAAATTGATGGGCTAGTGCAAAGATCTTTGATATGCATTTAAAAATAGTCCACAAAAAACTATTACGGGCATTATTATAAACGTTGCACTAATTGAATTAAAATGCCCTGCATTAATAGCGGAGATGAAGGCAAAGTATGATGGTAATTAAATTTCTGAAATTTAGTTTCGTTAGCAAACGTGAGTTTAACTCGATTAAGCGGGTATGAAACCTTCCTACAAATGTGATTAATGTGTACAAGGATTACAACATGCAATAACATTAAAATAAGTAACAGTAACCATGTTGTGTTATTATTTATTTTAGGTTAGTTTACAGATGAAAAGACAATTTTACATAAGACAATCAAATCTTTAATTAATTAAAATATATCAAATGGTAAATATTCGCATAAAATATTTATTTGTTTGCAGTGTGTGTTACTTAATGCCTCCATTGTTGGTAATTAATAACTCGTAGGGCCTTTTTTATGATTTTTTTTTACCGAAAAGGAGGACAAACAGCGTACAGATAACCTGGTGTTAAATGATCACCGTCGCCCACATTCTCTTGTAACACCAGATGAATCAAAGGAGCGTTGGCGACCTTTAGGAAGGTGTATGTGCTTTTTTTGAAGGTACCCATGTCATATCACCCCGAAAACACCGCACAAGGAAGTTCATTCCACAGCTTTGTATTACGTGGAAGATAGCTCCTTGAAAACTGTGGAGGACCGCCACACATACAGATGGTGGTGATAATTTACTAACAATTTTATTTTATTCTGTTATTAATTTAAGTTATAACTTTTAAGCATTTTGTTTCATGATTTTGTAAAGATAGTGTTAAAAAATAATATGGCATTTGTAGAGATTGCCAATAGAAGTGAAATATTAGAACTTTAAGTATTGAAATTTGAAATTTCATAATGCTTATAACAATTAAATTACTAATTTCATTTATTTTAAAAACTTATTTCCAATTATATGTCGATGTTCCTTTGTTTTCCTGAAAAACGTCCCAAGCCACAAACATCGCATTTCAAGGTATTCATGTTTAAAGTTATAAAAATATTAGTGTATTCCATACGTATGGGTTGGGCTACTATGTCAGGATATCATTTAAAGAGTGACAGTAGGGCTGCCATTTTTTGTCAGTCTGTTAGTATGAGTCACGTGACCAGATTTGTGTTATTAACTCAATTTCGACATGATTGTGGTTTCCAATGTTTTTCTGGAATTACGTCCATATTAATCATTTGAACTAAAGATTTAAACATTTTTACTGAACATACATAACTGAACGTACATTTTCAAAAATAGTTAGATCGTAAGTAGCCGCTATAGTATAAACTGTGTCGCAATTCTTTATGCCCACCTTAGGAAAATGGGGCAGTTATATTAGTCGACAGCCTCTAAAACTAACTAACCAACAACTAACACCTTTAATACTTTACTATTTTTGGAATTTCAACGTTCCTTCCTTACTTTTTTTTTATCAAATTCCAAAGTTTGTCCATTGAAGCGGGCAGGAACGGCTAGTAATTAAATAAAGCGAGAAATCAAATGAAGTTATGTGGTTTTCGTCCTTTCTAACCGACTTCAAAAGGAGGAGGTTCTCAATTCGTCGGTTTTTTTTTATGTTTGTTACCTCAAAACTTTCGACTGGGTGAACCGATTTTGATAATTCTTTTTTTATTTGAAAGCTGGTGCTTCCCGAGTGGTCCTATTGTAATTTGGTCCAGATCTGACAGTGAAATCCATGAGAAAACCTCAAAGAGAGAAAAAGATTGTGTGGGCAAGTCAGTCGTGGGATACCTTTACGACACGGTACGACATTCGTCGACCAAATTGGGGACATTTTGAGATTGGGAAAGGTCTGAAGCACCCGCAACCGGCGAGCATGTATGGAAAGAGTAATGAATGTAGAAGAAGTGTGTGAGATTTGTAAGGATAGAAGCAAGTGGCATTCTATTGTCTCTGTCTACCCCGACGGGAACAAGGCGTGAGTATGTGTGTGTTTGTGGAATTACTAATAATATGTACACACCGTGTAGGACTCAGTTAGTTGTTCAGCTGTATAAAAGGCATAAAAGGCATTTATTTTCTCAAAATTGATTCCTTTAGAATTTTTTGATGTCATTTCTTATACTTCTAGATACTACTACCGCTTCGGAAACAAATGGCGCTCTGAGAGAGAAGAAGCGGCGCAAGAAACTCTCCCAGCATTCTTTTTTTTTGCGCTCTTTTCAATAAAAATATACAATATTGTACAGTCGCTATAAAATAATCACAATCTAGTCCCAGGCTGTATAGATATAGTATATACAGGGTAAAATAATAACGCTTTGGTTGAGGAACCCTAAAAGTATTTTTTGGTTAAAGTTTCCATCAATGATGCAGTGCTCCTGTTTCAAGCCCGCACGAATGACAACCGGAGACGACAGCGTGCTTTTGTGTGGATTTTGTTACTGGTTTTAATTTTTCACGAAATCGGCACGAAACAATATTTTATAAATAAAAATAGTAGATAAAGCATTTCCCGATGAATATGAAACGAATTTATATTAAAGAGGTAAAATTAAAATTAATTTACGTAGTGAGGTCGTAACCTAGTTTAAATTTCCGATGATAATCACCCGGGAACTAATGAAAATATGTTGAGATAAATACAATTGATATTTTATTAAAGTAAATAATTATTTAAGAGTATGGCTCTTTATTTTCTACATCAACCAACACGTATTTAGTCAAAAGGATGTGCTACAGTGATGCTTTGCAATAATGCGGCAGAAGTAAGTTGAATATTATTAAAATAAAAATATATTTTGTCTGTTACTCTTGACTGCCTTTGTGTGAAATTTAGTATTTAGAATTACCACGGAGAATATTATCGTTAAATATTATTAGGTTAAATCATTTATACGTCTAGACAGACTATGACAACTGTAAAAACATAGGAAAAAATTGAGGTTAACCTCTATTTTGAACAATGCATTCACACTAACACAAAGTGACATGCAATTCGCGAATGCAAGGCGTAGCTTCTCTCGCACACACTAAAATTTAGTTTTACCCAAATCACAACTTTTAACAAATTATATGTATTTTTACAAATTTAAACAAATTATATGCTAAAACCTTGCTTGAGAATCAGACTAACCATTGGTGAAAACAACAGGAAAATCAGTGCACTGGTTTTTGAGTTTATCTCGAACAGACAAACAGACAGACGCTGGTGGACTTTGTTTTATAATATGTAGTGTTTTTCGACGATTCATATATTGGATGCAGCAATATATGAATTTGACCTATTGATCCTATATACGCTAGTATATTCCTACCCCCTTATTCATAATGGTCCGCTAACTTTAAACAGCCGCTAAGGAGTGTTTTTTCTCATTCTGACTTATGTCAATAGAAGAAGACAGAGTGAGAATTAGCAATGCTTCAAGTTAGCAGACTATTACGAATAAGGGGATTAATCTTTTAAAAAGTATTTTATTTCACTGATACTTATTGGTAATGTTTACTTAAAAAAATATTCTTTGTTATACTCTTAATACTATATGTTTTTAAGTTTTAACATTTTTATTATTATGACGGGTACTCACCATATATATTTTATTAATTTGGTACCGATATTTCGATCCAATTGCATGAATCGTGGTCGCCGCTGAACAGCGGAGGCGGCGAGAAACTCTTGACACATTGACACTTGACACTAATAGTACATCAATCTGTCCACGTGGCATCTCATTCGTTATGGTATTTGATTCCCTAACGGCCGTTCCAAATATACTATCTACAGATAGAGATAAATTACTACCTTCTAATGTCAGTAATTAGCTGTCAATAATCTGAAGCTGTCCCAATATAAGGCGATAAGAATGACTTATCGGGTATTACAATTTCTATACAAATTTCTGTTGGTCCCATTGACAGACAGCGTATACGGATAAGGTGAGTTACCATCGATGAGTTTATTGGAACAGAAAATTCAACGATAATTACGATTTTTATCTCAAGTACTGAATATTGGGAACGGCCGTAAGTCACAAGTAAGCCTTATGAGATATAAGTGTTTGTAACTGTTCTTTTATATAATCCGTTATATCTTATATGTTGCACAAAACAAATTTAACGCGGCAATCAAAATTATTTAGTATTAATGTATATTCTTAATTGTCAGGCTTCAATATAAAATATCATTCTTTTAATAAAATTAATATCAGCAAGTTTTTTTAATAAAAAAAGTGAAAGTTGTAGAATATTAGCGCCTTGAACTTGATTACAAATTTCGACCATTTATAAACGGGGGAAAATTATAATATTTCTTATAATTTGCATTAAAACATAGGTAATACCTGTAAAATTAAAATATAACACCATGGTGAAAAGATTATTTCATGATAGACATATTGTATTATGCATGCACCCCTATCAATCATGACCCCTTACAATATTCCTTTTATGAATAACAGGAAATAAAATTTTGTAAGAGAATGGTTATATAATATTGTCGTGGAAACGAATATTCCCGTTTCACATTAATGTATAACTTCGCATTTTGTTTTAAAATATTTATTTTTATAATATTTATGCATTATTTACTGTCTTTGCTTAGTTTATACGAATATGTTTGCGCGTCGTTAAAGGGTACTCATACGAAAATTTTACGAGGCGGTAGTAGCGTTAGAAATGACTACAAAAAGAATCTCAATTTTGAGAAAATCAATGCCTTCCTTTTATAAAAATAGCAAAAAAAACTAGTAATTGAAAAAAAAAACAAAATATGTTGTTTTAATTTTGATAAATTTATTATAACTGAATTTTTAAGATTTTTGCATCAAAGTTAACAATTCATATATTTTCTATAAACGTATTACTCGTCTTGTTAATTTTTCTCATAAAAAAAAGTATTAGGAACTCGAGGTTTTGTTTATAATATACTCAGATCTATTTGAGGTTAAATTGGCGGAATTATAGTGTTTGCATGTGAAAATCTAAACAGCGAAGTAATTCAAAGTTTATCTGTTCCACTTTAGAGTTTAAAATTTCAATTTCGCATGTCATATGACGAGATCAGCTGAAACGCTAAGCTGGTAAGTTGCCAGCAAACATTCCGCCACAAATATCTTAAGACTGCTTTGAGATTACGTCACTCATGTAACTGAAGGTTGTAAGAGATAATACAGACGCAATTCTGTGAATACCAAATTGGATAAAGCAGCCTTATGTAACGGTGAATAGGTTTTGTAACTTAACTGAGCTTTTTATCGCTATTATATTGTTTTTGGTTTCATAAAAATGCTTCAGCAGTCAAAAGGTATCTCAATAAGTCTACTGTATAATGGCTGCCTTTCATACCTTTATTATTAACTACGCACTTTACGCACTATAGTTTGCTTTATGTAACGTTTTATTTGTATTCTTTTTTCATCCACTCTACGTGCAAGGTCTAATTTTTGCCTTACTTTTCTTATTTTTAGGCGGGCACTCCCCAGTACCAGCTTCTTCCATTTGACTGCATACAAGGAAAAACAGCTCGAATCATCGGCTCCGATAGGCCGATTTCGGAGAGATATTTTTTTATTTTTTTTAATTATGACAATAAGGGACGAGACGAACAGAACGTTCAGCTGATGGTGATTGATAAACCCTGCCCATTACAATGCAGTGCTGCTCAGGATTCTTGAAAAACCCGAAAATTCTGAGCGGCACTACAATCTCATTTGCCCAGTAACTTCACTAGCTACGGCGCCACGGCTACGTCACAGCTACGGCTCAGAGTTTTTGGGGATTGTCAAGAATCCTGAGTGGCAATACATTGTAATGGGCAGGGCGTATCAATTATCATCAGCTTAACGTTCTGCTCATCTCGTCACTTATTTTCATTAAAAAAAAAAGGTGTGAAACCAGAAGTTTGTCGGCTGGTTAGTCTCAATAAATCTCACAAAGAGCTTAAATTCGATATTAAGTCTCATGGGAACTAGACAGACAACACGGATAAGTTCAAATAAATATTACTCTGTCTATGAAAGTATAGAATTTGCTAAGTTCTTCTTTCACTGCTTAGAATTTTCACGGTATTTCTTCTATCTTGAGTTACCTAGCTTTTCAAGTATTTCTTACTCCACTCTTCTTCAAGGTCTGTTGAGGGTATGTTGTTCGCCAATTTCTTCTAGGTGGCATTTTGAAAAAAGTATTCTACGTCAACTGAAGAAAATATGAAGAATACCATATCAGTTCTTGGTTGACTTATGCACCTCTTGAGCCAATTCGTAGGGTTGGCATGAAACTTCATCATCCTTTTATTGATGAGTGATATTTTATCGTCTCTTGGTCGCATATTGCCCAAATTACCACTACTTTCAGATCTGGGCAGGACATTTTCTACATTGAACCAAGGTGTGGTCTATCAACTATCGATAGCACCCTTACCCATCACTAGCCGTGTTCGATTACACGTCGCAAAATACAGAGTTAAACTGTAAGCGTGCAGAATCAAAAACAAGCGAGCGTTGAATAGGATGATGGTGGTTGTATGATTGCTGAAACTCTTATAAACCGTTACTACTAATTGATATCTTATAAAATTATATCTTAAAAAAACTACAGGAACATAAAATCAACACGTAATGAACTCAGCGTAACACTTAAGAAAGCGCATCTTTGGTCAAGTCAGAATTAACACTACAATTGAAAGATCTCGTTGCGTTTGCTTTGATTATCCTGAAGATTCCCGCGGTGGCTTCTTAGACAAATTCACTGCAGATATTCTATGAATAACAAATAACACTGGAGACGCTCGGAATTTTAAATCCATCCAGAGTGAACTGACATTCCCTGTGGAATAAATTTTTATTATGGAACGAAAAGGCTTGTCTCACGATCAGGAACAAGCTCTCTATTGCGGATAAATCCGTTTATATTCTTTGAGACTTTCTTCATTTTAAATTAAAAGAACCAGTTCAGTTAAAATATGTTTGCTGTTGTTGATGCAAGCTCCTACTTGAGTATCAAATCTTAGATCAGTTAAATAAATAGACTGTGACAGAAAAAAAATAGGCTGAAAGTTAATCTCTATTTTTAGCAATGTACGCATATTATAGTCATAAGCATGGCTTGTTTTCGTCAGTTGTCTAACATCATAAGGCTCTATCTAGGCATATAAATTTACTAAGTAACAAATAATAATCTGTTTAAAAATCATTTGATGTCACGAATAATATAAATTTTAGTGACAAATTGGCGTTATGCCTAAATAAGCAATGAGATGCAATTAAACTGAATATGATTCTTGGAATCTATTTCTTGATGGAAAGTAGTACTTGTATTAGAAATGAAAATGACAAATTTTATTACAATAATATACAAGAAGAGCTATACTTGTGCAATATTCTTGAAATATCTTTATTCAACGATCATAAAGTGCAGAAGGCCTTCCTAAGATACCTGTACAAACGTTGCTATGTTATCCTTTCATGTATCCAACCAAATTTCTCCTAGGCTGTTTAGGTTTGAATACCCTGGAGGTCAGGCAGACTTGCAACCAGCTTAAAATTATGTGTCGAATTTTACGAGGAGAGGTTGATGCTCCAGATTTTCATGAGCAATTGTGGCATATACGTGTCCCTAAATTCAATAATCTTCGCCCATGAAAAAATATTCTTTTCGTAGACCCGCTTCATCGCACCATTGTCCGAGCCATGGCACCTATACCGCGTTCATTGGCATCTTTCAACGCGCTCTTGGACAAGAATGCTCAATGGGATCCATTCAATTATGGGTGAACTCCCCTAGCTTCTGATATAGTACGCTGAGAGCATTGATATTGTATAATTAATTAAATTATTCTTTAATATTCGTTTTTCTGTTTGTAATTTTTCCTTTTAGTGTTTCGTCCAATTAGTGTAAGTGGCATTGCCGTGCTAATTAGACAATAAATAAATAAAACAATTCAATTATACACGTGTCATATTGCTTAAGTTCAAGACAAACGTAGACGCAAGGCAGTGTTTTATAATTTTATATAATATGAATATTTAAGAGGCTTAAAAGTAACTTAAAATAAATTAGTTAGTTTTAAGAGGTGACTCATGTCGAAGGCTCAACATAACGTGAAGGACATTACAATATAAAGTAAATTGTATTTATTAAATATTTTTAATTTTCTACAACTTTAATGTATTTGAATTGTAATTATGTAGTGTTCGGCGGTGACGAGTAATCTTTATGACTTTATATTAAATAAGTATTTTTTTTTAGTGAAATTACTGGGCAAATGAGACTTAGCATGTTATGATTAGCGCAATTGTAGTGCCGCTCAGAATTTTTGGGGATGTTCAAGAATCCTGAGCAGCCCTGCATTGAAATGGGCAGGGTGCATCAATTACCATCAGCTGAAAGTCCTACTCGTCTCGTCCCTTATTTTCATAAAAAAAATAATAACTTCAAAATGTATTTAACATCAATACACACAATTGTATCATTATAACTAAAGTATATGATATAAGAAAAAATGTTGTAGCCGAAAAAAGAATTTCAGAATTTGTCATAAAAATATCCTTAACATGACATTGACTAGTGACAACTTTGCACCCCTTAAGATCTCAATTTTTTTTTCAGTACAGTTGATGTCCACGCAATAGGAGGACAAACGAGCATACGGGTCTCCTGGTATTAAGTGATCACCGCCGCCCACATTCTCTTGCAACACCAGAGGAATCACAAGAGCGTTGCTTACTTTTAAGGAAGGTGTACGCGCTTTTTTTGAAGGTACCCATGTCGTATCATCCCGGAAACACCGCACAAGGAAGCTCATTCCACAGCTTAGTAGTACGAGGAAGAAAGCTCCTTGAAAACCGCACTGTGGAGGACCGCCACACATCCAGATGGTGGGGATGATATCCTAATTAGTGGCGTGTCGTGCGAAGGTGGAATTCGGCGGCAGGTATCAGGTAAAACAGCTCTTCGGAACACTCCCCGTGATAAATGCGGTAGAAGACACACAATGAAGCGACGTCTCTACGCAACGCCAAGTGATCCAGCCGTTCGCAGAGCACTGGGTCCCCGACAATTCGAGCTGCTCTGCGTTGCACGCGGTCAAATGGATCGAGCAGATACTGGGGTGCGCCAGACCAGAGATGACAGCAATACTCCATGTGTGGCCGGACCTGTGCTTTGTAGAGTGCTAGAATGTGGGCCGGTTTGAAGTATTGCCGTGCTCTATTAATGACCCCCAGCTTCTTCGAAGCCAATTTGACTCGCTCGAGATTTCGAGACCCAGTCGAAAGTAAATAAATTAATTTAATAAATATATTAAACTTATAATAAATGGGATAAACTGTATAAGATTAATAGTGTATTAATTTTTGTTAATTATTATATAACATCTGACTCACAGCGCCACCAATAATATATTATTGAAAGAAAACTATTTACAATCAGTTCGCTGTCCGTTTGACCGAAAAAAGAACTCTTAAAGGTATCAAGAATATAAGGAATTTACATCAATCAATTACATCAGGTTATCAACTATAAAGTAGACCCTGCAGAAAAAGGCACAAGCTGAGAGTTGAACAAAGCATACAAGATTTATGAAAAATACGTCACTCGAATGGTTGAGTGGAAGAGCGCTCGCACGGAACGCAAGAGGTTTCGGGTGCGAGTCCCAAATCGTTAATAAATTTTGTTTTCAAATTTTTTTATGTAATTTATCACTATTAAATTATCAATTAACAAATTAAATTAAAAATAATAAACTGCTTTTGCATCAAATAATTTCCCTTTGTTACAGTACAAAAACCAAGTATCTATATTTTCTCATTCTATGATATGATTATTTTTAAGGATCACATCAATACAACCAGCAACACTATGAACGTGTAAGGCATGGATTAAAACAAGACACGTACATTACAGCCCACTAGAACTTATCACAACTAAAACACGATGACGTCACGAGCAAGACAGTTTTTTTTTTCTAACATTATCCTGACCTAGTAACCTTAAACTTCAAATTACAGCACTGGAATGCGAACAATCTGATCCAATTTGATCACCGCTCGAATACTATTTTGCGTCACCATAAGAATCACAGGAGCATTGCCTTTATTATAATATTATGTGCCTCATATTTTTCTATTACCCTTAAGGACCTACAAAAATAATACTTTAATAACTCTAAATAATTCTCATTTACATTATAATTAAGTTTCAGCGAAAGTTATTCAAAAAGAGATGCAAATTTTACTAAAATAAGTAAACGTATACACTCTATAAGCATAAAGCAATTTCAACACTTTCAAAAGGTGCCTAAAGGCGACTTTCATCCCGAGAGCTTAGAATGCTCCGAGGAAAGTTTCGCATACAATTTATCAAATACTTCAACGTACGAAGCCGTTTTACAAAGAAAAATGTGAAATTTTCCTAAACTTTAAGTGGCTTCATAACTTGAAAGTGACTCGTCCAAAACGGTAGTAAATTATTGAGGGCTCACGCCAAAATGGAGCTTAGAATCGCAAAATCATTTTATATATTCTTGTGTATTACATTATAATCTATGGGTATGTTTTTTCAGAAACTAAAAGTTTAAGGGTTAGATGTTTAAGTATATTGAGGCGTCAGTGGTACAGTAGTTAAAATTGCTGGCATCACGTAAGTAGGGGTAAGGTTGATCCTCGCTTGGTATGTACAAATATTATGTTACTCTTGTAATCGAGGAGTATATAGAAAATTGATTTAAATATTCTTATTTTATTGTCTAAAGGGTTTGAGCTGATGGTCTTGTTGCTAATGCTCTTAATAAATAAAATTAACTAACTAAAATCCAAACATAAATCATATATTAAAGACATATGAAGCAGTAGACTCTTATAGACCATATTATTTAAAACACATGATATGTGGGAGTAATACTAGCGAAATACTGTCGAAAGCAGCCGAGCGTAAAATGCACGGATTTTTCCACATCACTAGTTTTTTGCAATATATTCGCTGAATGACTGTCAACACGCCTGAATAATGGAAAAATTCGTTCAGTTTACTAAAGTTTGCCCGATAAAATGATTGATGTTTTACAGCACGCATTTATACGTAAAATTTTTGTTTTTGTGATATAAGCACGAGCTTTTGAATGTTGAAGCATTTAGCCGTTATTAAAAGCAAAGTTTTAGGAAAAACTTTTATAATTTACTGCTCTGGATAAGGATGGATTGCTTTATCTACCAGAGACATCAATTTGTTAATTAATGAGATAATAATATGTTTTGAATTATTATTTCGTCTACTTTTCAATCTTGTTATTTATTTATACTATTATTTATTTATTAATACTTTCATAAATAATCTTAAGCTGACATTTATTTATTTATTTATTAATTAAAACTGTTGCTATTAATTTACAATATTTTATTTAACATCCCCTGCTGGGTAAAGGCCTCCCCCTTCTTCATCCATTTGTCCTTATTGTTTGCTGTGCGGGGACCACATCACTTCTTCGTAATTTACTAGATCGTCTCTCTACCTACCAGGTCTACCTCTTCTTCTTTTTTCGTCTAATGGGTACCAGAATTCTTGAAAGACCCAAAAATTCTGAACGGCACTACAACTGCGCTCGTCACCTTGAGAGATATGATGTCAAATCTCATTTGCCCAGTAATTTCACTAGCTACGGCGCCCTTCAGACCGAAACAAAGTTATGCTTACACATTACTGCTACAGAGTCTATGTAGTTCTGTAACCTTCGCAGTCATTTTCTCCTAATTTAAGAGGAGCAGGTATGGCTACATATGGAGCATCACTCTCTAGTGGGAGTCTCTAGTCTCTCTTACCAGTCAGAGGCTGTATGTAGCCATACCTGCTCCTCTTAAAGTAGGAGAAAATGACTGCGGAGGGGACAGAACAACAATGTCGATAGTCGCAAAGAAGTAGTTTCAATTGCTTTGTAATATTTTTTGTAAGTATGTAATTTTATTTTTAAATGTTGCGTGTACAAAGTACACATGTCAGAAGTGAAAATATTTTGGAAAAATAATTTATAAATCTCGTTTATTTTAATTATCCAAATCTGTTCTCTAAACTAAATGATTTTTGTCAATACTAATTATTAGATATTCTACTCACTCGCGGCCGCGTGCTTAACCTACACGATACAACGCTAGGAGTAAAGATGTTCTACGTTTTCGCGGCCGCGTTGCACCCTCGAGAACCTCAGATACGATATCCATATTGTTGAAATCATAATTTTGCGCGGCGGCCATCTTGGATTAAAAAAAATGATCCCAAATTCATTCCCTGCACCCTCGAGAACATCGAATACGATATCCATTTTGTTGAAATTATAATGTTGCGCGGCGGCCATCTTGGATTTCAAAAATGATGCCAAATTCGTTCTTTGCACCCTCAAGAACCTCGGATTCGATATCAATATTGTTGAAATCATAATAATGCGCGGCGGCCATCTTCGATGAAAAAATTGATCCCAAAAATCTTTCTCTGCACCCTCGAAAACCTGGATAAAATATCCATATTGTCGAAATCATAATATTGCGCGGCGGCCATTTTGGATTTACAAAATGATCCTAAATTCGTTCTCTGGAACCTTTGAAAACCTCGGATACGATATCCATATTGTTGAAATCATAAATTTGCGCGGTGGCCATCTTGGATTTCAAAACTGATGCCTAATTCGTTCTCTGCACCCTCGAGAACCTCGGATACGATATCCATATTGTTGAAATCATAAATTTGCGGGGCGGCCATCTTGGATTTAAAAAATAATGCCATATTCGTTCTCTGCACCCTCGAGAACTTTGGATTCGGTATCAATATTGTTGAAATCATAAATTTGCGCGGCGGCCATCTTGGATTTCAAAAATGATTCCAAATTCGTTTTCTGCACCCTCAAGAACCTCGGAGACGATATCAATATTGTTGAAAACATAAATTTGCGCGGCGGCCATCATGGATTTCAAAAATGATACCAAATTCATTTTCTGCATCCTTAAGAACCTCGGAGACGATATCTAAAATGTTGAAATCATAAATTTGCGCGGCGGCCATCTTGGATTTAAAAAATGATACCAAATTCATTTTCTGCATCCTCAAGAACCACGGAGACGATATCTAAAATGTTGAAATCATAATTTTGCGCGGCTTGGATTTAAAAAAACGAAATGGCGCGTTACCTAAAATTGTGACGAGTTGCTATAAAATTTCTCTCATATGTCGATAAAGAAGTTTCACTTCAACAATAAAAGCAGCATATTAAAAAACATGGTGGTTATAAAAAGTATACTGGTTAAATGATGGATTCAAATGATTATTTTGTGGCTTTTAATTAAAAACACCTCGAAGTAATCACGATGCATGAAATCGAGCATATTGTAGCTTAACCACTAACAACAGCAAACAAGGTTTAGGGCACGTTCGTTTAAAAATATTTTTTAAAAGCAAATACGTTTATTGGATCGTGTCTATACGTTTTAATCCTATCAGGAATATCTTTTATTGGAATACACAAGTATTTTTATACATTTCTATTCGATAATTTACATCGTTATATTATATAAATAATATAATTAAATCAACAAAACATAAATTGAATGAATTTAAATAAAAATTTATGACTAGCCAAATCACGCGGGCACTCAAGATATGGCATTTCAGCGCGCCTGGCAGTCCTGTGCTATGACCTCATATTTCATATTTATTGAAAATATTTTGTTATCTTACGAAAAACAATTTATCATATAAAATGTATAATGTAGGCGTTATTTTAAAGTACTAAAGTTTATTTAAAAATATTTAAATCTTATTTAAATCATTTACACAATATTGTCTGAATTTTCTATATTTTAGCATTAGTTAGAAATTGACCTCTTACGTACAGTATAGTGATATGAGTAAACTTCGTTTGTAAATTAGGTTATATAATAACATTTAATTATTCAAAAAAGCCTACCATCTAAATATAATTTATTTACCCATGCACTACAAATAGTACAATTATTATAAAATAAAATAAAGGAGCCTCCCACTGGTAAAATCCCCATGGCGAACGAAGAAACAAAGAAACATCCAGCGGTCATTTTCTAATTCAGTGTGAAAAACTCTTGCTTCTCTCTGCTTGCGGCTAATTTATTAGTAGTGTCTATCTCTACTCGCTACTCATTTATCGCCGGTAGAAATTCCTCAGGGCATATAATCTAAGAAGTAAAACCTATGTATTTCAAACATAGTGCACACATTAAAATTGTCGCCATTATCCGAGTATATCATCCAAAATTTCTAAAAGCTGGCTCTGTATGTGCGAATTTCTGATGGCGTCGATAAAAACCTATGTTTTCTATTAAGGGGTTATTTTTCGCAATCCGATGTATACAGAGCACCTACTTTGTGTGAAAACACCATGGTTCCACACCCTTGTCCAATGTGAGTTGGTTATCTCCACAAAATCCTGCAAATATCTTCACAGACGTACTGTAGTCTATCCTACAATGTTTTCTTCATCGTAAGGGCGTCGATTAAATGTATGTATATAAGTGTATATATACGATCGTAGATAAAAGTGTATGTGAAATCGGGAAATTTAAAACACCCTGGTACGTGGCAGACGCAGATTTGAACCAGCGCTTGTTGGATTAATTAAGAATTAATTAGGTCCTAATTAAGATTCATTAATAATTAAGACCCACTTAGCTCACAGATGAGATCACATCAGGCCTTGGCCATTTCTAGACTTGTTCAATGCAATACATAGCGTGCCAGTGAATCTCAACTACTAGAGGTAAGGAATCTGCTGCCAAACCATTGGTAGAACTTAGACATCAAAAATTATTCTAAAGGTATCATTTTAAAAAAATCAGTATCATTTTATTGCGGGCGTTAAAATGAATCATGTCTATTAAAATGATTTACAGATTCAATTGTGTTGCTACGGCCATTATTTTATTGCGTTTCACTTATTTTGATAATGTCACGCATGCAACATGTGGAATATCATTTTAGGGTTGACATTTAAATATAGTAATTGCACTAAAAAAGAAGAATAATTAAATAAAGTTTATGTTTTCGCAAACATCTTGTCTTTTTGATTGAGATGCTTAATACTACTTTTAGTAGCTTAAATATCAAAAATGTCCTAAGCTATGTTTCCTTCAAAAATAAATTTGTGTCAATCTTCAAAAAAAAATGAAACTAAAACTGAAAAATATACGGTTGGATAGCACTGAATAATTCATGCTGTCCAATGCTACTCAAATAGAATAGCTTAGGTCAAAAGTGTATTGTATTTTTAAGTTTAAAGTAACTAGTAGATAAGTATGTACATACACATTGTAAGATTTGATATAAGCGCATTTACTTGCCAACACATTGCTAAAGGTCGGCAAGATTTACATTTTATGTAAAAAAAGGGGTAAATAAATTAAATTAAAGTTCTTCTTTATATTTGTACTCAACTAAAGATAATGTGAACGACCTGGTTGGTTGTTCCCTGGTGCTAGGATATACTTATTCAATAGAATATATTGAGTAACATATATTTCCAAAGACTCCTTTAACTTTAAAATTTATTTCAGTTCTGGAATTTATGACTTATAACTTCGAATTAAATATTGAAATATCCAAGGATAGGCGCAAGAAATGAAACCTAGTGAGAGTGAATTAGCCAACGCTGTAAATCGACTGCTTGACATACCAGGAAGCAATGTGTATCTACCTACCTATTAATTATCTAGTTACCTATACTATAGTAAAAATTACTTAGGTGCGGTTAGTTTTTTGTTTTGAACCTATTGAATTGCCATCACGCTAAATACGCTGAAATCTTTGATGATATAGAACAGAATAGAAACACTTTATTAGCAATCGTTAGCTAGCTGTGGTCTTGGCTGGGCATTGTTCTGACCTTGTGGATGTTTCTTCTGGAGTTCCGCAAGGGTCAATCTTGGGACAATTATTATATTTATCCTACTTATATGATCTTGGCGACTGTTTCCTGTTTGCTAATAGAAATAGATTCAATAAACCTTCAGAGCGATTTAATCAGACTGTGTGACTATTATCATGACAACCGTATTGGAGTCAATATATATAAATGTTTACAAAACACCTTTACGCGAAAAAGAAATAAATTAGAATGTCAATATAAATTACTTGATGTGCCTTTAACACGAACATATAGCATTAAGGATTTAGGAATATTGTTTGATACAAAAATGTCAATGTCAGATCACATTCCTGCCAAAACTGAAAAAGCAAATACAGGAATCAAGGTTTCGTTATACGTGTAAGTCACGTTTTTTCAAGTTTAGAGTGTATAAAAGTTCTTTATTTCTCATATGTTCGTAGCGTCTTAGAATACTGCTGTAATATCTGGAACCCATATTATAGGCATATATATTGATAAAATAGAAACGAATATACAATCAAAACTTGTAAATGTATTAGAATATCGCCTTCAGCATTATGGTTCTAGTTATGAGGAATCGTGTAGCCAACTTAAATTAATGCAATTAAATATGTTATTTCTGTATGACGTGTGCAACGATAAAATTCAATTGATTCAATAACAATAAAAAGAAAAAAACACATTCAATTATTAATAAAAAATTTAAAATACTAAATTAAATGAAATAGGTAACAAAAGATATTAAAAAATAAAATAAAAATTATATAAAACAAAATAATTTAAAATAACTATGTGGTGCGTGATTCCGTGCTAAAAGGAGCTGACTCAGTCTATTGTCGGTCCGTGCAGAAGACACCAACACAGCACTGGTTTATAGCAGCCCCTCGTGACATTTTGGAGTTGACAGCTGGTGTAGCCTTCCCATCGTAATTATTTTTTTTGTTGTCAAAGGGAATGATTACTATCATAATATGCTGTTTTATGTTGAAAATGTATAGAGTTGACATAATGATAAATAAATAATTGTAATATATAAAATCAAATTATAATTTGTACAAAATTTATAAAATATCTATATCATAGGTGGAATTAGGTACTATCGCAGTGATTACTAAATTGATTATTTCAATACTGGCTATCAAACACGCCCGTGGGACTAGTTCTATTACTTTACCATTTTGCTATCAAACAAATAGAGGACAAACAGAACTAAGTTAATTTAGCAGTACATTTGTACACATTGCAAAAGTGGCAAGCCCACGTGCCACGCCGCGCCGTTTTAGTGTAATGGAGGGTCTAACACAGTGCGTACGTGATGAACATCGAAATACTCAATATATTGCCAATCGGCTTCACTCTACTTACATACTTTGCCATTTCGTATATTATTTGCGAAATAAATCGTGCCTACTCAAGAGTCACATTATTTTCAAGTATTCATGATTTTAAGGGTGATCGCTTACAGATATTGCAAAAAAATGATGTGTGGTTTTTTAGTATAAAAATATTCGGCGAGATGAGCACGACGTTCAGCTGCTGGTAATTGATATGCCCTGCCCATTAGGCAGTTATCATTACCAATGCAGAGCCGCTCAGAATTTTTGAAAAACCCAAAAAAATCTAAGAGGCCCCACAGTTGTGCTCGTCACCGTGAGAAATAAGATGTAAAGTCTAATTTGCTCACTAATTTCACTAGCCACGGCGCCTTGCAGACCGAAACACAGTAATATTTACACATACTGCTTCACGGCAGAAATACGCACCTTTGTGGTATCCATAATCTAGCCGGCTGTGCAAAGGAGCGTCCCACTGGTCTTAAACTATACGACAGAAGTAAAACATCATGAAGACGAGTTTTATAATACAAAGGCTCTGTTAATAATAAATACCATAATCACTGAGCGAGTCTCCTTAATCGATTCAAGCAGTTACTTTACCCAATCGATCGTTACATAGACGAGCTTGACAGCTCAATTTCATTAAAAACCCATACAATAAATTAAAATAAAATACAGATTTAAGCGATGAATCCTTTAAAGATTCACCTATCTATCTATTCAAATTTCAAAGAATCGCCCATCTATTCAAGCAGTCCATATATCTACATAATGTGATATTCATTTTGGTCCCCGGTGACAAAGGGTTTTACCGGTAAAAGTGCGGAAAGGTCTACATACATTTTCTATGTGAATGATAAAAGATACGAGTGCCCTCAATATATAATTTTACTTTCGATAATAAGTTAAAATAAATCTAAACACTGACGCATTATTAAGTTGTTAGTATATAAGGGTTTTATAAATTATTGTTGCTTAAATTTCCAACTTGATACCGACCGCATTGATAATAATAAATATGAAACTTCACCAATTTTAAGTTGAATATTTTCTATTCGAGCTTCAAACGCTAATGATAAACAAGTTTATCTTAATTTCTTATATATAAAATTCTCGTGTCACAATGTTCGTTCCCGTACTCCTCCGAAACGGCTTGACCGATTCTCATGAAATTTTGTGAGCATATTGAGTAGGTCTGAGAATCGGCCAACATCTATTTTTCATACCCCTAAGTAATAAGGGTTGTTCACCCTTAATTCTTTATTTTAAATTTTCGAACGAAATTTTTTGTTTTTATTTTTTTATAATGTGGCATTAAAACATACATACAACTTCAAATTTTCACCCATCTACGATCAACAGTTACTTTTATATCGCGATTTTAATATCGGCAATACAACGTTTGCTGGGTCAGCTAGTATTATATAAATCCAGTGTCCTGATGTTTGTTTCCAGTGAACTCATAAACTAATTAACGGATTTTAATGCGGATTACTACATGGAGTCCAGTTTAGTTGAAATTGAGAGGTTTTTATTTCGATTTGGGGCCTATAATTATTTTTATTTCCAATATTTGTTTTGTATGGACATATTGTCTATGAGAGAATTTATTGTCGCATGATTTGATTTTTCTGTTGTGAAACAATTTCATTATAATAACAGGGAGCATATTTTACGAAATAATTCTTGATTGCAGGAAATATTACTGACAAAATCATAAAAAATTATTAAGTATTTTTTTTATAATGTACAGAACAATGTCTGTCGGGTCAGCTAGTAACATATACAACGTTATATTATACCACGAGGTTAGTTCAAATAAACATGCCCCATAAGTAATAATTGAATGTAACAAGTTAATATTTTTGTAATTTCTTAATTAATTTCAAGCAAAGCTAGAAGTTATATAAAAGTCAACCCTACTCATTCAAATAAGGCCAGATAGCTGTACGCACCTTTTAACAAATAATATCCCAATAATCTCGCCTCCTTGCGAATATTTCTATAGCACTTTAGCAGCGCATAATAAAATGTTAAGTGGACAATAAATACCTCAATAAGTACCCAGATCTTCGATAGGACGCTTGAGATAAGGGTCTATATTATGATGTCTTTTCATGCCCTTCTTAGCTTGATGAGGGTAAACGAAGATATTTTCTTGTTAGGATTTGTTTAACTATTCTCCGAAGGTTCCTTGAAATACGATCTCCTATCGTAAGTAGCATGATGTAAAGGTCACGATTATTTCATTTTGCTGAAACAGTTATTTTGTTTCCCAATAGTCAATTGGGCTTTTCTAAATAGAATATAGAAGTTCTATTAATTTAATTTAATATATTATCGACATCTTTATTTTAACTATTTTTTTTTATGTAATATAACCACCACTTTCTTGGAGCATCAAAGAAGTCACAGGAGCGTTACCAGTCTTTTATATAAATACAGCCAATTGTTTTTTTTTATATTAAGATTAAGAATCCAAAGGATTTATGTAAACTGCATTATGATACAGTATGCATTATGGGTAATTCATTGCAATAATTGAATGATAGGAGACATTTTCATCTTGTTTTAGGTTGTAACTTTGACTTAAATTTTTGTTTATACAATTAAATAAACTTTCCTGATACAAAAAGACTGAAAATCAACAGATATAAGATTTTATTCCGATGAAATTAAAACATTCAACTTATTGCTCAAAATATTTATATAACTTTTTAATTAAAATGTATATATATTTTTATTGCGCCATGTAATCTTACTAAAACTTATACATATTTACTTGTGAAAATCAGCTATAAATAAAAAAATAATGAATTATCAAATGAATACTTTCAGTTTTATTGCGAGCCTTTTTTGAAGTTTTTAAGCTGTAACAATATTTTTGGCCAAGCTATTTATTTCACCTTTACCTTGCTTACTTTACAAGAAAACGTAACTTTTTTATTCTTTCGTTTAACTCTTGCAATAAGAAGAAGTATAGTTAAACTATTTCCATGCATAGTAAAATAGCCAATTTCGCCTGGAGATAACGCCCATAACCCAAGGTCAGGGCCAATGAGCGATACATTACCGAACTAGTGCTCGTAACATAAAAGACTCCGCTCCCGTATATTTGAATAAGTAAGGAGTCCTTGGCAGTTTGACAAGCCCTAGACGCGATAAGCCGGTTAGTTGCGTGGAGAAACTTGAACATTTATGAAAATGTGTCGTCTTAAGTGCTACGCGCTACGACGCTACGAGTACTACTGAATTAGCTACAGCTGAACGTAGTACTAGCAGATGTCATTTTATAGAAGCATCGTCGCGTTAACATTTAAAGGGCATAAAAGGCATTTATTTTCTCAAAATTTATTCATTTAGAATTATTTTTGATGTCATTTCTAATATACTAGATACTACTACCGCTTCGGAAACAAATGAGAGAGAAGAAGGGGCGCATGAAACTCTCCCAGCATTCTTTTTTTGCGCTCTTTTCAATAAAAATATACAATATTGTACAGTCATTTCTATCGCTATAAAATAATCATAATCTAGTCCCAGGCTGTCCAATCACTTAGATATGGATTTAAAGAATCATTGAGAGCAAAATTCAAAGAAAGTAACATCTTGACTGTTGCTTCTCAATATATTCTTGATAATGTAATGTATGTTCATAGGCACATAAGTGAATTTGCGAGAAACTGTCATAACCATAATGTTAACAGCAGGAACAGACATAAGCGAAAATGTTCAAAACAAAAATATTACGTTATTCAAAAGAATTGTTAAAAAACGTTTGTGTGGTAAAGGTTACTATAATATAAATGACTTTCTTAATGATACCACAGATTGGGAATGGAGCGACCGCCCTCAGGCTATTAAATAATAAGTTTAATTGTGCAATGTTACTTTGTAAATGTTACTTTAATTGTAAAACATATTTTTGATGAAAAAAAAGCCCGCTGAGTTTGTTGCGCCCATTCTTCTCAGGCCTTCATTTTGGAATGGGTGGTAGTTTTTTTGACTTTCAATAAGTGATGTCACATCCTATGTTGCATAAAACTATTTGAATTTGAATTTAGCTGTGGAGTAATAGGATTTACAACAGAGCCATTTTTTTATAAAAACACAAAACAGCGGCATTTTTATACATTACCATTATACATTTACCCTTAAAGCTATTATGTATCTTATGAAGCCTACTAGAATTAGTTACAAGCATTCCCTTATTTCTAGTATTATAATAATGAAAATCACTAATAAGAGCAAAAAGGTGACGATTTTTGTGAAGGTATATTCAATTTTCATAAATGTACTGACATTGAACAGTCATAATATTTATTTCTCTAAATATTATTAATTAGGTAGCATGATATGGTGTTGTGAAGGAATTATTAATTATTGGTAAATGGAAATAATCACTACGCTTTTTTTTCGATAACTACTTAATAATAATATATTTCAACTCTTTTATATTACAGCAAAACGCCACGTGGTTGATTGCAAAAATTATCTCGCACTCTTATCATAAACTAATTGTGCTTATAGTGTGAGGCATTGAGCTTCACCCCTTTGAGTAATAATTAAGTCATTCAACTGTAAACAGTTCGTAAACTTGATTGGAAATATCTTAATCTTGATTTGGAATTTTATACCGTTTAATGAGCTACATCAACTTAACTTTTGATCAATTAAAAAATATGGTGCCTAATTTCCTGATCATTTGCAGAGGCTTAAAGCATTTGAATGGAATGAAATCAATAATCCGAATTAACCTTGAAGTAATAAAAATTACTGAACATTTTATACGTATTTTTTTAGGGTTTTTACGATGCTTTTAGAACCTACATGAATTCTGTCAATAGAAGTTGAATTTGAACGAGTCCCGATTTTACGACTCTCCATGGCATTAAGGCTTTCGTCATACTGCAAGCTTCAAGCAGTAATCTTAGTTTTTTATTATTACATTCAAGCTTGATAGATTTTGTGTATTCACACACACACAAACATGTATGGCTTTTTCCGTCGGGGTAGACAGAGCCAACAGAACAATTGCTTCTATTCTACAAACCTCACGCGCTTCATCTACATTTATTAGTCTGTTCATAGTTCATACATACTAGCAGGTTCCGGGTGCTTCGGACGTTTCCTTTTTTTAATACGTCCCCAATTTCGTCAATGGATGTCCTACGAGGTCTCCCACGACCGACTTGCCCAAACTTATTGTGTATTCAGTTGTTAAATATATAATACACATGGTTAAATATATTAAATTAGAACATTTATCTAAATAACATTTAGATAAAATCCCAGCCGCTGAAAATTAACATCTACAAAAAATATTAAGAAAAGGATGCAGTAAATCTTATTGCTCACAGGGCCAAGCCGATAATCTAATTGAAATTAAATAAGTTCGGTATTTTTTTATTAAATTTAAAAAGAGCTCAATAAAAACTAAAACTATTATCGCTTAAGCTACGTTAAAGCTTGGTAAGTTTAGCTTTGAATGTGTTTTGTGCTTAAGCGAAGTAATACACAATAAGTTTGGGCAAGTCGGTCGTGGGAGACCTCGTAGGACATCCATTGACGAAATTGGGGACGTATTAAAAAAAGGAAACGTCCGAAGCACCCGGAACCTGCTAGTATGTATGAACTATGAACAGACTAATAAATGTAGATGAAGCGCGTGAGGTTTGTAGAATAGAAGCAATTGTTCTGTTGGCTCTGTCTACCCCGACGGAAAAAGCCATACATGTTTGTGTGTGTGTGAATACACAAAATCTATCAAGCTTGAATGTAATAATAAAAAACTAAGATTACTGCTTGAAGCTTGCAGTATGACGAAAGCCTTAATGCCATGGAGAGTCGTAAAATCGGGACTCGTTCAAATTCAACTTCTATTGACAGAATTCATGTAGGTTCTAAAAGCATCGTAAAAACCCTAAAAAAATACGTATAAAATGTTCAGTAATTTTTATTACTTCAAGGTTAATTCGGATTATTGATTTCATTCCATTCAAATGCTTTAAGCCTCTGCAAATGATCAGGAAATTAGGCACCATATTTTTTAATTGATCAAAAGTTAAGTTGATGTAGCTCATTAAACGGTATAAAATTCCAAATCAAGATTAAGATATTTCCACATTGGAAAAAGCTAAGGGATTAAATTTAAAACTAAATACAAAAAAGTCAAAAAATATCTTAAATGACACAACAAAAAGCCTTTTGAAAAAAAGATCAGAACATATAAAAACAAAACCAAAAGATAGAAAAACTAGAAATGAACTTAGTAAAATATTCAAAGAAACAAAAAATCAATTAAACAAGACTACGAAATATTTAGAAAAAGAATAATAGAAACCAATCTGGCTAAGTATAGAAGTACAAAACGAATTAATATCACATAAAAAAATGGATACAAAAACGGAGTAGGGGATCAATAGAAACGAATTCAAGAATAGACATACTAGAACAGGCTACTGACTACTACAGGAAGCTCTATAAATGTATGGATGGACACACAGAAAATGAAATTTTCGAGAACTCAAATGTTACCGACACTGATGTTATGGAAATCAAAGAGGCGGAAGTTATAAAACACATACAACAAATGAAATTGAATAAAAGTCCTGGTCCGGATGGAATCACGACCGAAGCTATAAGAATAGGAATACCCGCCATAATAACTCATCTCACTCGACTTTTCAACTTAATATTAACCACAGAAACCATACCCTTGCAGTGGACTATTTCAGAAATAGTACTGTTATACAAAAAAGGAGACCCTCATAATATAACAAACTATAGACCCATTAGTCTAATGCCTAGTATTTATAAACTGTTTGCATCAATAATACTAAGCCGGATCAACGCATAGATGCCACACAACCCAAAGAACAGGCTGGCTTCCGATACGGTTTCTCAACAATGGATCATATACATTCGGTCGAACAAATAATTGAGAAGTACAAAGAATATAATAAAACCCTCTACATAGCCTTTGCGGACTATAGCAAAGCTTTCAATAGCATTCGCCATCTGGAATACTCTAAATAATCTAAAGGTCAACTCAAAATACAAGATAAGAAAATATATATATATGAACAGAGTTTGCAAAGTTAAGTTAGAAACAAAAGGAAAAGACAACAGCATTGAAAGAGGAGTCAGACAAGGAGACCCATTCTCTCCTAAATTATTCATAACCGTACTAGAAGAAGTTTTTAACAACATAAACTGGGTGAATAGAGCTATTATGATCAATAAAGATTTCTTAAGTCATCTTCGATATGCAGACGATATAGTCATCTTTAATGAGAACCCAAAGCAACTGAAAACTATGGTTAGTCAGTTACATGAAGCAAGTGCCATAGTAGGCTTGGAAATGAATTTTGAGAAAACAAAAATTATGACAAATGGTCTATCAGTACCAATAAGCGCCGGATCAAAAACACTTGACTTTGTGAATGAATATATATACCTAGGAAAGCTAATATCCTTCAATAAAATAAGTCATGAAGAGGAAATAAGCCGACGAATAAATCTAGCCTGGAAAAAATATTGGAGCCAGAAGGAAATTTTAAAAGGAAACTACAGTTTAGAATTCATGAAAACGGTAATGGAAACCTGTGTTCATCCAACTTTGTTGTATAGCTGCCAAACATGGGTGTTTACGAAGAAAATACAACACTTAATTAGATACATAGCCAGAAGATAAGGAAGAAAACAAAACTAACTGATGCCTTAAATCAAGCATTAAAATTAAAGTGGCAATGGGCCGGACACATTTCCAGACTAACAGACGCTAGATGGACCATTCAGACCACAACATGGAAGGGACCTGCAGGAAAGAGAAATGTGGGTAGACCACATAAAAGGTGGACCGATGAGATTAGAGAGATTGGCGGAACTAACTGACTCGAAAAAGGAAAAAATAGAAAGGAATGGAATGGAATGGAGGAGGCCTTTACCCGACTGGGATCCATTTGAAAATGATGAAGAAAACTAACATAGTGCATGCATTATAACTTACTAACATAAAAGTTAATAATAAAATAATCATTTTGGTCGACTAACCGTACTATTATACTAACACAAAAATGTAGAAATCAAATGGAAAATCATTAATAAAGGCTTTATTATATATTATATATATATATATATTATTATTAAATGCTTCTACGATTTACCTGATTTTTTTAATTACACTAAGTGTGAGAATTAGTTATAATATGGTCTGTATTTTTAATATCATAAGAATCTATAAAACTTATTTATTTTACGTATAACATTGCTGTGCCCTTTTAGGGCGTCACATATTGGCTACCCATTAATATACCTACCACCCTATTGTAAAATGTGACATGCAATAAAATATTTTGATTTTGATTTTGATTGCACCTGGATTCGAACCCGGTACCTCCATCTTAGTCTTAATATTTTCACATATTTTGTACGATTTTATTTTTTCGTCGAAATTGATTTACTATTCGTAAAACAAATATAAAATTAATTAAACTGGAAAATTTGTCTTCACTTTCCAGATGGTTTTCTTAAATTACATCATAAATAACTTTTGAGCTTCCGTGGACTCAATAAAAGGACCTTTTGTACAACTAAACCAACTTTAACTATCCCATGTTTAAATCTAGGTAGCTGCAAACATTCTTAAAATGATGAATTTGTATGTTTATTTCAGAGGCATTTACGAGTATATAACATGTAGACTGTATTAAGTAATTCATTATTGTTTACTGGTTGGGGCAAGATATTTAAAAAATATTTTTTATGCTAAACAATTTAATTATATTAAATGTGAAAGCATCTCACAGAAGTAAAGTTTATTTTAAAAATGGATACTTGGCACAGCAATTGGTAATGAATTAATGGGATGGCCGTACAGCAAAAATGTTTTAATTTAATCAACTTTTAAGTTAATGGAAGTATTAATATTCTTAAAGAACTGTTAATAAAAGTTGGGTTATATTATCCTAGTTAATATTGATAGATAGAATGATAGAACTAAATTTATTTATTCCACAATGAGTGAAATTTACGAAACAGTTTATACATTGGAAATATTAAATCAGTTAAGTCTTATACTATTATGCTTAATAGTTTCGATTTTGTTGATATCTAAGGTTTTTCAGATTGTAAGAACTGCAACTTAAGTATTTTATCTTAATTTCACCTTAAAATATTTTATTCTCTTAAATTATATTGCCACTTGCGTTCTCAATTCTCGGACTTTAAGTAACTCTTAAGGGGTAAAATATGTGTAATTAATTCTTTTATTTTATTATTTTGGTATTAATTCTTTTTTTTTTACTTTTCCAGATATAACCTTAAAATTCGTACATGTTACTTGATTTCTGTTTTTAAAAAGATATTTTAAATTACACAAAATATTAAGTAGCTTATAGTTATATTACTGGAGTTGAATTTGAAAAATTAAGAAATTTGTAAAGTAAATAAATAGTTACTAATCTTTATTTCGAGTCCGTAATTGCATTATTGGCATCATAATTTAGGACTATTGAATTAGGATACACTGAGCAGCTAGCTATTAGTCTACTCAATTAAGTTGGGAAATACATAATTAATATCTCTCTAACTAGATCTACTTGATTGCTCATTTAAACTTAAATTGTTGTTTATCAATATAAAAATTTTGTTTAAAATAAAATATCTTTAAGGTGTCTTTTAGCTTTTAGACATGTTTCAACGGGGCAACAAACCACTCTGCACAATAAAAATAGCCTTAACATGCTTGTATGTTTTTATCTCAATATGTGAATCTTCTCATTGCTATAAATCGTTTACACTATAAGACGTTTCTGACGAGTACTACATCGAAAACGAAAACGAGTACTATCTACAACCTATCGAAAATATAAACATATTTTTGTTTAATTTTACTGATAATTATTTACAACTGGACTTGGCCAATAGTTTTACATGAGCAGAAACACTAGCAGCCAGGCTAGCCTGAGTGTGTTATTAATCAAATATTGAGCTTCCTTGTGCGGTGTTTCCGGGACGATACGACATGGGTACCTTCAAAAAAAAAAGCGCGTACACCTTCCTTAAAGGCCGGCAATGCTCCTGTGATTCCTCTGGTATTGCAAGAGTTTTTCCTCCTATTCCATAAAAAAATCATTAATATTTGTATTTCTTTTACAATCAATCAAATTCTTTATTTGCGTATATACATGTTACAATCTTACATCTCTACCAATAAAATTGGCATAAACTTATACCTGAGTATAAACCAAGAACATGTAAAATGTTTACAAATAGACATTTCGCTTATGATTGGTTTATTCGGAGGTATAACGTTTCCCGCGCTTATTTGCCAGGCTGATTGATGTTTGGAAAACTTTAGAAGTATCATTATATTGACAGTGTTGTCAGTGATATAGTCGACATTTTGCATATTCTTGATTTGTTCTCAGGTATAAATTTATACCAAGTTTATTTGTAAGGCCGTTACAGTTTCACATGTTTCGCCAGGCATGCAAATTAATTGAATTCAATAAATGGTAAAAGTAATTAAACACATAACAAATTGGAGTACACCAGACAAGCTGTTTCTGTATCAGTTAACTATCATATATTTTAAACATATGTGCTACAGAACTGAGTCTCAAAGATTTGGCTAAGCCAATCGTTTAATGTGACGCCCTATTGTAATGTAGCAGGTTCTATATGTTTATGCTCCTCTCCGTCTACAATACATCCATCTTTATTTTCGACATTAGGTGCAGTAAGCTTAATAATAAAATTCAAATACCAATAATGTTTAGTGTCCTAAGCCGTTAGATCCTGTCATTTAAAGCAGTATACAAAATCAGGTGGAGCGTTATTTACTTCGTCATACGTGAGTTTATTTCCACTTATATTATATGATATTTTGATTATTATCTGAAAATCATACTCTTATTTATTTTATCTACAAGATTAGATTTTTTTTTATGTAATAGGAGGACAAACGAGCGTACGGGTCACCTGATTATTATTATTATTTTTGTCATTAATTACATAAGGCCGGCAACGCTCTTGTGATTCCTCTGGTGTTGCAAGAGAATGTGGGCGGCGGAGATCACTTAACACCAGGTGACCCGTACGCTCGTTTGTCCTCCTATTCCATAAAAACACTTTTATTCGCAGATCGCTTCAACTCAAAAGTAAGAGCATATAATATATTCATATTGGTTATAGATTCATCATTAATATTAGTTAGGAAGATGATCGGTCCAATAAATGATCCATGTGATACCCCCTTATTTTAAATGTGTCACGGGAATTCGACCTCTTTATAAGAAAAGTGTCTTAGTGCCCACAGGACAATCTTTCTTTTAGCAACACACACGTAAAAGATTAAAAACAAAAAACATGCTGTTTTGTATCAATGATAATATATATAAAATTGCTTTGAACTTTTATTCAACAAGCGAGCTAAAACTTCGAAACGACTAGAAAGCTTCTGAAAACAAAAAGCTTCACCTTCCTTAAAGGCCGGCAACGCTCTTGTGATTCCTCTGCTGTTGAAAGAGAATGTGGGCGGTGGTGATCACTTAACACCAGGTGATACGTACGCTCCTTTGTCCTCCTATTCCATAAAAAAAAAAAACACTTTTATTCGCGGATCGCTTCAACTCAGAAGTAAGAGCATATAATATATTCATATTAGTAAAAAATTATATTTGTAGAATGTCAAAATAGTGAATTACCATTTACAACTATTTTTTAAGGATGTAAACGGTTATTAAGTCAATATTTACACCTTCATATTTTCTAATTATAATCTATGCAAAGTGTTGCAGCTGAAGTAAAACTTACTTTAGTGAATAAATTAAAAATGTAAGTAAAGAACAGTAATTTAACTCTTGTTTATAGTAAAAATGAAACCTTAAATAGTAAACAAAAGCCCATTCAACGTACAGTTTGACCGTGGTCTCACCGCCAGCCGTCAGCAGTGGCCTCTCTTAATAAAAATAATTTGCCTTTGATGTCATTAACTAGTTTGGCACAAACTCGGAAGTAAGATTTTCGTTACGAAAAGAAATTTTATTAAAATTTTAACTCGTCATACCCTTTTCTATCAGTGGCTTTGAAGAGTTATGCCGTTCTTTATTTCCTTAATTATATTTTAACGAGCTTCTCAAATTTAATAAACTTGTAGACTTTTTCTTTTTATACGTAGGCTTTATTTTACATTTAAATTAGTGATTTACTGTGTTTCTTTTGATTGAGATTTTTATTATAATACTAGCTAACCCAGCAAACGTTGTAGTTGTATGTATTTTTTAATGCTGACTCATAATCAAACAAATTTAAAAAAAAAATGTCAAAAAAATTAAAAAAAGTTATTTGGCGTAACATTTAGGGGGATGAAAAATAGATGTTGTCCGATTCTCCGACCTACCCAATATGCACTCAAAATTTCATGAGCATCGGTGAAGCCGTTTCGAAGGAGTTTAATTACAAACAACGCGACATTACAATTTTATATATTAGAGATAAAAACTTTAAGTATAAAATTGCCATTTTGGTGAACTGGCTACTAAAAAAAACCTCCTGGGTACGAGATTTTATAGTGAAATTTACGTGGTAAAATATTATCTTCTCATGAAGCAAATACAACATGCCTTTACAGAGTTTGTTGAGCCCAGTTCCCCAAAGTCCTACCGCAAAGGCATAAATTACTTTCCCGTGATATAGCAGTAAAAATTAAGGTGAATACTTTGATTAAATAGATATATTTTTCAGTAGAGTTGAGTTGAAGCATGGGGAACCCCCAAAATTTATTGTTTTTTTTTCTATTTTTGTGTGAAAATCTTAATGCAATTCACAGAATACATCTACTTACCAAGTTTCAACAGTATAGTTCTTATAATTTCGTAATAAAGTGGTATTGACATACGGAAAGACCGACAGACAGACATAACGAACCTATAAGGATTTCGTTTATGGCTATTTGGCTACGAAAACCTAAAAAATTTCGAGTTTAGGTGCTCTCTAAACTACGGC
The DNA here is from genome assembly GCF_905404315.1 of Leptidea sinapis. Classification (NCBI taxonomy): domain Eukaryota; kingdom Metazoa; phylum Arthropoda; class Insecta; order Lepidoptera; family Pieridae; genus Leptidea; species Leptidea sinapis. Next base: position 4,081,675 of record NC_066280.1, read on the forward strand.
TCTAAGTCTCAAATCTAATCCCGTCTTTCTCCTCGAGGTTTGCAACTGGAATAGATATCTATCAATCAGTTCGTGTTTTGGTTTAGTAATTTAGGCTGAAGGTTTTATCAGTCGAGGCTCAGTTGTTTTCTAAATTAAACTGTGCTTAATTAGCTCTTTCAGGTTTAGTACACTTTAAATAAGAGATAAGAATTTGTGTTAAGCCCGATAATTTCAAGGCGCTGCCACGATCACTGCGCGGGTTTCAATGGTGTTTGTCTTTCATTGTTTATAGCTGTACTTGAACAAACTGCTTACATTTATTAAAATAAATTTTCAACGGTAATTTTGATGTAAGTCTTTATTTATATTTTATACTAGCTGACCCGGCAGACTTCGTACTGCCTCAAGCGAAAAGTAAAAGTCGTAAACTTTTGTCTAAAATAAATTTAAAACAAACAAAAGGAATCCTTTTTTTATTTAAACAAAAAAAAATACTCGGTATGAATGAAACTATATTATTACTTTCGATTTTTCCTGAAATACTGGCTATTTATAAGGTTTCAATTTGATATTGACAGACACACACAGTGTGATCTAATTAGTTATTCATCATTATCATCTAATTAGTTATTATCAAAATCAAAATCGTTGTTTTTATTTAATTTCTAGCATTTTCATATTTATTCACCTTTCAAACCTTCTCTGGACTTCCACAAATAATTCAAGACCAAAATTAGCCAATTCGGTCCAGCCTTTCTCGACTTTTAGCGAGACTAACGAACAGCAATTCATTTTTCTATATTTAGTATACCGCTGAAACTATACTGCTGAAATACCGGAAGTCCTGTACTCTATGGACAGCTAAATCATTAGGCGTTGCACAGAGTCAACGACGCAATATTTTTAGTGTTCCTAAGTGTTATTTAACCTGATTCCTGTGGTCTAGTTCCAACATCACATGTCACAAACTCTTCACAGTGCATTTTTCAGGGAATTTTCTTCCACGCACAACCAAACTATGGAAAAAGCTTCATATACCACATACGCCTAGCTGTCAGATACGCCTTCATTGTGAAATCTTTCCAGGACGATACGACATGGGTAAATGCCAAAGTCCTTAGTGCAAAATAAAACAAATTTAAAAAATATTGAGAATTTTGACAGCCAGTGGTTATTTCTTAGATAAGATAAAGGTAATTAAAATTATGGCTAATAGATGCTTTTATAGTTTAAAAGAATTCTTTAGCCAAAAATAATAGTATTTAAATGTAATTTTTTGAAAGGTTTATTGACAACTTATGTTTATTTTATATTATATTATAGAATTAAAGCTATGTAATGTGTATTAATGACGTATAAATATAAAAATTACAATATTGACAATCAAATATTTGTATGCCGATATATTGGCGAATTGTGCTGTACACCAATTAATTGTTAACAACTATGTTACCACGATTTATACAAATAAATCATTTTATTTCATTTCATAAAGATCGGTAGGGTAACGATTTTGTAAGAACACAATATATTTGAGCAAAAACTAGACTACGAAAATATAAAATTAATGTTGAGAAGTCTATATATTTTTAAGTACCACACCTCAAAAAAATACAAATTATTTTTAGAAGCTCTAACAGAAGAAATGGGTAGATATTTATAAAATATGTGATATCATTATCGAAAAGATAATATGTAACAATTTTTTTTATGAAAATTAGAGACAAGACGACCAGGACGTTCAGCTGATGGTAATTGATACGCCCTGCCCATTACAATGCAGTGCCGCTCAGGATTCTTGAAAAACCCCAAAAATTCTGAATGGCACAACTGCGCTCGTCACCTTGAGACATAAGATGTTAATTCTCACTTGCTACGGCGCCCTTCAGACCGAAACACAGTAATGCTTACACATTACTGCTTCACGGCAGATATAGGCGCCGTTGTGTTACACATAATCTAGCCGGCATCCTGTGCAAAGGTGCCCACTGGTGATTAAGGAAATAATCGAAGAGTATGAATTGTGGATAAGTATTCAATATAAACTAATCCAATTTAAATCCAGCATGAAATCAAATCTGCCATAATATGAACACGATTTTAATTATAGCGAATCATAAAATTTTATGTTTTAAAACGGGAAAATCTAATTTTCATGGCACGTAACGATTTAACCGTGGTAAGGTACGGCGGTAAACACAGAATGCCTTTCAAAGTTCAGATAGCGGAACATTCGTGCGGGAAATATCCTGTTTAAAAGTTAAAAAATTTGTCTCTGTGGTAAATAAAGGTTTTCAACGATTGTTATTTGGAATATATTTGATATGGTTATAATATTATGTTGAATAATATGAAACGGTCTTATGATTCTATAGGATTTAAACAATATGTTATGTTTTTAAAGTGATAACCCTCAATTCTAGGATTAATACACAAATAAAATTTGAAAAACAATTTTATGAACGATGCGGGACTCGAACCCACGACCTCCGGCGTTCCGTGCCGGTGCTCTAACCAACTGAGCTAACCGTTCGAGTAACGCCTCGTTACAAAATCTTGTTTGCTTTGTTCAACTCTCAGGTTGTGGCTTCATCTACAGGAGGCCTACTCCTAAAATCGATATTCGATAAATCGTGGCATTAGTCGTATCGACCTACTCCTTTTTCATCTACAGTTTCATCGTAATCAATGTCGAAACGATGATTGAACGAACGAAACATTATTCGATATTATCGGTCCTAACCCTACTCTTAGTTGAAAATGTCAGAGACTAATATTCAAATTTCACAAATAATCAAACGTCACTTTTACGATAATCTCAACGACACCTCCTAAACTGTCGATGCTATTATCGTTTCAAGTTGTACAGATATATTTGCCATACAATATACATACTTAATAAATATTATTGAAATAATTATATGTGATTTACTATTCAACAGGATTTTTTTACTACTAAGTCATTTAAGTCATTTTGTTGATCGCTTATGCGTAGAAATAATGTAAATGGACGCCTGAGAAATAGGAAGTCGACGAGAAGGGTTGAGTTACTTTTTTTTACATTTTATTATCCGCAAGTTTTGTATTATTTATTCAATTTTAAATGGTCATATTATATTCATTACATATTTTTTTTACATTTACATTATGTGTAAATGATACCAAATTGGTAGTGCAGAGTCTGGCATACGATAAGGAATTCGAACATTTGTTAGAGTAGGATAGTTGCGATATATTCGAAGTATTATCGTATCATTCCGAATGTAACGTTGACAATTTTGCGAGTAGACCTCCAGGATCTACGGTTGCGGTTAAAAAGATCATACAATTAACTGACATACGGCGCGACTAGTTTACTTTAGGTATTCCTTAGAATTATGTCCTATGGTATATTTCTATGGGGTAACGCTGCCGATATTAATACAATATGTGTGCTGCATAAGAGGGCTATTCGCGCTATTTATAATCTAGATCCTAAGGAATCATAGAGAGCAAAATTTAAAGAAATTAATATCTTGACTGTTGCTTCTCAATATATTTTTGATAATGTAATGTATGTACATTCACATAAGTGAATTTGCTAGAAGCTTTCATAATCATAACGTTAACACCACGAACAGACATAAACTTATACCTAATGCCTGCTAGTCGGCTAAGTCGAGTTTATAAGTCTTTTGTGGGGCCATGTATATGCTTTTACAACAAGATCCCAGAAAATGTTCAAAATAATAGTATTACGATATTAAAAAGAATTATTAAAAAACGTTTGTGTGGTAAAGGCTACTATAACATAAATGGCTTTCTTAATGATGCCACAGATTGGGAATGGAGCGACCACACTCAGTCAATTAATTAACAAGTTTAATTATACGATGTTACTTTATAAACATATAATTTATATTTTAAATAAAAATATTTGAATTCAAAATGTAAAATATTACATCTATAAGAGAGATTTTAAGCCAGACGTTTTACATCTTCTTAATATATATAAGTTACGTGACACGTTGTTTGTCCGCGATGGACTCCTAAACTAATGAACGGATTTTAATGGGGATTACTTCATAGAGTGCAGTTTAGTCCAACTTGAGAGATACGATACTTTTTATTTCGATTTGGGACCTATAATTATTTTTATTTCCAATATTTGTTTTGTATGCACATATTTTCTGTGAGAGAATTTATTGACGCACGGTTTGACAGTTCTGCTGTGAAACAATTTCATTAAAACGCATTAAAGGAGCATTTTTTACGAAATAAATCTTAATGTATTGAAATACTAGCTGACCGGGCAAACGTTGTTTTACCATATAAAGAATAATTCACGCGATAGTTTTATAAATAATAAATAGCCTATGTGTTATTCTGGTGTGTAAGCTATATTATTGTAAAGTTTCATCAAAATCCAATCAGTAGTTTTTGCGTTAAAGAAGTTCAAACATAAATCCAGACATACAAACTTTCACATTTATAATATTAATAGGATTATTGGCAAATTCCTATAAAATAGTATTTTTTTTTTATTATCTACAGAACAACGTCTGTCGGGTCAGCTAGTTTACAATGTATTGTTTATGTTAAGATTAAATTTAATAAAATTTGAAAGAATAATTAAATAAGAGTATGGAAAACCTTTTGTGTATATTATATATAATATATAGATGTTTACTCCTAAAACTCCAATATACATAATACTGACATAACACAAATTGCGGAAACTCCTTTTGTTGAAAGATGAAAAACTAAATAATGAAGTAAGAGAGAAGCTTCTTTCTGTCGATGAAGTCGTGAGACAGAAGTATATAAAGCGTTATTTTGCTCCAGAATAATATTTCGTTTTTAATAAAGAGAAGTAACTCCGAAACACAAACGATGTCTCAGAGCGGAATCTAATTTAAATGTAATATTTTCTTCTACCGCGCAATTTAAGTTTCTGAGAGTATTTTGTAAACAAAGTTGTACTTATAGAATTTGTTAATTTGCCTCAGAGCCCAACTAAGTGCTAGACTTCCTGAAATTAGTAGAGCACTTGATTAAATGTTTGGTGCAAATCAAAAGTGATTAACGATAATGTTATATAATATTTAATGAAATATTAATTGCATTTTTAAATTATTTTAGGTAATTTTAATTAATTTTTAGAATCTTATAAATCTTTCGTATAAATGTTAGCGAATAACAAAATTTTACAAGAGAATGAATCAACAAAATAAAGTATTTTTCAGATATGTATCACCCATTGTATGTTAGTAGAATAAATATTTTTAAATAATAAAAAGAATAAATAATTTAATATATTATCATAATATTTAGAGACAAGGTAATTTTTAATAATGCATGTTTGGATTATGCTATTTATCATAATATTGACCATTATTTTGGTAAAAGTGCCAGTGAGAATATTATGGATCAAAAATTATTAGTATTTGTAATTTCTTCTATATTTGTTAATTATATTTGCAATGGCTCAATGATAAGTGGTCAATAATTAATTTAAATGCTATTCCGCTCATTTTTAAATTTATAGTATATATTGTGATTTTATATTACTGTGGGCTTTATTTGAGTATAAAATAAACTCTTTAATTTTTTGCGATAATTTAAAAGTACTGCAACCTGAAAGTGTTGGGAAGCTAGAATGATGTATACTTGGATTTACGGTTGCACCAGTGAAATGCGTTGATAGCACTTTGTACATTCACGCAACTCTGGCCATGGATGGATTTAAAGATAACAAATGAAGCTGGATTTATCAACGTAAAATCCTAAATTACATTTAATTTTAAAGTAATATATTTTTAGTTATACATCAATATTTATGAGTATTTAACACAATTATTAATATTATATATATTCAATCCCTAATATTAATTTTCTTAATATACCATTCACCACATCAATATAATTTATTTTTGAAAAAAAAACCTACGATTATTATTGTGTCACTTGAATAGTTAATTCAAATAGATCATACAAATTCACCCACACGCTGTCGCTTATTACTTGGCTTGTTCAAGTATGCGCAATGGGAAAGTCCCCTTTCATCGTCGACAATTAGAAACGCAACCCACAATACCCTGAATAGTGCGGATAATTCCCTGGGAACACCAAAGACGTTCAAAAGTCACTGAGGTGGGAGTCAATTTACATGAAATACGTGAACAAATAGTTCGAACTAGATATATGTAGAGCAATTTGAATAATCATTACTCGTGCTGACGTCAATAACTTTTACGACGATTATTTTGTAATTTAAATACATAACATAATAATATACCTAAACAATATGTTATGTTTTTAAAGTGATAACCCTCACTTCTAGGATTAACCGGCGTTCCGTGCCGGTGCTCTAACCAACTGAGCTAACCGTTCGAGTACCGCCTAGTTATAAAATTCAGTTTGCTTTGTTCAACTCTCAGGTTGTGGCTTCATCTACAAGATCTACTTTACAGTTGATAACCTGCTAAACCCTATTATTTGAATATTAGGAATTTGACTTGAGATGTCGCTCTTGTTTTCAAATTTTATTTGTATAATAATATGCGATATAATTAGTTGAATTATTATATATTATATTATAATAAATTTTTCCATCTGCCGATTTCATTAACACTAAGTCACTACTTACACTCTGGGGGTCTATCAGACAACGCACATTAACCAACGAAATTGTTCCTGCTTAGTGCCCGGACTTTAGTAACGTCTTATTTAGATTTCTAATACACTGTATATTAGGTTGATATAAAACTTTAAGTATTATTTAGTGTGTATTTCTAATTGGAAGTTAAATTGACATAGCGTTTCTAATCTTATTTTTTTCTTTTCAGATTATGAGCCCCCGAATGGGGCTGAGCCTAGGCAAGGCGCTATGTTGGGAGTCACTCTTTTCGTCCTCTCACATATAGTTGGGTGTCAATTCACAAAAGGTAAATGCAGTCTTAGAGTCAGTTAAATAAAAAAAAAACACAAAATATATCGACTTCAAACATACATGTACTAATACTAGGCTATAGGCAGAGTATAAGATTAAGAAAATTTAGGAAGCGTGTTTAGAGGCGAAATTGACGACGAGTACGTCTACCTCGGATAAACAATCCAGTTAGGCAGATCCAATTCCGCGTAAAAGGTCGTCACTCGTCTAATCAAACTCGGATGGACAGCGTTCGGGAAGCTCCGTAAAATCTTCTCGTCCCAAATACCACAGTGTCTGAATACGAAGGTTTTCAGCCAGTGCGTGTTACCAGTGATGACTTACTTTTGTGTGACTACTTACTGGAAGTGGAAAGAGCCTAAAGAGTACTTATAATGATTATGCACTTTAAGCGACAAGGTTTTTCTACAGAACGCTTGTATCGCAGCTCTGTAACCTATTTATGGGTTTAAAGTCGGTGCCAAGCCAAACGAAATAGCAGGTACCTTTACTCGCCACGCGTGACTTTGAGCGAGATTGCTTCGTCTAGAACCAAAGCCGACAGTACGGCTTACGCCATGGTCGGTAGACTGGCGATCTTGTGATATACCTAACACATACATGGGCGGTGGCTATTGAAAGCAAGGGGGAAGGCCTGGCAGTTAGCCTGGATATAGCGAAGGCCTTCGTGTATGGCACAAGGCACTCCTCGCAAAACTTCCGTCATTTGGGCTTCCCGAGAGCTTATGCAAGTGGACCTGTCGAGTTGTCGTTATTGCTCGAATCCCAAGCCCGTAAACGCTGGAGTGCCCCAAGGCTGTGTGCTATCTCCCACACTGTTTCTTCTGCATATCAATGATGTGTTGGACACCTCCAACATACATTGCTGTGCAGACGATATCACTGGTGATGCCGCGGACACGGGCCATGCAGGTCTCTCTCGGGAAATCGTCGACCAATGCTGAGAGAAACTTGTGTCTTCTATCGAGTCCTCTCTCGAGATGGTAGCGGGATGGAGTAAGTTGAACCTTGTCCAATTTAACCCCTAGAAGACTCAAGTTTGCGCGTTTACCACTAAAAAAAACCCCATTTGCCGTATCACCGCTCTTCGACAACACTTCCCTTAAAGCCTCGCATAGAATCTGAATACTGGGTCTCGAAATCTCGAGCGATTGCCAATTCCGTGGCCATCTGGAGGGCAAAGCCAAGTTGGCTTCGAAGAAGCTGCAACGCAGAGCAGCTCGAATTGTCGGGGACCTAGTGCTCTGTGAAGGGCTGGATCACTTGGCGTTGTGTAGAGACGTCACTTTATTATGTGTCTTCTACCGCATTTATCACGGGGAGTGTTCCGAAGAGCTGTTTTAATTAAATTCACTCTTTATTAAGTTTATTTTTTGTTTACTTTTCAGTTTTTCAAAGTCGGTTTTTCAAACGTAGTTTTTTTTTATAATGTTTGTTCACATACCATTCAGTGACCCGTACGTTGCTCGTTGGTCCTCCTTGTCCACGAAGATACCTCCACTTTAAATTGAATTTTATTTATTATACGTTCTGTATATAAATGCAAAAACCAAAAAAAATTTTGGAGTAACTTCAATTTGAGAGTGAGATCAATCTGAGAGAAAAATAAACATCGGTACATTAACGGTAGACATAAGTAGAGTAGAGTAGAGACATGAGATAACAAATATTCAAAATAAACTCACCAATAAAGTGAAAATTGAACAGGCTTTGTCTAGCAACGTATCAAATTGAAGTATGGTAAAAAATTTTAGGCATAACGGTACAAATTTTATAACATTCGATTGTTCAGCGGACATTTGAGTATTAGAATACACTTTAAAATACATTCTAAAAAAAATCAAGTGATATAGATTAATTGGGCAGCATTGTTCTAAACAAATTATTTTTCAAGCTTTCACGATGTGCTCGGATTGAAGTGTATGGAAAAAATTCTATGAATTTGATAACAATTGTTTATAGTCAGATTAAAGTCAATTCATCTTTAAATACGAATAGCTAAAAAACAAGATAATGTAAACATACTCATTATTCATGAAACCGTAATACAGCATATTGTTTATATTAAAATATGTTTTTATTTAATATCCGTTTTGTTGATGAAATTGATATGTTGTGCAAACATTTCATATTTTTCATTATATTTCCAACAATGTTATCTCATATTTTATGTATCTAATACCAATAGTTGCTCGTATCCTATAAGAATAATATATTAAACCTTCGTTTATCCATCAATCCCACGCATTTTCTCGATAATCAATCTATTTGAGAATTTGCAAAATCATTTGCATACATATATCGTGAAGTTAGTTGATGAATCTGCCTCTAGTATAGATTTTTTTTATGACAATAAGGGATCTTCTCCTTGAGATGTTAAGTCTCATTTGCCCAGTAATTTCACTAGCTACCACCTTCAGACTGAAACACAATAATGAATACACATTACTGCTTCACGGCAGCAAAAGACACCGTTGTGGTACCCATAATCCTGGCGCAAAGAAGCCGCTGGTGTATAGTGTGCTCTTACATTCATCATTTACTTAAATTCAAGATATTGCTTAGCAAGTGACACAGGCAACTTTTGCTACACGGCTAGATATGCAACTCGTTATAAAATATATAGTTCGTTCATACCCAAACTCAAAGCAAAAATAATTTTAAACCGACTTCAAAAAAGGAGGAGGTTCTCAATTCGTCGTTATGTTTTTTTTTATATTTGTTACCTCAAAACATTCGACTGGGTGAACCGAATTTGATGATTCTTTTTATTTAAAAGCTGGTGCTTCCCGTGTGGTCCCATTGTAATTTGGTCCAGATCTGACAATGGCGTCCATGAGAAAACCATAAAAGTCTTAAATTTGCTATACACACGCATAGCAAAGTGGATGATAAATTTATGATTAACTCAATATCGCGCAAACCGATTTCGATGATTCTTTTTTTATTGGAAAGGATATACTTCAAAGATAGTTTGGTGATAGTTTGGTTAGGTTCTGATTACGAAATCCATGACAAAGTAACGGAACTCTTCAATTCTTAGTAGCGGAAGGACACCGATTCCAAAAAGGACAATAATCGTCACTAGAATTAGATTAATTATTTAGATTGTATAAAAACACGCAATTATTTTGTACTTTTTAGTGCATATTATATCTATGGTTTTGAATTAGTGTTTTTGAAGTCGGTTGTTTTTTGTTAAAAAAATTTATAAAACCTTATTTTTTTGCCTGTTTAAAAGAAGTGAATTATAGCAAAACTTTTATTACATCGTTCTCAATTGTTTGTGCATTACAACTGGCCGCGCAGTAGAGGTGAAACTGAATTTTTTTATTCGTTTAGGTCACGAAAATGACTCTTATGAATGTGAAAAATAGTTTTTTCTTATTGAATCTACCGCTACTTGGTAAAGGGTTGAGCTAATGAGAAGAAGTAGCAAGAACTCTTTTCAATGCAACTCTTTTAAATAAAGATTTGCATGTTCATTGTTTTACAAATCATTTCAATTACAATATAATATGTAAAGTGATGCAACAAACATTCTCAAACGTCAAATAGTCAATGCCTTACACGAGTAAGTCAAAAAAGTAAATGTATATTAATCCAAAACAAAAGTTATTGAGTACAGTAGATGCATCATTCACAAACTACGTAAATAAGTAAAGGTATTCTGTGAGCATTTTGTAAGGGATTATATATATTAAGATATATATTTATATAATAACTTTTAAGAATCTGAAGCCGAGCCTCCGGCAACAGGATCATCCTGCCACCACAAGCAGCGCCCGTTCACGAGCATGACGCATGAGCCAGCCATCGCCTCCCTCAACCATATTTTAGGGAAGGGGATGACCCGTCCCATGTCGCCGCCACAAGCAGTGACATTAAAGCGAGCATGACGAAACCTGTAACGAGAACTCAAGCAAACTAAAAAAAATAATCTTAATCTACATATCATGCAATACTCACCAAATACAATTTGACTATTCTGCTTAAAGTTGTAATTAATATTTATATTTTTATATTTAATATAATTATATAATTTAGTAATCAAATCAAAATCACTTTATTCATGCAGGTCAAGGAAATAATAAGAAGAAGTGGTCAGAAACTCATTGTGACAATAACTCACTTACAAATCATTTCAGCTACAATATATGTAAAGTGATGCAACAATAATATTCAGACTACAAATAATAAAAAAATACATGTAAATAAATACGTAAAAACAAGTGTTATTGAGTACAGTCATGGCCGACTATTACTGTATCAACAATAATAGTTGGTAATAAATAAAGGCATTTAGCGACCATTATATTAGCAATTTAAAAAAATATAATATTTACTTTTAAAACCATGAAGCAAAGCTTCCGGCTACAGGATCATCCTGCCACCACAAGTAGCACCCGTTCACGAGCATGAAGCATGGGCCAGCCATCGCCTCCCTCAACCATATTCTAGGGAAGGCAACGACCCGTCCCACGTCGTCAATGTAAATGTAATCATACTATTATAAATATAGTTATAAGATTTGTTTTGTTTGAATAAAATATTTATAAAACGAGTATTAAGCTTAATGTAAAAGGTCGAGCTCTTAAGTATCCATTGTTTGAACAAAATATAGTCTAAGCAAAGAATAGGTAATATTTCGATTAAAGTGAGATTATCCATAGGCAAACCAGCGTAAGTGGAATGATCCTACAAAATAATTAATCTTTAATCATAATTGCATATTGAAATCTTAGAAAATATATTTTATATATTAAATAGGTATATCTTAAATATTTAGACGAGCAATTCTTTTATCTCTATCTCGGTATCTCGGAATTGGCTATAACGATTTGGATAATATTTACCACATAGATTATTGGGGTGTAAACAACGATCTAACTAGCCTTCATCTTAGAGAACACTCACTTTTGACCCAGTTTTTATAGCTTCTTCTTCTTTTAGTACTTTCTTCTATCGGAGGTGGGCGATCATTAAGGCTAACTGGATTTTATTCTCCGCTGCCATAAACAGTGATTTTGTATTCATTGTGAAACACTGGCAGAGGTTCTTAAGCCAGGATGTTCGTCTACGGCCAAGTCTTCGTTTGCCTTTTATCTTTCCTTGTATTATGAGCTGTAGCAGTCCTATTTAAAATTTCGAATTATATGGCCCAGATATTCTAGCCTTCGCCTTTGTACACATTTGAGTAACTCTGTGGACTTTCCCACTCTCTTCAACACGGTGGTATTGTGAACGTGATCTCTCTATGACATTCGCATCATTCGTCTATACCAACATTTCGAATGCTTCCAGCTTGTCGCTCATCGGTTGCATTAAAGTCCAGCCTTCAACCACATACAATAAAACTGAGAAACCACAGCACCGTGTTACAGTTGTTCTATAGCCTAAATCTTTCAATTTTTTAGCGTTGGCAAAAAACGGATTAAATTATTTGTCTCTTAAGTTGATTGCACCAGTCTTTCCAGGAGTATTCCATAAGTACCTTCGAAAAATGCGCGTACATGTTACAACACTATTTTGATAACTCTATCCAGAAGAGTATGAGTTGTGGGATTCACTTCTCAACTGGTGACTCATACGCTCGTTTGTACTCTTCTTCCATTAATAATAGATCCTAACGCAAGAAGCGTTATAAAACCTGATACATTGATTAGTTTCTTCTTAGTTCAATTTTGAATGAGTATAATATATATTATCAAATTTATTTATCTATACTAATATTATAAAGAGGAAGGATTTGATTGTTTGTATGTTTGTTTGCATTGAATTGGCTCCGAAACTACTAAACCGATTTGATAAATTTTTTCACTGTTCGAAAGCTACACTATCCCTGGGTGATAAAGGCTATATTATATTATTTTTTTTAGTAGTAAATCCTTACTAAAACTCCAATTATGTAAACCGAGGTGTAAAACAAATTACCCAAAATATTTTTTACATCGCGTGTGCTGCGAAAAGTATTCATGGCTTTGCAGTACACATAATTATTTACAAAAAGTGTTGCGACAGCGTATTATGTTATGAGTGTTCTTTTATTTTTTCTTTTGTGCTGTGTGTACGCACACGAAGTTGCGGGGTATCGGCTAGTTTTATTATAAAGTAAGGCTGCGCGTTTTCCATATTGTATCAAAACGTAGTTTGCGTGTGAGGGACTTGAGCAATAATATTTGTCATTCTCTTCTTCAAGAAATTACTATTTTAAGGAATAGTTTTATATATTTTTAATACCTTTAAACAGCTGCATATTAAAAAAAATCTTATAACTTTATTAACAATACTATTACATAAAATTAGAACTATCATTACGGGGAAGCGTACCAAGAATACTGACAGAATGTCCCCGTTGGATAGCTAGGCTGATCCATTGACCGAAATAGCTGCCAACGCATGGGCTTACAGTACCCTTATTGAGCCGCGAAGATAATTCTTTCTACATTCTATCCTATATTCGTATTTTATACAACTTTCTAACTCTCAATTCTGATTTTGTAGAAAACACGACATCAGAAGACTCAACGGTTACACCGTACTACGTGTTGAGCACCGGAGCTCAAGCACCGATCATGCTGCGCCTGGGGAACTCCACCATCGATAGCAGCAAGGCATTCAAGGTGCCGCAGCCGACCCAGGACTCCAACGACATTCAGACCCAGATACCACACGTGGTTGGTGTGAAGAACACATACTTCGACCACGACCGTCGGTACGGGCCCACGTTCGAGGATGTTCCCGTAGGCAATATCACGAAAATAACTGTGCAGTTGGGAGAAGACGCACATTTGAATTGCAGGATCAGTCTCCTGCAGGATAAGACAGTGAGTATATATTAAAATTTTGCTGAATGAGCAATGAATTACTTTTTATAACTGCTGATCTACGGAATCAAGACTCCATTGTCCGCCTGTCTGTAGTCTATAGATAGGCAGATTAAATATAAAATTGACAAAAGACTACCTATCGAAAAAGAAACAATTAGTAAAGATAAAATTGATAATTGGTTGCCTTGATAAATAATTTCTATTAGCAAGAGGGCGATACAAAATTAAACTCTGATGACGCTTTTGTGTTTATAATTTTAGCCTTAGTTGACTTGTAAAATCTGGATGCATGATCTTACACTATTCTAGAGAGAGATTATTCTTCTAAGTTCAGAGTGTCGGAAAATCACGACACTATACGCGCGCATTGAAGATTTAATCTTTTGATTTGTACTAAATTGAATGAATCTACCACGATAACATTAATTTTTGAAGTTATAAGAAGTTGTAACTTCAAAACTGAATTTAAATGCAACTCCAAATTTTAAATGTGATTTCAATAATTTAAATATATATTTCAGTCACTAGTGTTATACTAGGGCCGGCAACACATCTCTTGACACCTGTTGTTGCGAAAGTCCAATGGCGGTTGTCTCACCTCTCTCCAACCGCATCCAGCCTCTTGCCCGTTTGCCCTTATAAAAAAAATACTACCTCGTTAATTTTTTATATCTTATCTCTCTTTACAATACCAAATACAGGAATCGCAGGAGCTGTACCGGCCTTTTATGTATTTTTTTTATGAAAGACAAAAAGAAACGAGCGTACGGGCGGCATGAAGGAATCACGCCTAAAAGCGACGTCTCTACGCAACTCCAAGAAAAGACTGTTCGCTTTTATGAAGTGCCTTAAGCCGTTTAATCCTGAAAACACCTAATTTGGATGTTTGTTCCATAGATTGCATTTTTTTTATGAAAATACGGGGTGAAACGAGCAGGACGTTCAGCTGATGGTAATTGATACGCCCTGCCCATTACAATGCAGTGCCGCTCAGGATTCTTGAAAAGCCCAAAAATTCTAAGCGGAACTATAATTGTGCTCTTCACCTTGAGACATCAGATGTTAAGTCTCGTTTGCACAGTAATTTCACTAGCTACGGCGCCCTTCAGACCGAAACACAGTAATGTTTACTCATTACTGCTTCATGGCAGAAATAGCCGACACCCTGTGCAAAGGAGCCTCCCACTGGTAAATATGATTTTCAGATAATTTGTTTGAAGAAGCACTAAACAGGAACACAAGTACATTGTCTGGATGATATTTTTGTTATGGCGGAACTAGACCACACAGCTCATAGAAACATCTTCTGTTACAAAATATATGGTAGAAGATGCTTGCAATAATGCTGTGGGAATGAGAATTATTACAAGTTATTTCAACTAATTAGCAATCTCAGGTTAACAAAGGCTGTAAGCCTTACGTAATTACTGTAATGTATCTGTTATTGTTTTCCTCTCGCAGGCCCCTGTTCTTCAATTTAACATGAAAATGGGAGACCAATTACAGACAAGATTTGGTAAATTTATGCTCGTTTTTGTTTTCCCTTACAAGATTTGAGAGTACAATATGGACCGTCTTGTAACTAACTGAATAATTTCGCTCCGAATTTATTGTGCGAGGGAAACTTGGTACGGTTGAATATTTTAGGGAGTAATTACATCGTAAGTTGTGTTCTCTTTATCTTCATGAAATAAATTCGTTTGTCCAAGTGGAAGTTTTTGAAAATAGAACGGCACCATTTGGATGAAAACCAATCTTTGTACACTGTCACACACATATCACAGTGAGACTCCTTAAAAGGGGTCTGTTTTAAGGATATGCCCAGTTCCTATTACCGACCAAGCTCCTTCCAGGATTTCATAACATAAAAATATCAAGACTTGGGATCTTCGCAGACTTCTCGGAGCAATTTCCTTTTATCTAGGGTTAATGCCCATCGCTTGGGCACCCCTGTACTTTACAGGATTATATGTGACACCGTTTCATCCTCGACTACATATTTTCTACATCTAAGGCTGTTCGTTATGTCAATTGTCAATAGGTGCATTTAAATTGGTGTGTGACCTGTCAGAACTTCTTGTCACAGACTCGCTTCTTGTACAGGTACTGGGTTGTCAATAGACATCTAATAAGATTGGTAATAAGATTGGTAGGTAAGTTGTCTACTGCTGTAAGACAAGATTGTATGGAGTAATTGCTTACTGTAGAATGATCAGGTTTTATATTCTATTAGGTTGAAATTTTTTTTTAACCGACTCCAAAAAAGGAGGAGGTTCTCATTTCGTCGGTATTTTTTTCATGCTATCTCAAAACTGGGTGTACTGATTTTGATAATTCTTTTTTTATTTAAAATCTGGTGCTTCCCGTGTGGTCCAGATCTGACCATGGCATCCATGATAAAACCATAAAAGTCTTCAATTTGCTATACATACGTATAGCAAAGTGGATGATATAGTTACGAATAAATCAATATCGCGCCAACCGATTTCGATGATTCTATTTTTATTGGAAAGGATATACCTCAAAGATAGTTTGGTGAGGTTCTGATAACGGAATCCATGACAAAGTAACGGAAGTCTTTAATTCTTAGGAGCAAATTAACGATACTTGGCCGAATCTTTTTATGCTATCTGGATATTTAAGTCATCTACCATAACATATTAGTTATAGTCAAGTAATTGTCGTAGTCGAATATGATGATCAATGGGCCTCCTTAACGACTTACAGTAAGGTTGCGAACTGTGGCAGAATTTCTTACTATCTGTAATCAAATTGCAAAACGCTTATGTTCATTGCTGTATTGAAAAATTTAGTATATCTACACATATTTCGACAAATTATTATATTGTGTACTTCAAATTCACTAAAAATCAAAAAATAACAAAAAAAACAACCGACTTCAAAAACACTATTTCAAAACAATAGATATAATATGCACTAAGAAGTACAAAAATAATTGCGTATTTTTATACAATCTCATTAATTTAATTCTTGTTACGATTATTGTTATTTTTGGGACCAACTTGTGAACAAAGGCCGATTCAATTAGATAATAATTAGGTGATTACACTAATGCATAACTAAAAAGTAATAACTATACAATAAATACAAAAAACAGACTAACCATATGAGAAACTAACGACCAGTAAAATTGTCATAATGTCATTGTCTTACAATATCACTGTAGTGTACCCGTGACATTACAATGTCACTAAAACTAGGCCGTTAAATTGTAAAAAATGACAATCTACCGGTAAATGATAAAAAAAATTATAATTTCACTATAATTGTAATATCACTACACTGCTTTGACAATATACCTACAACAAATATATCTTAATGCGTAATCCGTGAGTAAGTAATTGTTGATTCACTGACTTCATACATGCGCATAGAAGAGACAAAATACAAACATAAGTGCCCTATAAAAACAAATATATCTGTTGTTAAAAAATTGTTATTGATACAAAATAAAATAAACTGTTTTAATGCTAGCAAAAACATATGCTGCAATTAATTTGAAAATCAGACGCTGCTGCTTCAATTAAAAGAAGTAAGTTACGTAAATGTTTTCAGTGTATTGTTGAAGTGGTTACATTGTTAGTAGGAACATGGAGTTAAATTTAATAATTCCGAAAGCATGAAGAAAAATTTTCTGCAGAGAGAATAAGGACGGTTGCATATGGGAGCCGAGAAACTTATCATACAATTAATAATTTTCTTTACAACAAAAAATTATTATGAGTAATTTTAATATAATTTTATTTTATAATACTATTATTACGTGGATGTGTACGTAACATACTGGGCGCATTACCGCTGATCCGTTGGCCGAAATTATTGCAAGCACTTGGGTTTCCAGAAGCGAGACGCTTACATAGTGCAGTTCCGCATATTCGCCTTCTTCCCCCCAACAAAATATGAGAGCGGTATCAAAAGATAAATTACCCCAGGAGGGTACCGGCTCCTGTAGAGCCGGAGAATCCCTCCCCGAGCATTCGCGCTCGGGCTGCCCCTCGTATTCTGGGGAGGGCACAGTACCGCGCATGACCAAGGATAAACGAGGCAGTAACACCACGGCACCCCGCTCCACGCTTAATGTGGACTTTTGTAACATCAGGAGAATTCACTCCATCTTAAACGCCGTCCACCACCACCTTGAGACGGCGCAGCCGGCCTTGTGTTTCCTTACGGAGACGCAGATATCTCGACCTAGCGATACGTCTTATTTATCGTACCCCGGGTACAAAATTGAGCACAATTTTATGGCTCATGCTGGGGTATGAATGTACGTTAGGGAAGATATCTGCTATCGCCGTCTCGGCAATTTTGAGGGTAGGGACCTGTCCACTCTCTGGCTCCGCGTAGATTTAGTGGACCGCGTCCGCATCTATGCGTGCGTCTACAGGTCCCATAGTGGTAACGCAGAAACCGATCACCTCATGGGCTCGTTCAAACGGCAATTGACGACGTGCTTGCACAGATCCCCTCCGCAGAAATCGTAGTCTTGGGTGATTTCAACGGGCACAATGACGAATGGCTTATTGATCACGTACCACAGACTACGCAGGGCGATCTGTGCATAATTTTGCATTGGCGTATGGTCTGTCCCAATTGGTTGAGTCGCCTACGCGGCTCCTGGATGTGGACATGCCGTCTTTATTAGTTCTTCTGCTGACTACACATCCCGATAGTTACCAGGTCTCTGTCGACGCCCCTCTCGGAACGTCCGACCATTGCCTGGTCAGGAGTGTAGTGCCCATCCGACGCCAACGTCGCAGACCACCTGCGACCTGCCGCGTTTGGCACTACAACTAAGCAGATTGGGATAAGTTGCGTTCCTTTTTTGCATCCTACCCTTGGGGCAAGGTTTGTTTCCCTTCGGATGATCTAAGTACCTGCGCCGTTGCAGTAGCCGATGTGATACTGCAGGGCATGGATATTTTTATACCAAGCTCTGTAGTACCGTTTGGTGGCAGATCACAGCCCTGGTTCGATGCGTCAGTTAAAGCAGCATCTGACTGCAAAAAACAGGCGTATCGAACTTGGGTTGCGGCGCTGGGCACAAGGGATCCGAACTGCAAAGTTCTTAAGAGGAAATATAACCGTGCCTCCAGATTTTTTAACCGGCAAATCGGCCGTGCGAGGTCAAAGCACATCGTCAAAATCGGCAAGCAGCTTTCCTGTTACCCGACCGGAACACGCAAGTTCTGGTCGTTGTCGAAAGCTGCTCTCGGTAACTTCAACCAGCCTTCCATGCCGCCGTTGCACATGAGGAATGACACCCTGGCCCATACGGCAAAAGAGAAAGCCGATCTCCTGTGCGCTCTTTTCGCCTCCAACTTGACTCTTGACGACAACGGAAAAGCACCGCCGACCATCCCGCGGTGTCAGAGCTCTATGCCTGAAGTATAGTTCAGACAGAAAACTGTTAGGCGAGCTCTGTTTTCGTTGGACGTCAGGAAGTCAAGCGGGCCGGATGGCATTTCTCGAATTGTGCTTAGAACGTGTGCCCTTGAGTTGACGCCGGTGCTAACGCGTTTATTCCGGCACTCTTATTCCAAAGGCGTAGTCCCTGACTCATGGAAGTCAGCCCTTGTCCATCCGATCCAAAAAAAAAGGAGACAGTTCGGATCCGGCAAAATAAAGGCCTATTGATATAACCTCCCTGCTCTCCAAAATCATGGAGAGCATAATTAGTCGCCAACTTTTTGTATACCTAGTTGATCAACGACCGACAATACGGCTTTCGCCATGATCGGTCGGCAGGTGATCTTCTGGTATAACACATAGATGGGCGGCGGTTATTGAAAACAAGGGGGAAGGCCTGGCAGTTAGCCTCGATATAGCGAAGGCCTTTGATCGTGTATGGCACAATGAAGAATCATATAAGAATGACAGATTCCTAATTCAAATGTATTATTTTGTTTATTTTTAATTGTAACAGTATTTATGGCCAGCTAAGTATACTATGTCATTCAACATTTTATCCCGATTATGGGTTTATTCTTTGGGTCTCTCCAATTGAATGGGAGGCCCCGGACGGTTGACTTGCTGTGCTATTATGCCAAAGGCGTCAAGTCTGGAAGCACAACATAAAAATTCATTAATCAAAATTTAAATAAATCATTTCATTATTATCAAGCAAATAATTATTGTATCTCTAGTTCCATAGCCGTCTAGCCAACAAACTAATATTTAGAATAATAATTTAAATAATATTCCATTTTATGAAAAATATTTATTTAAATCATGTGAGTAAGACCTAAGTTGAATGACACTTGAACACTGGTAAAACAAAAAACTTTATCCTGTTACATTTTTAATTCCGTTTCGCTTCGAAATTTTGTTGGAGTGCTTTTGTAGATTCGTATTTAACGAAATTGTGCTTACAGCTAGTTGACTTTAGTTACAATTTCAAACAACTTTAATGAGGCTCTTATTTAAGTTACGCTTGAAATTAAATTGTTAAGTGCTGTTTTAAGGTTTTGTTATCCGTTGAGTGCATATCTTTAGGCTGTATTGTTGGCGGCAGATTTGAAAATATTTGACTGTGAACTGAAAAAAATCTTCACATACATAGGCATAAAATATTTTATTGGAAATGTAATTAAAATTGATGTGTCTGTATTAGATTCACTATGGAAGGAAGAACTGGTTATGTAGTTTATTAAGTTCTTCACAAAAAGTAAATTAAGCAGCAAAGGCTATTACAATATCCAAGATTATTTAAATGATACAGCAGCCTGGAATTGAATTGCTCTACTTAAGTGTGATTTGATTTATGCGATTTTAATTGTTTGATGTTATTTATATTAGTTATTTGATTTGTTTGATTTTAATTTTATCTGTTTGATATTATTTATTTATTATTATGAAATTAAGTGTATGACTGAACTTAAGCCATTGTAAATCAATGTTATTAGTTCAATAAACGTTTTGATTTGATTTTTTGATTTGATTTATATAATCATCAATTAATGCCTTGATTTTCAATAGCTAGTAAGTACTAACTCATACCCTACTATTCTTGAGTTTTTTATGATAATTACGATAGTCAAAAAGCGACAGATAACCATGAGAAAGCATATTTTAATCGCCTCAGATAATAAGATATTTATAAATGTTCAACGAAAAACATTAATAATATAAGAAAAGACGGAAACAGCAATACATTCAGCTCTGTTCATTACAAAGTAGTGCCGTAGGATTCTTGAAAAACGCAAAGCTTTCAGTGGCACCACGGTACCGTTCCCTTTAGAACAACCTCCTATACTTCCACTAGCTACGAACGCCCTTCAAACCGAAACACAAATTATACTGGTAGGCCGCAGAAGAAAGTTCCCATTCATTTATTGTTTTATTTACTAATAACAGTCTAAACTATAAAAAACTATTATGTGTGTGCCCAGTAGAATAAACTTTTTATAAATTTTGATATATTTCATCTCTCTCTTAACAAACGTAATGTAATATATATTTTTTTTGATTTTTTCTACTCCTAAATCTTATAATATCAAAAATTATTATGCTTCTTACACTTATACATAGGTTTAAACGATGAATTTAAGATAACCCCTATATACCCCCATATTTTAATAAATTATGTTATAATTAATTCGAATAAAATATTTTTTATATTTATATTATTTTTTAGAACCTTAATCTCTATTTCCTCAAATTCTTGATTAGGATGCTGAATTGGATTAGAAATCAATTTATTAAGATTTATCCCCCTTATTTCTAATAATAAAAATCTACCCCATAATGAAGCTTCACTTAAATACTTTTTAACACAATCTATTGCTTCCATTAGTTTTATTTTTATTATTCTTATTAAAATAATTTTATTCAAAAACTTTGAATTTAATAATATTTCAATATTATTAAATTCGACTTATCTACTTTTATCTGTCATTTATAAAGACACAATCAGTAATATAAGTACATACCTTATTGAGTCTTAGAAGACGTCTATACTCTATGGCCTAAAAAAGCATTGTTTCCCGAACTATAAATTATAATGTCTCCAAAAAGCACAGTTGTTGTGGTGCCACAGATAACTAACTTAATCTAGGTTATGTGTGGTAAGTAGGTAGTACCTACGTACTATATTTTATTATGTAGATAGTATTTTCATGTTTAAATCATAAGACTAAACATTTCTATGTCAATTTTAGAAAAAACTTAAATATAAATTGCAACTTTTGATTAGAGTATTTTTCGAGAGAGTTTACATTAAAAATGTTTCGCTTCTGGCTTTAAGATACACAAGCAACGCTTGTTGTTGACTTGTTCTGTACACATTATATTATAAGAAATAGAGTGAAGGTGCTTTGAATATATTATGTTAGTAATAATATGATCGGTATGTATTATAATATGTGTAAACTCTGACACAAAATTACTTCTCTTACAGCTTACTGTAACGACATGTATGTTTAATGACGAATCAAATAATTCTTCAAACGATTTAACCTTATAATAAATTAGGAAAGTTAGAGGACAGGACAGGAGGACAGGACCTTTGCACAGGATGCCGGCTAGATTATGGGTACCACAACGGCGTGCCGTGAAGCAGTAATGTCTGAAGGGCGCCGTAGCTATTGAAATTACTGGGCAAATGAGACTTAACATCTCTTTGTCTCAAGGTGACGAGCGCAGTTGTAGTGCTGCTCAGAATTTTTGGGGGTTTCAAGAATCCTGAGTGGCTCTGCATTGTAATGGGCAAGGCGTATCAATTAGCATCAGCTGAACGTCCTGCTCGTCTTGTCCCTTATTTTCATAAAAAAAGGCCATCTTTTATATGTGTCTACCATATAAATACCAGTTGTGTAACATTCAGGATATTTTCCAAGCCAAGGTTTTTGAACCACGGCTTAGAAAAGTATCTAGTGTGAATTGCAAATTGCCTGTTTTATCCTTGAAGTTGAAGTAGAAATCAAGACGTAGGTAGTGGCTGGCTAACACCATATCAGTTTATTACCTAACTTTATGTACGTGATATTAAAAAAATCTGTCGAATATGTAATTAATGTTTTAATATTTGGCGTATGCTTATTTATTTAATATACACCAAAAGACTCAAGAATTTGACTCCACAGTCAAAATAAAAGCACAACTACAACTTAAAAAAATAATAGCAACGACAGCCCAGAAGGTTTCGTTGAGATTATTAGTGAAGAGAGATTAGAAGTGACGTTTGATTATTTGTCAATTTCGAATATTCGTCTCTGACATTTTCAACTAAGAGTAGGGTTAGGACCGATAATATCGAATAATGTCTCGATCGTTCAATCATCGTTTCGGCATTGAATACGATGTAACTAAGAGTAGGATTCGACACGACTAATGCCACGATATATCGAATATCGATTTTAGAAGTAGGCCCCCAGGGCCTATAGTTATTCTGGAACAAGTCCATTAAATAAAACTATTTTTAATCTTTGCGACCAACCTATCAATATCTTATATTTGAATATTATATCGTTTTTACAAACCTTTCACTTTTTTTTTTATAATCAGGGACGAGACGAGCAGGACGTTCAGCTGATGGTAATTGATTGGTCCATTACAATGCTGTGCCGCTCAGGATTCTGAAAAACCCAAAAAGCCTGAGCGGCACTACAATTGCGCTCGTCACCTTGAGACATAAGATGTTAAGCCCCATTTGCCCAGTAATTTCACTAGTTACGGCGCCCTTCAGACTTAGTACACAGTAATGCTTACACGTTACTCCTTCACGGCAGAAATAGGCGCAGTTGTGGTACCCATAATCTAGCCGGCTTCCTGTGCAAAGGAGTCTCCCACTGGCAAAAGGAACTGGAATACTACTGAACATTTTTCACCACTATTTCCTAATGTTCCGAACAAAAACTTCACATAAATTTAATGTAACCCTTGCTACTAATACCGTACAAGAGTCAATTCCTCAACATAAAGTAGAAGCTTTAATATAGGCAAAGGTTTTCAGTCGTGTAGAGTCCTTATAAAAGCGGCTTAATTAATATTAGAATTTAGTAAATTATAATGACGTACAACGCTAACCTCCTTTATAAGATACTTAAGACAGGTTTAATAAGTCTTTCCATCATCAGAATGAATAATGATCAATAGTGTTTTAAACCAATAATTAATGAGATTGGCTTACATATTGTATATTTACTCAATATAACATTAGTAATACATGCTTTTCCAAAATATACCCGTAAATTTACGACGATTAAATTTCAGCGGCATTATGTTTTTTGTTTAAATTTTAATCTTCTTGAGTTTGATTCTTTTAAAAATAATATATTAATCTCTGGCACGCACGCTCAGGTTGGTGAATATATATGTACGCTTGTACAGACTATGAATATTAATCGAGGTTTTACAAGGAATGGGGTGACATATCATATCATCCCCATCTTCTGGATGTGTGGCGGTCCTCCATAGTGCGGTTTTCAAGGAGCTTTCTTCCTCGTACTACGAAGCTGTGGAATGAGCTTCCTTGTGCGGTGTTTCCGGGACGATACGATATGGGTACCTTCAAGAAAAGCGCGTACACCTTCCTTAAAGGCCGGCAACGCTCTTGTGATTCCTCTGGTGTTGCAAGAGAGTGTTGGCGGCGGTGATCACTTAACACCAGGTGACCCGTACGCTCGTTTGTCCTCCTATTCCATAAAAAAAAAATGGGGTGACAAAGCAGATGGTAATTCTTTACTGCCTCTCATAATCTCATAAAATGAGAGTTATTATAATGGAGTTGATGACTTTAAAGAAGAATGTTCACGCTCTTAATGAAGTTAAGCGCAAAAAAAATGCTGGGAGAGTTTCTTGTGCCGCTTGTTCTCCCTCATTTATCTCCCTCGTTTGTTTACGAGGCAATAGTAGTGTCTAGTATATTATAAATGACATCATAAATAATTCTAAAGGAATCAATTTTGAGAAAATAAATGCCTTTTATGCCTTTTTTAAATTAAACATTCTAAAATAAATATATGTTCCGGTTACAAAACATTAGCAATCAATGAAGCAAATATTGCTATTCTTACAAATATTATCCACTTTCACTGTCGTTAGTAAAAAAATTGTGTCTTTCCATACTTTAAAAAATAGGCAATTGTAGAGACTGCCGATAGAACTGAAAACTTAAATATTTTAGTATTAAAATTTGGAATTTCATAATGGTTAAAACAATGAAATTATTAATTTCAATTTATTTTTAAAACTTATTATCAATAATATAGTAATCAAACAAAAACACTATTTCAACACTGCACAGTATATACTCATTGAACTTTTCACTAAATCCATTCAGTTTTACGTATAAGATATACACAGCATTAATGTTGCACTATACGTCAGCTGTATAGCTACAGATACACTGCTAAAGGCATTTCGGTGACGCGAACTCACTAGATATCACCCATCCAAAAGTTTCTGCCTATTTATATTTATTTTTTAATTATATATTTATCACGTTTATTTTGTCATAAGCATGTCGGTTACGAACACCCATAAGATTTCCCCCTACCAAATAGTGTCCAACGTGGCTAAACAAGTTTTCACTTCAAAAATCTCATAAGTATTTAAATAATATCTCCGTAGTGGATAAAATCAAATATTGAAGACGTATTTATAGCCAGAGACCAGAACCTAAATGGCCGGTTCGTTATAAACGAAATCTTGTTATAATAAACATAGCAAAGAGTAACATTAAATTTGTTTGCATAAGATATACAAGACGCATAATATAAACGATATCTGTGTATTACCAGTAACTTTAAAGAAGGTTGTGGTTGATAGTGAAAACTAAGAAAATATACAGGGTAAATATTTAAATAAATACTAGCTGACCTGACAGACGCTGTTCTGTACATAATAAATAAAATACCGTTTTTGATGAATTTGTCAATAATTTTTCATTGTGACATAATAATATGCTCCTTGTTGTTTTAATTAAATTGTTTCACAGCAGAACTGTCAAACCGCGCGTCAAAAATACTCTCACAGAAAATATGTCCAAACAAAACAAATATTGAAAATAAAAATAATTATGGGTCCCAAATCTAAATAAAAACTATCCTATCTATTAAGTTGGACTAAACTGCACTCCATGAAGTAATCCCCATTGAAATCCGTTCATTAGATTAGGAGTCCATTGAGGACAAACATTGTGACACGAGATTTATATATATTAAGATGTACCTACGAGAACGCAATACAATATATCTCTCGGTTTGACAATATTTCATTTAATTGAAATTTAAAAATCAATCACATAACAATTTATATAGAACAGTGAAGAATTCATCTTCATATCTATAAGTTAACCTTAAAAAGTTAAAATAGTCTTCTTCAGAAATAGGTACAAGGTTACTAAAGTATTATAATTGCCTTTTCACAACATAAAATCACATTTATATACCTCACATTAATCGGTTTCAAACATAATTTATAAGTACTTTGAATTGATATTATCTGATAACCTAGATTTATGACTCAAGCTCACCAAAATCTTATTGAAGATCTTATCATTTTAATTCAAGCAATTTAAAGTTTGCCCACATGTTAAGGAACTTGGTATGATTAATCTAATATCAACAGTTTTTGGTACAGCTAACATTAACAAGGTTGTCTGATTTTATATCAAATTCACGTTAAAAAAATATACTGACTAAATGAAACAATCTTCATGATATGACTCTTCCCATAATTTTTATGAGTTTCTTTATTACTTTGTGAAACATCCGGTTCAATTTATTATATACGATTAGTAATCAAGGGTCGTATAACAGTCGTAAACCAATAATAACTGTGGATTTAAATGAGGTTGAAACCCCAATTAACCCAAAAAGACCAAATTATTAATGAACCGTTGATTTATTTAATATTTTATGATAATATTACGTAATATATATAATAATTTAATGAGAATAATGTTATGTAAAATCTGTTATAATACTATTTTTTTTCTCTATCCCTAATGTGTTGAGCTTACTGTTTTCTTTAAGAAGCCACGAAAAATTTAAATTATTCATAATATAACTCAAAGCATAATTAATATTAATTCAGGGAAATTTCTTTGTTGATGTGTAAATTAAGGTTTAAAGAAAACATTTGCCAGTGGGAGGCTCCAGTAATGTGTAAACATTACTGTGATTCGGTCTGAAGGGCGCCGTAGCAAGTAAAATTACTGGGCAAATGAGATTTAACATCATAATAATATGTCTCAAGGTGCCGAGCGCAATTGCAGTACCGCTCAGAATTAATGGATTGGATGCTGCATTGTTATGGGCAGGGCGTATAAATTACCGTCAGCTGAGCGTCCTGCTCGTCTCGTCCCGTATTTAAATAAAATAATAAAAAAATATTTAGTCATCATAATTTTGCATTTAAAAATTTCATTTTTCTTTAATAGGTTTCATGGGTCAGAAGAAGAGGAAGGGATGAAATGCCAGAACTTCTAACAGTGGGTGCAGTGACTTACGCTGCAGACAATAGGGTGACTGTGGCAAAACGGTATCCAGGAAACTGGAGGCTACTTATCAGGGAGGTGAAACCTGAAGATGAAGGTGTCTACGAGTGCCAGATATCCACACACCCACCCAGAGTCAGCAGGACATATCTACATGTTAATAGTAAGTATTTATCAAACAACGACACCGCTGGTATATTTGAAGTAAAACTTCTTTAGGCGCGACTTGGGAGTAACTTAGAAATTTTTCTGACGGAAGTAACGCTCAGTAAAAAAGTCAATTGAAACAATTTTTTAAGCCGTTATAACTTGATGGTTTTAAAAAAAAACGTTACAATATGGTCAATAGTATTTTTTGAAAATCTCCAAGTGTATATATATTTTCCTTAAATTAATTAAAAATTTCTTTTGTATACATATTACTTTTTAATGTTTTATTTTAAATAGATTAATTGTAGCTTCAAAACTTTGTTGGTTATACATTTCACTATAGCAATGCAATATGTTAAGCGTGCAGTTATTGTAACACTTATTGACAACCAGTATTTTTGTACCTTGCTATCTATACAATTGTACTCAGTTTTGTGGACTTAAAAAAAAGAACTGTTAAAACTTTAAATTCAAGATAAAACTATATTATGTGGATATGGACAAGTTAGGATATCATCCCCACCATCTGGATCTGTGGCGGTCCTCCACAGTGCGGTTTTCAAGGAGCTTTCTTCCGCGTACTACAACGCTGTGGAATGAGCTTCCTTGTGCGGTGTATCCGGGACGATACGACATGGGTACCTTCAAAAAAAGCGCGTACACGGCGTAAAGGCTGGCAACGCTCTTGTCATTCCTCTGGTGTTGCAAGAGAATGTGAGCGGCGGTTATCACTTAACACCAGGTGACCCGTACGCTCGTTTGTCCTCCTATTCCATAAAAATAAATATGGATGACGTGCCTAAACAATATTATTAAAACTTTTCATTTCTCTCTTTCTCGTCCTTCTGCTAAATTTATCATTTCATATGAACACCGTTCATTCAAAAACTCATCATGCAATTAAATCTAGAAATTTCTTTAATTCACGGATAAGTTTCGAGTTCGGCGTCTTATGTCGTGTCATCGCCTCTAAAGCAGGGACGCACTGACTGACATACGACTAAATCTTTGTAGTATTTTTTTTACTATAAATTCTGACAGGGTCTCATGTAATTGGCCATCATGTTAAGAGGCATATACATAAGAACAGATAGTGAATTTCAACTCATATAAAAGGTTTTCTTGTTTCCATGTGTCATAAATAAATTGTAAGATTGTATGAACAGTTGTATTTTATAAGTTCAGATTGAGTTAAAATTATTAATATTTAGCCCCGCAAGTGTGGGTCGTAGACGAAGCCGGCTCGCCACTTCTGGAGAAGTACTATGAAGCGGAGTCTACCCTGGCGCTGGTCTGCCGTGCTAGATACGTGGATACACCAGCTGTTCTCACGTGGCTGCATGAGAGCCGAGCACTCAACTCGGATACGTCTAGAGGAGGAATAAGGTAATTAAACTGTATATTTTTACATTTTAATATATATAAATCCAGTGTCCTGATGTTTGTTTCCAGTGAACTCCTTAACCAATGAACGGATTTTAATGGGGATTATTACTTCATGGAGTGCAGTTTTGTCCAACTTGAGAGATATGATATTTTTATTTCGGACCCATAGTTTTTTGCAATATTTGTTTTGTATGGACATATTTTCTATAAGAGAATTTACTGAAGCACGGCATGACAGTTCTGCTGTGAAACAATTTCATTATAACAACACGAAGCAATAATTCTGAAATGATGTTATGAAATATTATTGACAAATTAATAAATAATAGTATTTTATTTATTATGTATAGAACAACGTCAGGTCGGCTATTAATATCTTATATCTCTAAACGAGCAATTCTTGTATATATATAATCTGAACCTCGGAAACGGCTCCAACGATTTTCATAAAATTAAGTATGCAGGCGATTTCGGGGGTGATAAATCGATCTAGCTAGGTTTCAATTTAAAAAAAATGGTTTTATCCATGTTTGAATGAGAAACAGCTACAATAACATTAGAATACAAAGGTAAATTTCGCCACTATATACAAGACTATTATAGCTCAGATGGGACATTGGGTGATCCGGAAAGCAGAAGACCCCGGTTTGAATCCAGATATCCTATTAGTTTTTTTTTTGTTCAAGTTTTGTACATTCTTAAAAATCCGAGCAAGGCTCGGTCGTCCGGATATTATATATTATATAAATAATAACTATAATCTTTTTGATCTACTAGTTCAGGGTACTTGTAACATGCTTTTTTTTAAATATATTTATTTGTAATGATAAATAAAATTAAGAATAGAAAGCTAGCGAAAAACTAACACACACAGTCTGAAAACAAAGCATACATTAATCAGGATCGTACTCAGCCGGTCATGGCCCATTCATATCTCTACGTGAAAACGGAACACCACTATCTTTCGATCCCGCTGTAAATACTAGGCACGGTACATTTTTTTTATGCAAATAAGGGACGAGACGAGCAGGACGTTCATCTGGTGGAAATTGATACGCCTTGCCCATTACAATGCAGTGTCACTCAGTATTCTTGAAAAACCCGAAAATTCTGCGCGGCAATACAATTGCGCTCGTCACCTTGAGACATAAGATGTTAAGTCTTATTTACCCAGAAATTTCACTAGCTACGGCGCCTTCAGACCGAAACACAGTAATTTTTACACATTACAGCTTCATGGTTGAAATAGGCACCGTTATGGTACCCATCAACTAGCTGGCATCCTGTGCAATGGAGCCTCCACCGGTAAAACTGGTTAAGGTACGTTTGTACGCCTTAAAAAAGAAATAAAGACAGACCTATGACAAGATGTGAGGATGAGGTAAAGAGAATAGCCAGATCTTTCTAGATTCAAATTTCACAGGTCACAGACATTTGAAGCTCTTTGCAGGAGTCCTTCACCCACACAAGGATTTTTGTAGAATAGTTAATAGGACCTGTCGGATGACTCAGGGAACTGCACTAACTTTTACTCAGCTAATGTTCCAGCAAAACAATTAATGAATAATCTTGGACTGATATTGAATTAGGGTGCTTAAATTAATAGCAATAAAAAGCAAGCTAACCAGATAATCAGATTATAATTTAAGAAACTTAACATAGTATTGAGAAGCAAGCTTAACAAGATAATCAAAATATAATTTTAGATACTGATTGACAACAAGTTACCGAAATAAATTACGGTTTTAAATTAAACCGACATAGCTTTTCCTTCCAAAATCTGAGGGGAAAGTGTATCCCCGACTCAATCCTTTCTCATGTGCTTGCCCCACCACCGGATGCTAAGTCATAGAAAAATACCGGCAGTGGAAACTACTGTGTGATTTTATGTGCAACTCCTGCAGATGGTGTTAAATAAAATACAATACAAACGAAACCTATTATATAATAGCAGCCTAGCGAAACTAAGAAAAAAGCTATTCACTCGATTGTATGAAACGTGCATAATTACGTAACGTACGGCTATAATTTTGTAAAAACCGGAGATAGCCGAAATCCACTACGTTCTAAGCAACTGTTCGCTCTCAAACTTAGCTGGATTATAATTCGTATATTCTAATTACTATTTCAAACTTATGTCAAATCTCACTGCACGTTACATGCTTACCTAAATATCAATTTTTACTTAGGCAGTCCCGCCGCTTATTACGTAGTATTTACATTCTCTTTGGAATTATTCACTAATAATCGAATAATATGTGAAACTAATTTTTTTATTCTAAGCACAATAAACACTATATCATCGAGATATAATTAAATACAACAATTGCACTGAGCAAACTAAATATGTTAAATAATTTTAAATTAAATCCTTCCACTCAACAGTTATGTATGGAAGCTCTCGGCGACACAGCCTTTTTACAGCGTGTTGCGTGACCTGCATCGCTTTAGTATCCCTTCTTCGAGAAAATTCGCGACGACATACCTACTAATAACAACTAAACAGATAATAATACTAGCACTAAAAATAATAGTTATCTTTATAATTAAACTGTAATTTAAATTTACAGGAAATAAAAGGCTTCTTTTTGTATTCTTAGATAATTAACACGCCTAGATAGAGTCTCTTTTTGTTAGACAACCGATGAAAACAGGCCACAAATATTAGTTTAGTGTGCGTGACAAGCTACGTCTTACACTTTGTGTCAGTGTACGTGCATTCCTCAAAATAGAGGTTAGTTCTAAAGTCAATATTTTTATATTGTTATATTTTTTATTACCAACTTACTTAAATAATTACTCTATGGATCCCAAACATGTTTTATCCTCTGAACCAATGGGAAAAAAATGTATGTCTGCCCGAAACATATCAGTGAGATATTTGACGTCACTGTGAGCCTAAGCCGAAAGGTAAAGGTGCCTGTGATGTTATTAAATCCTTACATGTTAGATACGTCTAAGCTCCTGAAAGATTTTCAGACAGCCCTTTCATATATCATTGCCTACTAGTCTCCTGTTTTACGTATGTCAACATGATTTATGACGTCGTGTATTTACAAAAGGGAACTAAACTTAAATCTCATTATTCTAATACTACGGTAATTAATTAATTTATGACCTTAATTAACATATTGATAGCAGTTTTCACTCTAATCTCTTGCTTAATATTAAAACTGCAAAATCATGTGTTTGAAAGAGCTTTCTATGAAATACCAACTTTATATTTTTTATGAGACAAAGTGACATATCGAGACATTCACCTGATGTTATGTTATAATACCCTGTCCATACAGTGCAGTGGAACTCAGGTTTATTGAAAAATTCAGTATTTTGCTCAGCATTGCAATAATTGCGCTCATCACTTTGAGATAATAATAATTTTTAAATCGTTTAAGACTTACATTGATTTTGCAACAGACATCAGCACAGATTGTTTTGCTTTCGCATAGGTCTCCCCCAGGCTCTTCCAGTGTTCTCGGTCATGACATGATCTCCTCCACGTCATACCAGTGACATTTCTTAAATCATCGCTCCATCTACGACTTGGTCTTCCTCTCTGTCTTTTTCCTTCTCTAGGATACCATTCTGTTACTATTTTGGCCCTTTTTTCTTGTTTGCCTCGTATTAGGTGTCCTGCCCATTGCCATTTGAGTTTACTAATAGTTTGTGATACGTCTGCAATGTTTGTCCTTTTTCTTATTTCTTTTAAGTTTATTGTATAATTTTTATTAATCCTTAGTATACTTCTTTCGATGTTATGCACTTTGAGATAATAAATCTCAGAAGTCCATTAATGTAACTATTTACGGTGCTTTTCGAATTGATAATAATATTACTTGCACATTACTGCTTGTAAGCTGCAACAAATTTTCTTTTTTTAACTCTAGAGAAAGTTAATATTTTATAATTAACAGGGTGAAAGAAAACTGTTTTATTTCATACTAGCTGTTACTCGCAACCTCGTCCGCATTTACCAGTGTAACAATAAGACCTACAGTTCAAAAAAAATAATGCTATCAGCGCCATCTAGCGGCCAGCTAACGTAACTACTTAACGTAACGTAAGTCGGAGTGGTCATGTCATCATTTATGTTGTGCCAATTCTCATTCCAATTGGGCTTGCGGATCATACATACACACATTCTATTTTAAAGAGAAGAGAGTAAACTCACACAAAACATACAAATACTCAGGGTCCTGTTTGTTTCAGGAACTTTTGAATTCATGTGAGGTTTTTAATCTGTGGTAAGTGTGCACGTTTCAACAACCGGATGCACATGTTCTGGCGAGCGGATACATAAATGTCGATTTCCGTTGTGGACTCCGTGCTGTTTTGCATAATTTACTTTTACAAAATCAAAGTGGCTTTGCGCTACGTTATAATATTACATCGTTTTATTAACAAAACACTATCCGCTAATTACTGAGGTGTTTAAATATACTCTTGGAGAAGGTAGTGGTGATTAATTAGCCGTAATATGATAAGATCATATTATATGAAAAGAAATGAAATTATGAAATGAAATTAATGTGGTTCTTAATAATTGGTAGATGCACACCTCAATTCGCCAATATGTCGGCATACAATATTTGATTGACAATATTGGAATTACATATTTATGTGTCATTAATACACATTATATAGCTATACAGTAGTTTTGGTTGTCAAAGTGTCAAGATTTAACATCGAAGCTCTAATAGTTTTAAATAGTAAAAAATGGTTAAAAGTAATTTTAAACCTGTGATTTATGTTAAAACAAGTAGTGCAAGTGCCAATCCATTGAATTGCTATTAAATTCACTCGTTTTAACAAGAGAAACTTCATTCTAACCACGGTAAAAAATCACTATTATCCAATTTTCTAGATTATTATTCATGAATCATCAATAATCACCAACCGCTGCTGTCAGCTAGCATTGACATTTACTAGCAAGCACTTGACAGCGGGGTGAGCTGCCAACTGCCAACGAGTATACGAATATCGCCATAGACAAAAAGCAGTATAATAATATTACGTTCCGTTTTAAGCATACAACATACAACGTAATTAACTTTACCACTAGAAACAAGTTATCGTTATGGATCTCAATTTACAACAATTATTTCTGAAGATAAAACTCGAAATGGAGAACCAAACGAAAGAAATTACAACTAAATTAACGGAAAAAATTTACGAAAAGCTTCAGCCAATCATCGAAGAAAATAAAAACTTAAAGATTGAAATAAATAATTTGGAAAAGAAAGTAGCTTGGTTAGAGAAGGATAGAAAGAAAAACAATATTGTTATATTTGGAATGGAAGAGAGCGAGAAGTCCAACAAACAATTAATTACGAAGGTCATAGATGAAATAAAAAAGTTAGAGATAGAATTAAGTGTACAAGAGATAAATTCTGCGCATCGAGTTGGAAAGACAACAGCTGATAGTAAAAAAGCTCGGCCGATCGTAATAACGCTTGCAAATACATGGAAGAAAATTGAAATTTTAAAAAACAAAAAGAAATCAAAAAATATTTATATAACAGAAGACTTCTCGAAAGAGGTGTTAGAGAGAAGGCGCTCGTTACAAGCTCAATTGCTAGAAGAGAGGAAAAGAGGGAATTTTGCTTACATCAAATACGATAAACTAATAATAAAGAACAATAAGAGTCATGAGAAACGAAAGCGTACCCCATCTACGCCATATAGCTCTAATGCTTCTTCACAAAGTCCAAATGTAACAGAGTCTATAAACAACACACCAACATCAAAATTTAGTAGAGTCAATGCTTTCGATATAATGCGGGCTCGCTCTAATTCTTTTAACCAAGGCACGGACCAAAACAAGTAGCAATCCCCTTTACTCGGCAACCGAACTGTTACAGACAACATTAAGAATAACTACGAAAATCTTCCTCCAAGCCGATTGGTCATCGTGGAGGAAAATGACCAACACCCTCTAAATCCTAATTGTAACTTCACAGTTAACTGCCCTTCTCAAAAAGACAAACATAATATATACATATCAACATTAAATGTACGATCTATTAGCTCACCAGAAAGGTTACTTGAATTTGAAAAAGCACTCGACGATATTAAATGGGACATAATAGGTTTAAGCAAAGTGCGAAGAATGGGAGAGTGTATTGAAGAATATGACAACTACCTTCTATATCATAACGGAGAAACACCAGGCCTTTACGGAGTTGGTTTTCTGTTAAAAAAATATCTGTCATCAAAAGTAGAAGAAATAATTGGTATATCCGAAAGAATAGCTATCTTAAACATTAAATTACCAACATCAGTAAAAGATGAATTATGGACAATCGTACAAGTATATGCTCCCACTGAACCTACAAATAAGAAAGAACGTTTGAAAGTTGAAGAATTTTTCGAAACATTACAATCGATCAACCATTATATGAAAAAGAACGTTATAGTTATGGGTGATTTTAATGGCAAAATAGGACAACGTAAGCCCGGCGAAGAGCACATAATAGGCAATTCCAGTTATGGTATACGCAGTAAAAATGGTAATAAAATTATCAGTTATGCCTTACAAAATAAACTAACAATTCTCAACAGTCAATACAAAAGAAAACCTAATAAAAAATGGACCTGGGTGTCACCTAATGGAAATTATAAGAACGAAATTGATTTTATTATGACAAATAAAGCGAGATGTTTTTCTAATACACATGTTTTGAACAATTTTAATTTTAATACCGACCATAGAATGGTAAGAGCTTCACTAAAAAAAGTACCAGCCAAAAAGTCGAGAAGAAATTATAGAAACACCAAGCCAATACCTATAACAGAGGATTACAAAAAACTACAAAATAATCTGTCCATAGCTTTAAACCAGGAAGACAAAAACTATGAGGATATAGAAGAACAATATAATTCATTAATAACTAACCTAATAAGGGAAACAGTAAAATGTAAACCAGAAGCTGAAAGTGAGAAATTGATAGAACAAAGAAAACAGTTGATTTCAAAACAGGATAAGGCCACTAAAACTAAAATTGCAGAATTAAGTAAAAAAATAAGATCTCAAATACGCAAAGATATAACTCAGAAAAGAAATAAAACTATACAAGATCACATTACCAAAACTGGAGGGGTAAGAAAAGCACTAAAAAAACTGATGAACAAAAAGGATTGGATGATTAATCTCAAGAATAAAACAAATAGAATAACTAGGAATAGGGAAGAAATAATAAGAACTGCAGCCGAGTTCTATCGTGATCTATACAAAAGTTCTAAAAATTATCGAAACTTAGCGGAAAATGTAAAAGACAATGAATATGATCTTATTACAGACAAAGATCCTCTACCGGAGATCCTTCTTAGTGAAACTGTTTCAGCTATCAAATCACAGAAAAACGACAAAGCACCAGGACCTGACCAAATATCAAATGAGATGCTCAAAGCCACCTTACCTATAATAGCACCCAAGCTCACTGTACTATTTAATCAAATCCTGAAAATTGAAAGCATTCCGGCAGACTGGACTAAATCAACTATAGTATTAATTTATAAAAAAGGCGACAAAAACGATATTGGAAACTATAGACCGATAAGTTTGATGGCAAACATATATAAAA
This sequence comes from Leptidea sinapis, assembly GCF_905404315.1. Classification (NCBI taxonomy): domain Eukaryota; kingdom Metazoa; phylum Arthropoda; class Insecta; order Lepidoptera; family Pieridae; genus Leptidea; species Leptidea sinapis. Next base: position 4,117,999 of record NC_066280.1, read on the forward strand.
TTTTCTCCAAGATATTACTATCAAGAATCTCTAAGGTATTAGACGAGAACCAACCCAAAGAGCAAGCAGGCTTCAGGACAAAATTCTCGACTGTAGACCATATACACACGGTAAAACAAATATTAGAAAAATTTAAAGAGGACAACTGTGTATATTATCTAGGTTTTGTCGACTACAACAAAGCTTTTGACTCGCTAGAACATGATGCAATTTGGAACTCTCTTAAATTTCAAGGAGTTCATGGAAAAATAATAAATATTTTAAAGAATATATACTCCAAAAGCACAGCTCGAATAAAATTGGATAAGGCCAGCAGCGAGTTCCCAATAGAAAGAGGAGTCAGACAGGGAGATCCTATATCTCCCAAACTATTCTCAGCAGTATTAGAAATGATATTCAGAAATCTTGAATGGGAAAGTGAGGGACTAATATAAATGGGGAAAAACTAAACCATCTACGATTTGCGGACGATATAGTACTATTTTCTGAGTCTTCAAAGAAACTAGAGCATATGCTACAACAATTGTCAGAGGAAAGTGTTAAAGTAGGCCTCACAATGAACGTAAACAAAACTAAAATAATGACAAACTCTAATAAAAAAGAAATTGAAGTAGATGGTAAAACAATTGAATATGTAGACGAATACGTTTACCTGGGGCATTTATTATCAATCAAAGACTGTATGACAAAAGAAATCGATAGAAGGGTCACGAACTCCTGGAAAAGATATTGGTCGCTCAGCGAAGTGATGAAGAACAAGCATATTCTCATTAAGGACAAAAGAAAGGTTTTTAATGCTTGCATACTACCATGTTTAACTTATGGATCACAAACATGGGCCCTAACCGAGAAAAATCTCACAACTCTAAAAACTTGCCAAAATTCTATGGAAAGAAGCGTCCTAGGTGTTAGATTGAGAGACAGAATGAAGCTGCAGGACATAAAAGAAAAAATAAAATTCAAAAATGTAAGCAAAATTATTAAACAGCAAAAATGGCGATGGACAGGCCATATGATCAGAGACAATTCTGGAAAATGGACGATTAAAGTGACGGAGTGGTACCCCAGAAACGGAAAAAGAAAAAGAGGCAGGCAATCCAAAAGATGGGAGGACGACATCCGAAACTTGGTCGGAAGCATGTGGACTCGTCTAGCCAGAGAAAGAACGAATTGGAAAAATTTAGAGGAGGCCTATGTCGAGGGACACGCAGCAAGAAAAGTTTTTAATAATTAAGTTATGCAATTCAAATGTAATAATCAATTTAAATGTAATGTAGTTGCTGCAATAAAGGCTATTTTTATTTTATTTATTTATTTTATATAGCTATAATTCAATAATATAAAATAGGTAAAGTAAACATTAGTTGGTTATTTTTGGCTAAATAATTCTTTAAATATATTAGCATAATTTATATTTTTAATGCACTATTGTTTTAGGCATCTCTCTAATATTTTTCGTAAGGATTTAATACACATAATATTTGCATTATATTGATAAAGCATTGTTCTACAGTATTTAATAATCTGTTAATAAATAATGCCAAAATATTTTCAATTCATTTACAAGCAGAATTCAAATAGAGTCGAATCACCACACAAAAACTGTCTAAAGCAATTGCTAGTCACAAACAATGAAACCGCAACATTTCGTGTACACTGTCATGGCGGGAATCTCTGCGGAAATAAATAATCAATTATTATTGCATGTTTGGAAATGTTTTTGAACTGAACACTCCGTTAGGGGCGCCTTGCACTCTAGCACTTGAGAATGAACTGTCACGCTCAGCTATGTAAAGCACGTTTGTCTGTTTGAGTCACATCTTTTATTATAAGAATTCAAGATAATATTATATTATTTATACTTAAAAATTATATACTTATTGTGTACTAGATCTAAAATAAGGAAAAAAACAATTTATGCTTGTATAATTTTTTTATAAAATTAACTTAGATATTATAAAAGCTTAGGAAAGATATTATATGCCTTGAGTTATCCAAATAGTGATAGATAGGGAAGTTATTAAAAACGGATCAAATACGTTTAATTCTTATGAGTTTTTGTAATTTTCTATAATCGCAATAAATAGTGATAGTTCTCAAGAGGACTCAAAATTATTATTAATTTTAACACTTTTCACAATTCCAGATCACAAAGGACTTTTTCTCTGTTTGTGTACAAAAATAATAACACGTATTATAATCCTCTTGTACGTATGTGTAGATATTATAATCACGGATCAGAAAAACTAGTGGAAGTGGCATGTGGGCGTTACCCTGTCGCCACTATTGTGTACAAATGTACCTACTCGAGGCTCATGTGAGACTAGTCATTTGATGTCAAGTGAAGCATTATTATCTTATAAAAAAATCCAAATATGCCTTATTATGCCATTTTGGACTGTACAAATCATACCCGCAATAAAAATGAGTCCCACGGAGGGATTTTCTATCTTCGGTGATCATCATTTTCCAATTTAAATATAATTACAATTTTTGTATGGGTTGTGCAAAATATACAATTAAAAATGAACCATATTGTTAAGACGTATGATCCATTTACCTTTACGTTCGAGGTAACTTATGTTAGAATGATTGTTGTAAACAATAAAAATAACTTGCTCCTCAACGAGTGCATGCATGTACATAACGATAAAATTTTAACGAAATAAATTTTATCTTTTTTAATTGTATTCAAGTATTGGTCGGCTATCTTGGACTTTTAAACTGATACCAAATTCATTCGCTGCCACTCCCTAAATTTTGGATACGAAATCCATATTGTTGCAATGGTAATTTTGGTCTGCAACCATCTTGGATTTTAATGTATATAATATAAAGTTATACACTTTTTACACAAATTATCTTGCCCCAAGTTAAGCATATTATATAGCCTGTGTTATGGGTTACAAGACAATTATATATTTAATACAATATACTTACTTAAACATACATAAATTCATATAAACATACATATACACATACATAAATACATTTAAACATCCATGACTCGAAAACAAACATCCATATTCATCATATAAATGCTTGCACCTACCGAGATTCGAACCATTACCGAACACATAAGTCCGAAGTGACACTTTTAGGCAATGTACTAATTCAACTAGTCATAAAATTTACATACTGGGTGCTATAACTCAACATTAATTCTTAGGAATTAAGATCCAATTTATTACAAATTGGAATCAATAATACGTTTGAATGACATCAAAGTACCATTACTGAATTGGAACACATCAAAATGACGAATTTCATGGCTTTTATAATAAGAAAACCGGAAATCTCTGGAAATTGAAATGTCTCTTTCAATTTAATAATAGGTAATCAGCATAAAATGAATTGATTTTTAGATGTTATATAATATATTTTATGGTAACACGAAGTTGTTATTTTATTTTTTATGGAATAGGAGGACAAACGAGCGTACGGGTCAACTGGTGTTAAGTGATCACCGCCGCCCACACTCTCCTGCAACACCAGAGGAATCACAAGAGCGTTGCCGGCCTTTAAGGAAGGTGTACGCGCTTTTCTTGAAGGTACCCATGTCGAATCGTCCCGGAAACACCGCACAAGGAAGCTCATTCCCCAGCTTCGTGGTACGAGGAAGAAAGCTCCTTGAAAACCGCACTGTGGAGGACCGCCACACATCCAGATGGTGGGGATGATATCGTAACTTGTGGCGTGTCGTGCGAAGGTGAAATTCGGCGGCAGGAATCAGGTTGAACAGCTCTTCGGAACACTCCCCGTGATAAATGCGGTAGAAGACACACAATGAAGCGACGTCTCTACGCAACGCCAAGTGATCCAGCCGTTCACAGAGTACTGGGTCCCCGACAATTCGAGCTGCTCTGCGTTGCACGCGGTCAAATGGATCGAGCTGATACTGGGGTGCGCCAGACCAGAGATGACAGCAATACTCCATGTGAGGCCGGACCTGCGCTTTGTAGAGCGCTAGAATGTGGGCTGGCTTGAAGTATTGCCGTGCTCTATTTATGACGCCCAGTTTCTTTGAAGCCAGTTTGGCTTTGCCCTCCAGATGGCCACGGAATTGGCAATTGCTCGAGATTTCGAGACCCAGTATTCCGATACTAGGCGAGGCTTTAAGGGAAGTGTTAATGTATCATAATTATTATTTTTAGCTGATGCTTTGGATTTATTCTAATTTTTAATTATTTTAAACCATCCTCGTATTGGGGCATATAAAATAATAAAAGAGGCATTGACAACCAGTGGCTCCTTTGCACAGGATGATGATGGCTAGATTATGCGGCGCCCATTTCTGCCGTGAAGCAGTAATGTGTAAACATATCTGTGTTTCGGTCTGAAGGGCACCGTAGCTTTTGAAATTACTGGGCAAAGGAGACTTAACATCTTACGTCTCAAGGTAACGAGCGCAATTGTAGTGCCGCTCAGAATTTTTGGTTCTTATAATTTTAATAATTAATTAATACGATAATTAAATAAACTCGAAGGTGTTCATCAAATTAAATATCTGGGGGTTGTCATAGACAAATATCTAAGATGGGATGAACATATTAAAACACTTTTAGGGAGAATCCGAAAACTTGGAAAGGTTTTCAAAACTATAAGACATCTAGGTGATCTAGAATTTTGTTTAAAAATTTACAATGCCTTAGTCGGTTCTGTTTTGAGGTATTGTGTAATATCCTGGGGAGGAGCAAATAAAACCCATTTAATACGTCTTGAAAGATCCCAACGCATGCTTCTAAAAATAATAGCATATAAACCTTTCATGTACTCTTCTCATATGCTCTACAAAGTAACTAGAGTCCTTAACGTTCGACAATTATTTCTACACTGCTTAATAATCAACCAGCACAAAAAGCCCGGTCGCCTTAAAGAAAATTTGGCTATACCTTCTCTTAGATACAAAAATATTTACTGTGTTCCGAAGTTCAATCTTGTCATGTGTCGAAATCATGCTAACTATCTAGGACCTTCAATATATAACCAAGTAAATAATAAAATAAAAATTGCGGACCTCTCTTCTTACAAAGTAAGATCTACAGTACGAGAGTGGCTTTTACAGTTAAGCTATGATGAAACCGAGAAAATTATTAACTCAAAATTAATATAACTTTATGTATTTAATTATGAATATTTGTTTATAACTTTGCTTTATCTATATAACTATTTACTTTATCTATTATTATTAATTTTGTTTATTTTTAATTTTATGCAGTTCTTATTATAAGATAGGTATGCTTTAAAGTTAGATAAATATTGTTTAAGTGTCAGTCTTAGTTCTATTTCATTAATTTTTAACATTATATAAAATTACAAAGCAGACGGTAATCACTGGTTGGCTCTGCACAGGGTTTCCTAGTGATCCATCCAGAGGAATTTAATCTAAAGGTTCCTCTTTGTTTCTGTTTTTGAGATTGAGACTGTAAACTTATATTAGGCATGTAGAACAATGTATTTAATTATAATATAAATAAATAAATAAATAAAATAAAATAATAAATATAATTAATTTAATTGAAAAGTAGTGAGTAAGATAATAGTGGTATTAGTAGTAAAATATGTTCTTAATGCTATAAATTTATAAATTTTATTAAAAATTTAAATTGCTTCAATTAGTGTCATAATCACTTACACTGTTATCGAAATAAAATTTTGCTAATAAATCAAAATTGCTAAATAGTAGAATTATTAACCACATTATAGCAATTCAGTAGAATGTTCTGTGTAGGCAAATAATGAAATAAATCAGTCAAAATCAAGAAAATGACTTTTTTATATCCACTGCCTTTGAGGGTTGAGCTTTAATAATAAGAAAAAGTGGCAAGAAACTCATTGTGACAATCACTCACTCAAATTCAACTACAAAATAATACAAAAAAAATGTACACAATTAATACGTAAAAACAAGAGTTATTGAGTACAGTCATTGCCGACTATTTCTGTATCAACAATAATAGTAGTACAGTACATGCGTCAATCCACACTCCGTAAACAAATAAATAAAGGTATTTAGCGACTATTTTATTAGCATTTATAAATAATATCATATTTAATTTAAAACCATGAAGCAGAGTTTCCGGCTACAGGATCATCCTGACGTAGCTTACTACGTAAGTCGGTACTGGCTAGGAGCCGATCTAATTCCTAGCCAACAGATATGTTTGAAGCGTTTAAGTAAAAAGCAATCATATTATCGTGAACTATAATGTCAAGAAAAATAAGAGGCCGGGTTATCTAACTATGGATTCGTAGTTAAATAGTTCTCGCTTACTTTTGTTAAGTTTTACACGCCTCGACTTGACATCAGACCGGACTTTGCTTTGTCAGTTCGAATAATGGAGGGAACAAATGAACCGCAACCAAAACAAGAATAAACCTGACAGAGAATGCTGGCTTAACCTCATTCATCGCTTTGTATCTAGTATGATAGATTGTGGAGTTGTTCTCGTCAGCATTTATCTCTTTTGCCCGACAGTAATAGTATACAAAGTTACAGTAAACTCTCATCGCATGTACTAAGAGTTAATCACTCTTAGTACACACTCTTTGAATCTGGAAATGGTTTAGTTCATTATTTCATTTAAATTAAACACTTTTAAAGGATTTAAACGCGTGTAATTAACGGTTTTACATTAAATGTTTGCGCAAAAGTTACATTTTTATTTTAGTTAACCCGAAGTTTCAAGACCTTTACAGATCTCGTTTTCATTGGGTTTTAATCCTTTAAAAGTGTTTCATTTAAATGTGTAACACTCGCTTTAATCAAAGAAAATACTATGTGCTTCATTATTTCAGTTCAGTTTCAATACATGGTTATTATAAAATTGTATCTTATAACTTTTAATTATACGTCAAATCAAATCAAATCAAAATCTATTCTATATGAATAGGTCAAGGAAATGACTATTATGAATGTCAAGTTTTCTTCGCATATAGTTGAGCTAAGAAGAAGTGGCAAGAAACCCATTGCCACTCTTTGAAATCAACATTCACTGCTTTAGCATTGCAAATCATTTCATGTTACAATATAATATGTAAAGTGACGCACAAAAATACTCAAACGTCAAATACTTAAAACACCATGCACGAGTAAGTCATATAAAATGCTTAATTACTAGGATCTTTGGTCTATTGACAAACAAGCAAAATCTTAGAGTTACAGCATTTTTTTTATGAAAATAAGGGACGAGACGAGCAGGACGTTCAGCTGATGGTAATTGATGCGCCCTGCCCATTACAATGCAGTGCCACTCAGGATTCTTGAAAAACCCCAAAATTCCGAGCGGCACTACATTTGCGCTCGTCACCTTGAGACATAAGATGTTAAGTCTCATTTGCCCAGTAACTTCACTAGCTACGGCGCCCTTCAGATCGAAACACAGTAATGCTTACACATTACTGCTTCACGGCAGAAATAGGCGCCGTTGTGGTACCTAGCCGGCATCCTGTGCAAAGGAGCCTCCCACTGGTGGAGTATACTATCGCTCATTTAACTAACATGCAACGGACAGTACGAATAACAATTATATTGATACATAATATATATTTTGCGCGGTGGCCATCCTGAATTTTTAAATGATCCCAATTCGTTCGCTGCCTCCCCGAGAACTTTGGGAAAATTGTACAATTATGTTATTATATACACATATGGAAAAATCTTTATAATATGACAGTATTTCTAACCAGAACCAATAACTTAGTAACTAAAAATGATTTGTTAGGAGTGGAGTGGAAAGGAGTTGAAGAAAAATAACTCTTTAATGGATAGAATCATTAATATCAACTATTACTACAACTTTTAATCAATAAATAGCATTATATTAGATACCACAGTTTTCTTAGTATAATATTTGACAATTGCACACAAACCTCTAGCTAAAACCTCAAATTGTAAGGCAAAATCTCCTTTTATACCGTGAACAAGCGACAAGAAACAGTTTTAATCAAAAAACCCTCCTGAGAAATCAGCCCTCACTTTTCTATCGAACATTAATTTTGGATAATTGTATAGAGGTAGCTGTAATTTTCTGTGCTGAAAAATCTTATCAAGAGTTAAAGGTTAAATTAATTATACTGAAACGTAATGGCTTGGGACTCCTGGAGATATTAGAAGTAAAATTTAATTCAAAGTTTTTCGGGTAAGACCTTGAATCAACATATTGTTATATACAAAATTTAGAAATCATACTAACTCCTAAAATAAATTATACCTTTTATGGCATATACGAGTGTGTTCTTCACGATAGGTATAAAAACTTTTGTAATATACGTAGCTAAGCCCACTTTAAATACTGATTTCTTTAGATTATTAATTCCAGTTCCTATCCGCCAAACAAATCAGCCTTTACGGAAGTAGAAAATATTTTTTAATAGTAAGCATTCGTTACATAGCGATTTAAACTTCACAGAGATATTAATATTTAATTATATTTTAATAATCTATAAATTATATCATTGCTTGGAACTACGGACATAATATCATTATATGAGGACGATACACATTAACATGTAAACATGATTTTTTATTTTATTTTTATTTAAAGCATCACAAAATCCACAGAACTTAAATTAGGTGATAATAATACTATTTTGTAGGACTTACATCTAATAACGGATTTACAATATTTATAATAAGACATGATATTTGTGCGTGTGGGGTTTGGTGAGAGTGCGTGTGTGTGTGTGTGTGTGTGCATGTGTGCATGTGTGTATGTGTGTGTGTGTTTTTGTGAATAACTCTAAATTTAACCTTCCTTTAGATTTTTATTAACACTCCTTTTAAAGCAGCCTTTACTGTTATTAAAAAGTTCAGTACTGTTGAATTGCTTATTATAGTTGCATAGAGTGCGACAGATTACCGAATTTTCAAAATAATTAGTATGACTCAGCGGGACTTGGAATAGAGGCGTGTGTCTAGTGCCAGCTAACGGCACTCGTAATTGATAATATAATGGTCTGTATAAAAAGCATTGAATGATTTACAGCCGTTTACAATAACCTATCTATCCTTAGTTTAACTTATTAGTGGTAGAAAAATCTATCCTTTTACGCTTACTAACATTATATACCTAATTTAGACTAATTTAGTCAGATGCTATATGTCGATAGGTTATTGAAATGTTAGTAAGCGTAAAAGGATAGTTTTGTCTACCTCTAGTAAGTTAAACTAAGGATAGATAGGTTATTGAAAGCAGCCGTTAATGGTGATAGCAATCTATCCGTAAGTAGAGATTCATTATTGAAAACGGCCGTAAGTCAGTTCCAGCAACTTACACGGGAAGTTAAGTCACTAGATGTGTACTTTGTCTGGGATTATAACAGTTTCCAATACTTTGAATGGTAATAAAACGTTAATATCACCTTAAATGCTGTTATAAGTTTTCAATACAAAATTTTGGGTAAACGACCCTGCCTTAGGTCCAAGAATCGAAGCCCGGTAGGTGCAAAGCTTTATATGATGAACATGAATGTTTGTTTCCGACTCAAAGATCTTTATTATACCTACTTTTTAGGTATGTATATTGTAATGAATATATTGTTGTCTTGCATCCATTGTATGTATGTATAGATGATTTGTACGTCAATAAGAAATATAAATATATTTAGTTTTAAAAGTGAAATCTGTTGATCAACTATCAAACTTTTCGCCTACGTTTTCAGTTCAATATTTTACTGAGTGCCAACTTGCTTCATTTCAATATTCCATTCATTGCTGAAAAGCCTTGTTAAGCCAACTAACTAAAGTTTGTTCAACAATAATATTCACTGTTACTGCTTTCTAACACTGAGCAAACTTTGTTCGGTTGTTTCAGTTAAAGGTAGAAAATTATAAATACGATACGAAATAATTTAGATGAAATCTGATCATTGTGGATGAATATTATATATAAACTAGGTGCTGCCCGCGACGTCATCCGCGTGGACGTTCATCATTTCAGCTGGAAGATGTCCACTGCTGGACAAAGGCCTCCCCCAAAGATCTCCACGATGATCGGTCCTGCGCTGCCCTTATCCAACTTACTCTGGCGATCTTGACCAGTTCGTCGGTCCATCTTGTGGGGGGCCTACCAACACTACGGTACGTGGTCGCCATTCGAGGACTTTACTGCCCCAACGGCCATCTGTCCGCCGAGCTATGTCCCTGCCTCACTGCCACTTCAGTTTCGCAATCATTTGGGCTTTGTTGGTGACTTTGGTTCTCCTACGGATCTCCTCATTGCTAATTCGATTTCGCAGGGAAACTCCGAGTATAGCGCTCTCCATTGCCCGCTGAGTAACAGTGAGCTTCCTCATAAGGCCCATAGTTAGCGACCACGTCTGTATTCCGTGTGTCATAACTGGCAGCACACATTCGTTAGAAATCTTCATCTTCAGACAATGTGGTGTTTTGGACGAGAAGATTTTACGGTGCTTCCCGAACGCTGCCCTATCCGAGTTGGATTCGACGAGTGACCTCTTTCCCGAAATTGGACCTGCTTTGTCCAAGGTAGACGTACTCGTCAACAATTTCGAGAGTACAGTTCCCAACTGCTACGGGAGTAGGTGCGACATGGGCACTAGACATGATCTTCGTTTTGAGACCTACTCCTTGGGAAGCTGTATTGAGGCCATCGAGCATATGGCTTAAGCCTTCCATGATCTCTGCCATGATTACGATGTAGTCTGCGAATCGAAGGTGAATGTTGTATACCCGTTGATATTGATGCCCAGCCCGTTCCAGTCCAGAAGCTTAAAGACATCTTCCAATGCGTGGACGTTATGAAGCAGCAAAAATGCTAAATCTGCTAATTATTGGGAATTGGAAAGATTTGAGTGAACTTTGCTGCAACCTGTCTAAACCTCTGTTCCCCTTGACTTTTACTGTGCTGAATACTCAGTAGTATAATAAATAAATCTATTGTAGATTGAAAATATCCGTATCAAAAATCATACAAGTTTGTTTGGTTGGTTTTTCGTCTGTCAATCTGACCTGAACTTGGGCCTATTCCTGACTTCTTTAATTTTCTTAACTTACACTTAAGAATATTACATAAATAAAAAACATTATGAGTATCCTACGTGACGTGGGGATATGAACCAAAATATAGAATTTCGTATTGGTATTTTAGATTTTTATTTTTATGAATGTGAATTATAAATTAAGATTGAAACGATGAAATGCAGATTTAGAAATCCTTTGACGGAAGACATCAAGAACCTAAATAATCTTTAACTAGAGATTATATTTTAGAGAATAATCCCACGTCATAGGCCGGTAGCACATCTCACCTCTGGTAATACCTACGGGTGGCTGGTTTCCTCTTCCTATCAGGTAAACCACTTGCCCGGTTGCCTTTTTTATAAAAGAGGAGGACAAACGAGCGTATTCACCTGGTGTTAAGTGATCACCACCGCCCACATTCTGCCTCTGCCCTTGCTTCTGCTGAAATACAAAATAGTTACTATTTAAATCAAATCAAATCAAATCAAAATCAGTTTATTCACGTAGGTCATGGAAATGACACTTATGAATGTCAAAAAAAATAACATATTTTTCTTATTGAATCTACCGCTACTTCGTAAAGGGTTGAGCTAATAAGAAGTAGCAAGAAACTCATTGCCACTCTTTTATATCAAGATTTACAGATCATTTCAATCACAATATAATATGTAAAATGATGCAACAAACACACTCAAACGTCAAATAGTCAATGTCTTACACGAGTAAGTCAAAAAAGTAAATGTAAATTAAACGTAGCATATAAAGGAAAAAGCTATATGTATATGTATGTGTTTAATTAATATGAAATGACTATTGAAATTGTTGTACAGTGTGAAGACAGAGCAAGTCTCTGGCGGAGCAGACAGTGTACTGCGTCTGGCGCGAGTGAACAGCAGTGACGCCGGGAACTACACGTGCGCGGTCCGAGGAGCGAGGCCCCACACTGTCGCCGTGCATGTACTCAACGGTAAGATCCACTCATAAACTTAGTACCATAATACCACTTTGTCCTCCACTTCGTCGAACGATCCTAGGTACCAATTCCCCAGTCCTACGCTTATGTAAAATTTTAAATTCTTATACCTTAGGTGATATTGACATATTTGCTGATTCCTTAGCCAAATTCCGCAAGACCATTTGCAGCAACATTGGTAATCTTTAATATTTTTTTATGGAAAAAGGAGGACTCACGAGTGTACGGGTCACCTGGTGTTAAGTGATCACGGCCGCCCACATTCTCTTGCAACACCAGAGGAATCACAGGAGCACCGGCCTTTAAAAAATGTGTACGCACTTTTTTTGAAGGTACCCATGTCGTATCGTCCCGGAAACACCGCACAAGGAACCTCATTCCACAGCTTCGTAGTACGAGGAAGAAAGCTCCTTGAAAACCGCACTGTGGAGGACCGCCACACATCCAGATGGTGGGGATAATATCCTAACTTGTGGCTTGTCGTGCGAAGGTGGAATTCGGCGGCAGGAATCAGCTCTTCGGAACACTCCCCGTGATAAATGCGGTAGAAGACACACAATGAAGCAACGTCTCTACGCAACGCCAAGTGATCCAGCCGTTCACAGAGCGCTAGGTCCCCGACAATTCGAGCTGCTGATGGAATGACTCTGGTCATCCTTGCCCAAGAAAGGACCAGGGTGCTGGTGTGGGACGCAACTTGCGTCGACACTATGGCTCCTTCTCAGGTCTAAGTTACGTCAGTTGGTTCTGCTTTCACTGGCGAAGACAGCAAACGTCGCAAATATGTTGGTCCCAGTGAGTCATACATCTTTGCCGTTTGGTGTCGAGACTTTGGCCCATGGGGCCCAGAAGCGCGGAGAATATAAGAAATACTATCTTCGCGTCTCAATAGGGCTACTGGAAATCCAAGCGCTGGCAGCTGTTTCGGTCAATGGATCAGCTTAGATATCCAACGCGGAAATGCTGCCAGTGTCCTAGGTACACGTCCCCGTAACGATAGTTAAATAGATAGTAATTAATTAATGTAATCAAAGTATTGTAAATATAGCTATAAGATTTGTTTTGTAAATAAAGATTATTTTTAACCTCGTCTTCATGTAGTTTTCACTTTTCTCGTCTAGTCTTACGGACATAACTTTCTTTTTTTTAAATATTGTGTTCTCATAACGTTTTTAACACCAGTTCCCTTGTTTCAGAAGAAAGCCTAGCCGAGCTCCATGCCAGTGCCAGATCCTTACAACCTCCAACAAGAACCTTCATGTCACTGTATCTCATAGCAGTCGCTATATCCCAGCCATCGTTATATCAAATAACAATCGTGTTCGTAACAATTTTACATAACTTTAGGGCCCAAGGTTTACTTAATTTAATTAATGAACAATTTACAGTACTATTACTGCCTACGTGATAGTTATCGGTAATATATAATAGTGTTTAAAGTTATATTATAATATAGTATCATCGAAATAAAATTTCATTATATATTTGCGTTTTTTTTGCACTGCATTTAATTTTTATTTATTATATTTTATATAAGCAAAGCCTGTTCCAGCTTCGATGTGGCTTAGTCATTCAAAATTACTGCACAGGCCTTAGAATAATACTGTTAGGGGTAAATTTTTTTAAAACGCATTTACTTGAAGATTTTATATTTCATAGAGGCCAAACTAGCTTTTTACGTTCCGTGAGGACAACCGACCATACTTGTGGGTCATCAGATGGTATGTGATTTACGAGGGCCAAACTTCCTTACATCACCAGAGCCCACTTGCAACGCAGATATGCTGGAATTTTTGGGGATCCAGTGCTCTGTGAACGTCAAAAATCAGTTAGAGACGTCGCTTCATTCTGTGTCGCTTCAATGTGTCTTCTACCGAGGATTACGAGGAGTGTACCGAATAGCTGTTTGACCTTACGTGTGTGGCAGTCTTCCATAGTGCAGTTTTCAAGGAAATTTCTTCCACGCACAAACAAGCTGTGGAATGAGCTTCCTTGTGCGGGAAAACAAACAAAAAAACAAGACGATACGACACGGGTACCTACAAAAACAGTACATCTTCCTACGGACGGCCACGCTACTGTAATTCCGCTAGTGTTGCAAGAGAATGTGGGTGGCGGTGATCACTTAACATAAGTGACGGTTGTCTAGCAGCAAGAGGCTCTATCTAGACGTATAAATTATGTAAGGGTAAAACTATGAAATAGACTATAATAATATTAACAATCAATCCAAAGGCTCTCCCATCAACACGTCAATAACTTACTAAGTCTAATAATTACTAGACGCAGTTAATCGATTCCATTAATTGCTATCCAAGCCATTAATAGTGGTTATTGAAGACGTTCGGAATTCAATTACATAGCACAGATACACTCTCAGATGTGCAATTCTGGATAACTTATCAGCATATTGAAATTATATTAATAATTATATATAGACACTCGCTAAACTATTTGTTATTTTTTGAATAACCCTAACTTCTGGGATTAATTACACCCTCAAACGTTTGGCTCAGTGGAAAGGTGCTCAGACGGAACCCGACAGGTCTCAGGTTTGAGTCACGCATCGTTCATAAATTTTGTTTAAAATTTTAATTTATATGACACTCGCTGCCACTCCAACTACACTATAAGAAAGATGCATAAAGGTTTTTTAATTGGAGTGTAAGACATTCATTCGGGTCACCGGATGGTATGTGAAGAAAGTCTTAAGACAACAGAAGAAGAAGAACAAAAGAAAGAAAGAACAAGAGCAACCTTATAAGTAAATCGAAAAAAGGATTAACGTAATCGTTGAAAATATAATAATAATAAACATCCATGACTGGGTAACAAACATTCATATTCATTATATAAATTGTTTGCACCTGCCGGGATTCGAACCTGGGACCTCTAGCTCAGAAGGCAGGGTCGCTAACCATTGAGTTTTAGGGGTCTTCGTCTAAAAGTAGCCTGTCATTGTCAACTTAATATTGCATCGAATAGTCTTAACGTCATCCCGATTCGCGTACTATTTTAAAGGGCTATAAAAATCACGAGTATCACGTCAGGTCATACGACAACAGCGTAATTTGCAGGACACTCTTTACCTCGCACAGCTGTTTTGTGAAATTGTCTATGGACTGCCTTAGTCTGAAACCGATATGACGATGGCAATGCATCTTTTTATTGCCTTTCTAGGGGATCTCAATGCCACTTATTTAACAAAGAGCCTCGCAATATGGACTGGCTGTCTTTAAACACCATAGTGCTGCATTTAGAGGAAGTTTTCGCTACAATGCAACCAAATTTGGAATAATCTTCCATCTTCGTGAATTACGAACCGTCGAAAATTTTCGTCGGAAATGAAAGTCACGATTCTTGGAACGACAAAAACAAGATCAACTTTGGGAGCATTCGTGGTGAAAATATAGGTGTAGTCCAGTATTATAGATATATGATTGTTGCTATATTATGTTTCTTTTAATGCTACTTTTTATTTTAAAACATCTAAATATTTTATTATTGACTTTTTTATTGAAATTTATGTATCTATTATATTACTATTAGGAATTATTTGCTATATGTAGAGCACACTGTAATCTCCAAAGTTAAACGGGCACCGCTGAAAATCATAATGCTATTTCATAGCCACGGCCGTGTCACAGATAATCCTGAGTCGGTGACCCATTTCTTGCACTGCACAGGAACTCTACAATCTTAAATCAATTACTATATAAATACATTTTTATTGGTTTGTTTGGTACTTTTATCTTTTATATTAAGTGTATCCTGTGAGTGTTTTGTGAAATAACTGTTTTTCTTTCTTTCTGATTGCACATTGAAGTTACCATGTTTTGTACTCTCCATTGTGTGAGGCACTTGCCCATTTGCCTCACCTAATATAAAAAAGGCGTTTTTTTTTGTTTCTACATAGATATTCGCTGACTGCTAAAACTTTACATAGTCCAACTATTCCAGCTCTCAAAGTCAACAAGAAAATCGTAAATTTTGAATTTTTGGGATATTTTTAATTAATTCTTAGCAATGTAACAGTTATTTTGCTAATCTGATAGTGAATGAGTCTATATTTCTACCAAGAACCCACATAGATGTTAATTATTTATACTTTATACGTAAATATATATCCTATATTTATACCCAAAATTTGATAATTTAAGGTAATCGATGCTTTAAAAATATAAAAGCATATATTAACATACTGTGATAAATTGAAATTCGTGCTTTATCTCTTCATTGTTATGAACATCCGTGTTTAGAGTATCGAGTTCTCGTAACAAATGTAAGCACTTACAGAAAATATTCCGATAAACGACAGCAATATTTGGAGTACAATTAAGGCTCAAATTTCTCGGTTGATTGCAGTTTTGGACTCGTGGCCTCGCACCTTATTTATGTAATAAACTAACATAACTCAACTCTGACTCAAACTTAACTAAAATTGTTTATTGAAATAGGTTCAATTCTAACCGCTTTTGAGACGTATACATATATTTCATTTAAATTTCTGAGTTTTCCACTTATAAAATATATATTATACTTCAAAAAACAAGTCAAACTTCAAAGTTCCGTTCTATGTAGGTTCTCGTAGAGACGTCGCTTCATTGTGCGCCTTCTACCGCATTTATCACGGGGAATATTCCGAAGAGCTGTTTCATGTGATTCCTGCCGCCGAATTCCACCTTTGAGCGACACGCCATAAATTAGTATATCATCCCCACCATCTGGATGTGTGGCGGTCCTCTACTTTGCGGTTTTAAAGGAGCTTTTTTCCATGTACTACAAAGCTGTGGAACTAGCTTCCTTGTGCGGTGTTTCCGGGACGATAAAACATGGGTACATTCATAAAAATCGTGTAGGCCGGCAACGCTTCTGTGATTCCTCTGGTGTTGCAAGAGAATGTGGGCGGCGGTGATGACTTAACCAAACAAGTTACCATCGTTTATCCTCCTTTTTCCATAAAAAAATAGGTTGCGCTAGTCAAACTTCAAGTTGCCTTGGCGATTGACTGTCAAAATAAGTCTCCTAGGATTAAAAATAAATACGTACCGAATCACGCTATTCACTTGGACTTTGAATAAGGCTTCTTGTTAGACCTTAGATTTGACAAGCCAAACCTTGAAGCGACGGAGCTTTATCGTTTGACTAATATAATACATTATAATAAGTTTTCTCCAATTTTGAGAGAGAGCAGAGAGCAGAGCTTTGTTCAACGTTAAAATTCAACATCAAATATAATGAAAAAAAGAATAAACTTTAAAGTAATCCCATCAAAGAAGGCTTACTTACTAAGTATGATACAAGATATATACAAATAAAATTCAATATGACAAGTTTAATTTGTACCAAAATTTATTACTCTTACCAACTAAGCCAATCGTAAATTTTGGAACAAATTTAAAAAAAAAATGTATACTTAATCCCAGAAGTGGGGAAGAAAAGGTAAATTACAAACTGTTATGATAGGTCGATTAGGCACCACAAACAGTAGTAGTTTACGAGTTGACGCAAGGACCAGCCATCGTTCCGGTCACACATATATGAGGGAAGAAGACGGCACACAACTCCGACCCGACTCATGACCCATGGTTTGTCACGCATGCGTAGAATATGTAACAATGAAGCAAAAGATCACAAATTTTAAAAACTTTATTAAGTAAAGTTTCAGAATATAGAAAAAATAAATAACGCCATGGCAAACTGATGTTTATAGAGAGTTTATTTTGTAAAACCTTACAGGAATATCATAATACTGTACAATGTAAACTTTTCCATTCCATCCTTATTTCTAAGATACTTAAGTAGTTTTTAGTGACCTTAATTGTAAATTATAGCCACTGTTATTTTTATGGAATGATGTGTACTCCTATAACTGGTTATAATATATGTTATGTTAAGAAATAAGGCATGTGTTATATGTAAGTTTATATGTACAACTGATGGAGATCTATACAGATGAATAAATAAATTAACATTTTTAGCAACATTTTTCTCATTGCCATTCAGATGAAGAGGACAAGGAAATCAAAATATTATGGGTTATAATTATGCTTTAAAATTGAATAATGTTGTAAATTTTATAAATATAATACGAGTCCTGCGGAAATCCATATAAAATTTAATTATGCGTTAAAAGTAAAGAGCATTACTGTTAATAGCGACATCAAAATTATGCTGCTATAATTTAAGTATAACGGGAACAATTTACCATTTGCAATACAGCTGTTTTCATGTCCTTAATGTGCTGCGCTCCGGAATCCCTAACGACTGTTTCATAAGATTCTTTAAGTTGAACATCTTGATCACGGTAACTTACCACGCAAACTTGAAATTAAACTCTATAATAAATGCAAAAGTTTATTTCATTTATTAAGTTGCTACAAGTTTGCACGAGGAGTATGGCGTTACCAATGAATCCGAAATATGAAAAGTTTCGTTGAAACTTAATCACCAAGTTATATCTTGAATAAACGCTTTATTTGTTTTAGGATGTGTTAAACATAATTTTTCTTTTCCTTTTTTTTCCTTTCTATATACTTAAGTATATAGTATAGCCTGTGTGGTAGGGTTGTTTTGTTGTAGACGAAGCTATCCCTCTCAAAGTCAAACGTGGCAAGTGCAGATGTGCTATTATTTGGTTTTTCACCAACTTCAAACCTATCAATAGTTACCACATGCAATTAATGTTATTTTATTATTACCAAAGGTAAGTTTGCATAAGAGGTATATTAAATTAATTCATTGAGATATTTTATACATTTCAGAATTTATGTCTGCATGCATTTTTTTACTTTTTAGTATCTATAATAGTTTGTTCTGTATTCTTCAGTATGATTTTTGTAGATTACCAGGTAAACCATAAAAACTTCTTACAGTCATATATTGCATAGTAATTTTTTTAAGTAGATATGAGTAGGCATACGAAAGGTGCTGAGCGCCTTAAACAATAGATCCCAAGAAACGCGATCGGAAAAATGAATCGACTCCGAAAAAATGCTTTTCGAAACTCTATTTCAGGTTCTTGTGAGACACTGAAATATCGTAAAGAAAGTTTCTTAGCTATTAATGACAGGTACGACCTAAGTTACCCACTTATCTGCGCACAAGCTAATAATAATATATAATAAATAAATAAAAATAGCCTTTATTGCAGCAACTACATTACATTTAAATATATTGCATAACTTAATTATTAAAAACTTTTCTTGCTGCGTGTCCCTCGACATAGGCCTCCTCTTAATTTTTCCAATTCGTTCTATCTCCGGCTAGACGAGTCCACATGCTTCCGACCAAGTTTCGGATGTCGTCCTCCCATCTTTTGGATTGCCTGCCTCTTTTTCTTTTTCCGTTTCTGGGGTACCACTCCGTCACTTTAATCGTCCATTTTCCAGAATTGTCTCTGATCATATGGCCTGTCCATCGCCATTTTTGCTGTTTAATAATTTTGCTTACATTTTTGAATTTTATTTTTTCTTTTATGTCCTGCAGCTTCATTCTGTCACTCAATCTAACACCTAGGACGCTTCTTTCCATAGAATTTTGGCAAGTTTTTAGAGTTGTGAGATTTTTCTCGGTTAGGGCCCATGTTTGTGATCCATAAGTTAAACATGGTAGTATGCAAGCATTAAAAACCTTTCTTTTGTCCTTAATGAGAATATGCTTGTTCTTCATCACTTCGCTGAGCGACCAATATCTTTTCCAGGAGTTCGTGACCCTTCTATCGATTTCTTTTGTCATACAGTCTTTGATTGATAATAAATGCCCCGGGTAAACGTATTCGTCTACATACTCAATTGTTTTACCATCTACTTTAATTTCTTTTCTATCAGAGTTTGTCATTATTTTAGTTTTGTTGACGTTCATTGTGAGGCCTACTTTAGCACTTTCCTCTGACAATTGTTGTAGCATATGCTCTAGTTTCTTTGAAGACTCAGAAAATAGTACTATATCGTCTGCAAATCGTAGATGGTTTATTTTTTCCCCATTTATATTAAGTCCCTCACTTTCCCATTCAAGATTTCTGAATATCATTTCTAATACTGCTTGAGAATAGTTTGGGAGATATAGGATCTCCCTGTCTGACTCCTCTTTCTATTTGAAACTCGCTGCTGGCCTTATCCAATTTTATTCGAGCTGTGCTTTTGGAGTATATATTCTTTAAAAAATATTTATTATTTTTCCATGAACTCCTTGAACTTTAAGAGAGTTCCAAATTGCATGTTCTAGCGAGTCAAAAGCTTTGTTGTAGTCGACAAAACCTAGGTAATATACACAGTTGTCCTCTTTAAATTTTTCTAATATTTGTTTTACCGTGTGTATATGGTCTACAGTCGAGAATTTTGTCCTGAAGCCTGCCTGCTCTTTGGGTTGGTTCTCGTCCAATACCTTAGAGATTCTTGATAGTAATATCTTGGAGAAAATTTTATATATGTTTGCCATCAAACTTATCGGTCTATAGTTTCCAATATCGTTTTTGTCACCTTTTTTATAAATTAGTATTATAGTTGATTTAGTCCAGTCTGCCGGAATGCTTTCAGTTTTCAGGATTTGATTAAATAGTACAGTGAGCTTGGGTGCTATTATAGGTAAGGTGGCTTTGAGCATCTCATTTGATATTTGGTCAGGTCCTGGTGCTTTGTCGTTTTTCTGTGATTTGATAATTAAGTTTCGATAATTTTTAGAACTTTTGTACAGATCACGATAGAACTCGGCTGCAGTTCTTATTATTTCTTCCCTATTCCTAGTTATTCTATTAGTTTTATTCTTAAGATTAATCATCCAATCCTTTTTGTTCATCAGTTTTTTTAGTGCTTTTCTTACTCCTCCAGTTTTGGTAATGTGATCTTGTATAGTTTTATTTCTTTTCTGAGTTATATCTTTGCGTATTTGAGATCTTATTTTTTTACTTAATTCTGCAATTTTAGTTATAGTGGCCTTATCTTTTTTTTGAAATCAACTGTTTTCTTTGTTCTATCAATTTCTCACTTTCGTCTGATAGAGTCTTTGCTTCTGGTTTACATTTTACTGTTTCCCTTATTAGGTTAGTTATTAATGAATTATATTGTTCTTCTATATCCTCATAGTTTTTGTCTTCCTGGTTTAAAGCTATGGACAGATTATTTTGTAGTTTTTTGTCCTCTCATTAATGTTATTTTATTATTACCAAAGGTAAGTTTGCATTAGAGGTATATTAAATTAATTCATTAAGATATTTTATACATTTCAGCATTTATGTCGGTTTTTTTACTTTTTAGTATCTATAATAGTTTGTTCTGTATTCTTCAGTATGATTTTTGTAGATTACCAGGTAAACCATAAAAACTTCTTACAGTCATATATTGCATAGTAATTTTTTTAAGTAGATATGAGTAGGCATACGAAAGGTGCTGAGCGCCTTAAACAATAGATCCCAAGAAACGCGATCGGAAAAATGAATCGACTCCGAAAAAATGCTTTTCGAAACTCTATTTCAGGTTCTTGTGAGACACTGAAATATCGTAAAGAAAGTTTCTTAGCTATGAATGACAGGTCGGACCTAAGTTACCCACTTATCGGCACACGAGCTAATAATAATATATAATCAACCTAAATAAAAAGCCTTAAAAAATGTACACAAAATAAAATAATATCATCCACGTAACCAAAAATATTCATTAAAAAATTTCATAAAATGAAAACTACTGGGCCAAACTATGTAAATTTTTTATGGAACTAAATTGCAGACAATCTGCATCAATGTAAGAAGAAGAATAATGTAAATCGGATCATTAATGTCAACCTAATTGGTGTACATACATATAAAAATACCAATCGAATTGAGAACCTCCTCCTTCTTGAAGTCGGTGAATGATTATAATAATAACGATACCTTTTGTTTTGAAAGCGACACACAGTATGAACACGAGACAAGAACATTGTATTAGGTACATGCAACTCGTCCCCACAAAATTTATGGGACACTTTTACGGGACAGCCTATACATTTCTATAATTACCATTTCTAAATTTACCAGTGTTACTAGGTTCCTTTGCACAGGATGCCGGCTAGATTATGGGTACCACAACGGCGCCTATTTGTGCCGTGTAGCAGTAATGTGTAAGCATTACTCTGTTTCGGTCTGAAGGGCGCCGTAGCTAGTGAAATTACTGGGCAAATGAGACTTAACATCTTATGTCACAAGGTGACGAGCGCAAATGTAGTGCTGCTCAGAATTTTTGAGTTTTTCAAGAATCCTGAGCGGCACTGCATTGTAATGGGCAGGGCTTATCAACGTCAACCATCGGCTGAACGTCCTGCTCGTCTCGTCCGTTTTTTTTTATGATAATAATATCATTTTTTATGATATATATTATTATCATAAAAAAAACGGACATATACGGAACGGAAATTTATGATAATAATATCATAAAAAAAAAATAAAAAAAAAACATTTCTATAATAAACTTCCATGCAATATCAGAAAATATTCAATTACAGGGTATGAAAGAATTATAAACGCCTTTTGTGTAGATGAGCTTATAAAAAATCGTATTTTTGATTTGATTCGATTAGCCTTTTATATAGATTGATAGGAAACATACCAGAAACCGTCACCGCGCGTTACCTTGAGGTGTAAAGTAGTTCGTTAATTCGTTCATTGCTAATTATCCCGACTCGCATTTAGAACTTGTTGTATTTGCCAGTTTTTACATGTATATTATATATTTTATATATCCAGTGGGAGGCTTCTTTGCACAGGATGCCGGCTAGATTTTAGGTACCACAACGGCGCCTATTTCTGCCTTGAAGTCTGAATGACGCCGTAGCCAGTGAAACTACTGAACAAATGAGATTTAACATCTTATGTCTCAAGATGATGAGCGCAATTGTAGTGCCTCTCAGAATTTTTGGAGTTTTCAAGAATCCTGAGCGGCACTGCATTGTAATCGGCAGGGCGTTTTCAATACCATCAGCTGAACGTTTCAAATACATATAACAGTACATTCTTAATTTATTTTATGGAAATATAGAATTAATTAAATAAACCCTTAAAGAAGTAATGTATGGAGCGCTGGTAGCAGGGGTTTCTTGTTGTTTCTGTATTCTGAGGTATAAAACTAAAATAAAAATCCGTTTAAAAAACAATTTTTGAATTTTTATTTCAATTAAATTCTTAAATCTAAATTTTGTCTTAATATTTCAAATATTTTAAAGTAATCTCATTAAAAAAAGGAAGAGAAAGGAAAATTCAAATTTACGAAAATATTTAGAATAATAATTTAGAAATACGTGTTGCAAATGTTAACATACATTTGAAAATATTTTTTATTAATTGTCTTTTGTGTCGCTGCAGTGCAGGTAGGTAGTCTTACTCGTCAGGCCGCCTTCAGCAGATTAAACTTGACAACGGCAAGAGGCCTGATGGTACGACGTTATTTTCTTGGAGTTGCGGAAGGATACACACTACCGCTCTCTGCTTAAAACCTTAAGTAGAGGAAATATATATCCATCATATTTAATAATCTGACGTGTGACCAGAAGTCTGGCACTTACCAAGGAATTCGTTTTCATTTTTAAAGAGACTAATAAACGTTTATAATATGAATTCAAAAACCTTGGTGAGATAAACGTTTTTACCTTTTGGTCCACTGACCTTCTATAACTCTGTTATTCCAAAAATATGCAGAACAACCATACCATCGATGAATGAATGAATCCTTTATTGCTAGCAAACTAAAAAGGTGCATTTTTAACTTATGCTATAACTTAATATACTAAATGATTATAATAATATTTCAACCAATATATATCTTATGTTAATAATTGCTCGCTTATCCACAGACATAGGCCACCTCCGGATCTTTCCACATTTTCCTGTCGTAAGTTATTCTTCTGCATGTTGGTCCAGCAAATCATCTTCCATACCATATTTGATATTAATTATTCTCTATACCTGTCTAATTATATTTATCGTTTTATTATAATATACATCCATAGCATCTATAGTAAATATATTCTTGTAATTCATGTTCTTATTGACTGACAAAGAATGTTTCTCTAAACTTTTCAGCCATATTGACTAATATTATGTTAACTTTCGTCGTTCCACACTCAACTTTACAGAAACAATTATTGGTTACGATGTCACATTTTACGTCGACCGAAGTAACAAAACTATTATCCTATACAAACTCTCTCAGACTCTCTCTCAATAACACTGTGAAATTTCCCAAAGATATTAAAATAATGTCAAGGCGCAAATGGCGAGCTCTGGCACGTAGTGTTTGTTGTCATGTTGTAAATAAAATACTTTTTAAAGGATAAAAGCGATTGTTATAATAATTGTAACTGTATTTTAACCGACTTCAAAAAATGAGGAGGTTCTCAATTCGTCGGTATTTTTTTTTTTATGTTTGAAACCTCAAAACTTAAGGCAACCAATTTCGGTAAATCCTTTTTTATTATCTGATAGCTGGTCGTTCCCGTGTGCTCCCATTACAATTTGGTCCAGATCTGACAATGGCATCCATAAGAAAACCATTAAAAGTCTTCAATTTACTATGCTTGCTAATTATGTGCGCGACAAATGGTCGAAAAACTATCTATATATCTATTGTTTTAAATAAAAAAAATACACTTTATTCACGCATTAGAAATGAAACTTGCGAATCTCAAAAGTTATCTTTTCCTTTTTACATTTACCACCACTTTGGATAAGTTTGAACTTTAACGAGAAGAAGTGGCAAGAAACTCATTGTTGCTCTTTTAAATCCACATTTACAGCTTCATCGTTTTACAAATCATTCCAATTACAATATATAAAGTGATGCAGTAAAAATACTCAAACGGATAGTACTAAATGAGGATAGTCAAAAAAGTTAAATGTAAATTAATACATAAAACCACAAGAGTTATTGAGTACAGTAGGTCATCAATCCACACATACCGTAATTAACAAAGGTATTATGTGAGCATTTATTAGTGATTATAAAAATTTATCTATATATATAAAAATGAATCCCTATTTTCCTTGGTCACGCCATCACGCGTGAACGGCTAGACCTGTTTCGCTATTTCTATTATTGTTGTGCTTGTTATATTCAGGAGAAGGTTCTTATTAAAGAATAATTTAAGAAAATTAGGGGCAATATTTAAGAATACTTCACCACCATATAAAATTATTTCTAATCTAACCTTAGCGCTCTGGACAATATAAACTTTATCAATGTGCTAATATTTGGTTTGTTACCGACTTCAAACGTATCAATAGTTAGCACATTCAAATAATAGTATTTTTATTATTACCAAAGGTGTTAAGATTGCAAAGGAGGTATATTAAATTAATTATTCATTAAGATATTTTATACATTTCAGAATTTGATGTCGGTTCTGTTAGACGCATTTTTTTAATTTTCAGTATCTGTAATAGTTTATTCTGTATTCTTCAGTATGATTTTTGTGGATTACCAGCTACAGGTATGGAAATTGGGATGCAACTTTCATTACATACAACTCTCTGCTCAAAACCTTAAGAGGAGGAAATAAATATCCATTAGGATATATATTAATAATGTGACGTGTGGTCAGAAGTCTGGCGCTCACCTTTGCCAAGGAATTAGTTTAGATTTATAAAGAGGCTAATAAACGTATATAATATGAATTCGAAAACTGGATATACATTGATCGAACTGTGGTTACTGGAATGAGATCAACGGTTCTACCCAATGGTCAATTATCGCCAACCGTCTACAACTCTGTTAATCCAAGAATATTATGCATAACAACCATACCATGAATTAATGAATGAATGAATCCATTATTGCAAGCAAACCAAAAAGGTATATTTTTAACTTATGCTACAACTTAATAAACTAAATGATTATAATTATATTTCACCTAATATATATATACTATATCTTATGTTAACAATTGCTCGCTTTTCCGCCGACATAGTCCTCCTCCAGATCTTTCCACATTTTCCTGTCGTAAGTTGTTCTTCTCCATGTTGGTCCAGCAAATCATCTTCCATACCAAATTTGATATTAATTATTCTCTATACCTGTCTAATTATATTTATCGTTTTATTATAATATACATCCATAGCATCTATAGTAAATATATTCTTGTAATTCATGTTCTTATTGACTAACAAAGAATGTTTCTCTAAACTTTTCAGCCATATTGACTAATATTATGTTAACTTTCGCCGTTCCGCACTCAACTTTACAGAAACAATTATTGGATACGATGTCACATTTTACGTCGACCGAAGTAATAAAACTATTATCCTATACAAACTCTCTCAGACTCTCTCTCAATAACACTGTGAAATTTCCCAAAGATATTAAAATAATGTCAAGGCGCAAATGGCGAGCTCTGGCACGTAGTGTTTGTTGTCATGTTGTAAATAAAATACTTTTTAAAGAATAAAAGCGAGTGTTATAATAATTGTAACTGTATTTTAACCGACTTCAAAAAATGAGGAGGTTCTCAATTCGTCGGTATTTTTTTTTTATGTTTGATACCTCAAAACTTAAGGCAACCAATTTCGATAAGTCCTTTTTTTATTATTTGATAGCTGGTCGTTCCCGTGTGCTCCCATTGAAATTTGGTCCAGATCTGACAATGGTATCCATAAGAAAAATATTAAAAGTCTTCAATTTGCTATGCTTGCTAATTTGCTTGCTAAGTATGTGCGCGACAAATGGACGAAATACTCAATATCGCGCTAACCGATTTCGATGATCATCTTTAATGGAAAAAATATACTTCAAAGGTAATTTGGTAAGAATTTAGTTAGGTTCTGATTATGGGATCCATGACAAAGTAACGGAACTCTACAATTCTTAGGAGCAAATTAACGATACTAGGCCAAATCTTTCTTATGCTATCCGGATGTTTGAGTCACCTACCGTCAGGTAATTTACGTAGCAAAATATGAGGATCAATGGAACTCCTTAACGACTTACAGTAAGTGTGCGATCTATGGCAGAATTTCAAAGTGTCTGTAATGAAATTGCAATGCGCTTTCATTCATTGCTGCATTGCAAAATTGAGTAGGTCTTACACATATTAACACAAATTATTAGTTAGTGTGCTTTAGATTCACTAAAAATAAAAAATTAATTAAAAAAAACGTGTTGAACGTTTTTAGGGGGACTCGTGCTCTTCACAGGTCACGAAACATCGGGTAAAATAAAATTATAATGAAAATGTAACATTTAAGAAAAACCTAATGTGAAAATAACATTTAACTAAAATACAACCAACTTAAAAAAAAACTATTCTAAAACAATAGATAAAATAAGCACTAAAAAGTACAAAAATATTTGCGTATTTTTATACACTCTAATTAATTAATCTAATTCTAGTTACAACTATTGTTATTTTTGGAGTCGGTGTCAGCCAAGGAAGATTGTAACTATATACAAAGTTACAGGTGAGATGTGCTTGTGTCGCACGCGCAACGCGACAAGGCGAGAGGCAAGAGTGGGGCTGCGGCGGCAGGACTGCTTATTTTCTTTCGTCATCTACTTGTGGGCCTTATATACAATTCATACTTATAATTATATACAAACATACATCTTTGGAGCCTGATACTAATTTCAAATTTGACTAGAAACAAATCAACAAACAAACTCATTTATAATAATAATTTTTATTGAGGAAGTAAGGAAAAGAATTCATTGACAATCAAATTTCAGAGTATTCGAACACACGAAATCTCGTTACTAACTTTGTTAGATAGTTTACCAAAAGTTTCAGGGGTAGAAGAAGAATCGATAGAACGAAGTTTAGGCCGATCGGTCATGTACATCTTTCTCGAGTTGACATATTAAGACGTATTGATGTCTTTACACTTCCTATAAACATTGAGCGATAGCCACGGAAGTTTTTATTAAATGGCTATCATCTTATTATATCAGTTGTTATTATTTTCTAGTGTGTGTATTACTTTCATAGACATATACACACACTCATCTCTCCAACTAGTATAAAAGCAGTTGCATACTCTAATAAAGGGGTTTACGAGTATAATCGCACTCAGACTTATAATCATTTGAATACCCGAGCATCCAACATCATATGGCGACCCTGCCAGTGCTGCCTGTCGGCGGTGCTGCGCACATGGTACACTTAAAAATGTTTGAAATATGATATAAAAGCTGGTGATGGTGTCTAGCAGGGTGCCGGGAGATGCAGATGTTGGAAGTGGATGCAGCAGGGAGCTGGTTGAGTCATCATACATAGGTTGATACAATCAGGTTGTAGGACATGAAACAAAAAAAAATCGCGAAGGATACTGCCGTTATAATTTATTGTACTTAGTTGTTTTGGATTTTTATTTAAAACAACACATTTAATTTAATTTGCGATGAAATATTTAATATTAATAATATTAATTCTTATACGTATAGATAAAAGTTTACCAGTAGAAGGCTCCTTTGCACAGGATGCCGGCTAGATATTGGCGCTTATAAGGGTTTTGAACCATTTTCTGAGGTGCAGTTCGTCATCTTACTGTTTTGCCTACCAGTCTTTACTAATTTTACCGTCTCTCACCATTCCTCCACCATTTTGCTGTTCTTGTTCTCTTCTCTCCACATCATATTATGCCCTTCCCATCCCCACTAAAGCTAATTCTCTCTTTCTAGCTCTTCATTGCCACATCAGCCAGTTTTATCTCTCTGTATCCTATTCCTAACGTTTATCATGGGTTTTCCAATACTTTTTGACCTGACATCATTACAATATATACTTTCAAACATACTTTCACGTCCGTTTTCATTAGACACACTGCCATGACTTCTCCTACTTGCATTATTTTATCATTGATCTCATTTCAGTATATTCCCAACTTGATGGTGGAATAACACTCTCATCTACATTTGTTTGATAAATTTGCTCTTTCTTAATCACTATTTCTTTAAATTTCTAATTCATTACTTTGCTATTGTTTTCTAGTACAGCTAAATAAACATCAATTCTCAAAAGCACTACGGCTATAAGTCTGAAACTGCATTGGTTTTGAACTTGTTCAAAACGTGAATATATATTCAAAGCGTGCACTATGAGTCCACAGTACCGATTAAAACTAGCTCAAGCTAATCGAACTAGTATCCGTATAAAGCCGGCATAGCCGACCCGAGATCGGCACAAATTTGTATACAATCCATAAACTGATATTATCCGTATAAAGCCAATGGTTTTCATTTGCAATTTCTCTCGAATTTGTTTTTAACTGGAATTATGCAAATACAATTTTGGTAATGTAGCTACGTAATAGCTATTGCTTATAAGTGGTTATTTTAACGATAAACAGAATATACATTAGTGACTAAAAATATATTTGTTATGTTCTTGTATTATAGCAACTCATAACTTGCTGCTTAAAGGTATTCTTTCTTCTTCCAGAATATGTAAGTTAGAGACTGCCTAGCAGCACTCAAAGTTTCTGGGCTAAGTAAAAAGAGGAAGCTGTTTCTATAGCACCCTTTTGACGCTTAGCCCTATTGATTCTCTTTTTAAGGCTGGCAGACTGAAAATTATTATATTTGTTTTCGCTTAGGGACTCCGGCTCACGGAAAAAAGCTTTATTGCATAGTACAAACATGAAAGCAAAAAGCTTACCAAAAAAAAATAAACATGTCTACCTATAAAATTTGAGTTTTCTCTATTAGTCATACATACATTATCAAATCACATTAGAGTTAACTGGAAAATTTCTAAATCAGCCAATAAGGGTTTTGGGTTAGAGAATTAGTAGGACTTGATAATCTCTTTCTTTTGTTAAGTCAGTAAAAAGCAAACGATATGAAAACCTTCTCTTATTGATGTTGGTTGAAATCTCAACGCTATTACACCCTAAAGGTTAATCTTATCAAATAACTCCAGAAGAAAGCCATTATATTGTTACACTTGTTTTTGTCATTCTGACTATCGATCTTGTTCACCAGAAAAAGTTAATTGGAGCTTAACCTATTTAAAAGTTTTACTGCCTAATTGAATAAGGTCAGGTTTTACTCGACTCTATAGCTGAGAGTAAAGGTTGAATTTTCCTTGTAGACTTATTTTTGTTTTAACAATGTAGCTTTTTGTACGAAGCATCATATTTCAATGAAAATTAAACAATAAAATATTATGTTTTCATTTTATTCACTAAACCTGACGCTATTGTTGATATAATTAGCAAGGTTGAATAACGTATAGTAATAGTTGATAATAACAGAGTTAATTAACTATAATGGTCTGATTATATCTGTTTCAAAATATGACATTGATTTGCATCTATAAAAGGGCTGAAACCGTCAAAGATATCTGTGTTAATTATTAAAGATAATATTGGTGCTCATGCTGTTGAAGCAATTAAAACATAAATAAATAAAAGTTGTGCTACACGGGTTTTTTTATACATCGACCTACAAATAAAGGGCAAGTAAATTAATTTCACAGTTACGTGGAAGATAATTTCTTGAGCAATGGTTGGTATCGTAATTTTAGAATGGGGTAACAGATAATACAGATTTTTGAAAGAATCCTTTTATCATTACATTGGTAATGTAACATTAAATAGCACTTAAACTTGGGTGGGTGGTAAAAGAGTGGGTACTCTTTATCAAATTAATTATTCTCCATAATATTGTATATATAATTTATCCGTAATAATAATCCTCAGATAATCTCATACCCATAATTCTTCCTGGCAAAACCTGCAATTTATAGGTTTTACTTCATTTGTGAGGTTCATCCGCAAGGCCCTTGTCTATTTCCTCCTTTCCCAAGCTTTAGCAATGATTGATTTCAGTACGTGTAGAAAAAATAGTGATAGTTGTATAATAAAATAGTTTTACCAGATACAAATTTAGCTAGATTTATATTTAATGGACTTTCACCTAAAATATTCTCATATAAAATCGTAATACTCAATCTGGTTTAAATAATTATTTCAAAGAGATTTAAATGATCAGCTTATTACTACAGATTACATCATCAAACAACTTATTACAGATTACATCATCAAAATAAATGATTTATATTATTTTTTTTAATTCTGACATTAGTTTCATTTATCTTTTCATTGTATGAATTACTTTATTCTTATAATGATAAACTTTATTAATAAAGTATAGAAAATTTATAGAAATCAAAATGTCTTTCATGTAAGTTTCATGCATTATGAAGTTGTAGGTGCCAAGCCACAGACTGCTGGATTGATTAAAAATTTCAAAACAAAACCAATCTCACTAAGTGGGTAATACTTAGTGAGATTTATAAACCTATTATAAAAGAGCTTGGGTATAATTTGCTCTACAGCTTTAATTACTCGTAATAAAATATAATATTTAAAATTATGAATTATACTGCAAAATGGTCAAATTGTAAGTAGAGGTATTTAGTGAGTATTGTTTAATATATTGTAGATTTTTTTTTTACTTGGTCGAGTTCTCCTGACAGGTTTCACCATTCTCGCTTAAATGTCACTGCTTGTAGTAGCGACGCGGGACAGGTCGTTCCCTCCCCTAAAATATGGTCGAGGAAAACGATGGCTGGCCCATGCGTCATGCTAGTGAACGTGCGCAACTTCCTGTGGCAGGATGATCCTGTAACCAGAAACTCTGCTTTAGTTTCTTAAAAGTTATCATATTTTTTTTTTTATAATCGCTTATTAAATGATGTGGTGTTTTATTGATTACATCTTTAGAACGTTACGGATAACTTTGTGAATTTCAAACATGTCGATCCTCTAGGCATCATTCTCACAGGGCTCCATAATACGAACAACCTCGATTTTGACCCAAACATTTCCGGAGATATAACATGACAATTTTCGAGAGAATTTCGCAACAAACTCAGTGAAGGACGAAGCAGTGATGTAACATATTCCATTGAATGATCGACAAAGCATCTGCAAGGTAATTACATACGTCTTGGGTCTGTCAGCAATTATAATAATATACAGGCTGTCCCAAAGTTATGGGACATGAAGGGAAAGTACCTTAAATATCGAAGATAGGCTATTTTACTGAAAGAAGACTTTATGTTATTTTTAAAAGTTAGTAATTCTGCATTCAAAGATTTTCTAAAAATTACTTGCCTCGGCTGGGAATCGAACCGACTTAAACGTAAAAAAAAACACCCCTACTTTTATGATGCCAATCGAAAGAATGACCAAAAACTAATAACTCTTCTTAAGTAACATAGTATTTTAAAAGAAAGAAGTCAATTAAGTGGGTATTTTTTTGTAAATTAATTAATTAAATGCTCAAAATGTAATCTCTCTTGTCTTACGCAAATCACCAATCTTTTAATGAGTCCGCTGCCTATTGATTTTCTTATCATTTTATGGTGAATACTCGATATGATATGGCACAATTCTGTTTGTAACTCGCCCACGTTCTCGTATCGCTTTTTTATAGCATATCTTTCACATATCCCCAAAAGAAGAAATCTAATGGTGTAACGTCTGGGGATCTGGCCGGCCATCTAATCGGTCCATTCGTACCAATCCAAGTAAAAAAACATTCATTTTACGATGTTGCTTTCTTTTAAAATACTATGTTACTTAAGAAGAGTTATGAGGTTTTGGCCATTCTTTCGTTTGGCATCATAAAAGTAGGGTGTTTTATTTACATTTAAGTCGGTTCTATTCCCAGACGAAGCAAGTATTTTTTAGAAAATCTTTGAATGCAGAATTACTAACTTTTAAAAATAACATAAAGTCTTCTTTCAGTGAAATAGCCTATCTTCGATATTTAAGGTACTTTCCCTTCATGTCCCATAACTTTGGGACACCCTGTATACTGTGGATAGTATTTGGAACTGCAATAAAAGCAAATATATTTAAAGGTTTTGTAGCAGTGAAACGAAAGTGTAACTCTTAAACTCCATTGTCTGTCGTTCAAGTAGTCCTCGAGCAGGACGTTCAGCTGATGGTAATTGATATGACCTGCCCATTACAATGCAGTGCCGCTCAGGATTATTGAAAAAAACAAATTTTGAGCGGCACTAAAACTGCGCTCCTCACCTTGAGACATAAGTTATCAAGTCTCATTTGCCCAGTAATTTCACTAGCTACGGCATCCTTCAGACCGAAACACAGTAATAGCAGCTTACACATTATTGCTTCACGAAGGAAATAGGCGCCCTTGTGATATCCATCATTCGGTGCAAAGGAGTCTCCTACTCGTAAAGTAAGTCTATATGTAGCCCTAAAAGACTTAAATAAGAAACTCTCAATATAAATTTGAGTTATATTTATCTTGTACCAAATCGTAATATTGATCGGAGAAATTCGTTCTCCAGAGTCAGTTAATTGGGGCTCAGCCTAATTGAAACTTTTTCTGCCTAATTGAACGTGGCCAAGTATAATTCGACTCTATTCCTTGAGATAAAGATTGAAAATTCCTTGAAACATTATTCTCGTTGAGACTATTTTGGCTGTATTATGAAGCGCCTATTATATTTAAAAAATATATTAATGCATTAATGTTAATGTTTATCTGCAGTATAACAATTATAAACCTACAATAAACTATTGTATGGATTACAAAACGTGCGAAAGAGAAAAAAAGAAGAACATCTCTTACGGACATACAGCAAGGTAGAAAAGGAAAGCGATAATTTTATTTAATGAAAACAAGGGATGATACGAGCAGGACGTGAACGTCCTGATGGTAAATGATGTGCCCCGCCCATAACAATGCAGTGCCGCTCAGGATTTTTGAAAAACCCCAAAAATTCTGAGCGGCACTACAATTGCGCTCGTCACATTGACACATAAGATGACAAGTCTCATTTGCCCGGTAATTTCACTATCGCCATTCATACCGAAACACAGAAGTTCTTACACATTACTGCTTCACAGCAGAAATAGGCACCGTTGTGGTACCCATAATCAAGCCGGTATCCAGTGCAAAGGATCCCCACTGGTAAAATAAAGTATTGCCGTTATGTGTGGGTATATTTGTGACTAGGTAATTACACCAAAAAGGTCAAGAAGTTCTTAATTTTTATTTGTTTTTCTGCTAATTTGTACACGGTTATGTCAAAAAAGCCTAAGCCGATTGTAATGTGGTCACTGATATATTGTGCAAGCTCCCTGTAACATTTAGCTGATTGTTTCATTCCGTGCACGAACAAAAAGTGAAATTTATTTACTGTATCCTATTTTGATTTACAAGTCGTATATAGAGCCACGTTTGGAATTGGTTCCTTGGTATTTTATTATAAAATATATTATACAAATGATTTGAGTTTTCCTTAGTGTGAATTCCGCCAATATTTGTCTTTAAACAATTCGACACGAGTTTCGCCTCTACACGAGGCATCCTCAGGACGTGTTGTCTCACCAAAATCTGGCACGAGACTAAATGAACTGAGCCGGAAGCCGCTGTTTTATACCCTCGTCCCATGAAATGACGCGCCGTGATTGGTCGGCTGTTGTGACGTATTCCCCCGGAAGAGATACGCAACAAAGGTGAAGGGACTAAATTTGTTTGTTCATTCATCAATGTAAACATGTTATTTTTGTGTTTTATTATTTCTAATTGCTCTAACACATTTAAGCGGAATAATTTTTCACATGTATGTAAAATATTAAAATTTTCATAAAAGATATTGTAAAATGCAGTAACACATTGCAGGAGTCACTTTAGCAGAGTCAAGTTTGTTGCAGGTTCATATGGCCCCTTGATCGCTATATAACTGGTACTATTGATGTGTCATCCCCATCATGGATGTATGGTGTTCCTCCACAGTTCGGTTTTCAAGGAGCTTTCTTTCAGGTACTACAAAGCTGTGAAATGAACTTCCTTGTGCGGTATTTCCGGGACGATACGACATGGGTACCTTCAAAAAAAGCGCGTACACCTTCCTTTAAGGTCGGCAACGCTCCTGTGAACGCCTCTGGTGTTGCAAGTGAATGTGGGCGGCGGTGGTCACTTAACACCAGGTGACCCGTACGCTCGTTTGTCCTCCTTCTCCATAAAAAAAAATTCAACGCCCTACAAAAGTCTTATTAGCCACTTAGCCGAGTAGTAGGCTTTATAAGTTTATGTTTCTTCCTCGTGTTTACATTATGGTTACGATAGTTTTTAGCAAATTCACTGATGTGCCTATGCACATACATAATATTATTAAGAATATGACATGACATAGAATTGGAAGTCATGGGTTTCGCTATAAAATTTTATGATTATATTTTATTTTTATTTGTTATATATAAATAAATACTGAATGAAACGGATCCTAGAATTATATTATTACTAAAAACAACATGGAAGTGTATTAATTTTCTATGTTTTACGAATAACGAAACGAAAACTATTGCTGTATTTTTTACAAGATTTATAAAAATGAAAGTCCAAATGTATAAGATTGCTGTTTGATAATATTTTATAATAAAATAATGTACGATAATTTAAATTATTTGCACAGTTTCTATCTGTATTCTGTATTACTTTGTATAAAATTGTTAATATTTCTAACTCTTTGAACTTTGAACAGGAATCATTTATTGGAAGTAGCTCCTTATTAATAAATTTGTTATTTATATTTCAGCCAAAATACAATATAAATACTATATATATATATATATTATACTATAAAGGTAATACTTTCTTGTTGTGTCTGTTCTTCTCACGGGTGTACCGAACATTTATGGTTCATTCAGTAATTTAAAAGAAATATTTATAGTGACGATTCAAAAGCGCTTAGTTTAAGCCTAAATCATTATTGTTCATTTGACTTTGAATTTGGCTATGAGATTCTTAATTTATTAAATGTAAATGAAATGTTACAATCCATTGCTGCACAAGTCCCTCAATATCTGGATCGCTTTAAGCATACGAGTACGTATACAAATGATTTGAGTTTTCTTTAGTGTTAATTCCGCCAATATTTGTCTTTAAACAATTCGACACGTGTTTCGCCTCTATACGTACGAGTACGTAGCAATGTAATATATGTATAGGCGAAACTTCTTCAGCAAGTATTAAGCACTTCATTTCTATTACTTTCTT
Source organism: Leptidea sinapis (assembly GCF_905404315.1). Taxonomy (NCBI): domain Eukaryota; kingdom Metazoa; phylum Arthropoda; class Insecta; order Lepidoptera; family Pieridae; genus Leptidea; species Leptidea sinapis. Next base: position 4,153,955 of record NC_066280.1, read on the forward strand.
CTTTACAATTGTTTCTTTGGTATTCATTTATCACTATAAATACAACAACGTATTGTATTTATCCCTGAAAGATACTCAATCCACTGATATAAGTTGATTTGATTGATGTTCTATTTATAAAAAGAATTGCAGCTATCTTCAGAGACACCAACGTAACTGTTCAACAATTACACTAATGAAGCGTACACCCTCGCTGTAAATATTCTATTCGAACAATAAGAAATTATTTCTTTTATGATAAGATTAAGAAAAGGTTTAAATTTCTAATACTCCTATCACTTAGTACTTGCATGAAAAGAGCGTTTGCAGATTGTGTTCAAGTATTCTGCTAATATTGAGTTTCCAATTACGAAACTCAACTGAATGAGATTTTATTAAAATAATACTCATCCCTTTCCAGTACAGTAACTTCAATCTAATTTTAAATTAAAAAAACATTTTTTAAAAACCTTACATTTTGACAAAAAAATTATCATCAAAATATACCAAAATACTTTTTGATTTTCCCCCACCAAGTTTTGAAGTTGGTAGTAGTTATTTATGTCTATAACAGTTAAAGGCACGATTGATAGAGAATGCTTATATTGCAGATTTTTATATGGAAGTGTTTTCTTTGAGGATAGTCATTTCGTATCGTCTCAACAATATTTAATAAAAGTACTTATAAACAATGTCAAACAAGAGTCTGAATTACAGATAAATAGCAACTGACCAAAATCAATTTTAAATGATTGAAGAGGTTCTCTTTAAACGACATAAAAAAAGGAGGAGGTTCACAATTCGTTGATTGCATTGGTCCAGATCTGACAGTGGTAACCATAAAAGTCTTAAAATTGCTATAAGTATGTGCGCAACAAATTTACGTGTAACTCAGTGAGAGTTTGGTTAGGTTCTGATAATGTGATCCATGACAAAGTAACGAAACCTTTCATGAAATTCTTAAGAGTAAACTAACGATACTCGGCAATTTTTTTCTAAATTCCCTCCCGTTCCCCTTTCACCGCATCGCACTCGTCCTGTTATGTCAGTACGGTTTACAGTGTCATTACCAGTAGGTACATGTGGTGATATTTTAGTGCTATCGCTGTTTTCATTGCTACGTTTTGACTTTTGTTGTTAATATTTCTGTAATTTCTGTTATTCTGTGTCGCTATAACAGTACTGAGAGAAAAATAAATAGATTTTTTACTTGGCCCAGATTATTGCATTGATTTTTCATTATTGTGATAATAATAATCAGCGTCACAATACAACACCTTTATATCAATCGATACTGAATAAAATAAATCGTTGCTTGTTTTGCACACCGAAACAAGGCGACGGTGTGACGTCATCGACGGTAGGTCCAGAGATAATGACGTAACCAGGTAGTAATTATCAATCCTCAATGTTTGTCAGAAAGATCCACACTCACTCTATATAGAACACAGTGAGATGACTTTTACCCGACAATAATACCGTCAATTAGATTGTACAGCTATTACTTTTTCCATTTGCTAGGCGCTGTTTAAAACAATATCTTTAAAAACTGAGCTTAATATAATACAGATGCCCCACATAAATTGATTAGTACATTCACGAGGACATCAAGATAATTTGGTTTGTAAGCCGCCAGCTGTTATACAATGAGTATGAAGTAAATTACACTTCCGACGTTTATCGTGCGACGAATTTAGATAACGCTTCGCTTCAGAGACGACCTTATTGGAATACTGACGGCTCTTGATGAGTTATCGATGACGAGCTTGTAATAATTTTGCTCTTAAGAAGATTAAATTTATACAATCAAAATTTGTCAACGAAAATATTATGTAAAATCGAAGCCATTGAGAGAAATACAATGGGTTCGAGGACCAATGTAGAATATATTTTATAAACAAAGAAAATGTCAGTCTACCTACAAACAAATTTTTTTTTTAAATTATACAATAAGCGTTCATAAAACCAATAAACAGAGCAAATAACAATTTTTCAACAATATTATAAGTGCTTAAAGGAAGGAGGCTTCTATTTAAAAGAAACCTCACATTGTTCAATGTTAATTAAATAGCCGGTTATTTTTTTTGATCTGGTTTTCAAGTATAGGTAATAATTATCGCAATTGTTTGCATACTGCATTTAGTGATACTTGATTTATAATAATATATATAACATGTTTTATAATAATACTAATGAAAATACCTAATAAACATTTGATTATAATAATATTAACAAGCATAGGTTGCTTTTTAAACACATTTTCTGGCGTTTCTCGCTTTTAAGAAGCTTATAATATGAGCTTCTTAAAAGCTTAATGTGCTCAGTAAGAAGCAATCGCCTGCAACTATATAAGACGCACATTCCGCTCCTCGTGATTGTTCGTACCTCTGCGTGACAGCTCTCAACTGCCAACTCCTTACATACAACGAAGACCAAGTCATATCCAATCTGATTGATTACTTAACTTTCCGTAGACATGTGGTATTTCTGTATATTGATACTCTGAAAATTTACTTGATCTTGTTTGTTCTAATAAAAGAGTAAACAACATGTTATTTGGCTTAGCTCATACATTTATATCCTTCCACCTCAACATCACAGGAATAAAATTAACCAAAATAATCTCTAGGCTTAAGGATATTAAACTAATTAGATATTGCATTTAATTGAAATAACTAGCAGAATATCTCAGAAGCTCTTAATGGAGACAAATTACTAAAGAATTATTAGTGGTTGTCTAATATATTAGCACCGATGAAGACCATCAACTTCCATGGATAACTTATTATTACTCATGATATGAGGCTCAAATAACGGCAGAAAATACAAGTGAGAGGAGTGTAAAGTTATTATAAAGATGCTGAAGTTATAGTTGCAATTCAAACGGAGAAAGCTGTTTATTTTCACACTTATATTAATTCATATTTACTTAGATCGGGACTTTTTAGAAACGTGTGACAAGGCATTTTAATATAATAACAAGGATCTACCCGAGTATCTTAGGCATCCAGATTTAATAAATTCCATTTTGTAAACAGGCCTAGAAGCCGGTATGTACCATTTATTTTTATTAATTTATTACATATTGTAACAGTTGTGTGTTTCCTTTGAAGACTTTCAAGAGTTTCAAAAATAATACGTACGTTACAATATAACACTGCTGGTTAAATAAAATAGAAATACAACATATTTATTAATCAATAAACATATTAAGCATCAAGAAATTTTCAAATAAAATATGAAAAACAAAATTTTATTTATGTATTAATCCTAGAAGTGAGGGTGATAACTTTAAAAACATAACAAATTATTTAGATTTACAAGAGCGACATCTCATGTCAATTTCCTAACATACAAATATTGGGGTTGAGCAGGTTATCAACTGTAAAGTAGATCCTGTAGATGAAGCCAAAACCTGAGAGTTGAACAAAGCATACAAGATTTTATGACGATACGTCACTCGAACGGTCGGCTCAGTTGGTTAGAGCACTAGCACTGAAAGCCAGAGGTGCCGTGGGTTCGAGTCCCGCATCATTCATAAAATTTTGTTTTTCAAATTATATCACTCTAAAACATAACAGATCATTAAAATGTGTTTTCCAATAGTTTTTAAGATAATAAATAACGAAAAAACAACGTAAACTAAGAATTAAACTAAATAATGTCTTTAATTTCATTCGGTGAATAGCAACCACGGTATGTTCCACAACTAGACCAAGTGTGATCTCTCAGAATTGAGATATCCGATAAGAATTTCACACGTTCTAGATATTGAAGTATGATCAGACGTCTTGTCCGGTTGACTAGATAACTGATGCTCGATAATCCAGATCTACCCCCACTCAGATAACATCTAGATATTATAATGTATAAAGGAACGACTTTTCTTTGATGCGCCATCATCGCTCATAAACTACGTATACGAATAGTACATTGACCCTATGATGCCAAATTTATCTTAGATGGATCAAGGCTTATATATTGAATTAGGCGTTACTTTGCGGAAATCCATAATTATACAAATGATTTAAGTTTTCTTTAGTGTTAATTCCGCCAATATTTGTTTTTAAAACAATTCGACACGTGTTTCGCCTCTACACGAGATATCCTTAGTCTTTTTTTTTCCTTTGTCTCGCCAAAATCTGGCAAGAGACTCATGATCAAGCCATGCCGGTGTTTTTTTAGTTTTAGTTAGTAATAAATACACTCGAAAGATGTTTTTTAGGATCTAGTAGGAATTGTCTAGGCTTAGATAATTTATACGTCTAGATAAAGCCTCTTAAGGTTAGAAAAGTGATAAAAACAGGCCAGAGGGCCTACCACCAACTTTTAATAAGCGATGCGATTCCGATGCAGCTGAGTTTAGGTACCGAAACTGAATCATTAAAATTTGTACCATGAAGTGCCTTTTACTAAATGGTTTTTGGATCGCTTATGAGGAATGAACGAAATAAATTTGTCTGTGGGCCGCGGTGTGAGAAAGAGATGACGCTCTACAGTCGTTACATAAGTTTATCTCTCTTACTCGAACCATATGCGTTGCGTTTCGAAACCTAAAATGATATGATTTTAGCGCTTTTTTTTGCGTAGAAAATACTAAAAATACATTTTAATATTGTGCTTTATAGCGTCAAATTATATACCATTTAGCCCTTTTTTGTATTTATTAAATAATAGTAATATAAATAAAAATAGTTCTTTGAATTATAAATTAAATTTTTGCTTAGGTATTTTCGTAAAAATAACGACTTATGAACGCACCTCCATTGGTTTTGATTTGACAGGACCACAGAATATATATTTTTTAATCCGTTCTTGCGAACAGGCTATAGCCCGGGACCTTTCTGCCTTGTCTTTAGTATTTTCGTTTGTGGTATTTATTTTCAGTATTTTGTTTTACAAAAAAAGTCCAACTAAGTATTCTCATCTCATCTTTCATCAATAAAATTTTCCTTTTCTGTATGTTTTCAATATTTTGAAAAGTTATTGACAACACGATTAACTTTCCTCTAAGGAAGTAAAAACTTTTTTCGAATCGCTCACTTTGACACATAAGCTATCCAGTTTAGGTTGAAATATTACCTCATGGTACGAATGAATGAACGAACTAAATCAGTTTGCGATTGAATGGACATAATTTTTGACATTCAATTTACATAATTGCGATTTAATCAGTTGATTTGACGTCAACCTAAATTAGATAACTCTAATCACGTCGTGGTACGAAATAGCCAACCAGTTCATTTTAGGTTGTCAATTGAATCGCAATAAGAGTTCATGGTAGGCCCGCAGATCTATTACATTTGAGTGCGTCAGAAGCTACGTCTTACATTCGCGATTTGTATGTCACTTTGCGTTAGTGTTCGTGCATTACTCAAACTAGAGGTTGACAGCTAACCGCAGTCAGTTAGTTACATTCAGTCCCCCTGAAAACGAGATCTGGAAAGGTCTTGAAACATCGGGCTAACTAAAATAACAGTAAAAATTTAACTTTTACGCAAAAAATCTAATGTTTAAACAAAATTACAATTAATCACGTTTAAATCCTTTAAAAAGTATTTTATTTAAATGTGTAACACTCGCGTATATCAAAGAAAGAAATATTTGAATTAATGAATGCAAACGAATGACATGTTTAGTATCGGAAAATAATATTTTAATTAGTTCCTTCTTTATCTTATACAAAATATCGATAATTGATAATAATTCAATTCAATCCATAATAGTATGTAATTTTTGCTCAATGATTTCTAATAAATCAAGACGTATAATTATCATCTGTAAACCAACTTTATAAATAACCAATTTTTTTTTCATAATCAGAACTACAATCGTTTCATGTATGTGATTCCTTGCTTCTTATCTAGAATCTGATAAAATTAATTTAACTGTACAAATATAAACTCAATAGGTTGAATGTACTTATTGAGCCAATAAAGAGGTTCAAACAAACAAAACCATCATTATATTATTACAAAAACTTAATGCCATGAGCAAAATTCCGTGGAGCCTTTATATTTTCACATTTTTCCCAAACAAATGTTTTCCTTCGTATTTATCATTCAAATTTACTCGTGAGTTGCCTTCGGGCTGTATAACATTCAATCGCAGTTTTCTGTAAATATATTGTCAACCAGCTTATATTTGTTTGTGAATTAGCCTGCTGTTAGAAATTCGTAAAACAGCCTTCGTTAAAAAACAAAGAACAATTAACGGCACTCAGCACAGGATTATTTTTGCCTATTTTAATCAATAGGAGACTTATTTAAGGTACACAATATTGGTGGTATCTTTGTTTTCATTAGTTACATTTATTTAACACAATATTATTTGGTGTTGAAATCTGTTAATGTTAGAGGCTTAAGTAAAACCTTAATATTTTTCAAATCTTAAAATCGAAACATTTACCCTTATTATCTATACCTTTTTCCATCTCACGGAAAGATCATTTGTGCCTTTTCTGTGGAACACTGAGACTTAACAAACTATGTGAAGGCATTTTATATTGCTTAGTAAAAAATTTTTGGCATGTACAAATTTACTAAATCGTGGAATAAATGGTGTCAGTTGGGGCCAGGTCTGAAGTGTACAGATGCTATCGGAGGGTGTTTCCTGGGGAGTCAAAATGGTTTCTGAAGCCATGTGACGTCTTATATTATCATGGGGCAATAATGGTGAAGATCGGCTTATGAGTCAGGGCTGTCTCACTGCAAGCTTCGCAATCATTGTTTGAAGTTACACAACAGACATATGCTATTATCAAACATTTTGAAAAAGCTGTACTGGATCACACCAATAAATGACCAGACAACACTTACCATCACTTTTCTGTTAAACATTGCAAAGTCCAATTAAGATTATCGTATAAAATCCACACTTTTCAATAAACATCACAATTCGCCCAAAAATCCCTTCATTTCTGTGCTGGTTCAAAATGGTAAGGCAACCTACGCGTGCTTCTCTCTGTCAGTTAAATTATGAGGCAATCAGATTTTAACCTTTTTTATATACCAAATTTGATGTGATGTTGTGGGTATGCCGCTAATTCCTTGGTAGTTTGACGCAAATCAACATGAACGTTTCAACCATCGTACTTCATTCATTGTTACTAACATTAGAGGCTGGTCATCCTCAGGGTTCATTCCTCAAGTAAACGTTTCCTTAACGGATGCAATAAATTTAAAACGCACGGTATGTTCAGTTGCTGTATCCCCGTCAAACACAACAATGATATTGCAGCTATTTCTACTGCGCTGGTTCCAAGTCATACATACAAAAATTGTTCTTATTATCGTTGTTTCCATCTTTAATTTTAAATCAGAATGACAAACTATTGTTTACTTTCTATCCACAATCAGAAACTTTTGGATTTTTTTTATTGAATTCGCCGTTATTTTGCCTGAAATCTTGACTTAATAAAGCTACGATTTGTCTTTAATTTTCATTGAAATTCTGGCATGACACTGAGTGGATCTCATGCCACAATTTTGCGAGTCGACATCTCCTGAGGATGCCTCGATTAACAATACTCAAGAATACTGATAACATTAGAATGTTATAGTTAATTTTACCCTGGTAAAGACTTGTGAATCCCGATTTTTCAAGGCGTAAAAATATAGAGAAATTAAAATCTCGGCGATTTGTTATAATCGTTTTGTTTTTAGTGGTAAAAGAATTGAAAATAATAATTTAACCAAAACAAACCAATTATTTTAAGGGATTTGACTTTAGAATCAATAAATAACACAGTATAGTATTATTAATTGAAGAAATAATTCTCATAAATTATTAAACTTAATACACAAATAGTCTCAATCAGTTGATTAATCAATTTCCTGAATACGGCCCTGGCGTCTGTATTTCGATCTCTAAATATAGGTAATTCATAAATAAACGAATAATCCGAAGCCAAGCTAAAACCTAGCCATCCGAAATAGAAGTTACAAATTGAATTGAAATTTCTAAAAGCTAAGTTTAAATTGAATTTGCTGGCTGTACATACGCTATTATATGCTATACATACCTATCCACGTAAGAACTTCCAATCTGATGTTGACTAAGTTTTGATCCTGGAATAAAAAAAATGGATTGGTAATAATTAAGTTTTTAATTATCTTTGATAAAACTGAGCAAATTTGAATTATTAAATGAAAAATTTAAGAGTTTTCACTTTGATCAGATATTTTCACGACTTCAATAATTTCTTTTGCCGTATTCTACTATTTTTGTAGAACCTATTGAAATCTTAGTAGAACTTTAACACAATATATATTTGCAGCTGAATAATACTGTAGCTAGCATGTTATTATTGTATTATATTTTTTTCTATCTTCTGCTACATTTTACTTGTATTATTCTGAGTTATTTGTTTTGGTATAAATAAAATTTTCATTCATTCATTCATAATGAAATCTGCCACCTTCACGTGGTTGTCTAACTTCTCAGTCTTGCTATAGAAGCTCCTCAATTTCATTATCTACGAAATCTCTTTAAACAATCTTGTAATTTTATCTCGATACAATACGATATTATATTTATACTATACTTTAACCGACTAATTCATAATTTTCTTATTGAAGGTATATACCTATATTCGTTAAGGCATGTTTTATTTCTATCGAACGTTTGCTAAAATTCATAACAGTTTGATAAACGTCCAATAACAATTATGTCTCTATCTCCATCTATCTAGTACGTAATGTTACCATTTTGTACAAAAAACATGATTTTAACTGATTTAACGAGGAACTATCCATGGAAAGAGATATATTTTCAATGTTAATGGCTTGTTAGCCTAGTCTGTAGTTGGGTAAGGATTACTAATAACAGCTATGAACTGACTGACATCGAAAAACAAACGCCAAATATGAGACAGCTGTTCGATGTCGGCCATGTTTTTTGCTATCGAGGGCTTAAAAAAAGTTTATAGTAGGGTCCTAGTTTCTATATGTCACACGAAGAGATAATGATCGTTTTAGATTTAATATGCGATTTTAAATAACATTTACACAACAAACGTCTATTAGCGATGTTTTAAACCTTCGATAAGTCATTATGATTAAGACCGAAAGAAAATAGAGTTAATAAAAAGACAATAATGTGAACAGGAAGAGGTTTCTTTCAATCCGACATCAACCAAAATTATTAATCTTGGTTATCTGAGATCCTGTGCAAAGGAGCCGCCCACTGGTGGAGGTAGGCATGACATTTAGATATTGATCCTCCATGTAAATATTACTAAATATCAAATAGTCGTGCAAGGGTAACTGAATCTATATTTACTTCTCAAATCATAGAAATTCGCGTGCATGCAGTACTGACAAAAAATGGTCCTTCGAGCAGCGCCGCCCGTCGGGATTCATTTGACATACTTTCCTATATCAGTGGGTACAATTGGGAATTTATGTCCTCTCAAATCCTTTTAGTGTGGAGCCCATTATGTTCAGATTTATTATTGTGGTTGTGACAATCTTTTATTATTTCCAGAATCTACATATAGGAGATGCACTGAACATCCAGATTGTTGTTGTTTATTGTTCATCATAATAACATAATATCTAACACTATCTTAACCTTTTACACCCACACACACACACACACACACACACACACACACACATTCTTAGAAGTTATACTTTAATTTTATTTTTATTTTAATCACTTTTGTATTTGGATTTTATTTTTTCTGATTTTGATAATTTGATTTGACTATGTAAGTAATTATGTCTGGTACCGAGAAGTCACTAAAAACTGAAACACAGTTCATACTAGTTTAGCTGTCTTTGCTGCCTGTATAATATGTAAATAATTTATCATATAATTTCGAAACATATTTTTAACTTGTAATACTATTATTTATTGTAATATTTGGGAAATAAAGTTATTATTATTAGTATTCAATCTTTGAATAGCTGTCCTCGTTTTTCCCCCAGTGCTGATGATAACTCTTGTTCATAGCCAAGTTAAATAATTGATTCTTTAAGTACATCATTGAGGCAGCCCATACAACTGTAACGGACCAATCTTTCTAAACGTTCCTTGATAATGAGTAAGCCGTATCATTAGTCTTTATTATTGTGTGGAATGAAAAAGAAATATCCATAAAGTTTTGTATGAAAACCATATGATTTAGATTTTGGAAAATTAATTAAAAATACAAATTAATGGAAAAGCTTTATTAAATTAAACACGTTGCAAAATTGGTTCTACATGATCTCTTTACAAAAGTATATTACTCAATAAGCACCTGCAAACATTGAATTTCCAATAAAGAACCCTCTTGTTCGACATTGTTATAAATTTTTAAGTTATGCTTATTTAGCTGGCGCGTTAGGGAAAAATATCAGAGGGGATTGTTACAACACGTGCGCACACTGACACCCAAATTTGGTACCCAGACGTTCGTTGGTCAATTACCTACCACTTACTTATATCATACTTCAACTATAATAATATTAAGCCTCTTGTAACTCATATCAAAGAGGATGTTTACCAGTGGGAGGCTCCCTTGCACAGGATGCCGACTAGATTATGGGTACCACAAAGGCGCCTATTTGTGCCGTGAAGCAGTAATGTGTAAGCATTATTGAGTTTCGGTCTGAAGGGCGCCGTAGCTAGTGAAATTACTGGGCAAATGAGACTTGGTGACTAGCGCAATTATAGTGCCGATCACAATTTTCAGATTTTCAAGAAACCTCATTGGCACTACATTGTAATGGATGGGGCGTATCAATTACCATCAGCTGAACGTCCTTCTCGTCTCGTCCATCATCATAAAAAAAGCTTGCGTCAACCCCCGCGACCGCACCATAATACCCCCGCAATGTACATTTCTCTTAATTCCAATATGTTAATTAGACTACGTAAAGAGATTCTTTAATATAACTACGGTTAAAATACGTAAGTTAGTACAGAGCGTTAGCATCTACTCGTGGCAGTGGTAACATTTCACTACCGCCTGTCACCCGCAAGAGCCCCGGATGTATTGCGCACAAAAATTATTGGTATAAAAATTCCACCCTAATTTATCAAACACAATACGAATAAATGCCGTATACAAAAATATTAGCAATAAAATTATCTTTTAGATTGTGAAAGTTAAGTAATCATATATTTTCAATAGTTTTTGCCTGATCATAGCTTCTATTAGACATAGCTATAAAAATTAATTACACTATCTTTTTCAAAATGCATAGATATTCATACATGAGGTACATACATTTATACATTAAAAGTTTTGCACTTCTAGCTATCGGAAAGTTTTTAAAGTATAAGAATTTATGTTATTTCTATATCAGCTTAGATAGTCCAATAATTATTTTTACAGTTTTGTGGGAAGCCAGACTGTTCTATTGAAATAATAACTGAAAATTATTATTATTACAATATGTTTTTTTATATTATGGTATGGTAATATTGTCTTAAGATCAGCCTGCTTGTGTGTAACATGGTGCAAAAAGCAAAAAAACTATCATAGTACGTAATGGTAAGTGTATTGATTTCAATTTGTGTTACAGAGAAAATATTTCTCGCAGGTTTAATTAAATCTCAGGTTTATTGTGAAACAGAATCTCGGTTTATAAAATATTTTATTGTTGGAATCGAGATGTTATTGTCCCCTTGGCTATTGTAAGCTTTGCAATTATTTTGGATTTATAATACATTTTGTGCGTTGCAGTATTACTTGGGTATGGATTGGTTGGGTTTTAATATGTGTACCAATTTCAATGTACTTTACATTTTATTGCATCTTATGTAACTATGTCTATACATATCTTTACTACATCATTTTTCTGTACATCCCTACTAATATTATAAATGTGAATGTTAGTTTCTTTGTTACGCTTTTACGTCGGAGCTACTGAATCGAGTTTGATGATCTTTGGTACAGCGATAGACTAAAGCTTGGGAAAGGACATAGGCTACATTTTATCCGGGAAAAATCCATTATTTTTACGGGATTTGTGAAAAACTGAAATTCACGTCGATGAGCTATAACAATACCAATAATAGGTTTAGTTTGCCAGAGCAATCTTCCTGGAAATAAGATTAATATAATATGTTGGGAACGGGAGCGAAAACGGGAACCGAAACTGGAATAGGACACGAGATAATCTTCAATTCCAAACTTGCTTATTATTTTTAAAACCTATCTACGCGGATGAAGTTGCGGGCATCAGCTAGTAATAAAATAAAATTAAGAAACAAAAAAAGTAAAAACTTTCCAATGAATAATTTTTAAAGACAGCTTGCTGTGCTTACAAATATTGCCAATGACGTTGCAATGCTTATGAATGTCATTGACCGAGGCCAAAAATAATGGAATGAAACTTTCTTCCACGAACAATCAAATTATGGAATGAGCTTGCTTGTGTGGAGTTTCTGGAACTATACGACATGGGTATATTCTTTAAAAGGCGCTTACATTTTTCAAAAAAGCCGGCAATGCTCCTGTGATTCCTCTCGTGCTGTAGGAGCATGTGGTCGTGATCATTTAATTTCGGATGATGAAGATGCGTGTCAATATAATTATTGATTTTATATGAATAACTAGCTGACCTGATAGACGTTGTTCTGTACAAAAAAAAAAAAAAACAAAAAACTCTTACGGGTGGAATTTCATAAAATCCATTCTTAGCTGACCTCTACTCTTCAAAAAAAAATTCCTACGAAATTTCAAAGCTGTACGCTTAAAGGTTTCAGTGATATCGTGATGAGTCAATACATAGGTGGAAACCTCTTAGTGAGAGAGAGAGAAATAGAATGCGGGTAATTAATTGCTATTGTTCACTTATATTTTCACTTTTCGCCCTTTTACATATTTAATAAAAGGCAGGCAAGGCATAAAAGGCATAAATGCCTGCCTTTTATGCCTAATACGAGATTAATATTAAATCACAAGAAATGAATATAGTGTTAAAGGAAACAGAATTGCTACAGGAACAGATTAAAAGAATGGAGATTCTAGGACTATCCGACGAACCTTCATAAGTGGTCGGAAGTGTGTAACGTAGTCAATGTCCTGAGTCAGTCATGATTTGGTGGGCGATGGGCGATGGGCGATGGGCGACTTGATAAGCAAGTCATAAAGCTTATTTTTTTGAAATAGGAGTCAATAAGTTTTAAATTTTCATAGCCTAAGTGCACAAAGAAACTTTCTTAGATCGTCTTATAAAACTTCTTAGCAATACGCTTATAAAAAATGTATCTTAGGCTTTCCAACAAGACCTGAAGACAAGCTTGGCTGGAGTTAACTTTCCAGACTTTATGATAGTGGAAAATTGATGCTCGCCTAGCCAATATCTGAACCAATTGCACTTCAAATTATCATCAGGTTTAGATCACATGGCCTGTTCTAAACGACACGCTTCACGCATCAAGTCACTTAAACAAACCTCTGTAACCAAAATTTATGAAAGATGCGGAAATGAACCCGCGCCTCTCTAGTTCCGTCCGAGCGCTCTTACCAACTGAGCCAACCGTTGGATTGAAGCATGGATCGTAAATCTTGGTATCTCTTGTTCTACTCTCAAGTTGTGGCTCCATCTACAGGATCTACTTTACACTTGATTGTTTTTATTATGATTCCATTACTTCATAAAATGATAAGTCCTTTTTTATTTGTAACAGAATCTAGTCTAGTCTAGTCTAGACTAGTTATTTTATACGCGTTTCTTAAATCTTTCATTGAATATTCAATAAATATTTTACCCATTCTCGCTGTTGAAGTGTGTACTTACCTACGGAGCTGACAGCTTAGTTCCGGTTATCCTGATAACTCATGCTCGGCGATCCGGATATATCCAGCTGATATCCGGGCGGGATGTCGGGTAATATATAACGTCGGAGATAGTTTTTTACTAACATTATGTTTCTAAGCTTAGTTTTACATCTCAATTACGATTAAAGTGTTAAAAATTATGAAAGGGTAGTCGAAATTTAGACTTACGCTAGTAGGTACATTCTAAATCTGTGAGTTGAATACGTACCATTGTAAAATTATTACTACATGCACACATTTTTTTACATTTATTTATTGGTAGCAGTAGTATGTTTAGTAGCAGTAGGTAATATGTATTTTAAACTTACATTACATGCACAGGGTATGCCAAATCATTTAAAGGTTGCACTACATGCGAATTTCGCATATTATTATTTTATAAATCGAAAAGAGAGTAAAAAACAGGATTCAACCAAAACTAGAGAAAAGAAAAAAATTATGTAAGAGTCTCCAATACTTTATCAATTAAAACAGTTTGAAAGATATTTGGGGAAAAAATAGTTCCTTAGTGGTTTAATTATAATAGACACTTAATTCTCTTGTGTCTACTTACATAAGGTGAGGGTTATTTGGGAATGAGATAACGAGTTTGTTTATTTAACAGATAATTTAATACTGGTTTTAACAAATGTGCAGCGTTAAACTAAGTGGACTGTATATGGATATTTATAAGATATTAAACGACGAATTGCGTTGGTATTTGGGAACCACTTTGGAAATCTGGAAAATATAAATTAAATATGTATTTCTATAAAACCGTCTTCACTTTAAATTAAGAAACATTTCAAATTTAATCTCAAATATTAAACTTCGAACCAAGATCTTTATTGAAAGACAAAATAGATTATATTTTACAATTCACTCTAATAAATTAAATTTATTGTAACTACGTGAAATTTGTTTTGTTAAGCACTGTCTTAGACAATCAATTAGCCAATTGAGTTGCCTTTAATAATTCAGTATAAAAGCTTATTCAACTGTTTTAAAATAAAATAAAAATATTAATTTTATCCAGTCTATGGTCCAATGTATGGTACAGAATGTTTTGTTTCTTATCCTCTAATATGGGATATAGTTTTCTATTTACATTACTAGCTGACCCAGCAAACGTTGTATTGCCAATATTAAAATCGCGATACAAAAGTAACTGGTGATCGTAGACTCATAATCAAACAAATTTAAAAAAAAATGTCAAATAATTAAAAAAAAATTAGTGTGGACCACCCTTAACATTTAGGGAGATGAAAAATAGATGTTGTTCGATTTTCAAATCAACCCAATATGCACTCAAAATTTAATGAAAATCGGTCAAGCCGTTTCGGAGGAGTTCAATATATATACTAGATAGTATTAGTGAAATTCGAGTGCTTTACTATATTTATAATTCGAAATAGTATTACTAGTATTTTCTTTCATTAACACGAGTGTTACACATTTAAATAAAACGCTTTTAAAGGATTACAACGCGTGTAATTGTAACTGTTTTTAAAGTACATTTTTACATAAGATCTCGTTTTCAGGGAGTCTGGTGTAGAAAGGTAACGTAGGGTTAACTAAAGTAAAAAATGTTACTTTTACGCAAAAATCCAATGTAAAAATAGTTAGAATTACACGCGTTTTAATCCTTAAAAGTGTTTTATGTGTGTTTTATTTAAATTATATACTATTGTAATTATTAGTATTAGTATTGTTATTGTTTACATATTTTTAGTTTATGGATGAACAATAATTGTATTTCGTATTATTAAGATCGCGTTGGTAAATTTTTCAATTCTGTTCTGCAGTCTAAAGTCTAAACCACAATTTTTTTAACCAATAACACAAAATATAAGACAATCATTAATCTTCTACCAGTGGGAGGCTCCTTTGCACAGGATGCCGGCTAGACTATGGGTACCACAAAGGCGCCTATTTCTGCCATGAAGCAGTAATGTGTAAACATTACTGTGTTTCGGTCTGAAGGGTGCCGTAGCTAAAGAATTTACTGGGCAAATGAGACTTAACATCTTACGTCTCTAGGTGACGAGGGCAATTGTAATGCGGCTCAAAATTTTTGGGTTTTTCTAGAATCCTGAGCAGCACTGCATTGTAATGGGCAAGGCGTATCAATAACCATCAGCTAAAGGTGCTGCTCGTCTCAACCTTTTTTTTCATAAAAAAAAAACAACATCATGCTTTAAGAATATTTAAACACTGGTTATATAAATTGTTTAAAACAGCTAAAGTTGTATTTTAAGTCTTCAGATAGCCAGTGTACCCATTACGTTACGCTTCCTTGGTCCACGACATTTAGTTGTAGTCGGGGCCAAGACATTGACAAAGGAAAAAGAAAATATAAAACGCAACCTTGCAAAATACTGCTAAGTAAAATATATTTTTTCACTTAAGTATACATGTCAGCAATATTATTATATTGATTATTTAATGTAATAACAAGCGCTACCAGATATCTCAATTAATAATTATATTTATTTCACTACTGTTAGTCATTACTCTTATTAAAGTCAGTTACACTTATTAAAAGTCAAAAAACTACCACCTGTTCCAAAATGAATGCAACACATCTGAGAAGAATGGGCGCAACTAACTCAGCGGACTTTTTTTTCATCAAAAAATATGTTTATAAAGTAATATTGTACAATTATTAATTATTTAATAGCCTGAGGGCGGTCGCTCCATTCCCAATCAGTAGTATCATTAAGTCCTTTATGTTATAGTAACCTTTGCCACACAAATGTTTTTAAACAATTCTTTTGAATAACGTAATATATTTGTTTTGAACATTCTCTGGGATCTTGTTGTAAAAGCATATACATCGCCCCACAAAAGACTTACTAACTTGACTTAGCCGAGTAGTAGGCATTATAAGCTTATGTCTGTTCCTGGTGTTATTTTATATAATGATGATAATATAAAATAACACCTTGTTTAGAAATTACTATAATAGCATATAATATTCAGATCTTTTAACTTGATTCGTGTAAGTTAGTTGGCACTATATTCGTTAGTTAGTTAGTCGTACGTTCGCGTATTCATTACTTATTGTCAATTTTAAGGGGAAACTCTGTCCAGATACAGTTACTTATAAAACAAATCATTACAACTCTCCTATTGGGAGGCTCTTTTGCACAGGACGCCGGCTAGATTATGGATACAGCAACGGCGCCTATTTTTGCCGTGAAGGAGTAATGTGTAAGAGTTACTGTGTTTCGTTGTGAAGGGCGTCGTAGCTAGTAAAATTACTGGGCAAATGACTCAAGGTGACGAGCGCAATTGTAGTGCCGAATTTTTGGAGTTTTTCAATAATCCTGAGCAGCACTGCATTGTAATGGGCAGGGCGTATCAATTACCATCAGCTGCATGTCCTGCTCGTCTCGGCCCTTATTTTCATTTAAAAAAACATAAAGTAAATATTACTTATCTTAAAGTGCACTTTATAAATTACAATAGTTACAAGTTTGCAACTGAATTCTGTTTGAGCTGAACAAGAGTAATCAAAATTAAAGTACTTACGACGATTATTCAGCACAATATAACTTTCATACCGTTTTATGAAACAAAACTTAGTTCAATTGTTGAAGAGGAGTACAATCTAAAATAAAAAACTGATATCTATACATCTATACATATAAATAAAATTGGAGTGTCTGTTTGTAATATAAGAATAACCGTTGTTTGCTACATACGTACATGTTTAAATTTTTGTCTTTCGGTCTGTATGTTCGTTGCGGCTAATCTCTGAAATGGCTTTGATTTTGACGGGACTTTTATAAGTAGGTAGCTGATGCAATAAGAAGTAACTTAGGCTACGTTTATTTTAGAAAAATTCATTTATTTTAGAAAAATAAAGTAATGTTGCAATGTCCAAGAAACGGTCTTACTCTAAAAATAATTTAAATGGCAAAAATACGTTTGCCGGGTCAGCTAGTTTCAAATAATATAACAAAATGAGTACTTACATGCTATCTTAAATTTAATTTATCACACATCAATTGATAGGTATTTTTTCCTGCAAGTTATAAAAAATGATAACCTAAAATAACAGTAACAAATTATCAACAAACTTTGGCTTATCAGTTGACTAGATAATCACCAATTTGCCATGTTTCAATAACTAGGTTTTTATGAAACTAGCAGTTTCGATTCTATACAAAGAAATATGCAACAAAATCACCATTTTAGGAACTGTTTAGAAACAAAACTGTTACAAATTTCGGCTTATCGGTTGTCTTGAAAGTCACCGATTTACCACGTATATATGCTAGCTTTATATCAACCCAGCAATCGCGATTCGATAGAAACTACTTAGCATTAAAAAAAAAAAAATTGGCTTAATGGTTGACAAGAAATTCAACGATTATAATTTTTATTTTAAAAGAAAACTTTGCTGCTTATCTTCAGAAAATATTTGATATCATTTAGATGATTATTTAATAATAACAGTGTCTTCTATTTTGTATCGTCATCGATAAAATCGAAATAACAGTACGACAGCCATTAAATAATAGTCGGTATATGAATAAGGAACACCAAAACTAACATATAAGCACAAAGAATCATTGTCCTCTGAAATATTACCCGAGTCGGTTACAAAGTGATTCTATGAATCATGCTTTCAATTTATGTTTTATCCTTTGTTATAAAGTATTTCCTTTATTTCGGCTCTGTAGGTACTTTCGGGTGAAGTGAAAGAATATTAATAATTATTACTATGACAATACATTAATATACAAATGATTTAAGTTTTCTTTTAATTCCGCCAATATTTGTTTTTAAAACAATTCGACACGTGTTTCGCCTCTACACGAGGCATCCTCAGGACGTTTTGTCTCGCCAAAATCTGGCACGAGACTTTTTAATTGTTTTAATTGTTAATTGGCGAAATTAACACTAAAGAAAACTTAAACCATTTGTATAATTATGGATTTCCGCAAAGTAACGCCTTATTTAATAAATACATTATTATTCGAAGTTCGCTCCTGGTTAAGGCATTAATTTTAAAGCCAAGGGAGAGTGATTTTTTTGGAAATTCAAATGACATAGTTATTTATAAGTTATAAACAGCAATGTACAATAAAGCCTTAAAGTAAGAAGAAGATCTTAGAGACATGCTTAAAGGAGGGGATAATAAGTGAGGGGTGGGATATTTATTAGGTTTATTTGGTAAGACTTACACAAAATTTGGTAAAAATTTAGTATCGTGTCGCAGGTGGAGGGGGGTGAGAGGGGTAGAGGGAGGGAGGGAGGGAGGGAAGGAGATGTCATCTGTCCCCTGTCTCACTCCCCCACTCACATGAAAATGTAACGCACCAGTCTCTTCAAAATTAAATTAAGGTTACCTAACCAGAAAACAGATAAGAGTTTCTCTAAAGGCCAAGTAGAAGCCCCGCTTAGCGGCCCATATTATTAAAAAATAAAACACGAATGATTAGGTAGGATTAGGAGGAATGAATTGCAACCCATTCCATCATATCCTGTCCGGGTCGGGGTATGACTCAAGTCTGTCTTTTACATCCTAAGTTCTTCTAGTCGCGTTACTCATTGTCGTTTCACGGAACCAACGCTGGCATTTGATCATATCACTAGATTTGTTTAGAGAAATGATAAAATCGTGTTGTTCTTAAAACATACTCCGTGATTTGATCAAAATCACTTCGGGAATTGACCAAATCTCTGTTATTATCATTTCCCTGCGACATATATAAATTACAACTTGACGAGCTCTTGGCAATGTCTACGTCTTCAATTTTTATTAAAGAATATGCGGGTGTGTACGGCCTAGTTGAGGGATATGTGAATCATTTGTTCTTAAATTGCCCTTTAATGCAACCTTTTTTGTACAATTTTATACATACTATACAAGCAGATTCTTATAAAAAATTTAAATTTATTTATAGATAATGCGTTAATAGTGGCTGGGACTTTATTATAAAAATGTATACATTTACCGTTAAAGCTAGTATTATGTATCTTATGAAGCCTACTAGAATTAGTTACAAGCAATCCCTTATTTGTAGTGTTATAATATTGAAAATCACTTTTAAGAGCAAAAAGGTTTAGGAGCAATTTTACAGGTATCCCCTGATGTTTTCAAGAAATTTGAAACTTCTTTAATTACAAACAGTAAAGCCTCCTTACATTTAAAGTATATCTAACACCGTACTCAAAACGTCCGTAACAGACACTTTTGCTATATCAACAGAGATTACTTCATGCTTAACTTCTTAATAGAATATTAAACAGTGCTAAATTGTAATTAGCACTTGATTGCTGGAACCAACATTCGACCCGAACACTTTGAATTAATTATGTTAATATCTAAGCGGTTAAACGCCGGAGATAATTGTGTGTGAGATCAAATATTATTGGGCATGGAATTATGTCAATACCACACAAAATAACAGGGGTTTAAATATGAAATTGCCGTTTTATTGTAATAGATATTTCGAGTTCAGCTTTGACAAGAAAGATGGATACTTCGAAAATTCCAGTGATTTTTGAATATGAGAGTTCCGACGCGGATCTAACGTGGATCTTCTATGACCTTCCTATTAGATGGCAGCAATAGATAATAATGTTTATTTTAATTAAATAAATATGTTAAACTTAATAAAATACAAATTTAAATTTATCAGTACAAAACGGCAATTTCATACCTTAACCCCTAATATTATTGATATTAAAATTTTATTACGCATTTGGGAAAAGAATATGAGAATGTTTTTTTTACGATACGCGGGCAAATCTTCACAATTTTCAAACACCACGTGATTATTCGATGATTTAAATAGAAAACCAAACAACTGTGTTTCGTAACCAACTAAAAGTCACTTTAATTTTTGTAAAAAAAAAGTTGTCATTAAGAAAATATATATTCGTAAGCCCTCTAGAGATTTGATACGATAAGGAAGACAAATGCTTCGGGTTGTGTTTACTTACAATTAAAATAAGGTTAACAAATTGGAGGCTCTGCGGGATTATATGGAAAACATATTGTATCTTCTATTACCTTTAATATATACCACACAAGTGCTAACCCGGAAAACGTTGTTTTATGGTATACAGGGTGTCCCAAAATTATGGGACATGAAGGGAAAGTACCTTAAATATCGAAGATAGGCTATTTTACTGAAAGAAGACTTTATGCTATTTTTAAAAGTTAGTAATTCTACATTCAAAGATTTACTAAAAATTGCTTGCCTCGTCTGGGAATCGAGCCGACTTAAATGTAAAAACAAAACACCCCTACTCTTATGATGCCAATCGAAAGAATGGCCAAGAATGGCCATTAAGAAGAGTTATTAGTTTTAGGCAAGTAATTTTTAGAAAATCTTTGAATGCAGAAGTACTGACTTTTAAAAATAACATAAAGTGTTCATTCAGTAAAATAGCCTATCTTCGATATTTTGGGTACTTTCCCTTCATGTCCCATAACTTTGGGACACCCTGTATACCCCGGTACCCATAGGCGCGCCCGCTCAATATACATTCATACGAATGTCATATGTAATTAATTGTCATTAACTGAATTATTCGTATTGAAAATACATTGGTATTTCTAAGTCAAAAATATAATATAGGATTCGTAAAAGGAAACACCAACAAATACATACTTCAACCTTCTCCGAAATACGCGGTGTATTACGGTACAAGTATTATTCCGATCGGTTCAGTAGTTTTTGCAGTATAACCGAAGGAAAAAAGTGGCTCTCCATTTATAAGGATACATTATAATATACGAAGTGTCACAAATTTCAACGATAAGCTGAAAGTTGATGACCATACTGGGAAAAAATTAAATATTATTAATTGTATTATATTTTATACCTTTTTGAAAATTCCTAAAAATTAAACCTGCACGGTTCACCATGGTTAATGAAGTGTCGTGGCTATAACTAAAAAATATCAATGCATTGTTTTCAAGTAAAAATAAAATTAAGTAAATTTTGGTATTGTGTTATATAAGAAAATTTTAACAGTAATTATGAACTTTAACACGCCACGACAGAAAAAGATAATATATCAACACTTCTGCGACAAGATAATGCGAATGTTAGCACAACTTAGACTGTTGCACATTTTTCAAAGTTATATTTTACGTTTACATTTTCAAATATCCTTTCAATTTGTACTTGGCAACATAATTCTATAACATAAGTATTTGTTGGGTTAGATAACGTTTCTATGGAGATTATTAATTTTAAATACTTGTTAGAAATATTAATTTGTTGTGTAAGAATATAGTATTCTTTTTTTGTGTAAGTAAATAATTATTTACAACGTACAAAGGAATTATTGTAGAGTTTCCCACCGATTCAGCACAGCTTTACATATTGGTGGTAAAAATCTAATTGACAATTGAATTTGTCTCGTCTTGTGAGCAATTTCTATTCTAAGGTGGTTATCTCTGTCACTTTGCTGAAGGATTTTATAAGGCTTTCTAGTTTACAATTTTGAATGTTTTCCTAGGTTTTCTTTTAGTAAGGTGGAGATTCAGACGGGTGCGGTTAACATAACCTAACTTAAAACTTCAACCTTAGAAGGTTAAATTTTAATAGTTATTTATGCAACTGTTTTGTAATAAGGGATATTAAAACACGAATGTGGGTTTAACAAGAGTATCACATGAGTGTTTCAATACCTAATTATCCACAGTTTCATACAAGACTTTATCTACACCCATAATATAAATCCCCTATAAAAGATTTTGAAACAGTTACCTTACTGCTAACATTAAAAAAGCCTGTCCTAGTAAACATAAAATCGTTCAAGGCAGTGTCCGAACCAATGATTTAGTGTTGTACTAAATTTCATTACAACACTCGTTTGAATGATGAAGCGATCGAAGTTTCTAACATAGTATACGCATTCCAAATTCGAATAAATTAAAATTAATATTAGTTATTAAGTTGTAACAACATTTATAACTAGGCCTAACTAGTTATCTTATACCTTTAAACGAGCAATTCTTGCATATATATCTACATCTCGGAAACGGCTCCAAAGATTTTCATAAAATTTTGTATACAGGGTAATTCGGAGGTGATAAATTGATCTAGCTAGGTGTCAATTTTAAAAATGTAGTTTTATCCGTGTTTTAATGAGAAACAGCTACAATAACATTAGAACATAAACGTAAAGTTCGCCACTATATACAAGACTATAATAGCTCAGATGGGACATTGGGTGATCCGGAAAGCAGAAGACCCCGGTTCGAATCCGGATGTCCTATTAGTTTTTTTTTTGTTCAAGTTTTGTACATTCTTAAAAATCCGAGGAAGGCTCACATCATATCAATAATTAAGTAAAACACAATTCGTTTATTACATATTACTTACTAACAAGATATATAAAAGACGAAATAGCTATTCATGAACTGACACACAACCTCGTACAGGAATAATTACTTGCAGTAAACTACTAAACTAAATTCGTGTGTTGCTTTCAATCAGAGGTTTTCCACTCTAACTTTCACAATTTCCTCTTTCGTGTCAGATTAAATTTTCTGCCTTATTATTAAAGGCATATCAATTGGAGTTTTGTTAATTTTCTATATTTATCGTAAAATTATTTATTTTGTAGAGTCACTTAGAGACTGGGTAGAGTTATTTTGTCGAAATAAAGAGTGATAAATTGAGAGTTCTGTACAGCTTTGACGATTTTAATATCTAAATATTATCCACAAATTCTGGACTTTACTCACGGGGAACACCAGTTTACCAGTGTGAGGCTCCTTTGCACTAGACGCCGGCTGGATTATGGGTACCATGACGGCGCCTATTTCTGTCGCGAAGCAGTAATGTGTAGGCATTACTGTGTTTCGGTCTGAAGGGCGCTGTAGCTAGTGAAATTATTGGGCAAATGAGACTTGACATCTTATGTCTCAAGGTGACGAGCGCTTCAATAATCTTGAGTGGCACTGCATTGTAATGGGTAGGGCGAATCAATTACCATCCGCTGAACGTCCTGCTCGTCTCGTCCGTCGTTTTCAGAAAAACAGTACCCGAGACTTAAAACGTGTAGGTGTAAGAATCCCACATACAATGCACATCAGCACACATCCTCTCTGTTCATATTTCTACCACTTTACCATCAAATTTGGTAAGTACATGCTGCGTTTTAAGAAAAATCTAAATGCCGATTAAGACAGGCACAGTATACTTAAAATTTTGTTGTAATAATACATTTATTTGCAATGATTGATCCTTATCAGTATGTATTTTTTTAGAAAAATAATTGGGGTCGATTTTCGTCAAAAGTACGAAAAATTTTAAGAAACTTAATATAAAGTTATTGGTTTCTTATAAATCGAGGTATTCCTTTCACGACTTTTCTCGAAGTCTCGTAGTTTCCTACTTGACCATCACCGCCCTTCTCAAAAAACCATCCTGTGTACCTTCGACATGCATAAAACAATATAACTTCGTAGTTCTATGACATAGAGGTAAACTATGATATCAAAGGCGTAACTTTTCCTGTAAACTAATTTATGTCTTACAAGAGTAAATCTATACATATAAATAAAATTGGAGTGTCTGTTTGTAATATTAAAATAACCTTTTTTTACTACATGTAGGTACATTAATATATACACCAAAATAACATTTTATAAAATTTTTGTCTGTCTGTATGTTCGTTTCGGTTAATCTCTGAAATGGCTGGACCGATTTTGACGGAACTTTTATTTGCAGGTAGCTGATGTACTAAGGAATAACTTAGGCTACGTTTCTTTTAGAAAAATTAATATTTTTGAAAAATAAAGTAATGTTGCAATGTCCAAGAAACGGTCTAACTCTAAAAATAATTTATACGGCAGAACGTTTGCCGGCTCATCTAGTACTAAAATATAGTTCGTATGTTTTTCAGGAATTACAAATATCAAACCGAGTAGTATTTTTAGATCGTGTTTTATACTGTCTTCACTCGTTGTAAATCTTGTTGTTGTAATGAGTACCCTCGCTATCTGATTACATAAAAGCCCAGCTTTATACCCTTTAATACAATTTACTGAATAGCATTGTGTTTTAAGCCCTATTGATAAAAACAAATATTATTGAATCAATCTGAATATTTTTGTCGTTATTTTTTAATTATATATGTAAGTGGTACACATTTTTGTTATAAATTGTATTTTATGTATGTTATATAAAATATACCTAGATTAATATAGATATTAGTATAGATTTATTAACGCACATGGTGGCTATTTTGGAATACGCCATGTTGATGTTTATTATTTGCTCTTATTGTGAAAATTAATAAATTTATGTGAAAATGATTTTTCTCCTATATTATTTTGACTTCATTCCGACTTGGAATTATTTAACGGAAATAAAATATTTTTGATTTTGATTATTGCCACAATAAGAGCAAATAATAAAAATCAACATTGCGTATTCCAAAAAAGCCACCATGTGCGTTAAGACTTTTTAAGTCAGTTAGTGATCCGAAATCATAGAATCCGAAAAAGAGAGCTGTTCGTGCTATATATCAGCTTGGTTATAGACAGTCTCTCAAAGAAAAATTTAAAGAAATAAATATTATGACATGAGTTCATTGTCAGTACATTTATGAAAATTTAATATACGTTCACAAAAATCGTCACCTTTTTGCTCTTAATAGTGATTTTCATTATTATAACACTAGAAATAAGGGATTGCTTGTAATTCTAGTAGGCTTCATAAGATACATAATAGCTTTAAGGGTATATGTATACACTTTTATAATAAAGTCCCAGCCACTGTTCAGGCATTATCTATAAATAAATTTAAATGTTTTATAAAAAAAAATAGCTCTGTCGTAAATCTTATTACTCCACTGCTGAATATCTAAATGATCGGACAGCCTGGGACTAGATTGTGATTATTTTATAGCGATAGAAATGACTGCACAATATTGTATATTTTTATTGAAAAGAACGCAAAAAAAGAATGCTGGGAGAGTTTCTTGCGCCGGTTTTTCTCTCTCAGAGCGCCATTTGTTTCCGAAGCGGTAGTAGTATCTAGTAGTTATTAGAAATGACATCAAAAAGAATTCTAAAGGAATCAATTTTGAGAAAATAAATGCCTTTTATACCTTTTTATAAAAAGACCTGCTATACAACTTGTCTTTTATAATTGTTTTAAGCTTAGCGATTGACAATTCTCTAATATAAAATGGGAGTTTACTATAGAAACGTATACATTTTCCCATAAAAGATTGACTAATTTTGTGGAGGCGAGTCGTTTCCGTATGCAACAACAAACATATATTTTTATACCTATATTGTGATGTAACAGTCAGAATGTAATCTCTGCCGAGTCTCCCCAGAGAAGAATTCCATACGACATTATTCTGTTAAAACAGCTGAAAAAAGCTATTCCAGCCGTATCCAGTCAGTAAGTCGTCTAATACTACTAACCGCATATGCCGCTGTACATAAATCATCATGTTAAGTTATGTAAAAATTATTGCGTCTGATGATAAATGAAACATTCAAATCCAAGTAACCTTAAAAATGGTTAGTTAATATTATTAAGTGATATCCCTCCCTTCCCGGGATTAAGTACACAAATTTAATTTGTACATCTTGGGATGGTTGGTCACAGCGCTCGACAAACTCAGCCAACCGTCCGCATGATACGTTAGTCTTGGTATGTTTTTGTTCAACTCTCGGGTTGTGGTTTCATCTACACGTGATACATGCTCAACTCACACAGATGTCGCTTTTTTTTAATGAACTTATGTTCAAGCTGAACGTCCTGCTCGTCTCGTCCCATAAGGGACAATTTTTTTTATGAAAATTAGAGACAAGACGACCAGGACGTTCTGCTGATGGTAATTGATACGACCTACCCATTACAATACAGTGCCGCTTAGGATTCTTGAAAAACCCCAAAAATTCTAAGCGGCACTACAATGATTGCGCTCGTCACCTTGAGACGTAAGACGTTAAGTCTCATTTGCCCAGTAATTTCACTAGCTCGGCGCCCTTCATACCGAAACACAGAAATATTTACACATAAACGCTTAGAACGCAAAAGTTTACGCTTAAAGCTAAACAGTTTGTTAATATTATATTTTAGATGATATACCCAATGACGTTCTTTATAGACCCACATCGTCAATAAATTATAGTACCAATTAAATTTCCAATACTTGAAAAATATACTTCTAAATAAGATAAACAGATTAAATTATGATAAGAATTCATAGCACAAAAGGGAAAAAATACAACATGCTGAAATTAGAAAATTACCGCGTACATATTTGTTATTACAATCTAGTAGAAATAAAGACACAATATCTTGATAAAAATTTAATCAAACATAAGTCGTAAAGACTAAAAAGAACAATGAGATGCAATCGAGTCTATTCATCACGTGTCTAACAAAAGACGGTGTATAATGGAAACTTCAGAGAAATAACGAAAACAAATAAAAATTATGAATATAAATGCCGCGACAGGACCGACGACGCTTTTTGTTTGCTTATGTTGTGTTCCAATATATTTAATGTACCAAGTTAAATTAAAATAAGATTCATTGATTTACAAATTTCATTGAATATTGTGAGTGTAAGGCTAACTGCCTTCACATATAAACACAATGCTTACTTCTTTAACACATAACAATAATCGAGAACGCTAAAATACTCATTTTACATTTGCCAGCCCAACTCATTAACGTAACACACATCAGCCGGAAGACGTCCACTGCTGGAAAAAGGCCTCCCCCAAAGATCTCCACCTCTCATATATTGCCCTCATCCAATATACTCCGGCGATCTCGACCAGATGGTCTGTCCACCTTGTCTACCAACACTTCGTCTTCCGGTAAGTTGTCGCCATTCGAAATGAAATGAAATTTTATTTGCAGGAAACATTGTACTTAAGATGTTGACATAATATTATTGATAATCCAATATGTTTCATCAAATGACATGCAAAATATGTTACAAAATTGTCTATCCACTACTGTTATACCGAAACATGTCGGATTTCACAATGCTATCATAAACATTTAAAAAATTAAAATTTTAAGATATTATAATATGAGACGTAAATACCTTAATAATTCATTTAGTACCTATTTAATATTCTATTTAATATTAACAAATGTCATAAAAGTATATTAATTTACATATATTATTATTAAATAGACTAATTCATTTTGTATTGAAAAATTCATATAAACTATAGAAGCACTTATTTATTAACCACTGATGCAGTCTTCTTTTAAAAACTTTGAAAGGTAAATCTTTAAATTCATTGGGCAATTTATTATATATTTTCACAGAACGTTACTGCCCCAACGGCCCTGCCCACTGCCACTTAAGTTTCGCAATCATTTGGGCTCTGTTGGCAACTTTGTTTCTCCTACGGATCTCCTCATTTCTGATTCGATCTCGCTGGGAAACTCCGAGCATAGCCCTCCCCATTGCCCTCTGAGCAATCATGAGCTTTCTCATCAGGCCCATAGTTAGCGAAGACGTCTGCGTACCTTAAGTCATCACTGGCAATACACACTGGTTGAAAACCTTCGTTTTCAGACACTGGTATAAGAAACAAGAAGATTTTAATGAGCTTCCCGAACGCTGCCCCTCCGAGTTTTTAAATTTTTTTACATAGAGTACATTTTTTCTTTTAATATTAAAAATGAATTCAATTAACGAGCATTTCATCCAAAATTGGTTCTTACCAACACCACAATTAAAGGTATTTTTATAGGCAAGCTAATGGTAATTATTGTTCGTAATAAAGAATATATTTCACCAAATTTAATGTAATTTAATTTTACAAATATTTTTATATAACGGTATTGCAGTTTTCAGGCTACGGCTGTTATAAAATTAATAATTAAAGAGAATAAATAGCTGCGTTCACTATACTACTTTTAAATAAAAATATACGATGTTTTAATAAAATATGAGAATTTTTTTAGAGAAATTTCAACTTTTACGTCTAAGTGATAAAGTCGAATACATATTTTATTACATGTAGGTGGAACTTTCAATTATCTTGAGTCCCAATTAACTGTGTCTGGTAAACGAATATCTACGAGGGATAGTCACGGTATAGAGAAAGACAAAATCGTATTGTGGTTTTCTCTGTTTGGTTTAATTTTGTGTCGTGTTATTTATATATTTCTTGGTGAATTCAACAAAACAACTACTTATTTGCGTATAATATATATTATACACATAATGTGGGTTACACATTAATAAATACGCAAGTAAGTAGGTAATACGGCTACAGTAAAAAAATCTTACCAAAACGGTAATATATGGTGGCCTGTGGATGGCGCCCTAAAACGAATACAACAAATTAGTTAGTTGATTTTACTGTCAACAGATTTTTGAAGTGAAAACTTCTTTAAAATCGTTATGATTTGAAAACGCGACAATAAAAAGAGACCGACATAAATTCATAGGATTTAAAAGGCATAAAAGGCATTTATTTTCTCAAAATTGATTCCTTTAGAATTCTTTTTGATGTCATTAACGTGGGAGAAAATAAGAGATGAAGCATTATACAGTGTTTTGGTACCAGGCCATCATAGTTGAAGAAGAGATTGTCTTATGTATGACACGGGTATACCTTAATATATTCTGACGTCAAGAAGAGAATATGGTAGCGGTGATAGTAGTGTCTTTCATAGCGGCTTAAATCATATGTCATTGTGCAAAATGTACCAGGACTTCATATGCTGTTTAGATGTTCATGTACAATGCAGGTTTCACTTCTGACATATCATGTACTTTGTACGCACGCTATTTTGTTTATCTTTTGTATTATAACATTTCTCGTGCCAGATTTAAGCGAGTCAAGATGTCCTGAGGATGCCTCATGTAGAGGTGAAACACGTGTTGAATTGTTTAAAAGACAAATATTGGCGGAATTAACACTAAAGAAAACTCAAAACATTTGGATAATAATAACATTTTCAAATTTTTGTCGATAACGGCTAACATAAGTTTAATGGTGTTTCTTATATTAAATTTGATCAATAATTATTGAAGTCATTGCGTTCCGACAAAAAAGACAACATACAGACTACGTCATCCGTGCGAATATTGCGCACAGCAATTAAGTAATCAATTTTTAAACTTTGTTGTTTATACTGTAAACAAAGCTGTTCTGTCAACAAAACAGTGCCTTCGTACTGTATATTTCTAAAAGCATTTTCATCAGTAGCGGCAACCATATCCTTTCAAGGATATTTAATTATTAAGTTTGATGAATAATTAATTAAATTAAAACGTTTCGCAAATAAACACCATTGTGAATATATAATACACCTGTAATAGATACGCACAAGAATAGCCAATAATTAGAATTTTAGTTAAATATTCTCAGGTACTAAATATTTTTTAATTTGCCAAAGAAATAGACTGTTCTATATTATGTGTTTAGTGTGTGGAAATTTATTATTCTTGTATAAAATTACTATTTTACAACGTAAGTACAATTTATACATAAATAATGTTTAAAATTATTTATATATAACTAGCTGACATGACAGACATTGTTCTGTAGATAATAAAAATCATACTGTTTATAGGAATTTGCCAATAATATTTTAAAACATCAAGAAATATTTCGTATAAAATGCTCCCTGCTGTCGTAATGAAATTGTTTCACTGCGGAACTGTCAAACCGTGCGTCAATAAATTCTCTCATAGAAAATATGTCCATACAAAACAAATATTGAAAATAAAAATAATTATGGGTCCCAAATCAAAATAAAAACTATTCTATCTATCAAGTTGTACTAAACTGCACTCCATGAAGTAATCCCCATTAAAATCCGTTCATTAGTTTAGGAGTCCATCGAGGACAAACAACGTGTCACGTAATTTATGTAACTATATTGAGATATAAACGTCGGATATAAATAAATAAAAAATTGCAACTAAAATATTTTAATTTAGATATAAATTATTTGTTATTGAATTATCTGGTTGTCTAGGAACCGTTCCCCCGCCATGTCGTCATAACTTACTCCCGTGAAATTACATTTCTGCATTTATTATGCTTGATATTTGAAAAAATGAGTACTAATAGTGATTGTGGTAAACATATTTTTATGCATATTAAGTATAACAAAACTACCTTAGATGTGATTATCCTTAGACGTCATATGGGGTTGTCATTTCCACTCGTTTCCATTATTGTCTCGAACCTTTGGCTTCAACAAACTGGACACTGGTATTTATTACAGTCGTATCTATTACACAACTAAAACTAAAAGTGGACTAAGTTCTAACAATGATTTATTTTTAATAGCTTTAAATTAGTAAACCACACTCGCTCAACCCTTATTAGGAAATTAATTTAAGATCAGACCAGAAGAAGGCTCCTTTGCACAGGATGCCGGCTAAATTATGGGTACCACAACGGCGACTATTTATGCAATGAAGCAATAATGTGTAAACATTAAATTAATAATTAAATTACTGTCTTTCGGTCTGTAGGTCGCTTTAGCTAGTGAAATTACTGGGCAAATGAGACTTCTTAACATGTCTCATGATGATGAGCACAATTGTATTGCCGCTCAGAATTTTTGGGAAGAAGAATCCTGAGTGGCACTGCATTGTAATGGACAAGGCGTATCAATTAGCATCAGTTGAACGTCCTGCTCGTCTCATCCCTTATTACCAAAAAAAAAGATTTTCTTGTTATGACACTCTTTCAAATAGATTAACAATGACAATTTAGATCCCGTAGATGGCGCCAAAGGCTATTTATTCCTTTATTAATAACAAAACTTTATTAATATCAATCAAACAATATTTTAGTATTTATTTTAAAATATAAAGTAGGTATATTATATTGTAATCACGTACCTTTTGTAGACATAATCTATCATAAGAAATCAATCATCGCTAAAGCTAGGGATAAAAGAAAGGAGATAAGGGCCTTCCGGCTATGTTTACTTACAAACCAAATAAGGCCTTCAAATTGGATGCTCTGTGACAAAAGATTATGGGGATTAGATGCATTGAATTTTCTGAGAAATAAAAAAAACCTAGTGTTTTCCACACAGATAACATTAGGTTAGTTTATACTAAATGAATGAATTAATTGTTCAATTGTATCGTCTGTTACGATATACCTTTTATACACTAATACCTTTTATTGCAGATTGATAGAATCTTCAAACTTTCTGTTGATACTGTCCAGATTTCATTCCGCAGGCCGTTTCCAGAACTAGTCGGGCTGCACACATCGGGTACGCAGATGTGTTATGTAATCCATACGTAAATTCGTCGTTTGTTGCCTAGTAATTTTGGTTTTAGTTAACTAGCCATAGCAGATACGTCTTATCCCACTGCCACACTACAAGTAATGAAGAAAGAGGATGTTAATACTGCACAATTAGAGCCGGAACTGCCTAAGTAAAAATTGAAATTTAATTTAGTATGAAACGTGCTGTGATTTGACATAGTGATGATTCATTTACTCATTCATTCATACAATCATTCAATGATCGGTGGACTTCCCTAGTTTCTGAAATACTAAGGTACGTGAAGAGCATTGAAATTGTATAATTAATTCAATTATTCTATAATATTCCATTTTTGTTTGTAATTTTTCATATTAGTGTATCGTCTAATTAGTGTATGTGGCACTGCCGTGCTAATTGGACAATAAATAAATAGTTTGAAATAGTAGTAATTACAGTATGGCGTTTGGCGACGAAGTATTATCCGGCTAAGTTTGAAACCTAACAGTTGCTTAAAATGTAGTGGAGTTTGGCTATCTCCGTTTTTTTTTTAAAGATTATATCCGTCATCTGTCAATCTATCAATGACTACTTGTTTCATACAATCGCGTGAATCGCTTTTTTCTTAGAGAGTTTCGCTAGGCTGGTAATGAGTACTATTGTCATACCAGTGCTAGTAGCCAGTAAACATTAAAAATGGCGCGCGAATGATGTGCGCAGTGTTTACCGCGCATGCGCGATGTCATCCATCCAAAGTGCGTAGTTCCGTTCACTTTAAAAGTGAAACTTACGCCTTTTATCGTGCATAAAATATAATAAAATTAGTCATAAGCATATACAGAAAGTTTGTAGCTAATGCGATGAAAATATTTGAATATTTTTCATTGTAGTATGGTTGACTTGCTTGGAGTTGATAATTACTAAACGAACTGTAGGAATGGTATGGTTTGTGGGTTTGTATTGAGATAAACAGTAAATGGGAAAAATAAAAAATTGTATTTTATGTGATTTGATGAAGATATGTGAGGGACGGCATAGCGGCAACAGCCATTGGGGTTAATAATGTCACAGGCGAACTATCCAGAGATGCGGGTTTGAATCCATCACTTGCTTTCTGACGGAAAGTCGCCCCAAGCAACGATCCCTTTTTTAAAAAGAGGCTATTATTAACACACAGTAAGAGCACGAAGTGAAACACGATACCCAAAACAAAGACACAACAAGAAACAGTTACCAATATGAAACACAGCAAGTCGCATTCACTGTGTTTTATGTTGGTAATTGAGACTTCCTGGGTTTTTGAAACCGTTGCTGTTTTAAAACCTACTTGACTAGTAAATTCAAAGCATAGCACACGCGCGTCAACCTATGAGACAAGATTTTGGCATTTTTCAATTTGGCGGGAAACCGCAGAGTCCACGCCATATAACGAGAAGGATTAAGGGGAGTCGGGGTAAAGGTAGCAAGCGTCTGCTATTCATCATAACGGCGGCGGACAGTCTGTGACACTATTGTGAAGCGCGCGAATATATCAGCTTATGTAAATTATTATAAGTATTTTGCAACAAAACCTCTCCTCACTTTCTTTTAATTATATTAATTTCCTTAACGATCCCAAAAATATACAACAAGATTGCAATGCAAAACCTGACATAGATTATTATAGGTCACTTCTATAGGACACAGCTTACCTGGCAAACGTCGTTTTGCCATAGAAATTATATATGTAAACCTTCCTTGAGCTTCAACGAATCTATTACAAAATTGAGTGATTGAATCATTGAGATCGGTCGAATAGTTTAGGAGTTATTGGGGAACATACAAACATACATTCTCTTTTTTATTATTATTTACATCATTGATTGTCCTGCTTTTGTTAGTTGTATTCTTTGTTTCAAACCACCTTTAAAGATTAGATAACATGCCGCTAGTTACAGAAAGCATCCTTATAGTTAATGTTTCATTAAATATAATACCGTCGCTTTCTTTTTCATTTTGACAGTCAAAAATAGCATGAGATATAATGAAATATTAACTTTAGAGATGCTTTCTGAAACTAGCGGTTATTGTTACAATGTTTATGTACTACCTTTATTTTTTCTATAATACCTATTTCGTGTACGATGAATCTGCTGTAGTTACTATTATTGTCAGTTTCTTTCTGAATTATTTGTCTTTTCTCCCTTCTTTAATGATGAGTCAGCTAGATTATAATATAAACAGAATCCAATATTATAAAACGAAAGATTTTTCAATCTACATACTCTACAAGCCGTGAACGTAATATTTATTTTAAGTTTATTAAAATAATTACTTGTCTTTAGCTTTTTAATACAAACGTAAGTTTATGTAGTAGTTTCTTTTTAAATAGAATAATTTGTAGTTGATCTAGAGAAAAATATTTTGTAACTTACTTAACCAAGTTTACAATAATTGTTGAACTTATTATTGTTCATTACCTATATTGTAAAATTGTTTTTGCCTCAGCATAATGCTAATCATAGGTGTTATGATGAATCCCAGATGGTGTTGCGGATATTAAAAAAATAACGTCGTGGTCGTAATGTTTAAATTATATTAAAGAATTATATCAAAATAATGTAATTACATTTCATGATCCCAGCTCAAATAAATTAAATTTTACAAACAGCGCAGGTAAAGCTGTAAAAGATGTTTTATTAAGATGTCTTTCAATAGGGAATCAAATTGGAAATTACATCAAAACTTAATCTTAATTGGAAACTCAATATTAGCGAAGGTCTCTCAAGCAATTGCTCTTGTACAAGTTAAAGTTAACGTTTGAGATTCAAATATTGAATGTTTGATATTGATTGTTTCCTACAACAATTCAGTATATCTGTTGATTATTATAGATTTATCTTGCCAGGTAAAACCCAGTTTTTAAGAGTCAGAACCCTAAACAGAATCCATACGGGTGAATGCCGAATGGATCCAGTAAACCGCAAGTGAGGAAGCTGAAAGGTGGGCATTGTTTCGTTCCAAGCCATGTTTGGGCTTCTTTACATTGTCATGCAATGCAATCTTTAATATAGGAGTATACCTAGTGTTTCGAGTAGGTTCAATAAGTAGTGAGGAGGAGGTGCAAACTCTTTGAAACCCAAAAAAATGATTTACTTAAAATAATGATGAATTGCGTGCGGTAATTATTAATAAAGGCTTATTAAGCCTAACTGGCTTCGATGAAGCTGGGTATCATAAATAGATCACGGTAATACTTCAAGCTGGCCCACAATCTAGCGCTCTACAAAGCGCAGGTCCGGCCATATATGGAGTATTGCTGTCATCTCTAGTCTGGCACACCACAGTATCAGCTCGATCCATTTGATCGCGGGCAACGCAGAGCTCTGTGAATGGCTGGATCAATCTTCATTGTGTGTCTTCTATGGCATTTATCACAGGTAGTGTTCCGAAAAGCTGTTTCACCTGGTTCCTGCCGCCGAATTCCACCTTCGCCACGCCACAAATAAAAAGGCGTAAAAGGCATTTATTTTCTCAAAATTGATTCCTATAGAATTCTTTTTGATGTCATTTCTTATACTACTAGATACTACTACCGCTTCGGAAACAAATGGCGCTCTGAGAGAGAAGAAGCGGCGCAAGAAACTCTCCCAGCATTCTTTTTTTATGCGCTCTTTTCAATAAAAATATACAATATTGTACAGTCGCTATAAAATAATCACAATCTAGTCCCAGGCTGTCCGATCATTTAGATATTCAGCAGTGGAGTAAAAGGATTTTTTTATAAAACATTTAAATTTATTTATAGGTAATGCCTGAACAGTGGCTGGGACTTTATTGTAGAAGTGTATACATTTACCCTTAAAGCTATTATGTATCTTATGAAGCCTACTAGAATTAGTTACAAGCAATCCCTTATTTCTAGTGTTATAATAAAGAATATCACTATTAAGAGCAAAAAGGTGACGATTTTTGTGAACATATATTAAATTTTCATAAATGCACTGACAATAAACAGTCATAATATTTATTTCTTTAAATTTTTCTTTGAGAGACTGTCTATAACCAAGCTGATATATAGCACGAACAGCTCTCTTTTGCAGTGCAAACACTATATCAATGTCAGCAGCATGACCCCATAGTAATATACCGTACGTCATGATGCTGTGAAAATAACTAAAGTACACTAATCTAGCGGTCGCAACATTCGTGTACTCTCTAATCTTTCTAACTGCATATGCCGCAGAGCTGAGTCTATCTGCTAGATGGGTAATATGTGGACCCCACTGAAGCTTTTTATCTAACGTGATACCCAAGAAGACCGTAGTGTCCACAAGTTCCAATCTCTGGTCATTTATAAGTACGTTGGTTTGTACCTCCGCTGTGTTTGGTGTAATGAACCGTAAACACTTTGTTTTTTTACTGTTTAAGTGCAGATTATTCGTCTCAAACCAACGCACTATCTTTGAGAGTGCATTGCTTACCTCGTCATCAATATCCGCACGTCTCTTCACTTTAAAAATAAGTGAAGTATCATCAGCAAACAATACAATCTCATGGCTATCATCTACCACAAACGGTAGATCGTTAATATATATAAGAAACAAGAAAGGACCGAGAATAGAACCCTGTGGAACACCTATTCCCACAGGTTTACCCGAAGACCGTTTGCCATTTACATCGACTATTTGAACTCTTTCACTTAAATATGATTTCAACAGATTTAGGGCTCTATTTTTCACTCCATAATGCTTTAGTTTTAGGAGTAAAGTTTCATGGTGGACGCAGTCAAATGCTTTTGACAAATCACAAAAAATGCCCAATGCATCCTGTGACTCTTCCCAGGCGTCAAAGATGTGCTCAATGAGTCTAGTACCCGCATTAATTGTTGATAAGCCCCTAGTAAAACCAAACTGATTTTTGTTCATTAATTTACAAAAATGCATTTGTAGCTGTTGAAGCAAAAGTTTTTCAAAAATTTTACTAGAAACAGGCAGCACTGAAATAGGTCTGAAATTAGCAGGGTCAAAAGAACTGCCCGATTTAAACAAAGGTATAACTTTGCTGTATTTCATGAGGTCAGGGAACACACCCTCATCTATGCATTCATTAAATATTATTGCTAATTCAGGTGCTATAATGTCAAGTATGTATTTAACAATATTAGTCGAATGGCCCCATAGGTCTTTTGTATTTTTTAGGTTAATTAATTTGAAGATTTTTATTATATCGCTACCTGTAACATACTTAAATTTCAAATCAGTAGAAGATACTGGTACGTGTAATTTAAGCATATCATATGCTGCTTTTGGCGAATAGTTAAGGTATTTGGTCGTGACAATCGGGATTTCGGAGAAGTATTTATCAAATTCATTTGCAATTTCTATTTCCGAATTTATAACGCGATTATTAATATTTAAACAAATAGAGGTGTTACGGCAATTCGATCTACCAGTTTCATTGTTAATTACATTCCAAGTCGCTTTTACTTTATTATAACTGTTTTTAATTTTATCTGCAATGAAACGTGTTTTCGCTTCGTGACAAACTATTTTAAGGAGCTTGCAGTATTTTTTTACATATATTTTAAATTCTTCACTATTATTGTAATGTTTCTCATAATAAAGGTCATATAAGCGTTTACGACTTTTGTGGATACCCATTGTTGCCCAATCATTAAAACTATGTTTGTTGTTTACTGTCACCGTTACTGGAGTAAAAATCCTGTCAAATTCCTCACAGAA
The DNA here is from genome assembly GCF_905404315.1 of Leptidea sinapis. Classification (NCBI taxonomy): domain Eukaryota; kingdom Metazoa; phylum Arthropoda; class Insecta; order Lepidoptera; family Pieridae; genus Leptidea; species Leptidea sinapis. The sequence goes on from NC_066280.1 coordinate 4,191,643, forward strand.
GGAATTAAAGACTAAGTTGTAGTGAAAATTTGCAGTTTCGCCACAATGTAAAAATGGTATCGTATTTACCAAATTATTTCTAAACCTCTCAAGACGGCTACCCGTAACTGGTATAATCGTCACCTTTTTTGGTCTGACATTGTCCAATCTTGTATTTACTTTTATAAGTTGCCCACTATGGTCGGACTGAAGATTATTAATTATGAGTTTACTAGTAATAGTAACATCTGTAAAAATATTATCTAAACAGGTTGCTGTTGTAGAAGTGATTCTAGTAGGTTCCCAAAATACATTGAACAGATTAAAACTTTGAAATAAATTTTTAAGGCTAGTACAATTGGCCGAAGGTTCAAGCAAGTTTATATTAAAATCTCCACAAACTATAATTGACTTGCTAGTTTTGCTAAATTTTGATAGTACCTCCTCCATTCTATGTTGGAATTGTTCATATGATGCAGTGGGGGGGCGGTATACACTTACAATAATAAATTGCTCTAGTTCTATACAAGCTATCTCAATTAGTTGTTCTATAGAGAGATTAACAATATCTCTTCTATTTTTACATTTTAATCTATTATTAATAATAATTAGGGAACCTCCATGTATTGCCCTACTTCTACAAAACGAACTGACTACTTTATGTTCTCTAAAACTAAACTGGAGCTGATGACTCTTACGCCAATGTTCTGTAATACATAATATATCTATATTACAGCAGCTCAAAAACAGTTCAATTTCTAATTCCTTACTTGAGATACCTTGTATATTCTGGTGAACAATATTTATGAGCTTTATATTATGATTATCTATAGCAGTAACATTTATATTTGGTGAATGTTGCCTATTTTGTATGATATTGCAGGAGTTGTCCTCCCTTGTCAAATAACTTAATTTAAATTGAAGAAAAATCTTCATTGTTATATTTTTGTACATTAGTACTAATACATTCCCCAATAGGGGAAACAATTAGATTATAATCCCCACCATCTGGATGTGTGGCGTTCTTTCACAGTGCAGTTTTCAAGTGTGGAATGAGCTTCATTTTGCGGTGATAAAGACTGGCAACGCTCCTGTGATTCCTCTGGTATTACAGAAGAAGGTCGGCGGCAGTGACCACTTGACATCAGGTGAACCTCATACGCTCATTGTCTTTTCTTCCAAAAAAAGGTGTGCTTGAAAAAACTCAGTACGGAACAACTTAATTAAGAGTTACAGGATACATTAGGTATAACTGCTCCACTGCATTCTATATGTGCACGTTTCTAGAATTTTCAGGGATCTAGAACAAGTCTAACCCATTCATTATAGCTGAATAAAAACATAGAAGAACATCCATCAAAGATAACCCGCACTTGGGTCCCCCAGCAATGGTAAATAGAGGTTAAAAAGACAAAAAAAAATCGACTAGTAGCGTGCACTGCATCGTCCACGGACGGTTAGGGATGAAAAAGTTACCACGTGAGAGCTGTTTGATGAAAGACTACAAAGAAAGCGAGAAAAGAGTTTAAATACATTTAAAAACCTGCCTATAGCAAAGAAACTAAAGAGGAAGATCTTTTACCATGTTTTTATATATTGTTTTGAGTTTTCTTAGGGTTAATTCCGAGAATATTTGTCTTCAAACAATTCGATACATGTTTCGCCTCTACACGAGGCATCGTCAGGAGATGTTGATTCACTAAGCTCTGGCACGAGACTGAGTTGAGTCATATTGACAGAATTAACAATAAAGAAAACTCAAAACATTTGGATTAATTATGGATTTCCACAAACTAACGCCTACCTACTTCAATATTTTTTAGTAATAAATATGTTTAAAAAAGAGTGAGTTTAAAGGGCTTGACTTGAATCTCGAAAAATCTCGAATACTCCCATTAATATTATCTATAAATAAACACAGTAGATAGTGTTTTATACCTCCTTATTTTCTTCCTCATAATTTCCCTTATATTTATAAACGTGTACAGTTTTCCGTAAACTTGTATTACGCGGTTGAATAGAGTTTTCACTTATGTATCTAGGATGATGCCCATAACATAAAATGTTTTCATAAAGAACCAAAAACAATGTATTGCGCACTGATGTATTCTGGTATGGTACCCATAACGTAGTGTGACCAAAAATTTTATTATGAAGAACCAAAAAATGTATTGCGCGTACTTGGGCGTGGCAATGAAAGGAGAATGGGACTTTTGGGCCTGATGGTTAACAAGTTGAAATATACTTTAAAAAAAAGGGTAGATTTTTCTGATGTAAAATACAAAAAACTAGCTCATTTTGCAATCTACAAACGGAAAAAACATTAAAATAAAGAAAATCGATTAAAATGACGTAATCGAATGAATATTTAATCGATTAAAATAACATTAAGATCCAGTTGTTTTATTTCAATAATATTTGTAAGGTGCATAGTTTATGCTCGAATTATTATTATGAATAAAATATATTATTTTCTCAGGAAAAAAACAGAACTGAGCAATTATTTTATTATCTATAAATCGATCAATAAATCGTTTTACATAAAAAATCGATACTAGTGAAATCCTTGTTCCTCAACGCTAACTTCACTTTGACAACAGTCTGACAGATCATGTCGTTTCTTCGTCATTGTCACTTCGTTTCTTGTTGTATTCGTTGAGTTCCCTACTTGTTAACTACATACCCATTTGAATTCCAAGGAAGTCTGTTTAGCAGTCTGTTTTACAGTTCATGTATGAGCTAATGAGTATATATTATTCTTATCTGAGCAGATAAAACTATCTTTTAATTTAGGTATACTATATTATAATATCTAATTACCAATTGTCTTATAATGCAAGAAAATGTCGTTACAGTAGTAGATAGGTAGGTATTTATTATCTAAAACAAATAACAAGGTTCCCATCTAATATAAGTATGTGATAAATCGTCAACATATAGTTTAAGACATAACCTAATTTTTATATCTTCGATTACTCAGTTCCTAGATTGACAAATCTTGCTAAATTTGCAAATATGGATTATCTGAATGTTATCTTTTAAATGGTGATACTTTCATCTTGTTATCACTTGGGCCCAGGAATGTATGGAAGCGTTTCAATCTCCTTTGTTAATTGCACGTGACGGCGTTAGCGGTTTCGTGCTAAGAATGGAACTAAGGATCGGTAAATGTAATGACCTACCTGGTATGCCTCCGTTCTCTTCTCGAGCGATAGCGGTGTGAATTGCATTTGATAAAAATTACGCGTTATGTCGTAGGTGCCCACTTGTTTTAAATAGGATATTATGTTTTTATTTTAGTAATTTATTTTATTATTTATGCATGCTTCACCTCTGTGCGATATAAGTATTAGAGAAAAATTCACTATATTGGAAATTATTGCTATTGAATACTTGACTGCTAAAGCAAAAATATATTGTACACATAAATCTTCTATTTTAATTGTCCCTACCACCATCGCACGACACACCATAAATTTGAATAATACCCTCCTCATCAAGAGCACATGACGTGGCGATCCTCCACAATGCGGATTTCAACGAACCTTCTTCCACGTCCGAACTGTAGAATAGCTCCCTTGATCAGTGTTGCTAGTACAATACCTAAGAAGACGGGCCTAATAGGACGGCAACGTTCCTGTCGATCACTTAACTTCCGGTCGCCCGTACTCTCGTTTGTCCTCGTCTTCGTTAAGTTTGACTATTGAAAATTTTCAGCTTCCAATTTTCATTGTTCACTTTAATTAATAGTGCTTGATAAAAATAATTTCAGTAAGGTCACGTATTTCCAATAATTTAATTAATACTTGCTCAGATCGAATTGCAAAGAGATGTTTTATTAATATGTTACTTAAGAGAGATTTTGCTTGTTAATTAAAGGGTTTATTTTTGAATAAGCCTTGTCTTTTTCATGTCGGTCAGCAACGAAAGAGTATTGTTTTTTAGCTTATTTTACTTATTAATTTACTCAAGTTTAAAACTAAAAACCAAACTATCCGCACATCTCTGTAATTATTGATAAGTTTTGTCTTAATAAGCACTAACTTGTACTTATACTTATATTACGTAACTTTTCTTTGAAAATATATATAAGTTTGTAAGTTGAGTAGTAACGAATATATCTATATATATAAAAGAGATTTCCACGTATATCGTCACTCATTACGATATCTCTGGAACCATTAGAGCTAAAGACTTGAAATTTGGTAGGAATATTCTTTTCACCGAGTAGAGGTCAGCTAAGAACGGATTTTACGAAATTCCAAGTTTTTTTATTATGAACAGAACAACGTCTGTCGGGTCAGCTAGTTTAGTAGTAATTGTTTTTTATATTAAATAGCAAAGTCAATTTTATTCAGGCGAGGTGTCCCCCTTGAAGTCATGTGTCACGGGGTCACAGAAGATCAGCGCTGCATCACATTTGTGTTGGAACACATGCTGAGTGGCTCCTTTTTTAAACACCTCTCGTTTTTATATTATTAAATTATTTCATTTTTGTTATTTGTATGTGTGTGTTTATAAATAAATATTTTTATTCCTTTCTTTCTAATTGGCTTGCAAACCAGTCAATATTTTTTTTATGAAGAATGAATACACTTTTACATTGATTTACTCAAGTTTAAAACTAAAAATCGAACTATCCGAACATCTCTGTAATTATTGATAAGTTTGTCTTAATAAGTACTAACTTGTACTTGTACTTATACTTATATTACCTAACTTTTTTTTTTGTTTTAGCGAGCCCGACAGACGGTGTCCTGTAAACACGTCTTAAGTTAGAAAAATCAGTCCAGCCGTTAGGAGGTGTTCACTCACATGGTCGGGAGTATTATGTATGGACTGAGTTGAGAATCTAAACCATTCTCAAATTCACTGCAACACACAAAAAAAAACATCAAAATCAGTTCAATTGAGGGAATTAAATCATCTTGGAATCCACTTGAACACACGAAATAAAAAATTCAAATCAGTCCAGGCGTTTAGGAGCAGTTTAACACACGTACAGAAGAATTATATTATATAATATAAAGATATATATTATTGTATTAGAATGGATACCATCATATGTATAGAGCATGATTACAGTGTATTTTTGTAGGTTACGCTTTTGGTGGGTCAATAAATTAATAAGTAAATAAAACATCATTGAAAACGGGCTTCCGAGTGATTGTTTGATCCAATGTTAAATACCCAAAGAGATTGACATTATTACTAGCTGTTAATCTGCTTAATATATCTGGTATACTTTAGTTCACTTAAATGACACAATTATGACATTGGCATATTCAGGGTAATCTCTTGGCATTTAATTTGACTCTTTCTTATCCACAATAGAGATAATTGCCGATCATCCCACTTCCCGCTATCAGATAAAATATAAATGATCTATCTAACCTTGTAGAAAAAAAAAATCACAAGGTGGTATTGTTTGCGGATGACACTTCACTTATATTCAAAGTGAAACGAAGCCAAATTTTATATGACGAAGTAAACAATGCTCTATCCGACATCGTGTACTGGTTTAGCGCCAATAACTTATTGTTAAATAGTCATAAAACCAAATATATTAAATTTACCGCGCCAAATGGCAAAAAAAAGTTGCGAATATTTTATTAAACGGAGAGGTGGTAAAACCCGTGGAATCTGCTGTATTTCTTGGCATTACTCTGGATTCCAAATTGCAATGGGGCCCCCATATTGAAGGATTGGCGAACAGGCTTAGTTCTGCAGCATATGCGGTTAAGAAAGTTAGACGGTTAACTGAGGTCTAAAAAAATGGCGACGTAAAATTAGCGAAATTGAAAAAAAAAACACCGAAATTTGTTGCTTTTTTGTTGCTAATTAGTTGCTAAAAAAATATTTTTTTTGCTCTAACCGATCGCAAAAAATCGGCAATAACGCTAACTTTACATTACAACGTAATACACAGTTTTCAAGAAAAACCAAAATAAAAGTCTACCCTCCCCCCTCCCTAATTTGGTAATGGGGGGAAACGCCTACTATTTGGTTCTGGCACTCGCCGGCCGCTGCCGCGGCACGTTACGCTCGGCTCGTGCGTTGTTTTAACTGTTCTAACATAATCTAACCTACCAATTTTAATGAATTGTAGTTGTTAGAGCTTTGGTCCACGATTATAGTGCTATCACTCTTATTACAACGTAATACACAGTTTTCAAGAAAAACCAAAATAAAAGTCGACCCTCCCCGCCTCTACCAGTTTTTATTTTGTTGCTGACTCTCCCTGCTAAAACAAGCTGTACTGTGAGGAGCAACAAATTTTCACTATAGTTTATCCGCGGAAAAATCGTTAGTTAAGCAAGCGTGGCCGGTTTTTTTGTAAACCGATCTCCAACTTCTATTGACTTCCGGTTTTTATTTTGTTGCCGACTCTTTTTGCTAAAGGAAGCTGCAGTATGAACAGCAACAAATTTTCATCATAGTTTTTCCACGGAAAAATCGTAAGTTAAGCTAGCGTGGCCGATTATTTTGTTTTTGGCATAATTAAAAAAAAAAAAAAAATTTTTTTTTCTTCTTAGCATCTTTCAGCAACAAATTAGCAACAAATTGACCCCTATTTGCTTGATTGATCAGTCTACATTCAGTGATTCCCACGCTATCTTAATGTGAAGTTAGCGTTATTGCCGATTTTTTGCAATAGGTTAGAGCAAAAAATAATAATTTTAGCAACTAATTAGCAACAAAAAAGCAACAAATTTCGGTGTTTTTTTTTTCAATTTCGCTAAATTTACGTCGCCATTTTTTTTGACCTGGTTAACTGACATAGATACGGCGCGACTAGTATACTTTAGTTATTTTCATAGTATTATGTCCTATGGTATATTGTTATGGGGCAGTGCGGCCGATATTAATACCATATTTGTGCTGCAAAAGAGGGCTATTTGCGCAATTTATAGCCTAGGTCCCAAATAATCATTTAGAGAAAAATTTAAGAAATAAACATTTTGACTGTTGCTTCTCAATACATTTTTGATAATGTTCTGTATGTACATAAGCACATTGAGGAATTTTTTAGAAACTGTGACATTCATAATGTTAACACGAGGAACAAACATAAACTTGTTATGCCTGCTACTCGGTTGGGTCGAGTTAGAGTCAGAGAGTTAAGTCTTTTGTTGGGCGATGTATATGCTTCTACAATATAATCCCAGAAAATGTACAAAACAAATGTGTTACGAAATTTAAAAGAATTGTTAAAAACGTTTGCGTGGGAAAGGTTACTATAGCATAAACGATTTTCTTAATGACACCACGGACTGGGAATAAAGCGAACACCCTCAGGCTCTTAATTATAAATGTTTATTGTACGATATCACATTGTAATCCATATATTTATATTTAAAAAAAGCCTGCTGAGTTTCTTGCGCCCATTCTTTTGAGGTCTGAGGCAGTCTCTTTTGAATGGGTGGTAGTGTTTGACGTTCAATAAGTGATTTTGAATCCTATTTTGAATACACTGCTTACGTGTACATGCAGGTATTCATAGCCAAAAGATGAAGCTCCGTAGGCGCAAGACTCTTATCTCAGATCTGGTGCACCCCAGTTACGTCCCGTACAGGTAATTTTCAGGGATCCAGTACAAGTCTATCCCATTATATCCCACAGGATCTTATTAAAGAGCTGTTTGACTTTTTTATGCAAATAAGGGACGAGACGAGCAGGACGTTCAGCTGATGTTAATTGATACGACCTGCCCATTTCAATGCAGTTCTGCTCAGGATTCTTGAAATATCCAAAAATTCTAAACGGCACCACAATTGCGCTCGTCACCTTGAGACATAAAGCGAAGGACTCTATGTGACTCGCCGTCAACTAGCATATCATTCTTATATCCAGTAGTTTGGCGTTGTCACTATTGAATTCTTCAAACATATTTTTTCTATTATGTAAAAAATCTGCAATTAACTTCAGCGCGTTATCCCCAAGACGACATGACATGGTAACACTAACAAAAAGGGTCGACACCAAACTTATAGGCAGGTACCGCTCGTAAGATTCATCTGGTGTACGAAAAGTATAAGTGGTGGTACAATAATAGTATAATGATGATAATTCGACCTATATAATATAATTTAATTATGATATGATCCGCTTTCTTATCGTCCTCTTATATAAAAATTCGTTCATTTACCATCAGGTAACGCACAATTATTCGTTCCAGACTTGCTTAAAAACATAATCTCTACATCTAACTAAAAAATTGGAGTGTCTGTTTGTAATATTGAAATAATCGTTTCTTACTACATGTACATGAATATATATACGGTGCATACACCAAAATAACATTTTTTACAATTTTTGTCTGTCTGTTTGTTCCGGCTAATCTCTGAAATGGCTGTACCGATTTTGACGGGACTTTTATTGGATTGTTATGTAATAAGGAGTTACTTAGGCTACTTATTTTAGAAAATATCTTTTATTTAGAAAAATAAAGTAATGTTGCAATGTCCAAGAAGGTGTGTATTTCTAAAATAATTTTTATGGCAAAACAATGTTTGCCGGGTCAGATAGTATATCATATAACTGCACATTAAATTGCATCTTCATTCAAAACTCTTAATAACCAAGAGGACTGTTATTGTCCAAATAGTAAATAGATTCAGACAGCAACATATTTTTTTACCCGAGTCTGTTTCACAATAAGTTATAAGGTTGAAATTAAATTTAATTAATACTAACAGCGAGAAATGTTTTCTCTGTAAGATATAATAGAAACAAACCGTAAGCTTACTAATTGCTTTAATGCTCTTTGTACGTGAAATAATAACATAAGTCGTATTATATTAACATAAGTTTATTGGATGGAAACTATTTACTCAAATTAGGATTTTTAAATCACTTACTGAACGTCAAAAACTAACACCTATTCGAAAATATTAGGGGTTAAAGTATGAAACTTTCGATTTGTACCGTCGGTTTTTTTTATATATCATATTTATTTGATCAAAATATTACCATTATTGTCTATATATTGCTGCCATTCAGTAGGTAGGTTTATACCTATGCAATAGAGCTGTGGTGATCTAGATTCGACAAACTGTGTGAAAGCATTTTGTACTGCCTCCTGAGAAGAAAACTTTTGCATTTTTCACTTACGGTTATTGTAAAGAATCAACTATTCCTTCATTTCTTTATCGATTCAACAAGGCAACACAAGCTTTAACACACGCTTCTTTATGCAGATCAGTCAAATCATGAGGTATACTTTTTTATTTTATTTATTTGACGCAAATGAGTCAATACGAGTATTATCGGAAAGGTAACGGTAAACCATGCCGCTAATTCCTGGGTAGTTTGGCTAGGATCGGCTTCCACCATCTCTTTCAATTCATTGTTATTCACCTGTGTGGGTGGTGTTCCAAGTGGTTCTTTCTTCAAATCAAAGTTTCCATCACGAAAGCGTTTAAGCCACACGGTGCGTTGGAAGAATCGAATCAAATGTTGGACTTTTTTTAAATAAGAAAATACATAGGGACCATGTGAAAAAGTTTCACTGAAAAATCTCAAACCATGAATTGGTTCTATGTCAATTCGAAGTACCTACTACAATAAAACGGCAATTTCATACTTTAACCCCTATTATATCCCTCAGACCTGAGAAGATAGGGTGCAAAATAATAAGCGGGCTTCTTTTTTTAAATAAAATTTCGTTATAATATTTTTTTTAAATAGATGGCCTGAGGGCATTCACTAGTAGGTATGTTATTATTAAGAAAGTCATATCAATCGTCAGCCGGAAGACGTCCACTGCTGGACTAAGGCCTCCCCCAAAAATCTCCCCGACGATTGGTCCTGCGCTGCCCTCATCCACCCTATTCCGGCAATCTTGACCAGATCGTCGGTCCATCTTGTGGGGACTACCTACACTGCGTCTTCTGGTCGCCATTCGAGGACTATTCTGCCCCACCAGCCATCTGTCTGTCGAACTATGTGCCCTGCCCACTGCCACTTCAGTTTCGCAAATATTATGTTTAGTTAATACAGTTTGTGAGTGAGATTTCTTTAAGCTTTTATACAAGCGTATTTTACTTTGTAGGTATTGAATGAAACTTTACTGTCAGGCTTGGATATGTTACTAGTCACGCCGTATCTATGCCAATTAAATGTCTTATATTTATAACCGAGTATGCTGCAGATAAAAATCTATACAACCAACAGAATTAAGCGAGAAAAATAGCAGATACCACTGGTTTTTTCACGTCTCTCGCATCTACGTGTTTTAAATTTGGTATAGTAAATTTTATATATTAAGTTTTCGTTCTATTTAACAATACGTTATTGGGGCTACGATCTTGAATTCCTCTTGTGTTGCACGATAGATTGGGCGAAGGAAATCATTTATCAAGTATTTTGCCTGTTTTTGTTATTTTATCAAGTAACTGCAAGTTCGTAATTTTCAGGTAATTGTATTGTAACTAACGATTAACTAATAAAATTATCTTTATTTTCTCCTTTTTTTATAAGCTGTCTTAATTTGTTTGCAACATTCGTTAAAGTATGGCTTATATAGGGACTATATACTTCATAAATAAAATCAAGATATGTAATCAAAGTAAATCAAGAGCGAAAAGCGCAGGTTAGGTGAACTGATCAATATATTGCAATCATATATTGAAGCCTATATTGTTTTTAAACACCAGCTTTTAAGTTATAATATTTATAAAAAGTAATTTCACTAGAAGCTCGTAGCTTAAATAATTTTAATTATACAACATAGCTGGAGAAAAGCTCTCCAGTGTGTTCTATAAAGATGTCTCGATAGGGGATCTTAATTGGAAATTCAATATTAGCTAAGGCTTCTCATGCTGTAATTGTTCTTTCCTTCTGCAAGGAAATATTTTATACCTATTGAAATATAGTGTTGATAAAATGGATTCTCTTACAAACCTTAGCGGCGATCCTCAAATAACTTTCTTTAATAATTGTTTCTTTAAATACACAAAGTTTCCTCCTGGAAATCGAATTGATAAGACATAGGTAACATTAAAAGAAGACCAGTCTAGCAAGTTTGTGCGTTCACCACTAAAAAGTCTCCCTTCGTCGTATCCCCTCGAATCGAGATCACTCCTCTAACTGCACAGCCTGTATCGGCATACTTGGCATCGATATATATAGCGATGATTAGTTCCGTACTCACTAAGGCGAGCCATACTGAGTATGGAACTGATTCAGTACTTCACTATAAGCCACCGCCTGCAACCATATAAGGCGCAAATTCGACCTCAAATGGAATACTGTTCTCACCTCTGGGCGGGCGCCTCCCAGTACCACTTTCTTTCATTTGACCGCATACAACGAAGAGCGGCGCGAATTATCGACAATCATCTCTCATCGGCTTGATTTTTTGGCAATGCGTAGAGATGTGAATTCTCTCTGCATCTTCATCATCGAATATATCACACGGAGTGCTCAGAGGAACTCTTCGGTTTCAAACCAGCGGCCGAAGTCCATCACCAGGCAATTCGTCAAAATGTCAAATACCACCATGATCACTTTGACGTCTGGCACTACACAAACACGTGTTTTGAAAGAAATATCTTGATTCACACAGCCTCTTTGTGGGATCAATTACCGGCTGCTGTTATCCAGAAAGACTTAGGAACCTTCAAGAAAAGAGAAAACCATAAAATCAAAAGACTGCTTGTCAACGTCAATCACAAAAAATACAATTCAGTTACATACATATTAATTACATAAAAGTTTAAACATATTTTCAAAACAATGCAAACCAGTGAAACAATACAAGGCTGAACCATATAATCCATAAAAAACAACTATAATACTATTTAATTCCATATTATAATATCGTTTACGTAATCTTCAATACTGTAATAAGCCTTCGACATAAGTCTGTGTTTAATGAAAGATTTAAATTTATTTATTGATAATTCAGATACACTTTTTGGTTATTTATTGTAAAATTTAATGCTATCGCATGCAAAAGAATTGTTCATTTTACAGAGCCTAGTTGGGGGTACTATAAGCTTATAGCTGTTATTTCTAGTGTTCAAATTATTTTTGTCGCTTTACTGTATAAATTATAATGTTTATGTACGTGCAGGAGATTGCTATAAATATATTAACCGTACATGGTCATAATATGAATATCTTTAAATTTTTCCCTTAAAGATTCTCGTGGGCTCATTTGGTATATGGCACGTACAGCTCTTTTTTGAAGTATGAAGATATTATTGTCTTCCGCTGCACTACCCCATAGTATAATTCCATACGACATAACGCTATGAAAATATCTAAAATAGACAATTCTTGCTATATCTATGTCAGTAAGTTCCCGTATCCTTTTTACAGCAAATGCTGCTGAACTCAATTTACTACTTAAATTGTGTAAGTGAGGCCCCCACTGAAGTTTGGAATCTAATGTTATACCTAAAAATACTGCATTATTATTAATTTTCATTTCTGTGTCATTAATATTTACTAAAAAAAGATTTACTAACCATTTTTAATGTAAAACAACACCATTTAACAGCATATTGAATCTAGAACTAGGTATTACTTGTTGCATGAAAATAGACGATATTATATTAATGTTAATTATTTTGTTACTGCTTTTCATCTCCTCTTAAATATATAAATAAGATGTAAGTTGGTATACGGATATTTTTATTATTTTCTGTGACGTTCATGGAAATAAAATATACCCATACTGTATCAAAAATACCTGTACCACAAAATAACATAAAGCACATTTTACACAGAAGCCCAATAACGTCTATTTTAAAATCACATTCCATAAAACAAAGGATTCACGAGCTCATAAACTGTCTCAGAGTATATTTGCTTAGCAAAATGTGATACCAATATGCAGTATAAGGTTGGAAGCACATTGAAGCCACCTATAAAGTAAAATGTTAAGGCATATTCACATAAGTGGTGGAAAGTGAATTAAATTTGTATATTTAAAGCAAATATTTATTATATTAAATATGTAATTATTTTATATTAAGTCATTCTTGTCTTAGACGTGAAAAAAGCAATTGTGTGGTTTTACGAAACCACGATGAAAGTGAAACTTCTTTCCACATAATTACTAATATAAGCATGTGTATCGAAATTATATATAATATATTATGTTTTAATCAATAAACAAACAAAATAGCGTGTAGCACTGGCACAAATGAGTAATAGTCTATACACTACACGGTCAGCTGCTGCAAACTGTAGGCGCCGCCCGACCGTCACGCGACATGCAACACACAGACGAAAAAGTTTGAGACGATGTAATAAAAGTTTCACTTTAAAAATAATTTCATTATTAATTTAAGTAGCAAAAAACGATAATAATATTAAAATTATTCGTGCGCATTCTTCAGACCAAACCCGGGCTTCTCTATTAAGATTACTGTAATGCTTCATAAATTCTTTAATAGTATAATGTCTGATGGTATAGTGTCTACTATAAGCTGTCTGTCTTTTATGCTCTTAACATGGCAATGTAAGATTTAAGATATCACAATTATAGACATAAGATCTCAGCACACTTTTTCGAATCTCACAAAAAACTACATCAGGGTTTTGGTAGTTTTTTCGTATAAGAATGTCAAGTACCTACTTACTTGATTATAATATATAGAAGCATTGTGGGTCATTAATGGTATTTAAAAATGAATCTTGATGCTTGGATTTTCCATTTAATATTAAGATTGTATAACGTTTATGACTCGTACCCTCCTGGCCTCAAACTACTGAGTGAATAGAAAGCGAAACGTTTTTAATTTGTTTGTTTCAGTATTTGACAATTTTTTAAGGTTATCCTAAAATCAACGCTTTTTTGACGCAAGCTATAAAAATACCCTGTATGAAAATACCTTTAGTATTTAGATGTGTGCCAAGGCTCGAGTGTACGCAGCTATACGGTATTGTAACAGCATTGTATCCGCTAAGTCGCGGACGGTTACTTTGCAATATTATGGGATTTGCATACGAAATGATTTAAGGAAATAATACGGTATATCCAGCAGTAAACTATCCGGCTTGACAGTGAGTGACGTGTCTACGTGAACTCGTATATTAGAGAGTACCTTTCTGGTTTATTATTGTTTTATTAACATCTGCAATCTACTTCAGTGTCACAATTAGATTATTTATTGTGAAACTGGTATTATGGTTACACTTCTTATGGACGGGACGTTATCTAGTAAAATATTTTTTATTTTTGAAAAATTTTGTAATGTTTTAAAGTTTTAGTTTTCTGTCCAATTGGCCAGTTCTTTTGCTTTTTTAAGTTTCTGTTCATCTTATATCTTTTCGGAAGTTTGGAAAATTTTATCACCACTTATTTATAGATAAACCGTAGGATAATTTGCCTTCGATCTATCTAGCAAAACGTTTTTCTTAAGAATCCGTGAAGATTTCTGGTTGAAATTCATATTTTAAATTTAACAAGTAATTGGCACAAATCCTTTATAAAGATTATAAATATAAAATAAATTCCCTACAATAAAAACTATAAAACATAATAAACATACTTATATTATTCTTAATGCAAAAACGGTCTCAATTAACATTTGATGAAAGATTATTTTTAAGATTTAAGATTAGATTATAACAGTCTTAGATCCTTCATTCAATTAAAGAAATGTAAAACTGTATTTTTTACCATATTAAATAGGTTTGTTAGGAACATAATATTGCAAGTGAGTTGTCTGGTTGTGTTAGCTCAAACCACCCTTCTCCACACTCGCTGTGGACTTTTGCAACATCAGGGGGCTTCGCTCAAATTTAAATGCCGTTCACTTTCACCTGGAGACGGCAAAGCCCGCCCTGCTTTTTTTAACCGAGACACAGATATCCTCCCAGGCTGATTCATCTTACCTCTCATAGCCGGGGTATAATTTGGAACACTCCTTTATACCACGGGCTGGCGTGTGCGTTTACGTCAGGGAGGATGTCTGTTCTCGACTCCTGAGTTTTCTTGAAGGACAGGATCTACCCATCATCTGGCTGCGTGTAGACTGGGATGACCATCTGCGAATCTACGCGTGCCTGTATAGGTCCCATAGCGGTAACGCAGAGACTGACCGGCTCCTCGAACACATGCAATAGGCTATAGATTCCGTGTTGGAAGAGATCCCCACTACAGAGATCGTATTTCTTTGCGATTTTAACGCCCACCATGTCGAATGGCTAGGCTCACGTACCACCGATCATGCAGGGAGATCTGTACACAACTTCGCCTTAGCATATGGTCTGACGCTGACAACTGGTTATTGCGCCAACGCGAATCCCAGATGTGGAAGATCATACACCTTCACTGTTGGATCTTCTGTTGACCTCACATCCGGACGGCTACCTAGTTTCCGTTGACCCTCCTCTGGGATCGTCGGACCACTGCCTGATCCGGAGCACCGTGCCGATCACGCGCCTAACTGGGCCCCGCTTCTTAGGCTGTCGCCGCGTGGTGCACTATAGGTCAGCAGAGTGGGGCGAGATGCGGTGCTTTTTTGCATCCTACCCGTGGAGGCAGATCTGTTTTTCGCTGGGTGATCCAGATGCCGCTGCTGACGCTGTTGCTGATGTGGTATGGCAAGGTATGGAACTGGTGGCAGGTCCCAACCATGGTTTGACCGCTCCTGCAAAATGGCCTCTCGCTGAAAGCAGGAGTGCTATCAGGCTTGGGTCAATGCGGTGGTATTTAAGGATGTGAATTCCAGCGAACTTAAAAACACTTCAATCATGCCTCCAGGTCCTTCATAAGAGTTACTGCTGACGCGAAGTCGAAGCACATTGGCAGAATTTGCGAGAGACTTGCACGCCTTCCCGCGTTCTGGTCGCTCGCCAAAGCTGTCCAAGAAAACTTCTACCAGCCAGCCATTCCGCCACTGCACAGAATGATGACTCGCTGGCCCATGACGCGAAAGAGAAAGCTGATCTCCTGGGCTCCCTCTTCGCGTCTAACTCGACTCTGGATGTCTAAGGTGCACCACCACCGCATATTCCGCAATGCGAGTCATACACGCCGGAGGTAAAAATCCAGCATGGCGCCGTGCTTAAGGCGCTTCTCACCTTGGACATTTGAAAATCGAGCGGGCCCGTTGGCATTTCCCCGATAGTGCTGCGGAAATGTGCTCCGGAACTGGCAACCTCAGCGTCTTTTCCGGCTCTCCTACTCATCAGGCGTAGTCCGAAACCGCCAGCTCTTGGGATACCTAGAGGGGCACCAGCCAATCAGCGACTGCCAGTACAGTTTCCGTCAGGGTCGCTCAGCTGGTGATCTTCTTGCATACCTCACCCATAAATGGGCGCAAGCGGTTGAGTCGAAGGGAGAGGCGTTGGCGGTGAGTTTGGACATAGCGAAGGCCTTCGATCGGGTGTGGCATAAAGCGCTTATAGCGAAACTGCCATCCTATGGGCTTCCCGAGAAGTTGTGCAAATGGGTCACTAGCTTTTTGACCGATCGGAGCATCAAGGTTATTATCAACGGTGCATACTCCGACTTAAAACCCATAAACGCTGGTGTCCCGCAAGGCTGCGTGCTATCCCCTGTGCTGTTTCTTCTGCATATCTATAATATGCTGCAAATCAGCAATACTCATTGCTATGCAGACAGCACAGGGTATGCTTCCTACACCGGCCGTGCCAACATGTCCCGGGATAGCGTCGACGAAAACCGGAACAAACTTGTGTCTGAAATCGAGACTATGCTTTACAAAGTCTCGTAATGGGGCCGACAAAATTTAGTCCAATTCAACCCCAAGAAGATACAAGTTTGTGCGTTCACCACTAAAAAGTCTCCCTTTGTCGTATCCCCTCGATTCGAGATCACTCCTCTAACTGACACAGTCTGTATTGACATACTTGGCGTCGATATATCGAGCGACGTTCAGTTCCGTGGTCACTTGGAAGAGAAGGCCAAACTGGCCTCTAAAAAGCTTGGTGTACTCAGTAAGGCGAGACAGTACTTCACTAAAAGCCACCGCCTGCAACTTTATAAGGCGCAAATTCGGCCTCACATGGAGTACTGTTCTCACCTCTGGGCGGGTGCTCCCCAGTACCAGCTTTTTCCATTTGACCGCATACAACGAAGAGCGGCTCGAATCATCTCCGATCGGCTTGATTCTTTAGCATTGCGTAGAGATGTGGATTCTCTCTGTATTTATCACGGGGAGTGCTCAGAGGAGCTGTTCGGGTTGATTCCTGCGGCCGAATTCCACCACCGGACATTACGTGCAAAGTACCATCCGCATCACGTAGACGTCTGGCATTCCACAACCACGCGTTTTGTTCGAAATTACTTGCCTTTCACAGCCACTTTGTGGAATCAACTACCGGCGGCGCTCTTCCCGAACAGATACGACTTTCAAGGAAAAAGCATACTCCCTTAACCTTAAAGGCCGGCAACGCATTTCTTGACACACCTGTTGTTGCGGATGTCCATGCCCTCTTGCCCGTTTGCTCCCTCTCATATAAAAAAAAGACTATCTTCTGGTGCTTTTATCCGCATACATATAGTGATGGGAAACGACAGCAAGATGAAGGTGTCCCTCTCTGTTTCATTCTCCTCACTACTACACATAACTCATTCTCTCTTGTTCGTCATAGCTTTCTTTCTCATTTGCCTCAACCGTGATTCATTTAGGCTTAAAAATTTTTTTGACAAAAATTTGGATTGCCCTCCTTCGCAGGGTAAAATCATAAATCCTTTTTTGTACCCCTGACAACATGTATGATAATCGGTTGATTAGTTAACGGATCAAACAGACAAATTATCAAATCAAATCAAAAATATTTTATTTCGTAGGTAAATTGCATTACGCTTGAAATAGGTCATTTTTTCATTCAACTCATTCGGAAGGCAGATTTCAAGGCAGGCAATGGTACAAGTTCTTATTTTTAATTAAATTTACAAATCAATTCAAATACAATACATTTAAGCAAAGTGGTGCAACAAAAATACTCAAACGTAACTTACAAAAAAAATTTAATTTAATAAATATAAACATAGTTATAGTTATTTTTTTTTATGGAATAGGAGGACAAACGAGCGTACGGGTCACCTGTTGTTAAGTGATCACCGCCGCCCACAATCTCTTGCAACACCAGAGGAATCATAAGAGCGTTGACCGGCCTTTAAGGAAGGCGTACGCGCTTCCCGGAAACACCGCACAAGGAAGCTCATTCCACAGCTTTGTAGTACGTGGAAGAAAGCTCCTTGAAAACCGCACTGTGGAGGACAGCCACACATCCAGATGGTGAGGATGATATCCTAACTTGTGGCGTGTCGTGCGATGGTGGAATTCGGCGGCAGGAATCAGGTTAAACAGCTCTTCGGAACACTCCCCGTGATAAATTCGGTAGAAGACACACAATGAAGCGACGTCTCTACGCAACGCCATAGAGCACTGTGTCCCCGACAATTCGAGCTGCTCTGCGTTGCACGCGGTCAAATGGATCGAGCTGATACTGGGGTGCGCCAGACCAGAGATGACAGCAATACTCCATGTGTGGCCGGACCTGCGCTTTGTAGAGCGCTAGTATATGGGCCGGCTTGAAGTATTGCCGTGCTCTATTAATGACGCCCAGTTTCTTTGAAGCCAATTTGGCTTTGCCTTCCAGATGACCACGAAATTGGCAATCGCTCGAGATTTCGAGACCCAGTATTCCGATACTAGGCGAGGCTTTGAGGGAAGTGTTGTCGAAGAGCGGTGATTGAGCATATACTTAAAGTACAATACAGTAGATGTATCAATCCACACATACCGTAAATAAAATAAAGGCATTATGCGAGCAATTTATTGGCTATTATATTTAAAAAATATATAAAGTTATTTAAGAAAATAATAAAAAACATGAAGCAGATTTCCCGGTGAGAGGATTATCCAGCCACCGTAGCGCCCGTTCACGAGCATGACGCATAGACCAGCCATCGCCTCCTTCGACCATATTTAGGGAATGACCCGCCCCATGTCGCCGCTACAAGCAGATAATTTACAATCCGGATTCATCCAGAAATTAAATCACATTTATCGCAGACACAACCGTCTTTAATATAAGGATAACTTATTTAGCACATGTGAACAATTACTAATATTATCATACCTATTTCTAGCTGCCGACTCAATAGTTAAAACGCACAGTAATAGACAACCGAACGTTTCCATTTTCTATATAAACTTGATGCTTTTTATTGGTATCTAATCAAAGAATTAGTATAATGTTTAATAAAACCTTTTTTTATTTATAAATTATTTCACAGCACCCTCTCGTTAAACATTTGTTAACATAATAAATTTAATATGAAATTAATGACGTTCTATACATAAATACATTTATATAACAGTGAAGTTCGCTTCCTTTTCGGATTCTTTACTATAAACTATGTGTGTTAATTAAAAATATTCGGTTGTGTCTCTTAATACACCATACACCATTGCACCATACCAATGTATATGTAATAAATTGATACACAAGGTTATTTAAATTATTTATCTTCAAAAGAAACTTGATAAATGAATCTTTACAATGTCAGAATAACGAGGTGTAGAGACAAAAGACAGAGTTAGGTTATTCTTGTTTTATAAAATGCAAATTTTCTATTTAACTCGTTGGAAATAATTTTCTATAGAAATGTAAATACCGGTCGCTTTGTCATCTTATGAAAAGGACAATAGAATGTAATATAAGGAATGCTTATTTTCATTACCAAGTTACTTTTTCTGTCAGGGTTCAACGGTATAACGTCCGACTTGGTGGTAGGTGATCACCCCCTACCAAAATATCGATAAGTATTTGTAGATGGCACTTCTTGTCCATTAACTCTTCTCTACTTCTTCTACCTCACTCTCGAAACGTGTCATCTTTGTGCCTTGTCCACAATATCACAATATCCCACTGACCGTCTTGTCGATCTCTTATTGTTTAATAGCCTTCCGAAATCGGCAAGTGCTCCCGCGCCGCGGCACACTCAGGCGTTATTTTGCGCAGCGTTCTGTCAACGCATATTGTTTTACGTGTATTATTAGATTGCTTAATTGAAACAAGCTATAAAACCATGCAAAATAAACCATCTTATAAACAAAATAATGGTCAGAACTTGGTGAGGGAATAGTGTGCCGTACGGCACTTTT
Organism: Leptidea sinapis; assembly: GCF_905404315.1. Classification (NCBI taxonomy): domain Eukaryota; kingdom Metazoa; phylum Arthropoda; class Insecta; order Lepidoptera; family Pieridae; genus Leptidea; species Leptidea sinapis. The sequence continues at coordinate 4,211,727 of NC_066280.1, forward strand.
CACTTTCGTGTATTTGAAAAATCTAGTGCGGTGGGGCACTTGCCGATTTAGGAAAGCTAGCTGACCCGACAGGCGCTGTTCTATTAATAGAAAAAAAAGATGTAAGTATTTGGAAATAATGTAGTCTAATGCCATCGGAAATGTATAACATAACTACGTATGTTTGAATTATTTCATAATAATATGAAGTAATAAAATAATAAGGATTAATGTCGTATTTGTGTAAATAGCTTTTACATTACCGCTTTATAATTGCAAGTTTTTAATTATCAAAATGAATATAGAATATATCCTTTAGAGATAGACATATACCATCACAGACTTTTCTGTAGACCTATATAAGATACACTATTCCATCATACATTATTGTTACAACTCAAAGGGTTTTCGTTGAAAGCTCCCAGACGGCTTATTTTTTTGCCGACACCTACAAATTCGTCAAATGTATGTATACAAAAACGTAACAAATTATATACTAAAACCTTCCTCTTCCTAAGCCCTCCATGCAATCCATTGGTGAAAGAAGCATGAAAATCCGTACAGTAGTTTTCGAGTTTATCGCGAACAAGCAGACAGACGCGGTCGAGGACATTGTTTCAAAATATATGTGTATCATTGTTTGATAGAAGTGAGTGTATTGTTCATACTGATAAAAAAATAGAGGCCTTGCTGAAAAAAATTTTTATTTTCTAATTTACATTTAAATTATGCAATTTTAATGATACGGATAGCTTTCGTGTGCAATTCCGACTTGTTGACCGGCTTTTCCTTTGCTTTTAAAGACATGACGTATTAACTTTGGTTTTATTTCAGACACAATCTTTATGTTTTAGGTCTATAATCTGCGCGAAACGTAATTTCACGGAATACTTCTGTGTATTAGTCATGATTTCTCTCTATTAAATAAATAATAATATTATTATCCTGATTAAAACTCATCAACTTTTGGAGTCTTTCTCACATGTTATAACGAAATAATATTTAGTATTTTATTGTGTTTATAACCTAAACAGCAAACTTAACTTTACTGTAAAAGATTTAATATCGTTCGTGTTGGTAAGTGCTTCATTCGCTCAAATGTCGCTTAACAGATTAAAAACGAAAATCTGAGTGAGTAGCATTAATAAAATATTTTAATATCTCGAAACTAAAACTATATGAAAAGTTGGACGTTTAGACAATTTATTGGACAGAATTATTTAATATGTTAATCTTTCAGAGAAGCTATTTAAATCTGGAAGAAAATCCCTCAAATGAGAAGAAATAAAAAAGAACACTCTAAAAGGATTAACACTTTATAATTCTCTCAAACTAGCATTACGTATTAAATGAAATATGCTTTTTAACCCTGAACAAGCTGGAGGATGATTTAATTCATTATTATTAAAATACTGCTACAAAGAATATTATTTAAATAACGCGTTGCTACACGTTTAAATGAAATACTTTTAAGGGATTAAAACGCGTGTAATTGCAACATTATTTAATACATTAAGTTTTTTCGTAAAAGTTACACTTTATATTTTTATTTTATTCAGCCCAACGTTTCGTTTTAGGAACCTTTGGAGATCACGTTTTAGGGGGACATTTCCCCTGAAAAGATAAAAAACAAAATTTATAAATGCAGTTACAAATACACGCGTTTTAATCCGTTAAAAAGTATTTTATGTAAATACTGTTACACCTCAAATTGATATACGAATTTATACGAATCTAAAGTGGCAGTGGGCAGGGCACATAGTTCGACGGACGGCGGACAGTAAAGTCCTCGAATGCCGACCACGTACCGGAAGACGTAGTGTTGGTAGGCAACAAGATGGACCGACGATCTGGTCAAAGTCGCCCGAATAAGTGAAATGAGGGCAGCGTTGGACCGATGGAAACCATTGGGGGAGGCCTTTGTCCAGCAGTGGACGTCTTCCGGCTGATGATGATGATGAGACCAAGCCAAATTGAGGAATATATTCATTTACGTGATGCAATTAGTAATAAAGGAATGAATATTGTGTGTGTGGAAGTTTATTAGTCAGGCTAGGAATGCTAGCGCCAAATCGTGAAAGGATTGACGCATTTAATCGAGAATTGGAACGGGAATGTGAATATGATAACCAAAAATTTGATGTAGCTCAAACGAATGTACCCTTCTTGAATCTCCAACAAAATGAAGATTATGATACATTAATAAAGACAATTGATGATGGAAATGATGGTTTATATTTCCTCTTAAAACTTTCCTCATGTCAGTAGATTTTGCCACTATTCGTGCGAGATCCAACATTCAGGTTGCAGTTGCTTCAAAATGTTGAAGAACCAACATTTAATACTGAAAAACACTACGCAATGGCCGAAGTTTTATCAGCATCGAGAATCATCATCTGGTACGAATGTACAATGGCACATAAACGTGCATTAGAAGCACTTAACCGTACATTGAAAGATCTACGCGATGACTAAAGATGTTGCAACGGCTTACTGTCTGGCGATTTCTGCCAAATACTACCAGTAATTCCAAGATCAACTGCTGCATGCTCTCACTAACACTTGCCTCATATCATCGAATCTATGGCGCTATGTGAAGAAAGTTCAGCTGACAACAAACGATTTTATGAGCAATTGATGATTATCCTTCCAATCCAAATCTTGAAGTTTAAATCTAGAAAATACATGTTTTTTCCTTGGTTTACGTGGTATTTTCATGGGTCAGAAGACCATCTTCGTAATTTGTTCTTGAGCCTGATAATAAAACGAAAAATTTCGTCTATATTATATATTATATTTATTGTACTAATAAAAATAAAATTAATAAAATCCAAAATCTGCTCATTTGCCTCTAAAGCGTAACAATATTCGCCGGATCAGCTGATGATTAAATAAAGAGATTTTTTTAAATTATAAATATACAAATATGTATATTAAGTATTAAATAGTAAATTTTTTAAATGGCTGGCAACGTTTCTGTAATTTCTCTTGCAAAAGTATTCTTGTTACACGTCTACTTACTATAAGCGTTGTAATAAAAAAAAAACGATATTCATGAACATAATAATAATGCCAGTGGGGTTACTGTGTATATATTATATGCCACTAAAAGAGTATTATTCTATAGTCCTCATGAGTTATATTTTAATATTTATCGATATCGATATTTCAATCGATAACTACTGGCATATCTATATATTATTAAAACGTGATACGAAATCTTTCGATCCCTTTTTGAGGCATTGAGGCGCTCACTCATCCCTGAGATATGGCTCAGTGGATGTTTACGTGTAGAAGAATTGCAAAAAGCTAAACCAAATAACATAATAACATGCATTATACGAATAAATCAAATCAAATAATTCCGAAATAAAAATCTATATATTCATGTAGGTCAAGGAAATGACACTTATGAATACCAAAAGTTTTCTTTTATTTTTATATTTACCGCCACTACGAAAAGGGTTGAGCTTTAATGAGAAGAAGTCGCAAGAAACTCATTGCCACTCTTTTAAATCATATAATATCGTAAAATTTCATATAGTGAGCGACCTAGAGTTATTTTATTTTTTGGACATGAATATATGTAATAGTGTTTCATATACAATGTAGTTTGGCATCTAACTCCAGGTAATCCGATCTAGCATATCATATTACTTATTGATCACAACATAACTCTCACATTACATGCTGCTTGTAATAAAACTAACTTACTTGTAATACACTAATATTTGCTAATCTAACCTATCGAATGAATATTTAATAAATATATAATATAAATTGAATGAATATTGCCGTTGGGGCAGTAAAGTCCTCGAATGTCGACCACGTACCGGATGACGTAATGTTGGTAAGCCCCACAAGATGGACCGACGAACTGGTCAAGATACGTTATGATAATACGTTGGATGAGGGGAGCGCATTACCGATCGTCTTGAAGATCTTTGGGGGAGGCCTTTGTCCAGCAGTGGACTTCTTCCGGCTGATGATGATGAATGAATATTTGGTCAAAGTTTTTGGAATATAAAATGTTACGTATACAGGTAAACTAATACACATATAAATGTTAGTTATTCTTTATTTAAAAGTTATTATGTACACTGAGCTGATTGCAATATCTGAATGTCTGTCTTATATTGTCAATTGATAGTGATAAGTTTGTCATTTTAACTGACTGTAAGCTTACCCTTCTACATTTGGCAAGGCTAACCTCGAACATTCAAGGATGCCCGATAGCCTATGATATTTCAGAATCCATATGCAAAATTAAAAACAAAAATAAAACTTTCATAACTTAATGGGTTCCCTCCCATATAGGGATTACGGGCAAAGAGGAAGCAGACACGGCAACGGTGCTTATGCACCCCAGCGACGCGACGGTAGAATATAGCCTTGTCCCGTTACCAAATGAAATTTTGATAAAATTTAAACAGGAATGTATACTAAATTGGTAAGAATATTTTGACGAAAGATCCCGGAAAAAAGGCATATGGGATCAAACAATAGTGTGTCAGCTCCCTCGATGTCCATGGTTTACAGAATCCAAAGTTAAAAGGACGCATATCGTAACATTGTCACAGAGTATGTAATTGTACAAGTACAGAAGACTCACTCCGCAAAATCCATTAAAGAAATAGGAACTCTTGCGGCCATATAATAAGGTGTAATTCAGATCGCACAGCGCTATAAACCTACCTCTTTATTCAACTATAAGTTGACTCTCTTTACATCGCTTTACTCTTACCTCTTCTGACGATGTTAGGGCTGTCTTCTTTACCTAAAACGGTAGGTACCTACCTAGTTTAGGTCACCTTATAAAAGTAGCTCAGATTTTAATTCAATATTCTTTCATTGTTAAACCTACAAACAAAGCTCGCGCGTGTATCAATGCTCGCTCGTAAATCCTTACTGCCTGGTCTACGCTGTAGAGGCCGCCGCACGTACTTACGATTTCGATACCTACACAGGGAGAGAGACAGGCCTGACATTGTTAAGATTTCGTTCCGTGCACATTCCGTCCAACAACAAATTTATGATGAAAAGATCGCTAGCACAAATTTGTAGAGACTGTAGTGACACAAGAATCGATTATCTTTTCCATGTTTTGATGGATTGTGTACGGAACGATACAGAGCGGCCGTGTCCGCGATAAATGGTCGGATTTGATACGGCTGGACCATAGGACGGTCCGGTGGGTGTAGGTGAAGGCCTCGTACCAATTGGCCCGCCGTCGTATTTAGTACGGTCCGGACGGTAGTAATAATAATTTTGTGCGATTGACAATGAGACATACCATTAAATATAGTACGGTACGGCAGAATATATCGCGTCCGATGGTGCGGCCGGACAAAATCCGACCAGGTGCTTAAGAATAATTACAGTGTGGGTATGTGCAATAGTTTACTAGCCATCCACTATCAAGGGAATAGCGGTCGCTCGTTAAATATGTTAATAATCTTTGACTAAACCCAAAAAAAGGCTAAATGAAAAATAAAAAAGTTATGGTACAAAATACTAATAAGTGTTATAATTTATTAAAATACAGAGCGGTTTATAAATTATGAACTTAATTCTAGACTAAGTCCCGTTTAAGAACAAAGCAAACTCCATTACAATACGAGGTGGGTTAATTTTGAAACAAATGAATACTTTATGAATATTGTAAGCTAAATTTGCGTTGCGGTTGGCGAGTAGGCAATATTCGCGCCCGTTTTAATAAATTTATGAATTGAATAAAAACAATTGTATTAGCGTGTGCATAGGATAACATATGATATTAAAAATGAAAGTAAGTTATGGCGGACCAATAGACAGGAGGTTCCGAGGAAAGCCTGTACTGCTCTGGGGGCCCCCGCTAATTCTCTTGGAACTCCCTGGCGTAGGTGCTGGAAAACTGTGTGTCCGCTCGGCGTTTGGTGAATGAATCTTCGATGCACAGGGTACTATTAATGCAATGCAAATATCGTGATGCTCGGTGATTGATTGATTCAAGGTGAACCGGCGAGAGAGTCACAATTTTTTTTATGATAATACGGGACGGGACGAGACGAGCAGGACGTTCAACTGATGGTAATTGATACTCCCTGCCCATTACAATGCAGTGTCACTCAGGAGTCTTGAAAAGCCTAAAAATTCTGAGCGGCACTACAATAGCGCTCGTCTCCTTGAGAGATAAGATGTTGACTCTCATTTGCCCAGTAATTTCACTAGCTACGGCGCCCTTCAGAACGAAACACAATAATGTTTACACATTACTGCTTCACAGCAGAAATAGGCACCGTTGTGGTACCCATAAGCTAGTCGGCATCCTGTGCAAAGGATGGCATCTTATTGGCATTTGATCAGCCAATCAGATACTAGTGCGTCTGTTGTCTATAGGTACCTCCCGATTTCCTACAGGACACTATCTGCATTATAGTTTGCCATAACAAAAAAATACAACATAAATAAAAGAAAATTGCAGAAAAACAAAATGATTTGAGTTTTCTTTAGTGTTAATTCCGCCAATATTTGTCTTTAAACAATTCGACACGTGTTTCGCCTCTACACGAGGCATACTCAGACACGTGTTGACTCGCCAAAATCTGGCACGAGACAATGTCTCGTGCACAAATAATCGCGGAATTAACACTAAAGAAAACTCAAATAATTTTAATAATTATGGATTTCCGCAAAGTAACGCCTACTTCAATAAATTTTAATAGAAAATTGCAGCGCAAACAGCAAATCAATTAGATTTTTCTGGAGATTTTTTTATTTATATATCCATTGACTTGGTGGTACTTACCATGCTCTAATTAAAAAAGAACTGTAAATAACTTGTAATTAATCTTCTCTCATACTACTCTCAAAAACTTGGCCTTATCAGAAGCTATACAAGGAGTTATGAATTGTATATTTATACAACTACCAAAAAGTGACAATAAATAATAATAATAATAAGAGATGGACAAATTGTCGCAGTACCTAGACCTAGCACACGAGGTTACTAACACAGAACAGTTTAGTTAACTAACATGTGGGATGTTGATTCAACAATAATTGTATCAATAGTTGAAGTCAATTTATTCAAGTCAACGGCTTTACTTGCAGTCGGTACCGATTAGTTTACTCCGAATGTTCTATAAAAAAGATTATAATTTTACTGAAACTAAAACCTTCGTTTTCGCAACTAGTCACCGCCAAAAATTTGTTTAATATTTGTTTCGAATGAAATATAACACTTTATCTTTTGATTGTAAATGAAATCGAATGTTCAAATGCAAATGCTTATGTAACTCATGATTGAAAATAATTTTCAAAATAAGGATTGATCTTGTCACATGTCTATGATAGCGACGCGCAGGCTTAGCAAAAGCAATCATTGTTGTTTAACAAACATTCATCGTACAGTGTTTGATTACCCTGATCTATTACTAAATCTGCAATTCAGTTCATTTTAGTTTGAGTGTATGGAATGGAACTAGAGCCCTTGAATAGATGAAGGACAAATGGATCTGATTGGTATTGTTGCAAAGAGAACTGTCCTCGTCAATTAAAATATTAAATGTATTGTATGTTTTCAATCATCTGCTATTTTAAAACACATAACCAGGCGTCTGGTTCGTGCCTCTGTCAGAGAGTAAGTTTAGCCAAACAAAGAGGTAATATTACCAGTTTTATTGGAACCTTATCTGCCAACAACGTTCTTAATGATATTTACTATTTGTAATTAATTAATTCTATTAGATTATTAAAGTTTTATTTTAATATTTTTTATGTATTTGGTGTTATTAATTTTTATGTATTCAGTTTACTCATTATTAAATGTTATTATTCAATTAATTATCTATTATCCCGGGGATACAGCTTAGTATACAAGGCCACAGTAATGAAAACGTCAGTCCTATCAAGGTCTGTACTTAAGGAAGTAGTCATACACATATCAACATGTTCACTATGAATTCTAAGTTAAAGTCAAATAGACTTTCTTCAATTCGGCTTAAACTAAGCGCTATTGAATCGTCACTATAAATATTGTATTTTCTTTAACTAACGTGAGTGTTACACATTTAAATAAAACACTTTTAAAGGATTAAAACGCGTGTAATTGTAACTGTTTTTACATTAGATTTTTACGTAAAAGTAACATTTTTATTTTAGTTGTTGACTGTCCCCCTGAAAACGAGATCTGGAAAGGTCTTGAAACATCGGGTTAAATTACTGAATACCTAATATATATGAATACTAAAATAATATGTTCGGAAAAAGTAGAGCTCGTGAGGCGAATAGAAAAGAAACTCAACGGTCTTTCTTTTCAATTAATAGAGTACATTACAATGGCTGTAATAAACCAAATACGAATTGTGTTCAAAGTTCAAAGCGTTTTTAAATTACTGTCATAATTAGTAACCGTATCCAATAAATCCAATAAAAAGGTAAAATCAAGTTTAAGGATTCTTTGATTTTAACGTTTAACACGATAGTAATAATTATATGCATTGTTTTTTAAAGTCAATATGTATTTAGATTTACCTAATTATTTCTTGCTCTACCTCTCATACCAATAATTATGTTCTTAAATAAAGAACAAGCCCCAAGTATATTGCGGTCGACATCTCATTATAAGTAATTTTTTCCTTACAAATCGCTTGTAACAAAAACAATTTCATTATTTCTTTAAAAGCAGTTTTTCTGCTATTTCTGTTTCTTGTTTTTTCTTCAAGTATTAATTGAGATTGTTTGTTTCATATGAAGTTTTTATAAAGATGTAGAATTTATATAACTACCTACACACTTATTATACTTAGGTATGGCTTTTTTTATACACAAAAGGGGGAAAACTGGCAAGATGGACATCCGCAACGTCAGGTGTCAAGACATGCATTGCCGGCCTTTCAGGTGGGAGGAGTATGCTCTTTTCTTGAAGGTCCCTAAGTCGTACCGGTTCAGGAAAACAGCAGCCGGTAATTGATTCCACAAAGTAGCGGTAAACAAGAAAAGCAAAACGTGCGGTTGTGGAATGCCAGACGTCAAGATGATGCTGGTAATACTTTGCATGTAATGTGGTGGAATTCGGCTGCTGGAGTCAACACGAACAGCTCCTCTGAGCTTTCTCCGTGATAAATGCTAGAACCCACATCTCTATGTAACGTCAAAAAATTAAGCCAACTGGAGATGACTTTACTGTCGACGACAAATGGAAGAAGCTGGTACTGGGGGCACCCGCCCAGAGGTGAGTACAGTACTCCATGTTAGGCTGAATTTGCGCCTTATATAGCTGCAGGCGGTGGCTTATTGTTAAGTACTGTCTCGCCTTACTAAGTGCACCAAGCTTATTAGAGGGCAGTTTTGCCTTCTCTTCCAAGTGCAACTGAACATCGCTCGATGTATTGACGCCAAGTATGCCGATACAGCCTGTGGCAGTTAGAGGAGTGATCTCTAATCGAGGGGATATGACAAAGACATTTTAAGCGGTGAACACACAAACTTGCGTCTTCTTGGGGTTGAATTAAGCGTATATGGGTATTAAGTCAGAGAATTCATAGAGGTTCAATATTCCCCATTCCGCGACCTTCTCAAGAGACAACTCGATAGCAGATACAAGTTTCTCCGGCACTGGTCGACGATTTCCTGAGAGGGACTTGCATGGCCCGTGTATACGGCATCACCAGTCGTACCATGTCGTCTGCATAACAATGTATGTTGGAGATGCCCAACACATCATTAATATTATTATATTTAAACGAATATTATATTTACAATATGAAATTATTAAATTACTAGTCAGTGCCCAAAATTATGATTAATTATCAGGTATACATTCATCTTGTTATCGCTTATCGTAGGTAATAATCTTGAGCAGTATAATATATAATAGTATACTAATGGTGCTGAGTTACCGAAGCGAGCACCAGATATTGCTTCTGATTTGAGTAATGATCTCAATTAACTACACCTCGCTATTACAGTATTGATTTAACATTACTTGCGAGTCTACTACTGTTACATCCCCAACGATTTGTTGTAGTTGGTAATTGAAGGTCATTTGGCAAACGAACTATCGGACACTTCAAAATATAACTTTTTTTTTATCATAATAAAGGACGAGACGAGTAGGACGTTTAGCTGATGGTAATTGATACGTTCTGCCCATTACAATGCAGAGCCGCTCAGGGGGTCTACTCCTAAAATCGATATTCGATAAATCGTCGCATTATTCGTGTCGTATCCTACTCTTAGTAACATCGTAATCAATATCGAAACGATGATTGAACGAACGAAACATTTTTCGATAATATCGGTCGTAACCCGACTATTAGTTGAAAATATCAGAGACGAATATTCGAATTTCACAAATAATCAAATGTCACTTTTACGATAATCTCAACGACACCATCTTGGCTGTCGATGCTATTATCGTTTCAAGTTGTTTAGATATATTTACCATACAATATGCATACTCAATAAATATTATTGAAATAATTATATGTGATTTACTATTCAACAGGATTTTTTTACTACTAAGTCATTTAAGTCATTTTGTTGATCGTTTGTGCGTAGAAATAATGCAAATGGACGCCTAGGAAGTCTAGGAGAAGGGTTTTTGTTACTTTTTTTTTACATTTTATTATCCGCAAGTTTTGTATTATTCAATTTTAAATGGTCATATTATATTCATTACATATTTTTTTAAACATTTACATTATGTGTAAATGATACCAAATTGGTGCTGCAGAGTCTGGCATGGTTCTTAGCGCCTAAACTATGTTTTGACTTTTGACACTTAACAGCGACATAGCACAGATAATGTTTAGGTTTGAACATATTTCATTCACACTAACATCCCCAACGATTTGTTGTAGTTCAGGAGTGGTAGTGCCATGTTGGGTCCTCACGGACACAACCGAATTGGGCCGGCACGCCCGGAGAAATACTCGAAACCGGCGTGAAATAGCGGCTATGCCGCTGTGTTTCGTCCGGTGAGTGGGGTATCCGGAGGCCTACACCCCCCCTCCCAAATACAAATGGCAGCACAGACTAAAAATAGACTACTCCAGGACGGTACCAGGCTATGCAGTCCTGGAGAATCCATCCCTGGGCGTCCACAATTAGGGCCTGTACCTAATAGTGGTTGCTCAGGCCACCCCGCGTATTCTAGAGGGGGCAAATCTGCGCTGACTCAGGGCACACAGAGCAGAAGGCTCAAACCACCCTCCTCCACACTCGCTGTGGACTTTTGCAACATCAGGGGGCTTCGCTCAAATTTAAATGCCGCCCACTTTCACCTGGAGACGGCGAAGCCCGCCCTGCTTTTTTTAACCGAGACACAGATATCCTCCCAGGCTGATTCATCTTACCTTTCATACAAGGGGTATAATTTGGAACACTCCTTTATACCACGGGCTGGCGTGTGCGTTTACGTCAGGGAGGATGTCTGTTCTCGACTCCTGAGTTTTCTTGAAGGACAGGACCTATCCATCATCTGGCTGCGTGTAGACTGGGATGACCATCTGCGAATCTACGCATGCCTGTATAGGTCCCATAGAGGTAACGCAAAGACTGACCGGCTCCTCGAACACATACAAAAGGCTACAGATTCCGTGTTGAAAGATCCCCACTACAGAGATCGTGTTTCTTTGCGATTTTAACGCCCACCATGTCGAATGGCTAGGCTCACGTACCATCATGCAGGGAGATCTGTTCACAACTGCGCCTTAGCATATGGTCTGACGCTGACAACTGGTTATTGTGCCAACGCGAATCCCAGATGTGGAAGATCATACACCTTCACTGTTGGATCTTCTGTTGACCTCACATCCGGACGGCTACCTAGTTTCCGTTGACCCTCCTCTGGGATCGTCGGACCACTGCTTGATCCGGAGCACTGTGCCGATCACGCGCCTAACACAGCCCCGCTTCTTAGGTTGTCACCGCGTGTGGCACTATAGGTCAGCAGAGTGGGACGAGATGCGGTGCTTTTTTGCATCCTACCCGTGGAGGCAGATCTGTTTTTCGCTTGGATATCCAGATGCCGCTGCTGACGCTGTTGCTGATGTGGTACTGCAAGGTATGGAACTCTTCATTCCATCCTCCTCTGTGCCTATCGGTGGCAGGTCCCAACCATGGTTTGACCGCTCCTGCAAAATGGCCTCTCGCCGAAACAGGAGTGCTATCAGGCTTGGGTCAATGCGGTGGTATCTAAGGATGTGAATTCCAGCTAACTTAAAAAACACTTCAATCATGCCTCCAGGTCATTCAAAAGAGTTATTGCTGACGCGGAGTCGAAGCACATTGGCAGAATTGGCGAGAGACTTGCACGGCTTCCCTCGGGAACTCGTGCGTTCTGGTCGCTCGCCAAGGCTGTCCAAAGAAACTTCTGCCAACCAGCCATTCCGCCACTGCACAGGGATGATGACTCGTTGGCCCATGACGCGAAACAGAAAGCTGATCTCCTGGGCTCCCTCTTCGCGTCCAACTCGACTCTGGATGACCAAGGTGCACCACCACCGCATATTCCGCGGTGCGATTCATATATGCCGGAGGTAAAAATCCGGCATAGTGCCGTGCTTAAGGTGCTTCTCACCTTGGACATTCACAAATCGAGCGGGCCCGATGGCATTCCCCCGATAGTGCTGCGGACATGTGCTCCGGAACTGGCGCCGGTCCTTACCCATCTTTTCCGGCTCTCCTACTCATCAGGCGTAGTCCCGAAATTATGGAAGGCAGCTTTAGTGCACCCGATCCCTAAGAAAGGTGTACGCTCAGATCCGTCCAACTACCGCCCCATTGCCATTACCTCCATTTTCTCCAAAGTAATGGAGTCGATCATAAACCGCCAGCTCTTGAGATACCTAGAGGGGCACCAGCTGATCAGCGACTATTACCAGTACGGTTTCCGTCAGGGTCGCTCAGCTGGTGATCTTCTTGTATACCTCACCCATAAATGGGCGCAAGCGGTTGAGTCGAAGGGAGAGGCGTTGGCGGTGAGTTTGGACATAGCGAAGGCCTTCGATCGGGTGTGGCATAAAGCGCTTATATCGAAACTGCCATTCAGCTTTTCATGCTCCGACTTAAAACCCATAAACGCTGGTGTCCCGCAAGGCAGCGTGCTATCCCCTTCGTTGTTTCTTCTGCATATCAATGATATGCTGCAAATCAGCAATATTCATAGCTATGCAGACGACTGCACAGGGTATGCTTCCTAAACCGGCCGTGCCAACATGTCCCGGGATAGCGTCGACGAGAACCGGAACAAACTTGTGTCTGAAATCGAGACTATGCTTTGTAAAGTCTCGGAATGGAGCCGACAAAATTTAGTCCAATTCAACCCCAAGAAGACACAAGTTTGTGCGTTCACCACTAAAAAGTCTCCCTTTGTCGTATCCCCTCGATTCGAGATCACTCCTCTAACTGCTACAGCCTGTATTGGCATACTTGGCGTCGATATATCGGGCGACGTTCAGTTCCGTGGTCACTTGGAAGAGAAGGCCAAATTGGCCTCTAAAAAGCTTGGTGTACTCAGTAAAGGGAGACAGTACTTCACTAAAAGCCACCGCCTGCAACTTTATAAGGCGCAAATTCGGCCTCACATGGAGTACTGCTCTCACCTCTGGGCGGGTGCTCCCCAGTACCAGCTTCTTCCATTTGACCGCATACAACGAAGAGCGGCTCGAATCATTGACGATCAAGTCATCTCCGATCTGCTTGATTCTCTAGCATTGCGTAGAGATGTGGTTTCTCTCTGCATCTTCTACCGCATTTATCACGGGGAGTGCTCAGAGGAGCTGTTCGGGTTGATTCCAGCGGCCGAATTCCACCATCGGACATTACGTGCAAAGTACCATCCGCATCACGTAGACGTCTGGCATTCCACAACCACGCGTTTTGTTCGAAATTTCTTGCCTCGCACAGCCACTTTGTGGAATCAATTACCGGCAGCGGTCTTCCCGAACAGATACGACTTAGGGACCTTCAAGAAAAAAGCATACTCCCACCTTAAAGGCCGGCAACGCATTTCTTGACACACCTGTTGTTGCGGATGTCCATGGGCGGTCGCCTCACCTCTCCCTATCCCGTGAACCTCTTGCCCGTTTGCCCCCTCACATATTAAAAAAAAAAGTTGGTATTTGAAGGTCATTTGGCAAACAAACTATCGGAAACTTCAAATTATATCTTTTATTTACCATAATAAATGACGAGACGAACAGGACGTTTAGCTGATGGTAATTGATACGCTGTTCCTATTACAATGCAGTGCCGCTCAGGATTCTTGAAAGACCCAATAATTCTGAGTGCCACTATAATTGCGCTCGTCACCTTGAGACATAAGAGGTTAAGTCTCATTTGCCCAGTAATTTCACTAGCTGTGGCGCTCTTGAGACCGAAACACAGTAATTCTTACACATTACTGCTTCACGACAGAAATAGGCGCCGTTGCGATACCCATAATCTTGTCGGCATCCTGTGCAAAGGAGCCTCCCTCTAGATCGTGCGATTGGACTAGAATAATACCCCAGCCGCTGTTCAGATATTATCTATAAATAAACAAAAATTAAATGATGTTCGAAAACCGCGCGTTTTGCCAGGAATTTTCCGCCTCGAACAGACATTTGTGGAATCAATTACCAATGGATATAGTTTTCCCGAACCGATACGACTTAGGAACCTTCAAGCTTCGAGCGGTGATACGAAAAATGATTTTTTTTCTTGTGATAGTTAACTGCGCAAAACTTGAGTCTTCTGGGGGATAAATTGGACAAGATACAATTTACCCCATTCCGCCACCTTCTCAAGAGAGAACTCGATTGAAGACACAAGGTTTTCCCGGTACTGGTCCCTCCCAACATAAAAGCCAGCAAACGCATCTCTTGATCCCTGGTGTTGTAGATGTCCATGGACGGTTGCTATTCCACTTCCCATCATATAAGCCTCTTGCCCGTTTGCCATATCTTATATAGACAAATTAAAGGTTGTGTTTACAAAATTAACTTTAATCTTATAACTCCACCGTAGAATATCTAGATGCGATAGGAAAGCCTGGCTGTAAGATTATTTTAAAGCATTAGAAATCATTGCCTTTAGAATCCACCCCTGCGTGTATTTATAAACGAAAATTGCCTGTAAAATATTAAATTGCAAAAACGGGTTGCAAAACCGCAAATGTGCATCGACGTCCACGAATCTAAGCTGATCAAAGAAGAATAGATTATTTTTTTTGTTTGGTTCACTATATGGAGCTTCAAAAGACAATAAGCTAACTGAAAGCCTAGTCTGTTTTATCGCCATGCCATGCCATCTTGTTGTCGAATTAGTTGCATTTATCACGGGGAGTGTTCCAAGGAGCTGTTTAACCTGAATCCTGCCGCCGCATTCCACCTTCGCACCTGTAGCGTGTGCCACAAGTTAGTATATCATCCCCACCATCTGGATACGAGTATGTGGTAGTCCTCCACAGTGCGGTTTCAAGGTGCCTTTTTTCCACCACGTACTACAAAGCTGTGGCATAAGCTTACTTGTGCGGTGTTTCCGGGACGATTCAACATGGGAACCTTCAAAAAAGCGCGTACACCTTCCATAAAGTCCGGCAACGGTACTGTGAGCGGCCCATTGAGTTTTGTTTAATAATGTAAATTATATCATAAAAAGCAATAAAGAATAAACTGTATAAATATAAATTATCGTATATTGGATGAATTTAGAGCTTGAATTCATTGTTTGTGTAAGGATGCCTCGTGATCATATGATGGTTATGATTACTGTCACAATCACCAATACAATGATTTTTTAACTTTAACAGGTCGACTTGGCACCAAAATCAGCACTCGTTCACGAGTTGGCGCATAGACCAGCCATCGTTCCCCTTGCACATATTTGAGGGAAGGAGGCGCCACCGCGAGCAATGCAATTCAGGGAGCATGACGATATTAAGTGTTAATGTTTGCAGATGTTTTATAAAATTGTATCAATTCTACTTTACGTATCTGTATGGAATAGCCTGATTCCTTTCGTTATAGTTAAATAAAAAATCTGTCACATTGAAGCACGCCTGTTAGCCTGCCTTTAGCAAGTTGTCGGTTTGACGTCAGGACCAGACTCGTTTAACTGAACTAGAGCATCACGTTTGCAAGAACGTGGTGTTATTATTAAGTTTGCCACACAATTTGTAATACATGAAGACTTACAAGCATCATTCGCTTCAAGTTGTGCTAAGTTTCTCACTGTATTGTTAGTGTTGAAAGATGTTTGTTTCTCGATTAAACTTGGTCGATAAGTAGGGTATAAGTTATATTTGAACGGTTATTAGTGATTGATGCCAATGAATGGGAAAAAGGAGATTGTGGAGAAATCTATAATAAATAATGTCTCACTTGCGTCGGGCCGTCGGCTCACTTCCACAAAGAGTATGTAAATACTACGTAATAAGAGGTGGGACGCAGGACTGTCCAAGTAAAAATTGTAATTTAAGTTAGTATGAAACGTGCAGTGATTTGACATAAGTTTGAAATAGTAATTAAAATACTATGGCAAAGTATAATCCGGCTAAGTTTGAAAGCGAACAGTTGCTTAACGGCCGTTTTCAATAACCTAGATTAACTAGATCAAACCTAGGCAGATCCGCCCCTTTGTGTAGAATAGTTGTCACCTACAACAACTTGGTTAAAAGAGCTGGTAAAGATATTTTTCAGCACTCTGCCCCATGTTTTAAAAAAGAAGTCAAAAAAACTATGAAAGTACTGCAAGATGGTTAGTCGTTGTTCGTAGTTATTGTTTTATTCTTTAGCTTTTCTTGGTTATTAAGTAAGAACATAGTTATTTTTTATCAGCCATTTGCTTGTGGCTTTAATTTGTTAAATTTTTTCAAAAATTGTTTTCAAAAGTTTTAGTTTAACAAAGGATGTATATAATACTATTAAGCATGTCGAGTTAGCCTGTAAGTGGAGTATACAACATTATAAAATAATTTTTAAATGTATCTTTAGATTAAGATAGTTGTATGCACGTTGGCTTCCTAATAAAATAAATAAATAAATAAAACCTATCTAAAATTAACTTACGGATACATTGTTGTCACCGTTCAATGACAAGATCTTATCTATCCATAGTTATGTCCAATATAGCTATAGTCCAATGCTATCTGTCAATACGTTATTGAAATGTAAGTAAGCGTAAAAGGATAGGTTTGTCTACCTCTAGTAAGTTAAACTAAGTACAGATAGGTTATTGAAAACGGCAGTAAAATGAAGTGGATATCGGCTATCTACGTTTTTAACAAGATTATAGCCATCATCTGTCAATTGTCGCTTTTTCCTTAGAGAGTATCGCTAGGCTGTACTTCCGCTTCAACCGTTGACAAGTTAGGGCGTTACTCTGTCAGGAATTCTGTTTGAATATTAGTCACCGTGTCATTATTTGTAATTCATTCATAGAAGCTTAGCAAATAAGTTATTTTCGTATTGAATTATTTTTCTATTTAATTAAACTGTATGTTTAATTCTCTAAATGTTACATTGGTTGTCAATTTTTGGTAGGTAGTATTAAAATTTGTCACAAAAAGTGTGTGCGTGTAATCTTTACGCGCGATTGAAGTAAAACTTAATAATAATTAACTTTACGCATTAATATATTACATTAAATAAAGCCGTGTTACCAACTAAGCACTCACGTATTGCGAACGACGAAATAGGATCATTGTGAGAGTTTTTGGTATTTTTTCTCGGAATAGCTGACATATAAATTAATCTTTTGAGCAAAGTTTTCTCTACCTAAAATAAAAATAAACAAATGATGAAAGAGTAAAATGTTCCTGGGATTCCGCCATTTTATTTGACTGATTATTATTTTCATTATATATTCTATTTATAATTCAGTTCATTGTTCTTTCATTCATTCAATTCGCACATTTTAAAATTTTCACTCATTAATAAAGTAATTAGTAATAAGAAATTGAAGGTTATATTATTATTAGCACACATAAATATGACGTTGTTATTGAGTATTAACAAATATGGCTGTATGGGCTCAAACCCTTTGCCTATCCTAATAATTGAAACGAAAAACGAAAACCAAGAACAAATTAACGAATGTCAGAAAATTTACGCTCGTTTTTTCCTCCTCCTCCATTTAAACAAAGAGCTGAGCCTGACGATTCAGTTATTTGATACGCACAAGTTGAAGTGAGCGACGCGCCTAAATAAGTTTTCACATTAATTAGAATTTTCTTAATTTTTTTTTTTGAAAATAAGGGACGACACGAGCAGGACTTTTAGCTGATGGTAATTGATACGCCCTGCTCATTACAATGCAGTGCCGCTGAGGACTCTGCATTGTAATGAGCAAAATCGGCAAAAATTCTGAGAGGCACTACAACTGCTCTCGTCACCTTGAGACATAAGATGTTAAGTCTCATTTGCCCAGTAATTTCACTAACTACGGCGCCCTTCAGAACAAAACACAGTAAAGCTTACACATTACTGCTTCACGGCAGAAATAGGCGCTGTTGTGGTACCGGCATCCTATGCAAAGGAGCCTCCCACTGGTAATAACATTGTAATACGCATTAAAACGTTTTTCTGTGTCGACCTCTGCTTGTGACGTCACTTCTATAATTGTTAACAATAAACAAACGTTACTAACGAGTTGGCAAACAGAATTTATGCAGATGTTGCGTTATACTTTCTGTAGGTGTTTCACTTAATTGTAGTGTCTGTACTTCAATATTATTTTAAAAACAGTATAAAGAATCTCTCAGTTGATTTGATTGTATATTTCTTTAAATAATTTTAATTTGTTTAATGAAATTAAACCAATATTAAGTGATTCTTTATAACCGTCCCCATGTTTTTACACGTTTTTTATTAGCTTCACCTGTATGTATGTTTGTTCGTAACCGACTCATTTGGGTAAGTATTTGACCCACTTCAAACGGCCAGATTTCGTAGATTTATCGAGGACAATAAATTAATTAAATAAAATTATTACATTTTTCAATTTGAAAAATAAGATTTTTGTTAATTTGTATAATTTTGATCTTTTTTTTTTATGGAATAGGAGGACAAACGAGCGTACGGGTCACCTGTTGTTAAGTGATCACCGCCGCCCACAATCTCTTGGAACACCAGAGGAATCACAGGAGCGTTGCCGGCCTTTAAGGAAGGTGTACGCGCTTTTTTTGAAGGTACCCATGTCGTATCGTCCCGGAAACACCGCACAAGGAAGCTCATTCCACAGCTTTGTAGTACGTGGAAGAAAGCTCCTTGAAAACCGCACTGTGGAGGACCGCCACACATCCAGATGGTGAGGATGATATCCTTACTTGTGGCGTGTCGTGAGAAGGTGGAATTCGGCGGCAGGAATCAGGTTAAACAGCTCTTCGGAACACTCCCCGTGGTAAATGCGGTAGAAGACACACAATGAAGCGACGTCCCTACGCAACGCCAAGTGATCCAGCCGTTCACAGAGCACTGGGACCCCGACAATTCGAGCCGCTCTGCGTTGCACGCGGTCAAATGGATCGAGCTGATACTGGGGTGCGCCAGACCAGAGATGACATCAATACTCCATGTGTGGCCGGACCTGCGCTTTGTAGAGCGCTAGTATGTGGGCCGGCTTGAAGTATTGCCGTGCTCTATTAATGACGCCCAATTTCTTTGAAGCCAATTTGGCTTTGCCTTCCAAATGACCACGAAATTAGCAATCGCTCGAAATTTCGAGACCCAGTATTCCGATACTAGGCGCGGCTTTGAGGGAAGTGTTGTCGAAGTGCGGTGATACGACAAATGGGGTTTTTTAGTGGTAAACGCGCAAACTTGAGTCTTCTGGGGGTAAAATTGGACAAGGTTCAATTTTCCCCATTCCACGACCTTCTCAAGAGAGGACTCGATAGAAGACACAAGTTTGTCCCGGCACTGGTCGACGATTTCCCGAGAGAGACCTGCATGGCCCGTGTATACAGCATCACCGGTGCTATCATCCACATAGCAATGAATGTTGGAGGTGTCCAACATATCATTGATATGCAGAAGAAACAGCGTGGGAGACAGCACACAGCCTTGGGGCACTCCAACATTCACGGGCTTCGGGTTCGAGCAATATCCGTCGACAACGACCTGTATGCTGCGCCCAGTGAGGGAGCTGGAGGTCCACTTGCACAAGCTCTCGGGAAGCCCAAATGATGGAAGTTTGGAGAGGAGCGCCTTGTGCCATACACGATCAAAGGCCTTCGCTATATCCAGGCTAACTGCCAGGCCTTCCCCCATGCTTTCAATAGCCGCAGCCCATCTATGTGTTAGGTATACCAGAAGATCACCTGCCGACCGACCATGGCGAAACCCGTATTGTCGGTCGTTGATCAACTGGTGACCCTCTAGGTATACCAAGAGCTGACGGCTAAACATGCTCTCCATGATTTTGGAGAGCAGGGAGGTAATAGCAATAGGCCTGTAGTTTGCCGGATCCGAAATGTATCCTTTTTTTTTGGATCGGATGGACAAGGGCTGACTTCCATGAGTCAGGGACTACGCCTTTAGAATAAGAGTACCGGAATAAACGCATTAGCACCGGCGTCAACTCAGGGGCACACGTTCTAAGCACGATTGGAGAAACGCCATCTGGCCCGCTCGACTTCCCGACGTCCAACGAAAACAGAGCTCGCCTAACAGTTTTCTGTCTGAACTGTACTTCAGGCATAGAGCTCTGATACTGCGGGATGGTCGGCGGTGTTGTTCCGTTGTCGTCAAGAGTCGAGTTGGAGGCGAAAAGAGTGCACAAGAGATCGGCTTTCTCTTTTGCCGTATGGGCCAGGGTGTCATTCCTCATGTGCAACGGCGGCATGGACGGCTGGCTGAAGTTACCAAGAGCAGCTTTCGACAACGACCAGAACTTGCGTGTTCCGGTCGGGTAACTGGAAAGCTCCTCGCCGATTTTGACGACGTGTTTTGATTTTGCACGGGCGATTTGCCGCTTTAAAAATCTGGAGGCACGGTTGTATTTCCTCTTAAGAACTATGCAGTTCGGATCCTTTGTGCCCAGCGCCGCAACCCAAGCTCGATACGCCTGTTTTTTGCAGTCAGATGCTGCTTTAACTGACGCATCGAACCAGGGCTGTGATCTGCCACCGATGGGTACTACAGAGTTTGGTATAAAAATATCCATACCCTGTAGTATCACATCGGCAACTACAACGGCGCAGGCACTAGGATCATCCGAAGGGAAACAAACCCCGTCCCAAGGGTAGGATGCAAAAAAGGAAAACATCCTATCCCAATCTGCTGACTTGTAGTGCCATACGCAACGGGTCGCTGGTGGTCTGCGACGTTGGCGTCGGATAGGCACTACACTCCTGACCAGGCAATGGTCGGACGTTCCGAGGGGGGCGTCGACAATGACCTGGTAACCATCGGGATGTGTAGTCAGCAGAAGATCTAATAAGGACGGCATGTGGCTATCCACATCCGGGAGCCGCGTTGGCGACTCAACCAATTGGGACAGATCGTACGCCAATACAAAATTATGCACAGATCGCCCTGCGTAGTCTGTGGTAAGTGATCCAAGCCATTCGGCATTGTGCCCGTTGAAATCACCCAAGACTACGATTTCAGCGGAGAGGATCTGTGCAAGCACGTCGTCAATTGCCGCTTGAACGCAGCCCATGAGATGATCGGTTTCTGTGTTACCACTATGGGACCTGTAGACACACGCATAGATGCGGACGCGGTCCTCTAAATCTACGCGGAGCCAGAGAGTGGACAGGTCCCTACCCTCAAAATTGCCGAGACGGCGACAGCAGATATCCTTCCTAACGTACACACATACCCCGGCATGAGGCAAAAAATTGTGCTCAATTTTGTACCCGGGGTACGTTAAATATGACGTATCGCTAGGTCGAGATATCTGCGTCTCCGTAAGGAAACACAAGGCCGGCTGCGCCGTCTCAAGGTGGTGGTGGACGGCGTTTAAATTGGAGTGAATTCCCCTGATATTGCAAAAGTCCACGTTGAGCGTGGAGTGGGGTGCCGTGGTGTTTCTGCCTCGTTTGTCCTCGATCATGCGCGGTTCTGTGCCCACCCCAGAATACGAAGGGCAGCCCGAGCAAGAGTGCTCGGGGAGGGATTCTCCGGCTCTGGTAGAGCCGGTACCCTCCTGGGGTAATATCTCTTTATGGACCGCTCTCATATTTTGTTGGGGGGGGGGGGGGGGGTAAGGGATGGCCACCGGTCCTCAACACTAACCTATGCGAAACAAAGCGGCACTAGGCCGCTACTTCACGCCGGTATTCTGCGCGAGTGTGGTAATTAACACGGACGAGTCTGGCCCGATTGTGCTGACGTCAAAAGACGGCAGCGTGGCTCTCCCACTTCTAAAAAAGCCCTTAGTCGCCTCTTACGACACCCATGGGCCTGGGACTCCCCTATTCTTTTTACGCCCCGGGAAAAGTACAGGGCATAAGATCTATCGTCTATAAGGCAGGAATATGTGTTAATTTCATTATAAATTACTTTGGTTTTCTATAAGAAGTGTGTTTTTGAAGTTATACTTCTTTGGAGAATTCTATGGAGAAAAATGATGAGAGTGAATTTTTACGATGCGCGCGCACACCGACACCTGAATTCTACATCGTGAAGTTAGTTCTAGGTGGCATGAAAATCGATAACTATGTTCAAGTCGTATATTCTAGTATTTTTATATTTAGAACAAGTGTTTCGTAAAAGTACAATTAAACAGTGTGAATAAATAAATATTATTTTGGTGTTTTTATTAAATCAATTTAATTTACGACGTTGACAGTATTTACTAATAATTTATTAGTATATCTATATATATTGAATATTAGTGATAAAAATGATTTGAATAAACTGTTTTGAGTGCATTTATAGATTTGAAGTTAATTGTCGGTATATATAATTTATTTACATCGTTAATTAAAAATGATTACATTATTATAAAAAATTATATTTATTTTCGTTTTGTTTTATTTCTGGTATATTAACAAATTTTATGTATAAATAAAAAAAATCAATTAATTTTCTATACTGTTTATATTAACCTTAAATGCTGAGTGTTTATACAATCTTTGATCTTAACTATTTGTTAAAATTTGATTTATTTTTCCATACGCCAAAGAAGTATAACTTCTAACGCGTGTACATACACTTTTTTTTTTGTTTTTTTTTTCACTACTATTTAATATCAATGATATCGACTACTGACACATATAACTATAACATTTTCTGTGTTGCACTCATTTCATTGTACCATCAAGATTGTCATCAAACAACGTTATCCAATTAATAACGCAATCACCGAACCAGTAAATGTTGGAAATACATTCACAGTCCGGAGTGAATAGAACGAATCCATTCCTCGCTCTACGTTCCACAAATACGTTAATTACATCTCAATGCATTCATCTATTTTGATTTCATTAAAGATGAACATATTATGCGACTACATTTAAGAGATTTGAGAATAAAAAAATTGAGAGAATATTCTTATCATTATCGGTGAATAGGATTTGGAAACTAGACACGCTTTTATTGTACTGAATAAGTACGAACATAAAAATTAAAACTTCTTTTTCTTTCTAAAACCAATACATCTCTCTCAAATGAGAAGTTATAACTATTTTGAAAAAAAAAAAAAAAACTGTAAGACTTTGGAGTCTTAGTTACTAGTTATGTGTTGATATTTGACATTATAAGTTCACGATATATTATGATTGCTTTTTGCTTAAACGCTTCAAACATAATATGTTATCTTTCAAAGATATTATCTTTTGAAAATAATATAAAAAATAATAATGAAAAAAATATTCAAATATATATGTATTGGCAGTGTCAATCACCAAACAAATAACTTGAATGGCTAGAGCATTATAAAAAATTTACTTTCATTTATTTTTTTCAAACACGACATAATGTTCGATTCAATTTTCGATTTGATTTAGTTCCAAAACTGTTTTCAAGTACTTACACAGAAAATAACAATGCTCAAACGTTACCGCTATGTGCAAAGTATTAATTGTGCATACGAATGCATCTTCTAATTACAAAGAAAGATAAACAAACAAAGTTACAAAGCATCGTCTACACCTGCGCGACCAAAGCGAATACGAAGCGGGAACGTCGCCTCCCGTGATAATATGGCGCCGTACACACCTAATATAATAATAACAAAAAAATTAAAAATGTCCTATTGAATATAATAAAAAATAAAACTTTAAAAACTCCCATTACAATTCAATCTTTTTAGATTCTTCTCTTTTTCCACTATTTTTAGACGGTCACTTTTAAGACCTATAATAAAAGGAACCGTGTTGTCTACGGCTGTCAATCAACCTGTCCACTTGGTAGGTGAAAATCAGTGCTGGAATTGGGGTGATCCTTATTTCAATTCCAAAAATTCTGAGTGGGTGTCCTAATCATGCCATCCTATTTTTAAATTGTTAATTTTACTATGACTATATAATTTTTTGTGTTGTCATGAACAAATGCATACTTTACTTTACTTTACCTACGTGACAACAACGGGACTTGTGGGACGCACGCGTCTAGTGATCACTGAGCATAATATACATTTATCCCGGAATCTTGTAGTTCCTGTGGTATAGTTAAAAAGCCTAAATGCTCGCGAACGGAGTCGCGGGTATTACCTAGCAAAACATAATATTTTATAATCGGACTTACCGTTTCCATCGTAACAAAGTCACTGACATAGCCCAAATGATTACGAAACTTAAGTGGCAGTGGGCAGGGCACATAGTTCGACGGATAGATGGCCGGTGGGGCAGAAAAGGCCTCGTACCGGAAGCCGTACGGAAGGCCTGCGAACGAGGCAATGTTGGCTATTAAATAATAAGTTTAAGTTTAATTGTACGATATTACTTTGTTACCATATTTTTAATGAAAAAAAGAGGCCGCTGAGTTTATTTTGCCCGTTCTTCTCGTAGTTTTTGACTTTCAATAAGTGAGATCACATTCTATTTTGAAATTGATACTCCTCTGGAATTAATGTTAGTATACCTGGCGCTTCAATGGCAACTTTAAATAGATACATAGATACAACTACTTAACCGTAACCATAAAAAATATTCAAAAATAAATTACATAATTCACCTTAATAAATAAATTTTCTATAATATCATTTCGGAGCAACCTGCAGGAAATCTAGTAACCGCACGCTAGCGTTAGGCACTCACACCTACTTCTACCGTCTTATGGGACCACGTTAGGGTGATTAAAACTTTGTTTCCTTAATATATATATATTTGACGACCCCTATAGCCCAGTGGCTCCCGGGTTCGAATCCCGGTAGGTACTATCATTTATATGAAGAATATGAGTGTTTGTTTCCGAGTCATGGATGTTTATATGTTTAAGTAAGTATATTGTATTAAATATATCGTTGCCTTGTACCCACAGTACAAGCTATGCCTAGTTTGGGGCAAGATAAATTTGTGTAAGAGTGTGTAAAGAATAATAATATTTTTTTTTTTTGAAAATTTTAAAATTTGAAGTATCTTCTTGAAATTTTAGAATTTTATTTTATCATTAAGGTTGGTTAGCTCTATCGGTGTGATAAGTTAATGTCGCTATTATAGCGTCACGATGTTATATGAAAGATTATGTTTTCTAATTTCCGCTCAATATGGCTTTAGCTTTTAGCCCTTAAAATAATATCACCATGTATCTTAACTTATGCAACACTTAATTATTACTTAATTTACTGTAAATCATTATAACGCAATTTATTTAAATAAATGACGATCGCAACCGCCGTGTTGGTCGCAAGTAAAGGTCGCGACCCATCAACAAAACAGGAACCCCGACGAAGTCGCAGAATATTTTAACGTTCAGGGACGGTAAAGTTATCTGCTTGCCAAATCCAGGAATACTCGCCTACCGCAAGTCAAATTTGGTGTAGAATAATCTTAACATATTTATTTGTTCCAAAATAAACTTACATAGTATTATAATACAGTGGAGTTTTGTGTGCAGGTACTTCACACCTTCAGAGTGTCTGCACTAGAATTAAATCTGTTAAAACACTCGAATGCTGCTTACACAAGAGTATAATTTTAGTATTTGTCATGATTTCCATTTACTATTTTAACAATATTATTTATGGCCATGGGATTCGGACATTTTCATTTAATTATTTATGTTACAAATAATGAATTAGTTTATCCATTCATTCACAAAAAATGGTACTACTACTGTGTATCATTTTTACTTCTACAATACTTTATTTTTATTTTCATATTGCTTAATAGTTCTGATTCTTTTGCTAATCAGTTTTACTAGTTCTTGGTGTATATGTTATTATAAGAGTATAGATATTATATACTTACGGGCCGGAAGCAACAAAACGTTAACTCTTATGAAATAAAAATAACAGTCAAACCTTGGTTGGTTTATTTTTCCGTCATTCAAGTTTGTGTGAAATTCAACCACAAGATGAAGAGGGTATACAAAAGGTGTTACAACTCGACAACCTCTTTGTTTTAGTAACTGTGACATTATGACCTAGTTTTGAAACCTCAGTTTTTTGGACAAAATGTTCACAATGTAGTTGAAATATTTCATGATTGATCTTGTTACATATTATTCAGAGTGATATGTTTAAAAAATACTTGATAACTCAATCCAACTATTAATTCTTTTTTATTATTATTTTTTATGTTTAATCACGTTTTTTCATCCATCCTTTTCATTAACCAAAATAATATAAAACTTTAGTTTGTTTGTCTTTTAACCAACTAACCCTTTGTATATATTGTGTGCGTCTTTTTTGTTTTAGATACAACAACAGTGTTCTTTTCGGTAAATGATCTCAGCAGTTAAAAAATTGCTTAGTTTCTGATAACAACCTTGTTAGGTTTAAATAACTTTATTCACATTAAGACCTATTTTCACTTACATGAGAAATTAATATTTTAACAATTAAAGAAGGTACTTACAAACAATGATTTTGGTAGGCACAGAATGCAATACAATTTTAGGCAAATAGATAAGACATAAAACAACCTACATATGTTATTGAAACCTTTCATAATTATTGAGTACTAGTGGACCTAACAGACGTTGTCCTGTACACACGTCTTAAATTTGAAAAATCTGTCCAGCCGTTAGGAGGAGTTCACTAACATACACATGAGCAGGAGAATTATATTATATGGACGTAATTGAGAATCTAAACCAATCTCAAATTCACTGAAACAAACAAAAAGTCATCAAAATCGGTCCAGCCGTTTAGGAGGTAGTTCAATTGTGAATCTAAACCATTCTCCAATCCACCTGAAGACACACAGAAAGTTTCAATAAAATCGGTCCAGCCGTCTAGGAGGAGTTCAGTGACATACACACGCACACAAGAATTATATATATAAAGATATGCCATTGAAGGCTCGCTTTAAAAGAAGTCAATGTTTTGGCATTTCTTATTTCTGCGGCAGGTTGTTATATATCTCAACTCTCTCAAACGTTATTGTCTGTTTTCCATAATTACTTCTCACCATTGGCAGCCCAATATGACTAGCTCTTCGTGTAACAATTCTAGTTAAATTCTTTTTTTAAAGAAGGATGTGTTAGTGTGAATTTTTTTATTTAAAACCTTGTAAATGAGTAAGCATGTAGTGTGTGTGTATTATTGTCTGATTGTCATAATTTTTGTTTCTGTGTCGATTTTTTATTTTCAGTTGAAGTTAAGTAGGGATTATGAAACAGTAGCTTCACTAGTTTATTTTGTGTTGTCTGTAGTTTAACTAATTTCGACTTTGCAGTACAACCCTATATTTCTATGAGATACAATAGGTGTGGTTTAGCTAGTGAGTTGTAAATTGTAAATCGGATACGACAACGCACGCAACATACTAATTAGAGATGATAATTTTGTTCTTACTTTATCGATATGTGGAATCCATGCCATATATGTATCCAAAATAAGGCCAAGATATTTCTCTTCTTTTTTCTTTCATTTGTTGATTATTTATTCTTAAATGTATGAAATAAGGAATAGTTTTGTTTATTGCTTTAAAGATGATGTACGAGGTTTTAGATATGTTTATAGGTTAAAAGGTTACTTTGAAAGTATTGAAAAATAGTATTAAGATCGGCCTGTGCAAAGTTTTTCTTACACGAAACCCGCTTTAAATAAAAGAGTTCATTAATTTAAACTGGTCATTGGTGAGATCTAAAAAAGATCAAGCCAAGCAATATTAAATTAAAAATATGTTTATGTAAAATTTGAGTAAAATACAGTAAAAATATAACATATTTAATATTCATTTTTAATTGTAAAACTAGTAGTTAGTTACCTAGATTTGGTTTTTGTCATATTTTTTAGGGACGAGAAGAACAAACTAGCATTACGGGTATTCTGATGGTGTGTCATCATCGCGGTCCATACTATCTTTTGTTGCTGACCATATAAAGCGTCGAATAACGTACATTATTAAATCGAAAACCTCAAATAAATTGGTCCATGGCGAGTAAGATTTAACCACCCAAAAACTACCTATTGTGTCACCGACACTTCGTTTATTTGTGTAATAAATCCCAGAAGTGAGGGTTATCACTTTAAAAACATAACTAATTGTTTAAAAAATATATAAAAATATTAATGTTAGCAGACCATATAATGAGATAAAGAGAAAAAATTAATTAAGTATTTAAAGGCAAAATATGATTGACGATCGACGCGGGTCCTAACAATACCGCAGTAAATTAAAAATGTGAGTTAATTATTTTAAAATTTAATAATAAATTACCGCGCTGTTGATGTTGATTAAACAGCCGATTTCTTTGTCTGGATTTAACTAATAAATAGTACCGATAAGCTATCGATCCGTGTTTTTGTATGCTATGGAAATCCAGATTGACATAATATTTAAGCTCTGCGTGGCTTGGAAATTTAAAAACAAATTATGAGAGTTTCATCCTGGTTTATTGTTTTTTCTTATCTAGAAGAATGATACACTTTACAATTAAAATTTGCTTTAAGTTTGAACAGATTCAAAGTGAAATAGGGACCTGCATTATTTAATCTTAATTTTTATTTGTTAGTTAACATTCAAAATTGTAGTTTTTTTACTAGTCCACGAGGAGATATTAGCCCCGGTCTTAAACTTTCAGCCCCGTTATTTATTGACAATGTAAACACTTTTTGAGAAACTCAATAAACTAAGCTTGTTTTGTTTAGCTAAACTAAGAAACATAGTAATGTGTGAGTTTTGGAACAGATCGGTTTAACAAAACATATCATAATGCTGGGCGAGTTTCTTGCGCCGCTTCTTCTCTCTCAGAGCGCCATTTGTTTCCGAAGTGGTAGTTGTGTCTGGTATATTAGAAATGACATCAAAAAGAATTCTAAAGGAATCAATTTTGAGAAAATGAATGCCTTTTTATGCCTATTCATACCTATTTGGACAGTTTAAAGAAAATCATACGCAAATGTTAACCATTTGTAATACTGGCACGCCGCGATTTATTTCAGGTTTGATATAATAAATAAAAATATCAATAAATATGAAAAAAGTTGTTTATTTATTAAATAAAAATAGGATTAAACAAAACAATACTTATTCTTTGTATACTTTAATAATTAATTTTTAAATATAGATGTAAGAATCTATATATCTGTCAGATAGTTTCGATAATTACCTTTACATTCAAAGATGGTAGCCATCATACCACCATTTTAACTATATTGTAGGTAACTAGATAATTAATAAGTAGGTAGATACACATTGCTTCCTGGTATGTCAAGCAGTCGATTTACAGCGTTGGCTAATTCACTCGTGGTTTCATTTCTGTAGTATCGCAATTTATTGGATAGGATACTAAATGTTTATTAAGATGTTATAATTAAGGAATCACGGGGCGGTTAATTTAAAGAAAGTATATTTATTAGAAAAAATTGACAGAGTTAAAGGACAGAGATCTGTCGTACATCGAAGTTAAGTAGGAACTGCCCGCTTGAGTCCCATACAATTGTATCTTACTTACTACCTGGGTTCTCACCCCCGCATCAGTCATACTTCGTTCTTACACTTTCTAAAATATCTTAACTAAACATCTGTTATTTGAGAATTTTTCTCAATCCCTTTATTTACAACCTTTTGAAAACAATACTTACTGCTAAGTACAGAGGTGCAATAAAACAATAAAAAAGAAAACTTAAATCTAAAAATGACCATTCCACATTCGGCCATCCTGCATCGACAATTGCCCTCAATTGTCATCGTCTGTTTCCACATCTGTTGTTTTGTAGCTTTCCTCCGAACCCAACCACCAAAGCTTTATGTGATCGGCTGCTGTGGATGTATGTTGAGGCCCTTCGTGCTCGCCTACTTTCTCAACTACGTAGCGATCACCCCTTAGCAATTTGGTAATGCGATAGGGACCCAAAAACTTTCCTTTAAGCTTTAAGCCTGGCCCAAACTGCGTCCTCTGGATAGCTACTAAATCGCCTTCCTCATAAACATTTGCTGGTTTACGATGTTTATTAAGCCCTCGACGATTTTCCTCTTGGGTTTTTTGTATCTTCTCTCTGCTTTTTCTCGGAGTTCTTTTCAGTCTTCTTCGAACTGCGTGGTCCACTCTTTCTCTAGCAGTTCTTTCAAAATCCAGTCGTCCTTGAGCCGCATGTTAACTCCAAATAACAACTGGCAAGGTGCTTGTCCAGTACTGCGGCTTGGAGTTGCGTTGAGATACTTCTGAACATTTTCCACGTGCTTATACCAGCTTTCCGGCGTTGGAGCGGCCATCTTGGTGAGAAGCGGAATAAGAGTTCGATTAACTCTTTCGACTTGTCCGTTTCCTCTTGGAATACCCGTTACTATTAGCGAATGTTCAATCTTTTCACTTTCACAGTATTCCTGAAAATCTCTTGATGTGAAAGCCGTACCTCGATCCAGGATGATTCTTCGAGGATTCCCGAAAATACTAGACTGACTATGCAGTCGATGAAGCACTTCAGCGGTGTCCGTTGATTTAGTTGGATACAGCCACACGAATTTACTGAAAGCATCTACAACCACAAATATGTGTTTGTATCTCTTAGCGGTATTAGTCATTGGCCCAACATGGTCAATGTGGTAAGTGTCGAGTGGAGTATCACCTGTATAAATAGGATGCAATAAGGGATTATTGTTTGTTACCTTGTTTACCTTGTTTCCTTTCGGCTAATATACAGTCGATACAATTTGTGACTACCTGCTCAACTTTTGGACGCATTTCTTTAAACCAAAAGTCCCTTTTCACAATGGCTTCTGTTTTGGTAACGCCAAAATGTCCTCTCTCGTGTGCTCTCTTGATTACCTGCGCTTCCATACTCTTCGGTACAACTACTAACGGTTCACCATTCACACTTTTGTACAATAATTTGTTTCTTAACAAATATCCGTTGGCTTCATTGTGCGAGGCAGCATCTATAATTTGCTTAAGACATTTATCTTTGCCTTGTGCACTTCTTAATCGCGCAATCAACCCATCGTCATTCTCACAAACGTACAATACTTCAGGTAAGGAATGTCTACTCAGTGCGTCAACATGTGGCATATTTTTACCTGGTCTATGCTCTATTGTATAATTAAAATCAGCAAGCAAAATTACCCATCTCGCAACCCGTAAACATACTTTCTCTTTACTTACAGTAGCAGTAAAAGCTTGAAAATCGGTTACAATCTTGAACGCTATATTAATCAGATACTTCCTAAATTTCTCTAGCGCTTTTACAATAGCCAATACTTCTAATTCGTAACTACTATATTGAGATTCAGCATATGTCGTTTTGCCACTCGCATAATATAGGTACAGGATGATATTTGCCGTCGTTACAATCTTCCTGCATTAATATCATACCATACCCTAAACGAGATGCATCTGTGTGTAGCTCAGTCTCTGCACCATGACGATACAATTTTAAAACAGGCTCACACACTAATGCAGCTTTTAATTTCTCGAAAGCTTCTATTTCTCTCATACCAAATACAAATTTAACGTCTTTTTTCAGTAAATCAGTAAATGGTCGGGCAATGAGTGAATATCCAGGTATAAATTTACGGAAATACCCTGTCAGTCCCAAGAAGCTTTGAACCGATTTTACTGTCGTAGGTCGGGGAAAATCTCGTACAGCTAATGTCTTTGCCTCTGACGGGCGTTGATTACCGAGTACCTCGGCATATCACATACCCTAGATAATCAACAGTCGTCTTAAAAAATTGACATTTCTCCCACTTTATGACTAACCCATACTTAGCCGCGACTTTAATCACTAACTTTACTCTTTCCAAATGCTCTTCCGAAGTTTTAGCTTTAATGATAATGTCGTTCATATACACTACTACAATTCCTTCACGTATTAAATCTTTAAAAATACAATTAATATAACTTTGGAATACCGTTGGACCAATGCATAAACCAAACGGTAATCTAACAAACTCATACTGACCGTCAGGAGTTACGAAGGCTGTATACTTGATACTACCTTCGTCCATCCAGACATGGAAAAATCCGTTTTTTAAATCTTTTAATGTAAACCAAACGTCTTCGGCTAAAGCATCTATTGAGTCTTCAATAAGTGGTAATGGAGAAAGAGGTCTTAACATGATAGCATTTATCTTCCGATAATCTACACAAATTCTAAGCGTACCGTCCTTCTTTTTAATCAAAACAATCGGACTTGCATATTCCGAAGTAGAGGGACGAATAATACCCTCTTCCAACCATGAATTCATCAAGTCATTTACTTCTTTTCGCTCTGAAGGAGCCAATCGGCGCGGTCGTGATACTACTGGGTTATCTGATGTCAAGATTATTTTCGCCCGTATACCAATATCACGCGTAGCTTCCGGTTTATAGTTTAAAACGATCTTTTTAATTTCTTCCCGATAATGCTCCTCCTTAATGTGTGATAGTTCAAGTTCTTTCGTCTCGTCTTTTCATCAGCGTCTAATTTAAAAAGGGTAATTGTGCCCCATCTAACTCTAAGTTCTACCTGGTCTAAAAAGTCATTGCCTAGTACAACCAAACGTCTAAGTATTGAATCGGATGAAAATCTACATTAAAATTATAATTTTCTGCAATCATGCTGGTAGTAAACATACCTAAGGTCTCAGTCATCTCAGCTCCCAAACCTTCAAAACATACCTGTTTGTCACACAAAGGTGGTGATCCTAGATTTTTATACTCTTTCATACTCATTAACGTTAAATCGCTACCAGTGTCTACTAATGCTAAAATCTTACTGTCTTTAAATTTGATTTCCTTCTGGTATTTTTCCTTAGCAGGACGCGACACTAAATACACTTCCTTCGACTTCGGTGGACACTCGGAGGCTATATGCCCAAATTCTCCGCACTTAAAATACTTTTTCTCTTTTCCTTTTTCGGGACACATCACACTCACGTGGTCTTCTCCTCCGCAGTTGTAACACTTGGTACTCGTCTTCTTTCTTGAAGTTGAAACGGCACCTCCTGGACTTCCTTTTCTTCCTTGGTTGAAGCTCTGTGGTCGTCCTATCTTCTCCAGCTTCCTCTCTGGTGGTCGTGCTTTTGCTTTGGACATGTTTCATTTTCTCGTACTGTCCAAATTTCTCTTTAAGCTGTTTAAAATCTTTAGCTCCATATAGCACAGCTTTATTTGCGACATCGTCATCAATACCCTCTATTATGTATTGTATCACATCTTGAACCTTTAACTTCGCTGGTGATGCAATCTGCAACATTTTATATGCGTATTCCTGCAGAGTTTCCTCACTCTTCTTCTTTCTCTTACTCAGCTCTCGATGAATTTTCAAACAATCGACAGCTCTCTCGAACTCTTCTTTCAAAGATTCTTTCAGCTTCTTCCATGTTTTCAAAATCCAGCCATTTCCTCAAAATCATCCAACCACTGCTCGACGTTTGTGTGGTCATCCCCACTGAATTTCTCTAACGAACCTTCAACGTCTTTAAAGGTAAGTAATACTCGTGATTCTTCACGTCTTCGAATCACTGGAGTAGGATTGGCACGCTCACTATTTGCGCCATCGTCGTCGTCTTCGTCGTGGTGTCCTCGGCCATCATTCACAGGATTTCGAATACGTACATCACGGTTTCTTCTGCCTGGGAGTCCCTCAACATTGACAGCTCGAGCGTCTTCAAAGTCGTCTTCTTCTTCGTCGTCTACAAGGTCTGCAATATTTTCTTCATGATCGTCGGCTACGTGATCCCGTTCCACCAATAGTGCAGCTCTTAGCCTCGCCAACAACTCTGGTTTTCGACCTGTCACACGGAGGTTCCGGCGCCTTAGCTCCTCTCTGAGCT
Source organism: Leptidea sinapis (assembly GCF_905404315.1). Classification (NCBI taxonomy): domain Eukaryota; kingdom Metazoa; phylum Arthropoda; class Insecta; order Lepidoptera; family Pieridae; genus Leptidea; species Leptidea sinapis. The sequence continues at coordinate 4,245,988 of NC_066280.1, forward strand.
GTGGGACTCTCAGTCGCGGAAGTTGGTCATCTTCCAAATCCGCCGCGGCAACACATCTTACAACCTGGTCAATTACGTCTTCCATGGCTTACTAACTCGCGCACTTATACGAAACTTTCACACAACACCGACGGGTCTATTACACACCTTTAATTTTCCGATTTTCCGTAATCCCGGACGAGCCCCCAAATGTAGTATCGCAATTTATTGGATAGGATACTAAATGTTTATAAAGATGTTATAATTAAGGAATCACGGGGCGGTTAATTTAAAGTGAGTATATTTATTAGAAAAAATTGACAGAGTTAAAGGACAGAGGTCTGTCGTACATCGAAGTTAAGTAGAAACTGCCCGCTTGAGTCCCATACAATTATATCTTACTTACTACCTGGGTTCTCACCCCCGCATTAGTCATACTTCGTTCTTACACTCTCAGTACTTATAATGTACATTTTTGCCACGAGACAAAACTATACTTACGTTCCCACGCTTTCTAAAATATCTTAACTAAACATCTGTTATTTGGGAAATTTTTCTCAATCCCTTTATTTACAACCTTTTGAAATCAATACTTACTGCTAAGTACAAAGGTGCAAAAAACAATAAAATAGAAAACTTAAATCTAAAAATGACCATTCCACATTTCTCACTCTTATTCTCGGATATTATATTAACCATCGGATATAAAGTCAGGATTGTGAAATACCATCCGCATCACGTACTCTAGCATTCCACAAACGTGTGATTGTACTCCCTGTACTTTACTGTACTGTACTGTTCCGTACCGTTCCGTACCGTTCCGTACCGTAACGTTCCGTACCGTTGCGTATCGCTCCGTACTGTACTGTTCGGTTTTGTACTATACTCTCGAACCGATACGAGTTCCGCTGTGATCTATAGAGCGTACTTAGACTTTACTTACGTAAAACATTGGCGAGTGTGATAAAACACGAACTTGAATTGTGCTTATTTTAGCTTAAGCTAAAACAGCCCAATGCCTCAGCGTAATTTCAGCAGTCAAATGACCATAAAAACAAAGATCAAAGATTATAATTAGCTTATACTCAGTTAAGTTTTACGTAAGTAAAGTCTGAGCAAAGTCTTCCTAAGCTTTATAGTTCTCATCCTTAGAGACTTAAGTCTAGAGCATTTCAAAGGCCAGAAAAACATGTCTTTACTTCTGGTATTACTGAGTTCTACACTTTTATTAGATATGCCACTTGCCCTTGTAAAAAGTAAAAATATACATAAATAATATTTCGTATCCTCATTGGGTCATGTTGAAGGTAAGTACAAAAATACAGTGAGCCTTTAGGACTAAAGTAATATCTGCTTCGTGTTTCCCCGGCCTTATTCGTTTTCTTCGTCTGTTTCTCAACATCAGCAAGTTAAGCACGCGATCTCTGCTACACTAGGGCAGATGAAGCAGGTCTATTTACATCATACGATTTAAGTATACGACAAATCAGCGACTTACAGATATGGTATTTCTTTTTATTTGAAATTAGTAATTTATTTTTGCCAGCAAAGCTTATTAAATATTGATGTGTAGTTACGGTCTATACTGATACGTATTCTCGACCTTATGTCGTTGTTATTCTTTATCACATCGACGTAAAACATCACAAATCTAAAGATGAATATTTTTCTCAGTACAATATGACACACGTTTATTTGACTCCAATTTGGCTTTGCATTTGATTGCAGATGATCTTGGTATGTTAGTCACGTGGAATCATGTTATCTAGTGTAAAAACTTCTTATTCACGTAGGTCAAAATAATATGGCCTATGTGACACCCATGAATGTTAAAGTGTTATACCATATTTTATAAATCAATACCAATTTGGAAAAGCTAAGCTTAAATGAGAAGATGTGGCAGGAAACTCAATTAAATTCGCAACAAAAGCACTTAGCTTTTCAGCTTTTCAGATCATGTCATCGAGTACTTACTCGATGACATGATCGTCCGTTGGACCTATTCACACACATGACGCATGGACCATCGCTTCCCTGGACCATATTTAGGGATGCTAATAACTTGGACCACGACGCCGCCACAAGCGTGACATGACACATGAGTGACATTTAAGCAAGCATGCAGTAAGCCTGCCATGGAAGGGACCCAATTAGTTATTTTGTTATTAAAATTTCCTGATTTAAAAATTTCCGCTATTGTGATTCCGCTGGTGTTGCAAGAGAGTACGGGCAATGGTGATCACTTTCTATAACGTGATCAGTGGTTTCATTTGTTCCTCTATACTGGTTTGTTCCTCTATATGATGACGGCATAAACAAAAATATTAACAAATACATTACATTGATATCACTATTTTATTTATGCATTAGATACGACACGATATAAGATCGTGTGATGTAAACTTAACCTACATAACAACATTCTAGAGTGGCTTCCTCGAGATCACCGCACGATATCTCAAGTTTAAATTATCTAGAACTTTACGCTAAAGCTTTTTTATTTTAATCCAAAGTCTTTGTATAAAACTTTAGTTAATAGTTTAACAGGGAAAACAAACGTAACAATTTACAGAAGATAAAGTTTAATGCTGGCTAGAGTTAGGTAAATTATGAAACAGTTTGTTTTACACTGAATGACTGTCTGAATCTGCATTTCCGTATATCGGTATTCATTCCCAAATAATTTATTTAACGCTCTTAAATTCAAGCAAACTTGAAGCTTTGTAGCTTATACAAAGTTTATATGCAAGCTGTAACAATACAATCTCTAAAATATAAACAATGAAATGAAATGAAAAGAAGAGAGCATGAAATACGTTAAATTTTAAAGCTCGGCTTGATAATTTTGAAATACGACTTATTACAGAAATAGGTCATAAACGAAATTAAATAATTTCTTAGTACTTTTACTACTTAGTAACTTTTTAATATTAAATATCAAGTATAAGTTATTTTCTGTGAGTGTTTTGATTTAAACATTATGTAGTTGATAATCTGATTATTGCAATTTTATAATAGAGATTCAGGATATGAAATCTGTAGTTTTTAAATTTACAGCTTTATTCAGTTAGATCGACTATCTTAAGTGATCACTGCACAATTAAGGCACTGTTTTAGACCGCTTCTAAGTATCATAGGCAGTAGTACATCTTCGCGATAGATAGGCGAGGGGTGTGCGGTGCAGGGGGAGGGGTATTACTAGTACCGCTAGCTATAGGTATCGCCCAGAATGTTTACTTTATTGCTCAGTAACTGAATGAATCAACGAACCATGGATGCTTACATGTTTTATTCAACTAAGAATATGTCTTGAATATTCTCGAATACTATAGTTACTGACAAGAAATAAAGTATGTTTTAGAAAATGTAAAATGTTTACGCCGGCAACTACCAATCGAATGTTCGGCGTGACCTTTGTAACAATATTTATGAAAGCTTCTTCTTCTTAACTTGCATAATTAATAAGAAAATTATAACAGAAATTAGAAACAGAATTACTTTGTGGAATCAATTACCAGCTGCAGTTTTCCTGAACCGATACGACTTAGGGACTTTCAAAATAAAAGTATACTCCCAATTTTTTTTTATGATAATAAGGGACGAGACGAGCAGGACGTTCAGCTGATGGTAATTGATACGCCATGCCCATTACAATGCAGTGCCGCTCAGGTTTCTCAAACAACCCAAAAAATATGAGCGGCACTAAAATTGCGCTCGTCACCTTGAGACATAAGATGTTAAGCCTCATTTGCCCAGTAATTTCACTAGCTACGGCGCCCTTCAGACTGAAACACAGTAATCCTTACATATTACTGCTTCACGGCAGAAACAGGCGCCGTTGTGGTACCCATAATCTAGCTTGGCTTCCTGTGCAAAGGAGCCTCCCACTGGTAAAAACTTAAAGGCCGGCAATGCATGGCTTGACCCCTGGTGCTTGCAGATGTTTATGAAAGGTTGCTTCATCACTTTCAAACACGTCAGCCTATTGGCTGTTCGCCCCCTCTAATGTAATAAACAGATACAGACTAGAGAGGGAAAGTCGCATGAAAGAGACACGGACGAGTAAAAAAAGAAGGACTCCGAGGCGCGATAGTAGGAAGAGAAGCACCGTTATGCTAGTGTGTGTGCGGTTATGGGGGATACTAGTTGCACAATTTTTTCTCCCTTAAATAATCATACATGGCCACAAATACTTATAAAGTATCATTTTTACACTTTTTCACAACGCACGACGGCATTTTTAAAATATTTTATTGAGACGCAAACTGATCTGTCACAGACGATAACAATTCTCATAATGGCCGCCTTTCGGCCTGTAGTAGTGTAATTGTGTGCGTGGGGCTATGTATTTACACATTAATCGGCTTGTTTTGGCGCTACACTGTTATGTAAGGTGACACTGAGACCTTGTTTTTTTACTAGTCCATGGAAATAGACAGAATTACTTTTCCTTAAGTCACGAACATTTTCAACTTGAACACATTCAATATCCGTATCGTCCTTTTTTCTACTCAGAACGTAATTACATTCCGAGTTGAAAAAACGCATGAGCAACTTCGACCGCACACTGTTTCATCTCCTTTTCTTTCTATGTAGGTTATAAAATATAAAATATTTTTTTCAGGCATACTTCCCTATATATTAAAAAAACAGATAAGCACTTACAGTTTGACAGCAAATCCATTATTTGTTAGTTACAATATTCACTTATACCTATGTTAGTTGCTACCGCTAATCCTTAAGTTCCAAACTACATGTCCCCTCTAGTGCTGACATGATATTCGATCCAAGTACTCCAGATAGAACTGTCTAGCTGATATTACTGGGCAAATGAGACTAACATCTTATGTCTCAAGGTGTCGAGCGCAATTGTAGAGCCGCTCAGAATTTTTGGGTTTTTCAAGAATCCTGAGCGGCAGCGCATTGTAATGGGCAGGGCATATCAATTACCATCAACTGAATGTCCTGTTCGTCTTGTCCCTTATTTTCATTTAAAGAAAATCTCGTATACGTTATAATTTTTTTGTAAGGAAAAGGAGGACAAACAAGCAACAAATTTATCAACACAATTTCTCTGAAGATGGATAGCTTGTTAAACTCAATAATCCGGGCTATGTTTTATTCCACACATTTAGTCCACCACTCATAAACATATTTTAAAAATGTTCTGTGGTCAAAATTAGACCTATCATTTAATTTTTTTAAGTTTGACTTTCTAAGGGTTTATTTGTCAAAGACTATACCTACCTCTATTATGTGTGTGTGTCATTCAAGCAGCTGTAGTGAACTTAATTTTTCTATTAATTAATTTAATGTATTAATAAGGTATTTTGAAAAAAACGGTTTATTCACTTCTCCATATAAACTGTTCACGCATTTTTTTAAAAAGGGATAAGTACAAAGGTTTAAGTATTAATATATAGATCATGTAATAATAAATTGCATTCTAAAATTGAACGAACGGAGGAAATATACTGTGATTGAATAATACATAAATTAATATTTATAATAATATGAGGGAGCACCCACGGCTACGTTCATATACATTTATTTGACAAGGTTATCTGACAGTTGAACTGGACAATTTTTTTCACCATTTCATAGATTTCATTTTATAATACGGAACAATCATCGGTAAGTCTTATTTACCAAAACTTCTGTTTATTTAAATAAAATATACGGCGATCATATTTATAAATTCTTAATCTGTTCGTATTGGTGTTTCTTTGCACACTATTGCTGCAGACGTCATTAAATATTCGGAAGGTAACAAACGTACGTTTACATAGGTGACAGTCGCCCCGCAATTGATAAAAATTGTGACATTTGTAGTATCTTCTTATTTATATGACGGGGCGAAACCGTTCGTATGGCCAGGATCCTCGTGGTCGTCCATTTTTGTGGGCGTTAATAATGACAGCAAGTAAAACACAGTTTTATAAACACACTGTATCATTATTAGCAACTAACGCTACAATCGTAATGATAGGTACACATCCCAAAGCCTTATGATTATGTTATAAGAACGTGGCGTTCCCAGCATGCGAGAGCAACACAACCGCCTCGCTCGATAGTTCTTCCCTAACTGCTGCTCGGTGCTCGGCACCCGCTCTCTCCACTGTGCGAGAGTCCCGCACTCGCACCGCACACCGATTACACCCGAGCAAAGATGAATACCGAATCATCTTCGCACTCGTTTCTTCTGCACTACGTTCTTGACTGAAACATATTTATCTATGAAGAAAATAAATTGAGATTTTTTTGAGTATACATTAATGACTATTTTTGATATAAGAGGGCGCCCGCGACTACGCCTAAGTAGAATTCGTTGACGAATGACGATGAATTTAGTTTAAAGTGATTGAGCGAGAAACTGTAATCAAATCGTATATTTCTATTATATTAAAATACCCCACGCAACCATAAAAATCAAAGCATCTCGAGAATGCATTCAATAAACAAGAAAAAGAGGCTTTTTAACGTCGTGAATAGGTATAATGTATTACGCGTTACTTCCGGCCCTCGTATTTGGTAAGCTTTTAGGGAAACAAAAGGCATGTAATTTATGTACAGTGAACATAATACATTAACTTCTTCAAATCAAATCTGGAGTAAAGATTTCCGAGTGAGGAAAATTGTTAGAGAAGAAATAATTTTATGAACGAATAATTAGAACTTGGATTTCAAGCAACTGTTTAGTGGTTTTATGCTCAACTGCGAATGATGTTTATTCAAATCCAGGTTGTTATTTCTCTAATGCAAAATTTCAATTGATCAATTTTGATTGGTGGTTGATGTACTTTGAGAGCCACTTTTACACTTCCTAGCATATAAAATATATATATTTTGTTTGATTGAGTTTCCATGGCAGGTTTCGTCATTCTCGTTTTATTTATTTTTTAAAGCTACATGGGGCGGATCGATCCCTTTCCTTAAAAAAACATTGCGTGCGTACAAAGTACACATGTCAGAAGTGAAACCTGCATGGTGCATGAACCTCTGAACTGCATATGAATTCCTGATACGTGTTGCTAGGATGACACATGATTTCAACCGCTATGAAAGACATTTCTACCACCACTAATATATATAATAATATGTTCTCCTGGTGTCTATGTAGTAATACGTCGTGCGCTTGGAGTCAAAATATATTAAGGTATACTCGCGCCATACTTAAGACAATCTCTTCTTTAACTATGATCGCCTGGTACCAAAACATTATATAATGCTTATATTATCTCATTATCTCCCATGTTAAATATTATGAATTGATGTGACTGCTCTTTTGACTGTCGCTTTTTTGTTCGCTCCATCGACTTTCAAATCACAACGATGATAAAGAAGTTTTCACTTCAATAGTATGCATATTTCTGTCTCATTCTTTGCCGGCTTCATCCTACACATTTTTGTATTTGTGTCTCTTACCTGTCGCTTTTTCCGTTGCATCCGGTTTGAAATCACAACTATTCTAAAGAATGTTCACTTCAAAAATGTCTTGTAAAGCGATGGCTGGTCCATGCGTAATGCTTGTGAACAGGGTTACTGGTCGGTCCTCTCATAGCAAACTCTGCTTTTGTTGGTTATATAAAGTTTAACGATACCTATTTCGTATATTCTCTAATTATTTAACGTCCTGCTCGTCTCGTCCCTTATTGTCATAAAAATGTGGGTATAATGTTTAATTATACGTTTTTTATTCAGTTGTAGATGTATACGGAACTTATAACACTTGTGACGTTTTTATTGATTACTTTTTTTTTAAAAAAAAGGCCAAATTTTAAGTTTTTGTTTTGCATTACTTTACATAAATCTTATTAATGTTGTTTCGGTATTTAGTAACTGCGTATTTTGAACATAATTTTTAATTTAACTATGACATTTATAATAATTTTTCTTAATAATGATATGATCGCTCTTATTTTTAACTTTATGATGCAATTAATTTAATTTAACTTTATTTCATGATGTAATCAATTTTGTTTTATGATAATTATTATGATTTGATTATAATATCTATATATGTCAAATATTTGTATGCTCAATAACGGGCACGACTTGGAGAGCTAAAATGTATTTAAATAATGTATCTATAATGTATTACCCTAGTCAACAAATAAAGATCTTACTTACTTACTTACTTGTATAATGCCAAAGCTGTTAATGCACTAAATATTCTTGCCACCTTCTCCCATTTATGCACAACTTTCCAAAATGGTGGTAAAATATACAAATTTGATGTTTAAGGTGTACTTTTCTAGAATAAGTAAATGATATTGATTGATCGAAATTTTTTCCAATTATATACAAGAATAAAGCGTTATGACGAATGGATATACAAGACATTAGATAAATATTATTAACAAAAAAAAATACCTTCCATTTCCTACGTTATTAAAATTGCAAAATTAAGAAATGTTCTTTTGAGTTAATTGCAAACATTTAACATTTTAATTTAAATTTAAACAATTTAGCTTTGAATTGCAATTATTATGACATTTAAAGTGATTTTTTTATTTAAATTAATATCATATAAAATCCATCACTAAATCTATTGAGATAAAATTTGGCATGGAGATAGCTTAAGACTTTTGTAACGAAATAGGATAGTTACTATCCCAGAACAAATGATCCCTTGGGACGAATGTTTGTACGAAATATCATAATATATTTCTCAAGGAATCGATACAAAACCAGTTAATTATACTTTTTATTAGATATAAAGTACATTTCATCATGTTTGACCAATGAAGTGAAACATAATTAATTGATTTGTATGCCATACCATAATATTATGGTCTGGGGAGTCTTTATGTTTATTGACAAAGTTTTATAAGTTACGGTACTGAGGGAGCGTTATACCAAATTAAATGCGGACAATGTCACGGGCAGAAGTTAGTAAAACAAAAATCTTGTTACAGAGTATCCTTTAATCTTGACCTCACAGTTTGTACTGCCTCTCCATGACATGAGTAAGTAAACGGTACAGAGACTAAGCTTCATACAACCACGCGAAGTGTTTGCACTACTACAATGATCCGGGGCATGTGTGAGTGTCCGCTGGTCGCTTGTTGCGTACGTGGCGAAACTGGACATAACCGGTTGACGATCGCATAGACAGTTGACAATCTCAGGGTTAGCACACGTATTGTTTTATTAATTGACTCCTGACTTGCACTTAATAACTTATAAAGTTTTACAGTGAAAAAAGTTTTTTTGGAATTGAATTGAATTGCAAGCCTGAATATTTTAACATAAAAAGTGAAATTACATTATTAACATGGTTGTTTACTGTACTGTATGCATGAATTATATGAGATAAAAAAGTATCATATTATTATTAACTATCCCAAAAACTACAATAGCTAAGTAAATATTTAATAATATTTATATTTGTATGATCCTTTTGGTTATGGGAAGAGAGTACATCACGGTATGTTTTCACCATTTTATTATTATGTGCAAGGTTGTACTTAGCATTTGTTTATGGGTTGGTTGGTATATAACTATGTAGATATTTGTTTAAATTCAAATATTGCAAGTAACGTTTATAACACTTCCTGATATTGTCTGATTGAGCTAAACGTTTTTGTGGCAATGCAATAGTTATAATATTGTACATAATCTGAACGCTTTAGTTAGGATTATCTCTTCAATATATATGTACCTACTAGCTCACCCGACAGACGTTCTTCTGTACATAATAAGTAAATTACTATTTTTTATTAATTTGTCAATAATATTTCATAACATCAAGAATTATTTCGTAAAAATATGCTCCGGCCTGTTGTTATAATGAAATTGTTTCACAGCAGAACTGTCAAACCGTGCGTCAATAAATTCTCTCAAAGAAAATATGTCCATAAAAAACAAATATTGAAAATAAAAATAATTATGAGTCCCAAATTGAAATAAAAACTATCCTATCTCTCAAGTTGGAGCAAACTGCACTCCATGAAGTAATTCCCATTTAAATCCGTTCATTAGTTTAGGAGTCCATTGAGGACAAACATTGTGACACGAGATTTATATATATTAAGATATATCAACTCTTCAGTGGTTAGTAGCACGGTTACGAAATTTTGTAAGTTTAGTTTTGGTATCTAACCACGACGATTGTCACCTTACGAGGGAACTCCTTATTAGTTAGTAGGAAGGACGCGAAACATCGAATGTAAAATAATAATATTTAGTGTTAATTCCGCCAATCTTCACAAAAAATCACCTCGACACGTGTTTTGCCTCTACACGAGGCATCTTCATGTTGTCATTTCCGAAAGCTGGAACGACACATCTATTAATTTTCAAGATCTTCACTATGAACTGCAGATAGGACTGTCTCCTTACTAGGAAACTCCTCAATGGCTAGTAAACATGAAAATAAAACTTTTAAATTACATTCGTGAAAACTTAAGTTCAAAAAGCATTTTTAATGCTAGGTTATCATCAATATATGGCTCTTATTTCTTACTTTCTTTTGGTATGTCCGTAAATTAAACATATATTTAAAAATTGATGTCTTTCAAATACCTAAACTAAACGGTTAGATATAATTTATATGTATACATATATAGATTTTTATAATGTTAATGCGGACACTTTTAACTGTAACTTTTGTTGAAAACTTGTATCTAGTGTTATTTAATATCGATGATCAAACTTAATAAAAAGGCTAATAAAATTGCTTTGTTTAATTTCTCCTAACTTTAAGAGACAACCTTTCCAAAATAGGTAACACTTTTATCCGCTCTTAAAATGTTTAGTCTCTGTACCGTTTATTTATCCATATGGCTCCTGATACTATCATCGTAGCCATCACTTCTCTTGTCTCAACTCTGTGACGCTTAATTACTATTTCAATAGGTCATATATGACTTATACAATAATATTAGGTGATAACCTAATATTATTATACCTGACCTAATATTGTTCCAATATTACAATTCTACATTTATTTTACATTAATTTCCTCGTAAACCTTTAAGAGTTTTATACTGAACACAATTTTTCTCAATCTAACTGACATTAATGAAATTTGCGATTTTTAATGAGGAAACTAACGCAGGGGGACTTTTGTATTTGCCTTGAACCGCAACTCCAACGTAATAGACTGTTTCTAACTACTCTCTGTTGTTGAATTTTGTTTGATATTCGCGGATATTGACTAACGAACTTTCAATACGTTGTACATTACTATCGTTTCACCGCACATTATTGAAATTTACTCAAACAGTAATTTAGAAATTGTAAGCTACATTGAATGCAACAATAGCACTGAATGATCAATTGCTCATTATACCAACTCCAATAAAGCCGGTACGATCTACTTCGGCCCCATTATTGCAATATCGTTCGCTACTACGTAATCGGTACAGTTGTTCCGCCTAAAGTTTTCATATTAAACTCCAGGTAGGTGCTGTTGCTAAAGCAATCAACCCTGTATGTCAAGTAGATAAAGACTCAAATGAATAAACTGTTGTTTTTTAAATTGATGACTTATTATTAGATATGTAAAATTAAAAACAACTAGAAACACATAAGATATGGAATTTATATGATTATCTAGAAGACAGAGCGTGATCTATTTTTTTATATTATGAAATAAAATTCAGTTTATTGATGGCATCTCTTATTTGTTGAAGCCATCTGGTTAATTCAACTTGTTAATTAGACGGCATTTCGTGAAATGACCGAAAGTCAGCTAACTGTCATTTTACTTCATATTTTTATTTTTAAGGAAGAGGACCTGATGTTAAGTGATCATCGCACAACCGAATCTTTTGCAACACCAAATGAATCAAAGAAGCTTGTAAGGTTGGTTGTAAGCGGAAAAAACTTCCTTGAACACTGTGGAGGAACATATTATACAGGTATGTAGTTAAAAGCCACTTAGCCATTTCGATAATGGGATAATTTGCGTGTGATAATGAAGTTTTTTTAGTACGGTTTGGTATATATAATAATTGGTCGAAAGATAGAATTTTAAATAAAACGTTCAGCATATGCATGCAATAAGATATGGAAAAAAATACGACCACGATTGATAAAACTTTCCCAATCAACTAGTAATTTATTCATTATTTTTATTCTTATTACCTACCTTTACCTTATTACCTTGTTATGTACCTGTTTAGAATAATCAACTTGGAAATAATAAAAAAGTGGAAATTTTGAAATTTTTACGGCCTTACAAATAGACCTGAGAATGAACCTAAAATATCCTAAATGTTGACTATATCGCTGACAAAACTTTCAATACAATGATAATTCTGAAAGTTTCCCTTAAATTTTCCGAATATGAAGCAGCCTTGCAAATAAACGTGGGAAACGATATCCGTCCGAAAAAACCAATCATAAGCAAAATGTCTATTCGTAAGCATTTTGCAAACATAAATATTCTTGGTTCATACTTTATACAAAGTATATATTTTGTAAGACCGTACATATATGTTTAGTTGAGTTATTGTTTGTAAATCTAATAAAATAAAAAAAATAAAATATACTGTCTTGTAAGACGTTAGTGACAAATTTAAAAAAATTACAATTTGAGTACAATTTGTTGCGTATCACGATATAAAAAGTTTTCGAAAAAAATCAACGCAATCTTATTGCTAAATAATTTAACATTACAAAGTGGGAATAAGAATGTTTCACGCAAGTTCATCACAGGGGAAAATAACAGGCCGGGAGCTGCGGGGAATTGGATTTGTATTGTATAAGAGATTTGTTAATATTTACTTTCATAAAATCTAACTCAGTATGAGATTCTTGTTGGGTAATATGCTTTTGAAATAGTACTAATAATAATGAACACCAATATTTAATGATAGTGATTATCAGAATATATTCTTCATTGAATGAAAAATGTTAATGGGTATGCGAAATCGCTTGAACTTTATCACAATAAGATCTCTGAATATATAAATACACTGGTCCTTGTTTCATTTCAAAATTCCAATTAGTTTAGATTTTACACACATCGAAAGTTCACATAAATATTTATTTGCCGCGCGGGCGCGAAGTCGCTGTGTGACGTCAGAGGTCAACACTCACTCCTTTACTCTTACACTCCACTGGTCAATACTCCTACTTTATTTCCTTGTTTCGTGGTTGTACTTTTATATTACGGCACAACACATGACTCTTATATTTAAATTAAACATTTCAAATAATGTTTCCAAGTGATTTGTACCGGAGCGCACAAAGCACAACGCGAGTGTTGACTTATGACGTCACACGTAGTGAGTACCATTTCCATATCTCGGAAACGAATTGAAGTATCGAAATATTTTTGGAACATATTTTTATAATTTCTATAGAGAATACGAAAACCTTAAAATCAGAATGAGTGATCATTCTTCCAAATAAGGGAGTCTCATTTGACTTGCATGAGTAACGAATGAAAGGAAAGACTTGATATTTGGTAATCTGTGGCCATTCTTTTTTTCAGTGTCAATGTTAGACGCGGAGATGTATTTCTTAAGGCAGTGTATTTAAATAGTAACTTATCAACAACGTTATAATGTATTTATAAAGTAAATAATGGTTTTGTAAAGAGTGGGAATAATGCTGTTATTACGGTGAGTATAACATATTGGTACATAACTGGCGACGATCGAACCGGCGGCCCCGTGGTAAGAGTCAACGGCTTTTTCTATCGCGCAAACGATGCTTAGTAAGCAATAATCGCGATAAAAAAAATTCCATTTGCTTACAAACCAAAGCAAATAAGTAAAATTACAAACGTACTAATCGAGTAGTATCCAGATATTTCTGAAAGTAAATTAATTAATATACTCTTTTTTTATATAAGAGGGGACAAACGGGCACCTCTTATCCATTCTCACGTGATGGGAAGTGATGAGGGATTCACGCAAAGCCAGGGGCTAAGAAATGTGTGGTAATGTCCTTTATATTGGGAGTATACCCTAAGCTTGATGGTTCTTAAGGCGTTCGGTTTGAAAACTGCAGCCGGTGATTCCGCAAAGTTGCTCTGTGAGGCAAGAAGTTCCTCGCAAAACGTGCGGTTGAAGAATGCTAGACGTCAACATGACGCGGGTAAAATTTCGCATATTGATGTAATGTCCAGTGGTGGAATTCAGCTGCTGAACAACCAGAACAACTGAGCACTTCTCATGATCTAATATGCAGTAGAAGATATAAAGCCTTATTTATAAGAGATATTGACATTATATATAACCTTTTTAATTGGGATTATACGGGTTTTGTTCAAGGAAAATTAAGAAATATGAACATTATTGTGACCACACAAAAACACATAAATTATACACAGTAATTAATACACTCTGTATATGCTGCAGAGTGAGCTTCATAGCTGATTTTCAGTGGAGTCCATGGTGACAGCTCGCGAGATAATTAAATATAATATACAATCAATACAACCCACGAATACGTATGACATTTGGTATACAGACTAGGGAACCCTAAATACCACTAACACATCTGAAAGTTGATACTCATCTATTCAATCTTGTTCACTGCTCGGAAATACGTAGTTACGTATGAGTAGGAAATTGGTATTTGGTAATCGGACATCTTAATCTTCTACATATACATACATAAAATTCTCTCGTCGCAATGTTATCAGCATACTCTTTCGAAACGGTTTGATCAATTTTTAATGAATTTTTTATGTATACTAGCTCACCCGACAGATGTTTTTCTGTAGATAATAAAAAAAATACTGTTTTATAGGAATTTGCCAATAATATTTCAAAACATCAAGAATCATGTCGTAAGAAGTGTTCCCTGTTGTTATAATGAAATTGTTTCACAGTAGAACTGTCAAACCGTGCGTCACTAAATTCTCTCATAGAAAATATGTCCATAAAAAACAAATATTGCAAATAAAAAAATTATGGGTCCTAAATCGAAATAAAAGCTATCCTATCTCTCAAGTTGGACTAAGCTGCACTCCATGAAGTAATCCCCATTAAAATCCGTTCATTAATTTAGGATTCCATCGCGGACAAACAACGTGGCACGTAATTTATAATATTGTAGGTCTGAGAATAGTTCGTAATTTTTGTTAAAATTTATACGGCGATACAACGTATTATATATATGATATAGACTGTTATATATATATATATATATATATATATATATATATATTATAGTTGTCCCCTAAAGAGTCGCATCCCAAATTTCTGCCTATGTTTCTGTCCCACTAGACAGACTAATCATGAGATCGTTACCTTTAAAACTATCATCTGGCTTTCATTAAGAGTGTTTTCAATGACTACATACTATTAGCTAGTAAATGAAACAGAATATAACATAAAATGTATTGTTATGGATATTATAATGTATTCTCACTACACAATATTCTCTTAGCAAACTCCATTATTGCATAGTTTTAATATCACAGAACTTTAATACAATAATTTCTATTTAATCCTTTGTTTCAAACTTACAATAACATTCGTAACGCATTGTTCTCTGTATGTTTCATATACCTCTATCACAGTAGGTACATTTGTCTACTGTACCTATATCATAGTTAGAAATACGGTTCCTTGTCTTTAATAATTAATAATTAAATATTAAGTTTGTGTCTTTTATTATGAAAAACAGAGAAAAGACGAGCGATACTTCACGTGATCGTAAATGATATTCCCGTTTCGATGCAGTGTCGTTCAGGATTCTTAATTGAACCCAAAATCCCAAACACCAAGCGGAATCGCAACTGTGCTCGTCACTTTATTATGCTTAGGTACTTAATACTGTTTGGCGGCAGAAATAGGCACCGCTGTAATACCCACGTACACTGTGCATAGAAATCTCCTACAAGGAAGTAGATAATCCCTTATTGCTGAATAAATGAATTTTAACAGCGGCTATGTTCAACTTGAAAATAATCCCACTTTCGTTCTCTGTTAGAACCTTGGTAAAGATATTTCTACTTATTGTTAAAATAACAGTTTTGTGGAGCGGTCTTCAATGCATAGTATGATATAAAGTCGCTTCCCACTGTCTGTCCTTATGTATTCTTAGATCTTTAAAACTTCGCATGGATCTTGAAGCAGTTTGAAGAGGAAGGTTTGTATGTATAATACAGTAGAGAAACACTGGTAATTTCAGAGATTGTGATGTTGTCAATACACAAGTTTCGCGCTTGCATTGCAAACGCTGACTGAACCCTACGAGATAGATCAAAAAAAATGTACTACAGTATTGTACATCTCACATTTTACGAGAAATAATGGCTTATTTATGATGTGATTTTAAGCTCGGCAATTACATTATATTTATTTATTTTTTACTATTAACTTGTGACAGAACAAAAAGTCTGTCCGAGCAGCTAGTGGTTTATAAAGTGAAACCAATTATGTTTCTGCATTTACTATGTAAAGATGCCGAAGAGGAGGACAAACGCTCGTTTTTCCTCTGGGGACTCTCCTGGAGGACCATAAAAGGAGGTCAAGAAAAGGGTCAGATGAGGTTATGTGATCATCGCCCACAATCAATTGCAACACCAGAGAAATCACAGGAGCGTTGCCGGCCCTTAAGGAAGGTGTACGCGCTGTTCTTGAAGGTACCTATGTCGTATCGTCCCAAAAACACCGCACAAGGAAGCTCATTCCACAGCTTTGTGGTACGTGGAAGAAAGCTCCTTGAAAACCGCACTGTGGAGGACCGCCACACATTCAGATGGTGGGGATGATATCCTAACTTGTGGGGTGTCGTGCGAAGATGAAATTTGGCGGCAGGAATCAGGTGAAACAGCTCTTCGGAACACTCCCCATGAGAAATGCGGTAGAGGACACACAATGAAGCGATGTCTCTACGCAACGCCAAGTGATCCAGCCGTTCACAGAGCACTGGACACAACAATTCGAGCAGCTCTGCGTTGCACACGGTCACATGGTTCGAGCTGATACTGGGGTACTGATACAGACCAGGGACGACAGCAATACTCCATATGCGGCCGGTTACCTTGTTGCACTACACTACCATATACTATAACACTTACTACAAAACCATGATGATAAAATATTATATTGTGGCAGCTAAGCAGCTCCAACATGAAACCAAACTAATTTTGAAAACTTCGATCGTATATTAACTTACTATAAACCTGGCTGAGAAGTTTTCAACTTGATTGTTAGAGCCTAAGATGTTACAAACTTTGTTATTCGATTTTCTTTTCAGCCGACTTTCTTATTCTTGAGGGTCTCAATTCGCCTTTTCGTAATTTTGGAATCCAAAATGGCAGCTGCGCAAAATTATCAATGCAACGATATGGATATGGTTACCAAGGTTATCGAGGGTGCTATTAACGAAGTTAGGATGTTTATTTAAAACTACGGATTCTACGTTAAGGTTTAAAGAATGTGGATATTATTTATTTCTAGCGTTTGGGCACAGGTTAACTAGAACACAGATTCCCATTGTACTGTGCATTCTTTATATATCACTTAATGTCACATGGTTAATGTCACTGCCGACGTCATAAAAGAGACCATTATTGTTATCACATATTTAATTCAAACTAGATATCAAGACACTACAGATATAGTTTCCAATTTACTTGGGTTGCTAGAGAATGAATGTGAGCATGCGAATGGCCGCCCCAACAACTCTCTCTACCTCTAAACTCCAACCCTAACAATATAATAATAATAATAATCAAATATTTTATTTGCAGCTAAAAAATGTATAATTAACAAGAGTAAACTTATTAAGCTGTAATATATATATATATTACAGCTTAAAATTAAAATGAAACTCAAACATAACAGAAATAAAAGAAACTCAAACATTAGCTGCAAATAGGCACAAGCTCGGCATATGCTGACACACATCATGTATGTCCAGCGCCGATCTTCCGCTTGAGCCATTCTGTGACCTTGAAGCTGTCCCAATACGTATGTACGCTATGATTTTTATAATTTTTAAATTTGTTGTGAATTATATGTTTTGATTTGCACTTTCTCGGTGTAACCAGTATCGAACCGATGGTTGCTTGCTCTGTGGTACTCAAGCGTCCTCAAGCGTCAACCAACTGTCACCTATACACTGTCAACTGTCAAAATAATTACAGGACTTCTAGACCCACACTGTATCAACAAACAATTGTAAACTTATATTTAAGTTATTCATTTTATATTGTGCATAAGACTTACAATTTTGAACTAAAAAATACCTACGACATTATTTTATAGTGTAATACAATCAAAACCAAAATGATAATAAAAATACTAGCACCATACTAAGAATAAGTAACCTACTAGATAAATATATTATTAAAATGAACTGCGATTAGAGATAGACGAAAATAGCTAATTAGTTCGGTTGCCAATCGATTCACTTATTAATTTAAGAGGGAAGATATGGTATAGGGTATTAGGGTAGTACTAAAGAGACAAGATCAATCTGAATCTAACCTATATTACACTCATATCTTGAGCCAAGTTCTCTTGTGGTCTTTGCTCCTGTAAAAGAAATTGTCTTAATTTCGTTTTAAATAAGGGTAGACTTTTTAAATTTCTAATAGGCGGTGGGATGTTATTCCAACATTTGGATGCCGAGTAACGAAAGCTCCCTCTAAATGACGCCGATCGATGCTTCTCAATAACCATCTGAACAGAACACTGCCGTGACCCACAGGACCTAAGACTAGTTCTTGATAGTTTGTGATAAAGGTATTTTGGCTTCTCGAACTTCAATACACCAAAAAGGAGACAAGCTAAATGAAGTTTTCGCCGATGTTTAATTTTTAACATTGAATGCTCATTCAAGAAAGGGGTGACATGGTCTCAATGTTTTATATTGAAACAAATAAAAATATGGATATCGTTACTAAAGTTGGAGGAGAACATTAACAAAAGGGAGAGAATCATTTCGCCAGTAACATCTGTTAAATATATTACATAGTATTTGAAGACGGCGTCTAAAGTTTTTTTTATACCATATGCATAGGTCCACACTAAAAGTTTTGCGTAACTAAAAAAAACAACATGTTTTAACCAAAATAATATGTTTATTGCTTTTCAAAAAACTCTCCTCAAAACAGACCAAAAGGCATGTATTCTACGTGCTGATTGAACGGTATCACTGCCTCTTCGGAACTGGTTAAAGTGAAACCTCTCATCAAATCTTTGATTTTGAGGAAAATACAGAAATAACAGAGTGCTAGGTTGGGCAGGATGGGTGACGAGTTGTACTTTTTCGGAAGCTAAAAATGATTTAGTTTTGTTGGCCGTGTGTGAAGAAGCGTTGTCATGATGTAGGAGAACGCGGCTTTTTGGTCGTCTTTCGCGAACTTTTTTTAACACCCTGGGTAAACAAATTACCACTCTTTTGATCTTTAAGTGGAATTGTCCAGATGGATTGTTCTGTTGGCCTGTCCTCATTTTCAAAACCCCATTCACAAGATTGCTGTTTTTTTCGGGTTCAAAACAATAAATCCACTTTTCGTCTCCTG
The DNA here is from genome assembly GCF_905404315.1 of Leptidea sinapis. Taxonomy (NCBI): domain Eukaryota; kingdom Metazoa; phylum Arthropoda; class Insecta; order Lepidoptera; family Pieridae; genus Leptidea; species Leptidea sinapis. The sequence continues at coordinate 4,265,414 of NC_066280.1, forward strand.
TGACGATGTCTTAAACAGCATTAGAATGTCCGTGATCGTACCTGTTTATCATCTGTGAATACCATTCCACGCAAGCCCGCTTCTGCTCCGCTGTCAGTTCATGGGGGATCCAACGACAACAAAGTTTCCAACTTTCAATTCTTCTTGTAAAATTTTCTGAACTTAGCTCATACCTATCCCCAAGGTAATCCGCGCGTTTTCTTCAATTAGCCGCTTAACAGTAGCCACATTATTTTCGTTGACGGCAGTTGAAGGCCGCCCTTCACAAAATTGGTCATGTAAGAAAAACCCAACCTCGCTCAAATTTAGCAAACCATCGCCTCAAGTGCTTCTCTCCCAAAAGCATTTTGAAGACGAGCAGCACAGTCTTGCTGAAAGAGAGAATTTTTAAAATCATAAAAAATCATCGCTCTTAAATCATTTTCGACTTAATTCCATTTTCGTTGCATACGTAGAACTTTGATGTGTGATAAAAAATAATTGACAATGATTTCCCGCCAATTTTCTTTTTATTTCTAAGAAGGTTGCAACGTTTCAAAAAATATAACATTCGAAATTCAAATAGGTCCGATTAGCTAGAAGTGCAAAACCTTTAGTGTGCCCCATGTAACTTGCCAGAATATTTAGGATAGAATGGTCATGGTTGCTTAAACAGAGTACAAGACACAATTTCTATTTCATTCTTGGGCTGTTCTTGCTAATTGCTTTTCTTATACTCTCTCCCTATTTTTACGAGAGTTGGTTAAAATACACACAAACTTTCTCGTTTGGGTGGTAGATAGCTTACGTGATAGTTAACTAGTAACTTACTTATTTATATATAACTAGCTGATGCCCACGACTTTGTCCGCGTAGATAAAGAGTTTTTAAAAATAATAAGCAAGTTTTGAATTGAAGATTATCTCATGTCCTATTCCAGTTCCGGTTCCCGTTTTGGGATAAAATGTATATCTTTTCCCAAGCTCTACTCTAACGCTGTACCAAATTTCATCAAAATCGGTTCTGTAGCTCCGGCCGGCGTAAAAGCGTACCAAACAAACTTACATTCACAACTATAATATTTGTATACGTACGGCACGCTATGATGGCCGTTTTGACGTTTGTCCGCTCATGAAGTTTCGTATCAATTAATAATTACAGTGAAGGAGCAAATTACTTTTCTTTATTGTCAATAGTGACGTGCAGTTAGTCACAAAAATTTATCGAATGTATAATTTTAGGACACAAAATTTATTTATTACATTGATTTCTAGACTAGACTTAGGGAACCGCGAACATTTATTTTTTTTTTTTTTTAGATTCTAATTATTGGTGTACTTATTTACCACAAAACACGGCAATTGCTTTTCAATATTCAAAATTTTAAAAAATGAAATCTAATACGATCGTCACATATTGTCGCTGGCCCGCACAACTACAACCTCCGGCAAACTCGCGTCAATGCTCAATGCAATAGAAAGCAGTTCCGACTTGACGTTACTTCGAAATGTACAAATTATGAGTGCACTGCGATTGTGATATAGTTTTGACCTGACTTTGGATTTCGGATATTGATACTGCATTACTGTTGACCCTTGCTCGTTAATTTGGACTCTGTTTACGCCTTTTGTTGTGGATTTAATCTATATGGGCGAACGTACGCAGAGAACTGTTCTAAACAGTCAGACACGTGAGTTCGTTATACGCCTTTGTAACTATTTCGATCGTGAATCTCAAAATTGAGGGCCAATTTTACCTATAACGTCAGTGGTTGAATGCATGCAATGCGCTTAATATTGGACGACGAATAACTTAACAAAAATATGGCGCGACTGGCACAGTAGAAAATAAACTTCACACTCGGTGCTCTAACCAACTGAGCTAATCGTTCGTTTGGTTAGAGCGGTCCTGGGTTAAAATCCCGCATAGTTCATAAAATTTTGTTTTTCAGATTTTATTTGTGTATTAATACTAGAAGTGAGGGTTATCACTTTAAAAACATAACATATTGCTTAAATTTCACACACCAAAAAAGAGAAAACGAACAAAATCAGTCGTAGGTCCGATGCCATCCGAAGACATGTGTACGGCTACTATTTACGGAAGGAGTATCCAACAAGAAAAAAGTTAGTGCAATCACTAAAGGAAGCTGGATTATTCGTCGGTGGGGAAAATTCTTTAACGAAGAATTTGAAGTCCGTTGGATTTCGATACAAAAAATGTAACAAACGCAAAATATTGATGGAAAGATTTGATATCGTGATGGCAAGATATAGCTTTTTACGGCAAGTGAAAGAAATTGAAAATTGGCAAAATGTTGTGTTTTTGGATGAAACATGGCTTAATGCTAACCATACTATAAACCGTTCTTGGACCGATGACACTGCAGCATCTACGTCCAAAGTTCCTGTTGGAAAAGGATTGTGAGTTATAATTTGTCACGCCGGAACCACCAACGGGTTTGTCGAAGATTCTCTCTTAGCTTTTGCGTCAAAAACCACTGGAGACTATCATGAAGAAATGAATGGAGAAAAAAGCCACCTACCCAATCCCAAAAGAAAGCTGACATCGTAGCATGGCTTCAAAAAAATGGCGTAGGTGCAAACATCAACCTTGACGAAATAGCGTTAGAACATGGGCACAGTTATACGGTTACCGCCTTACCATTGTGAATGTAATACAATTGAGTTGATGTGGGCTCAAATTAAGGGATATGCTGCAAGACGCAATACAGAACTCCCATTAACCACAACAAAAATTCAAAAAAGGAGACTGGGAAAAGGTTCTGAATAGAACTGTTAAATTAATAAGGGAATTTTATGAAAGAGATGTGAAAATAGATAATATTTTAGAAAACGAACTTATAATTAATGTATAGCAGTGACGAATACGAGTGAAAATAGCAGTATGGAGGAATCTGATTAAATCTGGCCTTTTGTTACACCTTTTTTTGGTCTCTTTTTGTATTCATATGTTTCTTATGTGCATATAAAGTATGTATATTCATTTTCATTCCAATATTCAGTTCGTTCAAATATATTAAGTAAACATTTATATTTTTGTTTTATTAAACATTTTTAATCAGGTACTATTTGCAACAAAAACTAATAGATTAGATTATATTTTTTTCGAGAATAAATAGACATTTCACATCTCTATTATAATATGTCAAAACGGCCTTCATAGCGTGCCGCTAGTATAGTAGTTGCCGTTGCATTCGCAACTAAAGGTTTTATTTCAAAAATATTTAAGTAGGGATAAAAGAGAGAGTTGTCATACTGAAACATGCAGGGCAAGCCTGTCAGCTATTAAGTTGGCATAGCGACATCCCATTCTGTCCGGACGCACGCCAATAAAGGGAAGATATTAGTAGGATGTAAGGATAATTACGTTATTTATATTATTTCTTAAAAATAACGTAATAGTTAACTAGTAACTTGTAAGTGACTAGTTAACTATTACGTTATTTTATTTTAATATGTATATTTATTTATAATATTCATATTAAAGTTTAAAAAGAAGTTTTTATATGAAAAATAAGTCTATTTACTAAAATTTAATTATTTGTGAATAAAAGAAAAGCTGCCTTAAAACACTTCTAGATAATATAACAAGTGTAAATACTAATCGTTCTAAGAATTCATACACATGCTTCCAAGCAATTGCGCCTTGTATTCCGATTGTCCAATGAATTGGAAACATTCACGAAATACGGGCACTCCAGAATAATTTACACAACACAAGTTACATAAAAACGTCTTGTATTTACGATATTGGTATTCATTTATTAACTTTTGGCAAGATCTCAGTTCGATAGAATATATAAATGTTAACTGTACACAGAAAAGAAAATATAGTGATAAGATTATATTCATTTATTTTTATTTAGTATTTCCTTTGATTTAGGCGAGTGTTACACATTAATTTATATAAAATAGTTTCAGGACCTCCTGTAATAGTGAGTTAAATAAATAATAATAATAATGTAACCTTTACGCAAAAACCTAATGTAAATAAAAACTTACGGCACGCTGGGAGTGTCGGCGGAAGTGAAAGGTTGAACGTTGTGCATTTTTTTAATGTTTAGGGAATAATTTCGAACGAATAGCTTTATGTATCAGTATAGAAGTAGTAGAATTTATGTGGTTAAATAAAATATTCATTTATGACCTATCGTACAAAAAAAATACACTTCAGTACTACAATTATTTTACTTTAAAAAGTTAATCTTTTAGAAAAACCAACTTTCATCCATAATTTCAACGAATGACTTACGAATTTTCGATCAGGTCACGTCTCCTGACGCGTGTTTTAATTTTTATACCCATCCCAAGAAAAGTGCCCAACGCCGCCAATGAAGTGTTCACTTCAAAATTAAAAAAAAATAACTGTCTTTAAAAAAAGATTCCAAAATAATAGATAAAATATGCACTAAAAAAAATGTGAGCCGTCACGGGACGCCTGGCTGATGTGAAACATCGACATTATTTTGTAAAAGTAATATGCAGCAAAGAACATATTGTGATAGGAACTAAATATGTCATAATGATAAAATAAAATATTACGTTTTTTTTCCAGATAACGATGACTATTTATTGAGTAAACATTTATTTTCATTAAATACAAAAATTTACGAATTTATTTCAAATCGTGACTACTTAATTCGTTTAATCAGTGACTTCGGTAATAGTTATATTCGATGTTGCCTCTGAGGACGGTATTACTGTGACAAGGCGACGCGTCGCCACGGCATGCGTCGCCACGCCAGAAATCTGTTTTACGTGCGGCTGTAGATGTTTCACATCAAAAGTAATTTTGTATTTTTATACAATCTAATTCTAGTAACAATTGTTGTTGTTTCGAACCTTCCTTTCGAATCCCGGTAGGGGCAAACATGTAGGTGTAAGCTGCATGTTATGTTTGTGTATGCTGTATGTTATATATGTATGTATAATTAATAATGTATATGATATTAAATAATATATCGTTGTCTTGCACCCATTGTACAGGCTATGCCTTGTTTGGGTAAGATAAATTGTGTAAAAGCGTATCTACATATTTTTATTTTTATACGATTTATATTATCTTTGTCCGTATTTATCCATAAATATGAATGAAACGGATTATTTGAACGTTAATTTGCATCCATTTGAAATGGCGTCTTGAAGACGTCCGATTTGCTAGAAAGTCTGTATACGAATTAAAGATATGTCAACGGCTAGATCACTTGGCGTTGCGTGCAGACGTCGTTTTATTATAGACTAAACACATGGTCGGATTTGGTACGGCCAGTCCATCGGACGGTGCGGTGGGAACCTCGCACCAGTTGGTCCGGCGTCGTATTCGTTACTTACCGTACGGTAATAATAATAATTTTGAGCGATACCATCGAATATGGCCGCTACCAGCCGCGCCCGATGGTTCGTACCAAATCCGATCATGTGTTTAGGCTATTACACAGTGAAGACACACGTTTTCTACCGCATTTATGGGGAGTGTTCCGAAGAGCTGTATCACCAGATTCTACAACTTAGAATATCATCCCCACCTGGATTTATATCTGGCGGTCCTCAATAATGTGGTTTTCAAGGAACTTTTTTCTATGTACAGCTTTTTTGTACGTCTATATTGAAATATAGGCGACAATCGTCTATAATCTTTTTATTATCTCGACTCAAGGTGATGGGCACATAGTGATGTCTTGTGTACATCTACATCAAGGTTATTAAAACTAAGTTCTGTTTTATATTCATAAAGGAATAACATTTGTAATATATATAATTAATTAATTATAAATTAATTTTACCGGTAAAATTGCTTTGAATGATAGCGCTTAGACTCATTCATTAGACAAAAATTTAAGAACTCAACAGTGTAAATAAATTTTCACTTAAATAAAGCTTAATCTAGTCATAAAAATACGAATCAACTTTCTATACATTTCAGAATTTGTTGAAATAAAGAACCTTATAAGCGTGGTATTTATATTAGTCGGAAGTTATCAAGTATGTATTATGTGGAGACTGTACAAAGTAAGTGAACACAAACACAAAGTAAGACACAGGTGCGGCCGACTCCTAACAACCTCCCGAGCACTTCTCTGTACTCATCACGTACACACACAAACATACAATGAATATAACATCATATTATCACGATATTCGCGCCTGCTTAGTACATACTGTACTCAGTCTGAAAATATATCTTCAGAGTCCATCTGTCGTGAGTTCTCGTCTACGTCTAAAGCTATACAGCTATACGTATTGTGGAGCATTAGCGCTGTGTATATCTTCTTCTTCTTCTGTAACGTCAGAGTCTATATCAAAAATCTATATTGTACTTCTAAATGTATTATTTACGTTATATTGCAAAAACCACTAAACCGATCGGAATAATACTTGTAGCATTAGAAATAGTGTGATTACTGATCCGGAACCTATATATTTTGACTTAGAAATACCTCGAATAAACTCGCAATACAACTAATGCAGTCATTGGCATTTCATTACAATATGATAATTCAAACAATGAGTGAGCGCGGGGTATTGCCGGGTCGGCACTTGACGTGTATAAACAAATTTGTAATAATTCTATTGAAACGTAATAAATTTAATTAATTACATTTTGTGATTTATAAAATAATTGATCAAAGCAAAAACTTATAGCTTATAAGTATATTCTGGTGGCTATGTGTAAAAAAACTTCGAAAAGTGCACTAGATAAAGTATTGTTTTTAGTCCCAAGGACTCAACTATCCGCGCAATGTGGTGTAAACAGTAATCATTGGACCGTGTGCAACGCAGAGCTGCTCGAATTGTCAGAAACCCAGTATTCTGTAAAAGGCTAGATAACTTGGCGTTGCGGAGTGACGTCGCTTCATTGAGTGTCTTCTACCGCATTTATCACGAGAAGTATTCCGAGGAGCTGTTTGACTTGATTCCTTGACGGCAAATCCCACCTGCGCGCAACACGCCTCAAATAGGAAGATCATCCCCACCGTATTGTCTAGAATGCGGTTTTCAAAGAACTTTCTTCCACGTATGACAAAGCTGTGGAATGAACTAACTTGTGATTTGCGTAACGACATGGACGAACCGACATGGGTAACTTCAAAAAAATCACCTACACTTTTTTAAAGGGCTGTTGTGGTTCCTCTGGTATTGGAAGAAAATGTGGGCGGCGGTTTTCACTTAACAACAAATTGCTTATATTGTTATGGTATATTAAACAAGGTACCAATTTTGAAGTCGGTTTAATGAAAATGCTATTTTTTATTTAGTTTATAATTTTATTTATTTTACTTTAAAATTTAACCTTAAAACAGAAACTTAACATTGATATGATTATCAGATTATGAGATCTTTAATAACAGAAAAAAAATTCAATTAAATTCTATTTTCGGCATTTATAAATTATGTTTAGTTTTACAAATTAATGTGAGAAAAAATAAATTGAAAAAACTTAAAAATTAAACTAATTATCACATAATTAACTTGTAGGTTTCAGTCTTTTAAATTCAGCAGAAATAAAATTTGGGTTAGAAACACAAGAAACTCGCCATCAAATAGCATCATAAACGCGTCTATTATTGGAAGATTATCTGATTGCCTCTTAAGAAATCCAATTTAAGTCATTGTAAATAAAAATTATACAGATCATTAAATAAAAAAAAAACCAACATAAAATTTAATACATCGCTAACCACCGAAAATAATATCTATGAAACATACCATTGCTTATGTTTATCCTCACAATGCGCTTCAACCAATAGCATTGCATTTCGTTGTTTTATATTCTGAGCGGATTTATTGCATTTTTGTTTTCTTGATATTTATTACTATAACAAGAAAAAACTATTTAAAATAAAGTCAATAATAACAATGATTAAATAAATAACATTTGAACTAAATATAATTCACATTATACCCTATTACAGTGCCTCAAGACACACAAATAAGACGACCTGTATAGCCGAGTGGTTAGCGATCCTACCTACTAAGCTGGAGGTCCCGGTTTCGAAGACCGGTGGGTGCAAGCATTTATATGATGAATATGGATGTTTGTTTCCGAGTCATGGATGTTTAAATGTATTTATGTATGTTTATATGAATTTATGTATGTTTAAGTAAGTATATTGTATTAAATATATCGTTGTCTTGTAACCCATAACACAGGCTATATATGCTTAACTTGGGGCAAGATAATTTGTGTAAAAAGTGTGTCAATATTATTACTATCCTGAGTCTATAAGATTTTTGTTTTTACATATTTTTTATACACTTACTACTTTATATAAGATTTAGAATAATTTTCCATACATGTTAAACATATAATACAATATACTGATCCAAATGTGTAATTTTAACAAGTAAACTGCATAAATAACAATAACATCGGAAAGCTACAGCGAAGCATCAAATAGTAATTCGACAAAATACGATAACGTCATAGTATTCATTTAGCACATTGCAGTAGTTACTCGTAAGTCTTTCAGTAAATCAATTTATGAGCAAACTTGTGTCTCGTAAACGTGAACCAAGTAACAAGTAACATATGCAGACGTGAGGATGTGGTTTGATAACTGATTGCTTTAATTTCGTCTTAAATGTAAAGTGAATTAAATATTATACTCACTTTGACGAGTTTTTTTTTTTTTCAGAGAAAGTTCCATATAATAATAATATGTTAGTGAATGTAACGGTAATCATTTTTATTGGTCTATTTTGTTTATTTATTGGTTAGAAACATTTTTAGAAATCTAAGCAAATAAAAGATACATAATATTTATATATAAATGGAATCGAGCGATCGCCCTCAGGCTAGTGAAAGGCCGTTTAGTTCTTATAAATTTTCCATTGTATGGTATTTGACGTTCAATCAGTAATTTTAAAATCCTATTTTGAAAAATATATATATCAATTTGAATTTGGAGAAGAGAAGAAATGTCAAAGGGTATACGAAAGGTTAGGAAGCAGCATTGGACAAGGAAGGATGGAGGGAGTTACCTTAATAAAGGCATAAAAGGCATTTATTTTCTCAAAATTGATCCTTTGGAATTCTTTTCGATGCCATTTCTCATATCCGATATACTTCTACCGCTTCGGAAACAAATGGCGCGCTGAGAGAGAAAAAGCGGCGCAAGAAACTCTCCCCGCATTATTTTTTTGGGCTATTTTCAATAAAATATACAATATTGTACTGTCATTGCTGTTGCTATAAATAATCATAATCTTCTTCCAGGCTGTCCTATAACTTAGATATTCAGCTATAGAGTATTAGGATTTACGACGGAGCCATTTTTTAATAAAACATTTAAATTTATTTATAGATAATGCCTGAACAGTGGCTAGGACTTTAATATAAAATTATATACATTTACTCTTGAAGCTATTATGTATCTTATGAAGCCTACTAGAATTATTTTCAAGCAATCCCTTATTTCTAGTGTTATATTAATGAATGTCAGTATTAAGAGCAAAAAGGTGACGATTTTTGTGAACATATATTAATTTATTATAAATGAACTGACAATTAATAGTCATAATATTTATAATTAATATTAAATCATGGCATAGACGCTGCATTGAGAAGAGCTTGCTCTTATATTAGAAGAAGAAGTCCATAGCATGTTCGGTCAACCTCAGCCTGCTCCATAAAGCGTTCGATGGACTGTTGTCGGTACAAATCGTGTACGAAGAATGAGAGTTTCGAGAATGTTCAGAGGACGATAGAAGTTGCCTGATGTAAAATTCGTACATGTTAGTATGTACCCCTGACCATGATAGCTCTAACATTCTTCTCGATCACCACACCCTGAGTGCATCAATTCGCGTCTAACGTTCTCATAATCTTGAGCTAGAGGAAAATAGAAAACGCTACAATCTACCACCCATTCGAAAAGATATGCCAGACCTGACAAGAGTTGGCCGTAGGTACTCTAAATGGGCCTATTTTTAATCGATTTATGACACACTTCAAATAACAATTTGGATTTTACACAATATTATCTCTGGACCTCGCTGGAACTTGAAGCCCCTCCCGTTCTCCTTTCACCGCCTTGTGCCGTCCTGTTGCGTCAGTACGGTTTGCAGTTTCACTACCGTTAGGTATACATGTCGTGATATTTTCATGCTACCGCTGCTTTGTTTTTGAAGTTTTCATTATTACGTTATGTATTTCTGTAGTTTCTGTTATTCAGTCGCTATAATAGTACTGTCAGAAAAATAAACACTTCCCTCACCTAACCCAGATTCGTTTATTTTTCATCATTATAATGATAATAATCAGCATCACAACACAACATGTTTATATCAATAAATACTGAAAAATAAATATTTTTATTTATTTATTCGTAATAATAATAATATCCCAGTGATGCTTGTTTTGCACACCGTAGCAAAGCGACGATGTGACGTCATCGACGTCATGTACAGAGATAATGTAACCGGGAAGTATATGAAGTCGTCATAATAACACTATCATCACTTACCAGTGGGAGGCTCCTTTGCACAGGATAACGGCTAGATTATGAGTACCACAACGGCGCCTATTTTTGCCGTGAAGCAGTAATGTGTAAACATTACTGTGTTTTGGTCTGAAGGGCGCTCGTGAAATTACTGGGCAAATGATACTTAATATCTTATGTCTCAAGGTGACGAGCGCAATTGTAGTTCCGCTCAGAATTTTTGGGTTTTTTAAGAATCCTGAGCGGCACTGTATTGTTATGGGTAGGGCGTATCAATTACGATTTGAGCTGAACGTAATGCTCGTCTCGTCCCTTTTTTTCACTTAAAAAAAATTACTAATTACTTACGAAATTCAATTTACAACACAAAACATATTGAGAATCCATCACCGATACACGTGTATAATATATCAAATACCTGTTCTCTATTCTGTTTGTTAATTCATTAATTAGTGTTCAAGTCACTCATGTGTTAAGGTCTGATTAAATGTTGTCTAAACCGAACAGGTGGAATTCGATTCTGATAACACACCAGATAAATTATTGATTGTCATTCAGAGTGTAGACACTGCGACTATGGCAAATTTGCTAAAGGTATGAACAGTTAAGCATCTCTGTCATAAATTTGTTTAAGTACTCTTTGGCAGATACGCAAAGTGCTACGGGGCCTTTTTCTGCCGTAAAGTAATAGTAATCTGCAGGCGTGGGAGACTAATTTGCACATGAAGCCGGCTATATTATGGGTACCACAATGGCGCCGTGAAGCAGTAATGTGAAATTTAAGGGCGCTGTAGCCGATAAAGGCGATATAAGGCGAAAGGCGAAATACAAATAAGGGCGAGACGAGCAGGACACTCAGCTGATGGTAATTGATACGCCCTGCCCATTACAATGCAGTGCCGCTCAGGATTCTTGAAAAACCCAAAAATTGTGAGTGGCTCTATAATTGCGCTCGTCATCTTGAGACATAACACGTTACGTCTCATTTGCCCAGTAATTTCACTAGGTACGGCGCCCTTCAGACCGATACATAGTAATTTTTACACATTTCTGCTTCTTGACAGTAAAAGGTGCCCTTGTTTACCCATAATCTAGCCGGCATCATGTGCAAAAGAGCCTCCCACTGGTCATACTGCAAATAAAAAAAGATGTCACAGTGAAACACTCTTTTATGTGGATTAAGTGTCGTGTATGATTAACGTTTGTTGTCACTAATCTATCGTTAGTTCAAAATGTCATTTATATCATCAGTCACACGGTCCCCCGATTCTGTATTTCAATTTGTCAATCTTAGAAATCCATGATGCTAGTTGGTTCAATATTTGGAAAACATCCAAAACTTTGAAAGGAAAGTTCTATGGAGATCTTCAACCTGAATCCGACCAAAACCGAGAGTTCGAGAACTATCTCGAAATTCAAGAATATCAATAAACCCGTAATTTCAACAATTGCCGCTTACATCTCAACCATGCCTGCACTCAAGTATTTCTGGCATAACTTAGGATATGGGATCACTCTCTGTGTGACTGTAGCCTAGATGAGGGAAATGTGGACCACATATTGTTCTTTAATGCATTCTTCCTTATACAATTTTAAACCTCCTGAAATTCCCAGTCCTAGATCCTTTAAGTATCTCCTTTCCGTTGTTTTTACTCCAATTGTAAATATTTTATGCAAATTTTATAGGAAAAATATGATTTAGTTTTAAGTAATACTCTTAACAATAACATAATTACTTAGTTTTGTACATTCTTAAAAATCCGAGCAAGGCTCGGTCGTCCAGATATTATATACCTATTGTTAAAATACACTACCTTAAACTCGAACCAAGATAAATCTAAACAATTTGTCATGTTTTGAAAGTGATAACCCTCACTTCTAGGATTAATACACAATATTATCCCGCATCGTTCATAAAATTATGTTTGTGGAAGATAGTTCTTAAAAATGCGGAAAAATAAATCACTTTCTAGTATCAAGTAAGCTTCGCGAGGTAAGTTCGCAGCCCTTTGTACCCGAGTCCATCTCATCTCAGCGGTAAATCCTTCAATTACGTGGACGACCACGCGTCGCCCGTGACGCGATAATATTTTTTAATATCATACATCCACAGGGTTAAGGTAATCCTTTCTCTTTAATAAAGACATATAATGGTCAATAATTATTGTAAATGAGACAAATAATTTATCAAATTAAGTGATGACCAGTAACTTTCCCTGGTTTATTTTCATGTTATTTATAGCGACCTTTTTTTAACTTTTAGTATACTTTTAGCATGCTAATTTAAATTTGGCGAATAGAAGACATTTAAAGTCTATAATATATACTGTATTCAACGCAATAAATAAATTTCATTTAATACGAATAAGTGAAAATAGGTGAATTATCGGTACTGCATTAAGAAGCGGTTTGGTCGGGTCCACACATAACAAACAAAGGCGACATAATGTTATGGAACCATAGATAATGGTATTAAAATAATTATAGAAGATCTATTTGTCGAATAAACTTATAAACTGAATTAACACCCAAAGCTATTGCTTTTAGAAGGCAATGAGTTCCTTACTTTGCTAACAAATGCCGGAAAAACAACTTTAACTTCTGTAAAACTGTAGCTTTTATTTTCCTTGTTACGCTATCAACTAAAGTTCTAAACTTTGCATTAGGATAAAAAAGCTTTAGGGTAAGTTTCTAGGTGATTTCAACTTGAGATAACGTAGTGCGGTGATCTCGAGCAAGCCATTCTAGAATGTTGGAACGTTGGTTACATTTACAACGCACGAACATTTATCGTATCGTATCTTAAGTATTACAATTATCGTGATTACCAATCAGTAACTAGTGTAATTCTCTTAAATTTTATGAATATGACTGGGGTTGTATATTTGATAAAAATATGTATAAAACATTTGACGCTTGCTAAATGAGCAAATGAAACACAAATTTGTTTCTTCCTAGGTTAAATAAGTCTTAATTATGTAATGACGATAAAACATATTAGAAAAAAAATCATTAAATTTGTAATCACTAAAATAAACCTTGTTTGGAACATTATATTTGACTCGAAATATATTTAATATATATTTTTGAGGTTATTCATGAGTTTGAAAGTGAATTATTTAGGTTTGAATCGTGAACATAAAATTATTAAGGTTGAGGTAGGTATCAGCCTAAAAGGAGATTCGGTAAATGGCTAGAGGAGGCTGGAGATTTTTATTTCATATAAGTAGCAAGATTTAAAGACTATGCGTCATCGGGAGATTGGCGTTAACTATGATACATTTAAATTAATTAAATTAAAATTATATCTTTAACTGGGTTAAATCTTTATCTTTAACTAGGTTAAGTCCCATGACGGAGACTTAAAATAACAAATTGTGTTATGTGAATAATGATTATGATTCCATTAAAAAAAGCGTAATTGTTCGTAAATTGCATTAAAGCATCGCTCCATTGTAGGTGAAAATCGACTTAACAATTCGATTCGATTCAATTATTATTGTAGATATATAGATTGTGTGAAATCGTATCACTTAAATATGCGTTCTACATAAAGTGTTACAGTGGTGGCATGCTAAACTTACTTGTGGTAAGAAACACAGTAAGTATAGTGTAGTATGAAACTCACAGAGAACACTAATTTGTAACAAACCTACATTGTGCTATGTTTTATTGTATTATTATGAGAAGGAGAGAATTATGTGCAAATATTGCACATTGTCCAACTTTTTATATTAATGTGGACAAACAAGCAAGTGACTCAGTTAGTAACAAGTTTATACCTAAGTAACACTGAAAATGTTTAGAAAATAAAAAACGGCTTAATGAAGAAAGATACAATACAAAAATGAATAGAATATACTACATTAGGTTACCGAAGAGTTCTAAAATTGAAATTCAAAAAAAAATTTCATTAGCAATGTTTCTAACTGGCCAGTTCTAAACATTTTCAGTGTGACCCACGTATAATGGATACCCGCAATACAGAGATCAAGAGATTTGTTGTCAATGTCAAAGTCAAATAAACTTTATTCAATTAGGTTTAAACTAAGTGCTTTTGAATAGTCACTATAAATATTTATTTTTAATTAATGAATTAACCATATGTTCGTAAAAAGTTGAGCTCGTGAGAAGAACATACAAAATCCTCAACGGCCACTCTTTTCAATCAAATGCTTAAAGTATATTTTAACAATGGCTGTAATATACATAAAAAATTAGTTTGTAATAAAATTTCTTAACACATATTTTGTTTTTTACATTTTATGAGATCATGTTTAAAAGTTTATATCTATATAGATATAAACTTTGATGATCTCTGAAAAGTTATCATTCTAATATAAAAAATGCAATAAATACATACTGCCCCCAAATCTATCACAAACTTAAATATTTTCAACTCTCAATATAACAGCTGGGTCGCAGCAAACAGAATCACCAGTTATGAGATTTTCGAGATCATACAGCTGTTCACAGCGCTGCACTCTTCGTCGCTGTCGCATTTCTACAAATTGAATTGTAAAACAATGGATAGAGACGACAGATTAACATATTTTGTAGTATGCTAGGGTTATCCATGGAACTTTCACGTAACATTCTTTATAGACATATTAATAGCTGCATATCCCTATAAAAAATATTAGGGACCTGTAGGAACTAAAAACGTAGGCAGACCGCAAAAGGACCGATGAGATAACAGTGTGAGAGAGAGTGTGTATGAGATATTAGAGATTGGTGGAACTAACTGGCTCGAAAAAGGATTAAATACAAAGGAATGGAGGAGGCCTTTACCCAACTGGGATTCATTTGAAAAGTAGAAAAATATAAACTAAACTAACATAATACTAAAAATAAAATAAAATAATCAGGTTTGTCCGCTTACCATACTAACCATACACACTAACACTAAAATGTCACCGAGGACAAACGAGGCAGAAACACCACGGCACCCCGCTCCACGCTCAACGTGGACTTTTGCAATATCAGGGGAATTCACTCCAATTTAAACGCCGTCCACCACCACCTTAGACGGGGCAGCCGGCCTTGTGTTTCCTTACGGAGACGCAGATATCTCGACCTAGCGATACGTCATATTTAACGTACCCCGGGTACAAAATTGAGCACAATTTTTTGCCTCATGCCGGGGTATGTGTGTACGTTAGGGAGGATATCTGTTGTCGCCGTCTCAGCAATTTTGAGGGTAGGGACCTGTCTACTCTCTGACTCCGCGTAGATTTAGACGTCCGTATCTATGCGTGTGTCTACAGGTCCCATAGTGGTAACACAGAAACCGATCATCTCATGGGCTGCGTTCAAGCGGCAATTGACGACGTGCTTGCACAGATCCCCTCCGCTGAAATCGTAGTCTTGGGTGATTTCAACGGGCACAATGCCGAATGGCTTGGATCACGTACCACAGACTACGCAGGGCGATCTGTGCATAATTTTGTATTGGCGTATGGTCTGTCCCAATTGGTTGAGTCGCCAACGCGGCTCCCGGATGTGGATAGCCATATGCCGTCCTTATTAGATCTTCTGCTGACTACACATCCCGATGGTTACCAGGTATTTGTCGACGCCCCTCTCGGAACGTCCGACCATTGCCTGGTCAGGAGTGTAGTGCCTATCCGACGCCAACGTCGCAGACCACCAGCGACCCGCCGCGTTTGGCACTACAAGTCAGCAGATTGGGATAGGATGCGTTCCTTTTTTGCATCCTACACTTGGGGCAAGGTTTGTTTCCCTTCGGATGATCCTAGTGCCTGCGCCGTTGCAGTAGCCGATGTGATACTGCAGGGCATGGATATTTTTATACCAAGCTCTGTAGTACCGATCGGTGGCAGATCACAGCCCTGGTTCGATGCGTCAGTTAAAGCAGCATCTGACTGCAAAAAACAGGCGTATCGAACTTGGGTTGTGGCGCTGGGCACAAAGGATCCGAACTGCAAAGTTCTTAAGAAGAAATATAACCGTGCCTCCAGATTTTTTAAGCGGCAAATCGCCCGTGCGAAGTCTAAGCACGTCGTCAAAGTCGGCGAGTAGCTTTCCAGTTACCCGACCGGAACACGCAAGTTCTCGTCGTTGTCGAAAGCTGCTCTTGGTAACTTCAACCAGCCGTCCATGCCGCAGTTGCACATGAGGAATGACACCCTGGCCCATACGGCAAAAGAGAAAGCCGAGCTCCTGTGCGCTCTTTTCGCGTCCAACTCGACACTTGACGACAACGGAAAAACACCGCCGACCATCCCGCTGTGTCAGAGCAGCCTGAAGTACAGTTCAGACAGAAAACTGTTAGGCGAGCTCTGTTTTCGTTGGATGTCAGGAAGTCGAGCGGGCCGGATGGCATTTCTCCAATCGTGCTTAGAACGTGTGCCCCTGAGTTGACGCCGGTACTAACACGTTTATTCCGGCACTCTTATTCCAAAGGCGTAGTCCCTGACTCATGGAAGTTAGCCCTTGTCCACCCGATCCAAAAAAAGGAGACAATTCGGATCCGGCGAACTACAGGCCTATTGCTATCACCTCCCTGCTCTCTAAAATCATGGAGAGCATAATTAGCCGCCAGCTTTTAGTATACGTAGAGGGTCTCCATTTGATCAACGACCGACAGTACGGCTTTCGCCATGGACGGTCGGCAGGTGATCTTCTAGTATACCTAACACATAGATGGGCGGCGGCTATTGAAAGCAAGGGGGAAGGCCTGGCAGTTAGCCTGGATATAGCGAAGGCCTTTGAATGGCACAAGGCGCTTCTCTCAAAACTTCCATCATTTGGGCTTCCCGAGAGCTTGTGCAAGTGGACCTCCAGCTTCCTCACTGTGCGTAGCATACAGGTTGTTGTCGACAGATATTTACTATCCGTACCCCATACAACATACTTGTATTTATAATTACAAAATAACGCTAGTATAAGTAAATCATTATTAACATATACGTCAATTAAATGGAAACACTTATGATGGTAACACGTGATATTTAACTTAAATAAATGTAGAGTTATATAAAACAATAAATAATTTTATGTTACTATCACGACTTAGGAAAATGCATGTAACTTGTTAACAAAAATAAAATAAACATAAATTTAAAACACACAAACTAAAATTATATCCTACATATTATAAGTATAACATACAATAAAGCGAAACTGATACAAATTTCAAAAAACATAAATATGAAGCACATAAAGATAAGCTAAGGCTCTAACAGGCGCAGAGTGTCTAAAACTAGGCGTCGAAAACTGCACAGACTATTAGAAAAAATATCAATACAGTTATTGATATTTGCTAAGTCATTATATGAACGAGATAATCTATTAACTGGTGCATTATGTGATGTCCACAAGCGAGAAGTTGGAACAAAGAAAGTCCTTACATTTCTAGTCCTACAAGGATTACAGTATAGTGAAAACCTGGACAACAGTTTAGTATGAATATGATGATTTACAACTTTATACATGTATATTAGATCAATTAATTTACGGCGCATTTCAAGTGAGTCTAGATTAAAATATTTTAATCTAGCTTCATAACTATGCAGTGATTTTCTAAGTTTGAAACGGTTGCACAAAGTTCTCAAAAAACGTTTCTGAACATTTTCCACGGTATCAATGTGGTTTTTATAAAAAGGTGACGCATAGTACTGAACCATATTCTAAAATACTACGAACCAGAGATTTATATAATATTACAACACTATGTTGGCATTTGAAATGTTTTGAAATGCGCAAGATAAAACCTAGCATCCGATTTGCTCTTTCAGCAGTAGTATCAATGTGTTCAATGAATGATAGTTTTTTATCAACAATGACACCTAATAAATCTCAAGTAAATTCTTTATGACTTTAAACTGAATTCGAAATGTGATAGGAAAAATTTACGCTATTTATCTTATTAGTGAATGTGCCCATTACCACCGGGCATTATGTAAAATACAAATATTTTATCTGCTGCTGCAAGTCATTTACTTGCATAGCCGCTTTGTGGAATAATCTGGCGGCGAAAGCATTCCCGAACCGATACAACTTAGGGCCCTTCAACCATAGAGAAACTCTAATCTTGACATCTGTTGACCCATTTGACGCCTCTAATATAAAAAATATATACTAGAAAAGTTGCTCAAATTGTATATTGCATAAGTACGTGATCGGGGGATAAGCCCAACTGACTAAAGTTTACACTTGAAATGGGCCACTTGTAATTTTATTGAAGATTGTGTCAAGTGTTCTACGATAGAATAGCTTATTTCAATTAAACATATTTCACAATGAATAACTTTATGAGTACGAAAATTGTTCGTTACAAAATATGTAAATAATAATATGGTTACGAATAACCATACATACAGGTGAAGCTAATAAAAAGCCTGTAAAAAGTTTATAGTTATATATTTCATTAAAAAAATATTGTACACGTTTATATATGATGCTCACATAATTACGTCATAAGGGCGTCACATATTGTCTACCCATTAATGTACCAACCATCCTACTGTAAAATGTGACTTGCAATAAAATATTTTGATTTGATTTGATTTGAATTACTTTATTTAAATTGTTCATATATTTTGTAAAAAGCTGAAGCTGTTATTATACTTTAAAGAGTTAGAGAGTAAGTCATAACAGTAGTTACGCCAATTTCAATAGCAAAAATCAAAATTGTAAACTTCTCTTATACATTAGGTGAATCATAATAATTTAATAGTTATTTTATAGCAAAGCTTTCTTAATAAAAATGTATTCACGGTATAAAAATGCAATATTATGGTAAACTAAAAGCCGTGTGTAAATAACGTACCACAGACAAAGGCGTCAATCAAATTAACGAATATATTAAACAGCCTGTATTTTAATTTAAATTTATCGAGCATTCCGCTTTTTTCCGCAACGCCACCCTTTTCATTTTTCATTAAGGATTTATAGTATCATATTAAATTATAGTCCATTATTATTTAAGTAAGGCCCACAATTTGCCAATGTTAGGTTAGGGTAGGTCACCAAGTATAGTGTAATTTATCTTCCGAAACAAATGTAGGCACTTAAATATACTTACAGCGTTACGAAAGTTACTCATATAAATGCTATTTATATAAACCGCGCCAAACGTCAAAAATTTAAAAACAAATGTTTTGTTAATCCGGTGGAATCTGCTATATTTCGTGGGATTACTCTATGGTGCAACTAGTCAACTTTAGTTATTTTCATAGTATTATACGGTATATTGTTATGGGGTAATGCTGCTGATATTAAATACCATTGTCCTGTAGAAAAGGGCTATTCACGCTATTTGAAAATTTGAGGTACTAAAAAATCGTTGAGAGCAATATTTTAACCAAGCATCTTAACTGTTGCACCTCAATATATTCTTGATAATGTTCAGCAAGAACATTAGCGGGATTTACAAGAAACTGTGATAATCACAATGGTAACATTAGAAACAAACATCAACTTGTTATGCCTACTACTCGGTTAAGTCTAGTAATTAAGTATTTTGTTGGGCGATGTATATGCTTTTACAATATGATCCCAGAAAATGTACAAAAAATGTGATACGATACTATAACATAAATAACGTTCTTAATGATACCACAGATTGGGAATAGAGGGATAGGCTCAGGCTATTAAAAAATAAATTTTATTGTGCGATATAACATTGTAACGATATTTTAGACGAAGCCTTAATTTTGCAACTTATTAATTTTCCAAGCACTGTTGCAACAGCTTATAGAGCAATCGATAATGACTCGCTGATTGAGCACGAAATTTTTGTAAATTGGCGGATTTTGTAATTTATTTGTGTCGCGATATAGAAACAATATCTACGAAGTAATATGGAGACATATGTTTGAAACAAACTGATTTCCAAACTCTATGCATAAAACTGATTTCTCAAACTTATAACGGGACCAACTTGTGTCAGAGATAGTTTGAACTTTGAACTCGACGCTAAGACGTGTCAGTTATATATCTTGCCTAAGGGCTAGTGTAGACAGCACAAGCACCGCGCCTTCACCGCACATAGTTACTTCTCTGTCATTGGATTTATTAAACAATTATTGTAGTACATTACTCGCTTCGACCTCATAACGTCAAATTTAAACGAGTACGAGAAATTTTTTATACTCGCATTATATCGCAGATTTCGAACCAAATTTTTTAAAGTTTTTTGTCTTTAATTGATTGATCTTTTGGTTGTTTATTTATGATTACTTTTTATGAAATAATTTATATTATTTAAACACGATTCATATATTTGATGCAGCACCTTACAAAATAATTTGTTATGTATATTACAGCCATTGTAAGATACTCTATTTGATTGATAAGAGTGACCGTTGCGTTTCTTGTAGCTTCTTCTCACGATCTGCACTTTTTTCGAACTAATGGTTAATTCAGTAATTTAAAAGAAATATTTATATTGACTATTCAAAAGTGCTTAATTGAAGCCTAATTGAAAAAAGTTTATTTGACTTTGACTTTGAAATTTTTGGTATACAGGCTGTATCTTCAGTGAGTAGTCTCACTTATTAGTGATTCCGTAATTACCACAGTAACTAACTGTTTGTATAATGACAATAATAACTTTTGAAAAATGAATTGAGAAGTAACCAAAGTTTTTATATTAAACACTCCCATACATATGGTAAGATTAGTAGAAAGGTATTAATTTCCTTATTTTAAAAGGTTATTTTAGCCGCGGACAACCTACTTATGTTTACCGAATGCTTAGGAGTAATTAGTGCAGTGATCGCGTCACATGATGACGTAGAAAGTGTCATATGTCTCGGGGATTTTAATGGTGATGTGTCACATAAAAATAGCTTATTTGGTCGTGAATTAGTTGCCTATTGCGAGGAGGAAGACTGGACTTGTGCGGATGTGAGTACACTAGGTGTTACGTCAGGTACACGTACCTCAGCGACGCGCATGGCACGACTAGCTGGATCGACCATGTCGTAGTAACGAATGCTGCCCTGCGCGCGCTCAGGGGCGTGCGTGTACTCAATAATGTATATTGGTCGGATCATTTTCCTTTAGCTGTTGAATTCGATTTTGAAGTAATTGTACCAAAAAGTGTTTTTTTTAAATAAAATACTTGTTAATAAAATTCAATGGGGATATAGGACCTCAGACCAGCAGTGTAATTATACCGAATTATGTAGTCAATATCTAGATAACTATAAATATAATAACTTACCGTGTTGTGGTACTTGTTGTAACATGCGTGATCACCATCAGTATATAGATTCGTTATATGCTAGCATGATTGAATGTATGACTAGGGCTGCCACTGACACCTACACAGGAGGAACAAAAACCAGGAAAAAGACAGTGGTGGGCTGGAATCGACATGTGAGGGAGTCCCATGCCAGGGCCAGACAGTCATTTCTGATTTGGAATCGGCATGGACGTCCTTCTCATGGAGATATTTATGAAGAAATGGCTAATTCTAGAAAATCATTTAAGCAAAAATTAAAATGGTGCCAATCCAATCAGGACAAAATTAAAATGGACATAATTGCAACCTTTAGACGAAATAATGACTTTGGAAAATTTTGGAAGGAAACGAATAAATTAAAGCCTAAATGTAGTACTCCTGTGTCGGTGGGTGGTTTACACCACCATAAAGATATAGCAAACTTATTTGTAAATACATTCCGTGTAGACTGCCCTTAATCGGCGCATGCCCTACCGCTGAGTCACACCCCGGTGGCGACGCGGGCGCGGGCGACTCGTGCACGCTACACGTGTCAGTTGACGAGGTGGCGCGGTGCGTGAGTGACATGCAGCGTGGCAAGTCCCCGGGCCACGACCACCTCAGTGTGGAGCATGTGCTATACGGTGGCCCGAGGCTCTTTGAGATAATGGCTACATTATACAATTCATGTATCGATCATAGCTATCTCCCTGTAAATATGATGAAAACGAATGTAATACCGATCGTTAAAAACAGAGCTGGTGACGTCTCCGACCCTAAAAACTACCGCCCTATTTCTCTCACAACAATATTTTCAAAAATTTTTGAGAGATTGTTAATATCCCACTTAAATTGCAATATCAAATTACACTGCGGTCAGTTTGGTTTTCGTAGCGGTTTATCAACAGACTTAGCCATTTTTGCCTTAAAAAGTACTGTTAACTATTATCTCACTCGGGAAACATCCGTATATGGATGTTTCCTGGATCTGAGCAAAGCATTCGATACTATTAATTACAATATTTTGTGGAATAAACTGCGAGCTACCAAAGTACCTAGCAGGATAGTGGATTTGTTACAGTTTTGGTATACAAACCAAATTAACCAAGTAAAATGGCAAAATGATTTTTCCGATACCTATCGGTTAAATTGCGGCGTTAGGCAGGGTGGTCTGACGTCACCGATTCTATTTAACATCTATGTAAATGAACTGATAGGGGAACTGAGCAGTGCTAGGGCAGGCTGCCAGATTGGAGGCGTCAGCGTTAACAATCTGAGCTACGCTGATGACATGGCTCTGCTCAGTCCCTCGGTCTGCGGCTTGCGTAGCCTTATTGTCATTTGTGAAAAATATGCGGAAAAACATGGATTATTGTATAATGTGTCTAAAACTAAAGTTATGATATTTAAATTCAAAAAAGGTCCAGAAAATGTACTGCCTATAAAACTATGTGGCTCCGAACTGCAATATGTGACTAAGTTTAAATATCTAGGACATGTACTAAGTGGGACGATGAAAGATAATGAGGACCTAGAGAGACAGAGAAGTTCACTGGCAGCAAAAAGCAATATGCTGGCTAGGCGTTTCGCCCGCTGTTCCCGACAAGTAAAGGTCACCCTGTTCAAAGCCTACTGCCAGGCACTCTACACCTCTCAGCTCTGGTACAATTACACCAAAGCCACCTTTGACGCTCTCAGAGTGCAATATAACAATGCGTTTCGGTCTCTACTGGGGTTGCCATGGAGGTGTAGCGCGTCGGGTATGTTTGCGATGCACAGGGTTGACGATTTTTATGCTGTAATGCGTAGGGCTAGAGCGGGATTTCTGACGAGATTATATAATAATCGTAAAAATTGTATATTGAAAACGGTAAAACATTACCACCGAAACATACCAAAAATTTTTCTTATATAATAACGTTATTTTTAATATTTTTAATTTTCCATTTGTAATTTTAATTTATACTTTTTAATTCTAATTTATATAAAATTTCTTTTACTAATTAATGTTATCTAATTAAGTAATGTTGTATACCTTTTTTAATGCAAAATTGGCTATGGATGATATAATCTGTCCGAAATAAAATATTTTTATTTATTTTATTTTATTTATTTATTTAGCTTAGTACTGATATTAAAGGATGCTGTTCTTCTATTTTGAAATAAACAAAATATATTCTTATTGTTATTTTTTAATCTTATCAATATTGAAACATTTCCAGCCAGTACTAAGTTTTTTGGTTCCAAAGAGTTTGCACGTTATTTATTGGACATCCTCTCGTAGAGTTACTCCATCAAAGGAATTTTTTGAATGCACAACTTTCATAATATATTATTGATAATAACAAAATCGCTTTAAGTACCTATTCCTATGTAAGTAACAATCTCAATTCTTCATAAAATCAATCATTGGAAATTATTTTATTTAGTATCCATTATTAATTTTAAAAATTAAAATTATATTTACACTTTTTTAATGATGAAGCAATTTCTCAAGCCTAACCTTTCTTTGAATATATCGGCTTATAAAATCAGCATTACAGTCAACATTTTATTTATATAAGGAGCAAGTGAAGTAAATCAGATGAAAAGAAGTATTGAAAAGGGCGAAGATTGATTGATCTATCGATTTAAATCAACAATGCAAAAGTATAAGCACCGAAATAACGTATTAAAATATACCTGCGATAAAGTATTCTCCAAAAACGAAACTCTTGAAAACTAAATTATAATGTTACAGTTACAATAACAAGAAACTTTCGTAGAAACACCTTTTGTATACCTTCATCGAATGAATTACCTTCATAGAAGCCTCAGGCCACTAAAAATAACAAGGAGTTATTTAACTTTTATTGTACTTATTTTAATTAAAACATGGTTATAAACAGTATTTTTTTAAATAAGGGACGAGACGAGCAGGACCTTCAGCTGACGGTAATTGATACGCCCTCCCCATTACAATGCAGAGCCGCTCAGGATTCTTGAAAAACCCAACAATTCTGAGCGGCACTACAATTGCGCTACCTTGAGACAGAACGTGTTAAGGCTCATTTGTAAATTTACTAGCTACGGCGCCCATCAGACCGAAGCACAGTAATGCTTACACATTACTGCTTCATGGCAGAAATAGGTGCCGTGGTGGTACCCATAATCTAGCCGGCATCCTGTGCAAAGGAGCCTCCCACTGTTATAAGTTTTCTAGAAAATGTACCTTTAGCATAAGATGTTATTTAAAAATTAAACAAATATTTATCAAAACATCCGTGGCATTATTTATTCAAACTATCATATCAATTCATGTATTAATTAAATATTGATAGTTGCTGCGAGTCGTCAGGTGAGGTTGTGTATACACTAGTATAGTTCGGTATACCATCCAGATCAAACAGATTGTTTGCATTTAAAAAATCTAATATAAACTTCGAGTAGGCAAAAACATTTGTTTTCTAAGCAAATAACAAAGCAAATTCACTACATATTATAAAACAAAGTCGTCCGCCGCGTCTGTCCGTCTGTTCGCGATAAACTCAAAAACGACAGCTCCTATTTTCATGTTGTTTACTCCAATGGATAGAGTGGTTCTCGAGGAACGTTTAAGTATATAATTAGTAAAGTTTTTATATACATTGGCTAAATTATAACGATATTTTTTGAAGGTTTCGGAAAAAAATAAGCCGTCTAAAAGCTTTCAACGAAAGCGCTGTCTAATGCCCTATGAGATATAACAAAATAATGTATGAAGGAATTATGTGACTTATATAGGACTGCAGAATAGTCTGTGATGAGTCTTGAAATCTCTATTTTTTAACGATAACATTCTATATTCATTTTAATACTTTGAAAAATTGGTAATTATCCACAAATACAATACATTTTATTACTACATAGTATTATAAAATCATTGACAAATACGTTTATGTTTCATTTTTAACTAATTAACTTTAAATATGCAGATTTCCGATGACTTTAGACTACATTATTCCCGAATACAGACATCATTTTTTCTAATGAAAGAACAGCGCCTGTCAAGTCGGCTAGAATATAAAGTATACCTTCACCTATCAAATATAAATGGTTCTAATGAAAGAAAGAAAAATCATCTATTCACTTATGTAAAAATGGCAAGAAACTCGTTTCAGCATTTTAAATCATACTTGAAACAATGTAAAGTGGTGCCCAAAAATCACAAACGGTTTAACTTGCATTCGTAATGCTAATCACAAAATACTCCAATATGCACTATATTAGATTAGTAGTTATTACATTAGTAGGTATACACAGTCACACAAATTAACAAGCACTATTAATACCCAAAACAAAGCCTTTATTTAGATTGGAATATTCCGACAATATAGTTCGTTGTCATGATTACACCCGGCGGTTACCGGATAACCAGTCAGTACACGGTCCACTAATCCGGATAACCGAGTATTAGTTCCGGATAAATCTGTGACAAAGTCGTTATCTAAATTATTGTGTAAGAATTAAATAACGGTGCTTGAGTGGATTTGGTAACGTTGTATTGTATAAAACATGCGATGGAATGACGGGTTGGTTTTCTGGACATATCAAACAATTAAAAGAAATAATTTTATATAATGTTCTCATTCAATTATAAAATCTTTTACTGAATTTTTAAATACCCGTTAAATGTCAGATATACCACCCAAAAATTGTTAATTTATTTAATTAACGCATGACAAATACTAACACTAAAATTTAATATATGTTCACAAAAATCGTCACCTTTTTGCTCTTAATAGTGATTTTCATTATTATAACACTAGAAATAAGGGATTGCTTGTAACTAATTCTAGTAGGCTTCATAAGATACATAATAGCTTTAAGGGTAAATGTATACACTTCTACAATAAAGTCCCAGCCACTGTTCAGGCTTTATCTATAAATAAATTTAAATGTTTTATAAAAAAATGTCTCTGTCGTAAATCCTATTACTCCACTGCTGAATATCTAAATGATCGGACAGCCTGGGACTAGATTGTGATTATTTTATAGCGATAGAAATGACTGTACAATATTGTATATTTTTATTGAAAAGAGCGCAAAAAAAAAGAATGCTGGGAGAGTTTCTTCCGCCGCTTCTTCTCTCTCAGAGCGCCATTTGTTTCCGAAGCTGTAGTAGTATCTAGTAGTATAAGAAATGACATCAAAAAGAATTTTAAAGGAATCAATTTTCAGAAAATAAATGCGTTTTATGCCTTTATGCCTTTTAACAACAGCATGATATTATTTCAACAAAATATATTAATTCTAAGTGCTGGCTTAATTAAGGGTCTTACACAAATTTCAGAAACATAGACACAAATACAAGTTTTGAATTATTAAATTGAATGCAAAGATTATTCACAAATTGAATTATATATATATATATATATATATATATATATATATATATATAATTCAATTTGTGAATAATCTTTGTATAATATATATATATATATATAATTCAATTTGTGAAATTCACATAATATTATGTAAATAAAACATGTATCATTTCCAAATTATTTAATCGTTAAATATAACAGAAATAAGCGCATTTTAATTTATTCCTCCATGATAAAACAGACAAACTTAGGAATATTTATTTATTTTAATAAAATACAATTTAAGCCTTTTAATTACAATTATTTTATTTGATTTTTGCGTAAAAGATACATTGTTATTTTTATTTTAGTTAACCCGACGTTTCAAGACCTTTCCAGATCTCGTCTTCATTTCATGATCATTCGTTAAACAAAGAAAATACTAAATAAATTGTGTTTAAATAACGAAAGATAATCAGAAAAAATATCAATATTAACTTTTTTATTTATTTTACTTCGTGGATACAGTAGTCGCTAACAAAACTTTTACTATCAGTAGGAGTCTGAATACCAAGCTAATAACATAACTCTGAACATAACTCATAACTTAAGGCGTTATTTTGCGGAATTCCTTATTATTTTTTATTTATGTATTACACACACACACATTAAATTTTTATTTTTTATTAATTGTTTCGTTTGCCATTGTCATTTATCGAGGAATCACTGACCCCGAAGATACAGTTTCAACTAGTTTCGGGATCAGAGGTCTACCCCCTTTTAATATCACTGCAAAATCGTTTTTCAGTATTATTATAATTACAATTAATGATAAAAAGATGTAAATAATTCGAATTATAAAATAAATATTGTACATTTAGTAAGTTATTTGCAGTAAATGTAAATAAAATAAAATTAGTATTAATATTATATCCATAAAGACCAATTTTAGCGGAATTGACACTTAAGAGCATTTTTAATTTTGTTTCAAATCTAGATAAGTAGAATTTTTCGCTCATAAAAATATAACTGTTATACAAAAGCATGCGAAATTCCGACGGTTGAAACAGATTAAATTCTAGTGCGGTGTACAATTAATTTACTTAATAATTCTAGACCCAGTCCCCTGTAGGTTTAAGGTACACCTAATACTCGACTCTATCACAATACGAAATAAGTTAATTTTAGTACAAATGAATATGCTATGAATGTTGTATACTTAATTTTCGGTGCGGTAGGCGAGTGCTTGTATTAGACCAAATATGAATGCCTGTATTTGTATAGCACAACAAAAGAAACCAGTTACATAGTGTTTTATCCGCTGGGCTTAAACTCTGAAACAGCTTGGCTGATATGTAGATTTATTTTTTAGCCGACTTCAAGAATAGGGGAGATTATAAATTCGACTGTATTTTTTGTATGATTGTTACCTAATATCATTATTTAGGAACCGATTCGAAGAAAATAATTTGCGTGGGAGGGAACATACTCCCGAATGAATTAAAAAAAATGGATATGAGAATACTGTTAAAAAATACTGTTTTGTAGGAATTTTCCAATAATATTTCAAAACATCAAGGATTCCTTCGTAAAAAATGCTCCCTGTTATAATGAAATTGTTTCACAGTGGAACTGACAAACCGTGCGTCACTACATTATCTAATTGAAAATATGTTCATACAAAACAAATATTGAAAATAAAAATAATTATGGGTCCCAAATCGAAATAAAAACTATACTACCTAAGTTGGACTAGGCTGCACTCCATGAAGTAATCCCCATTAAAATCCGTTCATTAGTTTAGGAGTCCATCGCGGACAAACAACGTGACACGTAATTTATATATATTAAGTTATTTACATTTGTATAAACACGTCTCTGACATCGAAAATACTTTAATAAGGATATTTCAGGAAGGCCCATTTCATAATGAAATGACGTTAATGCTGACCTGCATACCCTCGTCATGAAGCCACTTCTTCCTCATCAATTTACGAACGTCATTTGTCTTGTCTTCAAATGGGTTGCGTGAGCTTTACAAAATATCTCTGACGGACATTGCACGTTATAAATTGAGGGCTTATCGGCCATTAGGGGCATTCTGGCTTTAAGTGATACTAATGGTGAGATATTTTAAATTGGCATTTCGTGACTAGGCAGGCTTTTGTTTCATAAAAACTTTGTCTGGAAAAAATCTTTTGAGAGATGTGATACTAAATCTAATGTTTATTACCGTTCCGAAAAATGGTATGTAAAGGTTGGCACTTATATATTTAAAGCTTACTTACAATTTGTTTGCCGCTTACATATATATATATTTAATTTTAGTTTAAACACAGAAATACTTTCAATCTCTCCAGGGTACTATCATCGGATCCTGACATGATCATTATGGGACTAGGCCTAGGAACCTGTACTCTTTGACACAAAAAAAATCCGTATCATGCATCGTCGAATAATTGCAGAACATGCATAAAAAATAAGATTCCGACGAAAAGAGAACCTCATCCTTTCTTGAAGTCGGCCAAAAAAGAACATGAAATAAAAATACGCACGGTATGTAATTAAATTGACAGAAATCCGCGGTACATTGCGGTCGACATTTCATTATAACAAATATTGTTTCCTTATGAGCTTTGATTTACAAACAATTAGATTTTTTCCTTATAAGAAAACCTTTTTTAATTTTCGTGGATGTAATTCTTGTTTGCAATTCGTACGTATTTCTAAATAATATTCTTTGTGGTTTTGTTTTTGTTATAATAAGCAGACGTGCTGGTGTCAGTTACTGCGAGCTATCCTATACGGTCTGTTCCAGAAGCCGTTTCAATCCACGATATAATGTATTCTCACTGTCTTCTTAATTGTACATAAAATAGACAAATACAATTGCACGAAGACCTTGAGACGACCTTCATTATCAAACTTTGAACAACAATTCAATTATTATAGTAAGCCTTTTGAGTATTTTGTTACAGTTTAACGTTTGACAATATTCTTCACATGCATGTATTTTAATAATAAATCAACAACAATATTAGGTTTAAATATCAAACGCCTGTTAGGTAGATGCCGTGCGATATATATCTTCTTCTTCTTCTGCCTTCCCTGAATCCCATTATTTCTGGGGTCTCCCCACTTTCCTGCGCCTACTCGAACGATATTGGGTTGTCGCTAATGGCAATTGGGCTTTCTTGAGGTCTCGTTTTATATTAGACTACCAGATCGCTGGCGGGCGCCCTCTACCTCTTTTCTGTTCCAGTAGGTTTAGAGCAATATGCACCACGTGGTCTTCCCCTCGTCTTTTGATATGTCCATAGCAACGGAGGCGGTTTTCGGTAATTTTGTCGACAATTTTTGCAACCTGGAAGCTACCACGTATGTATTCATTACGAATTTTGTCCAGCCGTGTTACACCTCCCGCCCACCTAAGCTTCTTCTTATCTTTTGTTCATCTTCTTCGTGCGTCTTCTTTGTAACATTCGGACCCATATGACTTGACAAAACTGCAATAGTGCAGGAAAATGTGATGCGATGTACATACAGGATGTCCCAAAGTTATGGGACATGAAGGGAAAGTACCTTAAATATCGAAGATAGGCTATTTTACTGAAAGAAGACTTTTTGTTATTTTTAAAAGTTAGTAATTCTGCATTCAAAGATTTTCTAAAAATTACTTGGCTCGTCTGGGAATCGAACCGACTTAAATGTGAAAAAAGAACCACCCCTACTTTTATGATATATGTATAGCCCTGTGCTGCCACGGGGCGTAAAAAGAATAGGGTAGTCCCAGGTCCAAGGGTGTCGCAAGAGGCGACTACGGGCTTTTTGAAAGTGGGAGAGTCACGCTGCCGTCTTATGACGTCAGCACAATCAGGCCAGACTCGTCCGGGTTACTTACCACACTTGCACAGAATACCGGCGGGAAGTAGCGGCCTAATGCCGCTATGTTTCGCATAGGTTAGTGTCGAGGACCGGAGGCCATCCCTTCCCCCTCCCCCTCCCCATCACCCCCCACCAAAAATATGAGAGCGGTCCTTAAAAATATGTTACCCCAGGAGGGTACCGGCTCTACCAGAGTCGGAGAATCCCTCCCCGAGCATTCTCGCTCGGGCTGCCCCTCGTATTCTGGGGAGGGCACAGTACCGCGCATATCTAAGGACAAACAGGGCAGCAACACCACGGCACCCCGCTCCACGCTTAATGTGGACTTCTGTAATATCAGGGGAATTCACTCCAATTTAAACGCCGTCCACCACCACCTTGTGACGGCGCAGCCGGTCTTGTGTTTCCTTACGGAGACGCAGTCTATATCTCGACCTAGCGATACGTCATATTTAACGTAATGCTCTATCTGACATCGTGTACTGGTTTAGCGCCAATAACTTATTGTTAAATAATCATAAAACCAAATATATTTAAATCACCGCGCCAAATGTCAAAAATGTATATGCGAATATTTTATTAAATGGAGAGGTGGTAAAACCAGTGGAATCTGCTATATTTCTTGGCATTATTACCCTTGAATCCAAATTGCAGTGGGGCCCCCATATTGAAGGATTGGCGAATAGCCTTAGTTCTGCAGCATATGCGGTTAAGAAAATTAGACGGTTAACTGACATAGATACGGCGAGATTAGTATACTTTAGTTATTTTCATAGTATTATGTCCTATGGTATATTGTTATGGGGCAGTGCGGCCGATATTAATACTATCTTTGTGCTGCAGAAGAGCGCTATTCGCGCAATTTATAACCTAGGTCCTAAAAAATCATTAAGAGAAAAATTTAAAGAAATAAAAATTTTGACTGTTGCTTCTCAATACATTTTCGATAATGTTTTGTATGTTCATATGCTTATGAAGTATTATCATTGAGGAATTTTCTAGAAACTGTGACATTCATAATGTTAACACGAGGAACAAACATAAACTTGTTATGCCTACTACTCGGTTGGATCGAGTTAGTGAGTCTTTTGTTGGGCGATGTATATGCTTCTACAATATGATCCCAGAAAATGAACAAAACAAATGTGTTACGAAATTTAAAAGAATTGTTAAAAAACATTTGTGTGGGAAAGGTTATTATAGCATAAACGATTTTCATAATGACACCACGGACTGGGAATAAAGCGAACAGCCTCAGGCACTTTAATTATAAATGTTTATTGTACGATATTACATTCAAATCCATATTTTATATTAAAAAAAGCCCGCTGAGTTTCTTGCGCCCATTCTTCTCAGGTCTGAGGCAGTCTCTTTTGAATGGGTGGTAGATTTTGACGTTCAATAGTGATTTTAAATCCTATTTTGAATACAAATATTTCAATTAGAATTTGAATTTAACGTACCCCGGGTACAAAATTGAGCATAATTTCATGCCTCATGCCGGGGTATGTGTGTACGTTAGGGAGGATATCTGCTGTCGCCGTCTCAGCAATTTTGAGGGTAGGGACCTGTCCACTCTCTTGCTCCGCGTAGATTTAGAGGACCGCGTCCGCATCTATGCGTGTGTCTACAGGTCCCATAGTGGTAACGCAGAAACGGGTCACCTCATGGGCTGCGTTCAAGCGGCATTTGATGACGTGCTTGCTCAGATCGTAAAAATCGTAGTCGTGGTTGATTTCAACGGGCACAATGCCGAATGGCTTGGATCACGTACTTCAGACTACGCAGGGCAATCTGTGCATAATTTTGCATTGGCGTATGGTCTGTCCCAATTGGTTGAGCCAACGCGGCTCCCGGATGTGGATAGCCACATGCCGTCCTTATTAGATCTTCTGCTGACTACACATCCAGATCGTTACCAGGTCTCTGTCGACGCCCCTCTCGGAACGTCCGACCATTGCCTGGTCAGGTGTGTAGTGCCTATCCGACGCCAACGTCGCAGACCACCAGCGACCCGCCGCGTTTGGCACTACAAGTCAGCAGATTGGATAGGATGCGTTCCTTATCTGCATCCTACCCTTGGGGCAAGGTTTGTTTCCCTTCGGATGATCCCAGTGCCTGCGCCGTTGCAGTAGCCGATGTGATACTGCAGGGCATGGATATTTTTAATACCAAGCTCTGTAGTACCGATCGGTGGCAGATCACAGCCCGGGTTCGATGCGTCAGTTAAAGCAGCACCTGACTGCAAAAAACAGGCGTATCGAACTTGGTTTGCGGCGCTGGGCTCAAAGGATCCGAACTGCAAAGCTCTGAAGAGGAAATATAACCGTGCCTCCAGATTTTTTAAGCGGCAAATCGCCCATGCGAAATCGAAGCACGTCATCAAAATTGGCGAGCAGCTTTCCAGTTACCCGACCGGAACACGCAAGTTCTCGTCGTTGTCGAAAGCTGCTCTTGGTAACTTCAACCAGCCGTCTATGCCGCCGTTGCACATGAGGAATAACACCCTGGCCCATACGGCAAAAGAGAAAGCCGATCTCCTGTGCACTCTTTTTGCCTCCAACTCGAATCTTGACGACAACGGAAAAACACCGCCGACCATCCCGCGGTGTCAGAGCTCCATGCCTGAATTACAGTTCCAACAGAAAACTGTTAGGCGAGCTCTGTTTTCGTTGGACGTCAGAAAGTCGAGCGGGCCGAATGGCATTTCTCGAATCGTGCTTAGAACGTGTGCCCCTGAGTTGACGCCGGTGCTAACGCGTTTATTCCGGCACTCTTATTCAAAAGGCGTAGTCCCTGATTCATGGGAGTCAGCCCTTGTCCATCCGATCCCAAAAAAAGGAGACAGTTCGGATCCGGTAAACTACAGGCCTATTGCTATTACCTCCGTACTCTCCAAAATCATGGAGAGCATAATTAACCGCCAGCTCTTGGTATACCTTGAGGGTCACCAGTTGATCAACGACCGGCAATACGGCTTTCGCCATGGTCGGTCGACTGGCGATCTTCTGGTATACCTAACACATAGATGGGCGGCGGCTATTGAAAGCAAGGGGGAAGGCCTGGCAGTTGGTCTGGATATAGCGAAGGCCTTTGATCGTGTATGGCACAAGGCGCTCCTCGCAAAACTTCCATCATTTGGGCTTCCCGAGAGCTTATGCAAGTGGACCTCCAGCTTCCTCACTGGGCGCAGCATACAGGTCGTTGTCGACGGTTATTGCTCGAATCCCAAGCCCGTGAACGCTGGAGTGCCCCAAGGCTGTGTGCTATCTCCCACGCTGTTTCTTCTGCATATCAATGATATGTTGGACACCGCCAACATGCATTGCCATGCAGACGACAGCACTGGTGATGCCGTATACAGGGGCCATGCAGGTCTCTCTCGGGAAAACGTCGACCAGTGCCGGGAGAAACTTGTGTCTTCTATCGAGTCCTCTCTCGAGAAGGTCGCAGAATGGGGTAAGTTGAACCTTGTCCCAAAAACCCCATTTGCCGTATCACCGCTCTTCGAGAACACTTTCCGTAAAGCCTCGCCTAGTATCGGAATGCTGGGTCTCGAAATCTGAGCGATTGCCAATTCCGTGGCCATCTGGAGGGCAAAGCCAAATTGGCTTCGAAGAAACTGCGCGTCATAAATAGAGCACGGCAATACTTCAAGCCGGCCCACATTCTAGCGCTCTACAAAGCGCAGGTCTGGCCTCACATGGAGTATTGCTGTCATCTCTGGTCTGGCGCACCCCAGTATCAGCTCGATCCATTTGACCGCGTGCAACGCAGAGCAGCTCGAATTGTCGGGGACCTAACGCTCTGTGAACGGCTGGATCACTTGGCGTTTCGTAGTGACGTCGCTTCACTGTGTGTCTTCTACCGCATTTATCACGGAGAGTGTTCCGAAGAGCTGTTCAATGTGATTCCTGCCGCCGAATTTCACCTTCGCACGACACGCCACAAGTTACGATATCATCCCCACCATCTGGATGTGTGGCGGTCCTCCACAGTGCGGTTTTCAAGGAGCTTTCTTCCTCGTACTACGAAGCTGTGGAATGAACTTCCTTGTGCGGTGTTTCCGGGACGATACGACATGGGTACCTTCAAGAAAGGCGCGTACACCTTCCTTAAAGGCCGGCAACGCTATTGTGATTCCTCTGGTGTTGCAAGAGAGTGTGGGCGGCGGTGATCACTTAACACCAGGTGACCCGTACGATCGTTTGTCCTCCTATCCATAAAAAAATTATGCCAATTGAAAGAATGGCTAAAAACTAATAACTCTTCTTAAGTAACATAGTATTTTAAAAGAAAGGAACAACGTAAAATGAATGTTTTCCTACTTGGATTGGTACGAATGGACCGATTACATGGATATGTGAAAGTAATGCTATACAAAAAGCGATACGAGAACGTGGGCGAGTTACAAACAGAATTGTGCCATATCATATCGAGTATTCACCATAAAATGATAAGAAAATCAATAGGCAGCGGACTCATTAAAAGATTGGTGATTTGCGTAAGACAAGAGAGATTACATTTTGAGCATTTAATTAATTAATTTACAAAAAAATACCCACTTAATTGACTTCTTTCTTTTAAAATACTATGTTACTTAAGAAGAGTTATTAGTTTTTGGTCATTCTTTCGATTGGCATCATAAAAGTAGGTGTGGTTTTTTTTTACATTTAAGTCGGTTCGATTCCCAGCCGAGGCAAGTAATTTTTAAAAAATCTTTGAATGCAGAATTACTAACTTTTAAAAATAACATAAAGTCTTCTTTCAGTAAAATAGCCTATCTTCGATATTTAAGGTACTTTCCCTTCATGTCCCATAACTTTGGGACACCCTGTATATGTATATACATATAAAACAAAGCGTAGCACATACAAATAATATACAATTAATTACTTCTTTATATTCTATTTTAATTGTGGCTTCTGTGAAAAGGGCACCACAATTCAACCAATGTCATGTTTAAGTAGACCACTAAGCTTTTAGTACATATTTGACCGCTCTTAACGGATTTACCAGTGTTTACGGTAATAATCGGTGCCAAGATTGAAGAAAGTTTTAATTTCTTATCATTCCTGACTGCTTTATAATATATTAAATTGCAAATCAAAACTGACGTTCTGTGATTGATATTTCAATTCATATATTGATATATTTTTTCAATCCGTCTATGGGTGGACAAATTGGTATATTTCAGAATTTTTCAGTTAAGGGTTTGGAAAAAAACGTTTAAAAATATTAATATAGATCCAGGATCGATAGACAAATCACATTAAAAACCTGGATTCAAAATAATAATGGATTTATCTTATATTTAATGAGGTCTTATGTAAGGTTACATAAAGTTAAATTGCATGAGAAGAATGTTTCATGTCTAGAATTTGGTATTTATGTTTTCAATTTTGTTTTAAAACTCTCTTATACATGCTGAGTTTTGTCAGGATTACGAAAAACCTCATAAGAACTACGCTGCGCCCCTCCATCTCCATCTCTTCCAATACGGCCGGTCCCCGTGGGAGATATAGACCAATCAGACAAGAGAAAAGTTCTACATGGCTACAAACATTCTGAGTAACAACAACTTCATGTTGCAAGACATTATAAATCTATTACATCATAATCTTTGTATAATAACATTTATATAAGTATCAAAAACCACGTTATTGGTCCTTCTGAAAATAGACCATCTATCTATGCTGCGCTAGCTGAAAATTCACTAAAAAGCAAAATTAATTGATGTTAAATTTCAGTTTTAATCAAACGCGTCTTATTCTTAAAAAAGTATTTCATTTAAATGAACAATCCGTAATCGTACTATTCAAACAAAATACTAAATAATATTTATTTCCCAAATTAGTAATTTATACGATACTGTGAGTTACTATTTTATAAACAGCTAATTTGTAATAAGATATACAATTTAAAAGTAAACTTCTTTTAAAATATTTTGGTATAAATCCTGAAAGTATAAAACTCTTTCGTAACTTTAACTACAATGATGGAAAGCAGTAGACACTAAACTATACTAACAATATTTAAAATATTCTTTATATTATACCATAATTATTTGGTAAGAGCAGCACTCGGTAACATGCAGTGTAGGAACTACAACAATACAGCTATTACAATAATTATTTAAAAGCGATACGATAGAAAGCTCCGGAGAACATTCTTCATGAGATTCATTACTTTGAATAAAAATATTGTGTTTTCTGCCTTATAGAAATGTTGCTGTAGGTATTTTATAAAAATAGAAAACATTGAAACATTTTTACAGAAATAATTAAGCCCCAAATACAAAGATTAGACAAAGCCAAATTACCAAAGGGTGCCAGCCAAACAACTAGGGGTGCTCACTAACCACTACTCTATGGGTCGTTGTTTATATATAATCTCAGGTAAATTGAACTGCCAAGCAAAATTTGAAGCATAAATAATGAAAATGAATTTATTAAAATACTGAAAAACTTTTTATTAGAAAAGTGCTACTATGCCGTAAATGATTTCCTAAACGAGCCAAACTAAAATAATAAAAAATATGGGTCTCCCTACTACGGTCTGCTGTTCAGACCAAATTGCGACACCCAAACTGGGTATCCATAATACTTGTATTATTATTAATCCTTGTATAATAATTATAGTATTGACTCCAAATGTTATATTTAAGGACGGTATTTATGGAATTGCAATAAAGTAAGAGCTGCTATTAACTTAAGCAGATTTCGAAACATGTTGTAACAACACAGAAAATATTTACTTTTTTATGTTTTTCATTACATATCTATAATATGTGTTTATTACGGGTATAAATGTGGGTGGGTTTTTTCTAAATTGGGCATGGCAATTGAATCTGGATAATCAATTCACATATAATATATGACACAGGTTCAAGAAGCTTAACTGTATAATTTTTTTTTTGATGAAAGAGTGGACTTTCGGTGTGTTTTTGAAGACAACAAGACAAAAATAAATACTTTAGAAAGGCGAAGTTAACTCTCACCCACAAAATTACAACTTTCACTTCAGTAAACTTCAATCAATTCCAAACACGGCAATGATACACCTTCATTGAAAAGTTTCGATGGCTACGTTCCGGACTCATAACGATAATATTTAGACAATTTGTTATGTTTTTAAAGTGATAACCCTCACTTCTAGGATTAATACACAAATAAAAACATAACAAATTGTTTAGATTTACAAGAGCGACATCTCAAGTCAATTTCCTAATATGCAAATATTGGGGTTGAGCAGGTTATCAACTGTAAAGTAGATCC
This sequence comes from Leptidea sinapis, assembly GCF_905404315.1. Classification (NCBI taxonomy): domain Eukaryota; kingdom Metazoa; phylum Arthropoda; class Insecta; order Lepidoptera; family Pieridae; genus Leptidea; species Leptidea sinapis. The sequence continues at coordinate 4,303,538 of NC_066280.1, forward strand.
TGTACATGAAGCCACAACCTGAGAGTTGAACAAAGCAAACAGAATTTTATAACGAGGCGGTACTCGAATGGTTAGCTCAGTGGTTTAGAACACCGGCACGGAACGCTGGAGGTCGTGGGTTCGAATCCCGCATCGTTCACAAAATTTTGTTTTCCAAATTTTATTTGTGTGATAATATTTATATGTTAATAATATTTTCTGTAGCACATTGTACTTTCAGATAAAAGCAATATTAGTGACAGTAATTTGGCTAACCTGAAACAAATTATTATTAATTTTATTACATCTTCCCACGGACGAGTAAAAAAATAAGGACTCCGTGTCACATTACATAACAGTGAGGCACCAAAACAAGCCAGTAAACGTGTTGTCGTGTATACATATCTAATTAATATTACTTATTATTTACCCATTAATAATTATATAAATGTGTCGTGACAACTGTGGGCCTACCATAAACTGTTATTGCGATTCAATTGACAACCTAAAATGAACTGCTTTGCTATTTCGTACCACGACGTGATTAGAGCTAGCTAATTTAGGTTGACGTCAAATCAACTGATTAAACCGCAATGATGTCAATTGAATATCAAAAATGATATCAATTGAATCGCAAACTGACTTAGTTCGTTCATTCATTCGTACCATGAGGTGGTATTTCAACCTAAACTGGATAGCTTATTTGTCAAAGTGACCGTTTCGAAAAAAGTTGCTACTTCCTTAGAGGAAAGTGAATCTTGTTGTTAATAACTTTTAAAAAATAGTGAAAACATAGAAAAGAAAATTTTATTGATTTAAAGATGAGATAAGAATACTTTATTGGACTTTTTTGTAAATCAAAATACTGAAAATAAATACTAAAAATGAAAATACTAAAGACGAGGCAGTAAGGGCCCGGGCTATAGCCTGTTCGCAAGAACGAATTAAAAAAAAGTGTACTCTGTGGTTCTGTCAAATCAAACATCAATGGAGGTGCGTTCATAACTCGTTATTTTTACGAAAACACATAAGCAAACATTTAATTTGTAATTCAAAGAACTATATTTATTTATAATACTATTATTTAATAAGTGTAAAAAAGGGCTTAATGGTTTATAATTTGACACAATTGCGCAATTTTAAAATGTATTTTTACTATTTTCTACGCAAAAAAACCGCTAAAATCATATCATTTTAGGTTTCGAAACGCAATTTTATTTCGTTCATTCTTCATAAGCGATCCAAACGCCATTCAGTAAAAGGCACTTCATGGTACGAATTTTAGTGATTCAGTTTAGGTACCTAAACTGAACTGCATCGGATTCGCATCACTTATTAAAATTTAATGGTATGCCCTCTGGTCTGAATTGGATATGTGTTAATAATCATTGTCACTGTCACGACATCGACAGTGACATTGAGGCTATATAAGGGATGCACAACTTAGCGGCGACTCACTTCTTCGCAGTCGCTAGTCGGGAGAAGACCTCCACTAGTACAGTCTTACTGCATATAGCAATCTAGGTATTATTTAATAAGAGCACATTACACGCGTAAATAAACAGCTCCACGCATACACTAATACAAGCCGATCGGCCGCCATTGTGTGATGCGCCACCGTCTGTGACAAATCAGTTTACGTCGCAATAAAATGTTTTAAAAATGCCGTCGTGCGTTGAGATAAAGTGTAAAAACAATAACACAAAAGTATTTGTGGATATATGATTAATTAAGGGAGAAGAAATTGTGTAACTGGTATACCCTGTAACCGCACACATACTAGCATAAAAGTGCTTCACTTGCTAATATCACGACGCGGAGTCCTTCATTTTCTACTAGTCCGTGGATCTTCCGTGCAATTTCCACGAAACTTTTTTGTCGCTTCTTTATAAAATAATTTTCTCAATATTTAAAGAATCGTGGTCAATAAAAACTACGTTTAAAAACCGACTTCAAAAACTAAAAAGTATAGGATTACTTAATAAAGATTTAATTCACACCTCTTTTAATTCTAAATTACGCCTTTTCCTCTAATATTAATAAAATACTATATATTATATTGTATATGCGCTGTTCTTTGGTCACATCTCCAGAAATGAAGGATCGATTGAGCGGTTGATAGTGCAGGGCAAGGTGGAGGGGAAAAGAGCGAGAGGACACTCACCCATGCGATGGACGGACCTTATCAAAACAGTGACCCAGACATCTGTAGTGGAGTGATCCCGCAATGCTGCAAACCGTCAAAAGTGGAGGATTATCGCGAGGGCAGTGCGACCCATAACTGTGGAGACCAACGGCGATTAATGTTGCGTCATCTTGGCAACCACGACCACTCTGACAAGAGTGAACGATTGAGAAGAATATGCGCTACCTATTGATAGGTTTTAAGTCGGTGCCAAGCCCTAAAAAAATAAAACTTAATATATTTATATTACTTAGCAGCTTACTTGGGTACTGTCATCAACAATCTCTGCCCGCTTGGGTTGTTTTGTTCTAGACAAAGCTATCAAGCTCAAGGTCACGCTTAGCGAGTGTAAGCACCTGCTATTAGATTTGACTTGGCACCGATTGTTAACTTAACTGTTGCCTCTCAATATTCTTGAAAATGTTATGTATGCAAGCAAATTTTCTAAAAACTTGTTAATCACAATGTGACTCTAGACTTAACACGTTGAAAAGAACTGTTTAAAACGTTTATGTGGAAAGATTACCATAGCATAAATAAAATTCTACATGATACCACAGATTGGAAATGGAGCGACAGCCGCAGGCTATTCAAATAATATATATTTATAACAAAATATTTAAAAAAGAGAAGAAGACCACTGGGTTTCTAGCGACTTTTTTTTCTAAGGTCTGAGGTGTAATATTTCATATGGGTGGTAGTTTTTAAAGTTCAATAAGTAATTTAAAATTTTATTTTAATTAGTAAATATTTGATTTTGAATTGGTATATGATTTTAAATTAATACTCTAAAAGCGAAGTGTGGTTAATTGGGATCATAACTCAAATCAGAAGCAATATCTGGTTCTCGCTTGGGTAACTTAGTAAGATAGGAAGCATTACATATTACATGTCTTCAAGTTAATTACGGTACGAAGATAACAAGTTAAATAGCAAATCATGGTGTACGTTATATTGACAATGCCTAGCGATTCAAGCCTTTGGTAACAACTATATTATGATATTATGTAGAATGTAATGTATGTTCATAGGCACATAAGTGAATTTGCCAGAAACTGTCATAACCATAATGTTAACACCAGGAACAGACATAAACTTATAATTGCTACTACTCGACTAAGTCGAGTTAACAAGTCTTTTGTGGGGCGATGTATATGCTTTTACAACAGGATCCCAGCAAATCTTGAAAACAAAAGTATTACGTTATTCAAAAGAATTGTTCAAAAACGTTTGTGTGGTAAAGGTTACTATAACATAAATGACTTTCTTAATGATACCACAGATTGGGAATGGAGCGACTGCCCTCCGGCTATAAAATAATAAGTTTAATTGTACAGTGTTACTTTGTTACTTTGTAAATGTTACTTTAATTGTAAAACATATTTTTGATGAAATAGAAAAGCCCGCTGAGTTTGTTGCACCCATTCTTCCCAGGCCTGAGGCATTCATTTTGTAATGGGTGGTAGTTTTTTGACTTTCAATAAGTGATGTCACATCCTATTTTGAATAAAAATATTTGAATTGGAATTTGAATGGTTTTTATTTCATAAGTAAAACAAGGCATCGCTAATTCATTAAGTTCCACTAGGAAACGCTGTTCAAACCAGTGAACGCATCACACCCAACCAGTGGTTTTCGCCATTTTTGTAATTTAATGTCATGCATATATTTCATATCATCATTTCAATAATTATGTATCTAGTAATTATGAATCTTAGATAGATCTAACTAGATAAAGACCTCTCTAGATAAAGTTAATGATGTATATTAGAAAATAAAATAAAAGTTAATTCAATTTCATTTCAAAAAAAGCCACTCTAGTTCTGCAGATCATAACTTTGTAAGTTATGTAATGCTACTCGTATAGTAACCCAAATTTACTACTAATATGGACTTTACTGTTACTACAAATATGGAACATTTTCTAGATCTATATATATATATATATATATATATATATATATATATATATATATATATACACCTCAAAGACCCTTTTCATTATATATATAATAGTCTTTGTTTGAGGCTCTTTCACGCCTAAACCACTGATCGTATCGACATGAAACTACCACCATTCGATGCAACATTTATTTTTTTATTGTATTTGTAATAACATAAATAATATTTAAATTATTTCCTTTTTAAATTCGCTCAGCGAAGTGGGCGGGAACGGCTAGTTACACCATACGTACAACTAAGCTGTGGAATGAGCTTCTTCGTACAGTATTTCCAGGACGATACGTCGTGGGTACCTTTCTTAAAGGTCGGCAACGTACCTGTGATTCCTCTAAGTTGTAAGAGAATATGAATCACTTAACATCAACCCTTACGCTCGTTTGTCCTTCTCTTCCCAAGCACCCTTTGACTTCATGGGAATTAACTATTTGAACAATTTGTCATGTTTTTAAAGTCCTCACTTCTGGGATTAATACACAAATAAAACTTGAAAACAAAATTTTATGAACGATGCGGGACTCGAAGCCACGCCCTCAACAATTTGTTATGTAGATTTTTTGTATTTAGATTAGCAAGAGCGACATCACAAGTCAATTACCTAATATGCAAATATTGGGGTTGAGCAGGTTATCAACTGCAGATGAAGCCACAACTTGAGAGTTGAACAAAGCATACAAGATTTTATAACGAAACGTCACTCAAACGGTTAGCTCAGTTGGGAGAGCACTGGCATGGAACGCGTGAGGTCATGGGTTCGATTCCCGCATCGTTCATATTTCAATTCAATTTTGTTTTCAAGTTTTATTAGTGAATTAACTATTTGATCAGTATCGGGTGCATATAAATATGTCCATACATGTCCACAAATTATCCTCATTTCTATTTAAACATTACGCAACATATAATGTTGTAAAAGTATATAAGAAGTGCTAAGCGAGTTAGTAACACAAAGTGGGAATAAGTTTGTTTCGTGCCGGTTCGTCAGAGGGGAAAATAGCTGGATCGGAGTAACGGGAAATGTCGAGAAAAGTCTTTATCGGGGTGTATATCCATTTATATATTTTGTTTATTGTTCAATTTAGGAGAATATGTATATGCGAAGTTGCCAAGAATTGCACCATTACAAAAATTACCGATTTTTCGTATTTTAATATTAGTGCATCATAGATTTGGAATGTTGTTTCAATTAAGAAGAATCACGGAATTGAGATCTTTTGAGTTTATTGTTTAAGTAAGTATATTGTATTAAATATATCGTTATCTTGTACCCATAGTACAGGCTATGCCTAGTTTGGGGCAAGATAATTTGTGTAAAAGTGAGTCAATAAAAAAAAATATATATAAACTGTTTATCTCATTAATTTTTATGATTGATTAATGATTCAATATTTTCCCTGAGGAAGTTTTTTAAGGACGTAGATATTTTTAAAGTTGTCTGTCTGTATAATTATGCGAAAGTAATGCATGTGCGTAAGAATTTTAAAAAATGAGAAGATTAAGTTAATTATCGAAATAATATTGAAATTAAGTGTTTTTATCACACTTTAGTATATTTCCGTTTTTGTGTTATTTTTTGGCAAAAGACAAAATACATAAGGCCTAATTTTTTTTTTCCATTATTTAGACCTGCGATCAGTCCTCAAAACTAAGATCAGGTGAGTTGCAAGAGGTTGAGGTTTGGCGAGGTGGAGCCACTGCCCCATCTCCCCTTAGTTAAGTAGCACATCGGCTCTCTTGAGTCTTCTAATCGGATTTTGCTCCAAGAGTATACTGGATAGCGGGTTTGGGTGAGTGGTCAAACGAGCCTTATAGTTGATTGAGTATCGTTTTACTTCGTCAAATATGGTTGGGATTTCCAGATACTCGTGGATTTCCGAGTTTCGAGCGTACCAAGGCGCCGATGAAAGTACCCTTAGTTACTGTTTTGAGCTCTCTGGAGGCACATAATGTTGGATTTGCTGGCTGTCGACCACAGTTGAATTCCATATGTCCAGATCGGTTTTATTATGGAGCAATATACCCTAAGTTTGTTAGATAGCGATAAGGCAGACTGTCTACCGAGAAGCCAGAGTAGGTTTTTGAATCTAAAGTTGATTTCGTTGCGCTTCGTTTTTATATGGTCTTTCCATACCATCCTACGGTCCCGATAAAATCCGAGGTATTTAACGCAGTTTGATTGCGGCAGAGTGTCAGAGCCTAGATTGACCGGTGGACAAGTTTTCCGTATTAGGGTAAATGTGATGTGGTGAGACTTAGGGGCGCTTGCTTTTATGCGCCCCTAAGCCAAGCCAAGCATAAGTGGCATCGAGTTGAATTTGTAAACGTCTGGTCGCTTCATTGGGGTCACTGTTACAACTGAGGAACGCCGCATCATCGGCAAAGGTTGCTACAGCTGCTTCTGGTGATTGGGGTAGGTCACTTGTAAATATGTTATAGAGAACTGGACCAAGTACGGAGCCTTGGGGTACTCCCGCCCTGCAGCTAAAAAGGGAAGATCTTGCGTCACCGAGCTTTACTTGAAATTTTCTGTCACTAAGATAAGACTCCATCAGTAGGTAGTAGGAGTGTGGAAGGTACATTTTAATTTTGCACAATAGTCATTTATACCAAACCCGATCGAAAGCTTGTTGTACGTCGAGAAAAGCAGCCGAACAGTATCCCTTCTTTTCCAGACATTGTCTAATTGTACAATACACTCTGTGAACTTGTTCTATGGTGGAGTGATGTTTCCGGAAGCCAAATTGATGGTCAGGTATTACATGACCCATATCTAGGCAAGGGGATAGTCGTGCCAGGATGATCCTTTCCCACAATTTTGACAATACAGGCATTAGGCTAATAGGGCGATAAGACGAGACTTCGGTAGGCGGCTTACCAGGCTTATGGATCATAACAATTTGTGATATTTTCCAGAGTGCAGGAACATGCGAGGTTCTCAATGTGGCATTGACAAGGATGGTCAAAAACGTAATGCACTTCTTAGGAAGCTCTTTCAATAGCCTGGGGGTGATAAGATCAAATCCAGGTGCTTTATTAGGGTCCATTTTGGCTATTTCTCTAGTGACCTCTCTTGGTGTAGTAGGTCTCAAAGGCAGGTCTTGTCTTAGGATTTGGTCTATTTCTGGATCTTCTGGACTATCCATATTGTTGGGTTGGAATACGTCGGCCAGGTATGTAGCAAAGGCCTGAGATTTTTCTTCGTCAGATCGCGCCCATGTATTACCAGATCTTATAGGTGGAGAACTCTGTTGCGGCTGTGGGAGGTACTTTGTTGCCTTCCAGAGGTTGTGAGTCCCGTTTGAATTAGGAGACATTCTCGCCAATCTCTGAGTAAGCGATTCATTTACAGCGTCGTCCAGTAGATATTTAAGTTTTTAATAGCTTGATTTAGTCTGGTTTTGTCCTCAGGTTTATGAGTTGTCTGCCAAATTCTACGAAGGCGACGTTTCGCAGTGATTTTTTCTTTCACTGCAAGAGGGACCGATGCCACTCGCGATGTGTCTTTTAGCTCAGGAGTACTAGACCAAGCCGCCACTTGAATAAGACTTGTTATATAGAGGCATGCGTCGTCTACTTCTTCCTTGGTTTTGAGTGGGACATTAAGGTTAAGGTTAGATTCAAGGAATTCCTGAAAAGATCGCCAGTCAGTTTTGTGATTGTGGAGGTAGTCGGTATGGATGTCACTGGGAATGGCTACTGGACTAACCGTAAGTAGGACAGGTGAGTGGTCGGAGCTACCGTCGAGGCTTGCCTTTATGATAGTGTTCTGTTCGCTGATACCCTTTGTGATAAAAAAGTCTAGGAGGTCAGGTATTTTGTTGCTGTCCGTGGGCCAATACGTAGGCTTTCCAGTTGACATAGCTAAAAGGTGATTGGCATCGATACTCTTTTTTAGTTCCCGACCTCTAGTGACTGTTAGTCTTGATCCCCAGTATGAATGCTTGGCATTCCAATCGCCACCAGCAATGAATTGGTTGCCCAATGTCACAAAAAAGTCAGTAAACATTTTCTCTGTTATTGTGTGCCGCGGTGGACAGTATATCGCAGAGAGGTTAAGGGATCCAGAGCGATCTTCCACCCTTACATTTGTGGCTTGGAGATAGGGAGCCGTAGTAGATTCCAAGAGGCAGTGCTGTATGTTATTCTTGATAATTATTGCGGTGCCTGCATGGGCTCCACCATCAGGATGACAGGTGAGGTACACGGAAAATCCTGGAATACATAATCTGCTTCTTGTGTGTGATTCAGAGATAAGACAAACGTCAAGCTTGTTGGATTTTATGAACGTCTCTAGTTCGTTTTTATTAGGGGTAAGGCCGTTGATGTTCCAAGTGGCAATATGTAAAGAAGTCATTTTGTTAGTTTGGAGACGAGAGTAGTGATTAGACTCACTAAAGAGCCGATTTGTTGAATTAGGAGGTTCATTTTCTCTCTATGTTTAAGTAGTATATCTTCCAAGTTGTTCTAGGATTGTTGCTTTGATTGGGTATTCTTTCCATCAGTAACTTCAGCATAGGTGCGTTGGTGAATGGGTTTTTCATTTAATTGAGGTTTGGTCGAGGTGGAGGTTGGGTTGATTGGCAAAGCTGTGGTAGTTGAGGAGGGGTTGCGTGTTTCTCTTGGGGTTACGGTTTTATTTCTACGAGCGAGGATTTCTTTGTATATTTTACAGCCTTTGTAAGCTAACAGCTGGGTGGTCACATGAGCAGAGAGCGCATTTAGCCGATGTGGTTCTTTCTATCTTTCTTTTTGCATTCCGAGGTTTTGTGACTTTCTCCACATTTGACACACCTATATGGCCTCATGCAGTTATTCTTCGAGTGACCGTAGCGCTGGCAACGTGGGCATTGAACAATACTTTTAGACTTACGAGGATCCTCTATCTTGACTTTTTGGTTAAATATTATGGGTAATGGTCTTGACTGCAGGATTGTTAATACTGGGCTCAATGTTCACGAAAAATGTCGATGTGGATTTTTGTCAGGCCCGTATCGTGCATTGATGATTTCGCCTTTAATTTTATTGTTCGTACTCTCAATGGCTTCTAATATCACTTCATGGGGAGTACTGTGATGGAGGTCTTTAATGACAATGCGATAGCATTTGTTGTCCTTAGGGGTAAACGTATGCCATATGAGACCGTTTGCTCTTATTACCGCTATGATTTTCTTGTACTCCTCAGCAGTGTTGACGAGTATGTGGAGTAGGTTTTTGTTGATTAATTTGAATCTGAAACAGTCTTTGCTGCTGACGGTTTGAAGAAGCATCGATAGCTCGGTAACATTCTCTATGCCATTGAGGACGATAGGTGGAGGTTTGCTGGGCTTGGCATGGTTGGTAGGGCATGATTCATCCGTAACGTCTAAAGGCAAGGCGCTGAAACGGTTTTTCGTGATAGTACTCTGTGCCTCTGGTGGAGAACTGCAGTATTTTCTATTCTTACTGCTTCTTTTGTCCTTGTTTGGTGATGGCACCCTTTGCCATGGTGGTGGGGCAGGGTGTTGAGGGATGTCTTCCAACAAGGTGGCTTCATGTGAGTTACTAGACGAATTTGGTTTCTCAGCATTATTAACCGTATGGTTGTCTTGTGGTTACCTGCCTAGATCGGAAAGGGATGCAGAGCGTTGTCTGTTAAATATATCTGGTAGGAGTACTTGTTGCATTAGCAGTTTGTGTTGAGGTTGAAGGTTTTTTGAGGGATTTGACTGAATTTTTGTTCCCACGAGAAGGGTTGAATTATTGGTCGCCCACAGGGTAACGCCCATTCCTGTGAGAAGGCACTTTACAACGATGTGGCCAGATACATCGAGGTCGGCGCTAGAGACTGAATTCACTCAGCCATTCATCCTGTCGGCGCGTATCCCACCTTAGGATTGGGGTTATTTTTTGGAGGTTATCTTCCTCTTGGCCCAGGCGATTAATCCGAGGTCACCGTTCTTACGAGACATGGCCGCAAGTTTACGGTTTGTAGAAGTTATTTCCTTCCTCTACGGGAGCTGGCCGCTAGGCCTGCTTAGTAGGGTAGTTGACCGCCGCCTACGACTCGGCGTTAGTTGTTCTTTTGCACCACCCAGGGGACACGTGTAGGGTTGTGGTTAGGTAGTTCCTACGGACGCGAACAACTTTACCCCCCAACAACTTTACCCCCCATAAGGCCTAATTAAACAACTTGAATACTTTCTAGGCTGAACCAATCTGAGGCTTTTAAAATTATCATTTCCAACCTTGGTAATAATTAGAGTTCGTAACTCTACGCTCTTTACAAAATAGAGGTTTAAATTATAAAACTTTCATAAAATATTAAAAATAATGAACAGGCGGCAAGCGCTCGTCCACGTAATTGAAGGATTTACCGCTGTGATGAAATATAGTGAGGAATAAAGACTTGAGAACATTAAATAAAGAGCGTAGCTTTTATAACATAAATGTTAACATTTCTCAACAATGCATTCAAGTTAACTAATGTTAAATAAATATGTAAGGTACGTCAACAAATATAACTAATACTAGCTGACCCAGCAAACGTTGTATTGCCGATATTAAAATCGCGATACAAAACTAACTGGTGATCGTAGATGGGTGAAAATTTGAAGTTGTATGTATTTTTTAATGCTGACTCATAATAAAAAAAATGTCAAAAAAATTAAAAAAAAAATTCGTGTGGACCACCCTTAACATTTAGGGGTATGAAAAATAGATGTTGGCCGATTCTCAGACCTACTCAATATGCTCACAAAATTTCATGAGAATCGGTCAAGCCGTTTCGGAGGAGTACGGGAACGAACATTGTGACACGAGAATTTTATATATAAGATTATTTTAATAAGCTACGTTTAATTCAAAATTCGAATTCAAATATTTTGTTCATAGCTAGATGACCCGACAGACAGTTGTTCTGTTCATAATAAAAAAAAACTCTTGCGGATGGAATTTCGTAAAATCCGTTCTTAGCTTAATTTCAAGTCTTTAGCTCTAATGGTTCCTGAGATATCGTGATGAGTATATACGTGGAAATCTCTTATATATAATATATAGATAAGATATTAAATCACTTATTGAAAGTCACAAACTACCACCTATTCGAAAAAGTGTGCTTCAGAACTGAGAAGAACGGGCGCAAGAAACTCAGTGTAATATCGTACAATTAAATTTATTATTTAGTAGCCTAAGAGCGGTCGCTCCATTCCCAGTCTATGGTGTCATTAAGAAAGTCATTTAGGTTATAGTAACAGTTTTTAACAATTCTTTTGAATTTCGTAACACATCTGTCTTGAACATTTTGGGATCTTGTTGTTAAAGCATGTACATCGCCCCCACAAAAGACTTACCAACTCGACTTAGCCGAGTAGTAGGCATAATAAGTTTATTTTTTATGGAAAAGGAGACCAAACGAGCGTACGGGTCACGGTGTTATGTGATCACCGGCACCCACGTTCTCATTTCTTGTTTTTTAAAACAGCTATAAGATGTCCCTACCAGGACTACAAAATTATTATTAACAGTGTACGAGTATGCTGTGTTTTACAGTTAAATTGTGATCAAACTTCGTATACGTACGGGGTCGGGATACGTGTGAATATTGAACGGATTTCTTCGTAGATTTAGAAAGAAAAAAATACATTATTACGAATACGAGTATGTTTAAATAGTCAATGGCATTTAATATTTAATTATTCAACAAGCTTTACTAAAAACTGAAAGGCAGCGTTGTGGAAAAATATCGAAAGCTTAAACAGTGAAATCGTATGCATTACAATAAGGGTCAGCTTGATTTATTAATTTATTTGTTCGGGGCATAACCTCCCTGCGCAGAAAATTAAATATTAATTTGTATTTTTCCAAGAACAATGCATTTATTTTAACATATTGTAATAATATAAGTGAACATATTTTATCATCGATTTTTTTTCTTTGTTTCAGAATTAATGGCAAGGTTATGTATAAGCACAAACTTTTACAAGAATATAACTGAATGAATCGGTCTTTGTTCTAGTTCTAGTTAACATTCCATTTCGATGAATAATCTCAGGGATACAATTGAATCCGAAGAGATATCTAAATAAAATTCACCGCAGGACAATCTGAGTCGAGGTCGAGGCAACAATGTGCGCGAATAAACAATCCCAGATATCCTCTTATCTCTTGATTTGTATCTGAGGGGACGTAAATATTTGTGCTGCCATTGTGACGATATTACACAGAGAAATGTCAATATTACAATTTACTTATTCTGTACTCTTTGTGAGTCAGGCTTTGCTTAGAACTATCAGCTTAGCATGCATGCCACAGTAGACATATGTATCAGTACGGAAAGTAAGCCTTGTTGATAAAATACTTATCTATATGTGCGTACACTCCATTGAAGCAATAGGATTATCAGTTTATTTTTCTAACTGACTTTAAAAAAGGAGTTTTGGAATGAAGTTCCTTATGGGGCGTTGCAGAGCGTAAAAAAGTAAAAAGCGTAAGATTTTTATGTATAGTGTATGTATCAGAGCTAAACAGTGTATAATACAATATTATAGTCTACATGATGACTGTTATGTAATGTTTTTAAGCAAAATTTAATAGAATGTTTTTCTTGGAAATATTTTTTTGGAATGTTTTTTTTAATTTTCGTTGAAATATTTTATTTGAAATATTGACGGGAAGCTTTGAAATATGTGTTTTTAAACTTTGTCCTTTCAAGTTTCACTTCGACGACAGTCTTAAGAAACTCTTCCCTGTAGTCATACCACGAACATGACACTAGACAGGGCATTATATATTTTCGTGAGTGTCAATAACGAATATGACATCTATTTTGAGATCCGCGATGGCGGATGTGACTATTACAATAAAATCAAATTGGGTATCATTGTTGAGATATTCAGGAGTTTCGAGATTTTCGGGAGTGAAATTACAAATATGACACCCATTTCAAGATCCAAGATGGTGGATGTGACATTTTCAATAAAATCAATGCGGGTATCATTTTTGAGATTTTCGGGAGTGTCGGAGAACACACAATTTTATTTCAGTCTTCGTTTCATTTAAGTCCAGCATTATCGGCTTCAACGCCCTCGAGAATCATGAAAACAACACCCATGATAAACAAGTTGATAATTTCATGTAGCTCCAACTTGGATTTACATTTTGACAGCACTGTCAGTTTCAGCATCCTCAAAAACTATGAAAACGACACCCATGGAGAAAAAATTGTCAATTTCATGCGGCCGCCATCTTAGATTAACATTTTGAGAGCACTATCTATTTCAGCACCCTCGAAAACCATAAAAACGACAAGCGTGTCGAAAAACTTGATAATTGCATCCGCCATCTTGAATTTTCATTTTAGCAGCACTAGCTGGTATTGGTTTCAACACTTACGAAAACATGTAGATAAGTTTTGTTTGTCCAAAATAAATAAATATAAAAAAAACATACTAGAAAACCATTTAACCACATTCATAAAAAAATGATAGTAAATATTGCAGCCGCCATCTTAGTGTAAATTGTGAATTACGTTCACGAATTTATTATAATCGATCTCATGGACTTATAATTCGAATACCTACTAATTATAATAATAATATAACAATAAATCATTCTTATATACTATACTACATTATAGTTTAAAAAATGAAAACTGGAGTTTTAATAATACTTTATTTCAGACCATAGTACAGACACAGTATAAAATATGTAATTAAAATAAAGTCAAAAAATAAAGTCAACAATATAAATTACAAATAGAAACTAGGTTGTAATATTTACCCAGCGTCGATACATTGCTGAAATCATCAGCCTGTCAGACAGACTTCTGATAATGCCGTTATTACACGTCTCAACCCTGGACATGAACGATCCAATATTTTACGATAGAATACGAGATAGAATTAAACGAATCAATCCTAGCCTTCGTGTTTTGATGGAGCCGAGTTCAAATAGCCGTATACCACGCAATACGCTGGTATTTTTAAAAAGATCGCGGAAACAAATTACGTGACACTCGACTCGTATTGACCGCGAAACCTGCTTAGGGGCCTCGTCGATGCGCATGTTTGTGTGAGTGTTTCATTTCAAACGTTTGTAGTAGGGAGTTTCCGTACTGGTACATATTATGTCTACTGTATACATGCTGTGTTTATCATCTGCTTAGATGTATTATTATTTTAATAGTTATTAATATAAAAAAATTAACATACAATCACCTAATAGTTATCCTGAATCATCCTAAGGGATTTGGTTTTGAATTCCGCAATGCGCAAAAGTTTGTATATTGAATGTTTGTTTTAGATTCACATAAGTTATAGTATTTATGTTAAAATGTGCCTTTTTGATAAATATTACGTTTTCTGGCACTACGAGAACTATTAATATTTCTACTTGTTAATATTTTTGTTAATTAATAAATAATCGTGGAATCTTCAATAAGCTTCACTTTGTCAATTTACTGTATATATTACTAGAAGACTAACACTGCTGAACCACGATATTTATTTATTCTGTTAAGTTTGAAGTTAGCTACAAACAAAACCGTTAGAAGATTTATATTAAGACTAATTATTGGACCCAAAAAAATGTTTTTGTTACTTCACTAACAAATGATAAAGATTCTCCAATATTCCAATTAACATTATAATTCCAAGTAATATTTCGGATCAATAAACAAAAATATGAGATGAAATGAAATTTATTTATTTGTATGAGTCGTGGTAACGCAGTTCATAACTATTGGTAGATGCGTAGCACAATTGGCCAATACTACAAATATTTGATGAATGGAATGAGTAATATAGATAGAATATTTGATTTAAATCTATTCAACAAATAACATCTGATAAAATATGATTAGAGAAAAGTTATTTAACTTTAACCGGACAGTATATTTCATAGTCAGTCACATCATATAGTTTTGCGTAATCTGATTGGTAATTTCATCTTTTTGTGCAAAATGTGAAAGGATTCACCATATTATGATGGGTTTTTAGTTTCTATACTAATCTATTTAAAAAGTCGATACAATATTATGCTCAATGGTTCAACATAATATTATATCGACTTTTTGAGGAGGCTAAAAATTGTTTAATAAGAGAAATGAAACAAAATAACCTTTTTTATTTTATTTTATTTTATTTTATTTTACTTTACTTTACTTTACTTTACTTTACTTTACTTTACTTTACTTTACTTTACTTTACTTTACTTTACTTTACTTTACTTTACTTTACTTTACTTTACTTTACTTTACTTTACTTTACTTTACTTTACTTTACTTTACTTTACTTTACTTTACTTTACTTTACTTTACTTTACTTTACTTTACTTTACTTTACTTTACTTTACTTTACTTTACTTTACTTTACTTTACTTTACTTTACTTTACTTTACTTTACTTTACTTTACTTTACTTTACTTTACTTTACTTTACTTTACTTTACTTTACTTTACTTTACTTTACTTTACTTTACTTTACTTTACTTTACTTTACTTTACTTTACTTTACTTTACTTTACTTTACTTTACTTTACTTTACTTTACTTTACTTTACTTTACTTTATTTTATTTTATTTTATTTTATTTGGGGAGCTTACAGCAACATTTACAAATCGGTCAAATAAACATAATTCTAAAAGCCAATTACAAGCTTCTACATATAGAAATAAATTTGCTTAGTCTAACTATAACTATAGATTTAGAATAGAAACACTTATACATACACAGATATAAAGATACACCTATGATACATTTTTTCATTTTATAAAATCATTTGCCAACGCACTTATTATCCTTTTTATACTACCACTAAAGAGATCAAAGCGGCTATCACAATTATACATATTGAACAGTTTGGTGACGCGTGGTATGTAACTGGTTATTCTATATTGAGAATGACTGGTAGGTACGTAAAGTAAATCATGCTTTCTTAATGTTCGATTTGGAGTTCGTAACGCAATCATGCTGAGGAGTTCAGGACAATCCACCACACTTTGGGCTATTTTTACAAGAAACCTAATATCAGTTGAGTCTCTTCTAAGCTGTCTTCGATGTCTTCTGCATGATATACAAGATCAGATACTAAAAGATAACTTTTTGTAACTAAAGATTTAGGTCGTATCATATTAAATAACTTTTATATAAATTCTCTGACTCTGCCGATTTAGAAACGCTTCCCCAATTCTCTTATCTTCTCATTTTTTTGAGGGCAGTGATTGTCAATTTCTATCAACACATATATTATATAGTATAAGTACAACAGAGATAATCGTAATAATGAATATCATTCGTTAAAGTCGTTCAAATTTCTTGAAGTTTAACTACCTTCAATCTCACAACTGCACTTTCAAAATCCTTCCGCAAGTTTTTACACCATTTACATTGAATTTCTTCAGGTAAAATGGTAAAATTAAGTGGAGAAACTCTCCTTGAAAACCAGCTATGGAAACTTTAAGCAATTAGTAAACTTAACTGAAACTTTCTGCGAGTTTATTAATTGTACCTAGTAATGGATTCTGATATCTGGTTAGTTTTGTCTTTGTCTTCGGAGAACATGTTTATTAACTTAATTTCATTCCATTAATACATTCCTTAAAAAAAGGATTCACCATATTATTACATTACATTTGGAGTAAAATTATGATTGTACAAGGTAGTATTATGGATACCCACTTTGGTTGTCGCAATTTGATCTGAACAGCTGACCGTAGTAGGGAGACCTATATTTTTATTTATTTTTATTTGATTCGTTAAGAAATTTATTTATGGTATAATAGCACTTTTCTAAAAAAAGTTTGGTAATATTTTGTTAAATTCATTTTCGTTGTCTACGTTCCGAATTTTGTCTGGCAAATTATAATATTATACAAAGACAATTTTCATTATATATATATATATATATTTAATAATAAATATATTACCTAAGGACTATGCAATACTAATTTAAATAGTTCGTTACAAATATTATTCAGTAGGCACAATAATAAATTGCATTTAGAATTATAATTTTATAAAAAACCATATGAAAAATGAATACATCAATGAACTATTCTTTTGAGAGTATAATCACATAGTAGGTATGGATACCTAATTGTAATAGGTACAACAACTAATTTAGGATTACCCGCATAGACTATTTTAAAATGCGCCATCTATTGTCAATTCATTACATTCTTTCAGTGTGACCGTTCACTGTGTGCTTTTTTTTGGAGAGGTGGAAAATACATTTACGAATTGAAGACCCCGAAACGGGGCCCATATATTGGACTTACTCATATGTAAACGGAGCCCATATGTCAGTTGACGCGGGCACCCCCTACCGACTAAAAACCTCCTCTATTCTGTCATTTCTGAAGGCTTTTACTTTTACAGACGTGGGCCATGGAGGCCGCAAAGACTACGCAACAACAGTCACAGGGCGTCTCCTAAGTAGGTTCGAACCTCGGACCAGCTGTGTGCTTGTGGCATAGAGAGAGGATGAAGATGAACAAGAAATGATGAAGGTGAAAAACGAGAAGAACATACTGAAGGTGAAAAATGAGCAGAACACACTCGCCGGCGAGTCTGACGGTCGCGACGACATATTTTTTTTTTATGGAATAGGAGGACAAACGAGCGTACGGGTCACCTGGTGTTAAGTGATCACCGCCGCCCACATTCTCTTGTACCAGAGGAATCACAAGAGCGTTGCCGGCCTTTAAGGAAGGTGTACGCGCTTTTTTTGAAGGTACCCATGTCGTATTGTCCCGGAAACACCGCACAAGGAAGCTCATTCCATAGCTTTGTAGTACGAGGGAGAAAGCTCCTTGAAAACCGCACTGTGGAGGACCGCCACACATCCAGATGGTTGGGATGAAATCCTAACTTGTGGCGTGCCGTGCGAAGGTGGAATTCGGCGGCAGGAATCAGGTTAAACAGCTCTTCGGAACACTCCCCGTGATAAATGCGGTAGAAGACACACAATGATGCGACGTCTCTACGCAACGCCAAGAGATCCAGCCGTTCACAGAGCACTGAATCCCCGACAATTCGAGCTGCTCTACGTTGCACGCAGTCAAATGGATCGAGCAGATACTGGGGTGCGCCAGACCAGAGATGACAGCAATACTCCATGTGTGGCCGGACCTGCGCTTTGTAGAGCGCTAGAATGTGGGCCGGCTTGAAGTATTGCCATGCTCTATTGATGACGCCCAGCTTCTTCGAAGCCAATTTGGCTTTGCCCTCCAGATGGCCACGGAATTGGCAATCGCTCGAGATTTCGAGACCCAGTATTCCGATACTAGGCGCGTAGACATATACATATATAGGCATACATATTATGACGCTAGATACGGACATAGCATTTTTACAGCTTCCACACCGACGACATCGCGGGCAGCAGCTAGTATAAAATATGATCAGATATGTGACAAATAAAGGATTGGAAACGAGTATTTGACAAACGCCACCAACATACTCAAATCCTTAGTCTTACAATCATATCAGAAAGGAATCAAAGCTGAAGGATATTTAAGGACGCACTGTTGCCGGACGTTTGTTGATGATACAAAGAACATATTACAGGAACGTAACGAAAGATATTAATCACAAAAGTTATAAATAACAATGGTCCGAAAAATGCCCCTGTACGACTCCATCGTACAAATAAAGCTACCGTAACACCATCAAGTGAAAAATGTTTATCGTAAATTATTTCAGCAATAAATCTGTTTGATCATCCGAATGATATCAATTGTATATTCCCGTTGGCATATTGTCACAGTGGACCAAATGGACTTGTCACAATTCACCAAACAAATAGCATTTGAATCTCATAAAGGGGTAACGATAAATGCTAAATTTTATGAATAAATCCTTCATTTATTCATCTTCCAGGTATTGTCGTCATCAGATATCATGGGATGAGTTAATTAAGGGAATATTTACTGTGGACCACTTCTAATATATGTCGCCTTTCTGACAAGTCACACCCCTTTCTAATAATTACTATGACGTTAATTACGATGATAGGATTTTTCAGTATGTTTCAGTTATACTTTGGTGAGAGATATTTCTGTTTTTTAGGAAGCTTTTTATAAAATCGGAACAAAGCCTATAAATCATTTCTCGCTTTAGCAAATAATGATGTAAAAGTGTATTGAAAGTGCTAACCGAGTTAACAATACAAAGTGGGAATATAAGAATGTTTCATGCGAGTTCGTCAGAGGAGAAAATAGCAGGCCGGGAGCTGCGGGAATTAGATTTATTGGAGTGTGGAGAGATTTCGTGTCGGGTGTCGGTTTTACGAGATATTCTGTTTCGAGGTTTCTATTTATTGATGATTTTTTTAACTAGAGGTCAGTCATACGATATGGTTAGAGTGAAAGTTATTAATACTTTCTGCGCAGTGATTTACAAAATATTACAATACTGGGGCGCATTTTTTATGAAATTAAGGAACGAGACGAGCAGTACGTTCAGCTAAAGGTAATTGATACGCCCTGTCCATAACAATTCTTGAAAAACCAAAAATTCTGAGCGGCTTACAATTGCGCTCGTCACCTTAAGTCTCATTTGCCCAGTAATTTCACTAGCTACGGCGCCCTTCAGACCGAAACACAGTAATGCTTACACATTACTGCTTCACGGCAGAAATAGGCCCCGTTGTGGTACCTAGCCATAATCTAGCCGGCATCCTGTGCAAAGGAGCCTCCCACTGTAGTAAAAATTTAGAGTACTAAATTTTAAACTTTTTCTTTTTACTTACCTTTGTCACTACAGAATTAAATAACAGGGCGAAGTATAGATATGTTTGAAGCGTTTAAGCAAAAAGCAATCAAATATCGTGAACTTAAAATATCAAGTAATTTTAAACTGGGAGTAATTTTACATCGCGTTTATAATTAAGACAGACAGTGTTAATAGCATCAGCAAGTCATTTAAATTACTAGTGATATTTAAATTGTTCAAATATTGAGTGTAAGGACGTATGATAAATTAGGAACGGTCTGCTATTTGTATCTGAATGTCTGATACCGGCGTACAATAAGATGAAGCACACAAAGAGTATCATTTATCAAACCGTCCGCTATCGAGTGATCGAGGACACCTGGAAACTGAAACTCGACATTTACGTTCATGTCGTTTTGTGACGTTTTCTATTTCGATCAAAGTGTATTTAAATTATAAGTAACGTAACTATGACAGATATCGCTAACTACGTACTTCAAGATTGACTGTGACGTAATAAACATTTATAAAGTCAAGTTGTAGTCTGTTCAACCTTTGTTTACTCTGCTGACCTTTCAATTTTCCTCAATTTCTTAAACAAACCATTGCTCTTCAAAGATTACAATATTTTTTCATTTTCGGATTTATTAAACTTCTTTTATTCACAAAAATTTCGGAGTATCATGTATGTTTTCAATATTACTTTTTTAATAAACAAATCGTTATAATCTTTTTTTTTACCAAGTTGGCGTAGTCTTAGTGAAAAGATCCACAGAGACAAAAGTAACTTATAAACATAATATCAAGGATATACTTACGTAAAGAAATTTTGGTTACTTCCAAGGTACATCTAGATGTATACGGGTAAACGCTGAATACAAATTAATGTTGCTCAAATTTTCGAACCTTACCCAAAACGCTTGGTTACTCACAAGGTATACAAGGGTAAACTTACGTTTAATCAACTTTCTAACGCTCCCTGTATCACGAAACGATACGAAATGATACGAAATAATCGTAACCTGTTGTCATGAATTATAATATTATTAATAATTATAATATAATTAACATTAATAATAATTAATATTTTTATAACACAGCCAACTATTTGGCAACCCCTGCTTCTTTTGAGCAGTTTAGTTGTAAGTCGATAAGCACTGCTTCTATTGAGCAGTGTGATAACTTTGTGGACTCCGCTTCTATTGAGCAGAGTATTAATTTAATAACCACTGCTTCTATTGAGCAGAGTATTAATTTAATAACCACTGCTTCTATTGAGCAGAGTATTAATTTAATAACCACTGCTTCTATTGAGCAGTGTACTAATTTAAGCAAAGATTTGGAATATTTTCCAAAAAATTAAACATTAAGACAATAGGGGACTCCTCTAGCAGTGTAAAAACACAATGTAATATAACAAGTTCTAGAATAAGTAATAATTGTAAAATTGCAAACCTGATGCAGCAAAACATACAAGGATTATTTGGTAAACAACTTGAACTAGATTTATTTATGAATCATAAAGATATACATATTTTATGTTTAACAGAGCACTGCATTTTAGAGCACTTTCATGGAAAACTATTTGTAATGAGTTCTTTATTAAGTACTGGTTTATATTTTATATATTTTAACATTAACTAAAATATCAAGGAGTCATCAATCTTTCTTGTAACTTTTTATAAAAAAAACTTTGTAAAAAGTTACTGAAGTATAATTTTTGTTGCGTAAATAATAGTCACTTGGAGAAAGTGCATATCCCCTCGGTTGAATTGAGGTCTTTGGTAGTACTTTCGGCGTATGGATAGGTGATTAATACAGTAGGAAATGAATACCATATAGGTTCACACTGCATACTGCACGCTACTGAGCATAAAGAAACAATGTGTCAACCCGTTACTATGTAGGTAAAGACGCCAGTGGGAGGCTCCTTTTCACAGGATGCCAGCTAGATTTTGGATACCACAACGGCACCTATTTCTGCCGTGAAGCAGTAATGTGTAAGCATTACTGTGTTTCGGTCTGACACCCGTCATAGCTTGTGAAATTACTGGGCAAATGAGACTTAACATCTTATGTCTCAGGGTGATGATCGCAGTTGTAGTGCCGCTCAGAATTTTTGGAGTTTTTCAAGAATCCTGAGTGGCACTGCATTGCTGCATTGTAATGGGCAGAGCGTATAAATTACCATCAGCTGAACGTCCTGCTCGTCTCGTCCCTTATTTTCATAAAAAAAACAGAGCTTTGTACAAATATTTTTCGCTTTTCCAATTTAATTAAGAATGTAAATCAAAGCTCCTTTGAGTGTGAATTGTTTGAATTATTTCTTTAACAGGAATTATTGTAGCACGCTTCCATTGAACAAAATTAACATAATCTTCATTTGCATGAAAAAAATGTTGAATGCAGAGTGTAAGGTTCAAATGACCATCGCTGATTTAAGTTGAATTAATTCTGAATAAAAAGTTGTTGTGAAAATGACATATTTTGCGTTTTTTTTTTTTTTGAAAATGGCCATTTTAATCCATTTTAATTTATATCCATGCAAAATTATTTATTCTGACTCTCATTCCAGACTTCAGCGAGTCAGCAGCTCCTGAGTATGCCTTGTTTCAAAAGGAAACGCGTGCGGAACTGGTTTCAGGAGATGAGAAGCCGATTCTTCGGTGGAGCTTGATAAAACTAAGCGGAATTAACACTAATATATATATTTTTTAAATATTTAAGTATCTCAATCAAAATAATTTTAATTGTGAAAACTTTTAATTAACTTTTCAAAATTTTTTTTGGAGCATGATTCATTATACCATACTCTAGATTTGTTGAAACTAAAACGTGCAAGTTATACTTTTGATTAAAGGTTTCGTAGATCATCATTATTAGTAGATAAGAGGAATAGAGGAAGACAGTTCATACGATGGGAGAATGAACTGAAACAGATAGGAGGACCACTATGGAATAGAATAACAAGGAACCGGAAAGAATGGAAGACCTTGGAGGAGGCCTTTGTCGAAGGACAAACAGTTAACAGAAAGAGGACACAGACTGTTTAAAAGTTACTGCTAATAATTAGGTTAATAATATAGTTATGTAAGATAAATTAATTAATTAAAATGTTTTATGGTATGTCTATTAGCTAGTAGGTAAATTTTTGTTTTGTTAACTGTAATAAAGGCTTTATTATTATTATTATTATTATTAGATCATCATTATCAACATCAACATTTAAGCCGGAAGACGTCCACAGTTGAAAAAAGGCCACCCCCAAAGATCGCTATGACGATCGATTCAGCGCTGCCCTCATCCATCCCATTCCGGCAATCTTGACCAGATCGTCGGTCCATCCAACATGTGGGGGACTACCACCACTACGTCTTCCGATACGTGGTCGCCGTTCGAGGACTTTACTGCTCCAACGGCCATCTGTACTATATCGTTTCGTAGAGATCTATAGCAAACTCAGTCAATCATTGTTCCTTATTATTTTGTGTCTTCGTTGGAATCATTCGACGTATTTAAATCGACTTAGCAAACGCTACCCGAACGAGCGATACATAGCTGAGCGTTACGACTCAGTCTCATTCAATACCCACAAAATAAAGTCTAGAGAAGTTTCACTTGAAATTGTATCCTTAAATTAGTAACCTTAAAAGATTTTCGTTATCATTGAAAGCGTGAGTTGGGTTGCATATTTATTTATAGCATTTACTTTAACTCTTATAACCTTAATTATAAAATATGGCGGCCCTCATAACTCTTCCGCATTATAATCACAAAGACCCGTTACATAATTAACGGTACGAGCGTAATTAAAATTACGCAATATTTTAGTACCTACTGACCGTTTCAAGCCCCTTTTCAGTGGTAAGGCTCTATAATTATTTTTGAATGTGGTAACATTAGTCTACTAATAAAACGCATAAGTTCGTAGAAATGTATGGATGTATGATTTTACTCTTTCACGCAAAAGCTTCTAAATGGATTTTGATGGAACTTTATTATAATAAAGCTTCTAAGTTAGAATAACACGTAGGCTATAATTTATAAAGATATTGTGTGAATTATCCAAAATATAATGTAAAGTGTCAAGTAAGTAGGAAAATATCTGCGATCTGCGAGCTAACCCCGTGGAGTTACACGCATATAATTATACAGCCCGCGACGGCTTATAACTATCTTTTATGTGTAAGCTATAGCTGTAGCAAAATAGTGAACAATAAATACATTAAAAATTGATAATTTTTTTCTAACACACATTTGGTAGTAACATATTGATCCTTATATTAAAATGAATTCTTTTATCGCATCGGGTATTTAAATTAGATAAAATTTGTCTTTTACACTACATCATTTGGACAAATGTTTGGATAGTTACGACGAGTTAAACAAGCGAGTGCGCGATACTATGGTGCGGTCCGGCGGCGGGCGAACTACTGAATAGATTTTCATATTATATTGGATGCAGCTCCTCACAAACCTATTTTTTCTATATATTACAGCCATTGTAAAATACTATCTTATATAGAGTTTCTTGTAAGTTCTTCTCACGAGCTCTAATTTTTCCGAAGATATGATAGATTCAAGAATTGAATAAAAAAATATAGCGACGATTCAAAAGCTAGGTTAAGCCTAATTGAATAAATTTTATTTGACTTTTGACTTTCACTTGTACCAGTCTAGCTTCCTACAAATATGTTCAAGCACGGAAATTAAGATTTTAGGAGGATGTGGGTCACCCTGTCTTACTCCCCTTTCAATTGGAAAGCTTGGGCCAAGGGTTTCAAGCTTTATCCTACGTTTTATGACGTTAATGTATTTTTTATCAACTCCTTGTTATTTTAAACCTTTCCATAATATGCCAGCATTGTATTGATAATATTATATCGAAGACTTTTTGGTAGTATTTTAAAGTAATATATTAGAGTTCTCTGTATAATAAGTTAGAGCGTATTGATATGGTCAATTGTACAGAGACCTTTTCTGAAACCTGCTTGCTCTCTGGGTTGTTATTTGTCTAATACAGAAGTGAATCTTCAATTTGTACTAATCAATAATTTTGTTAACTTTTATCATTTTAGTCATAACCAGTCCTTGAAAACAGCAAAAGTTTAGATTTACAATAATCGTCTAAAATATATAGAATCGATTGTTACTCTCAGGATTTCGCGCTTCAAATCAATCAAAAAAAAACATACCGACGAATTGAGAACCTCCTGCTTTTTTGAAGTCGGTTAAAAATTGATTTGATTTCTTCTTCTTGGTATATTGGCTCTGCGCGCTGAGCGTTTGAGCCATTGTTAGTTTTTTTTTAAAGAAAGAACTAATAAAAGCTATAAAAATGTTGGACAGGAAATAGGATCAGGAAATGATAGAAAATAACATATAATGAAATACATACGTAGTATAAGAGGATGACAAATAGATTTTCATTACAAGTTTTAAATTTGAATTTGGAACGAACTTTTTTAAAAACCACGGTACTTTAATAACCTGCCAGTAGTAACATCTTCAAATAATAAAACCTCTTTCTTGTTTTAATTTTTCACATATGAATAAAATAAAAAACCACCTGTTATTTATCACCGTGGCTTGGGCACGGGGAAGGGCGCTGGTGTGGGACGCTACTTGCGTCGACACTCTGGCTCCTTCTCATGTCCAAGTTACGTCAGTTGGTGCTGGGGCTGCTGCTTCGACTGCCGAAGACAGCAAGCGTCGCAAATATGTTGGTCTCAGTGAGTCATACATCTTTGTGCCGTTTGGTGTCGAGACACTTGGCCCGTGGGGCCCAGAGGCGCGGAGAATGTTCAAAATACTATCTTCGCGCCTCAATAAGGCTACTGGAAACCCAAGCGCTGGCAGCTATTTCGGTCAACGGATCAGCCTTGCTATCCAACGCGGTAATGCTGCCAGTATTCTTGGTACGCTTCCACGTAATGATAGTTTTAATTTTATGTAGTCGTAGTATTGTAAATATAGTTATAAAACCAGAATTATTGCGAACATTTAAATATTTAGTTCATTTCTTTATTTGAGATTTTTCAAAGACACTTACAATATTAGTATATTGTTAGTCTGTGGTCTTTAACAAATTTCAGCAAAGACAATCAAAGAGTGCGATAGTACGATAGTATAGTAGTATCTCTAACGGAGATAGAGCGAGATAGAAAGCGAATCTATTGATACTGTGACCGATAATATATTGACAAGTCGTAACCAGTGGGTCCTTTGCACAGAATTCCGGCTAGATTATGGGTACCACAACGGCGCCTATTTCTACCATGAAGCAGTAATGAGTAAGCATTATTGTTTTTCTGTCTGAAGGGCGCCGTAGCTAGTGAAATTACTGGGCAAACGAGCTTTAACATCGTATGTCTCAAGGAGACGAGTGCAATTGTGGTGCCGATCAGAATCTGGGAGTACTACATTGCAATGGGCAAGGCATATCAATTGCCATCACATGAACGTCCTGCTCGTCTCGTCCCTTATTGTCATAAAAAATAGGCAGCCACGCTTGGCTTTAGTATTTTGAATATTATGACAAATATTATTGGTCGCACATAGCGGTCTGCCTGCTGTTCCATTTAAAATCTAAGTCTATAAGTATGTAAAAAAACTCTCAATCCTAGGTCTTAGAGACTGCAGATCGTGTCGATTCTGTAATAGTACAGATGAAACCCCGCTACACATTCTCTCTGAATGTAGCATCTCTTTGGGAAGTCCAATTCTTCAACAATTTGAGATACGTCACCTCGCTGCAAAAGACATAATAAGATTCATGAAAAGAATCAATGTTAGCCGTGAGCTATAGTTAACAGTGGCTATCACAATAGATCACATTGGTCGCAGTGAAACAGGGCTGAACTGAACTGGATCAAAGCTACTTCTCAAACCATAACCATGTAAAAAGCTCCCAAAAACAATAAATTAATAATATAAAAATTTCATTTAAATAATAGCGAATGTAGCTCGGATACAGATAATAGTAAATGTCTCCAATCTCGGCTCTGGGCTCTCACTCAAATTGGAGAGTGTCTCGACGGCGTCACAACTTTTGAACTTTTTACAGATCAGCTGATGAACAAGTTATTCCCAAATTTATTATTATTATAAATGGAATAAGCAGATACACATTTCGTTACTTTGAATTTCATATCTTACTCTCGAATATTCTACTTTCGATTAAATAAAATACAATGACATCTAACAATAAAGCCCTTTATTCAGACCAACTTAGTATCTTTTTACAAAGTATTAAGAACTAAAAACTTTGAATAGATATACAAATATATTCTAATCTAAAGCTAAACTAATCTTAATATATTCTATTATAAATGTTTTTTGCAGGTCTGTTTGCCAACAATTTTGTTCCATTTCTCTTCGCCTCTTATCATGTGCCCTGCCTATTGCCATTGGAGTCTTTACATACAATGACATCTACTATGTTTATTTTTATAACCTTAATTTTATTTTTTTCGACTAAGGCTTGATTTTCTAATCCTCAGATAATCAGTCTAATGACCTTAATGCCTCTGGTAGCTTCATTTTTAATTTTTCTACAATTTGATACGAGTAATCAGTTCCACACTTTTTCCTGCCTCCTTCAGTTTTAAATAAGGGTTATCTGAGTGATATAAACGAACTTCAGATACAATAGTTTCTCATGGAGAAGACTATGCTACTTATCGTTAAATATTCAAGTTTCATGTACAAGTGATTTGCAGTTTCAAAATACCGTGACACTGTTGCCAGGTTCTTCTAATGACAGTTTTGTTTTCTCAAGTTCCAACTGGATAGTAGTCAATTTGGTAAGGGCGTTAATCTGGGTGATAGGAGATATTTCCTTAAGTATTGTTATATATCAGAACGACGAACGGAGATCCTTTCGCAATGTGAAAAAGAAGATTTTTTTTAATGAAAATAAGGTACAAGACGAGCGGAACGTTCAGCTGATGGTAATTGATACGCCCTGCCCATTACAATTCAGTGCCGTTCAGGATTCTTGAAAAACCCAAAAATTCTGAGCGGCACTACAATTGCGCTCGACACCATGACGTAAAAGATGTTAATTCTCATTTGCCCAGTAATTTCACTGGCTACGGCGCCTTCCAGGTCGAAACACAGTAATGCTTACTCATTACTGCTTCACGGTAGAAATAGGCGCCTAGATAATTACTAGTTCTGAGTACAGGTCTAAATAGCCCTCTTTAACAATAAGTATCGGGCAGTCAGTAACCAATACTTGCATGCCAGGGGCAAATTATTATCAAATTATTAAACGAATTTTAAGTGATACTCACTGCTCTAATACTTCTATTATTGTAATGATTGGGAGAAGAGATAATTTAAATAAAAAGAATCTACAAAAACTATACAGTGAATTAAATAGCTTAAAAATAGCCAATCTTATAATGTACACATTGCCATATATGCCTAATTTGCCACAGGAAAACAAAATACGATACAATTTAAACAATTTGTTAACCCTATTGTCTAATTCTCATTATTTGACATGTAATAATAATATATTATCTAATACAGATAATAGACATTAATAACATAATTAATTATAAAAAATGTAAGGTTTTGACATCTGATAGGTTACACCTATCTAATTTCTGTAAAAGACAGATAGCAAAATCGCTATCATATTATTTATACTATAACACAGCCAACTATTTGGCAACCCCTGCTTCTTTTGAGCAGTTTAGTTGTAAGTCGATAAGCACTGCTTCTATTGAGCAGTGTGATAACTTTGTGGACTCCGCTTCTATTGAGCAGAGTAATAATTTAATAACCACTGCTTCTATTGAGCAGAGTATTAATTTAATAACCACTGCTTCTATTGAGCAGTGTACTAATTTAAGCAAAGATTTGGAATATTTTCCAAAAAATTAAACATTAAGACAATAGGGGGGACTCCTCTAGCAGTGTAAAAACACAATGTAATATAACAAGTACTAGAATAAGTAATAATTGTAAAATTGCAAACCTGATGCACCAAAACATGCAAGGATTATTAGGTAAAGAACTTGAACTAGATTTATTTATGAATCATAAAGATATACATATTTTATGTTTAACAGAGCACTGGCTCAGAAAATATGAACTCATCTTTAACTTAAGTGGTCATCAGGTGGCAAGTGCGTTTAGCAGAGAAAAAGCTACACGTGGCGGCTCTCTTATTCTTGTAAGTAAATTATTTAAATTCAAAGAACGAGAAGATATTGTGGGCCTCTCTGTTGAACGTACAATTGAAATAGCCTGTGCAGAGCTCGAGCGCGCCATTGTTGTTAGTATATACAGACCCCCAGATGCAGTACATGAATTATTTGAAAGTGTATTGGAGGAGGTTTTATTAAAATTATCTGAGTCTAAGAAGTATATCATGATATGTGGTGATTTTAATATTAATTTATTAGAAAAATCCTCAACCAGTATTAGATTCAGATCTTTATTCAAATCATATGATTTAACCAATATTTTCTTAGAGCCTTGTAGAGTAACTGGCACCTCCAAAAGCTGTATTGATAATATATTTACCAATTATAAACCCATTTCTCAGGCAATAATTAACAAACTGAGTTCAGACCACTTTGGTTAGTTAGCCTCTTTTAATATTGAGGTCAGTAAATGTACTAAAATTAAAAATTTTACGTTAGTTCCTGTGAATGGAGAAATATAGAGGCAATGTGTCAGTTAAACTCTCAAATTTGGATTTATTCAAATATAATATTAATCCAAATGAAATGTATGATATGTTTTTTAAAATAATTAAAACAGAGTTTGCTTCTATATTTACTTCTAAGACAGTCAAATCAGGTGGTCTCCTGTCATTTAATGATTGGGCAACAGCTGGCATTCATAGGAGCAGACAAAAACTATATGAACTGTATAGTGAGAGATCATTGTATAATCATGATACATATTTTCTCGAGTATGTTAAAAAATACTCTAAATTATTTAAAAGTGTTTGTTCTATTGCAAAGTCTATGCATATCAGACAAATAATTAAAAATGCACCAAATAAAATAAAGATGACTTGGAATGTTATTAACTGGGAATCTGGAAGATTGAAAGACCGCAACATTGAATATAATCTATCAATAAACAATACAATAATTCAATCTCAGCAGGAAGTTGCTACTGCTTTTGAGAAATTTTTTTCTGAGATTCCAGTTTCTATCACAAACACTCTTGGCTCCTCCACCAGTGTTGCTGAGTCACTTCTTCTGGAAAATGTTAAAGGATGTCAACAAAGTTTCAATTTTAGTTTTGTTAGCCCTGGAGAAATAATTAAAACTTTTAAATCTCTAGACATGAAAAAAACTGCTGATATATGGGGCATTTCTGTTAAAATAATAAGTTCAATAATTAATGTCATAGCACCATATCTTACAATAGTATTTAATAATTGTATTAATCGTGGCGTGTTTCCTGACCTTCTGAAACATAGTAAAATCACACCAATATTTAAGTCGGGATGCTCTTCTGACCCGAACAACTATCGTCCTGTGTCGGTTTTGCCGACCCTTAGTAAAATTTTTGAAAAAATAATTTTAAGCCAAATGCTTACTTTAACTCTCATAAGTTACTTCATTTGAAACAATTTGGCTTTACTAGGGGACGTTCAACAACGGATGCAGGTGTTGAGCTGATCAAGAATATTTTTGATGCCTGGGAGGAATCGCAGAATGCACTTGGCATCTTCTGTGATTTATCTAAGGCTTTTGATTGTGTTCAACATTCAACGCTGGTCAGGAAGCTATACCACTATGGCATAAAAGGAACTGCGCTCGATTTTCTGACTTCATATCTAAACAATAGAATTCAGAGGGTCGATGTGAATGGCAGGAGATCTCCTGGGACTCCTCTCAGTATGGAGGTACCAATTCAAATTCAAATATTTTTATTCAAAATAGGATGTGAAATCACTTATTGAAAGTCAAAAAAACTACCACCCATTCCAAAGTGAATGCCACAGGCCTGAGAAGAATGGGCGCAACAAACTCAGCGGGCTTTTTTTTTTTCATCAAAAATATGTTTTACAATTAAAGTAACATTTACAAAGTAACATTGTACAATTAAACTTATTATTTAATAGCCTGAGGGCGGTCGCTCCATTCCCAATCTGTGGTTATATCATTAAGAAAGTCATTTATGTTATAGTAACCTTTACCACACAAACGTTTTTTAACAATTCTTTTGAATAACGTAATTCTTTTGTTTTGAACATTTTCTGGGATCTGGTTGTAGAAGCATATACATCGCCCCACAAAAGACTTACTAACTCGACTTAGCCGAGTAGTAGGCATCATCAGTTTATGTCTGTTCCTGGTGTTAACATTATGGTTATGACAGTTTCTGGCAAATTCACTTATGTGCCTATGAACATACATTACATTATCAAGAATATATTGAGAAGCAACAGTCAAGATGTTAATTTCTTTGAATTTTGCTCTCAATAATTCTCTAGGACCTAGGTTATAAATAGCGCGAATAGCCCTCTTCTGCAGCACAAATATTGTATTAATATCGCCAGCGTTGCCCCACAGCAATATACCATAGGACATAATACTATGGAAATAACTAAAGTATACCAGTCGCGCCGTACATATGTCAGTTAATTGTCTAATTTTTTTAACCGCGTATGCTGCAGAACTAAGTCTGTTCGCCAATCCTTCAATATGGGGGCCCCATTGTAATTGGGAATCTAGAGTTATGCCAAGAAATATAGCAGATTCCACCGGTTCTATCACCTCTCCGTTTAACAAAACATTTGCATTTACATTTTTGACATTTGGTACGGTAAATTTAATGTATTTAGTTTTCTTGCTATTTAACAATAGGTTATTAGCGCTAAACCAGTACACGATGTCAGATAAAATATCGTTCACTTCGTCATACATAAATTGGTTTCTTTTCACTTTGAAAATCAGTTAAGTGTCGTCCGCAAACAATACTAACTTATGTTTTTTCTTAACATACTGAGAGGAGTCTATTGTTAGAATCTATTGTTTGAATATACTCTGAATTCTATTGTTTAGATATGAAGTCAGAAGATCGAGCGCAGTTCCTTTTATGCCATACTGGTATAGCTTCCTGACCAGCGTTGAATGTTGAACACAATCAAAAGCCTTAGATAAATCACAGAAGATGCCAAGTGCATTCTGCGATTCCTCCCAGGCATCAAAAATATTCTTGATCAGCTCAACACCTGCATCCGTTGTTGAACGTCCCCTAGTAAAGCCAAATTGTTTCAATACCGCCTGAAATCCAGTTTCAAGCTGTTATTGGTCTCAACATAGTAGCACTATTAGAAGCTCATATTTTTGGAATATATTGACACTGGTTAACCTTTAATGTTTTTTTTTATGGAAAAAGGAGGACAAACGAGCGCACGGGTCACCTAGTGTTAAGTGATCACCGCCGCCCACATTCTCTTTCAACACCAGAGGAATCACAGAAGCGTTGCCGGCCTTTAAGGAAGGTGTACGCGCTTTTTTTGGGTGATATCGTCTCGAAAACAATATGTCAATAAGTACTAATGTCATTATATATTGTTACTAGTGGACCCAACAGACGTTGTCCTGTACACACGTCTTAAATTTGAAAAATCTGTCCAGCCGTTAGGAGGAGTTCACTAACATACACATGAGCAGGAGAATTATATTATATGGACGTAATTGAGAATCTAAACCAATCTCAAATTCACTGAAACAAACAAAAAGTCATCAAAATCGGTCCAGCCGTTTAGGAGGTAGTTTAATTGGGAATCTAAACCATTCTTGAATCCACCCGAAGACACACATCAATCTCAAATTCACTGGAACACACAAAAATCTCATCAAAATCGGTCCAGCCGTTCAGGAGGTAGTTCAATTGTGAATCTAAACCATTCTCGAATCCACCTGAAGACACACAGAAAGTTTCAATAAAATCGGTCCAGCCGTCTAGGAGGAGTTCAGTGACATACACACGCACACAAGAATTATATATATAAAGATGGGGCATTAGTGGTCTATTTGCGATATTTATAACTTAGGTTAGTACCTAAGTTATAAATATCTGAAAATTTATATAGTTATAAAGACCACATTTTTGAATTGGTTCCTCGGCTATGGTCAGATATTTCGCTAGGCATTAGACAGATCATCGGCTAATTCGTTTAGTAATTTCCGTTAAATAATTAGAGATATCATATTTCCAATTTCGCTAGTGATTTAACCAATACATTTATTCAAATATTCATTTAAATAAATAAAGGCCATAGCCAATCAAAACT
Source organism: Leptidea sinapis (assembly GCF_905404315.1). Lineage (NCBI taxonomy): Eukaryota > Metazoa > Arthropoda > Insecta > Lepidoptera > Pieridae > Leptidea > Leptidea sinapis. The sequence goes on from NC_066280.1 coordinate 4,336,630, forward strand.
GAAATTAATTGTACAATATTCATACGATATTCATTAGTTTCAAAATTAACTCATCTCGTTTATACGAGTACAGTTTTGTATTATTTTGCATAAATAAACCTATATTATGCATGAGTGCATTAGAGAAGCTGGGCATTTTAAAATTTTAGAAGCCAGTAATAATTATAAATATCATTTTAAATAGCATTTGACTTTGATGCAGTAGGAATTTACACTATATATATTATAATTTATATAATATACGTTGGATGAGGGCAGCGAAGGACTGATCGTCGTGGAAATCTTTGGGGGAGGCCTTTGTCTAGCAGTGGACGTCTTCTGGCTGATGATGATGATATTATAATTAAATACTAGCTGATAACCTTGCTTCACATATACAAAATTTCTTATAAAAAAAAATTGTTAATAACGAAATTCGTAGAAGTGCATTCAATACCATAATTATTAATTTTTCCGTGTTCTCGTAATGAAATAATGTTACAGCAGAACTATGAAACAGTGCGTCAAAAATGTATCAAATAGAACTTTTCATACAAAAAAATATGAAATTGAGAAATAATAAGGATCACGAATCTAAAAAAATGCACACAATATGCAAAATTCAATTAAATTCGGGTCAGTAGCTTAGGAGTTCATGGCGGACAAACAAAATGAATCGAACTTTTTTTGTATATAGATATACATCTTTTATATAGTAAATAAGTTTAAATCTCAAATATAAAAAAAAAGTAGTACCAAGCGGTCAAGTTGTTTATATAATACTAGCGGACCCGACAGACGATGTCATATACACACGTCTTAAATTTGAAAATTCGGTCATCCGTAAGGATTTCACTACATGCACATGGGCAGTACAATTATACAGGACTAAATTAAGAACCTTAAAAATAATAAATGAAATAAAATAAAAAGCCTTTATTGTTGATAACAAGTTTTACATAGAGTAGTTTCGTGTGCCTAAAATTAATTTAATAATAATAATAATAATCATTATTTGCATTCGAATAAGGTCAGTTTTACAACTGTTGTGTAATAAGGGTTATTAAAACACGAATGTGGGTTTATATGATAGTATCACATGAATATTTCAATACCTAATTATCAACAGTTGCAATCAAGACTTTATCTACACCCAGAATATGAATCCTCTAAAAGATTCTGTAACACATAGCTTATTTTTTAGTTTCGAATAAGGTCTTATTTTATTTAGATTATGTTTCTCTTATTCTACCTACATGGCATGCAAATATATGTTGTATAAACTTTTATTTTACACGAAATTGAACCTAACCATTAAGTATTATAAACTAAGCGATACAATTATAATTCTAATAAAACAGTAATATTCATGTCAAATTTTATATGTCAATTTTCCGTAAATTTAAATAGTCATTTATTGAATAAAAACAATTCGTTGTTAGCCATGTTGTTAATCTATTCTTAAGATTATTACATGTCATGTCTTTTAAATGGTCGGATAACTTATTATATATTTTTATCGCCATGTAATGAACATTTTCTTGGCAGAGTGTCAATTCACATTTGGGTACAAGTAATTTGTTTGGGTATCGAGTGTTCCTAGAAGAGTGATCTTTCATTTTGGTGAAATATTCCGGGTGTTTATGTACAAATACATACATATCCCGAATATACAGAGAGGGTAGTGTTAATATTTTCTTTTTGATAAAAAGTGGCTACTATCTTTACTTATGACTACTATCTAAAAAACACATTTTGACTATGAACCGGAGTTGAACTAATATACTGACAATTTTAATATCTATTGATTATCGGCAAACGGTAGTTCGGTTACAACTTGTCGTCCGACAAAGGGCTCCTCTAAAGCTCTCCAGTCTTTTCTCATTTTTGCAGTGCCAGTCCATGTTGAACCCGCTATTTTGATAAAGTCATCCCCCCATCTCTTAGCCTGTCCTTTAAGAACCTTAACCCTTCTCAAATTCACTGTAACACAGCCGTTTAGGAGGTAATTCAATTGTGAATCTAAAACATCCTCGAATCCACTTGAATTCACACATAAAAATTCATTCAAATCGGTCCAACCGTTAAGGAGGAGCTCACTGTCAACACACGTACAGAATAATTATATATATATATAAAGATGTAGTTGAGTAACATTCATATCGGCCTACTTACTGCACCACCTTCGCACGACACGCCACAAGTTAGGATATCATCCCCACCATCTGGATGTGTGGCGGTCCTCCACAGTGCGGTTTTCAAGGAGCTTTCTTCCACGTACTACAAAGCTGTGGAATGAGCTTCCTTGTGCGGTGTTTCCGGGACGATACGACATGGGTACCTTCAAAAAAAGCGCGTACACCTTCCTTAAAGGCCGGCAACGGTCTTGTGATTCCTCTGGTGTTGCAAGAGAATGTGGGCGGCGGTATTCACTTAACAGCAGGTGACCCGTACGCTCGTTTGTCCTCCTATTCCATAAAAAAAAACTTAATATAATGAGTAAGTATAAACATGCATGACTTGACATCTTACTACAGAAGGCCCACTTTAATGCTAGCATAGATAGGAGAGAAATGAATACGTGTTGGCATTCGTATATCTTATTTACGAAACACCGGCATCCCAGTAATATTAACGCCACATAATCCACTAAAGTAATAATTATTCCTCTATACAATAATTTAGTTAACGAGTTTGCGGCAACATTGGCACAGATTTATCCGGAACTAATAACCCGGTTAACCAGATTAGTGGTCCGAGCACCGGGTGATGGTTATCCGGTAACCGCCGGGTGTAATGACGACAACGTGCTATTTTGTGGAAACTTCAAATTTAAATTTAGAACACTGTATACACATTAAAAACCTGCGATTTCATCTTATATATTTGATAGTTTAATTTCACCGGCCTATTTACTTGTCACTAAAATAAATAAATCTGAGGATATATTATATTCTTTTTTATTAATTTATGGTACAGGATTAACTTTTTGGATTGAGTAAGCAAATTCATCAATCTCGTTGGAAATTAACGTGGTTTTCATCTCAATCAATGTGGGACGTCATCTCTAGTACGTAGAACATAAAACGACCTCTATGGTTGGGCGTACTTGTTTGTGTATCGGATTATAACAACCGAATTAAAAAAGCTCTGTGATTAATTCCATCGTAAAAGAATTTTCTGCAACTGATAATTAAATCCGAAAAATCGCAGCGTCAAAACGAGTCTTTCCTTCGGTAATATTTCGATATCGAATCTCTGAAATGTGTGCCTTGTGACTTGTTTTTTATAATGTCACCAACTTTTACTAATAACACTTCTAAATCAACTGCGGTCATACGAATAAAATTGAAATATTGTTGACCAACTTCCAGTTGATCCAAACTGATCTTTTTTTCTTAATCAACAACAAAATTGTTAATGCAGCTGCTACACGTGTGCGTCTTGGTGGCAAGATCACAGTATAGAATAGAATAAATTGAGATAGTTCCTATCGCGACACTCGTAAGCTCTCGTGTGTAAACTAGAGATGAAACGGATATCCGGTAACTATCCGGTATCCGGCCTATCCGGCGGCCTTAATACTATGCGGCCGAATACCGGATAACTACCTACTATTCGGCCGGATAGGCATCAGGCCGAATTAAAAAAAAATCTGTATAAAAATATATTTTTAAGTAATTATTTGCTTTATTTGGTTAGTTTTAGTATCACTTAAGAAATATAGTTTTAGTTGTAAATTTTTCATCACATCATCAAATCACACCATAGTAAGTGAATGTAATAGAAAAAAAATAATTAATTAGTACTCATACTGAACTAAAGGCAAACTATGGTGGATAAATACTATTTTCTCTGCATTGAGAGGTAACAAGCGGTTTCGCTTCTTTTCATAAATAAGGCCAGAAAAAAGTCTTTCGCTGTACACACTGCTGCAAGGTGCTGAAAGATAGATTTTGGCAAACTTTGTTAAATTTGGGTATTGTTCCGCATTAGCTGCCCACCAAGAATAAGGGTCACGATTGCGATCAATTCGCATTGACTTGGGATAAAAATCCAGCTCACAGGTTATCGCGTTTCTTTCTTCACATTGAACCTGGTCAGTATTGTTTTCATTTGCTACCTCATTAAAGCAATCCCAAAACGTGTCATGAGCTTTGCCAGATACAGCTGACTCTGTCTCCTCTCCTCTACTCTTTTAAGCCGGTGTTGAAGATGAACTGCTACTTGAGGACTCTTCACAAGACCTTTTCAAATATTCCAATAAGATCTCCAAACGGCTAAGTTCCGCCGGATATCCGGCCAAACTGCTATCCGTTTCATCTCTAGTGTAAACACCTCCGCGACATGTTGCGATATATGATCCTTCTCGCAAGACATTTTTAGCAGAAATAAATTGCAGGAAATAGTACGACATGTAAACAATATTGCATGGAAATCATGCAAAACTTCCGCGAGTTTCCACGTGGAAACGCGGCCTTAGTGGTCTAGATTTAGGTAAAAGGTTCTACTGCGAACTGAACTACCGTTTTGTCTGTGTATATTTGTGACTACTTACTCCAAAAAGGCCAATAAAGCTAGTTTCTTAATTTTTATCTGATTTCTGCTGGTTTGTGCACGCTTATGTCAAAAAAGCTTAAACCAATGTTAATGTTGTCACTGATATATTCCGGCAAGCTCCCCGTAACATTTAGCTGTTCGTTTCATTTCGTGCACGAACAAAAAAGTTAAAACAAACTAAAAACATAATTTTTATTATTATATTGTAATATTATTTATCTACACCCATGCTTTAAATCCTCTATTAAAGATTCTGAAACAGTTAGCTTATTGCCAACATTAAAGCACCCAATGTCGTAATAATAATGGTTATTATCAACCTTACGAGTGTTGTAATGTTGTACTGAATTTCATAACCTTTTCTTTCCTTGGTTTGTTTTTCGATCACTTCATGCGCAAAGAATTTCAACAAAATAGCCACATTCTTATTGCTCGATGCGTGGTATCTGTATGAATTTCAAAAAACTTTCGTTTACGCGTGTTCCACACTACCAGAACGTAGCGCGCCGTAAAAAAGAAAGTAGGTTATTCAAGACCCCGCCATTTTTCATGAAAAAATGAGCGATTCAAGTTTTGACATCACACCGCCGGATATTTTAAACGCTGCAAAAGAACATAATATTCAAGTGAATTTTAATAATTGCACTATACAAAATGTAAATTACTACTAAAATAAATAATTCTTGAGTTTATTTGTATATAAACAGTAATGGATGATATTAGGTTACTACGAGCACTGGCTGTTTTAATGTTAGCAGTAAGCTATGTGTTTCAGAATCTTTTAGAGGATTCATATTCTGGGTGTTGATAAAGTCTTGATTGCAACTGTTGATAATTAGGTATTAAAACACTTATGTGATACTATTATATAAACCCACATTCGTGTTTTAATACCCCTTATTACACAACAGTTGCATAAATAACTAATTTTATATTGACAAAGCAATTACTTATATAAAATATTCAATACACTAGAAATAACGTTTTGCAATAACATTTAAATAAGACCTGTGTATTGACGTCAGTCAGGTTTGTTAAATGTTCAGCCACATGATGAAGAGGCTGTACAAAAGGTGTTAATACTTGGCAACCTCTTTGTTGTTCAAACAGTGACATTATGACCTCATTTTTAAGAGTCTAGTTTTGGGAGAAAACTGTCGGAGTAATTGTAGTGCCTCATAACATATTTTGTTTTCTATTTAATTAAAGTAAGGGACGAGACGAGCAGGACGTCCAGCTGATGGTAATTGATCCGCCCTGCCCAATGCAGTGCCACTCGGAATTCGTGAAAAATCCCAGAAATTCTGAGCGGCACTTCAATCACCTTGAGACATACGATGTTAAGTCTCATTTGCCCAGTAATTTCACTAGCTACGGTGCCCTTTAGACTGAAACACAGTAATGCCGTTGTGGTACCCATAATCTAGCCGGCATCCTGTTCAAAGAAGCCTCCCACTGGTAAATGCCTTAAGTCGCCTCTTACTTGGGCCTGGGACTAAAACACAGATTAGAAAAGAAAAGATTTTGTATTTCTGGATTCTCTTAGTATTATTCCTACTACCAATGTTATCACTGTAAGAGTAGTTATTAAAGACCGCGTGTCAAAAGCATTATGCAATACGTTTGATCAATCAATTGCTACGGAACAGAATAAAGTAATGACACTGTGGTGAATTCAAAACTAAATACAGTATACTTTTAAGACGGAGTCCTCCCAACTCTCCAATAGTTAATTGTTGTCAACTCTCACCTAAAAGAACTACATGAGGCCGTCTTATATGAAAAACAGTAGTGAGCATAGAAACACCCCAACTTGAAGGTGTAGCTGTATCTACAACCAATAACATCAATTAATACAAATGTCTAATATCTAACTTGTAACGTAATACCTTCGTACGGTGTATAAAATAATATGTTCTTTTAAGAACGAATCTTTCGGCATACGCTTATTACAGTTAATATGCACGATTTATATTTCTACGATCTATAATGCTACGAAGGTATTACGTTACAAGTTAGATATTAGACATTTGTATTAATTGATGTTATTGGGTGTAGGTACAGCTACAAAGGTATAGCAGTTGTAAATAATAAAAATAAAGGTAATATAAAAGATCGTTAGAAACACTTAATTATAATATCAACATTGTTATAACACAATGTAATCCAATTAATTATAACGCAATCAAGAAGACCGAGTAATAATTGTTAGAAATACATTCACAGCTCGGAGTGAATAGAACGAATCCAATTCTCGCTCTACGTTCGATTCACAAATAGATTAATTACTGCTCAATTCACTAATGCGCTTTGATCAAATTTTGACTTAACGTACTGACGCAGACTAACGATGCTCCAAATATTAATTTTGTGTACTAATCATAAAATATACACATTTTAATAATATATTATTCACTCGAGGAAATAGAATCCAGTACTTTCTGTTGTTAGTACAAGAAAAATTACTCGGAAAAGTGTCATATTTCGCGTAGTTAAAGATTAATCTTTATGTTTTTAACAATTCAAATTCAAATATTTTTATTCAAAATAGGATGTGACATCACTTATTGAAAGTCAAAAAACTACCACCCATTCCAAAATGAATGCCTCAGACCTGAGAAAAATGGGCGCAACAAACTCAGCAACAAATATATATTGATTAAATTTAATATATATATATATATATCTACATAACATGTCTCAAGGTGACGAGCGCAATTGTAGTGCCGCTCAAAATTTTTGGGTTTTTCAAAAATCCTGAGCGGCACTGCTTTGCAATTAGCCGGGTTTATCAGTTACGGTCGGCTGAACTTCCTGCCCGTCTCGTCCCTTATTGTCATAAAAAAATAGTAAATGTAATATTTATGAAACTAGATAGAGCACCTGGTTTTGTCGCGGAACGTTCACAATAATGTGCTGATAAAACATGGTGGACCGTGGACCGTGTAGTATGAACCTCCCTCTTAGAATAAGCTATTTGTGATGTGAATTAATTTTAAATTAATAAAGACGGTCTGCACATAGAACTCTACAGGAACTCACGTATTTTTTTTAACTTTCATTAAATCTTGCCTCTTAACTAGCCAATAAATGTTTACATAATAAACATACAAAAACCAAATTGTTTACATATCTCTTTATATTTTTCTTATTACGACTGGGCCAATTTGGATGAGACTTAGACATCTGCTAGATAGCTCATATTATAAGGAGTAATTGGGGGTTGCACTGCATTGCAATGGGCAGGGCATACCTATTACCATCATCTGAACGTCCTGCTGGTCTCATCCGTTTTTGTCATAAAAAAAAATGTAGCGAGCTGATGTGGCTGACTGTTTTCGACTTGTCAATTAAAATCGGTTACAGTACCTATAGATTTTCTATCTTGCTGTATCTCCGTTAGAGATGTTCTTCTCTCTAGCACGCTCTGTTTGTCTATACGCTAGTATTTAATAACTTTGTAAGTCTACTAGATACCTAAGATTTACATAGCATATGTAACTTGAATAAAAGCGACAGCCTCTAAACTTTAGTATAGACATATAAAAGCTTGTTCCGATTCGAGAACTAACATTACAAAAGCAGTCAAAAGACATTAAAAGAAACAACGAAACCACAGGTGCTCTATACTGAGCTGACATCACGTTGTTCCAAACTGTACAAGATGCTTTACAAACACAACTTAAAAGCCAAATATTTAAGCTTAACGGAGTGGAAACAAAACGTTTGCCACAGGAAACAGTGTAGCACAGTTTGAAACTATTTCGTTTTATCTAACATTTTTAACAATATGAAAGTCGTATCAATCTTTTAAATCAATCCCAATAATTGATGATGATTCTATCAGGATCTATTCAAAGCTTTAGTCCTAGAGAATCATTAAGAGAAAAATTTATAGGAATAAGTGTACTAATTGTCACTCCTCAATATATCTGATATCTTTTAACGAGCTATTCTTTTTTTTATTTATTTATTAGAATTTCAATTTTACACTAACATTACAGGGTGATCCTAATGCGCTAGTGTAGTTGTCCATAAAAATAATTATATATAATATGTCAAATTAATAGATACAATTTAAAAGCTTAGTATATGACTAAGATTATAGGTTAGTCACACAATAATAATAATAATAAGTAGATATTAGTCACACAATGACAAATGTCAAAACCAGTTGAAATACAATCGAAAGAACTTAATTGTAATAAACATATGATAAAAATAAAAATTTACATGTCAATATTTTGTCTTAATATTTAAATAATTTCTATCATTTCTTGTTTATATATATATTTTGAATCTCGGAAACGGCTTCAACGATTTTAATGAAATTTAGTATACAGATAGTTTCGGGGGCGAGAAATTGATCTAGCTAGGTTTCAATTTTAAAAATGTAGTTTTATCCATGTTTTAATGAGAAACAGCTACAATGACATTAGAATACAAAGGTAAATTTCGCCACTAAACTATGACTAATATAATAGCTGATTGGGTGATCCGAAAAGCAGAAGACCCCGGTTCGAATCCAGATGTCGTATTAGTTCTTTTTTTGTTCAAGTTTTGTACATTCTTGAAAATCCGAGCAAGGCTCGGTCGACTAGATATTTCTTGTATTATGTAAGTATGTTTACTGACAAATTGTCTAGAAACTGTCATAATAATGTCAACACCAGAAACAAATATAAAGTTAATCTAAGTATATCGGTTAAATCAACTTAGTAAGTATTTTATGTTTATAAATAGATATATATAAAATAGATCGGAACCTGTATGAAAACATGTGTTTTGAAATTTAAAATCATAAACGACTTATTAAATAATACACCAGGCCATTTAATGAATAAATGTTATTGTAATCCCATTAAAAGATATAGGCATTTTTTTGAAAAAAAAAAAAAACAGTTTGAGACTCATGGATCAATTACTGACAGTCAAAAATACCAGTTACAGCAGTAGAATGGTACGAGCAGTGTTCGTCCGGGGTAGGACAGGCCTCCCAAGGGGTTGATCAAGAAATGAACTCTTGTCATATTAACATATGGATGACGTAAGCATGGAAGCTTTTTTTTATGAAAAAATTAGAGGCGAGCAGGACTTTCAGCTGATGGTTATTGATACGCCCTGCCCATTACAATGCAGTGTCGCTCAGGATTATTGAAAAACCCAAAAAATCTGAGCAATCTGAGCGGCTCTACAACTGCGCTCGTCACCTTGAGACATAAGTGGTCAAGTCTCATAGAAACACAGTAATTTTTACACAGTAATGCTTACACGGTTATGCTTACACATTACTGCTTCACGTAAGAAATAGGCACCGTTGTGGTACCCATAATATAGCCGGCATCCGGTGCCTCTTACTGGTATTAAATCTCTGCCACAATCTCATGATTGAGCAAGAAGATATTATCAAACTCATCTGCAGGAAAGTCACATGACGTAATAATATCATATTCGTCTCAAACTATACATGATTTATTACCACTCCGTCTTGTTTGTGCCGAATCTATGTTAAACACACGCCTGTCTCGTTATAAGTTTGACGAATCAGTTTATGGAGAAAGTTTTAAATTCTTGTTGAACTTTTTCATACTAGTTTTTCCTACAGTTTTGATAGACATTAAGAAATAATAGAAACAGCAGTTCTATTATTTTTGGTTCTTAGGTATTTTCGTACCAAGGTACTATACATGAATTAATTCTTGTAAAACAGTAGAAACTATTATGTAAAATGATTGTACGATCAAATGACAGTACCTGTAGTGGTTAGTTTGCTGAAGTAATAATAATAATAATTAAGTAGGTACCTAATTATTACATATGTCACAGGTATATTGTGAAAACCTTTATATTACAATTTAACTAGTGATATTATTATGTAGCGGCATATTGTCAATCGACTTAATTTCTTACAATTTAACGGCCTGCTTTTAGTGACATTGTTATGTCACGGGTTCGCTACAGTGATATTATAATAAATCTAGGTAGGTACCTATATCACGCATGAAGTTAGTAGTTCTATAAAGTATAATATGTTCATTACGAAAATGAAATAATTATATTCATCAGTATATGACTACGTTGCGTAAGACAAACACGCAAACTAAAATACCTACTCTTGGAGTGTTTGACGCCTATTTCTGCCGTGTAGCAGTAATGTGTAAGCATTACTGTGTTTCGGTCTGAAGGGCGCCGTAGCTAGTGTAATTACTGGGCAAATGAGACTTAGCAACTTATGTCTCAAGGTGACGAGCGCAGTTGTAGTGCCGCTCAGAATATTTGTGGTTTTTCAAGAATCCTGAGCGGTACTGCATTGTAATGGGCAGGGCGCATCTTACCATTAGCTGAACGTCCTGCTCGTCTCGTCCCTTATTTTCATAAAAAAAGATCCATTTAAGATTTTTTATTGAATTAGAACTTATTTTGCGAAAGTCCAAAATTATCTAAATATTATGGGTTGTATTAAGTGCTTATTTTTTTGAAGGTACCCATGTCGTATCGTCCCTGAAACACCGCACAAGGAAGCTCATTCCACAGCTTTGTAGTACGTGGAAGAAAGCTCCTTGAAAACCGCACTGTGGAGGACCGCCACACATCCAGATATTGAGGATGATATCCTAACTTGTGGCGTGTCATGCGAAGGTGGAATACGGCGGCAGGAATCAGGTTAAACAGCTGTTCGGAACACTTCCCGTGATAAATGCGGTAGTAGACACACAATGAAACGACGTCTCTACGCAACGTCAAGTGATCCAGCCGTTCACAGAGCACTGGGTCCCCGACAATTCGAGCTGCTCTGCGTTGCACGCGGTCAAATGGATCGAGCTGATACTGGGGTGCGCCAGACCAGAGATGACAGCAATACTCCATGTGTGGCCGGACCTGCGCTTTGTAGAGCGCTAGTATGTGGGCCGGCTTGAAGTATTGCCGTGCTCTATTAATGACGCCCAGTTTCTTTGAAGCCAATTTGGCTTTGCCTTCCAGATGACCACGAAATTGGCAATCGGTCGAGATTTCGAGACCCAGTATTCCGATACTAGGCGAGGCTTTAAGGGAAGTGTTCTCGAAGAGCGGTGATACGACAAATGGGGATTTTTTAGTGGTAAACGCGCAAACTTGAGTCTTCTGGGGGTTAAATTGGACAAGGTTAAATTTTCCCCATTCCGCGACCTTCTCAAGTGAGGACTCGATAGAAGACACAAGTATCTCCCGGCACTGGTCGACGATTTCCCGAGAGAGACCTCATGGCCCATGTATACGGCATCACCAGTGCTGTAGTCTGCATAGCAATGAATGTTGGAGGTGTCCATCATATCATTGATATGCAGAAGAAACGGCGTGGGAGACAGCACACAGCCTTGGGCTCACGGGCTTTGGGTTCGAGTAATATCCGTCGACAACGACCTGTATGCTGCGCCCAGTGAGGAAGCTGGAGGTCCACTTGCACAAACTCTCGGGAAGCCCAAATGATGGAAGTTTTGAGAGGAGCGCCTTGTGCCATACACGATCAAAGGCCTTCGCTATATCTAGGCTAACTGCCAGGCTTCCCCCTTGCTTTCAAAAGCCGCAGCCCATCTATGTGTTAGGTATACTAGGAGATCACCTGCCGACCGACCATGGCGAATTCGTATTGTCAGTCGTTGATCAACTGGTGACCCTCTAGGTATTCCAAGACCTGACGGCTAATTATGCTCTCCATGATTTTGGAGAGCAGGGAGGTAATAGCAATAGGCCTGTAGTTTGCCGGATCCGAACTGTCTCCTTTTTTTTGGATCGGATGGACAAGGGCTGACTTCCATGAGTCATGGACTACGCCTTTAGAATAAGAGTGCTGGAATAAACGCGTTAGCACCGGCGTCAACTTTTTAGGGGCACACGTTCTAAGCACGATTGGAGAAATGCCATCCGGCCCGCTCGACTTCCTGACGTCCAACGAAAACAGAGCTCGCCTAACAGTTTTCTGTCTGAACTGTACTTCAGGCATAGAGCTCTGACACCGCGGGATGGTCGGCGGTGTTTTTCCGTTGTTGTCAAGAGTCGAGTTGGAGGCGTAAAGAGCGCACAAAAGATCGGCTTTCTCTTTTGCCGTATGGGCCAGGGTGTCATTCCTCATGTGCAACGGCGGCATGGACGGCTGGCTGAAGTTACCAAGCGCAGCTTTCGACAACGACCAGAACTTGCGTGTTCCGGTCGGGTAACTGGAAAGCTGCTCGCCGATTTTGACGACGTGTGATTTTGACTTTGCACGGGTGATTTGCCGCTTAAAATTTGGAGGCACGGTTGTATTTCCTCTTAAGAACTGTGCAGTTCGGATCCTTTGTGCCCAGCGCCGCAACCCAAGCTCGATACTCATGCTTTTTGCAGTCAGATGCTGCTTTAACTGACGCATCGAACCAGGGCTGTGATCTGCCACCGATCGGTACGACAGAGTTTGGTATAAAAATATCCATACCCTGTAGTATGACATCGGCTACTGCAACGGCGCAGACACTAGGATCATCCGAAGGGAAACAAACCCTGCCCCAAGGGTAGGATGCCAAAAAGGAACGCATCCTATCCCAATCTGCTGACTTGTAGTGCCAAACGCGGCGTCGCTGGTGGTCTGCGACGTTGGCGTCGGATAGGCACTACACTCCTGAGCAGGCAATGGTCGGACGTTCCGAGAGGGGCGTCGACAAAGACCTGGTAACCATCGGGATGTGTAGTCAGCGGAAGATCCAATAAGGACGGCATGTGGCTATCCACATCCGGGAGCTGCGTTGGCGACTCAACCAATTGGGACAGACCATACGTCAATGCAAAATTATGCACAGATCGCCCCGCGTAATCTGTGGTACGTGATCCAAGCCATTTGGAATTGTGCCCGTTGAAATCACCCAAGACTACGATTTCAGCGGAGGGGATCTGTGCAAGCACGTCGTCAATTGCCGCTTGAACGCAGCCCATGAGATGATCGGTTTCTGCGTTACCACTATGGAACCTGTAGACACACGCATAGATGCGGACGCGGTCCTCTAAATCCACGCGGAGCCAGTGAGTGGACCCTCAAAATTGCCGAGACGGCGAATGCAGATATCTTCCCTAACGTACACACATACCCCGGCATGAGCGGCATGAGGCAAAAAATTGTGCTTAATTTTGTACCCGGGGTACGTTAAATATGACGTATCGCTAGGTCGAGATATCTGCGTCTCCGTAAGGAAACACAAGGCCGGCTGCGCCGTCTCAAGGTGGTGGTGGACGGCGTTTAAATTGGAGTGAATTCCCCTGATATTGCAAAAGTCCACGTTGAGTGAGAAGCGGGGTGCCGTGGTGTTACTGCCTCGTTTGTCCTTGGTCATAAGCGGTTCTGTGCCCTCCCCAGAATACGAAGGGCAGCCCGAGCTAGAGTGCTCGGGGAGGGATTCTCCGACTCTGGTAGAACCGGTACCCTCCTGGGGTTAAATCTTTTTAAGATCCGCTGTCATATTCGGGTCGAGGGGGGGGGGGGAATGGCCACCGGTCCTCGACACTAACCTATGCGAAAATAGCGGCACTAGTCCGCTACTTCACGCCGGTATTCTGTGCGAGAGTGGTAATTGACACTTTTGAATTGAAACTGACGTCAAAAGACGCCAGTGTGACTCTCCCACTTCTAAAAAGCCCTTAGTCGCCTCTTACGACACCCATGGGCCTGGGACTCCCCTATTCTTGTTACGCCCCGGGGAAAGTACAGTGATTCCACTAAGATTTGTTCGTTTACATGCACAATGCACTTGATGCACGCCTGCATGGCTTAGCATGAGATATATAGAGCGTACTTAGACTTTGCTCAGACTTTACTTACGTAAAACTTAGCTGAGTGTTAGCTTAGCATAAGCTTATACTTATAGTCTTTGACAGCTGAAATTATGCTAAGGTTAAGCTAAAACAGTCCAAAGCAAAAGTCTTTTATCACACTCAGTTAAGTCTGAGAATAGCCTATGGACGCTCTATAGAAGTAGACTAAGTAAAAGTCTAAGTTATAGGTTAAACGCGTCCTCCACCGAAATTTCAACCCCGCTGACCCATCGACCATACAACCGGGTTAACCCTTAACGTGAAACTCTTCGACCAACTCTCAACCCAACCAACTCAACCCTCTTGAACCAATTCTCGCCTTGCCACACCATAATTTTTTTAACCAATTAAATTATTAATGACCAGTCCAGCAACTTATATTATGGCCCACGTATAGATTTCGACCATATTAATTATTTGTATTCCAATTGCAATTTACGAGAAACCATTAATATAACCTTGAATTTTTTATCATGTCGTTTGATTGTTGTTATTACTATTTATATGTAAGTGTAGATACAGCTTCTAGTATCATTTTTAAATACAGTAAGTCTTGTCACACTATTTATGTATTTATTTTAAAAACTTATGATATCAACGTGTACTGAAAAAAATAAAGTGAACTCAAGAGAATTTAGCTCCCAGCTGTATTCTTAATCTTCAATATCAATTCAGCACAAATTTATCTAGAGTGCAACGCTGTGAACAGCTGTCAGATCTTGAGAATCTCATAACTAGTGATTCTATGTTACGCTGAAACACATCTGTTGCAGATACTATTGAGTGTTTTAAACCCGAAATTATTAATAAGATAAATAAAAAAAAGTTACTTGTATTTCACGTTAGTGATGCATGTATTAAATTAACTGTAGGTTTATAAGATTTGTTAGCTACACGTCTTTCTCTTCACCAAAATAATTGTGTTAACAAAAATTTTCAAAGAATTTGGTTTACCATTTGAATTTTGTAGTTTGTGTGTTCAGAAACTTTAGAAAAAAAAATAAGATTGTGCAACAATTGGGTTTTTTTATAAAAAATTAGGGAAGAGACGAGCAGGACGTTGAGCCGATGGTAATTGACGCGACCTGCTCATCACAATGCAGCGCCGCTCAGGATTCTTGAAAAACCCAAAAATTCTGAGCGGCACTACAAGTGCGCTCGAGACCTTGAGACATAAGATGTTAAGTCTCATTTGCCTAGTAATTTCACTAGCTACAGTGCCCCTCAGACCGAAACACAGCAATGCTTACACACCACACACCAATGGATGCACCCAAATAGAATTACACAAAATTACACTTTACGTTTGATGGAGCTACATTCATTTTGACGTTTTTATATTTTACCGCTGTAAGTATGTATAATAAATACACATACAATTTCTAGTTTAAGGAGACTGCTTGCTGCTGCTGAGCTTCTGCATTTCATATAGTAGATACATTATAAAATTAGTTTTCTGCGCCACCGTGTCTCTTAAACACAAGTTGGTTAAGCGCGGCCTCTGTTACACTAGGTTAGATTGTGCAAACCTATTTATATTACACGATTTTAAATTAACTTAAAGCACTTTAACTGTGTTATTAATAAACGCGAAGTAAAGTACTTCATGTTTAGAATTACTTCTACCTGTCAATTCTGTGGTGACAAAGGTAAGATTAAGATACGTAAGTAATTTTTTTCGCGTTTGTCATTACTACAAGCAAAGATTTGTCACTGACTAGCAGTAATTATATATACTCAGTAATTCGTCCACTCGTTAAATTTGTATCGCGATCCTTCGGAATGTCAGACAAATTATTAAAATTATCAAATAAAATTTACTTAATATTGTTATCTGTATCCCTGACAAAGACGGTGCAAAATTCTTGATGATAGGATGAATAGTTGAGGCGTGAAAATGTAACATTAGAGCGGAAGATATTGTGGCTTACAGCTCGTTTCGAAACAATGTTATTGCTAAAATTAAGTAGAACTTATAATTATTATTACACTTATTACTACTTATTACACTTAAAAAATAGAAATCTTGCAAAGTATTTTTCATATTATCATAAAATTCTAATATTGGTGGATACAATACGATATCAGATCGTGCGTTGTAAACGTACCTACCGTAGTTCGGTTAGCTCGAGATCACCGCACTGGGTTATCTTCAGGTTAAACCAACAATTACAACTTGCGCTTTTTTATTCTAATCCAAAGTGTGTTTAAAACTTTGTAATTAGTTGCTAAGGAAAATTATATAACATTTATTACTTTTACAGTGTGTTAGTTTAATACATAAAAAAAGACGTGTGGCACTCGGGGACTGCCGCGGTAAAGCTATTGCATAGCATTTTTTATCAACTTACGCAATTATAATTATTTATTTATTTTATTTATGCAGTATTTTTTTTCCTTTGTTTTTTTCTCTTTTATATTAATTCAAGTTACACTTTTTGAGCGTGGTGACCGATAACAAAACAATTCTTTTTCTTTTATTAAATAAATGAGAAGTTAAGGTAAGTAGGTTATTCAGGAATATATATCATTGAAACTATAGGTTTATGGTAACTGAAATAAGAAACATAAGTTTCAGACTTGATATCTTCTAAATATCTGGAACATACCGCGTCAATGGTGGTCCCATATTTTGTTGTGAATTCTTGTGTATCATTATTCATTTTCAAATTCAATATTTTCGAAAGAAAAGTTGTCAACCGCTCTAATTTTTATCGGCGAAGTTGATGTTGAAATCGCCAGCCAAAATAAGTGGAAATTTATTACCATTTGTACCAAGTATTTTCGACCTTTCTTCAGTGTACTCCAGTAAAGTGCGATGAATAAAATGCTCTACCTCATCCAATTTTGGATTCGGAGAAATGTAAATAATAATAAAAATTAAAAAAACGTGATAAAAAAAATAAAGAAAATTAAAAAAATCAAGACGTTACCCAGGCTCGAACCTGGGACCTTCTGCACAAAAAGCATACGTGACAACCGCTGTTCGCAGTATATATATAAGTATATCTAGTACGTGGCGTGTTAGGTTATTTTCGTTACGGAATTTCTGGATTAGGTCTCTACGCTCAAGGCCCGTGACAGAATCTATGCAATAGTTTAAAAAACAAATTAAATATAAAAAGCTTATTCAAAGTGGTCTGCATTGGCTGCAATACAGTCCTTTAAGCGTTGAGGCCAGTTATCAATAGAAGCACGCACTCTTTCCATGGGAAAATTCATCACAGCCAATCGTACGGATTGTTTCTGTCGTAAGTCGATAAAGAAGTTTCACTTCAAAAATTATGAAAACCATACCAGAGCACTCTGGTTTCTATTTCGGAAACTAAGATTAAAAATCGATATCTACTGGAAATGTAACATTCCATTTCGATGAATAATCTCGGAGATACAATTGAAGCCCAAGAGATATCTGAATAAAATTCACCACAGGACAATCTGAGTCGAGGTCTAGGCAACATCTAACAATGTGCGCGAATAAACAATCCGAGATATCCTCTTATCTCTTGATTTGTATCTGAGGGGACGTAAATATTTGTGCTGCCATTGTGACGATATTACACAGAGAAATGTCAATATTACAATTTACTTAGTCTGTACTCTTTGTGAGTCAGGCCTTGCTTGTACTACGATTGTTCTGCGGACTTTGTTTTTTTCATTTGCTTGTCAACTTGCAGCCGTTGTGGTTTTATTTATTCGTTGCAATTCGTGCCTAATTCTAAGTCGAATTTGACAGGTAAAATTAAAATAGTTAAAAATATATATTTCTTTTTATCTAAATGAAACCCTTTCTCTAAACTGCAAGCTTTCATCAACTTCCACGAAGTGATCGTTGAAGTTGATGAAAGTCCTCTCGACATAAGTAGCTTCTACGAAGACTTAAAGCAGCATCCAAATTATGCAAAAAGTAACTTCCACGAAGGCTTCGTTGAAGTTGATGTAAGTCCCCTCCATATCACTCTCAAAGTATCTTCTAAGAAGACTTAAAGCCGCATCCAAACTACGCAAAAAACAAAGTAACGTCCACGAAGGATTCGTTGAAGTTGATGTAATCCCCTCTACATTACACGCGAAGTAGCTTCTACGAGTCCTAAAGCCACATCCAGACTATGCAAAAATAAACTTCCATGATGTTTTCGTTGAAGTTGATGGATGTCCTCTCTACATTTAGGTAGTACTATGAATGATTGGTTGGAGTATATTATGGATCAGTTTTGAATATACTTATTTTTATTATAAAATTGATTATAGAGGTTGAAGCACTGCTGTCATCATATGACACTTTAAGTTCGCGAACATCGTCGAACGTGATTCTTAACTTAACTTAACTTCCTCCAATTTGATAGGCTTTGGCAGACGCACAAACAGAAAAAAGACGTGAGGCTGAGACAGAACCCTCGCTACAATTTGGTATAATTCAAAGGATAAACGACAAAGTAAATTAGCGATATTATTCATTAGCTAAGAATATAATACTTTATAATGGACGCCACCAGCTTTGATTCTCAACTTCACTTCAACCTAATGAGACGTAAATTTTTAATATTCGCTCCCTAGCGGGAGTGAGTTGAAGGTAATTAAGGGAATGATTCGATCTGACAGTGAGTGATACCTCAACCGTGCGATGTTATCGATAGATAATGTGGATCATATAGTTTGGTATTGACAATGATATTATATACTTATTAAAAAGAAGTATATATATATATAGGGAGCAGGCTTATCGTGACTTGAATGGGTTTTAATTGACACACTTTTTGACAGTAAGTAACGCATGTTTATAGAAAGTTTGACAATGACAAACGGTAGCTGTCTCTTTTTGTCTTGACGGCCCAGAGGAGGACTGATCTGGAGGTCCCGGGTTCGGATCCCCGTAGCTGCAAATATTAATAAGATAATTGTCGATTTTTGTTTTCGAGTCGTGACATGTTTAAGTATGTATATATTTTATTGAATATATCAATGGCATGCACCAATAATACAGACTATACTGAGTTTGGAACAAGATATTTTTTAAAAAAAGTGTGTGTCTTTTGTTTTTTATGATGTCACTGTCTCGAATTATCATTGTAGTGCGCTGCATATTTCTCTTGGTTGTTTTGTGAATATAATATTACATGAGTATCATATAAATATGTTGGTCACACTGAAAGTACTTAGAAAAAAACCATTGCTGTTTTTTGTAACATACTCGATTCAATTCTGTGTAACTCATTCAATGAAACCACACAGAAGTTAATATACCTACACTTTAAATCTGTTTAACCTTCATTCTAGTGGCATATTACTGGAGGTGGTCAAACGCGGAACGTTCAACTTGAACTTGAACTTTGACTCGTGGGTAGAATCTTTCCTCCTCTCGGTCGGTGTTACATACAAAAACTAGGCTATAATTATTAATTACTAATATACCAGTTAGTACCATGTGGTACTCTTATTATCAACGTAGACTCTTCTGACCCGAACAACTATCGTCCTGTGTCGGTTTTGCCGACCCTTAGTAAAATTTTTGAAAAAATAATTTTAATCCAAATGATTACTTACTTTAACTCATAAGTTACTTCATTTGAAACAATTTGGCTTTACTAGGGGACGTTCAACAACGGATGCAGGTGTTGAGCTGATCAAGAATATTTTTGATGCCTGGGAGGAATCGCAGAATGCACTTGGCATCTTCTGTGATTTATCTAAGGCTTTTGATTGTGTTCAACATTCAACGCTGGTCAGAAAGCTATACCAGTATGGCATAAAAGGAACTGCGCTCGATCTTCTGACTTCATATCTAAACAATAGAATTCAGAGGGTTGATGTGAATGGCAGGAGATCTCCTAAGACTCCTCTCAGTATGGGGGTACCACAAGGGTCTATTCTTGGACCGTTCCTCTTCCTTATCTATATAAATGATCTTCCTAATTTTATAGAGAAAAAACATAAGATAGTACTGTTTGAGGATGACACTTCACTGATTTTCAAAGTGAAAAGAAACCAAGCTATGTATGACAAAGTGAACGATATTTTATCTGACATCGTGTACTGGTTTAGCGCTAATAACCTATTGTTAAATAGCAAGAAAACTAAATACATTAAATTTACCAAATGTCAAAAATGTAAATGCAAATGTTTTGTTAAACGGATAGGTGATAGAACCGGTGGAATCTGCTATATTTCTTGGCATAACTCTAGATTCAAAATTACAATGGGGCCCTCATATTAAAGGATTGGCGAACAGACTTAGTTCTGCAGCATACGCGGTTAAAAAGATTAGACAATTAACTGACATAGATACGGCGCGACTAATATACCTACTTTAGTTATTTCCATAGTATTATGTCCTATGGTATATTGCTATGGGGCAACGCTGCCGATATTAATAAAATATTTGTGCTGCAGAAGAGGGCTATTCGCGCTATTTATAATCTAGGTCCTAGAGAATCATTGAGAGCAAAATTCAAAGAAATTAACATCTTGACTGTTGCTTCTCAATATATTCTTGATAATATCATGCATGTTCATAGACACATAAGTGAATTTGCCAGAAACTGTCATAACCATAATGTTAACACCAGGAACAGACATAAACTGATGATGCCTACTTCTCGGCTAAGTCGAGTTAGTAAGTCTTTTGTGGGGCGATGTATATGCTTTTACAACAAGATCCCAGATAATGTTCAAAACAAAAGTATTACGTTATTCAAAAGAATTGTTAAAAAACGTTTGTGTGGTAAAGGTTACTATAGAGTTTGTTGCGCCCATTCTTCTCGGGCCTGAGGCATTCATTTTGGAATGGGTGGCAGTTTTTTTGACTTTCAATAAGTGATTTCACATACTATTTTGAATAAAAATATTTGAATTTGAATTTGAATTGAGATATATCTCTCCTTCCAAAACCGTATGAAAAAACAATTGTGATTTAAATAATGTTGTGAATTTTTGAAGTTATACCTACTTCTTTAGGAGCGTTATGAAAAAATTATTAGAGTGAAATTTGAAGATGCGCGCGCATAACTGTAACACAAAAGTAACAGGATGAAGGTGGTTCCTAAAATTATCTGACGTTTGCGACATTCGTTTTTTCTTTTTTTGATTTCTTCGTCCATTATTAGGATAGGCAAAGGGTTCAAGCCCGTACAGCCGTATTCGTTATTTAAATAATTGTCAAACCAAGCACAAAATACAGGAACCATTTTTGGCACGAGGAATAAATCATTTTAAGGATTTTGCTTTGTTAGGCCAAAGAAGTAAAACTTCTTGCGTGCATACACACTTTTTAAATGTAGAATGTTCTAGAATAAAGTTCACTGTGAACTCTTGATTTATTTGAATCCAATGTAGCCAGTACGCTTAAACAAAACCTCCATCCTTAAGCCCATAGACTTATAAATGTATAGATGACCTGACAACCCAAGAATGTGTGACCAATTCAAATTTTTGATTGTGTTCGTTACCTATTGGTTTAATATTCAAAATAACAGAGGTGCTAATGCGATGCGTGGCTGACTGTTTACGACTTTTCAATCCAAATCGGTGACAGTCACAATCCAAATATCTCCGTTAAAGATTTCTTCTCTCTAGTACGCTTTGTAAATTGTTTGTCTATACGCAAGTGTATTGTAAGTATGTTTAAACCTTGTTTAAGCCCCTATTAGTTTATATACGCTTCCTAAAACAAGAATATAATCAAGTATAATATTGTGAACCATAAAATATATCAATAGAAAAATAGATAATTTGTACACTACTAGCGGACCCGACAGACGTTGTCCTGTACACGCGTTTTAAATTTGAAAAAATACGTCCAGCCGTTAGGAGGAGCTCATTAACACACATACACATGGGCAGGAGATTTATATATGGACAGAATTGAGAATCTAAATCATTCTCAAATTCACTGGAACACACAAAAAGTGTCATCAATATCGGTCCAGCCGCTTTGGAGGAGTTCAATTGTGTCATTAATCCTCGAATCCACTTGAACACACACAAAAAAATAATTCAAATCGGTCGAGCCGTTTAGGAGGATTTCACTATCAACACAGTTAGAAGAATTATATATATAAAGATATAATATGGTGCATCACTATTTTATAAATCCTTCCGTTGATAAATAGTACAACATAGTACTATTTGTAGTGTATACTGTAATCTTGATACAGAAGCGGTCCCAGTATCTACGTTCGTAGTTAGAGTGATGGATGCCGGCGCTCTGTGTCATGATCGTAACCATCACTTCTCGTGTCTCAACTTTGAACGCGTTTGAAACTTACATTTATCGTTACAGCAGCTCTCTGACTAATACACTTTGTTTTATTACATTCAGTAGCTATGCTTTATTGTTTGTTGCTATACGTATTTAAATTTACTCAAATACATAGACAAATAAATTATATTATTGTTAGATATGTTTGAAAAGTTTCAAAGTCAAAATAGAAGCCAAGGGTTGGACTTAGTATCCCGTAGCACGAATTTGGAGGTAGAAAATGTTGTACTTGATAGAGCTTGATACCACTCTTATTACAAGGTAATGCACCGCTTTCAAGAAAATAACGAAAAAAATTCTAACCTAAAACAGGTAAATCACGTAAATAAACATTGCATGAGCGCTGACATCGCGGTGGGAGGCTAAAAACTGTCATGAAATTTTGGTTTCTTCGTAAAATAGTAGGGCAGGCAAAGGGTTCAAGCCCATACAGCCATAATTTGTATGAAAAAAAGTGAAATGAAATGTAAAAAATAGTCTGTGATAGATCAGACGGCTTCATCAATATTTATTTTTTAGAAAAAAGGTAAATTTTTGTAAAAGTGTTCATTGTTTTTTTAAACCACACTTTTAGTAAAAATAATAAATCCCCAAAGCTCTATCAACTACAATTCATTAAATTTGGTTAGGTTATGTTAGAACGAGCCGAGCGTAGCGTGCTGGGGCAGCGGCCGGCGAGTGCCAGAAACGAATTCTAGGCGTTTCCCTTTACTTCCTTCCCGTAAAAATGTCCGAATCCTTAAAAGTATCATAATTTGAAGTTAGTTTTATAATACTTAAAGTGCTTTTTTGTCTGGAACGGTGCATTACCTTGTAATAAGAGTGGTAGCATTACAATCGTGGACTAAAGCAATATCAATTACAATATTTTTTTCCTCATAATTCGTGCTACGGCATACTGAGTTTTAACCGATGCCAAGCCAAATACTTAGGCTGAGATCTATAAAGCGTACTTGGACTTTGCTCAGACTTTACTTACGATAACCTTATCTGAGTGTGATAAAACGCGATCTTGACTTGACAGCTGTCAAATAACCATAAAAACGAAATCAAAGATTATGTTAAACTTACAATCAGCTAAGTTTTACGTAAGTAAAGTCTGAGCCGAGTCTAAGTACGCTCTATAGATGTCAGCCTTAGAATAAAATAAAGATTATATTGTTCCAATACTGTTGTTAAAAGGTTTAGTTTTATTTTATTATACATGTTTGAAAGAAGTATCTTATTATCCTTTCAACACTCGATATTTAATAGATTTTACTTTAAAATCACTACTTGCAGAAATTTTAACAACTCGTCTTAGTGTTGCGATACTAAAATAACTGCAGATAGTTTTTTGATTAAATATCCTCCCCATAATTAACCAACAAAGATCGAACACGCCGTTCTGAGAGATTCAAGTTATACGTATAACATTAATATCTGCAGCAATTAATTATGTTATAAAAATTTATTATTTCATCTTAATCGGGTGCCATGAGATAAAGTTAGTTTTGATTCATCGTTCACTGTCAACTTAAAGAACCCAAAAGTTAGATAATAATTCTGCAAAATAACAAAATTTATTTACTAAATGGTCCCAAAATTTATATAGACCAACATTTTTCGGAATTAAAAAAACAGAGAAAAATCCTATATTGTGGTACGATTTAATTTACGCACACATTGTGAAAGCCATTTCCCTTTCTCTGAGCATTTTCTCATATAATTTGTGAGTCTCGTAACATCTGCCATAAAGACAACGTTTTATTTTTATTAGAATCATGAACTCTTGAAGTATTACTTAGTAGAAATGTTTCATTGCACGGTTTGCTAGTATACTAAAAATGGTGATCCTTACAATGCGAGTAATTTGTCATTTGATTGTTTGAAATTCTCTCCATCGTGGATATACATATAATATGAATATTTGTATCTATATTAAGTCAGATATTTAGGGCTCCTCAAAACTAACAGAAGGTAATTAAAGAAATTAATGTCTCTCTATTTCTCATCAAGAGGTCTGACAAGTCTGATATTATAACTTTCTATTGTTTTTTACGAGCCAAAAAAGTCAATAAACTATTGAAATAAAATTTCAAGATAGAAAACCTTAATAGACCATTGCGTGACGTACTTATTTATAGTTTAAAAAAAGTTATACGGCGCATACGCATTATACTATTCTGGAGGTTCTGCGTATTATCTATCACTTCTCTTTTTTTTCTCAGTAATTTAACCAGTTAAGTATTACTGAGAAAAAAATATAGTTTCATTCTATTTAAGATATATTATAACGATCTCTAGGCTATATACTTGATAGTCATTACATTGATAATTATGTATTTACCACCAAGGTACCTTCTCAGAATTCTAATTTGTGGTGAGTTGTGAGGATATATTTTTGTTATGGAGAAGGAGGACAAACGGGCGTACCTATGCGTCACCTGGTGGTAGGTGATCAGACCAGAGGAAACACAGGAGCATTGCCGGCCTTTAAGAAAAGTGTACACGCTCTTTTTGAAGTTACCCATGTCCTATCGTCCCGGGTACACCGCACATTTTTGGAGTACGTGGAAGAAAGCTCCTTGAAAACCGCACTGTAGAGGACCGCCACACATCCAGATGGTGAGGATGAAAGGTGAAACAATTCTTCGGAATACTCCCCGTGATAAATGCGGTAGAAGACTCACAATGAAGCGACGTCTCTACGCAACGCCAAGTGATCCAGCCGTTCACCGAGCCTTGAGTCCCCAACTACTCAAGCTGCTCTGCGATGCATGTGGTCAAATGGATCGAGATGCTACTGGGGTGCGCCAGACCAGAAATGACAGCAATACTCCATATGTGGCCGGACCTGCGCTTTATAGAGCGCTAGAATGTGGGCCAGCTTGAAGTATTTCCGTGCTATATCTATGGATAGAATAATATAAATTATTTACACTACATCAATGCTTACAGGTATACGTACAATAAACTGTAAATGAAGTAAAAACTACAAGGGTGTTAATTAACTGCCAGCGCTTACTTCACACCAGCCTTTGTCGAAATTAAGGTGAATCAAATTTGCTAAGTGGAAAAGCAAGAAGGAAATCGTTTACACAAATCTCATTTCAAGATGTTAATGTATTGTGTTCTCTGTACGTACATTACGTGCCTTTTGTTTTCCTAAAAGCCTTCCACAATACAAGGCCCGGGGGTTACGTATTATAAATTATATCTATTCACGACGTTAAAAAGCCTCTTTTTCTTATACATTACATTCTTTAAATGTTTTAATGTTTATAGTATCTTATGCTAAAAAGATTTATTTTAACTCATACGATTTTATACTTATCTACATGAAGGTATGATTCGAAGTCACGCTTCTGTATTTTGTCTCTTACGTGCACAGTTTTGTAGAGAGTGACAATCACCACTTACTCACGGTTTGAGACGCCTTCTATCTGGAATGTGGCACTTTATATGCCTATTAAGATCTGAAAAATGCAGAAATACGAAACAAGCCCTATCACTGAACACGAAAAACCTTTGCATTTTTCATGCTAACTGGGCAGTGTTATTTATTTATTTATTTATTTATACTTTAATAAAATGGCGTAAGCCAATTACAATATTAAAGTAAGAATTAATTACAAACTAAATATATTACACAAATAATAGTTAATAAATACAAAGTTTACTGTAAATAACTAAGAACTAATTAACATCTAAATACCGTTCATCCATTCCTCTCACAAAAACGCAAGCACTCTGTTAAAATCGTCTGCCATCCATCCGCAAATAAATCACAAGCAGGGTTGGCTTCGAGAAGAGCGTTGAGAGCAGAGAGACCTCGGTATAGGTGAGTTGGTGCGAGCCACAGTACGATGTGTCGGACTGAACTCTGCACATAACTGTGAGCTGCTGTCGTTTTCGCCTAACCTCGAGGGAGTTGTAGCCTAATGTACCCGGAAGAAATTTTGTGGGATACATATAGGGGTAGTATCCATGCGTACGTTATGTAAGCAAGTACCTCATTGTAGTCGAAATCAAAAATGAAAAAACCTTGCAGGACATTGGGATAAAAACGGGCGATTTTTGTACAAAATTCAGTAACTTGGAAAAATACAGCAATCTTAAATATTTTATAATATCTTGTTTTTTGAGCATTTTTAGGTGCGAATTTTGACCATAGCATATAATCGCACGGTGCGTTGATTAGCAGGCCCCTCTCCAATCACAACATTGATATTTCGAGCTGTTTTTGCCGCGTTAATTCCGCGTCAGAACTTGTATTAAAAAATCACTAAAATTTTCGAAGTATGCATCTTTCTTGTATAAGCTGAATAAAAAAAAACAATAGAAAGTCGAAAATCGAATGTTGCACATTTTTTAAAAGGAGAAGTACATAGGTACCATGTGAAAAAAGTTTCACTCAACAATCTCAAACCATGAAGGTTCTATGTCTAATCGAAGTACCTATTACAATAAAGGGCAATTTCATATTTTAATCCCTAATACTCCGCTGAGTGTTCTGGATGTTTTTATCTTGTGTGAAGCTCAGATTTATCGAGCAACTAAGAGAGCGCCTTAAACTAAATTAGTACCCACCTATGAGTACACGCATATGAGTTGTTACATCTTAAAGCTCGTATCAGGGTACGTCTCATTATCCAAGATAACACGCGTGCTTTTCAATTGAAATCACTGCATTATTTTTAAGTTTATTACTAACATATACCTAATTATTTGCTGTTGCTATCAACGAAATGTGTAACTATATATTATCAAACATACTTACGAATACATTATTACATAAGTATCCTTCATTCTGGTAAACATACTTAACAGCCGAAAGACGTGCACTGCTGGACAAAGGCCTCACCCAAAGATCTCCACGACGTGGTCGTGGGCTGCCCTCATCCAACGTATTCCGATATATTATGATAAACATATTGTAAACGTTTACAGTTGTTGGCAATTGACTGTTACCATTTTTCCCTCGCAAGTGTGTTGAATAAGGCATGCGCGTTAATCATGATATTATCATAACAGGACAGACTTTTTAATGACCTTGATATTTTCTTCTCATCAAAAAAAAAAAAATCAAAACAGGACTAATATTTTTTTTTATGTTGAATCTCATTAGGTAACTCTTTTGTTTAAATCTTATGTAATTTTGTAAATAACTTAGTTTTAAGACGTCTAATTTTGTATTTCTTTCCTCTTTTTGTATGTACATATTACTTTAATTAATGTTAAACTTTGTTATTCATCATGTAAGATACTAGTAACTATAAAATTAACATGTGGATAACGGTGTGGGTTCTCACTAAAATTAATTTAATATCTACTGTACTTTAAAAGTGTAAAATGTATTGTGTGATTCGTATTCAAATATTTTTATTCAAAATAGGATTTAAAATCACTTAATGAAGTTCAAAAACTACCACCCATTCAAAAGAGACTGCCTCAGACCTGAGAAGAATGGGCGCAAGAAACTCAGTGGGCTTTTTTTTAAATATAAAATATGGATTACAATGTGATATCGTACAATAAACATTTACATATAATTAAAGAGCCTGAGGGTGTTCGCTTTATTCCCAGTCCGTGGTGTCATTAATAAAATCGTTTATGCTAGTAGCCTTTACCACACAAACGTTTTTTAACAATTCTTTTAAATTTCGTAACACATTTGTTTTGTACATTTTCTGGGATCATATTGTAGAAGATTATACATCGCCCAACAAAAAACACTTACTAACTCGACCCAACCGAGTAGTAGGCATAACAATTTTATGTTTATTCCTCGTGTTAACATTATGAATGTCACAGTTTCTAGAAAATTCCTCAATGTGCTTATGAACATGCAGAACATTATCAAAAATGTATTGAGAAGCAACAGTCAAAATGTTTATTTCTTTAAACTGTTTATTGTCCCCTCTGTGAACTGTTTGTTGTCCCTAAGAAATAAAAATAAAATACCTACAACGCGAGTGTAATAACCAGTATACCATATTATAGTTCTATTATGATGCGATACGACTTAGTCCATTCCGCTTTGTACAACTGCTCAATCTGTCACTTATTATATATATTATTATAACTTACGAGCAAATAATAGAATTAGGATAAAGCTACAAATTAAATAGAAAAGCTGATTGGCATGTTCCAACAAGTCGCTTGTCTAGACTGGAGATTGTACAAGTTAGCTGTTCAGTATATATTATTATAGCTTGGGTTATTAGTGGCATTTTCTTTACAAACTCATGAATCAAGTTGTTAGTTTGAAACGTGTTTTGTTTGATAATTACAGAATACTGTTAACATTTGTAAGCAGTTTATTTCAAAATTACAGAACAAGTAGTGCTGGATTCATAATTTGATTTTTTGAAGTTATACGATTTTGTTTTAGTGAACTTAATAATTCCTTAGTTTGATGAGTACCGACACAAAACATATTATGCAAATTATTCCTTGTATGCTAACTTTATAACAGCGTACTAAACGGTGGTCTCATGCCGTTGCCATATGGCAACGTGAGCAGACGGGAAGTTTAATTATGAAATGCTTTGGCCACAAAAATATGTCTACCACTTCTTCATGTTGCTGATGAGATCGTAGGTAAGCTATAATACTAAAATTAAAACTTGAATTCTTACTACACTTCTATAAGTATAGAAAGCACGTTTTGATTTAAAGTCCCATGTGGTTGCAGTGTTTTTAGATAGAATGTAAATACAAACTTTTGTGTGATGATCTGGTTTTAAAAGTGGGAGGCTTGTTTGCACTTTCTGCCGTGAAGCAATAATGTGTAAGCATTACCGTGTTTTGGTCTGAAGGGCGCCGTAGCTAGTGAAATACTGGGCAAATGAGACTTAACAATGGACTCAACAATGTCTCAAGGTGGCGAGCGAAATTGTAGTGCCGCTCAGAATTTTTGGGTTTTTCCAGAATCCTGAGCGGCACTGCATTGAAATGGGTAGAGCGTATCAATTACAATCAGCTGAATGTCCTGCTCGTTTCGTCCCTTGTTTTCATAAAAAAAATATTATATGTGACAGATACTTACTGCCTTTACAAAAAATCTTTAAGTGTTCTCACATTCTCTATTTCGAGTTGTTGTCGTTTCTACCAAAGCAGGTACTTAAAATCAAAATAAAACATTGGTAGTTTCTTCATTATACCTATTAAGTAATAATATCTAATTTTCTTTTATCACTACTACACACTGAATTACACACACCTCTCTCACACCTTACTTATCACTAACACACACCCAACGCACAGACACGTCTTATTTCTTAGTGGATTGCAAACATAATTCTTATTTCTTACTTCTTTGGATTTTTGAATATTCTTATGATTTTATATAAATTGTGTTTCATCATGTTCCACTCCAAAAAATAGAGCTTTTAAATAATAAATAAATGGCGAAAACTTGTTTTAGACATACATTGTTGAAGAAACCGGAACAAAAATTTGAGATTTCATGATTAGGTTAAAATGAAATATTTTTTTTATTATTTTAAACTTTACACATTGTTTATATTTTTTGACACACTCATGATTATCGTCATCAATTATAATAGGTCACATCACTATCGCATTCCAAAACTCTGCATTCAACTCGCGCGATATCTGTACCTACTGTATACTTGCTAAAGAAAATAAACATTCTGTATTTGTATTAGTAATTGTGTGTATAATAAAACTTGTGTAATAAAATATTCAAATTCAAATATTTTTATTCAAAAAAGCATGTGTCATCACTTATTGAAAGTCAAAAACTACCACCCATTCCAAAAGGAATGCCTCAGACCTGAGAAGAAATGAGGGTGCAACAAACTCAGCGAGCTTTATTTTTTCATCGAAAAAATATGTTAACAAAGTAATATTGTACTTATTATTTAATAGCCTGAGGGCGATCGCTCCACTCCCAATGTGTGGACTTTCATGTGGTGGAAAGATTCCAAATGTCAGATTAATACGAATGTCAAGAGCTTCACAACCTGTCTCAATATTATTGGACGTCAGATTATTACAGGGTGACTCATTTTCCTCCTTACTTGATATAATTTCAATGAAATGTTCAGCAATTTCATGCTGACATCTTTAACATTCTGAGAGATGAACATTTTATATAGGTACATGCGAAATTTAATTTCGATCGTAATGCTTTTTATAATTCATTTGCAAATATTGACCCAAACTAACAAGACAAGTTAAAATGATGTGAACGTTACCTACTGACTAGATCCTACTGTGTCAGGGTTAACAAAAGCTATAGTAAGATTGTGGCAGCTGACCTGGGAATAGCTCAGGGATCTGTGGTCGGTCCTCTACACTTGATTGCCTATATTAACGACATGAGTCCATGTATCTCATTTCAGTATGTAGACAACACAGACCTGTCTGAAGCGTTCATAAATCAGTCTTGGTTTGTGATTTTTTCTGTAGGTTAAATTTTGTTATTAATATTTTTTCTTTTTTCTATTATCATAAATTATTTGTTGTATATCGCAATGTAGAACGTACGGCACTCCATACAAACCCTAGTGGAGCCTCATTGCATGGTATTTTATTTTATATTCTTTACAATAAATAAATTAAAAAAATATAGTATAATTTGGCCATCAGGATATATCTTTTATTCTTATTTTGACTTCATCAACTCTAGATTGGACACAGATTAAATAATACGAGACAAAGAAACATTTTGTCTGCCTCATCCAATTTCCTAAGCGAAATAACAAACGTTAACACAAACTGTAATTTAGAAACTGGAAATTACAACAAAAGGAAACAATAGCTGGTAGTAAATGAACAATCGCTCATCATCCCAACTCCAATAAACCTATCTCAATCGACTTCGGCCGCATTATTGCAATATCGTTTGCTACTACGTAATCGGTACAGTTGTTCCGCCGAAAGTTTTCAAATCAAACCCAGGTACTATTGCAATTAACTTTGTATCTATGAAAGATCTTATACAGACAACTAGACCAAACCCCTAACTTGGAATCAGAGAAAATAATCGTTAAAGGAGGGCTTTCATAATCTTTATATTTAAAAATTTCGTGTCAAGTTGTTTGTCAGCGATGAACTTCAAACTACTGAACCGATTGAAATCAAATTCTGCTCACACTATGCAGTTTGATCCAACTTGAGAGATAGGATAGTTTGTATTTCAATTCGTGATCCTTAGTATCTTTTAATTTCAATTTTTGACGCTCAGTTTTACAGTTCTGCTGTGACATTATTATTACAAGAACAGGGAAAAACGAAATAATAATTATTGTAATGATTTAACTTCTACAAATTTCGTAATTCGACGATTTGATTTGATTTGATATATAATGTATTATGTTATAATGTTGTTTGTTATGTAGGTTTTTGGTCCTCAGCCAGTATTATCTATATATATATATAATGAAAATGGTCTTTGTTTGATGCTCTTTCACGCCTAAATCATCGATCGTATCGACATGAAACTACCACCATTCGATGTTAAATTCGCCCAGCGAAGCGGGCGGGAACGGCTAGTAATTATATAAATTTACTTCAACACGGAACTTATTTACTTCTTATATTACATTTTTTTAACTTCTTATTACCTTATGCGTGTTTTGTGTAACAAAAGTTGTATTATTGAGTTTTGTAGCTGACTCCATTAAGATTTTCCCTCTGTCAACTTGCAGAGGTCATACCCTTCCGTTACATATTTTTATACATGTCTGTGATCCTTTAATCTTTTAGTTGTTTTATATCGTCGTATATCTTTAGCCGATCGTCCGCGTCGTGGAGATCTTTGGGGGAGGCCTTTGTCCAGACGTCTTCCGGCTTCTGATTCAATCAATGTGATATCTCTATTAGTAAAAACTCATTATAATGTAACATTGATAACTTTTACACAAATTATCTCACGCCAAACTAGGCATAGCATGGATATTTACTATGGGTACAACGCAACGAACATCCATGACTCGGAAACAAACATCCGTATTCATCATATAAATGTTTGTACTTACCGGGATTCAAACCCGGGACCTTTACTTAGTAGGCTGGGTCAGTAACCACAGGGCTATATGTGTCATCATGTCACATATGAAACATATTAATTCGATTCAATCATCAACAGTAAAAGACATCATTATTACATCCAATAAGTGACAATACTTCTTTCATAATTATCATTTTAATTTCCTCTCCCCAGAGCCGGACTAAGTGTAGTGCGGGCCCGAGATGGTAAGCTCCTCACCGGCGGCCATATAATATTATAAATGTACTTATACACTCTGGCGCTACAATGGCTACATTAAATGAAGACACTTTAATCATAAAAAAAAAATTCAATAATAAAAATACAATACCAGTGGGAGGGGCTCCTTTGCACAGGAAGCCGGCTAGATTATGGGTACCACAAAGGTGCCTATTTCTACCGTGAAGCAGTTATGTGTGTGTAAACATAACTGCTTCACGCTGTTTACTTTAAAACTGTGTTTCGGTCTGAAGGGCGCCGTAGCTAGTGAAATTACAGGGCAAATGAGACTTAACATTGTATGTCTGAACGTGACGAGCTTTTTCAAGATAGGATTTTTCAAGAATCCTGAGCGGCACTGCATTGGAATGGGTAGGGGTCAATTACCATCAGCTGAACGTCCTGCTCGTCTCGTCCCTTATTTTCAATATAAAAAGAAAAAAAACCTAATCCACTTAAATAAATCAATTTTCCATAAAATAATTTCTGAACATCTTGTAAGTAATCTAGCCGCAAGCTAGAGTAAGCCACTCACACATACTTCTTCCACGCCGAGCCGTAACCGTTCGTAAGTAAATAGCACCCACGTACCTAAGTGTGATTAAAATTTTGTTTTCTATGTATAATTTCTTTGTTTGAAAATTAAAAAAAAAATCATTAATTAACTATAATTTTAAGAAATATTATTTTAATTGTGTTCATTTAATATCGCCACTGTAGCGCGAATTATGCCAAGTTTCACCATAATCTGTTTAGTAGTAATCCCGGTAGGTGCAATCATTTATATGATGAATATGGATGTTTATTTCCGAGTCATGGATGTTTATATGTATTTATGTATGTTTAAGTAAGTATATTGTATTAAATATATCGTTGTCTTGTACCCATAGTACAGGCTATGCCTAGTTTGGGGCAAAACAATTTGTGTAAATCTATAGTCAACATTATTATTATTATATAAGTAGGTACTGCAAACTTATTTACACAATATATTTAATATTAAATCTTATATTTCTCCCTTGTTTATAAAAGTCCCTGCCGAGGCTCTTTATAACCTCGCATCCCTATGTGCCTATTTTGTCTTAGGGATGATCCGCCTGTGTCTCACCCATTTTTAATCTTCCCGATTCTCTAATAGTTATGCGCAAGCGTGTTGCGTCAAATCTAAATTAAAATGCCTTTGTCTAAATTAAAGCAAGGGTTCCATTAAAAACCGCCATTTTACCCGACTGCCTGTTCAATTGGCGTGAAATTCTAACCCAAAACCATCTAGCTACATCACGATTCTTCACTATTGACTTTAAAATTATTCATTCTTATTTAAGTTAATACGCTTCAGTGGACCTCCATTTTTCATTGAAATGGAATGTAGCTATAATGAATATTAAAATTTAATTATTTACGTTAACTTAAAGTAATAAATAAAATCTTACTTACCATAAGTTGCTAATTGTGTTAAAGGCTTTTTGCTCATGCCCGAGGTTTGAGTAAATTAGGCATTCCTGATAATAATTATATAAATAATATATTTGTAACTATAAGGATATTTTATCATTAATAAAAGCAGAATTCGATATGATAGGATCAACCAAACACTCCAAGTAGCGTCCATTCACGGGCATGATGTATAGACTAGCCATCGCTCTTCTCGCCATATTTGTGGCAAGGGATCGTCCCGCACCACGACACATCACAGGCGTGCAGTGCGATATTGTAGGCACATAGCGAAGCCTCAACAGTCAACATCCCGTTTTTACAGTACTAAATTACGAAATAATTATTTCGTTTGTATCGGAGGGTAGAAGTAAAAAAAAGAACGGTTACTAAGTTAACACTTTATTTGAGATATTATTTTCTAGGCAAGTAAAACTAGAATGTATAAATTATTATTAATTAAAATATATTTAGATGATGAAATCACATATTAGTACTTATATTATACTTAATTGATCGTATTTTTTTATTTCTTTTAATTTATCACAAAAAAATGTAAAGAGCAACTTAATAAAATATTTTTATTGAAGTAGGCGTTACTTTGCGGAAATCCATGATTATACATATGATTTGAGTTTTCTTTAGTGTTAATTCCGGAATATTGGCGGAATTAACACTAAAGAAAACTCAAATAATTTGTATTAATAAAATATTGTCACAAAATACAACATTAGATCCAACTTATAGCAATTACTTAAATAAGTATATAAAAAGCTCTTTAAAGTCATTATTGAATATTATTTCTACTATAAAACCTTATTCTTCTCAATAATTATAATAATATACAACCATTGACGTACAAACGCACAGTCATGCTCTAAGTGTCATAGACAAGTCTGCTCAATAGGTCGAGTGCGCTGTTTTTAGTTTGACAGCCTCATTGTTTTGTCACTGCCCATGGTACAAATACTCCATGTATCAAAGCGTTTTTCCGTAAAACATATTTAAGGTGAAGAATTTTAATAATTATAATATCAGATATGAATTATTTTGTACAAAATAACAGTATCAATAAATTGACGACGTTTTTCAAGATCTTCAATTCTATGTCTGTTTGCCGATATGTCATGATCAGTATATATATATTACCGGTTTTATAATGTATAATCTAATATTTATGGTGAAGAAATTTAATCCGGGTGATAAATTAATTATCCTCTCGAAATATTTCCCGCTCTGAATCTCCGTAGCAGTGACAATTACATCAAGTAGATGTAATAAATCCCTGTAGCATATAGCTCACAACCCGCAACTTATCTGCTAAAACTTCTCACAAGTGCTAATTTGAAAGTATAATACATGTTACGTATTTTATTTCCCTTGCGAGGGCCGTAAAGTTTATGGAGCGTATTTCATTTGTATCTTAGTTAAGAGAAAATGGAGTATAGAATTTGTTCCACCAGTATTACTGTTATAATACTTAAAAATATTGAATAAGTGAAAAACTTTTCACTATTTATTGAAATAGACAGAAAAAATATTAGAAATGAATTCAAAACCGCATGGATTGAAAATCTTTTTATAAAGCGATCACAGAAATATGTAAGTACAACTCCTTATCAAAAACTTTCAAAATCAATTAAAATTCTAAATTCTAGATCATCATCAAATCAGCCGGAAAACGTCCAATTTTTCTTGTGTTTTGTTTAATTTTAAATATAATCTAGCATATAAGTGCATAAGTTTACAACTGACTAGAATTAGTACAGTCACTACTGAGTACTACTATAAGTTCACTGTATTTTAAATTATTTATTTTAATAATATTAGTGACATATCTATAAATCTAAGTGCGATTATTTATGCTTAAAAGAAAGAGATTATTAATGTTAAAGAACTTAAACAATACTTAAGTTATACGAATCCTCCCAAAACATTATTATTCCTTATATATTTACACAAAAAATAACTTTTAACTGTATAAAATTAAAAATTGATAAAAACTAAACCCCTTATTCATAATAGTCCGCTAACTTAAAACAGTTAGCAGACTATTATGAATAAGGGGGTAAAAATATATATATGAAACAATTTTATTAATCTAAGTGATACCTAATGTATCATTAATTAAAAAGATCAGATCTTTACAGTAGCTATTTTACGAATTTACAAAAAATGTACAAAACCTAAAAAGTAAGTGATGTTTGGATTTAAGCATGCAGAATGATGTAATGGCCAGAGCAAATTTAGTGGAAATTCTAAAATCTATATAATAAGAGTTAAACAGAAAATGCTAGTAAAAACTGCAAGAAATGCACAAATCAAAGAGGATGTAAATACTATGTAATAAGAGGCGGGATTGCCAAATTAAAAATTGAAATTTAGTTTAGTATGAAACATGCAGTGATATGAAATAAGTTTGAAATAGTAGTAATTACAGTAGGGCGATAGGCAACGAATTATAGCCCCACTAAATTTGAAAGCGAACAGTTGCTTATACCGTAGTAGATTTCAGCTCCCTCAATTTTTACAAGATTATTTCAGCGCTAGGCTGGCTCAAATTTGCTATAACATTACTATATCATTCAACGGCTGTCAATAAATACGTCAGACTTGTACAATAAATCATTGCCGCTCCTTAAGAGCAGATGGTATGGTTAATGCAGCACCGGGTTTCACAGCTGAATCTTATACGACATTAAAAAAGAAATGCCAATCAAACTCTAACGTGAATGTTCATTAGTTTGATGAGATAGCCATGTTATATATTACGTGGAATAATGGCTATTTCATATCACTAATTTTGGTGCTGGTCCAACGCAAGATCATGTGAAAAATGATATTTTAGCAACCCAAGCTTTGATCCTGCTGGTTGCAATTAACAAAACTTGGAAGTTGCCGATTGGATACTATTTGACGGCTGGTGTAAGTGCTGTAAAAAAAGAAATTTAGTAAACATTTGCTTGCAAAATTGCCATGAAGCTGGTGGCTGCTCTGCAATCTTGTAAACTGCTGTATTGTTAGAATGTGATTAACTTGTCAAAAATACATTTCACGCATCAGTGCACTCAAAAGGTGTGTATTTTCTTTTGAACGAAAACGAGTACTATATGGAAATAAATCGAATGAAATCGAATGTAATTTATAACTAAACCTAAACAATCTGCAAGAAAATGAAAGTCTCCGCTTTGGCAATAAAATTGCATCTCTAAATGTTAATTGTCGCCAACAAATAAGGAAAGTCAAACTTGTTACACAGCTTTAGATAATAATAGCGTAGCAGAAGCCTGATAAAGTTTTAGATTAATCACGCTTTATAAAAACTTCAGGAACGTAAAAAGTAAGTCCAAAATCTTTTCGTTCTTGGATGATGTAAAGTTAATTGACAAGGGAATCAACCAAGCTCCAATAATATTAATCAATACAAAATAATATTATTAGTTGAATCTGCCAATAAAACTGAATCAATCAGTGCTATTATATGCATAGAACCACGGAAACCTTAATATAAATATGCCATTAGGGTGAAAAAGATAGGTACAGGGTGGACCAAAAGTCCGTTTATAATAGGGATGATGATTAAAAAAAACTCATTACAGCAGATCAAAATTGTTTATTGTTTTCGATAGTAAACACAAGGGGAATTTATTTCTCAAAAATCACATCATCCATATGCAATCCTTCATTATTCTGGCATTGCTGCAATCTAGAGCGGAAATTTTCGATAACAGCTTTACATGTTTCTGTTGAGATGTTTTGGATTTCTTTGCGAATACGACCTTTAATTCGGCAAGAGTTACTGGGTTGGTCACGTAAACTTTAGCCTTAAGATATCCCCAAAGAAAAAATTCCATTGCTGATAGATCCGGGCTACGAGGCGGCCAGTTAATGTCCCCTCTTTTCGATATCACTTTTGGGCCAAAAATGTCTCGAGCTGCCCTTAACGAGTTTACATGTAGGTATGACAAGTGGCTCCATCTTGCTGAAACCATGAGCGTTGATTAAAACCAACAAAATCCAGCAGCGCGGGAGGGAAGTTTTGTAACATGGTGATATATATCGCTCGGAATTCACTGTAACCGCACGTCCTCTTGAGTCTTGAAAAGTATGGACCAATAATGCCTCTTGCTGATAAAGCAGCCCATACTGTGACTTTGGGTGAATGCAGGGGTGTTTCATGCTTTAATTTCGGATTACTGTCACTCCAATAACGACAATTTTGTCTATGAACATGCCTATTTAGGTGGAAGTGTGCCTCGTCTGAGAAAAAAATGTTTGTAAAACTGGTGAATCGCTCTACCATTTCGTTCGCAAACTGCAACATAGTGGCATGGTCCTGAGGCCTTAATTCCTGCACCATTTGGATTTTATAGGGATGTAGACTTAAATCTTTCTTGAGAATGCGGTTTAATGATGTTATTGGCACGTTAAGAAGAGCAGACCGCTTTCGAGTTAAAAGTCCAGGTTGGTCACGAACCAACGATTTTACTCGCTCCACGTTTTCGGGGTCCATCGACGTTCTAGGCCAACCAGATCGAGGTAAATCCATTGTTGAACCCGTCTTCTAAAACTTGAGCGTCCATTTTTTAATTAACACACCTGATGGAGCTTGATTTTTGTGTCGTATCTTGTAATGATTGCAAAACTTTCGTTAAGCTAAGGTCGCAGAATCGTTGTTTCGATGGTACTCGCGTACACAAAACGCACGTTGACTACCGCTGAACGACGCCATGGTACTAAATTCCCATTGGCTACTCTTGCAATGCGTAACCCCTTCACCCCCCTCCGCCGCCACTGCTAAATGCGGCAACCGATTCAAATGTTGACGGACTTTTGGTCCACCCTGTACTTGATTATATATTATTAATATACAGATCTAGCCAAAAGCACATCATCCGAAAACCTCAGCTGTGAAAGAGCATGCGCTCAACTCCGACACCTTACATATTAGATTCGATGGAGTGGAAGTTGAGGTCCGAGAAAAAACAATTGATTTGTGCAAGCTCTTAAAGGCCTTTAAAACCAGCCGCCGGGCTAATTTTAATAAGGACGAGGGATTGGCGCTGCCACCTTTTTGCAAAGCAGAGTTGTTGAACACGTCTAGAAATAAGCTATAAGTGCTCGTGATAACGTAATAGACATTGTGAGTACATTTGTGCACTCGTACCCACTTAGGCGGGGTTGCACCAACTTTAGCAATAACATGTTAAGACAATCATTCGAAGTCTGCGTTAATGTTAAGATTAAATTTAATCAATTTGTTATTTTTTAAAGTGATAACCCTCACTTCGGGTAAATTAATTTCAAAACCAAAATTTATGAACGATGCGGGACTCGGACCCGCGACCTCTCGCGTTCTGTGGGAGCGCTCTTCCAATGAGCCAAACGTTCGAGTAACGTACAGTTCATAAATCTTGAAGTTATGTTTTGACTTAAACGTTAACTACAACCGCTAATATGATGCAACGCGGCCTTAAAGTGCATAAATAAACGCATCGGTCACCACTGACAAGCTGTGCTCAAAAGGTGACGTGCAAGAATGGACACGACCACTAACCCAACACCACACCTACACCGATTGATCGTGTGTTAGGCTATGGTCTCCTATTTTATGCCGTACGCGGCGTCTGGCGTTAGCGACAACGGCAATTCCGTGGCTTCCAATGTCTGGACGCAACGCACAGCGTCGGCGGTCAATACGTAAAAAGAGTAGACCCGAATGCATCACTAAATTTTTCCCAACATCTATGCTTATAAATATTGTTTTTATGATTCTTGTAATTTTGAACATACTCTGCATTATAAGATTTTACTGATTCAATCAACAACTTGTCTTTTCCTTTATCAAACCTCATAATTTTGTGTGACGACTTTCACGCTGCAATGGTTGGAAATGACTAGAGACGCAGCGCACGTTTCGGATGCCGCGTACGGCGTCAACACGCCAGCGTCGACGTGTGAAAGAGACCATAACAGTACATATATATAGTAAGCATTGTGACGCAGCGTACGGCGTAACGAGACGTCGCGTACGGCGTAAAATAGGAGACCATAGCATTAAGCCGTTTTGAAATATATAGACGGTCACATGTAAATTTTAAAACATAATTTAGCACATTAGTGTTTTAGACTAACCTATATTATTAATTCTCTATTGAATTAAATAAACTATAGTAATATTATATAGGGACTTAAATCTATGGGCGGTTATTCAACTAAAAGTTTAACTTATAAAAATAATACCAATCCTAGCAAAAACATTATTATCCAGTATAGTCCGATTCCAAAATAAAATAAACTTATATAAATAATAAAAAACTAAATATACATAGGTACTAAGTGAATTACATAATTATATAAAAATAACTTATTCCAAATGCTATAAAAAAAAATTTGCTTACCACTGAAGCACTGTGAATGCACAACTTGAAATCCTCATATCGTTAAATCTTCAGAATATGAAATTGATTAATATGATATTGGTAGGTTATATTACATATTGACTTCAGAAAACGTTTCTGAAATTATCTGTATACTTATATTAAGGGTAATCAAAATATTTAATAGATTTTGAGGATAAAAGCAAACACGACCCCGTTAGCATCTAGTGGTTAATTTGTGCAAGTAAAGATTGTAGTACATTTAAGTTAGAGCTCCAAAATGTACTGTACAGTCAGCCAAATGCACCAAAGCAGATGAAATCTTGAACGGAAATCTACGTAGCTAAACAGTTAACTTAGCCTGAAATGCTAGAGCCAGATGATGAAGGTTAAGCCTCGGAGAAAAATCTGGGACCAGACGGACAAACAAACACGGCAAGTTTCCAAAGCACGCAACCACTGACTTCAAATACTCTTCTCTTTAAAAACTATTAGAAGTGGCTATGCTGCCCATAATATGGATCGAAGATAAAATTACTGTGCTAAGCGTTTTAAATGGAATATTTCGTATAATAATCCATTTGGATGATCCCTTAGAACGCCATGCATATATCATAGTATTCAAGCTTGGGTCTTTAGCTTCATTTAGAAAAAAAAAAACAGTGTTCAATAACACACTCTTTTAACTAAATACAAAAAAGGATACGAAAACATCGCTCAGCATCGCCAGGGGAGCCATATTTGACTACAGCACAGCCTGGCGTTGTAAACTCAAGTGATATCACTTGACCAAGCTCTGCCAATTTACTACATACGCCTCCAAATGTCGACGTTATTGGCAGCTGAAATATACTTTTTCATTAAATATAAACTTTGATCCGTATCAAAACTTATGGACGATGCGGGACCTTTGAAAGCATGTCAAATTAATTCTAGTATATGGATTTGATCGTTCATTAGGGTTTTTTACTGCTGTAGCAACGCGTTGAACTACGTCAAATGTTTAATATAATGCGTTAAAATATGAAGAATAAAGCTAACGCTGAGCCCTCATATTTATGAATTCTAAGGAAATATTTATGTCGCTCCAATCCTGAAGCTAAAATGAAGCCTGAGTAAAAACATGCTCTGCTATTTTCTCCTCTTAACTTAGCCAATCGGAACAGTTTTGGAAACTGAATCGGAAAGAAATATTCAGTTTATTATTTCCGGATTTATTAGCTATACTTCTGTTTGCCTATTTGATTCAGCCGTTTAAAATATTGCTTAAA
Organism: Leptidea sinapis; assembly: GCF_905404315.1. Taxonomy (NCBI): domain Eukaryota; kingdom Metazoa; phylum Arthropoda; class Insecta; order Lepidoptera; family Pieridae; genus Leptidea; species Leptidea sinapis. The sequence continues at coordinate 4,378,549 of NC_066280.1, forward strand.
TTAATTTAGGACTTCAAAATAAATCAAAAGAGACAAACACATATAATAATCTTATAAGATTGAATCATATATGAAAAAAAAAATTATCTAGGGTACCAAAAAACCAAAGCGAAAACAGCCAAGAACATTTGTATGGCAGAATCATCGTCATGTATTGCACAGCAACTTCGTGGAGTTATCCGTTGGCTTCAACATTCCCATAGGGACCTACAAGTAACATAACCCCACTTCAGAGGCAACGGCAACGCATCATTTGACCATTGTCATTCATTCAATCAGGTGAGCTATTTGTACGTTTGTCCATAATAATAATATATGCTATATTAAGCACATAGTTTCGTTAGACAAACCTGTAGGTCAGACATACTCCAACGGGAGTACCCCTAAGTGGACTGTCCTATGATGCAACGCACGAAACATTGGAATGTATGTTTCAACCCTTCAGAATCTTAGCGGTACACCTGTTGGGTTAAGAGTGCTAGAGACGTTTACTCTGGAAGCCGTTCGCGTCCCACATCGTCCATTATATTTTGCATAAAAAATACAGTGATTGAGTCTGGAGAAATTGTTACGTACGTTTATAATTTGAAGCGATGAAGGATCAGCACATCTCAATACTTGTACATAACTTTGTGGTTGATCTAGTCCTTGATTAGGACCTCTTGGTCCAAAAATCATGTTTGGCGCTACAGGAAGTATGTTTTGAGCAACGTTGTATGGAGGAGTTCCTAATGGAGCACTTTGATTTAACACTGGATTAATTATATTTATTCTTACTTCGGCCGAGAACCTCGGATTCGGTTCACCCGAAGGGCTTTGCATCATTTGCATATTTTGCATAAAAGTGGGTCTTTGAAAAGTAGGCATTCGTTGAACCAAACCAGGCCTAGTTATAGATTGCATATTCTGCCCAAACGTACCGGGATAATTTGGTATGTTTTGATTCAAACTAGGAACAGTTTGAGGAGCGTAAGAATTGGAGGTTTGCTGTGCAAAAGGGAAATTCGGAGGCATTCGGGGTCTGGCAATGGGTGTCGGAACTTGTGGAAGGTTAGCAGTACTGTTATTGTTTAAGGATAGGTTACGCAGTGTAGGATCTGAAATATACATTGGAGCATTGCTATAACTAGGATTAGGACTATATCTAGATGCAGACGAAGGCCTGAATCTATTTTGCAAGACATTGATTGCTGTACATTCATTACTTTGGTTATCTGTTTCATTAGAAATATTTTTATGGTCATTTAAACTTTCTGAGTCTTCCTTCTTTTCATTTTCATTTTCACGTTCACCAGAACTGGTTTCGGATTCTTTTTGGATTCTTTCTCCAGGTGTTGCTGTATCAACTCTTGCATCATGAGGTGATAATTGTGAACTAAATAATAAAGGATTTAACATAGAAGGTTTTTCTTTCATGTACTGTTTTAATTCCCTGAACAAATCGCGCACAGGTTTCCCCGATTTACCGAGACCTGGGCCTACATTTTGGAGACCTTTTGGAAGTAGTAAATTAGCTTCCGCGAAAGGATCCATTCTAACTTTTAATGTTTGGCCATAGAAAACTTGTCCATTCAACATAGATACAGCCTGAAAAAAACTCACCCATGTTAATGGTAATACTACCTGTACATTATATGCGTGATACTTTGTAAACGCGTTCGCGAGAGCAACGCCTAAATGCCATATTTATATCGACGGAATGTCGAAACGCTTTCGACTTTAATAGATTATTCCGCCGCGAGACATACAAAATATATATATTGGAGATAGATCACTTGGCGTTGCTTCTACAGCATCTATTACGAGAGTATTCCGAAGAGCTGACATGACCTAATTCCCGCCGTCCAATTCGACGCCACAATATAGGATAATATCCCAACTATTTGAATGTCTGGCGTTCCTGTACTGGGCGGTTTTCAAGTAACTTTCTTCCACCTACAACCTGACAATGGAATTAGCTTCCTTGTGTAATTTTTCCAGTACAATAAGACATCGGTACTTTAAAAAAGATGCGCACACTTTTCTAAAAGTTCGTCAACGCTTCTGTTATTCTTCTGATGTTGAAAGAGAAAGAGGGAGAGGATGATCACTTATAACCCGTACGACTTAACGAGAAACTTACATTGTAAACTCGTAGATGTAGGTACGAGACGTATACCATTAAAATACCTCTTTAATGGCCTTGCCTGGCCTGTAATATTATAGTAATACGTATAAGTATTTATCTCTAAGCCTTTTTTTATATTTGCTGATACGTACAACAGGAGTCCATTGCCACCGACGCTAAAGCGCAACGGACAGATGGCCATCGGGGCACTAAAGTCCTCGAATGGTGACCACTAACCGTGCTGGTACAACAAGATGAACCGAATATCTGGTCAAGATCGCCGGAATAGGTTCGACGAGGGCAGCGCAGGACCGATCGTTATGGAGGATCTTTAGGAGAGGCTTGTCCAGCAGCGGAAATCTGTCGGCTGAAGTGAGTGAGTGATTACAACATACAAGCTCTTTTATTTTACTTCATACTCTACCTGGACAGCTTCAAGCGGGTGGCTGTACATTATCTTAGCATATTTATCCACCGCATGGATAACTGTACAAAACACAATCCTACCCGCCATTTCGAAGACATCTCTCAGCTCGGATTTGTCACACCGAAACTGTTTGCAAAGAATATAAAAGTTAGATACAATATAATCAAAGTAAATGGAGGTCAAAGGTCATAGGCCTGGAGGATGCGATTTAAGGATGCAATTTCAAGAACTTTGATCGTGCTAGGAAAAAAATTATCTAAACGTTTCCCAAGTGCCTCATCAGAACGAGTATAGTTGTCACTAGGGCGTTCGTCCGAGCACATGTAGGGGGTACAATACATTTACAGATTTAAGTGTTCATTTCTCCAATAATTATTATAATATAATAATAATAATACAAATGCATAAAAGATTGTCAAATTTCATAATTCTATGGAAAATAACCTATAAGTTATGATTCCCTCGAGAGTGGTGAAATGTTCGTTTTATGAGGCATAAACGGCCATACGATTTTTTTTTCAAAGCTTCAAAAGACTACAGAAAGACGATCGGATGGAGAACAAAGTGATCCGTATAACGGTTCCGTTTTTTTTTTTTTTTGAGGTACAGAAACCTAAAGCATGTAAAGGAACTTGAAGGGTTAAATAATAACTTCTAATTTAAGACAAGTTGGTAAGTTGAAGTTGGACTTACATTGGTAACATGGATCCATCTGACAAGGGGTGGAGTAATTTCTAAGCTCATTAGGTACTCCAGCTTCAAACCATATAGACCTTCAGGGTCTGTCTCCCAAAAATCCACATCATTTGTATCACTACAGAATAAAGAAGTAATAAAAGCATGTATTTTTTTTTTATGATAATAAGAGACGAGACGAGCAGGACGTTCAGCTGATGGTAATTGATACGCCTGCCCATTACAATGCAGTGCCGGATTCTTGAAAAACTCAAAAATTCTGAGCGGCACCACAATTGCGCTCGTCACCTTGAGACTAAGATGTTAAGTCTCATTTGCCCAGTAATTTCACTAGCTACGGCGCCCTTCAGACCGAAACACAGTAATGCTTACACATTACTGCTTCACGGCAGAAATAGGATCCAAATTTTATGCCATCTGTCTATCAATCGTTACACATTATTACAACATGGCAATTTTAATACATTTCCAAATTCAATATATTAATTAATCAATCATTAAATTTAAAAAACATCATTCATGGATCGTGGATTTAGGATAACCATTGCATATAGAACATGACCATAATGGTAAGGAAACAAACTGTAACACAAAGAAGGTTGTATAACAATATATTGAATTATTATTCTGTACAGGTACATATCCATCAGAGGTTTAAGGAAAAAAAACAGCAACGGAACACATAAAAATCCTTATTATTATTATTATACATTATTTGTAACATACCTCTGACGACCTGTATAGCCGAGTGGTTAGTGATCCTACCTACTAAGCTAGAGGTCCCGGGTTCGAATCCCGGTATGAGCAAGCATTTATATGATGAATATGGATGTTTGTTTCCGAGTCATGGATGTTTATATGTATTTATGTATGTTTATATGAATTTATGTATGTTTAAGTAAGTATATTGTTGTCTTGCAACCTATAACACAGGCTATATATGCCTAATTTTGGGGCAAAATAATTTGTGTTGAAAGTGTGTCAATATTATTATTATTAATAGCCTCTAATTATGGAGATGCACACTATCCATAATAGTGAAAAAATATATCTAAATATTAAAGTACTTCAATAATATTAATTATGATATTTTAAAAGAAAAAAATAATATATTTAGGAAACAAAATTTTAATTACCCTCACATGACCGCACAAAATGGCATGAAGCTGGGTGGTCTATGCTAACAAAGCACTGACACCTACTTATATTATGGAAAATATATTTATTTAGATTAGAATTAGTTTTTTAATGATTAAAGTTAAGTAGCTCTACCTGTGTGTATTGCAGGCATTTAATGTCGCCACACTGCATCAGACAATGCTTGAAGCAAACTTACCTGACAAATGTTAGATAGAATCTTGAGTTTATAAAATTATTACTGTGCCTATGCTAATCATAAATATAATTTAGGGAAGGAACATATTCTAAGAAAAATTTCGACTTATAGAAAGAGTTCACTAATGAACACATGTACGGAATAATTATAGGTTTATAAATATTGTACTATTTTCAATCCTTACCACTTAGCAATTTGCACTGTCGTCACTGACGAATTGTCACTATCCGGATCTTCATCATCAACTAAAACAATATCACAAATGACATCCATTCAATAAACAAAATAAGTTTACTTACTAAATAATGTTTTTATATCAAACAATAAGATGCGTTTATTACAAACTGTTTTTTTTTCGGTTTTATGGTGTATTTGAACAAGTTTTTATATAATACTAGATGTCCCAGCAAACATTGTATTGCCGATATTAAAATCGCGATACAAAAGTAACTGTTGATCGTAGATCGGTGAAAATTTGAAGTTGTATGTACTTTTTAAAGCTGACTCATAATCAAACAAATTAAAAAAAAAATGTAAAAAAGTTTAAAAAAAAAATCGTGTGGACCACCCTTAACATTTAGGGGGATGAAAAATAGATGTTGTCCGATTCTCAGACCTACCCAATATGCACTCAAAATTTCATGAGAATCAGGCAAGCCGTTTCGGAGGAGTTCAAAGTTTAACACCATGACACAAGAGTTTTATATATTAAATATAACATATTGTAATCTGTCTAATTTTGTGGTAGGAGGGATGTAGCTGTTGTCAAAAACAGTGCTATCAATGTATAATATTTGGAACCTTTCATTAAAGTAATTTGCTCTTTGTTATTTGTATAGAATTAAGAAACTCTGATTTTATGCTTATCATCGTTTATGCTTATCATCTTTCCGTAAACAGAATTTATTTCTTGTTTCTAATGAGAACCACAAGACAATTGCCAGTGTGTATTTTCTCCGTTGATTGCTAACATGTGGAATATGAATGTACACCAATGTTATTTGAACTAAAAAGTACTTTACCAAACATAACCAATTAACATTTATCGAAATGGAGATCTGTCATTAAATAAAAGAGACAAAGAAATGAAAACTAGTGACATGCAGACAGTTTGTACACAACATGAACTAGATAAAATATTGAGAAATATTAAAGTTTATTACAATTACTTTACCTTCCACTGTTAACTTTCCTTCGATTTCTTTAGTTTTTAGCTTGTCAAGAGCAATCTTATAGTGCTCTTCACTGTTGAACCGTAACTGAATTTGATAGTTATTCTTGTTACTTCTTTTGTCCAATATTTTCAAGACATTTACTCCACACTGTAATTACAGTTACCACAAAATATTCAAGGCAAAAAGAAAATTATATCAATTTGTATGCTTAGGGTCGGTCATGAGTAACCACTTTAAAAAGAGGGGGTAGACCTTTAACCTAGGAGGAAGAGTGGAACGTAACTGGTAATTTGGTGTCTAGTACACCAAATTCCAAAATCACTTACACAAGAGCACACTTCTCTCTTATTGAATAAAGACAAAAAAAAATTATTATTTAGCTTTTGTTGCCGAGATGATCAAGTTATTCACTGAAAGAGTGATACAATGGGTACTGATGCAGTGGCTCACTGAGTGTGGTATTTTGCACCTTGCCTTCCAGCATGAGATGAGCATGTTCAGCTGATCGTAATTGATATGTCCTGCCATTATGCAGTGCTACTCAGGATTATTGAAATACCCAAAAATTCTGAGTGGCACTACAATTGCACTCATCACCTTGAGAAATAAGATGTTAAGTCTCATTTGCCCAGTAATTTCAGTAGCTAGCTGCAACCTCGTAATTAATCCCATAAGTAAAGGTCTCACTTATCACTTTAAAAAATAACAAATTGTTTTGATTTGAAAGAGCACCACATCTCAAGTCAATTTCCTAATATGCAAATATTGGGGTTGAGCAGATTATCAACAGTAAAGTAGATCATGTAGATGAGGCAACAACAATTTAGTTTGTGTAATCTCATCAGCTTAAAGAACATAATATTTGAATCATGATGGATACCTTTATGGGACACATGCCATTAAATGAATACCATTTTTCAATGGAAGTAATAGTTTAAGTGCAGAGCAGAACAGCATGTAATCCTGGAATGTACAGGAGTCACCAACCAGCAGATTTTTTTTTTTAAACATAAGGTTGCCCCAAGAAGCCTATAAACTATCCTAAGAAGGTTCAGAATTTCTCGAAGGAGCGGAGCTAGTTGGAGTAACAGAACCAACCTTGCACACTAAATGGGCAATTTGAAATTCCAATTGCAAAACATGTAAAATATATTTTACTTTCTTATTTAAAATGGTTTTAAAGTTGTTTTTGTAAAATATTAAGTTATCGTGTAAAAGTAATTCATAAAAACATTTTTAGTGGGACATAGGGTAAGGGTAGCTTTAGGATGAATGTGATCTTTCATACTCATCCTTCTGATAGATTACCAGAGTTTAGTTGTGTGTGTAACAGTTACTGAAAATGACATGGAAATTACAATATTTTGCAATTTCTATAAATGTGTGTAACTATAAATTCACTAGCCATTACATTATTGAAATCACTTACTTCTTTTGTCACATATTCTTTGATTTGAACATAGTTCCATTCACCCGGCAAGTCTGAGAGCAATATAGAATAGTTCTTATTTTTACTCCTCTCACTTTCGCTACCCTCACATTCTTGATCATCCAAATACCTTGGTTTTTTATTGTTATCAGCATGAGCAATAGGTAAAGACAATCTCTTATTGACTCTGTCGTTAGCACTGTTGTCAGTTATATCCCGTATTTCGGATTGTGTCGGACTATTTTCTTGTTTAGCCAAATCCATCTCACTAGTTTTTTTTGTTATATTACAATTTGGAGCCAAGTACTTATTTAATACTTGTAATAATGTGTGTGTTCTTATATTTTCGGAAATTGTTATAGATACCAGACTACCGGCAATTAGTATATATTAACCTCGTAGGTATAAAAAACCTATTTCCACTTCACTATACATAACTACGCATTAAAAATCTCTGAATATATATGTTGTTTTTCTTAAAGCTTTATCTTTTCATGAAATTATTCAATAAATACAATAGGTACATAAAGTCGAAATATGGAAATGTAAGTCGAGATCAAAAATGTAAACAACACTGTCAAAATGACAATTCAGAGATAATCAACATTTTTCTTGGTAGTTTAATTATAAAATTATTTCTACTAATAATTCATAAAACATAAATAGGTATATAAAAAAAATATTCACAAATATCTTTATTTGATAATTGTTACCAGACATAAAATAATTAATTCCATATTCGTATTCGCTCTCTGATTCAAGGTCTGAAGAGCTTGACGAAGAATCGGAATTGGTTCCTAGTATTACAAATTGACTTTTCCGCAGCCAACTTGTCCACAACAATAGTTTGATTATTTGATTTTTCTCATTTGACGATATCTAGTAACTGAGCTTTTATCATATTTTCTTCATAATTTATATTTTTGATAAGAGCCATTCAATAATTTGCGCATTCCATCAGGCAGGCGTGGGGTTCGATTCTAACCTTCTGGAGTGGTAAGAGACATTGTCTAAAACTAATAACGAATTGGTTTTTAGGTTTGGCAGTATGCCCTTTAACCACTTTTCATAGTGAGCGAGTCTTTTGTGTTTTTTTTTATTCGAACATTACTAATGCTTCATCTACAAAACCGTCCTCGCTGTCTATATGAAATATTATAAAACGCCTTTTGACACTACAAAAATATATATACCTAAATAAAAATTTTAATAATAAGTTTTGACATAATATAATTCTCACGAGTTCCAATTTTTGTTAAATAAGAATTAGTTCATTTTCGTAAATACAAAATTTAAGAATAATTATCGGTCCTGTTACTTAGTATATTATGTTGCAAAGATGGACGAGTTCAATTTTAGCTTATAGTATTTTAAGGTCGTTTTTATTGTGAACCTTACTACATTGGGCACATTAAAAGTTTTGCACTTCTAGCTTATCGGAACTATTTGAATTAGGAAATTTAATACTTTTTTAAACGTTGCAAACTTTTTATTAATAAAAAAAAACAATTGGCGGGAAATCATTTGTCAATTGTTTTTTATCACACATCAAAGTTGTACGTACGCAACGAAAATGGAATTAAGTCGAAAAGATTGTAGAGCGATGATTTTTTTATTTTAAAAGTTCTCTCTCTCTGGAAGACTGTGCCGCTCGTCTTCAAAATGCTTTTGGGACAGATGCACTTGATTGAGCACCGTGAAGCGATGGTTCGCTGAATTTCAGAGAGGTTAGGTTTCTTTACATGATGAATTTCGAGAAGGGCGGCCTTCAACTGCCGTCAACGAAAACACGTCACTGACAACAGTGCTAACGACAGAGTCAATAAGAGATTGTCTTTACCTATTGCTCATGCTGATAACAATAAAAAACCAAGGTATTTGGATGATCAAGAATGTGAGGGTAGCGAAAGTGAGAGGAGTAAAAATAAGAACTATTCTATATTGCTCTCAGACTTGCCGGGTGAATGGAACTATGTTCAAATCAAAGAATATGTGACAAAAGAAGTAAGTGATTTCAATAATGTAATGGCTAGTGAATTTATAGTTACACACATTTATAGAAATTGCAAAATATTGTAATTTCCATGTCATTTTCAGTAACTGTTACACACACAACTAAACTCTGGTAATCTATCAGAAGGATGAGTATGAAAGATCACATTCATCCTAAAGCTACCCTTACCCTATGTCCCACTAAAAATGTTTTTATGAATTACTTTTACACGATAACTTAATATTTTACAAAAACAACTTTAAAACCATTTTAAATAAGAAAGTAAAATATATTTTACATGTTTTGCAATTGGAATTTCAAATTGCCCATTTAGTGTGCAAGGTTGGTTCTGTTACTCCAACTAGCTCCGCTCCTTCGAGAAATTCTGAACCTTCTTAGGATAGTTTATAGGCTTCTTGGGGCAACCTTATGTTTAAAAAAAAAAATCTGCTGGTTGGTGACTCCTGTACATTCCAGGATTACATGCTGTTCTGCTCTGCACTTAAACTATTACTTCCATTGAAAAATGGTATTCATTTAATGGCATGTGTCCCATAAAGGTATCCATCATGATTCAAATATTATGTTCTTTAAGCTGATGAGATTACACAAACTAAATTGTTGTTGCCTCATCTACATGATCTACTTTACTGTTGATAATCTGCTCAACCCCAATATTTGCATATTAGGAAATTGACTTGAGATGTGGTGCTCTTTCAAATCAAAACAATTTGTTATTTTTTAAAGTGATAAGTGAGACCTTTACTTATGGGATTAATTACGAGGTTGCAGCTAGCTACTGAAATTACTGGGCAAATGAGACTTAACATCTTATTTCTCAAGGTGATGAGTGCAATTGTAGTGCCACTCAGAATTTTTGGGTATTTCAATAATCCTGAGTAGCACTGCATAATGGCAGGACATATCAATTACGATCAGCTGAACATGCTCATCTCATGCTGGAAGGCAAGGTGCAAAATACCACACTCAGTGAGCCACTGCATCAGTACCCATTGTATCACTCTTTCAGTGAATAACTTGATCATCTCGGCAACAAAAGCTAAATAATAATTTTTTTTTGTCTTTATTCAATAAGAGAGAAGTGTGCTCTTGTGTAAGTGATTTTGGAATTTGGTGTACTAGACACCAAATTACCAGTTACGTTCCACTCTTCCTCCTAGGTTAAAGGTCTACCCCCTCTTTTTAAAGTGGTTACTCATGACCGACCCTAAGCATACAAATTGATATAATTTTCTTTTTGCCTTGAATATTTTGTGGTAACTGTAATTACAGTGTGGAGTAAATGTCTTGAAAATATTGGACAAAAGAAGTAACAAGAATAACTATCAAATTCAGTTACGGTTCAACAGTGAAGAGCACTATAAGATTGCTCTTGACAAGCTAAAAACTAAAGAAATCGAAGGAAAGTTAACAGTGGAAGGTAAAGTAATTGTAATAAACTTTAATATTTCTCAATATTTTATCTAGTTCATGTTGTGTACAAACTGTCTGCATGTCACTAGTTTTCATTTCTTTGTCTCTTTTATTTAATGACAGATCTCCATTTCGATAAATGTTAATTGGTTATGTTTGGTAAAGTACTTTTTAGTTCAAATAACATTGGTGTACATTCATATTCCACATGTTAGCAATCAACGGAGAAAATACACACTGGCAATTGTCTTGTGGTTCTCATTAGAAACAAGAAATAAATTCTGTTTACGGAAAGATGATAAGCATAAACGATGATAAGCATAAAATCAGAGTTTCTTAATTCTATACAAATAACAAAGAGCAAATTACTTTAATGAAAGGTTCCAAATATTATACATTGATAGCACTGTTTTTGACAACAGCTACATCCCTCCTACCACAAAATTAGACAGATTACAATATGTTATATTTAATATATAAAACTCTTGTGTCATGGTGTTAAACTTTGAACTCCTCCGAAACGGCTTGCCTGATTCTCATGAAATTTTGAGTGCATATTGGGTAGGTCTGAGAATCGGACAACATCTATTTTTCATCCCCCTAAATGTTAAGGGTGGTCCACACGATTTTTTTTTTAAACTTTTTTACATTTTTTTTTTAATTTGTTTGATTATGAGTCAGCTTTAAAAAGTACATACAACTTCAAATTTTCACCGATCTACGATCAACAGTTACTTTTGTATCGCGATTTTAATATCGGCAATACAATGTTTGCTGGGACATCTAGTATTATATAAAAACTTGTTCAAATACACCATAAAACCGAAAAAAAAACAGTTTGTAATAAACGCATCTTATTGTTTGATATAAAAACATTATTTAGTAAGTAAACTTATTTTGTTTATTGAATGGATGTCATTTGTGATATTGTTTTAGTTGATGATGAAGATCCGGATAGTGACAATTCGTCAGTGACGACAGTGCAAATTGCTAAGTGGTAAGGATTGAAAATAGTACAATATTTATAAACCTATAATTATTCCGTACATGTGTTCATTAGTGAACTCTTTCTATAAGTCGAAATTTTTCTTAGAATATGTTCCTTCCCTAAATTATATTTATGATTAGCATAGGCACAGTAATAATTTTATAAACTCAAGATTCTATCTAACATTTGTCAGGTAAGTTTGCTTCAAGCATTGTCTGATGCAGTGTGGCGACATTAAATGCCTGCAATACACACAGGTAGAGCTACTTAACTTTAATCATTAAAAAACTAATTCTAATCTAAATAAATATATTTTCCATAATATAAGTAGGTGTCAGTGCTTTGTTAGCATAGACCACCCAGCTTCATGCCATTTTGTGCGGTCATGTGAGGGTAATTAAAATTTTGTTTCCTAAATATATTATTTTTTTCTTTTAAAATATCATAATTAATATTATTGAAGTACTTTAATATTTAGATATATTTTTTCACTATTATGGATAGTGTGCATCTCCATAATTAGAGGCTATTAATAATAATAATATTGACACACTTTCAACACAAATTATTTTGCCCCAAAATTAGGCATATATAGCCTGTGTTATAGGTTGCAAGACAACAATATACTTACTTAAACATACATAAATTCATATAAACATACATAAATACATATAAACATCCATGACTCGGAAACAAACATCCATATTCATCATATAAATGCTTGCTCATACCGGGATTCGAACCCGGGACCTCTAGCTTAGTAGGTAGGATCACTAACCACTCGGCTATACAGGTCGTCAGAGGTATGTTACAAATAATGTATAATAATAATAATAAGGATTTTTATGTGTTCCGTTGCTGTTTTTTTTCCTTAAACCTCTGATGGATATGTACCTGTACAGAATAATAATTCAATATATTGTTATACAACCTTCTTTGTGTTACAGTTTGTTTCCTTACCATTATGGTCATGTTCTATATGCAATGGTTATCCTAAATCCACGATCCATGAATGATGTTTTTTAAATTTAATGATTGATTAATTAATATATTGAATTTGGAAATGTATTAAAATTGCCATGTTGTAATAATGTGTAACGATTGATAGACAGATGGCATAAAATTTGGATCCTATTTCTGCCGTGAAGCAGTAATGTGTAAGCATTACTGTGTTTCGGTCTGAAGGGCGCCGTAGCTAGTGAAATTACTGGGCAAATGAGACTTAACATCTTAGTCTCAAGGTGACGAGCGCAATTGTGGTGCCGCTCAGAATTTTTGAGTTTTTCAAGAATCCGGCACTGCATTGTAATGGGCAGGCGTATCAATTACCATCAGCTGAACGTCCTGCTCGTCTCGTCTCTTATTATCATAAAAAAAAAATACATGCTTTTATTACTTCTTTATTCTGTAGTGATACAAATGATGTGGATTTTTGGGAGACAGACCCTGAAGGTCTATATGGTTTGAAGCTGGAGTACCTAATGAGCTTAGAAATTACTCCACCCCTTGTCAGATGGATCCATGTTACCAATGTAAGTCCAACTTCAACTTACCAACTTGTCTTAAATTAGAAGTTATTATTTAACCCTTCAAGTTCCTTTACATGCTTTAGGTTTCTGTACCTCAAAAAAAAAAAAAAACGGAACCGTTATACGGATCACTTTGTTCTCCATCCGATCGTCTTTCTGTAGTCTTTTGAAGCTTTGAAAAAAAAATCGTATGGCCGTTTATGCCTCATAAAACGAACATTTCACCACTCTCGAGGGAATCATAACTTATAGGTTATTTTCCATAGAATTATGAAATTTGACAATCTTTTATGCATTTGTATTATTATTATTATATTATAATAATTATTGGAGAAATGAACACTTAAATCTGTAAATGTATTGTACCCCCTACATGTGCTCGGACGAACGCCCTAGTGACAACTATACTCGTTCTGATGAGGCACTTGGGAAACGTTTAGATAATTTTTTTCCTAGCACGATCAAAGTTCTTGAAATTGCATCCTTAAATCGCATCCTCCAGGCCTATGACCTTTGACCTCCATTTACTTTGATTATATTGTATCTAACTTTTATATTCTTTGCAAACAGTTTCGGTGTGACAAATCCGAGCTGAGAGATGTCTTCGAAATGGCGGGTAGGATTGTGTTTTGTACAGTTATCCATGCGGTGGATAAATATGCTAAGATAATGTACAGCCACCCGCTTGAAGCTGTCCAGGTAGAGTATGAAGTAAAATAAAAGAGCTTGTATGTTGTAATCACTCACTCACTTCAGCCGACAGATTTCCGCTGCTGGACAAGCCTCTCCTAAAGATCCTCCATAACGATCGGTCCTGCGCTGCCCTCGTCGAACCTATTCCGGCGATCTTGACCAGATATTCGGTTCATCTTGTTGTACCAGCACGGTTAGTGGTCACCATTCGAGGACTTTAGTGCCCCGATGGCCATCTGTCCGTTGCGCTTTAGCGTCGGTGGCAATGGACTCCTGTTGTACGTATCAGCAAATATAAAAAAAGGCTTAGAGATAAATACTTATACGTATTACTATAATATTACAGGCCAGGCAAGGCCATTAAAGAGGTATTTTAATGGTATACGTCTCGTACCTACATCTACGAGTTTACAATGTAAGTTTCTCGTTAAGTCGTACGGGTTATAAGTGATCATCCTCTCCCTCTTTCTCTTTCAACATCAGAAGAATAACAGAAGCGTTGACGAACTTTTAGAAAAGTGTGCGCATCTTTTTTAAAGTACCGATGTCTTATTGTACTGGAAAAATTACACAAGGAAGCTAATTCCATTGTCAGGTTGTAGGTGGAAGAAAGTTACTTGAAAACCGCCCAGTACAGGAACGCCAGACATTCAAATAGTTGGGATATTATCCTATATTGTGGCGTCGAATTGGACGGCGGGAATTAGGTCATGTCAGCTCTTCGGAATACTCTCGTAATAGATGCTGTAGAAGCAACGCCAAGTGATCTATCTCCAATATATATATTTTGTATGTCTCGCGGCGGAATAATCTATTAAAGTCGAAAGCGTTTCGACATTCCGTCGATATAAATATGGCATTTAGGCGTTGCTCTCGCGAACGCGTTTACAAAGTATCACGCATATAATGTACAGGTAGTATTACCATTAACATGGGTGAGTTTTTTTCAGGCTGTATCTATGTTGAATGGACAAGTTTTCTATGGCCAAACATTAAAAGTTAGAATGGATCCTTTCGCGGAAGCTAATTTACTACTTCCAAAAGGTCTCCAAAATGTAGGCCCAGGTCTCGGTAAATCGGGGAAACCTGTGCGCGATTTGTTCAGGGAATTAAAACAGTACATGAAAGAAAAACCTTCTATGTTAAATCCTTTATTATTTAGTTCACAATTATCACCTCATGATGCAAGAGTTGATACAGCAACACCTGGAGAAAGAATCCAAAAAGAATCCGAAACCAGTTCTGGTGAACGTGAAAATGAAAATGAAAAGAAGGAAGACTCAGAAAGTTTAAATGACCATAAAAATATTTCTAATGAAACAGATAACCAAAGTAATGAATGTAAATGTCTTCTTCTATTGACCTAAGTCAGAATGAGAAAAAACACTCCTTAGCGGCTGTTTTAAGTTAGCGAACCATTATGAATAAGGGGGTTAAAAAATTGCAAGATTGTAGATATTACCGCGATTATAATATTGCCGCTTTTAATTTTAAAACAAACCAAGTTGGCATATTACAAGCTTTTCGCCATGCAAATTAGAAAAAATGGTTTTACAAAAGTATTTACTAATAGTGTTACTTATATAATGGTATGGAGCTCTTGGTATCGCAACTCGCACTTAACCATAAAAATTTTCCCTAAAATGCAGGTCAGATGAAAAACGCGAACCATGTAATTTGGCATGATTAGTAAATTAGGTCAACCGGAGCAAAAAGTAGGGAGTTTAAAGGATATGGCGGGACTATTTGTATCTGTCACGTGCAGGCCCGCAAAAAATACCAGCCAGGTAACATTTCACCGATAAGGACCTCATTTAAATATTTCAGCATCGCCATAAGGTTCAAAATTTATCACTCTCGATAAAACGTTTTCGTATAATGACTTTGAGGTTTTGTATTAGATTTTTTTTTTAGTTTTTGAACGTATTGAATATTTTATATGCGTTCACTGATTGAAATGATTTTGGTGTTTTCGCTAAGGACCTGACTGACTGAGATTTATTATTATTAGACGTTTGAACGTTGTTGCTTAGATTATTTATAAAAAAAACTAAATATAAATAATGATAGTGGGAT
This sequence comes from Leptidea sinapis, assembly GCF_905404315.1. Classification (NCBI taxonomy): domain Eukaryota; kingdom Metazoa; phylum Arthropoda; class Insecta; order Lepidoptera; family Pieridae; genus Leptidea; species Leptidea sinapis. The sequence goes on from NC_066280.1 coordinate 4,394,432, forward strand.
GATATTTTGCGAATATTTGTGTGATCTACAAAAATCGAATAATGATTTTTTTTATTAGAAAAAGTGACAAGATGAGGAAGACGTTCGTTAGCGGCATTTCTGTGACGTCAGAGTATCTTAAATCTTGTACTTATAAATGTATGGCCGGTTTTTTCCTTCGGTTATATTGCGAAAACTACTGAACCGATCACAATAATATTTATACCATTAGATGCAGCGTATTCCGGAGAAGGTTTTAGTACATGTTATGTTGGTGATTACTTATCCGGAACCTATATTTTTTTGGCTTAAAAATACCTATAAACTCGCAATTCAACTAATTCAGTCAATGGCATTTCGTAACAATATGATAATTCATACAATGAGCGGCCGCGGAGTATGGTCAGCACTTGTACGAGTATATAAACAAATTTGTAATAATTCTGGTGAAACGGATTAAATTTAATTACTTTTTGTGATTTATAAAATAATTGACCAAAGCAAAAACTTGCTTATAAGTATTTTCTGGTGTCTATGCGCAAAAATACTTCGGAAGTGCACTAGATAAAGTATTTTTTTTTAGTTCAAGAGCCTGAACTATTTGGGCAAAGTGGTGTAAACAGTAACCATTTGACCGCGTGCTACAAAGAGCTGCTCCAATTGTCGGGGACCCAAGGTCTGTAAACGGCTACCTAGGTAACATGGCGTTGGATAGGGAAATCCCTTAATTGTGTGTCTTCTACCGCATTTATCACGGGGAGTATACAAAGAGCTGTTTGACTTGATTCCTGTCGCCAAATCAACCTTCGTACGACACGCCACAAATTAGGATATCATCCCCACTATTTATCCAGAACCCCACACATCCGTGTGTTGTTCCTCCACAGTGCGGTTTTCAAGGAACTTTTTTCCACGTACGACGAAGCTATGGAATGAGCTTCCTTTTTCGGTGTTTCCAGGACGATACGATATGGGTACCTTCAAGAGAAGCGCGTACACTTTTTAAATAGGCCGGCATCGCTCTTGTGATTCCTCTGATATTCCAGGAGAATGTGGGCGGTGGTGATCACTTAACATCAGATAACCCGTACGTATCTACAACAACTTGCTTATATTGTTGTGGTATATTATACAAAGTACCAATTTTGAAGTGAGTTTAATCAACATATAATTTTTATTTAGACTATAATTTTTTTTTTTTATTTTAAAATGTAATCTTAAAAGAGAACCTTAACATTGTTATTATTATTCTATGATTCTCGTTAAATCTTTAATAACATAAAAAACCACCGAAAATAATATCTAGGATCATTCTATTAATAATATATTGTTTATCTAGACCTTGAATTCACACTGCGCTTTAGAATTCACGCGTATTTATTGCACTATTCAGCCAAAATTTAACAAGAAAAAACTATTTATGATAATGTCAATAATAATAAAGAGATAAGATTGAAGTAAATATAAGTTACATGCATATACCCTATTGCACTAGCTACGGCGCCCTTCAAACCGAAACACAACGATGCTCAAACCTGGGTCCTGGTACCCATCTAGCTGGCATTCTGTGTAAAATAACTGGTACTTTAAAATAATAAATATTCCAAGAACGCGACCACAGCTCCTATTAGGGCCAGTCAAAGTCACCAAAACCCCACTAGTACAGGCTATGCCTATTTGGGGCTAGACAATATGAAGTGTGTCAATTAGTAGGTACTTTTTTGAAGTCGTTTAAAAAGAAGGAGGAGGTTCTCAATTCGTCGTTATGTTTTTTTTTATGTTTGTTACCTCAAAACATTCGACTGGGTGAACCGATTTTGATAATTATTTTTTTATTTGAAAGCTGGTGCTTCCCGTGTGGTCCCATTGTAATTTAGTCCAGATCTGAGAGTGGAATCCATGAGAAAACCATAAAAGTCTTAAATTTGCTATACATACGTATAGCAAAGTGGATGATAAATTTACGAATAACTCAATATCCCGCCAACCGATTTCGATGATTATTTTTTTATTGGAAAGGATATACTTCAAAGATAGGTTGGCGAGAGTTTGGTTAGGGTCTGATTATGGGATCCATGACAAAAGAATGGAACTCTTCAATTCTTAGGAGCAAATTAACTCTACTAGGCCGAATCTTTTATTTGCTATCCGGATATTTGAGTCCCCTTTCGTCACGTCGTTATGGTCAAGTAATTGTCGTAGTCAAATATGATGATGAATGGAACTCCGTAACGAGTCACAGTAAATAAAATTGCAATGCGCTTACGTTCATCGCTGCATTGCAAAATTTTGTAGATGTAAGTACACATATTATTTAGACAAATTATTAGTTAGTGTAGGTCAGATTCACTTAAAATCTAAAAATAAAAAATAAAAACAACAAAAAAATAACCGACTTCAAAAATTATATTCCAAAACAATAAATATAATATGCACTAAAAAGTATAGTAATAAAATAATTGCGTATTTTAATACAATCTAATTAATTAATCTAATTCTAGTAACGATTATTGTTATTTTTGGAGTCGGTGTCAGCCAAGGTAGGATTGTAAAAAGGCATAAAAGGCATTTATTTTCTCCAAATTGATTCCTTTAGACTTTTTTTTTTGATGTCATTTCTTATACACTAAATACTACTACCGCTTCGGAAACAAATGGCGCTCTGAAAGAGAAGAAGCGGCGCAAGAAACTCTCCCAGCATTCATTTTTTGCGCTCTTTTTAATAAAAATATACAATATTGTACTGTCATTGCTATTGCTATAAAATAATCATAATCTAGTCCCAAGCTGTCCGATCACTTAGATATTCAGCTGTGGAGTAATAGGATTACGACAGAGCCATTTATTTATAAAACATTTAAATTTATTTATAGACAATGCCTGAACAGTGGCTGAAACTTCATTATAAAAGTGTAGGTATACATTTACCCTTAAAGCTTATAAGTATCTTATTTAACCTACTTGAATTAGTCACAAGCAATCCCTTATTTCCAGTGTTATAATAATGAAAATCACTATTAAGAGCAAAAAGGTGACGATTTTTGTGAACGTATATTAAATTTTCATAAATGTATTGACAATGAAGAGTCATAATATTTGTTTTATTAATTTTTTCTTTGAAAGACTGTCTATAACCAAGCTAATATATAGCACGAACAGCTCTCTTTTGTAGAGTAAACACTATATATATATAAGCAGCATGACCCCACAGTAAAATACCGTAGTATTATAACTGAAAATAACTGAAGTACACTAATCTAGCAGTCGCAACATTCGTGTAGGTACTCTCTAATCTTTCTAACGGCATATGCCTCAGAGCTGAGTCTATCTGCTAGTTGGGCAATATGTGGACCCCACTGAAGCTTTTTATCGTGATACCCAAGAAGACCGTAGTGTCCAAAAGTTCCAGTCTATGGTCATTTATAAGTACGTTGGTTTGTACCTCCGCTGTGTTTAGTGTAATGAACCGTAAACACTTTGTTTCTTTACTGTTTAAGTCCAGATTATTCGTCTAAAACCAACGCACTATCATTGAGAGTGCATTGTTTACATTATCATCAATATCTGCATGTCGCTTCACTTTAAAAATAAGTGAAGTATCATCAGCAAACTATATCAATCTCATGGCTATCATCTAACACAAACGGTAGAACGTTAATATATATAAGAAACAAGAAAATACCGAGAATAGAACCCTGCGGAATACCTATACCTACAGGTTTACCCGAAGTTCGTTTGCCATTTACATCGACTATTTGAACTCTTTCGCTTAAATATGATTTTAAAAGATTTAGGTCTCTAATTTTAACTCAATAATGCTTTAGTTTTAGGAGATAAGTTTCATGGTGGACGCAGTAACTACATAGTAGTTAAGTAGTTATAGGTGAGATGTGCTTGAGTCGCACGTGCGATGTGAGGAAGCGAGAGGCGAGAGCGGGGCCGCGGCGGGAGGACACCGATTCCAAAAATAGCAATAATAGACTGACTAGAATTAGATTAATTAATTGTATAAACATACGCAATTATATTTTTACTTTTAAGTGCATATTATATCTATTGTTTTGGAATAGTGTTCCTGAAGACGGTTGTTATTTGTTAATTTTTTTTATTCCATTTGCCACATTTAACGAAATAATATATTAAATATAATTGGTCAGTGGTTATAAATAACTAGATAGGTATGTTGCATATACAATGCCGCTAGTACATTTTTGACGACCTTTATTGGAGATTGTGAGTCTAGATGTGTATAATAGCATGTCAATGCATTTTGTTTTTATAAAAACAATGTGTAGGTATTAGATAAATAACATTTATACATAAGTACTTTGGAATATAAATTTTAATAAGATTTAAGAAAGAGAATAAATACATGTAAATAGTAATAAAATAGAAGGTAATATATTCCTTGATCATTAATAGAGTTCTAAATTCACACAATATTTTAATAGGCAATCGTGATTTAAATGAAAATACTTTACTAGTGTTATGTTCTATAGTAAATAAATAATAATTATCAGAACATGCTTTTTATTTTTGTGTTTAATTCATTTACATTCCTAATCATCTGTTGCGTATATGAAATTGTGTCATACGATTAAGCTCCATTGGGTTTTAGCTTAGAATAATAATAAGACTAGTCCTGTCAAAACTATTGCTATAGCTTTAAGGGGCACGCGGAGGTTACTTCTATAGAGATACATGTCATGTACTGTCTTTTTTTGTATTGTGTCATATTGACCATGACAATTAGGACGACTTTGAGGCTACTTCAGGTTGAGCAATAGGCATTTATGATTAGTGAGCTTTTCCAAAGATTCGAGTTGCTTTCAAGTTTTTAAATATGTTATTGATTTATCGGAGTGTTCTAAGTTAAAATGTTTAAAAAACTATCATAATCATGGATTTGTAACCGTCTTCAACATAAATGCCTAAAACTTCATGTCAACTTCAAAATGTCGTGTAATTATGCTGATGGTCTCTCGCCATATGAACACAAAGGTGTTTTAGGTGTTCCAGAAGTAATTATAAATGAAATATTCAGAAAATTTATATTTATAGTCAATATATTGCTTTAATCAATGCAATAATAGTTAAAAAAAACTTCACTTTACCAACTTTTTATTTCAGAAATTCGATTCCATAGAAAAATTTGAGGAAAAGTGTAAACTATTGGCCAATTTATTAAAAGAAAGCAAGCATGTGGTAGTTCATACTGGTGCAGGCATAAGTACTTCAGCTGGTATTCCAGATTTTAGGTGATATTTAAATTAGACTTGTATTATAATTTTCATTCCCTGGTGCTAGTTGCAATACATCATAAGTATAATTTCTTGATACTACTCTTTAAAATCAGAAATCTAAGACATTGGTTTTTTCAGAGGACCCAATGGTGTTTGGACACTGGAGAAGAAAGGAAAAAAACCTTCAATAAATATATCGTTTGCCGATGCAATACCCACAAAGACACACATGATATTAAAAAAATTGGTAGAATGTAATAAAGTACAGTATATTGTTAGTCAAAATATAGATGGCTTGCATTTAAAGTCAGGATTGTCAAGGAAGTACTTGGCAGAACTACATGGAAATATGTTTGTTGAAGAATGTAATCTTTGCAAGAGGTATGTAAAAGTTATAATATTATTTTATATCTGATAATCCGTTAAGCTACACCTAAACCTAAAATTATAGGATTTTCAAATCAGTTTGATATGTTTGTACCCAACTCAGTAACTATGCTAGAGGAAATTTTAAAGAGGATCAAATCATTGAGCCATCAGAACACATTTTTATTGAAGACTACATCAAAAATTTTTAAAATAGGTTTCGGGTATGATTTTTATATATAATTTTTGCCTCCAAGCAAGGCTTGGCAAGATTCTCATGTTATAGGAAGTGGTGAGGCAAAGACCATGGATATCCACAATACTAATGGTCAAGAGATGAGTTGCAGACCTTTAAATTGGGTGTATGTACAAGAGCTTGAAGTTCCCTAAGTCTAAAAAGGTTTAAGACCATGATTTTCAGACCTCTCTAACAAAGCACATGACCTAAGAAGGTTAATTCATTAAAACATTAACAATACAGGCAGTTTGTACGGAGTTCTCCAGTAGAAACAGTTGGTAAAAAATGCAGTGGAGTGCCTTGTGCCAGTGGGTTAACAGGAAGACGCCCTTGTCGAGGTCGACTATATGATGGAGTGCTGGATTGGGAGCACAGTCTACCTGAAAATGATCTGCTAATGGCCGAGTGGCACTCGAGGTTACATTTTATATCTTTATTTTAGCTTTAGAATTATGTGATACTGTTGGAGATATTATATTATATACATATTAGAAAATATGACACATATTTTTTTCATTAATTGTAACTTGTAAGGAATATTTATTGAATGAGGCATTACTTTGCGGAAATCCATTATTATACAAATGTAATGTTGTCTCACCAAAATCTGGCGCCATGTGCCAAATTGTTTGAAAAACAAATATTGGCGGAATTAACACTGAAGAAAACTTGAATCATTTGTATACTTGTAAGGAATATTTTCAAATACATCGATTTCTAAGAAGATCATTAATAGGTCTAGATAGACTATGTGAAAACGTGAATTTAGAGCAATTCACGCACACTAACACAAAGAATCATAAAAATCATGAGTGTAAAACATAGCTTGTCATGCATATTAAACTAATATTCCTGGCCTGTTTTTATCTGTCTCTTGACTATCTAGACATGAATTATCTAAGCTATATTTTTTGTAAAATTAGTATTCACAAAATAATAAAATTTATATAACTTTCATTTAGTTACAAGTTTTTATTACTACTATAATTACTACAACTATTTAAAATATTTTTTAGCATTGCAGACCTAAGTATTTGCCTAGGCACAACATTACAAATAGTTCCTAGTGGTAACTTGCCGTTGGAAACTGTAAAATATGGAGGAAAGTTAGTAATATGTAATTTGCAACCAACTAAACATGTAAGTATATATCTTAATATATATAAATTACATGACATGTTGTTTGTCCGCGATGGACTCCTAAACTAATGAACGGATTTAAATGGGGATTACTTCATGGAGTGCTGTTAGGTCCACCTTGAGAGATAGGATACTTTTTATTTCCACTTGGGACCCTAAATTATTTTCATTTTCAATATTTGTTTTGTATGGACATATTTTCTACGAGATAATTTAGTGACACAGTTTGACAGTTCCGCCGTGAAACAATTTTTTTTTTACTATCTACAGAAAATTGTCTGTCGGGTCAGCTAGTAGTTTAAGTATTATTATTTATCTTATATATAAAATTCTCGTGTCACAATGTTCGTTCCCGTACTCCTCCGAAACGGCTTGACCGATTCTCATGAAATTTTGTGAGCATATTGAGTAGGTCTGAGAATCGGCCAACATCTATTTTTCATACCCCTAAATGTTAAGGGTGGTCCACACGAAATTTTATTTTTTTGACATTTTTTTTTTAATTTGTTTGATTATGAGTCAGGATTAAAAAATACATACAACTTCAAATTTTCACCCATCTACGATTAACAGTTACTTTTGTATCGCGATTTAATATCGGCAATACAACGTTTGCTGGGTCAGCTAGTATATTAAATATTTCTTCAAAATAGCTGCTACCACAATATAGTCTGAGTGGATGCTAGAAAACATCAAAAATACTATGCCTGCATCAGTGAGATAATAATAATATGCAGCTTAAAATATTTTGTCTCAACTCTTGTTACTATTTATTTTAAAAAAATATTTAATATTCAGTAGTTTTACGAACTGTCTGAACAAATAGACAAAAATTCTATTAACTACTCTTTTGGCTTTGGTATGGTTGAGAGAACTTACCCAGATAAAAAGGATATATATAAAATTGGAAAGATCTGGTCTTTTCTGCCATCGAACTTTCGGGAGACACAATATCGGCTTTGTCTTATACACTAAGTGCAATTATAGTTACAACTACCTGTTACACAAACAATTTTTTTACTATTTATTATTACTTTATGTACCCCATAGATGCAAGAAGTACAATTTCATTCAAATCAAATAAGACTTATTTGATTACATCATAAATTACACTTGAGGGTCAAAACTTACATACATTACTGAAATCAGATCTGTCCATTACTATAACTAAGTTGTTTTTTTTTGTTGTATTTGGCTAGCCATAGAATATTGTCAGACTTATGAATAAAACTTTTACAGGACAACAAGGCAGATCTAGTCATAAATTATTATGTTGATGAAGTTCTTGAGAAAGTGATGAATATTTTAGAACTAGACATCCCAGGATACAGTGAAGCTGACAATTATATTAAACAAGCTGAAAACAAATTAATAGACTGGACAATCAGTAAAAAAGATGTCTTGTCTATGGAAAAAGTTTACAAAGCTAAGTGTAAAGGTGTCAAGAAACTGCGGGTTTTATTGAAAAGCAAAAGGGAAGATGTTACCAGTAACGAAAATGATATTGTCAAAGATAAAATAATTAAATTAGAAATAAAAAATGAAATCAAGACTGAAGTATAGCTTTAAGGATTTTAAGTGAATAAAACATTTTTTTATAAAAATATATTTTATTTTTAAAACAAACTTTGGCACATGGAATGTTTGAAGATATTTCTACAAATACCCTGTGTATAGTTAAAATGCTCGTAATCTTAGGTCATTTATACGTCTAGATAGACTATGACAGCTGCAAAAACGTCGAAAAAAATTGAGTTTAGAACTAACTTGTATTTTGAGCAATTCACGCACACTAACAGTGTCATACAAATCGCGAGTGTAAGACGTAGCTTGCCACACACACTAAACTAATATTGCTGGCCTGCTTTCATCGATTGTCTAACATCATGAAACTCTATATAGACGTATCTAAGGATACAATATATAATTGACTAATTTCCATTTAAATACATATTTTTTTTAATTTATGATGCCCAATAACAGAATCTTGATTGAAAAGTAATTAAAATACAACACTACTGTAATACTAGTTTACTCCCAGATTAAATAATTTATTTAATAACACTATCACAGTCTTAAAATTCAAATCACAGCTCCATATCGTGGGAAGTAACTAAGATCGAAATCTGTGAACCTGTAAAATAACATCATACTTACATTACACATTTCACCAACACAATCAGATTAATGTATTAATTAACTAAAATTTTTCTTCCACGTATATTTTTTGTACCTGCTATAACTTAGGAAAAACGTATAAAGTAATTATTAATATTAATAAAATTACTCACTGTAGAACTAAAAAAAAATATCAAAACAGTTCAACAATTAGCAAGAACAACGACTAAAAAATAAGACGTCCAGTTAAAAGTTATAGGAAATATTATTTGGCTATCAAAAATGGCGTTATTAGCTCCTCTGACGCCATGTAATAATTTATATAATATATAACAACCCTAACAGATAACCCCTAACATAATTTATACCTATATATGACAACCCTAACAGATAAGACGAGTAAATTGCAATGCTATGAGCATTGTAAAGGGCAACACCAAGTTGTCGACTTGATCCGTCTTCGCTTCTACAAGGCTTGTAACGGTGGCCGCGATAGCTGTCCGAAATATTGCATATCTTGTGTCCAGCAAATCTGGAAGAATAACGTAAAGTTAAATTTATATTCTCTTGAACTAACAAAGAGAATAGTGGGAATGCATACATTTTTTATAAATTACACATTAAAATAGAAACAATTTAAACGATTAAAACGCGTGTAATTGTAACTGTGCTTTATATCAGATTTTGCGTAAAAGGAAAGGACAGTCCCCCTGAAACGTCGCGTCGGGTTAGCTAAATAATAAAAAAAATGTAACTTTTACACTAAATCTAATCCAAACACACAGTTAGGTAAAAGTACACGCGTTTTTATCCTGTAACAAGGGTTTTAATTGGGTAAATGACAATGTCATAATAAAAAATATTTGACGCCCAAAAAAATATTAATCATTTAAAAAGAACTGCTCAAAATGGCTAACCGTCGCGGACACTCTGGGTGATGATGGTGAAGCTACTACTGTTGGTGGCGATGGTTCAGGTGTTTCAGGTACTATTCGGTTAATTCTAGATCTTTTGGTTTGACAAAAATTCAAGTAGGCAGTTGGTGACGGAGGAATGGACGAAAGAAGAGAATTTTGAGTTGAAGAGTCCATGGAAATGGTTCCAATAAGGGGTTGTGCTGGTACTGAAGGGCCGGATTCGGATATCATTTGCACTTTTCCAAGGTCACATTCATCATCAGAAAGTAAGTGAAGATTTTCAAGCGAAGAAGGAAGCAAAGGAACCGGTGAAGATTCATAACTGAAGTGCTTTTGAAAAGTAATATTGTCAAATACACAATCAGACTCCGAATTTTCCACATAATTTGATGATTGATTGGGTTCTGGAACCAAAGCAAGTATTTTTCTGCCCATTGAAAGCACATACAACTTATTTACCTAAAAAAACAGAAAATAAGCTAAAATTTTGTAAGCATAATGAATCGCTTATGGGTTTGGCAGTGTGCACGTGTACATACAGGAAGATTCTATAAAATTTCTAAGAGAAGTTGGCAGTGTGTACCACGAGATACACCCCAAATAAACACAAAACTGTTGGACACTTGGTAATGTGCACGACGAGATACATCCATTTAAAATGTGAATAAAACCACCCACCAGATAATTATTTATACTGAAAATTATTTAATTTGGTAGAAAAACAATTAATTTTATAATTTAACAAAAACATGCATAAAATAACTATAAAATACATTTTTTTTTTCATTTTTTTTACCTGTTTGCGCGGGAGCACTCATCGGTTGAAAGTTAAACGAGTTTGACAGTTCAACCGTGTTCGCTACCTAAAGAAAATTAATTTACTTTCGAAGAGCATAAAAACATCTAAATATCTTCATAGATATTTTTCGTTTTAGCAAAAAAATTATAAGACTGCCATTCAAATCATATTCATATATCCCGTATGTATGTGTATTTATTTTTGTAAGTGTGTATATATAGTTCACTCACCAAACAATATCAACGCATACACAGTCGCAACTTGTGATAGAATATTGAATGCCGTCCCTTCCATGGTCTTACTGCTGTCTGTAAATGAAAAACGTTATTGAACAAAAATATGATAATACTACCTGATAGCCGCGACTTCGTCCGCGTAGATAAAAGGTTTTTAAAAATAATAATCAGTTTGGAATTGAAGATTATCTCAAGTCCTATTCTAGTTACGGTTTAAAAAATCTTATTTTGAGGAAGATTGCTCTGGCAAACTAAACCTACAATTGGTATAGTTATAGCACATTCGATGTGAATTTTAGTTTTTCATAAATCCCGCGGGAATCATTGATTTTTCCGCGATAAAATGTATTTCCCAAAATCTAGTCTGTCGCCGTACCAAATTTCATCAAAATCAGTAGCTTTGGCGTAAAAGCGTGACAAACTAACTTACAATCACATTTATAATATTAGTAGGGATGTAACATGAGAAACAAGTAATAAATTGTTATGGCTTTGTTCTTCCTTATTCATAATCATTATTTCTAAACTACTTCATAATTTATAAAAATACGAAGCTGTTTTTTAGCTTTAAATACTAAGGTTGTATAATTTTTATAATAATCATTACAGAATAACATCATATTAAACTTAAACAGCTTTTTGTTTCTCGATTACAATTACCGTTAAAGGAAGCTAATTATCGATAGATGTCTTAGACCCACGGAAGAGAAAAAACTAGTGGAAGTGGCATGTGGGCGTTACCCTGTCGCCACTATTGTGTACAAATGTACCTACTCGAGGCTCAAGTGAGACCAGTCATTTGATGTCAAGTCAAGTATTATTATCTTTTAAAAAAATACAAATATGTCTTATTGTGCCATATTGGACTGTAGAAATCATAGCCGCAATAAAATATGTCCAATGAAGGGATTTCCTATCATAATTTGACTAAATTAATGCACGAATTTTGTTAATTTTTTGTATATATCGTCAGCAATTATGACAAGTATATACCTACATTTATTTCATATACATAATATGCTAGTTCCACATCGTATAAATGTTACACTAACCGGACCATTTATTGACGCCGTATTTGGAACCAAACCAGCTGGCAGCGGTGTCTCCAACTCCTATAGAGAGCACGCCACTCAACAGCTCCAGAGTGTACTTGGGCTGGTAGAAGGGGACCAGCAAGAGAGGGCTGGCTAGTCCGATGTATAAATACAGCGGAGTCATTGCGAAGCGGCCGCAGTCCTTTACAAAACGAATATACTTAGATCATTTATACATCTACATAGACTGTCACAGCCGTGAAAACGAGGTTGACAGTTAGCCTCTAAACAATTTGTTATGTTTTTAAAGTGATAACACTCACTTCTAGGATTAATACACAAATAAAATTTGAAAAACTAAATTTTATGAACGGTTAGCTCAGTTGGTTAGAGCACTGGCACGGAACGCAGGAGGTCGTGGGTTCGAATCCCGCATCGTTCATAAAATTTTGTTTTTCAAATTTTATTTGAGTTAACCTCTATTTTGAGCAATGCTGCGTGCATTAACGGAAAGTGACACAAATCGCGAGTGTAAGACGTAGCTTGTCACGCACACTAAAGTAATTAACCTTGCCTGTTTTCATCGGTTGTCTATGTGTCAAGTGGTTGTATATGAGGCTCTATCTAGACGTATAAATAATTATCTAAGATATTTTAATAATGTATTACACAAATAAATTTTTTGAAATACAAAATTTTATGAACGATGCGGGATTCGAACTTACGACCTCCGGCGTTCCGTGCCGGTGCTCTAACCAACTGAGCTAACCGTTCGAGTACCGCCTCGTTATAAAATTCTGTTTTGCTTTGTTCAACTCTCAGGTTGTGGCTTCACTATGAATCAATAATAGATTAAGTTAAAGTAATAACGTGTCATTATCCTACACCATGAATCTGGTTATCACATTCAAATCCACTTGCTAGATTCAGAGATTACATCGATCAAATAAAAACTGTCAGTCATAGGACTGTGTTCAGAAGTGATAATTTATTAGCGTTAAGAACTTGTAAAAGAAATTTAGCAAGTAAGTTAACTAAAATATTCATTAGAAATTATATCAACGTAATATTTTTTTTTAATTATTGCACTGTTTTGTATAGAAATGAATAATAATTATTAAATATGGTCTTAAAAATTGAAGCATATTGTTTCTATTAAATACTAGCTGACCTGGCAAACATTGTTTTGCCATATAAATTATATATGTAAACCTTCCTTGAGCTTCAACGAATCTAGTACAAAAGATTTCATTGAGATCGGTCGAATAGTTTAGGAGTTATTAGGGAACATACAAACATACATTCTCTTTTATATATATAGATTGATATCAATCGGATTGTCAACATTATTTAATATATTTTCATCAATAATTAACATTTAACAATATCCTCGGATAATCATCAATATTTCATTCAAAATCTGATGCTTTTGGGTTACTATAGTTACTATATAAAAATAAGAATAACGATTTTTTTTAATAACAACAGCAAATGCTGGATATATGCTTATCGCAATACTTCAAGCCGCATGTAGGGCCACAGATAAAAGTATTGCTGAGCTGCTCGAATTGTCGGGGACCCAGAGCTCTGTTAACGGCTAAATCTACTACCGCATTTATCACGGGGATTGTTCCGAAGAGCTGTTTGGCCTGAAACCTGCTGCCAAATTCCACCTTCGTACGACACGTCACAGATTAAAATATAATATAATAATTCAAGGAACTCTCTTCCACATACACATGGGTATGGGCATGGGGTACCTTCAATATATTGATAACATTTCCAAAAAACAAAGCCAACATCACGCGGTGTTCCCAAGCGGTCACCCATCTAAGTACTGACCGCGCCCGACGTTGCTTAACTTCGGTGATCGGACGAGAACCGGTGTATTCAACGTGGTATGGACGTTGGCGAATCTTTGGATGAAAAGACGTAATAGCACTCTAGCTATTTACATTATTATTATACGTACGCACGAGTATCGTATACTATTTTTCATTTCTCATACTCGGAAAGTATGTAAAGTAAGTATGTTGTTTTGAACTGATTATTGGGTGGAAAATGCTGCTTCATAGAGAGGGAAAAACTCATACAAATTACTTCCCACCTAAGGGCCGGAACGAACTTTAAAAATAGAACTGCTGACAACGATGAAGAGTTTTAAGCAAAGAAAAAACATAATAACTTTCTAAACAGCCAGTGTGAACTTAGCGCAAACTTCTTTGAGCGGAATAAGCCGTAACAATTACGCAGTGAGTTCCATATTTAAAATTTAAAAAGTCGACATTATTTGGCGGGATACTGATTTATGTTCAGTTATTTATCTGTGGCGGAATTAACGGAGTATCCGCCATGGAATCTATCCCCTGATGATATTTACCAGAGTCTTACAGATATCCAGAACAACCAAATTTGTCATAATATTTCAAAGAGCATATACATTCCGAACAAACAATGTAACTTTTTATTTCACGAATTGTCCTTTTTAATAATTTATTTTAAATAAGTGTTACTAATATTATTATATATTATGAATAAATAGTTTAGATAAACAACTAGTTTTATTTTCCTCATATTAAAAAATGAAAATTACAGTGTTTAACACGGGTAAAATAATCAATTCCTACTCGGACTATAGCCTACTCTAAATATCTCGGGAAATGATTCTTTCGACCCTCGGTTAACAATCTACTATTTCCTACTAAGTTGCGCAAAGTTCGACCACTATAATAATTATTTTCAAACGTTCCCGCACGCTCTTGTCAATGTGTGGGAAAGTGGTACTTTGCGAACGCAAATACATGAGCAAAATCGAATTTTGCGCACGATAATAGGAAAAAAAACTTTTATTACCTTTTCGTCGCTGTAGACAAGAAATGCTGCTTGCAATACTGTAGTTACTGGTTCAATGTCCGATATCCTCAATGCCTGTTCAAGACCAATAAATTGTTATAATTAATAGTACGTACTTACCTAAATAATAATTACAATAATAATAATGTTTATTCATATCTAGGTATTTTATAAATAAATAATAATTAAATGACAGGGAATTCAACGCTCAAATTAATTGAGAAAAATATTCTGACCTTAAACAGACACATGGACGCCCTAATTGTTTTTAATGTTATTATTTAGTATGTTGATCAGAATAATTGTTATTGAAATATATTTTATTTGACTTGATATATGTGCACTCACTCATATTAACTTGTAGGTAAGTGCGATATAAATAAAAAAAAAACTCAATTTCAGTTTCCGGATAACTACTTTTTGTGACATGTTGAGGAAAACTTCCACACGCTACGCTTAGACGTGCAATAGAGTATGTACTCTATTGCATGTAGGTGTACTTTCAAATCTATAGCACTCATAGAGAAATACTCTTTCGACGTAAACTGAGTTTTTTTTTGGGAATTTACTAACTATGCCTGGTAACAAAAAAGACTATTGATCAAACTTAATATTATTATACAGGTTGGTACCCCAAGCCACTAAACTAGAGCATTTCTGTATGCAGGTAAAATCAGTCGAGACGAAATACAAAAAATACCACGATACATTTTTGTAGCAAAAAACCCTTTTTTTTAGTTAGAGTAAATTGATGTAATGAAATGTACCTACTATTTATTTGCGCTCTCTGAAAGCAGACAATCTCCTTTTTCTAGAAAAAGTTGCACAGCGATAAGCAGTGTATAATTATGATGCTTCATGGAACATCTTATGTATACAATTCTATTATTTATTATTTGTTTGAACATTTGTGTGTATATCAGGTAGGTCTGAGAATCGGACATCTATTTTTCATCCACCTAAATGTTAAGGGGGGTCCACTCCAATTTTTTTTTAAATTTGTTTGATTATGAGTCAGCATTAAAAAATACATACAACTTCAAATTTTCACCCATCTACGATCAACAGTTACTTTTGTATCGCGATTTTAATATCGGCAATACAACGTTTGCTGGGTCAGCTAGTCTTATATATAAAATTCTAGTGTCCCGGTGTTTGTTTCCAGCTCCTCTGAAACGGCTAAACCAATTTGTTTAAACATTTGTGTGTATATCAGCTAGGTCTGAGAAAAGGCCAAAATCTATTTTTCGTACCCCTAAATGAAAAGGGTTACCCATCCCTACATATTTTTTTTTGACAATTTTTTTAATATTTTAATATTATTCTATTCCATCCACGGACACGCAATAGAGTTGCAAGGTCGCAATATAATTGTAGTCGTCATTTATTTTTTATACCCCCAAAATTTTAATTAAGTATTGGATTTTTTTATTACTTTATATGGCAATACAACTAGCTTGCTTGGTCAGCTAGTAACCTATAAATATTGGAAGTAGTCGGTTACCGAGTATCTGACGTGGATTGTCTGGGTAGGAAAAGATGTCATCAAGTGAATTGTATGTACTAAGGCATCATAAATGGGTTAAAATATGAGGGGCCCCTTTTGTGCGGGGCCCGTAGCAATTACTACTCTGGATTGGAATTTACCGTTATCATTTAATAGGAGTGGTATCATTATCAATCGTGGACTAAAGCTATATCACCTTCAATATTTTTTACCTCATAATTCGTGCTACGGAATACAAAGTTTTAAACGCTATTCTAGCTACGTGGTTAATCCGGCACTGCATACATACCTCAACAAAAACAATGAGACCAAGTCCGATGCCGGCTGCCAATAGCATCAGCGGCAGATCCAGCAATATCCCAGACAGGAACACAAGAGACGCCAGCACGTGGAATGTCTTCCTGGTGACCGTGTCAGCCTTCACGGCCAGTTGTGTTCGCAGCATTAACGCGCAGACCGACAGTCCAGTCAGTATTATCCAGAACACCATTAGTTTACCCTGAAAGACAACACATCATTTAATAATTAAAATACAAACTTGGTTTATTGTGACTTAGCACGTTATTAAAAAATTTCCAATTTAAATATTTTTATTCAATATAGGATTTCTAATAACTTGTTGAACGTCAAAAACTACCACCCATTCAAAAAAGACTGCCTCAGACCTGAGAAGAACGGGCGCAAGAAACGCGAGCTTTTTTAAAATAAAAATATGGATTTATAATTAAAGAGCCTGAGGGTGTTCGCTCACTTCCCAGTCTGTGGTATCATTAAAAAAATCGAAGTGCTAAACCCGATTGCCCGAGGTTCGATAATTTTTGGAACCAAAAAAAATTAATAGTTTGACGAATCCCATTGGAAAACGTAGAGAATATAACAAAAATGAAAGGAAAAATATTTACGAGTGCTCTGAGGTCGGGAAGTGGAAGGGGGGTTTAAGGGTAAAAAAAGGTTTATCTTGATTTCCGGCAAAACTACAAGTCCTATGGAATAAAGTTAAAAAGCAAAGTTGTAGATAATTTATTACCTACAACTTTGCTACTATTAAACTATTATTTTTTTTACCCTTTACCATTTTAAAAGGCTGCAGGCCTGGTCTACACGTTCTTATATCGCCTTTTCATCGTGTAGATTTTATTTTTACTTTGCCAGTTTTATTTATCGATCAATAAAATACAAACTTACCCTGTTATTGTTGATGAAGACATATTTTAAAAATTGTGGAATGAAGTCAGGTCCCAATTTATAATGAAATAATATTAATATGAATGTTCCTCCAGTTAATACGATTGAAACAAGTGTCTTCACACTTCTAAGTCCCTTGCTGAGGCTAAACAATACAGTGACCATAAGGGCCACAGCTACAAGTACCACCTGAAAAAAACATTACAAGAATTTAATTAATAATTTCTTTGTTGTAGCAGTTGCATGAGGGCATAATGTTATGCTTACTTCAACAGCAAAATAGATGGCACTTAATTTTATGTTGCGGTTTGAAGTTTAATATCAGGTGTACAAGAAAATCTATTTTAAGATCTTGTTGAATATAGCCGGAAATTAATCGCGTTACGCTAGTGCATAATTCGTATTGTGGTGCGTTTTTTTATACTCGACAAATACGCAAGTGGCTCACCTAATGAATGAAGAAAGGATATCTGCAACACCAGATTAACTTGTGATATATGCAGTAGAAAATTCTTAATCCTATTCCTTTCTTTTTTTTTCTTAAAATGCAGATAGTTCCAACATCTCTGTGCGCAGCCGATCACTGTTGACGTCTTTGTCGTCGATGATTCAAGCCACTGTTTGTTGTATGGTCAAATGAAAGATTCTGGTACTGGGGAGCCGTAGCTAGCGATATTACTGGGCAAATGAGACTTAACATCTTATGTCTCAAAGTGACGAGCACAATTGCAGTGCCGCTCAGAATTTTTGAGGTTTTTCAAGTATCCTGAGCGGCATTGCATTGTAATCCGCAGGGCGTATCAATTACCATCAACTGAACGTCCTGCTCGTTTTGTCTCTTATTTTCATAAAAAAAAATGGATACATGTGCTGCTTCACATCAGATGGGAACTGTATGTTCATTCCATCACATGCATAATTGTGAAGAAATTACCCCAGGAGGGTACCGGCTCTTGTAGAGCCGGAGAATCCCTCCCCGAGCATTCGCGCTCGGGCTGCCCCTCGTATTCTGGGGAGGGCACAGTACCGCGTGTCACAGGACAAACAGGGCAGCAACACCACGGCACCCCGCTCCACGCTTAATGTGGACTTTTGTAACATCCGGGGAATTCACTCCAACTTAAACGCCGTCCACCACCACCTTGAGACGGCGCAGCCGGCCTTGTGTTTCCTTACGGAAACGCAGATATCTCGGCGTAGCGATACGTCATATTTAACGTACCCCGGGTACAAAATTGAGCATAATTTCAAGCCTCATGCCGGGGTATGTGTGTACGTTAGGGAGGATATCTGCTGTCGCCGTCTCGGCAATTTTGAGGGTAGGGGCCTGTCTACTCTCTGGCTCCGCGTAGATTTAGAGGACCGCGTCCGCATCTATGCGTGTGTATACAGGTCCCATAGTGGTAACGTAGAAACGGATCACCTCATGGGCTGCGTTCAAGCGGCATTTGATGACGTGCTTGCTCAGATCCCCTTCGCTGAAATCGTAGTCTTGGGTGATTTCAACGGGCACAATGCCGAATGGCTTGGATCACGTACCACAGACTACGCAGGGCGATCTGTGCATAATTTTGCATTGGCGTATGGTCTGTCCCAATTGGTTGAGTCGCCGACGCGGCTCCCGGATGTGGATAGCCACATGCCGTCCTTATTAGATCTTCTGCTGACTACACATCCCGATGGTTAACCAGGTCTCTGTCGACGCCCCTCTCGGAACGTCCGACCATTGCCTGGTCAGGAGTGTAGTGCCTATCCGACGCCAACGTCGCAGACCACCAGCGACCCGCCGCGTTTGGCACTACAAGTCAGCAGATTGGGATAGGATGCGTTCCTTTTTTGCATCCTACCCTTGGGGCAGGGTTTGTTTCCTTTCGGATGATCCTAGTGCCTGCGCCGTTGCAGTAGCATGGCAGTTGGTCTGGATATAGCGAAGGCCTTTGATCGTGTATGGCACAAGGCGCTCCTCGCAAAACTTCCATCATTTGGGCTTCCCGAGAGCTTATGCAAGTGGACCTCCAGCTTCCTCACTGGGCGCAGCATACAGATCGTTATCGACGGTTATTGCTCGAATCCCAAGCCCGTGAACGCTGGAGTGCCCCAAGGCTGTGTGCTATCTCCCACGCTGTTTCTTCTGCATATCAATGATATGTTGGACACCGCCAACATGCATTGCTATGCAGACGACAGCACTGGTGATGCCGTATACACGGGCTATGCAGGTCTCTCTCGGGAAAACGTCGACCAGTGCCGGGAGAAACTTGTGTCTTCTATCGAGTCCTCTCTCGAGAAGGTCGCGGAATGGGGTAAGTTGAACCTTGTCCAATTTAACCCCCCGAAGACTCAAGTTTGCGCGTTTACCACTAAAAAAAACCCCATTTGCCGTATCACCGCTCTTCGAGAACACTTCCCTTAAAGCCTCGCCTAATATCGGAATACTGGGTCTCGAAATCTCGAGCAATTGCCAATTCCGTGGCCATCTGGAGGGCAAAGCCAAACTGGCTTCAAAGAAACTGGGCGTTATAAATAGAGCACGGCAATACTTCAAGCCGGCCCACATTCTAGCGCTCTACAAAGCGCAGGTCCGGCCTCACATGGAGTATTGCTGTCATCTCTGGTCTGGCGCACCCCAGTATAAGCTCGATCCATTTGACCGCGTGCAACGCAGAGCAGCTCGAATTGTCGGGGACCCAGTACTCTGTGAACGGCTGGATCACTTGGCGTTGCGTAGAGACGTCGCTTCGTTGTGTGTCTTCTACCGCATTTATCACGGGGAGTGTTCCGAAGAGCTGTTCAACCTGATTCCTGCCGCCGAATTTCTTCTTCGCACGACACGCCACAAGTTACGATATCATCCCCACCATCTGGATCATCTGGCGGTCCTCCACAGTGCGGTTTTCAAGGAGCTTTCTTCCTCGTACCACGAAGCTGTGGAATGAGCTTCCTTGTGCGGTGTTTCCGGGACGATACGACATGGGTACCTTCAAGAAAAGCGCGTACACCTTCCTTAAAGGCCGGCAACGCTCTTGTGATTCCTCTGGTGTTGCAGGAGAGTGTGGGCGGCGGTGATCACTTAACACCAGGTGACCCGTACGCTCGTTTGTCCTCCTATTCCATAAAAAAAAAAAAATCACATATTGCGATAAAAAAAATAATAAACACAATAATGCTGAAAGATATAAGGAAGTTTGCTAATATTTTAATACAATATGTCTGTGGCACAATAGGTGAAGCTGTTAGCTCTCACCATGGGGCCCTCAGTTTGATCCTTATCCTCAACATACCATGGTGTTTTCAGTTTTCCAATTCATATGTAGTACATTTTTCAACACTTTATAAGGTCGGCCACACTCTTGTGATTCCTCTGGTGTTACAAGAAAGTATGGGCCGTAGTTATCAGATACCCCAGATGACAACCAGCCCAGATAGTATACAGAATCGCCTTAAAGTCTACATAATCCATAATTGTTGTAATGAATATTAATGCATGGCAATACTTACTTGTACAATAAAATAAATATAAGACAAGTCCTCATTTTCATCTTGGTTTTTTACTAAAAATCTTATCACAGATGAAACTGCAAATAATATTACACCTTGCAGTACTATCATAGCTTCACCAATTGTGAATGTCATTGGGCACTTCATCAGACAGTACCTCAACAGCCAAAGAAAGGAAAACATGGTTAGGGTTGATGTAAGGAATGAAAATGAAAAATCTGAAAATTGTATAATAAATTATAAGATAAGAGATTTATACGTTTTTAAATCATTATAAATTTGTAATTTTTAGACACTTTTTAGTTGTGGATGTTAAAAAAATACAAAGGTCTTTAAAGTAAATATTTACATTTTAAGCATCATATAAAATATTTACACAACATGTACCAAAGTGAAAAATTTTAATATTTAAAAAAAATCATAAAAAACCTCAAAAAAATTATAAATACAGTATGTTAATTTATTGAATTAGGCGTTATTTTGCGGAAATCCATAATTATACAAATGATTTAAGTTTTCCTTAGTGTTAATTCCGCCAATATTTGTCTTTAAAACAATAGTCTCATGCCAGATTTTGGCGAGACAACAAATCCTGAGGATGCCTAGTGTAGAGGCGAAACACATGTCGAATTGTTTTAAAGACAAATATTGGCGGAATTAACACTAAAGAAAACTTAAATCATTTGTAAACAATATGTTATCAATATCACACTAAATAAAGAAATATATAATTTTCAAACATTTTACAACATACTATCAGTTAATTTTTAAGAAATATTATATAGTGTGTGTCTGGGGGTTTGTTATGGTTGAGGTTTGAGTGATGCAATACCTATCATATTCATACCTCATTAATGGTTAGGGATTTTAAAACTGTAAAACTTTTAGAGTTTTAAAATGAAGTAATGAAATATTTATTTTACACTTAACTTGACCATTGCACCAAAAATATTGAGTACATTAAATAGTTTTTTGCCAGGTTTAAAAATAGGAACTTCATATAGTTTGTCCTATTTTTAGTTTTTATTAACAATAATGGTTTTTGGTACCAGGATAAACTTGCATTTATATTTTATGGTAAACATAATGAATACCACACATATATCATTTGACATTAAGCAGCATGTTGGCATCCTTTGATAGCGGTTTTTTAAATTTCACATGTCATACTAACATGGAAGCATAATTATAGATGTCAGATCATTCCACAGTTGAGGTAATATATTAGAAAATGTTTCCTGAGAATCTGTTGATAACCATACTCATAGACATAGTTCATATTTTGTATGGCAGACCCATCAGATCATCCCAGCAGATTCCTGAAGAGTAACTAATGGGAACCCTATTAATAAGACTGTTTTTATGGATAGAAGGGCAAATAAGCCTTTGGTCTATCTGATGGTAAATGATCTACACCACCAACCTCTATTGAAAAATGGGAGTAATCACAGAAGTGTTGCCGGCCATTGATATACACATATATGAAGTAATATATTAGAAAATGTTTCCTGAGAATCTGTTGATAACCATACTCATAGACATAGTTCATATTTTGTATGGGTCTGTTCCTGAAGAGTAACTAATGGGAACACTATTAATAAGACTGTTTTTATGGATAGAAGGGAAAATAACCCTTTGGGCTATCTGATGGTAAATGATCTACACCACCAACCTCTATTGAAAAATGGGAGTAATCACAGAAGTGTTGCCGGCCATTGATATACACATATATGAAGTAATATATTAGAAAATGTTTCCTGAGAATCTGTTGATAACCATACTCATAGACATAGTTCATATTTTGTATGGGTCTGTTCCTGAAGAGTAACTAATGGGAACACTATTAATAAGACTGTTTTTATGGATAGAAGGGAAAATAACCCTTTGGGCTATCTGATGGTAAATGATCTACACCACCAACCTCTATTGAAAAATGGGAGTAATCACAGAAGTGTTGCCGGCCATTGATATACACATATATATAAACACCTGTGTGATGTGCAGCAATGCTGTCATTCTGGAAATGCTGTGCAACAAAATTCATTCCTGTTTAGTTGTGTATGGAAGGTAGTTCCTTCAAAACCACACATCCAAGTGGTGATAGTTAGGTTTGAAGCATTTGGTTCATTATCTACCTCTCAGTGGGCTGTGTTATAAAAATGTTACTTTGACAATAGAAGAAATTTAAAGAAGGGTAACCCCCTTATTCATAACGGTCTACTAACTTTAAACAGCCGCTTAGGAGTGTTTTTTCTCATTCTGACTTAGGTCAATAGAACAAGACAGAGTGAGTATTAGCAATGCTTTAAGTAAGCAGACTATTATGAATAAGGGGGTTATTAATATATAATAATGTTTTATGCCTTTGTCAATCAGCCTTCAGAAATTGTTAACACTACTGATCATACTTACAATGGTCCAGCACACCATAAAGCATAAGAGTTGATATAAGGCTGGAAGTCATGCATCCCCCATAATCCGGCTCTTTTACAATAAGACTTGACATGGACAGAAATGTGACAAATAGAGAGCAATAGGAAAATAGGCCACATGATAAGACTGTTACAACCTTATACAAGCCTGAGACACTGTCCATCAAACAGTATGTACATAAAATACACGGCAATAACATATGACACCATATCCCATTCGATTTTGCTGGTCTACAAAAAAAATATTAAAAAATACACATAAATATATTTATTCTTTTGTGGAAATGAGCTTATTGTCAGAAATTACTACCTCGTCTTAATCGCACCGTGTTCTAAATTAGTTGTTATACTTCTATCTAAGGATACCATTGTTGAAAATGCCATGACTGAATCAAAGAATTTAATTATCTGGTCAGAGATGTGTAGGATAGTAACACTTTTCACGTTTATTTAATATTTCTTTGATTATAAATCCTAAGAATATCTATTTAATCATTAGTATCAACTTCAATCATCCGAACTATCACCTAATCTGTATGGTATTGGTAACTTGATAAATTTTGTTAAACATTGTTAAAGAGATAAAAATATTTAAAAAATGCATCTAATTTGATTAATTGATACAAAGGAAAGGTAGGTACTAGGTAGGTACCCTACTAAACTTGTAGATTGAAGCCTGTACACTAGGTACGTACATAGTTCTCTGTCAAGTGTCATCTATGCTGACAAGTGACAAGATAGTGTGAATGAAAAAAACCGCGTCTCGGGAGTAAAATTTTTCATTTCAAGACAGACAAGGTGAGATATGTCTGTCTGTTTTCAGTACATTGTGTGTCACGTAGCTTAAAAAAGTCCAGTCAGTGCTGTTCAGTTCAACCTATTGTTACGTCTCAAGGCAAGATAATTGCTCTGTGTGTTCAAAAAAATTCTTTGTAAAATCTTATTATTACTTCTATATAAATTGCAATGTAATAACCTTTTCAGCAATTTATAAACAATGTTTACCATAAAACATAACCTTCAAAAAAGTAAATCCAAGTAGCTTGCGTCGACACACTAAGCACGAGCTTACGATTTGAGCGTCTGTCTTGAGGGGCCTCGTATGTAGAACCAATTTAGTTAATAACTATGAAATATTGGTACAAAATATATTTTGCAATAGTTTGTAAAGATATTGAGATTCAACATATTCCCAAAATACATATTCAATAAAAATAAACATACAAAGGAGATATTCCAAAAGGATGGTTTAAAATACATTTTAGTCGTGACTTATTTGAGAAGACGCTATTTCAAATAGATGTAATATGCAGTATGGATTTTGCATTTATGAATTAAATGTAGCCAAATACTTCTTATAGCATTTGCTTACGATACAAAATGAATGAAATCGGTGCACTAATTAGGTCAAAATTTAGTCACTAGGTCAATGATTCAATGAATTTGAATCATTGCACATCAAAATGCGACGTTGCCATTCCACGCGCTTCAAGTTCAACTTCACTGGTCGTACAGAATAGAAGCGATGTTGTCTTGTTTCCTCTTCGCTTCTCGCGGTGACTTCAAACGCGTCGGACGGTCCTAAAGCGAAAGAACGCGAACAGGCGTAGGATAAGGCACAATCTATCGATAAATAGCATCTTTTATACGGAATAATATCCGATACAAGAAGCTATTTAACTTTAAGTAACTACCTACTTAGCGCACAGTGTTTCTAGAAATATCGTAAAATACTTACAACACTACGCACCAAGTATTTAAAGGTTTATAATAATTACTAGGATGCCGAAGTCGCTCGTCGTACCGCTTCGCTGCGGCGTATATTTGATCGAAGCGAGGTAAACTAAGACTGTACAAAAACCGGCTCAATTTTTAAATAAATATAAATAGCTTGTGCTAATTTAGAATAATTTGTAAATCATGTTTGTTTTACTTATAATAATTGAATCAAGTCGAAATTCCAAATTCTGTCTCGACAATAACCTAGAAAATTTCGAAAGCTTTCTATGAGTTCAAAAATTTATAAAATCGGTCCAGAAATGGCCGAAAAGCAATTTAACAGAGAAATCAATTGGAGTCACCCGGTGGGAGCTCCGCTCAGCTTAGCTTCGCTTCAACAAGCAAAATAGAAATAAACATTAACATTTTTTAATGTCTTCCATGTTATATAATACAAAGCAGGATTTTGTAAATGGACAAAAATGAGCGTACGAGACACTTGATGTTATTGATCAACGCCACCCACATTCTTCTACAATACCAAAGGGATTACAGGAGCGTTGCCGGGCTTTTAGAGACTGAGCGTTTGGCGATAAATAAAACAACTGCTTGACTATGAGGAATATGTGGAAGATATATAAAATAAAATGTTCTTGTCAGAACGAATCTTTCGGCATACGCTTATTACAGTTATTATGCACGATTACTATTTCTACGATCTATAATGCTACGTTACAAGTTAGATATTAGACATTTGTATTAATTGATATTATTGGTTGTAGGTACAGCTACAGGTGTAGTCCCCTTCAAGTGAAACGCACCGGCAACTTGATGAGTCGGAATGTCCTTGACATTTTGATAGGCTGGGACGTCAAGTTGTTCGTAGGGTCTGGTAATGTGGTATTTCGGGTATTGGTCGTATGTTTTTCAGGTATGGTATCGGTAAGGTTTTGGGTAACTTGTACAGGTAAAGGTAATGAATATAATATATTGTTTTCTTCAGTTTCATTTAATAAATATGGAGGTTTTAAACGGTCGATCGATATGTTTGTTTGTCGACCTGGTAACTGAATGGTATAAACTTTACCGCTTCGTTTCATAACGCGGTACGGTCCTTCATATGGTGTTTGTAATGGTGGTTTTACTGAATCTATTCTAATAAACACATGACTGCATGAATGAAAGTCTTGATGAACAAATATGTGTTTGTTATTACGATGTGAAGTAGGTGAGTGTGGTTTATTAGCAGCGATATGGGTACGTAATTTATCAACGTAGGTATGATCCAATGAGGTAGATGATGTTTGTGTGTTTATGTCGAAGAAATCACTTGGTAAACGAAGGTTATAGCCGTATGTTAGTTCGGCGGCGCTAACGCCTGTGTCCGATCGTAGAACTGCGCGCAGGCCTAATAATACGGTTGGTAGTTCATTGACCCATGCACAGGTGTTCGTTAACCTTGAACGAAGGGCTGTCTTCCAGCAACGATGAAAGCGTTCTACCTTTCCGTTACTATTTGGGTTATAGCTAGTACTTCGTATCCGTTTAACTCCCATAGTTTTCATGAGGTTGGTAAACAGAGAGCTTTCGAATTGTCGACCTTGATCGCTTGCTAGTGTCGCTGGGCATCCAAATCTTGAGATCCAGTGATTGTATATGATATCTGCAATTGTCACGGCTGTAATATTGTCGCTAGGGATTGCCTCAGGCCAACCAGTATGTCTGTCGATCATTGTTATCAGATAACGATGTCCTTGAGCAGAGGTAGGTAGAGGTCCAACAATATCTATGTGTATATGCTGAAAACGATCGCTTGCGTCAAAACATTGAATTTTGCTGACTGTGTGGCGTTGTATTTTACTTTTCTAACAATTTATACAAGGTTTACTCCTCCTTCCCGATGTCGATATTCATTGATGGCCAAAAGAATTTTTTACATATTAATTTACGTGATGTTCGTATTCCTGGGTGAGTAATATTATGTACACTATTAAAAATTTGTTTGCGGAATTCTGTAGGTATGTAAGGATTTACGTGGCTTGTTGATGTTTTGCAATATAATTCTAGGTTCGTGTTAGGTACATTTATTTTCTTGAAGGTTAAGTTTGGTTGTTGAATGAGTTGTGTTATGCTGCTGTCTCGCTCTTGTGCGTTTGCAATCTCGCTGTAGTCGATCGTAGGTGACACTGTTATTGTTTCTATTCGACTTAATGCGTCGGCAATAATATTGTTTTTTCCACTGATGTGTCGAATATCGGTTGTGAATTCACTGATGAATAATAATTGGCGCGTTCGGCGTGGCGTTTCGTTTGCAGTATGTGTTTTATTCATAGCGAATGTGAGGGGTTTTTGGTCTGTGAATATAATTAATTCACGTCCTTCAAACATCTTACGGAAATGTTTCACTGACTTATAAACGGCTGAGAGTTCTCTGTCATACGCTGAGTATTTCTTCTCCGCCTCTGAGAATTTCTTTGAGAAGTAACCGAGTGGTTGCCAATTATTTTCGATGTATTGTTGTAGGACTGCACCTACTGCATTGTCAGACGCATCGCAGAATATTGCGATAGGGGCATCATGTGATGGGTGAGCGAGTAAGGTAGCTTTGGATATACTATTCTTGCACTCTTCGAATGATTGTGATGCTTCGTCGGTCCATTCAATTATTGTTTTATCACGTTTCTTGACATGGTGTAGGTAAGCGTTTAGCGGAGCTTGTATTGATGCAGCATTCGGTATGTGGTCACGATAGAAATTTAACATGCCTAAAAATCGTCTTAAACCTTCTATAGTTTTCGGTTTTGAATATTCGGTAATGGCTTTAATCTTCTCTTCTGGTGGCTGTATACCGTTTTTTGATACGATGTATCCAAGAAATTGGACTTTCGTTTGGCCTAAGTTACACTTCGCGGGGTTGATAGTGATACCGTTTTCTTCCAATCTTCTAAGAACTGTTCTTAGGTGATCGCGATGCTCAGTCTCGTTTGCTGAGGCTATGAGCAAATCGTCGATGAATGGGAAAACGTAGTCTAATACACGGAGCACTTCGTGAATAAATCGCTGAAATGTTTGGCCCGCATTCTTTAGACCTGGACACATGCGAGGAAATTCGAATAAACCCATTGGTGTGATGATAGCTGTCTTCTCTATGTCCTGTTCCCTGGTCTTCAATTGTTGGTAAGCGCGGTTGAGGTCGATTGTGGAGAATATTGTTTTACCAGACAGATGATGGGTGAAGTCCTTGACTCTCGGCACTGGATAACGATCGGGTTTGGTTATGCTGTTCAATCGTCTATAATCACCGCATACCCGTATATCGCCATTCTTCTTAGATACTATCCGGAGTGGTGAAGACCATGGACTTTTACTCGGTCTGCAGAGTCCTTGTTGCATCATGTTTTCAAATTCTTTCTTCACTATTTCATAACGATGAGGTGGAATGGGACGAGCACGGCAATGTAATGGAGGTCCTTGTGTTTCAATATAATGTGCCACGTTAATTTTGGCGATAATTGCATCGATGTTAATCTCGTGGTACCGGGGAATTCGGCGAGTATCGCGTGGTACGGGGCCTGTATATCGATACTTCGTATTGTGGGTGAGGTCGTTGACATTATTGTCGCGTTGATTTTTAAATTTGTGACGGCATCAATTAATCTTCGATTTTTTAAGTCTACGATAAGTTGATGGTGATTGAGAAAATCGGCACCTAATATTGGTTTCGTGACGTCAGCTACAATAAACTTCTATTTGTATGGTCGACGGAGGTTGAGATCGAGTTCAAATGTTTTCTCACCATAAGTTGAAATTGTTGTGTTGTTTGCAGCGTACAATTTAAATGGTAGAGGCGTTGCTTTCAGGCCTAGTTTTCTTGGTAGGACGGATATATTAGCACCGGTATCTACTAAGAATGACATCTTTGTTTTCTTGTCTGTGACAAAAAGGTGGTATGAAGTGTGAAGGACGCCGGGTTCCGCCGCAGCTTACGTCCGTTCTAGTTTCCCGATGGCTCTTTCTTGAAGCTGCAGGGCGTAGTACAACGTCGTGCTTCACTACCAAATCGGCGATGGTAATAACAGTAAAGTGTTGGCGAGCTATTGAGTGTGCGGGAACGGTGTTGTGACGAAGTTCTATTTCGAGATGACGAGCGAAATCGGTGGCGATGATAGTGTTGAGATGGCCTTGATTTGAGTTCGGTGACTTCTAGTGATAGTTTTCGTATCTCGTTAAAAAGGAATTGTGTGTGATCTACCTGATTTCACGTCGATGATTCTGGACCTGATGTTGGTGGCTGGCTGGAGACGGCTGGTGGCTGGCTGGAGACGGCTGCTACCTCCTGGATTTGCTCCATCATCGTGTCCAGCGTGTGCTTTGCGCTGAATGACTCGCTGACGGCGAGCACGGAGCGGACGTGGGCTAGCAGCAGCTTACTCCACACCATGCGGAGGGTGGAGTCGGTAACCTTGTCCCTCGCAAGGCTACGCATGCGTCGCAGTAGCTGTGAAGGCTTCTGGTCTCCGAGCTCCATCTCGGCGAGTAGCTTCTGGAACTTGCGGCTGTTGGATTCTTCATACACCGATATGAGACGTTCCTTGATTGCTGAATATTGTTTGTCTCTCGGTATGTTAAATAGGATGTCGGAGATTTGTTCGATGTCAGCCTTTTCTAATTGAACGAGCACCATCTGTGTCAGCTGGGCTTGACTCCTCTTGAGATCATCGGTGGCGGCTTCAAAGCTGTGATACCACTATCGCGGATTTTCCCGCCAAAATGATGGTATGCGCATCGACAGTAAAATGGTGGAGATTTCTGTCGCGGTGGGCGCTGGGAGTGGCTGAGCCTGGTTTGTGTCTTCCATTTCTTCGTCGGGTTGATATTCCTCGAGCAGAGATTTGTCGAACAGGAATTCGTCGTTTCGGCGAGCTGGTGAAGCTGTTCTTCGATGTGTAGCCGGGCAGAGTTTCGGTGTTCTTCTGTTCTGGCTTCCTTCCGTCGGCGTTCTTGTTCGGGCGTACTGGCTTCCTTCCGTCGGTGTTCTTGTTCGGGTTCCTTCCGTCGGTGTTCTTGTTCGGGGTCACCACTTTAGAGACTGAGCGTTTGGCGATAAATAAAACAACTGCTTGACTATGAGGAATATGTGGAAGATATATAAAATTCGTTCTGACAAGAACATTTTGTTCTTGTCAGAACGAATCTTTCGGCATACGCTTATTACAGTTATTATGCACGATTACTATTTCTACGATCTATAATTCTACGTTACAAGTTAGATATTAGACATTTGTATTCATTGATATTATTGGTTGTAGGTACAGCTACAGATAGGTATACGGGCTGATTTGAAACATATCCATGTCAAGGAAGAAAGTTCTTTGAAAACTGGACTGAAAAGGAACGCCAGACATCCTGATGCTGAAGATGATATCTTAATTTGTGGTGAGTCGTGCGGAAGGGGAATTCGGCGGCAGAAATCAGGTCACAGAGCACTGGATTATGCGTTGCATGCGGTCAATAAGTTCGAGTTGATACTGGGTTGCATCGGACCAGAGATAAAAGCAATACACGCAGTATGTGGTGTTCCTGAACTTTTGGTCAGCTTGAAGTAATACCGTGATCTATTAAGCTTAAGGCATACTATCAAAACGCGATACCACTCCACGCCATCCGACGCGTGTCAGTACTAATCAATCCCATATATTTAATACGTTCAGAAACATATATGCAACACGCCATGTGATCACACGCGGTAAAATCCAGTCGAGCTAGATCGGCGTGCTGCCAGGAGTGGTAGAACACAGCTACCCGATTCGTGTTAAGCAGTGTGTTTCTAGTTAACACCCGACGCCACGCGTCAGTTGTACGAGAACTTTCGTAATGTAGGAACGCTATTTATAAAAACTACGGATACTAATAAAATAACAATTAATAGAACTAGTCAGAAGATATACGACATGAATTCAGTGCAATATCGGGATCATAATATTCGAATACGACGGGTTTTTAGAGTTTTGCACGAAAATAGTAAAAATGAATCACTTGGTGCGACATTCTCTATCCGTCTGTCTGTTCCAGTCGATTATTTCAGTAAGCAAAACGACATGAAAGGAATAATAGTATTGTATATAAAAATTACCCAACATCATTGGAATAAAAAAATGAAAATAATATTTTATAGTAATGGGGGAATTTAAAGGGTTTCAAAAGTCAAAGGCAGTTAACGTAGGGACCAATTTATTTTTATGGTTCATAGTTGTTGTTATAATTATGTTCAATAGAAGTTACCTATATTTTAAATTTAAAGGAAAAATAAAATCAACGCTCTAGTTTATTTGATAATAATAAACAGCCCCACATTTGAAAATTTTTTTTATTTTGTATTACTCATTCGGGAATTCGACAAGTTGTCGATCGCTTACGAAAGCGAAGTTGACTCGCTTCGCTCGTGCGGTCATTCGCTGTGAAAATGAAATACATTTATTTCATGAATCCAGTATCTTCTTCGTCTAATACGTTTTTTTATTCAAGTTTTTCTGTATTATATTTAAACCCAAAATCTGCAATAAATCTTCCTCGAAATCGTCATCTAGCTCGTCTTGTAATAGTAAATCCTCGGCTACGACGCTACACTGTCGCCTTTGACATTGTAGCTGTACGTAAAACCAATAACATAAATGTCGAATATCTAACTTGTAACGTAATACCTTCGTAGCATTATAGATCGTAGAAATATAAATCTTGCATATTAACTATAATAAGCGTATGCCGAAATATTCGTTCTTAAAAGAACATATTATTTTATATACCGTAATATTAGCTCTGATAAGAACCATTTCATAATGCTGTACATCAAGTCATAGAATCATACAGATCACCAGTAGTCATCACATCGAAGTACAAGCATCGTCACGTTCTCTCGAATAAGAAGACGCTCGCTGATATAGAACACATTAAAATATTATTCTCAATTCTTAATGAATTAAACGTTTAACTATTGCTCCAAATGTAAGCTTTAGTATTGGCGTGTAATATCTAAGCTTGTAAATATTTTTTAAGTAACAATTGTAATTGGTTAACTAGTTTTAAGGATTTTGTATATATATCGTGTAACCTAAATAAAATATATATTCCACATATTCCTCACATTTTTCATACTACTCAAGCATTTGTTTTATTCAGTCTCTAAAACATGATACTGGCAAAGCTAATGTAGATTGCAGCGTCGGGTGGGGTGTTGTGTACGGCACACGTTATTTGTGGCCACACCGAGTCGGATCGCGTGTTGATACTATGTATTCACCTCTATTATTTCATGCCGGTTTTTTGTGCGAGTGTGGAACTTAATCTGAACGAGTCTGGCCGGATCGTACTGTCGTCATAGAACGACAGCATCTCTCCGACATCAAAAAACCCTTGTAGTCAACTAGTCACTCACAAATTTATAATCCTAGCCTTGGGTAGGTATTTGGTAATGGTTGCTAAATAAAATAAAAAAATTGTGTTATAATATAGGTATCCTTTGATTTGAAGTTTAGAGCTGGTTCCGTCAAAACTCAAAAGTCAATGTCATGAAATTATGATAAAAGTTTTTGTATACATACCTACTACAGTTAATTTTTAACTTTTAGATAACCAATAAAAATACCAAAGTTCAAAGCAATTATCACTGCGTTGCTGTATTTGAATTTTGAATATAAATCATATTGTTATTGGAAAAGACTAGTTGTGAGCCGAAAGAAGCAGTTTAATTAAGTATCTTGACTTCATAGTGTAACAACGGAATGAATCGTAGAAGAGTCCACGACGAAGAAGATGGATACGGTAAATAACTAAATAGATTTTGAATGAAGCTAAATACAAAATGTAGTTCTTAGCTTAGACACTGTTTCCAATTATTTTTATTTTTCAGAGCGTCTGCATCGTAAACGTAGACGAGTGTCTGAAAATCAAGAAATTGAAGATAGACTGGAATCGCTTATTTTACGCGTTGGTGAAAAAAGTAGCTCTAGCTTAGAGAGTAATTTAGAAGGCTTAGCCAGTGTTTTAGAAGCTGATTTGAGCACTTTTAGAGTAAAAATCCTTCGCATACTTACAGATTGCGCAATACGCATGCCAGAGAAATGTACAATTTATGCTACATTAGTAGGTCTATTGAATGCGAAAAACTACAACTTTGGAGGTGAGTTCGTCGATTACATCGTGAAAACTTTCAAAGAAAATCTGAAATCTGGTAAATGGAATGCAGCCAGGTATTGTTTGAGATTTATTGCTGACTTAGTAAACTGTCATGTGTTGGCCGCCTCATCATTGTTAACATTATTAGAAGTATTAGTAGACTGTGCTAATGAAGACACAGTTCCTCAAGTGAGAAGAGATTGGTTTGTGTTTGCTGTTCTTTCAACACTCCCATGGGTGGGGAGGGAGTTGTATGAAAAAAAGGAATCTCAGTTAGACCATTTATTAGTCACAATAGAGGTATTTTTGAACAAGCGCAGCAAGAAACATTGGCCTGCATTAAAGGTGTGGTCAGCAGACACACCCCACCTTCAGGAGGAGTATTTGGACTGCCTATGGGCACAAATAAAGAAGTTAAGGCAAGATAATTGGTCAGAGAAACATATACCCAGGCCATATCTTGCTTTTGACTCAATATTATGTGAAGCTCTACAACATACACTTCCTACTATACAGGTAATTATAAAAATATTATGTATAATCTTATTGATGACACATAAAGCCAATAAAGTGATTGAAGACCCTGCCTGCAGAGGTAGATGTCCCTGTTTCAAATCCCAATAGGTGCAAATATTTATATTATGTTGAATATGGATATTTGTTTCTGAGTCATGCATGTTTATATGTATTTATAAGGTGAAAATAAGCTCAAAGGCAAAATCAGCATTTTTGCTGGATCAATATCCCCTGCCCATTTCTTTCATTAAATTTTTTATGTGAACTGCAACTTCAGAATAAAGTATTGTTTATTATAAACATAGAATATAATACCTACCCTAAAGAAACCCAGTTTTAATGAAAGCAGTACCAAAGCAAACATGAATGGTGATATCAATATTCACAGACTATTCATATTTACTGTACTGTTCATATTTATTTATAGCAAAACAAAAGGGCTCATATCTTAATTTATATGTGTCTTTTAGTGCACAAATGTGTTATTTGTGTCTTTAAATGCACCAATATTTTTAAAGTTAATAACTCTCGTTTGAGCCTTATAATCTATTTTATCTGGGAGGCTAGTGCCTGTGATAGATCAAAGATCTGTGGTACAAGTTACCAGCCCCCTCCTCAATGCCTATATACAAAAACTTGTTAAAAATGATGTTAACTATCTCTTGAATAATCCTGAAAGACTTAGTGGCTAAACACAATGCTGAACAGCCACCAAATCACCATAGATTGACAATAGATATAGTAATAATATAACCACCACCACCCTGGTGTCTACCCAGGTCTGAGACCTGAGTAGAACTATTTGATATGTTATTCCTACTAATTTATATTTTTATTCCACTATAATATTTCCTAAAGATACAAACTTATATTTGTAATATATTTATATAGTATTTTGGCAGATTAATTTATCAATTAGTAATTACTCATTAGGATATCATCCTCACCATCTGGATGTGTGGTGGTCCTCCACAGTGCAGTTTTCAAGGAGCTTTTTTCCACGTACTACGGAATGTGCTGTGGAATGAGCTTCCTTGTGCGGTGTTTCAGGGACGATATGACATGGGTACCTTAAAAAAAAAGGGTGTACATCTTCCTTAAAGGCCGGCAACACTCCTGTGATTCCTCTGGTGTTGCAAGAGATTGTTGGCAGCGGTGATCACTTAACTACAGGTGACATGTACGCTCGTTTGTCCTCCTATTCCATAAAAAAAAATTACAGTTGGCCAGTTTATACTTTCTGTCACATGAGACTTGATTCAGTTATTATATATTTGTTTTATGTGAAGCTGAAGGAATACAACTCTCACAAAAGTGGTCTGTGTAGTATGTCTTGCATATTTTAAGTTTTAACCCATTGACTTAAGATGTGAATCTCCCTCAGGGCTTTCTTTGTAGGTACTTGAAGTAAAATAAAAAAGATAGTAAAATCATAAGTATTTGTGCTGTGTGTCTCAATGTCCAATATTTTCTCAAATAAACAATTTAAACACATTGTTCTTATATAACCAATGTCAAATTAAATTGTAATGTATTTGGGTAAGGTGCCAGGCAACTACTCTTTCTTAATATAATCTGCAGTGGTGATCATTTTCCACCTAGTGTCTCCAAGATTGTCCATTCACGACCTATAAGTATGTAAATAGATCTATAGTAGTGTGTATTTGAAAATCTACTTTAATCTATGTTTTATCATTTCAGCCTCCACCACATAATGATGGGGATTCATACCCAATGCCCAGGGTTATATTCCGCATGTTTGACTACACAGATTGCCCTGATGGTCCAGTACTTCCTGGTGCACATTCCATAGAAAGATTCCTTATTGAAGAACATTTACATAACATTGTTGAGGCCTATCATTTAGAACGAAAAGAATGTGCTGCCCAGCTTCTATGTTTTCCATACAAGGCCAAGATACCATTAGAGTACTGCATTGTGGAAGTGATGTTTGCTGAGCTGTTCAACCTTCCTCGGCCAAGATATCGCGAAGTATGCTATGGTTCAATTTTGATAGAGCTATGTAAGCTCCAACCTGCAACAATGCCACAAGTACTTGCCCAGGCGACTGAGATATTGTTTATGAGAATTGATACAATGAGTGTTGCATGTTTTGATAGGTTTGTATATTATCTTGCAAGTTATATATATATAACTACCAGTTTTTTAAGTATAGTTTAATTATAATTTTCAAGGATAATAGGAATACTTTATAGTCTTATAAATATTTGTTGAAAAAATAAATGATATACTAGATTATAGAATTGTCATGTGTCAATAACACCAAAACTGATCCTGAATTAATTTATCACATGATTTAAACTGAATTATTTTCAAAGGATAAACCTTACAAACCTTTTTCAGATTAGTGAATTGGTTCTCTTACCACTTGAGCAACTTCCAGTATAGATGGTCCTGGGATGATTGGGAATCATGTGCTCAACTTGATGCAGACCATCCGAAACCACGTTTCATTAGAGAAGTACTCAGCAAGTGTCAAAGGTGAGCAAAGAATTGTTACACCTTTGTAGAGAAATGCAGTGCCCATCGCTTTAGAGTTTGGCTGTTATTAATCTCTTCATATAAAAGAAATGCAAAGTACATAATTAATAAATAGTCAAATCATCAATATTAGGAGCAGATGGATATAGTAGGTAGATAATGGAATGATTATAAGTCAGGCGAAGTCCACATACTATTACCAATTATGGAAAAGAAAAATAATAATAAAGAGAAAGGAGGGATATATCGACAACAACTTTGTCAAACTGCAATATACACCACAGCCGCTGTCAGCTAGATCTTAAACAAACACTTATAAATAAATTGTATTTTTTTGCAGGTTGTCATATCATCAAAGAATTAAGGACATGGTTCCTGAATCTTTGCAGTCTCTTGTACCACACAAACCTGAACCTATATACAAGTATTCAATGGAAGGAGCAGGTAAGTGAATTAATACTATGAGTTAACATTTAAATAATTTAATTTATATTAACATACTGTTAAACCTATTTCTATTCTTAAAATATATTTTATTTACAATGACAGTATAAAGACCAGGTGTTGTTTCTAGAAAGTTGTTTCTAAATGCGTCTTGATTCTTTAATGTAAGTTATATTTATGTGTGATATTTGACTTAGATAAGGTTTTTGTTTTGCTTTGTCTCAGTCTATTCCATCGCCATTAGTTCTAAGAAACTGTATGGATGCCTTAAGTTGTAGCTCTCTTGTCGGGAATTTCTGCTTGAATCTTCTTTATCGTCGTTATCATCTGCAGTATTAGTGCCATCATCATCGTTGTTTCTATCGTTGTCGTCATCATTTTCGTCATCATCATCTTCGTCTTCGTACTCCTGTTCTGAAGATTGATCTTCCAATGATGAGTATTTGTTTTTTTCGTTTAATTCGTCCATGAAATCTTTAAGGCCAGCTACTTTCAGAAAACTTTCATGCATTGAACTTGGTTCTGCTTTCAATTCTGGTTCCGCAGTTGTCGAACTAGTTTCACCAAGGTTCAAACCAAAAAGTTCTTGAAATATGTCCATTGATGATGGTTCAGTTGTCGTACTTGTAGTTGTGGAATATTCAACAGATTCCGTACTTGTTGCATTCAATTTCTTTTTGCAAATTTTTGTCTTATTTTTAGTTACATCCTGAATCGGAATAACTTCTGATGTTGCTGTAACATTTTCTGAAGGCGCAACTTCATTACTTTTGTCACTGTCTGTAGTAGATTCATAATTAATAAATTCTGACTGCTCTTTGGATTCTTCTCCGCTTTCATTTTGATCTTCTTCACTATTATTTAGGTTTTGCTCATTGATTGGTTCTAAAGGCATAACACTTATACTGTTACTGCTTTCTGATATAGCATCACTGCTTTTCGGAGTAACAAAACTTTCAGATTTTGTTGTTTTTAATTCAGGGGCTATCTCTTTGTTATTTATTTCTTCTTGTGAAAATGTAGGCTTTGTTGATGAATATCCTTGAAAGTTTGATGCTAGTCTTCGATGCGAAATTGTTGATGGTTGGGGAGAACTAGTTAGATTCCGGAAATGACTCCATTTATCGTGTTTGACTGAAGTTCCCTTATAGAAAAGTGTAGATTGTCGAAAACGATTTCTATTCCGTGGATATTGTAAATAATTCGATCTTGTTGTTGATGGAGTGTTTGTGGTGCCCATTGATACAGGGAGTGTTGTAGTGGTGGAGCTACTCGTAGATGTGTGAGCTGTTGTTGTTCTTGTTGTTATGGTGGTAGATGTTGTCGGTCTTGTTGTCGTAGTTGGATGTGTTGTTGTAGATGTTGTTGCTTGAGTTTTATTTTTGACATCCCCAAAAGATCGTTTCAATTCATTATATGAGCTTTCTGTCGTTAGATCGGCTACTGGTCTTCTGACTATTGGTTTTTCTGGTATATTCGTAGTGCTCTTCGTAGTCGTAGTAGGCCTCTGGGTCGTAGTTATTCTTTTATGCTTTCTTAATTTGTCATGCTTAGTGAATTTTGGTGGGGGACGTGTACGTTTTTTCGGTTTGGGTGTGGTTGATGTTGTTGCTTCAATTAATTCTTCTGTTTCTGTGGTTGTAATTATTTTCCATTCTTCTGTTGTGGGTGTGATCTCTGTTGTTGCGGGAATCGTTGTGAACTCTGGATAGTTTGGCTTCTCCGTTTGAATGACCATTGGAGTTGTTTTTGTGAAGGCGCCTAATACATTTACCCAGTCTATGTTGTCAGTTTCCTCTTCATACGAATTTGGCATGGTTATTATATCCGGCGTTGCAGTAGTGACTCGATAATGTTTTTCAATGTTATTTTTTTTCGCCGGTTTCTTAGCATATGTTTTTCGAATTTTATTTTGAGTCTTTTTCACGATATTGTAAGTATCGTTTTTTTCAATTGTACCACTATCTACGTAACTGATAGTAATCGGTTTGAATGAATTGTCAAATAAAGGATCTGTTATTGTAGATTGGGAATCGTGAACTTGTGGACTTGGTCTAAAATCTGATGGTCTTTGAGGTCTCTGTGGTTTGGTGTTGTAAGGAATTTTTAGAGGTGGCAATGGCTTGAATGGTTTCTTATCCATTGTGGCGAATACACCGGGTGGTGCATTATACACGGGCGGTCTGATGTGTTCCGGAAAGTAATTCACTTTTACAGGAGTAGGTCTGGGTTTATTTATGTTTCTATGAAAATTGTTTGAATCTTGGACTCGTGTGAAATTATCCGATCCCTTTTCAACACTATCAATATTTACAAAGTTTCCTAGACTGAATGTTGACTCTTTCTGAGCTGATGCGGACGGAAGTGGCGTTGGTAATGAAGCTGGCCTTGTTGTCTTTGTAGATTGACTGGATGCAAACCTGTTATCTTGTGTTGAGTGTGGTTGACCATTTATAATAGGACTCGAATCATAGTCCAGAAATTGGTGCTGGAGTGGTCCAGCTGGTGGAATTGGAGGAAGTTGTGGACGGCCGTATTTAACATTTTGAGGTTTATATTGATATGAGCCAGGTTTTGATTGGTAATGGTAGTCTGGCGGACCCCCTGCTGGCCCAGCCTTTAAGAATTGCGTCCCTTGTGTGTGGGGTGGATGATTCCGGTGTCTTGGTTGTTCATCTGAATCATCATCATCGTAATCAGAAAATAACGATGAGAATATCCTCTGTAAACCAGTTCGATGATGTCGTCTCGAGTAATGCTGTGCAGGCGCTATGTTCCTATGTACCCAAATAGCTCTTTGGGGTCTTGCTGTGTAAACGCGACTAGGCTCTCTTCTACGTTCGTGTGGGTAGTCTTCTATTTTGTCTGGAGTAGTCTCCTTTACTGTGAATGTTCTAATCGGGTTCTCGTACGGCTTTTTTTGTTTCTTTGGCCATTGAGATATCACTGAAAAAGTTAATTCATAGTGATACTTTCCTGGGGATATCTCTTGGTCCCTTTGTCTCACTCTCTTAACTGACCAAAATGCCTTTACTCCTGTTGCGCACTTCTCATCCCCACATTTCTCTTTCGTTCTTTCGTCTTGGGTGAAACGAAAACCTTTATCATCTTCTAGCAAACGACCTTTAGCCATTATTGTGACATCTCCACTAGAATTCAACTCTTCGATCTGTAACCTATCGAAAGGTGCTTTTTTAATTTTATCCCAAAGATCATGATCGTCGACGTCCTTTGATACAGATTTATCAGGTTTATCGTTGGGAGATATAACGTCTCCTTTGGCGATCAATTGGTCAATTTTGTCTCTTACCAGTGTAAGGTAGACGCTGTGTCTCAACGCGTCTTCCCAGTAATGAGCTGGTACTGCGGCGACCGAGGGCGGAGATTCTGTTGCAATAGTTTCGTGTAAAGTTCCAACTTCACTGCTCTGTTTGTCACGATTCCATTCATCCACGGGTATTGGCGTCGGCCTGAACTCATCCCCTCGAACTTGCATTTGCTTCTTTACCTGAAATATAAAATATTATAAATTACAAATTAAAATTATAAAATATTTAGTTCTTAAGTTTGTCGTTTAGCTGTAATTAGTACAGTAGAACTGTAGACCGATCCAATACACCTAGAGTTACAAATATTACTTATGTTGCTAGACCCTTAGGTACCATCGTGATGACTTTCGACTTAGATTGTACTGCCACTATAAGAGGTAAATGATAATATGGCAACTCTAATGTGATTGTTGTGTTGCGAGATGATTTAGGCGGCGGTGACTATTTACAATCAGGTTAACTGTACGCTCGTTTGTCCACAATAAACGGTAATGTCAAGTGGGTTATCTGCTTGTTCGGCCACTATTTATCATGTTAAAACATAAATTTCATGTGTATTATAAAACGTTATATAATCTCAAGCTTTCTATAAAAATCGATGTGTGCTTAGGACCACGTGACAGAAATGAAAACTTCATCAAGATGAGGTTAGAACTTAGTCGGGAATGCTTTATGTTAATATCACAACTTTTTACAACACCGATCAACCCAGGAATCGTCTTCCGGACAATTTCCCAAATATACTGTGGGTACCCTATTGAGATTCCACGTTTCTGCAGTCTAAATTGTCCAAAGCTCAACCCAATCGCAAGGCAGTCGCAAAAATACTGCACAACGCTCTACTGAACATTCTCGAGTCTATTTCAAGAATCCTTTAAAATGTAATAATTAACACGAAATGGAATGGAACTTGGACGCATGCGTTTGAAAGTAAAATGCTTGGAAAGTGCGCTGTTTGGCGGATAGCGTGCGCGCAATGTGCCGTGTCGAGCTCAACAGACAACCCTCGGACGGTTTCCAATCTACAACTCGAGCCAATTATCGTGGAAATTGTCACGGCTTCAACCAGTGATGCGCTGCCAGTCGATATTTTGACATAAATCATTAAACTGTTTTCATAAACTCAATTTAGCGTAAGGTATTTCTCTTCCGAATAATTATTAATTACAGTTCCTATTTGATAATATAATAATCAAAATATGTCAGACTTGTTAAGTTTCGAATGATAATATGTGAATTAAAATTTGAGGCGTTTTTTATATGATTCGTTACTCTGTCGGAATTTGTTGGTTCAACATTCCCATCTCCATATTACAAACCCTAACTAAATTATAACTAAGTTAATGTCTTGTGGAACTTCCTCTTTATTACACAATATCTACTTTTATTATATTGTGTGATTATTTAATTATAACAGGTTATGAAATGCGGAAATTTAATTAATGATTTAATCCAATAAATCAACTAGTATGTTGTACACAATTATCGTCTATAATAATTTATCA
Organism: Leptidea sinapis; assembly: GCF_905404315.1. Lineage (NCBI taxonomy): Eukaryota > Metazoa > Arthropoda > Insecta > Lepidoptera > Pieridae > Leptidea > Leptidea sinapis. The sequence goes on from NC_066280.1 coordinate 4,436,164, forward strand.
TTAATATTTTTTTTAAACAAAAACTCGATTTTTTTTGTTGGAAATTTTGTTTCCTACTAAAAACTCTGTCCAACTCATTTTAATACTTTTGCTTGTTCTTCCTATTTTTAATTAATGAATTTCGATACGGCAACGAACGTTCACTTCGACCTCTCAAGACATAGACGCCTAATAAAGGGCTGCTTTCAGATACCACGTTAGGATTCAGATAATATATAAAATTCCACTTTAGTCGGTAGCGAATGATTTCGATATTATGTGATCGTTACTCGACCAATGAGCATTCAGTACCCTACACCCGCTTCCCTCAGTTGGTTCACTGAATTGTTTGCATTACGAATATACAGTTGGAAGTGCTGACACAGCAAACGTTGTATAGCCAAATAAATTAAGGACCCCGCGCCCGCTCATTGTATGAACAGTCATATGTTTTGAAATCAATGACGTTATATGTACATATAACGTCGCAGTCTGAAAGGGGAACTGCAAAAGTGTGCTTAATGATAATGTAAGCACGCTTTGCTCTTAGTGTCATTGTCCGAACCAAATCCGATCTGAATAAATAAATGTTTTACATTTCTGCTTATTGACCAAAAGTGTTTTTCACCACTGGAGTAAATGTGGCAATGTAAAGATAAGCAGTCGAAGCTTAATATGATGTCATTTGTGGCGTATTTTTTTGTATGACGTAAATTGTCTATAAGTATGTATAGAATGTCATTGGTGAATATATAGGTTGCTAAGTAAAATAAATATAGGCTCCGTATCAGTAATCACCAAACAAAGGAAGGTATCACCGCAACATTTTAACAAAAGTACAATTCCGATGGGTTCAGTAGGATTTTCAGTATAACCGAAGGAAACAGGCTAACCATTTATTAGTATAGATTAGGAGTCTTTTTTTATGAAGATAAGAGACGAGACGAGCAGGACGTTGATTTGATGGTACTTGATACGCCATGCCTATTACAATGCTGTGCCGCTCAGGATTCTTGAAAAACACAATAAATCTGAGTGGCACTACAATTGCGCTCGTCACCTTAACAGTAATTTCACTAGCTACGGCGCCCTTCAGACCGAAACACAATAATGCTTACACATTACTGCTTCACGGCAGAAATAGGAGCCATTGTGGTACCCACAATCTAGCCGGCATCCTGTGCAAAGGAGCCTCCCACTGGTAGAGTCTAGTGGGTTATAAGGTTATTGACTGTTCATTTCCCTATTATTGCTTATAGAGTATCGTACGCTTGTTTGTTTGACCTAATCCTGTAATAAATTAAACTTACATATAACAAAAACACTTAAATAGCAAGTCAACTTAAAAATTAAAATAAAACGGTGTATGCGTAGATGGGGCTATATTAATTCCCGTACAAAAAGGTGTTGTAAACGGCGGCAAGTAGTGTTCGATTATAGGTTTAAAATATACTAAGTAAAGACGACCTGACAGCGCGATTATGCGTAAACAATTTTGACTGTCAATGTTAGCTATTGGTTTAATATTTGGCATATGTACTGGGCTAATGTCTAGGTCAACTGTTTAAGACGGGTCAATAAAAATCGGTTACAGTAACAATAGATTCTCTTACCTTTTCTATATTACTGTATTTCCGTTAGAGATGTTTTCTCCGCACGCTCTATTTGTCTATACACTAGTATAATGTAAGTCTATGTAGGATAACCTCTATCCTGATAGGATAGGATGTCATCCCCACCATCTGGATGTGTGGCGGTCCTCCACAGTCCGTTTTCAAGGAGCTTTCTTCCACGTACTACAAAGCTGTGGAATGAGCTTCCTTGTGCGGTGTTTCCGGGACGATACGACATGAGTATCTTCAAAAAAAGCGCGTACACCTTCCTTAAAGGACCGCAACGCTCCTGTGATTCCTCTGGCGTTGCAAGAGAATGTGGGCGGCGGTGATCACTTAACACCAGGTGACCCGTATGCTCGTTTGTTCTCCTTTTCCATAAAAAAAAAAGAATGAGTGTCCATTGTATAATGTATTAGATAGTGTTTTATTAAGGACAAATTGAATACAAAATAATTATTGTAAGTTCATTCACAGCAGCTAATTTGAGCGTACTTGTGAACGGCCCGGACTAAAATTCATTTAGACTTTTATCTTTGGTTGTAGACGAGGCCGTTTGCGAAATCCCTTGCGCCTAGTTTGATTTTTATCGTATTACTTCATTTGTTGTTTAACTATCTGTGCCGGGCAGTTTCTATCGCGTATTTTTTTTTCTTTCAATCTTACGATCCGGTTACATCGTCGCTTTGTTACGGTGTGCAAAACAAGCATCACTGGGATATTATTAACACTAGAAATAAGGGATTGCTTGTAACTAATTCTAGTAGGCTTCATAAGATACATAATAGCTTTAAGGGTAAATGTATACACTTCTACAATAAAGTCCCAGCCACTGTTCAGGCATTGTCTATAAATAAATTTAAATGTTTTATAAAAAAATGGCTCTGTCGTAAATCCTATTACTCCACTGCTGAATATCTAAATGATCGGACAGCCTGGGACTAGATTGTGATTATTTTATAGCAACTGTACAATATTGTATATTTTTATTGAAAAGAGCGCAAAAAAAAAAAAGAATGCTGGGAGAGTTTCTTGCGCCGCTTCTTCTCTCTCAGAGCGCTATTTGTTTCCGAAGCGGTAGTAGTATCTAGTAGTATAAGAAATGACATCAAAAAGAATTCTAAAGGAATCAATTTTGAGAAAATAAATGCCTTTATGCCTTTATTATTACGTATAAAAAAATATTTATTTTGTCACTACTATAGATTAACTAGCTGACCCAGCAAACTTTGTTTTGCCATATAAAGTAATAAAAATATTCAATAATTAAAATTTTTAGGGTATAAAAATAAATGACGACCGGTTCTCAGACCTACCAAATATTTCATACATAAAATTTATCTTACTACAATAATCATTATATTCGATTGCCATATTGCAACTCTATTGCGTGTCTATACATGGATTAGAATAATATTAAAATCGCGATGCAAAAGTAAGTGTTGATCGTAGATGGGTGAGAATTTGATGATGTATGTATTTTTTAATGCTGAAGCATAATTAAATAAATTTTAAAAAAATGTCAAAAAAATTAAATATATATTAGATGTAAAGGTGTTGTGTTGTAACGGTGATTATTATTATGAAGAATCAATGGCAGAATCTAGGTTAACTAAATAAAGATTTTATTTTGATTTATCTGGTAGAACTATTATATAGCGACACAAAATAAACTGAAACTCCAGAACTATTAACAACAAAATTCAAAATCAAAACAACGAAAACTTCAAAAACAGAGCAGTGACGCACGAAATTATAACGACATGTACCTAACGGTAATGGAACTGCAAACCGTACTGACGCAACATGACGAGGCGGTGAAAGGGGAACGGGGAGGGGATTCACGTTCCAGCGAGGTCCAGAGATAAAGTGGCCGTGTAGTATTGATTAGCTTTCATATGCCATTCTTGACTTTTATTGAGATGTATTAAAGATCAATATTGTTGTAGCACATTGTAATTATGTATTTACGTATCGCTGACCATTACGCAAGCACCATAATATATGAAGCACTTCGGGAACGCGATTTCTTCACATTTATTTCATATAAACATTGAGCCGTGTAGTCTTCCTCATGTCTAACAAATACAGAAAATATTTATTCAGATTACAACAGGTTCGGTTGAAACAGGTCGTTGACACGAACAAAAATCTCTTCAAATTTAAAAGTTATCCTAGATATATTAAAAAGTAGCACTTTTTTACTACATAAATAGGCAGAATATTTTGAGAGGGTATTATCTATGACAATAAGGGAAGAGACGAGCAGGCCGTTCAGCTGATGGTAATTGATACGGCCTGCCCATTACAATGCAGTGCCGCTCAGGATTCTTGAAAAACCCAAAAATTCTAAGCGGCATTACGATTGCGCTTGTCACCTTGAGACATAAGATATTAAGTCTCATTTGCCCAGTAATTTCACTAGCTACGGCGCCCTTCAACCGACCGAAATACAATAATGTTTACCCATTTTGACACCCATAATCTAGCCGGCATCCTGTGCAAAGGAGCCTCCCATTGCTACTGTTCTTCACAGATATAACAAAAAGCTCAGATGCAGCGGTGATAAGAGTAGCTATTGCTCCACATGGCGTGTGAAATGTGCAATTACGTGTGTGAAGGTATCGGTAGGAGGTCGATGTGTTATCTGTGTGCATTCAGCTCGTGTGATTATCTCACATTGTTATCAATATATATATATATTACTCTGACCTCCAAAGGTAGGGGTCGCGGGTTCGAATTCCGGTAGGGCTTAAAAGTCGTTTAATGACACTGCTCCTAATTTAAACCTTCGTTTTGCTTTGCCGCCTTGTTCTATGGCACAAAAGAAATAAGGAGCTTAATCATTAAAAAATCGCTTATCCTGAAGATCTTGGTAAGAAAAATGGGACAGAATTAATAACTTATTGAATTGTCATCAGTCCTTGGCAAGTGTGCAAAGTTTCAATTTAATGTGACGTTTTGAAGGGGTTGAAAATACATACAAACCGACATGTATGGTTTCTAAAGTGGCTTTGGTACAGTTCAGTGTAGATTTACTTCCAATTTTTTTATGACTCGTGATGAGGGAAGATCTCTGAGAGCTGAGAGAAGGAACAAACTAGTTCTGCCTCTTAAAAGGCTACAGATGTTTGGAAAGAGTACACACTACATGGCAATAACTATGTATAATAAACTTCCTGACGACTATAAAAGCAGTACTTTTAATAAATTTAAAAGGAGAACTCATGAGTTGCTCACTAACAAATGCTATTATAATATTTCAGAGTTCAATAATAATAATGTTATCTTAAATTAAGGACTACCTAACGATTAAGGATATTTTAAAGTTATTGACAATAATTTGATTTGGACTTTTATTATTTTGACATTTTAATCATTACTTTAATTTTATTTTATGTTTTAATCTTGTTTCTGTTTCTTTATTAAATTAAATTTAAAGTAATATTCAAACACCAGTTACACTGGTATAATGTATAAGGCTCATCAGAAATTGTCTTCGATCTATTGTATCGAATTTTATTGAATAAATAAATCATTCATTCATTCATGTGAAATAATGTTTAGCAAACCATGAGAGAGATGATATAGCCGCATCCAACGATTTATATCCAAATTTTGTATTTACTGATACAAAATGCAAGAATATTTAAAACCTTCAGTAAGAGATATCACACTAGTACAGCTATATATATTCCTAGATCTTATCCAGATCTGTTTCCGTGTTGTGTCGTTATTATTGCTAGGTATATCTTGTAATATAGCTTTTGTTATCATAGATGTATCTTGATTTACTACTTAATCTATGTTTATGACCTTTTGATTTTTCCCTTGTTTCGAAAGTTTTTTAAATTTCAGCAAATGTTATATTGCAATATAAAGTTATTAAAAAAAATTGGGGTATAACAAATAGATACAACCGATTCTCAGACCTACCAAATATATCGTACTACAATTATTGTATTCGATTGCCATTTTGAAACTATTTAGCGGATTTGTGCGAATGAAACAGAATAATATAAAAATCGCGATACCAAAATAGTTGTATCTAGATCGTAGAAGGACGAAAATTTGAAGTGAAAATTTACAATGCTGAATCATAATAAAATAAAAAAATTGTCAACAAATATAAAAAATATATTTATAGGGGTGAGTGACCCGTATCATTTAGCGGTATGAAAAATAGATGTGCGATTCTCAGACCTACCCGATATACACACAAACTTTCAAACAAATTGGTTTAGCCGTTTCGGAGGAGTTTGATATCAATCGGACCGGGACACGAGAATTTTATATATAAGATATTGAATGTCTGACAACCACACGTTAGGGACGGGGAGACAGCTATTGAAAGTCTTATTAGTATTTCTATTCTTATAATAAAACCGAAAACTATGTTTGTAAATGAAATATTTAAAACGTAAAATATTCGTCAGATACATTCGAATCGGATCAGCTAATTTTATCGAACAGAAAACTATTTGAAATAATACACTTAAATGAAAACTACACGCGGGCGTAATTAATCGTGACAAATCATTCTCAATAACTCATATCTCAGAAAGCGCCTCGCAGTTGACTCGTTGTGGAGCTTGTAATAAATAACAGAAGCTGTGCTAGTGGACTTACAAGGATGGCGACGAGGAGGCACACCAGGGCTCGCATCTTGGACCACTATCACTGCTCGTGCGCTCGGACGAGTGTCGAGCACGGGTGCGCAGCTGCGGCGAACATCGCGGACTGTGGCGCGCGCAGGTCGCCCTCACATGCGAGGGTGGCCACTTGCTCACAAGTCATTCATTGCTGCCGCTATCCACTTAATTTCATTTCTTTAGGCCTGGCACGCATGTATATTTTACTCGCTTGATTTTTTCCCCAGAATTCTGTTGGAAAACATGATAATCGTATAAAATGCATTGCAATAAAATCTGCTTATTCCACAGTTTATATTTAAGTTCGCGCGATTGTTTATAACCTAGGTAACACTGAAAATGTTTAGAAAATAAAAAACGGCTTAATGTAGAAAGTAGCCAATACTGTTATTGTTTTTCGAAGTAATCTTCGTTCCTCTCTACACATCGTCGCATTCGATGGAACCACTGAGAAAAGCAGTGGGCCCATTCTTCCTTAGGGGTCTCTTCTATGGCATTTTCGTACGCTTTCACCGCATCTTCAGGATTCGTAGAGCGAATACCTCGAATATTATCTTTAGTTCTTGGAAATAAATAAAAGTCGCAGGGCGCCAGGTCAGGACTGTATGGCAGATGACTCATTATCTCGACACCTGCCATAATCAAATATTCAAAAGTCCGTTTTGCGAAAGAGAATCCTGCTTCGAGGACGCTGCTGTCGATTTTTTTCCAAGATAAGGGGCAAACAGAGATTGACATACGAGTCTCCAGTAAATGTCCTTCCATCTTCTAGCACAACTGTCGCGAAATGACCTTTAAGACCAAAAAAAATGGAAATCATCTTTTTTCCTTGACTTCTTCCTTTCTTTAGGCCGATCCTCGAAAGGAAACACCCACTGAGCTGATTGTCTTTTGGTTTCGGGTTCGTAGCAATATATCCACGTTAAACCAATTGTAAATAGTGGCACGAGATGGGGCTTCATTAAGAAATGCTAATCGCAGCCTATCATAATTAGGTTAATTTTCACGTGTAACAAGAGTTTTAGATTTGCCGCCAATTCACAAAAACAAATGACAAATGGATGAAATATACTACATTAGGTTACCAAAGAGTCCTAAAATTGAAATTCAAAAAGTTTTCATTAACAATGTTTCTAACTGGCCAGTTCTAAACATTTTCATTGTTACCCATACATATAGAAGCAAATAATACTGGAATACGGATATTTAGTTTACTTTTGGATAAGCTTTCAGCAAATCTTACAGTTAGAATCCCACTCATACTATATACTATTCTAGCCTTAAATATTTGAACCTTGGACTTACCGGCTTATAATATAATATTGACGCACTTTTTACACAAATTATCTTGCCCCAAGTTAAGCATATATAGTCTGTGTTATAGGTTACAAGACAATGATACTTATATTTACTACAATATACTTACTTAAACATACATAAATTCATATAAACATACATAAATACATTTAAACATCCATGACTCGGAAACAAACATCCATATTCATCATATAAATGCTTGCACCTACCGGGATTCGAACCCGGGACCTCTAGCTCAGTAGGTAGGAACGCTTATAAATAAAATAATATTTTTTAAGAATTTGTCAATAATATTTCATAACATCAAGAACTATTTCGTATGCTCCCTGTTGTTATAATGAAATTGTTTCACAGCAGAACTGTCAAACCGTGCGTCAAAAATAGTCTCAAAGAAAATTTGTCCGTATCACGGGCTAGTAAAATAAATAGTAGGTAAAAAAAAACTAAAAAGCACGCTTTATATAAAATCAACTAACAACTAAAAAAAAATTATATTGAAAATAGTGTAAAAAAAATATATTTTATTGTAAAAAAAAAGCGTGGGGTGTAGAAGAATTATTATTTTTATAATATCTTAAAAAGCACCCCACGCTTTTTTTTACAATAAAATATATTTTTTACACTATTTTCAATTTAAATTTATTATCTATTTTTTAGTTGAATTTTATATAAAGCGTGCTTTTTAGTTTTTTTTAACTTTTTAGTTTTTTTTAATATTTATTTTTAATTTTTTAGTCAAATTAGTGTAATGTCATCGGTCCTCGATAAATCTACAAAGTTTGAACGAAATCTAGCCGTTTAAAGTGGGTCAAAATCGCGCCCAAAGAAGTCGGTTACAAACATACAGGTGAAGCTAATATAAAGCGTATAAAAAGAAGGACTCTGCGCCGTGATATTAGGAAGTGAAGCACCGTTATGCTAGTATGTGTGCGGTTACGGGGGATACTAGATAACGCAAACTGATCTGTTACAAACGATGACAATTCTCATAATGGCCGCCTGTCGGCCTGTAGTAGTGTGTGTGCGTGGGGCTATGTATTTACACGCTAATCGGCTTGTTTTGGTGCTACACTGTTATGTAAGGTGACACGGAGTCCTTATTTTTTACTAGTCCGTGGTCCGTACAGAACAAATAGTGGAAATAAGAATAAGAATAATCGCTTTAGATTGTAAATTTTCTCCCACAATGACAACAGCCACTTCGTCAATGGTGGGTGAATTAATCCTCCTTGTGTATTCACTGGCAAGTGTGTTATCAGTTCGATTGACTATATTATGGCTGTTTGTTGTGCACGAACTCGTTGCATTCTGAGCCTATGTGCTATGTACCTATGTACTTCATTGTCACTCATGAAAGAACGCAATTCTGACATAGCACTACGAGTATTTTCTTGATCGTCTCTCTCTGGACATCATTGCGGTTATTACGTGAGGTAGCTCTTCGCACATTTGATAAGTAGTCTTCTCCTCGGCATCGTTAATTGTAATTAATCAAAGTGAGAGTGAGTTCTCGCGCACTTATCTGTAAAGTATCTCAAAAGATCAAAAAAATAAAAGTAGTTAAAAAAAAACTAAATAACAAGCTTTTTAGTTTGGTCTATTTTTTTATTTGCATTGCTGAATTAAAAATTCCATTTAGTATTCGAAAATTACCTAATATTAAATAAATAAAACCTAAAATTAAGTTAATTTTTGACCTCCTGAGAAAGTTAGAAAGTTTTTTTAGAACAATTTTATTTCAGAAAGACGGGGGGACACATCAAAGGAAAAACAAGATTGTTGTTTTTATTTAATTATGAGCAGTTTCATATTTATTCACCTTTTAAACCTTCTCTGGACCTATACAAATAATACAAGATCAAAATTAGCCAAATCGGTCCAGCCGTTCTCGAGTTTTAGCGAGACTAACGAACAGCAATTCATTTTTATATATTTAGATAAGAACACTATATGGACAGATTAGATAGCTTTTGGCTTTTGCATTAAAAAATTAAACCTAATTTAGTTTTTTCCTAATAAGGAATAGCGTAAAGTCGTTATTTAAATGTTCACGTTAGAGATACATAATATGGTGAGGTCAATTGAGACTCGAGGCATGTAATTACCGCCGCGATAACATCTCCCGGATCACCGGCCGTGTTGTAACGTTTCCGTACACCTTAATAGCTTTTTAAGTCTTCACTTGCAACAAGAGCCCCATGAAATGTTGCACACATTGCCATTTCCGAGCATTTTGTTTTGCAAGTGGTTGCCTGATAGTCGTTGTTCGACAATGATCTATTAACGCGTTCAGATTAAATGTTTAATTTAATAATAAAGGGCATGGGTGACAGCAAGGGCGTGCATATCATATAGGCAATAAGTCAGTGCCTACCTCGGTATGAACCTAAATAAATATAGCACTACTTGTAAAGTTACGGTACTACTTACGGTAGTCAGTCTACAGATTGCATATACGAAGCAAGCAGCGTTTTATACAACTTATGTCGTACTGTCGAAGTAAAGCTCAACTACAACAAGTTAGATCTACAGTGCCTACCTTGCTAAGAAGACCAATGTACGCCCCTGGGTGACAGCGTACTACTCCGTTAGATCGGCTTTTCGCCAACAAATCTCAAGTTTATCATTACAATAGTTAAGAGCTATTTCTTAGATACATTAAATATGATTCACCTGATTCCTGCCGCCGAATTCCACCTTCGCACGACACGCCACAAGTTAGGATATCATCCCCACCATCTGGATGTGTGGCGGTCCTCCACAGTGCGGTTTTCAAGGAGCTTTCTTCCACGTTCTACAAAGCTGTGGAATGAACTTCATTGTGCGGTGTTTCCGGAACGATACGATATAGGTTCCTTCAAAAAAATCGTGTACTTCCTTTAAGGCCGGCAACACTCCTGTGATTCCTCCGGTGTTGCAAGAGAATTTCGGCGGCGGTGATCCCTTAACACCAGGTGACTCGTACGCTCGTTTGTCCCCCTTTTCCATAAAAAATAATATATTTATTTACAAAAAAATCTCGATTATTTAAATACAATACTCTTTAAGAGGGATTTCGTGACCTTTGGGGGTTTTCACGTGTTTCTGGGACTGCAGGTGACAGGAGTCGCTAAAGTCGTTGCCATAGCTGTTACTGTCAATTGCAAAAGTAAAATAAATACTTTTTAATCCTTTAAAAAGTATTTTATGTAAATTAATTGCGTTTATCGAAGAAAATTCTAAGAATTTTCGTTTAATATTACCTACCTAATTAGTAAACATAAATTGATAAATGGATTCCATGATAAATGGGTCCACTATATCGTAAAGCGCTTTGAAAGTAACGCTGAGATATTGTTGTTCTGTGGTAATTTGTATCGCAATGACAACTCTACCTTAATGATGATTTCATGAGTTACTGAATAGGTGATCGGCCGGTCCCGGAATCATTGGTTATATACTAAGTTATACGAAAATTGAGACTGACTGATAGTTGAACAAGACATACAAGATTTATCAACGATACGTCACTCGAACGGTTAGCTCTGTGGAAAGAGCGCTCGCATGGAACGCGAGAGGTCGCGGGTTCGAAATTATAATACCTGCAGAAGGGATAGTATTGATGTCATGCCTTTACAGTATTAACAGGTAACATAAAGACACAAAAGAAAAGTATATAAAGATTGGCCAAGTGTGAGTCGGACTGGTACTTATAAGCTTCTATGCCAGTGTACAAGATGTAACACTATAAGTATACACTTCATAATTACTTTTGTAACAGAATCATTTTTTAATGTGCACGGCGACCATTTTTTTCGCCATGTTCTTTATTCTTTGTACTTATAGCGGCTATAGTATACACCGTCTCAAAATGTCAGAGCTGTCAAACTTATATGGTTAATGGCCGTTCCCAATATACTATATCTACAGATAGAGATAAATTACTACCTTCTACTGTCAGTAGTTAGCTGTCAATAATCTCAAGCTGTCCCAATATACCCGATAAGTCATTCTTATCGCCTTATATTGGGACGCGTGAATTTCAATTTCCATACAAACTTCTATCGATGGTAAGCTATACGTCGTCCCATTGACAGGCAGCGTGTACGGATAAGGTGAGTTACCGTCGATAAGTTTATTGGGACAGAAAAGACTACGATAGTTACGATTTTTATCTCAAGTAAGGGATAGACTGAATATTAGGAATGGCCGTAAGCAAACGGCCCGCTGACAGACAGATGGACGGTTACCTGTTGTTAGATGAAAATTAACATCCGTATCATTCGATTAACTAACCGAGGAAACAGGTGACAAAATGCAGTGGTCGCTCGTAAAATAATAACTTTCCTTAATTAACATGAACACAAGTAAAATGCATTTAGATGTCGAGTATGCAGGAAATGTCGAACGGAGTTTCGTGCGCCCGCGCCGGGTGAAAATGATCGCGTGTGCACTTTCCATCTCGCGACGTTTTTCACGATGCGCATAGCCAACGCGGAACGCGAGCGCTCATTGTTAGAGGCGCTTCACACGTTGAATATGCCGAGAGAACTGATTTTTCGGGGGTCAATCCAACTCCCAGATGTTGAAGATACCGTTGTATTTGTATGGCGGTCCACGTGCGTGCATTTGCATGCAAACAAAAACATATTATATTACTGAGCTGTTTAGTGTTACAATCGTTTGCCGAGTCGTCTAGTTATCCTTTTTATTTATATCCTTAAACATTAACCTTTTCCCGTTTTAACTGAAATTGAAAGATATTTTTTATCTGTTAAATTATAATTGTAGTTTTAAAATTTCGAATATTCCTCGAAATGATTTTTAACTAAACAAAAACCATAAATAAAATACTTAATATTTTATATTTTCCATTATTTTAGCAAAATTTTCTTTGTAAATTATTACTCTAATAATAAAAATTTCCGTACCTACTTACATTATTTTTTGATATTACAATTATTGTAATTCACATTTTAGCAGATCTACTTAGTACTGTTAACAAGAACAGTTAAATTAGAAATTAACTATATTATGGTACCATCAGGATGTTTGTATACAATTTCTAGTAATGTTTAATAAGTAAATTCTTTAATAAGTACGCTTATGTTTCTAAATGTTGGCTATATTGTAAGTTGTAGAAGCCCTAATATTGCTTAATTCTCGCTGTGATATTAACGTGAGTTGGTGCATCATTGATTATCGTGCTAAGTAGTTGTTGTAAGAAACCTATGTGTTTTATTATTACTTAATGGTAATTTGAATTAATCATATCGATATTACATCATACTTTCTACTCATTCACCATGTCCTTCATTTGTTTTATAGTATTCTTAACGTTCGGTTTGAATCCCGTTTCTTTATTTGGATGTTCTATATTTTTTATTGTCTCTAATATGTTATCATATATATGCATGTTTCCGGGACGATACGACATGGGTACCTTCAAAAAAAGCGCGTACACCTTCCTTAACCGGCCGGCCGGCAACGCTCCTCTGATTCCTCTGGTGTTGCAAGAGATAGTGGGTGGCGGTGATCACTTAACACCAGGTGACCCGTACGCTCGTTTGTCCTCCTATTCCATAAAAAAAATATGTAGTGTTAAGAACTAAACCCCCGATGCCAAGATGCACCTGAGCCCTTGAAACAGACACTTCCAATGAAAACAAAATGACTGTTTATTTCAATACATATGTATAAAATAAAGTGTCTTCTTGGAATGACATCATTAATGTCCAAAAAGATGTTTTGTGTCTTTGGTTCGGCAAATCTCTGAACTGGTTAAACCAACGCCTCTTTCTTTAGCAGAGAGCTCACGTTATAAGGAGTAACATAGGCGGTATAATAATTAATAAAATAAATTAAGTTCCGCGATTACTTAGCCAATCAAAATTTTGAGCTAAATTCGAATTAGTGCTGTGACTCGTTAAACCGGTTACGTTATGATACATTCATAGTAGGGGTAGTGTTCCAAAGAGCTGTTTGGCCTTATTTCTACTGCCTAATTTCACTGTAATACTCCACGCTACAAACTCAAATATATAACTAACTCTGGATGGTAAACTCACCTAAAAACCTGGCAACTGTCGTGTAATTCCTCTGGTGTTGCGAGAGAGATCGTTGTGCTATGGTATCTAGTGGGCAGGGAACATTAAGGCATATATTTAAAATAGCCCTAAAGTACTTTTACCTCAATATCTACAAGGTGCAGTGTAGTGGACAGACAATATATTTATTGCGCCGAATACGGTGTACGTCTACATTAATCATCATCATCATCAGCCGTAAGACGTCCACTGCTGGACACAGGCCTCCCTCAAAGATTTCCACGACGATCAGTCCTGCGCTGCCCTCATCCAACGTATCCCGGCAATCTTGACCAGATCGTCGGTCCATCTTGTGACATCTACATTGCAGATCTTAAATTTTGTGTAAAGTATTCTATTCGGCTAATTTAAAGTATCATGCAAAAAGTTTACTTAAAATTTAAAAAATCCTATAAAAGTTTTTGTCCATTAACCATTTAAACAGGAGTCCAGAAAAAACCCCTCATGTTCAGTATTCCCGGAGTTGTTGGTCAAATCGTAACTATCATGATTGTGAATATTTGATTTAAATTATTTATTCTGGCATCAGCGTCACTGCCGGGAACGGAAGCCGCCCACCAGCTAGTGGTGTGCGTCAGGAACAAGTGCACTCCGGAGGAAGCGCTCAACGTCCTTCGGGAACTGCCCAACCCGCTCCGGGAGGGTGAGGCCGGCACCCACGCGTCCCAGTACAACCCGCTCAAGATAGACGTGTTCGTGCAGACCCTGCTCAACCTGGGCAGCAAGAGTGTGTCGCACAGCTTCGCGGCTATATCCAAGTTCCATTACGTGTTTAAGGTGAGTAGCGTGGCTTATTTTTTTAAATGAAAATAAGGGAGACGAGCAGGACGTTCAGCTGATGGTAATTGATATGCCCTGTCCATAACAATACAGTGCCGCTCAGAATTCTTGAAAAACCCCAAAAATACTGAGCGTCACTACAACTGTGCTCGTCACCTTGAGACATAAAATGTTACGTCTCATTTGCCCAGTAATTTCACTAGCTACGGCGCCCTTCAGACCGAAACACAGAAATGCTTACACATTACTGCCTCATGACAGAAATAGGCGCCGTTGTGGTACCAATAAGCTAGCCGGCATCTTGTGCAAAGGAGCCTCCCACTGGTAAAATTAGGCTAGTGAAACTTATAAAACACGTCTCCTCCCTAAGTCTTATAGCCTAAACAGATCAAAGCAAAGAACAGAGACAAAGCGACTAAATCATCGAATATAGTGCGGTTGGCCATATTCGATGGTTCAGTCGGACCATTTGCTTATGTTTAAAACTTTTGATGAAGAATGCGAAATAGCCGAGGATACAATGGAGATCGAATTGAAAGTACGTCATCAATTTCGTATAAATAAATAAGGGGGCATGAAAGTTGTATGATGATCCATTCCTAACGGGTTAGTTAAGGGTGCTCACCCTATAGATTTATGCTTTGTCAGCCAAAGTAGAGAATAGCAACAAGTCGTAGGTACATTTACTTTACACGTGTAGAACCTTCTGGAAACAATATTGCTGATGTACCAAATTACTTTCCCACAGAAATATGACTCTTTGTTAGAATAAGCTATATAAAGTATGTTTCCGTAAAATTAAGTATTCTGTGTTTAGTCTTAGCTCCGTAAACATTGTAAATCGGGTTTAATGAATAAAGTTATTTTTTTATAAAGTAACCATTCAGTTATTCCTTGACTCGTTCTTCATATGTTTAGGTTTTGAATAATTTAACGACAAATGCTGCTGGCCAGTTACAATTTATATACAAAATGCTGGCACACACAGACCCTCTTTTTCTCTGCGTTATGTTTATGTGATTTATTTGTAGAAAATATTAACACCTACTCTTATTTCTTTACCTGGTGTATAAGTAAGTTAACTTTAGTATTAAACGCGTTGTACTATCGGGCTCAGTTCGATTCCAGTAATCGAATGTTTTGATTTCTTCAAAGATATTTATTTTACTCGTTTCCCGTTGTTAATAAATTTTATGTGCCACAAAAAACTAACTAGCTAAACTTACATAAGGACTTTACCTATGGTAGTTGATAGCAAAACTTAATGTCTACTAGGAATATCTTTAGTTAGCAAGTGAATCTGTTAACTGTCTTGAAAAGCACGACACCAGCTAGTACCAGTTGCGACACGCGAATCGCCTAAATGCAGTCCCACATAGCCTGGAAAAAGCTTCCCGCACAATACACGGTATAAGCCGTCGGGTTTATAATAAACTCCCGGACTATATCATTAGCGTGTCAAATTTTAATACTTTTAAATATAAACTCAAAAGGTGGCTCATTGAGCGCTCGTTCTACTCATATAATGAATTTATAAATTAATAATTGAATTATTATGTTAAGTATGTATGACGTGTAATAGTATTTACGAATAAAAACTTGAACTTGAACTTTAAAGAAAAGACTTTCTATCCTGAACACGTGAGGAAATCAAGATAAAGATGTCAAACATGATGACAATAACATAACATATTACAACGACATTTGGTAAAAATTTCATGAAGCTACATCAGTTCGAGATGGGGAGAAGAACTGATAAAAAACTCTCAGCCCATCTTTTAAATCATATAACCAGTTAGCTAGATCAATGAATATTATACCCTCAGTCAGATTGCCTTCTCATTCGACAGATATTGGCAGAATCGGAGGAAGCCCAGATCTGCGTCCTGCGCAACCTGTGGGAGCTGTGGCAGCGACACCCGCAGATGGTGTGCGTGCTGGTGGACAAGATGCTCAAGACGCAGATAGTGGAGTGTAGCGCCGTGGCCACGTGGCTCTTCTCCAAGGAGATGTCGCCCTTCTTCACGCACAGCTGCCTGTGGGAGGTGCTGCACCTCACCATCGACAAGATGAACAAGCACGTCTCCAAGCTGAGTGAGTCATTGCATTCTTTCACAGATACTTCAAGTCATCTTGGCTTTGTAAATATGCAGTTTTGATCTGTGTGACAGCGACGCCCAACGATCATTGCTCGGACGTCACACAGATCAAAGAACGCGTGACTTGAACTATCTCTACTATTATTATCTATTATAATTGACGTTAATATGCGGCAATAGCAATGGATTATTGCTATTAAAATGTTAACTGACGATCTTTAGTGAAATAGAAATAGAAACACACTTTATTAGCAATAAAAAACACTCACACAAAAAATAATAATTTACAATATTAATTAAAATATTAAGATACTAAATTAAATAACGTATATTATAAAAAATTTATAATAAATAAATAAAAATAACAGTGTGAGCGTGATTCCCTGCTAAAAGGAGCTGTCTCAGTATATTGTTGTGTCAGTGCAGAAGACACCAACACAACACTGGTTTTCAGCAGCCCCTCGTGACATTTGAAGTAGAAAGTTCCTTTAGTCTTCCCATTGCAAATTAATTTAAGTGTTTATTCCGCTGAGATATACAGAGTCACTTCGACAAGTATTGCGCCTCTACACAAGGCATCAGGAGCTGTTGACTCGCTCTTCTCGCAATAACACTAAAGAACATCATTTATATTATATTTTTAAATAGATAATAATAATATGAATTACAGCACGCGCAACCATTTCATAGTTGCACATTTAATACTATCCCCATTCGGTAACCGCCTTCATATTTGTGTTACAACTAGGTCGAAAATCACAATCATCATCCGAAAGACGTCCACTGCTGGACAAAGGCCTCCCCAAAGATTTCCACCACGAACGATCCTGCGCTGCCCTCATCCAACGTTCCCAGATCGTCAGTACATCTTGTGGGGGGCCTACCATCACTGCGTCTTTAATGTGGTCGCCTTTACTGCCCCAAATTTTATATTCTAATAATAATTACAAATTCCTACCCTCGTAGGAATAGCATAAAGATCATAATATATCTGATATATAAAATTCTTGTGTCTCACAGTGTTTGTCACTAAATTCTTCCAAATCGACTTCACGCTGAGAATTTGTCGTAACGTATATTACCCCTAGTGATAATTAATAAAAATTATAATATTTTTTTATTAATTTATATGGCCAAACAACGCTATGACGTTAAATAATAACTCGCCCTTTTTATAAAACTACTAGCTGGCCCAGCAAACGTTGTATTGCCATATAAAATAATAAAAAAATTCAATAATTAATATTTTTAGGGTATAAAAATAGATGTCGACCAAATATATCGTACATAAAATTTATGGTACTACATTATAATCATTATATTCGATTGCCATATTGCAACTCTATTGCGTGTCTGTGGATGGATTAGAATAATATTAAAATCGCGATACAAAAGTAAGTGTTGATCGTAGATGGGTGAAAATTTGAAATTGTATGTATTTTTAATGCTGACGCATAATCTTACAAATTAAAAAAAAAAAGTCAAAAAAATTAAAAAAAAAATCGTGTGGACTACTCTTAACATTTAGGGGGATGAAAAATAGTTGTTGTCTGATTCTCAGATCTACCCAATCTGCACTCAAAATTTCATGAGAATCGGTCAAGCGAGGTTTCGGAGGAGTTCAGTCCCGCACACCGTGACACGAGAATTTTATATATTAGATTTTATCGAATTTCATGTCTTTTGTTTTCAGGCAAAGAATTACAAGAGGCTAGGGAGGCTCTGGCTAGAGCAGACTCAAGCAGTTCAGACTCAGAAGATGAGGGCAGCAAGAAGAAGAAAGACCAGGACAAACCCACTGAAGAGGTAACGATATTGTAACCTGTCTCACTACATAGTAGTTTATTAATTATTTATTGAGAGTTGGTAGATAGTGTCGTCATAATATGTCAACTCCGCTAAGTCGAGTTAGTGAGTGTTTTTTAAAGGTGAATTATCTAATTATATAGTCTCGTGCCAGATTTTGGCGAGACAACCTGAGGATGCCTCGTGTAGCGGCGAAACACGTGTCGAATTGTTTTAAAGACAAATATAGGCGGAATTAACACTAAAGAAAACTTAAATCATTTGTATAATTATGGATTTCCGCAAAGTAACGCCTACTTCAACAAAAAATGTGAATTATGTAATTGCCTCCTAGAAAATGTACAAAATACGTCTTAAAACCAAAAATATTGGTATTGTACTCTTATATTCTTGGCACCCCTATGTCTGTGAAAACGACTGAGCAGTACAATCCGAAGGTGATGATCAGAAACTTAGGTTTAAGAATTGAAGAAAACATGCGTTTCGAAAAATATATAAGCCGAGTAATATCAAATTGTTTTTATAGACTTAGTTATTTACAAAATTCGAAAATATCTAAGTACAGAACTTCGAGTCAAATTATGTGAAACACTTGTACTATCAAAGCTCAATTACTGTGACGTGGCCAAGATTGTATAGGAACAAACATAAACTTATGATGCCTACTACTCGGCTAAGTCAAGTTAGTAAGTCTTTTGTGGGGTGATGTATATGCTTCTAAACCAAGATCCCAGAAAATGTTCAAAACAAAAGTATTACGTTATTCAAAAGAATTGTTAAAAAACGTTTGTGTGGTAAAGGTTACTATAACATAAATGTCTTTCTTAATGATACCACAGATTAGGAATGGAGTGACCGCCCTCAGGCTATTAAATAATAAGTTTAATTGTACAATATTACTTTGTAAACATATTTATTAAGCCCGCTGAGTTTGTTGCGCCCATTCTTCTCAGGTCTGAGGCATTCATTTTGGAATGGGTTTTAGTTTATTGACTTTCAATAAGTGATGTCACATCCTATTTTGAATAAAAATATTTGAATTTGAATTTATACAAAAGAAAATGTTCCATCCAACGAGTGCAAAATGCATGCGCTCGATTCTGTTGGAATATTCCGCCCAGGCAGCACATTACTCCATACTTGAAAGAAGCTTATATACTCAATATGGAAGGTCGGAGGCCTCTGCATTTAGCAACATTACTTTTCGGTATCGTCCATAATAAAACACCTCTTTACCTGTTTAATAAACTTGAATGGCTAGGGCAACGCAGTGCTAGTTATATAAAAACTAGATCTGCCTCGCAGATATTAGCAGTGCCTCGACATCATTCAACAGCGTTCAGGGGTAGTTTTCGATACAGTTCTACTAAGTGTTGGAATAATTTATCGCCACCAATTAGACAACTGCCACAGCCTGTATTGGCATACTTGGCGTCGATATATCGAGCGACGTTCAGTTCCGTGGTCACTTGGAAGAGAAGGCCAAACTGGCCTCTAAAAAGCTTGGTGTACTCAGTAAGGCGAGACAGTACTTCACTAAAAGCCACCGCCTGCAACTTTATAAGGCGCAAATTCGGCCTTACATGGAGTACTGTTCTCACCTCTGGGCGGGTGCTCCCCAGTACCAGCTTCTTCCATTTGACCGCATACAACGAAGAGCGGCTCGAATCATCGACGATCAAGTCATCTCCGATCGGCTTGATTCTCTAGCATTGCGTAGAGATGTGGGTTCTCTCTGCATCTTCTACCGCATTTATCACGGGGAGTGCTCAGAGGAGCTGTTCGGGTTGATTCCAGCGGCCGAATTCCACCATCGGACATTACGTGCAAAGTACCATCCGCATCACGTAGACGTCTGGCATTCCACAACCGCGCGTTTTCTTCGAAATTTCTTGCCTCGCACAGCCACTTTGTGGAATCTACTACCGGCAGCGGTCTTCCCGAACAGATACGACTTAGGGACCTTCAAGAAAAAAGCATACCTTAAAGGCCGGCAATGCATTTCTTGACACACCTGTTGTTGCGGATGTCCATGGGCGGTTGCCTCACCTCTCCCCATCCCGTGAACCTCTTGCCCGTTTGCCCCCTCTCATATAAAAAAAAATGAAAAATATTTAAAATTTTAGATTACAATATAAAAAAAAGCTATTTTACATTCATTATATAATAATTAACCTTGATATGCAATGTATAATCTTATAGACTAACACAATTCCATATCTTTATTATGTATATGTAATGTTTACCAATATATTATCTATATCTCATTTTTTATACTTATGTACCTTGTGCCACCTATAATATAAGTATTATGTATATTTACTTAAAAATTATAATATGATTTAATATTAATTATAATTATTTATTTATAATTATATTTAATTTCAACATGTTGATGAAAAAAAATTACAATGGGAAGACTACAACAGCCGTTTACTCCAAATGTCACGAGGGGCTGCTGAAAACCAGTGTTGTGTTGGTGTCTTCTGTACTGACCAACAATGTACTGAGTCAGCTCCTTTTAGCAGGGAATCACTCGCCGCACAATTCATTTAATTTATTACTTTAAGATTTATACTGTAAATTGAAGGTGTGTGTTTTTATTGTTAATAAAGTGTTTCTATTCTATTCTTATAGCTCTTATGGTTTTTTTATTGATTAATATTTATATTTTCAATATACTCATGTTTATTTGTGTTTTTGTTGCATCACCTTAATTTTTATTATTATCACTTAAAATTAAAATTAGTAGTTCAAGATCCTGGATTCTTTTATATCTACCTGAGTATGAATTGCAGTGGGGCCCCCATATTGAAGGATTGGCGAATAGGCTTAGTTCTGCAGCATATGCGGTTAAGAAAATCAGACGGTTAACTGACATAGATACGGCGAGATTAGTATACTTTAGTTATTTTCATAGTATTATGTCCTATGGTATATTGTTATGGGGCAGTGTGGCCGATATTAATACTATCTTTGTGCTGCAGAAGAGGGCTATTCGCGCGATTTATAACCTAGGTCCTAAAGAATCATTAAGAGAAAAATTTAAAGAAATAAACATTTTGACTGTTGCTTTTGAGGAATTTTCTAGAAACTGTGACATTCATAATGTTAACACGAGGAACAAACATAAACTTGTTATGCCTACTTCTCGGTTGGGTCGAGTTAGTAAGTCTTTTGTTGGGCGATGTATATGCTTCTACAATATGATCCCAGAAAATGTACAAAACAAATGTGTTACGAAATTTAAAAGAATTGTTAAAAAATGTTTGTGTGGGAAAGGTTATTATAGCATAAACGATTTTCTTAATGACACCACGGGCTGGGATTAAAGCGAACACCCTCAGGCTCTTTAATTATAAATGTTTATTGTACGATATCACATTGTAATCCATATTCTATATTAAAAAAAAAAATCCGCTGAGTTTCTTGCGCCCATTCTTCTTAGGTCTGAGGCAGTCTCTTTTGAATGGGCGGTAGATTTTGACGTTCAATAAGTGATTATAAATCCTATTTTGAATAAAAATATTTGAATTTGAATAAGTTATAAATGTTCGCGAAACGATTAACGAAGAAGTAAATAATATGATCTCGTTGCGCCAAATCCATACGAATACACGGATTTCCTGTTTTTTTTTTTAAGTTTTTATGCTAAAACTTCTCGATTTTCCTTCGACAATGAATGTCGCGGCTCGCGGGTTAGATATTTTGAAAGGTGAGCCGACTAGATTGTTGGCAATTGGTGATAGGGTTTAGGCCCTAACGCCCTAAACTTTAGGGGAAACAGGCCTTTTACTAAAAAACATATTTAATATTCCTTGGAACAGGCCGTGGAGCGTATGGAGGAGCGGCTGGAGATGGCGCACACGGACCAGAAGCGGCTGTTCCTGATCGTGTTCCAGCGGTTCATCATGATCCTTTCGGAGCACCTCGTGCGCGCTGACACGGACGCGCGCGACCACGACACGACCTGGTACCGCAGCACCGTGGGCCGCCTGCGACAGGTGTTCCTGGCTGTGAGTCTCCCGCCATCTTACTTCCATGTTTCTACTTCAGCCGGAAGACTTTACACAACAACACGGTCATTAAATTATGAATCGCGATAGAAAAGTAGTAAGACAAAACTTTGTTCATATAAAGTTACAAACTTAAATCATTTATACATCTAGATAGATTGTGACAGCTGTGAAAACGTCGAAACAAATTGAGGCTAAGCTCTATTTTGAGCAATGCACGCACATTTATACAAAGTTAGATAGAAATCGTGAGTGTAAGCGTGTCACGCACACTAAACGCGCACCTGGCCTGTTTTTAACGGTTGTCTTACACCAAGAGGTTTCTATCTAGACGTATTATTATTTCACGTTAGAATTTTGAATTAAAATAGAAAAAAAAAGTATATAGTGGCTAATGGATCAGTTCTGCTCCATTTGGCACTAATCACTCATCGGCAAATATTGAATACTTTAAATTAGGTTGTCAATGTCTTGCTGGACTTGGTCTTGATGAGGTCCCATGTCCTTTGTAAATATGTATTTGAAAAGTTGTTCCGTTGTCAAATTGGGTGGTTAAACGCAAGCGGAACCAAAAAGGTTTTAAACTCTAAATACATGTTAATTTTAGAGTAAGGTATCCCTAAATTCTTG
Source organism: Leptidea sinapis (assembly GCF_905404315.1). Taxonomy (NCBI): domain Eukaryota; kingdom Metazoa; phylum Arthropoda; class Insecta; order Lepidoptera; family Pieridae; genus Leptidea; species Leptidea sinapis. The sequence continues at coordinate 4,459,142 of NC_066280.1, forward strand.
TGTATTTTCGGATGGGTGACAAATTTTTCATGTTCAATAAGTGATTGAAATCATATTTTTAATTAAAATATGTAAATTTGATCGAGGGTAACTAATTATGTGTCTCATGGATCTTCAGCGGCGCTACATTGTCGTGTGTCTTCTTAACAGTGGGAGGCTCCTTTGCACAGGGCTAGATTATAGGGACCACAACGGCGCCCATTTCTGCCGTGAAGCAGTAATGTGTAAGAGTAATTGTATTTCGGTCTGAAGGGTGCCGTAGCTAGTGAAATTACTGGGTAAATGAGACTTAACCTCTTATGTCTCAAGGTGTCGGGCGCAGTTATAGTGCCGCTCACAATTTGTGGGTTTTTAAAATAATCCTGAGCGGCACTGCATTGTAATGGGCAGGGCGTATTAAGTACAATCAGCTGAACGTCCTGCTCGTCTCGTCCCTTATTTTCATAAAAATAAAATCATAAGATATAATAGTAGTTGTAGATATCATATGATAATATATACTAACACACCCGTTCTTCTTCCAGCATCACGAACAAGTCCAAAAGTACAGCAGCACACTGGAGACGCTGCTCTTCACCCAAGACCTGGACCCTCACATATTGGACGTGTTCCACCAGTTCGTCGCTCTGACGGCCTAGTTATTCCTTACGTTGTGTATTTATTTGTAAGTATAGATGACTAAGACTGTTTGGGTTACGATTGAATGTAATATTGAGAATATAATATTAACACTTTAATTTAATTGTTTTATTTTAAAGCAGTTATCAGATTAGCGGGCACGACGGACATTGTCAAGTACACACATCTTAAATTTGAAAAATCCATCCAGCCAGGAGCTCACTTACATATATACACATGGGCAAGAGATTTATATATGGACAGAATTGAGAATCTAAACCATTCTCGAATTCACTGGAACCCACAAAAAAAACATCCAAATTGGTTCAGCCGTTTAGGAGGAGTTCACTGTCAACACACGTATAGAAGAATTATATACAAAGGATGGACTACCCAAACCGGGTATTTCAGAATATATAAGAGATAGAAGAATATCTTCTGAGGAACCACGATATCGATTTTAGAGAAAAATAAAAACTGCATTCATAGATTTTCAAAAAAATCATACAATACTCGGGAATAGAACTCGGTCATTTTGAAAAAAAAAATGTTTTATTGCCATACTTTTACTTTTATAGTGTAGGTTGTAACTAGTGATTGTTGCTATGAAAGCTAGTGTCTAAAATTAAAAAAGAAATTGATTTATTTGATATTATTTCATGTAAGAATAGATGACCAAGACTGTGTGGGTTATGATTGAATGGTTAGTATTGAGAATTTTATATTAATACTTTAAGCAGTCGGGGCAGCTGGTATATATATATATATATATATATAGCTAGCTATTGTTCTGTCTGTTGTTATTTATACGAATTTGCCAATAATATTTCAAAACATCAAGAATTATATCCTAAAAAATGCTCCCTGTTCTAATGAAATTGTTTCACAGCGGATCTGTCAAACCGTGCATCACTAAATTCTCTCATAGAAAATATGTCCATACAAAACAAATATTGTAAATAAAAATAATTATAGGTCGCAAATCAAAATAAAAACCATCCTATCTCTCAAGTTGGACCAAACTGCACTCCATGAAGTAATCCCCATTAAAATCCGTTCATTAGTTTAGGAGTCCATCGCCGACAAACAACGTGACACGTAATTTATATATATTAAGATATAGATATTCTGGGTCATATCCAATTATAATTTTTTATAAAAAAATACTTGTTTACGTGGTCAAGGACATTATAAATAGAATCTAGGATACCAAAGCGTTGTAGATTTTTCTGCCGTGAAGCAGTAATGTGTTTCGGTCTGAAAGACGCTGTACTTAATGGAAATATTGGACTAATGAGACTTAAAACGTTAAGTTATGTCTACACTGTGGCTTTTATTGTTATAAGGCATGCGTCATAGCGCAGTGTAGAGTGCACGTAAGACATGCCCTTAACACATTCTGTGCCACAAAGTATTCAACAAGGTCGACTGAACTATATAAACATATTAGCTATCTTAATATATATAATTCTTCTGTGAGTGTGTATGTCACTGAACTCCTCCTAGACGGCTGGACCGATTTGGATGAAATTTTTTGTGTGAGTTCAAGGGGATTCGAGGATGGTTTAGATTCACAATTGAACTACCTCTTAAACGGCTGGACCGATTTTGATGATATTTTTGTGTGTTCCAGTGAATTTGAGATTGGTGTGTGTTTTCAGGTGGATTCGAGAATGGTTTCGATTCACAATTAAACGACCTCCTAAACGGCTGGACCGATTTTGATGATTTTTTTGTTTGTTTCAGTGAATTTGAGATTGGTTTAGATTCTCAATTCCGTTTGATAATATAATTCTCTCCGTCCATATAAATAAGAACTCCTCTTAACGGCTGGACAGATTTTGCAAATTTAAGACGTGTCTACAGGACAACGTCTGTTGGGTCCACTAGTATTATATATAATGTATTCAATTATTGAGAGCGGCAATCGAAAGTTGAATGGAAAGATGAAGATGAAAAGACACAGTGTAAACATAGCTTATGTTTCAGTGACGCACGTTATGACAAGCCGTTAGAATTTTGGGTGCAAAAATTTTCAAACTTAAAAAAATCTTTATTCAAAATTTAATAAATAAAATTATTTCAAGAAGCTCAACAGTTCTTGCACGTCTTGCTTGGAGCCCAGGTAGCAGGGAGCTCGCTCGTGGATAGATGCCGGTTCGATGTCCAGGATGGGCTTGCTTCCATTACTGGCGGCCCCTCCAGCCTCGGTCACTATGAACGCCATCGGATTACACTCGTATAGGAGACGTAACTGAAAATTTAAAGGGACTTAAAAAAGTTATTCACATACAATAAACGAATAGACCCCAATCGCCTATTAAAAAGTCGTGAAAAATGTCATAACGGCGTTGTATAAATTATATATACATAAACTTATACAGATCACATTAAAAGATTCATTGAAATTAATACCTTATTTCATGGCAATATTGTTCGAAGTCTCTTGTATAGGCTCATAAGAACCTCATTGGTTATGGTGCAAAATGTGATGGTGGATGTCTGTCGTTGTGTCGAGACACAACAGTACGAAAACTCTGCCTAATAGACGCGTAGGCAGAGTTTTGCTTCAGACAATTTTTGAGCGTAGTTGTTCATTGTCCGTCAATGAATAAAGTATAAAATATTTAACACCTTGCTGTTTGTAACGGTAAAGTGTTGCACACCAATATTGGCTGCGATTTTTTTATAGAATTAGGCTTTACTTTAGGAAAATTAATTGTTGCTAAAATAGCAATATATAAATATAAATGGAGACTATTTGTTTCACAAACTCGAGAGGCATCTTCAGAAGCTGTAGACTCGCCGATCGCGTGATCGAGAATGGTCACATTGTCTTGAATGATAAAGTTTTTAATAAACGGATTTAACACTAAAGATAGCAACATTTTAAATTTTGTCTTCGATGTGTAGTTTACCTACACCTATTATTATATTAAATACACTCTTTAAAATCCACCAAGATTATTTTGCGTTAACGATTAATCAAATATAATAAAATAAATAACAATTGTAAAAATGTTTAAAAAAGGAGACAATTTTTTTTTGGGCCTACTGGATATGGCGATGTTTATTTATCGTATTATGCTAGTAAAATTCTAACTAATTTATTATTGTAAACAGGCCATATTTTATTGTAAAGTCTAACCGGGTTCATGAAATTGTAATAAAAAGGTACACACTTAAACATTTCCTGTATACAGTTATGGTCACCATGGCAAAAAAATGCGTATAATGAAACATATTTTGTTACATTCATGTGAGAAAATAAAAATATTACTGCAAAACGTGGTAGTAACAGCTTATGAAAAGTAAAAATATCTATTGGATCCATGAACCTCATTTCAATTATTTTTTTAGAGATTAAACTAATTTAGCAATAATTACATAGTTTAATATTACCGTGCAATGGAATAAATTAACATAGACAAAGTCTATTATATTATCTGTGAACTGTGCATCTGTCATTTAGATTTTTATGTTATCAAAACAGAATTGTGTAAATTATTTGAATAATTATATGGTTTATTTCATAGATTTTAATATCGCATCTACAGCATATTATACTCCAGCGAGTCGTTGTGTAGGTAAATAAAAAAACCTAAATGTGCAGTACGATTTTATCGTAATGTGACATGTGTTTGAGAGACCTGGAGACATGAACTGGGCCTCCGGAGAATACAAAATTGAAGAATTCCGGCAACCTATCCTAATATCTTCTACGGGGTAGGATACAATCAAGGCACACAAGTAGAAAAACTTATCTACTGGTTGACCCATCGATTTCTAATACTCTTGCCGGATACTGTTGCAATGGTTTGCTGGGTAGACATTATGTTGGTTGCTATGCACATGTAATGTCTGTTGTGTGGTATTTAGGGCATTCAGATGAAATTGAGCCACCTGCATCGTTTCTGGATGAGATTATAATTATAAAATATGATTTTGAAAATGATGATGACTAATAAATATTTATACTATATAAACAATGTGTTTTTTTCTTCCTATGATAAACAGTGTACAAAACCTTACCTCAATAGTGTTTTTATAATATACCTATTTTATTAAGGCTAGACTTTGAAATTATGATGATGGTTGTTAAGTATTTTTGGCAAGCTTTTTGGTTGAGTGGTTATGTTTAGTGCCCTGACTGCTAAACTGAAGTGTTAGGGTGTGCTAACGCCTGGGACTATTAATATACTTGTATGATGAACGTTTTTGTTCTGTGCATCATTGTAAACCATCTTTTATCAGCTGTGTAGCTGTACCTACAACCAATAATATCAATTAATACAAATGTCTAATATCTAACTTGTAACGTAGCATTATACATCGTAGAAATAGTAATCGTGCATAATAACTTTAATAAGCGTATGCCGAAAGATTCGTTCTGAAAAGAACATTTTATTTTATATAACGTAATATTAGCTCTGATAAGAACCATTTCATAATGCTGTACATCAACTCATTGAATCATACAGATCACCAGTAATAATCTCATCAATGTACGAGCATCGTCACGTTCTCTCGACGATCGCAGACATACTCACGTGATCAGTGTAATGCTCCGCGTTACACAACCGCACAGCAAGGCCGAACGGACTCGACTGACGACTACGAGTGAAGCGTCGGGACTCGGGGGTCGATCGCTATTCATGCAATTTTAATCAATGAGCAACAGCGTAGGTGCTGAATGCTCATTGACATCGTATGATCGAGGTTCGACGCGAGTTTACACAAACTGCGATAGCATTAGTTTTAGAGCGAGATAGAACTCATTATATTATTCTCAATTCTTATTGAATGAAACGTTTTACTATTGGTTAAAATGTAAGCTTTAGTATTGGTGTGTATTTTCTGAACTTGTAAATATTTTTAAGTAACAATTGTGATTGGGTAACTAGTTTTAAGGATTTTGTATGCATATCATGTAACTTTTTAATAAATCATATCTTCCACATATTCCTCACAGTCAAGCAGTTGTTTTATTTAATCGCCAAACGCTCAGTCTCTAAAGCTGTATCCTTACTCTTCCTACAGGCTCTGTTTATTTTGATATCAGATAGTACTACCTACTACCACGTAATTATGGCCATTTATGTTTCTCAAGATATTAGGTAATAGCGTATTATTAACATTTGTAAATGTTTTTCAGGTTATTTTGACGTACACATTATTGTCGTATTTCTCAGTATTCCGGTTAGACAATTTCTAACTATTTATATCGTTGTAATCTAGAGATTATAAGGAATAAATTAATATATGTTTCAATCAACACATTTCGAGGTGGTTCTTATAATGGAACAAAAAAAACTCCTTTCTCTGTTTTAAAATATACAATATAGGATAGAAATACTTAGGTTCATAAATTTTTGGCGTAAAATAATAATAGTTCATTATTTAGTGTGTATCCATAAAGACGCGCAAAGAAATGGTGTTCTTTAAATTGTGTAATACTACAGACAGACACACTCTTGTTATTCCTCCAGTGTTACAAAATGATTAAGGCGACACTAAATGCCGACGACCTTGAGCGATATGAGTTCACGGCTCCTATGTAACAACGCCAATATTTTCAAAATTCTTGCGTCGAAAATTTACCATTTTAACAGGCGCAAACAGTTTAATTGCTTACAATCCTCATTATTGATTACTAATCTTAATAAATGTACCAACACAAAAAAGTAAAAGCTATAAGAACAACCTTTATGAGAGCAGTATACTAAACAAATGCATCATGCCGAGAAAAAAATTGTTTAACTGCAAACAAAACTGGTAGTTCGGCTCTGGAGTGTTAAGTTTAACTAACAGCAAGCATTAGCAACCTACAAGTAAGATAAGACCTTAAGGGTATGTGTAACATGATAAAGTAGTGTTCATAGCTCCAAATGTTATATTTTCACCACAAAACTTGTCTAAAAACACCGTTTTTGCGGTTTTCTGCTTACTCTTCGCCTTAACAAACAAAATTTCTCCACTCGGATCGTGCTCCTAACCAGTGATACGAGGACGTTAAGTCTGAACATACCAGGGATTTCAACGGCCACGTCTCTTCAAACCGAACCACAAATAGTATTTGCGCACTTTTTTTCCTTCACCGAATATACCTAAAATTGTATAATTGTATTGTTATATTAAGTAGGCTAAGTTGTTATATGATTAAAAGATGGGCTGGGAGTTTCTTATCAGTTCTTCTCCCCATGTCAAAGCCTATTTACGAACTGATATAGCTTCATAACATTTACCAAGTGTTGTTGCAATATGTTATGTTATTGTCACTTCCTATGGTAAATATATTTTTCACCTCTCCAGTACGAAAAGGGCGCTATTGCTACGGGAAAACTCGCAGCAAAAACACTTTTTACTGCGAGCGTGAGGCAAAGTGATTTAAATTTCGAACCCCACGTGACCATACATCCGGGAATTACTCCGCGTTAAAAAAATAAACAATGCTATCCGGTGCGTTCCGAAACTCATTTAAGCGTAGCGTATTATCTCATTGTCACAAAAATTTATTATCTTAATTGTTTCTCTTACTACAACCTATAACACTTTTCTCGCTAGTCGAGGAGAAAAGTTGTATGTTTCACACGAGAGCAAATTTTTATTGTCTCGTGGCTTTAAATCACTCACTACCTCAGTAGTCTATATTAGAATCACTCGCTACGCTCGTGATGCAATTCTAGACTAATTCGTGATTCAAAGTCAGCACTCGCACCAAAAAATAACTTTGCTCACTTGTTGAACAAATAACTATATTTATTTCTGTTTGACAGCAAGGCTAAAAATCTTTATATTTCAAAAAAAAAAACATACCTTTCCTTTAGGCGCTGACTTAGTGGCGGGATACATGAAGATGCCGCCATATTTGATAGTTCTGTGTACATCGGCCACCATGGACCCGACGTACCTCGCGCCGTAAGCCTTACCCTTTGACGGGTTCTTCTTCTCCTCTATGTACTTCTTTAACCCGGGCGACCATTCCGAAGCATAACCTGACAAATTGTAGGTACTTTAGTTATATAAATTACTAGCTGACGCGACAGACGTTGTTCTGTAGATAATAAAAAAAATACTGTTTTATAGGAATTTGCCAATAATATTTCAAAACATCAGGAATTATTTCGTAACGTATGCTCCTTATTGTTATAATGAAATTGTTCCACAACAGAACTGTCAAACCGTGCGTCACTAAATTATCTCATAGAAAATATGTCCATACAAAACAAATATTGGATATAAAAATAATTATGGGTCCCAAATCGAAATAAAAAGTATACTATCTCTCAAGTTGGACTAAACTGCACTCCATGAAGTAATCCCCATTAAAATCCGTTCATTAGTTTAGGAGTCCATCGCGGACAAACAACGTGTCACGTAATTTATATATATTAAGATTTTACTAGTCTGTCATACATTAAATTAAAATACATTCTTTGAGAATCAAAGGCCGTGTATATTTTTTCAATTTATTTTTGTGCAAAACCCACATTTTTTTTTTATATGAGAGGGCAAGAGGCTCACGGGATGGGGAGAGGTGAGGCAACCGCCCATGGACATCCGCAACAACAGGTGGGTCAAGAAATGTGTTGCCGGCCTTTAAGGTGGGAGTATGCTTTTTTCTTGAAGGTCCCTAAGTCGTATCTGTTCGGGAAGATCGCTGCCGGTAGTTGATTCCACAAAGTGGCTGTGCGAGGCAAGAAATTTCGAAAAAAACGCGCGGTTGTGGAATGCCAGACGTCTACGTGATGCGGATGGTACTTTGCACGTAATGTCCGATGGTGGAATTCGGCCGCTGGAATCAACCCGAACAGCTCCTCTGAGCACTCCCCGTGATAAATGCGGTAGAAGATGCAGAGAGAACCCACATCTCTACGCAATGCTAGAGAATCAAGCCGATCGGAGATGACTTGATCGTCGATGATTCGAGCCGCTCTTCGTTGTATGCGGTCAAATGGAAGAAGCTGGTACTGGGGAGCACCCGCCCAGAGGTGAGAACAGTACTCCATGTGAGGCCGAATTTGCGCCTTATAAAGTTGCAGGCGGTGGCTTTTAGTGAAGTACTGTCTCGCCTTACTGAGTACACCAAGCTTTTTAGAGGCCAGTTTGGCCTTCTCTTCCAAGAGACCACGGAACTGAACGTCGCTCGATATATCGACGCCAAGTATGCCAATACAGGCTGTGGCAGTTAGAGGAGTGATCTCGAATCGAGGGGATACGACAAAGGGAGACTTTTTAGTGGTGAACGCACAAACTTGTGTCTTCTTGGGGTTGCATTGGACTAAATTTTGTCGGCCCCATTCCGAGACTTTGCAAAGAATAGTCTCGATTTCAGACACAAGTTTGTTCCGGTTCTCGTCGACGCTATCCCGGGACATGTTGGCACGGCTGGTGTAGGAAGCATACCCCGTGCTGTCGTCTGCATAGCAATGAATATTGCTGATTTGCAGCATATCATTGATATGCAGAAGAAACAGCGTAGGGGATAGCACACAGCCTTGCGGGACACCAGAGTTTATGGGTTTTAAGTCACATATGCACCGTTGATAACAACCTTGATGCTCCGATCAGCCAAAAAGCTAGTGACATCATGTATTCATCCTAGCACACTTCATTGTCGACTTCTAATTTTCATCAATAATTTAAGTTATGGATTACATTGTTTGAATGCTTCTAAAAAGCAAAACACTCCGTTTATTATGCTATACTTTTAATTCGATTTCGGTCCGATTCGGTGAACTTAGTGGACGAAACCGTGTGTAATATTACTCTTTAGTAGTCTCGTAAGTTTAATTCTTGAAATCCGTTATTACGGTGGAACAAGTTTCAAATTCCGTTAGGTTTAGCTGCTAATAAAATATTTTATTATTTTGTTCTATAATTGTTATAATAAATAATAAAATATTTTATAAACCGTACCAGTAAGGTTCCACAAAACAAAACACCTACTTTGAAGTACTTTGGGTATTACCAAAAAATGTTAAAGCAAAAATAAACATACCCTCATTAATAGAATAAATTTTCCCTTTCTCCGGCACTCTCATGTTGGGGTCTGTGAGTATGAACTCGCCGATGGATGGGTCGTACATGAACCCGTTGACGCCCCGGCCGTGCCCGAGAGACAACACCATCATGGTGGCCGACCCGTACAGGGCGTACCCCGCTGCCACCAGCTCTCTGCCGGGACGGAGAGCGTCTTTCTCACTCGGTTCTCCATCCGACGACTTTCTAAATTAATATAAACGTGAAATATTAGCTATTATATAAATTTCCGGCCCTGACAATATATATTATACTAGTGCATCCGACAGACGTTATCCTGTACACACGTCGAAAAAATTTTAAAAATCAGTCCAGCCGCTATCAGTTCACTAACATACACATGAGCATCAAAATTGTATTATATGGACGGAATTGAGGATCTAAACCAATTTCAAATTCACTGGAACACACAAAATAATCATCAAAATCAGTCCAGCCGTTTAGGAGATAGTTCAATTGTGAATCTAAACCATTCTCGAATCCACCTGAAGACACATAGAAAGTTTTATTAAAATCGGTCCGGCCGTTGAGGAGGAGTTCAGTTACATCAGACGCACAAAAGAAATATATATATATTATGTTAAGATTGTCAGGGCCGGATTTAAGAAAGGGCAAGAGACCCGGCCCCTCCAGAGAATTTCAGATAATTCTTGTTTCCGAATATATATGTTTGTTAAATAATAAAAGAATTTATACTTGGTTTCACAATAAATTATTTATTGTAAAATTAGACAGTAAAACATTGTCCATTTTTAAGCCAGGGGGTCTTCACTCCTTTATAGGCTTTGCTGCACAGAATGCCGGGTATGTACAGTAGGATGTGACAGCGGTGCCTTATTCTACGGTCAGGCATTCAAGCAAATGCTGCACAATAAATATTGTGTTTAGATTTAAAGGGCGCCGTAGTTAGTGAAGTTACTGTGTTAAGTTTAACATCTAATGTCTCAAAATGGCGAGTGCAATTTAAGGCTTAAGACTTTTCAAAATGTCTTTACTCAATAAGATCATATAATATCAATAAAGATACTGAGAGCTGAGAAAAAGTCTCAAGAAACTCAGTGAGCAAAATTTTGTACAATACATATTATAACAGAGAGATTCAAAATAAATAATTAAGAATAAAGAAGATTATTAGGCTAACACAAGAAGAATGAAGATGATTTAATATAGTCAAAGTCAAATAATATTTATTCAAATAGGCTTGAAGTAAGCGCTTTTGAATCGACATTAGGTAGAAGGCATAAAAGGCATTTATTTTCTTAACATTGATTCCTTAAGAATAATTTTTGATGTAATTTCCAATATACTAGATACTACTACATAGGTATACAAATTAAATTTAAATTATTGAATTTATCATGATGAAAAATTAAGGTTGCTTCATGAAAATGATGGTCGAGATTACTGTCATAATTAGTAATTGCATCCAACATATACAATGATTAATTAACTATAACAGGTCGATACGGCACCACAAGCAGCACCCACGTTATGTTGACGCATGGAGCAGCCATGGTTTCTGGTCGCACATAATATTTTAGGGCAGGAGACGACCCGGCAAACGATAAGAATAATAAAATGTTTATTAAATTCCATACCATTAACATTACTGCTAATTCAACTAAACTATTTTTTCTGTACAATATTGATTTAACCCATGCAGTAATTTAATATTTAAATAACTTTTATTAGTATAATTAGTGAGTTATTTTATTTTTTTAGGTATGGATCGCTTTGTTGGGTATAGTCCTCCTCCAGCCGGTTACAATATTCTCTGCCCTGTCCTTCTCTTTCGCACGTTTCGTTTGTTTATACGCTAGGATATTGTAAGTCTATAGTATACGACCTGTATAGCCGAGTGGTTAGCGATCCTACCTACTAAGCTAGAGGTCCCGGGTTCGAATCCCGGTAGGTGCAAGCATTTATATGATGAATGTTTGTTTTCGAGTCATGGATGTTTAAATGTATTTATGTATGTTTATATAAATTTATGATGTATGTTGAAGTAAGTATATTGTATTAAATATATCATTGTCTTGTAACCCATAACACAGGCTATATATGCTTAACTTGGGGCAAGATAATTTGTTTAAAAAGTGTGTGTGTCAATAGTTTACCGCAGGGGTCGTCAAATAGCGGTCCGCGTCCGGACCGCCGACCCATTTTGTGAAGACCGCGAGAGCACAGCAACTTGCACTAAAGAGTACGTACTTTATTAAAAAATATATCCCCAGCATTATCTTTGTTGCCGTCAATTTCTAAAACGGCTGGGCGAAGTAACGACTTCACAAGCACTTCGAAAATGAACTTTATTAAGATTTAATTTCAATCTCGACCCACTGATAATCTACGGGTTTTTATGTCAATAGTTGGCACCTATTTAACTCCAAACTTGAGACAGATACCTAGTTCGCAACAAAAAATGTCATTTTTCTCATTGATAAGGAAAAAGTTCTTTTTTTCCATAATAACATTTCTTTAATAAATATTTTTGAAGTGAAAACTCCATAGCGGCGTTGAACAATTTTCTTGGGATGGGTATAAATTGGTAAACTCGCTGATCGCCAATTCGTAAGACAGTCGTTAAAATTATGGATGGAAGTTGATTTTTCCGAGAACTTTTTGATGTAAAATAATTGTAATAGTTCTGTAGTGTTAAATTTTTTATGTTTTATAAATTGTCGTTTTCGTATACGATAGCGCAATAAATAATAATAAATAGAACAATTCGTGCGAAATTGTTCGGCAGGCCAGCACACCGGGAGTGCTACTTTCCTATAAAACGTTGTGGGGACCGCGATTCCCTTCATTTCTTAAAACGCACCCCGAATGAAACTAATTCGTGACCCCTGTCTTACCTCGTAAAGTAGTGCGACAAAAATATTTTTTAAAGTTGTTAACAATATTGTCTATTTGTACACAGTGGGTGCCTAGCTAGCACACTGATAACATAATACTTAATATTATCTGCTAATCGTCAACTGGATATCATATCATAAATAAGCTTAGATAATTTATACTTCTAGATAGAGTCCCTTGCTGTTAGATACTCCACGGGATGCCGTGCCGTGAAGCAGTAATGTGTAATGATTATTGTGTTTCGATCTGAAGGGCGCCGTAGGTAGTTAAATTACTGGGCTAATGAGACTTAACATCTTATGTCTCGAGGTGACGAGCGCTATTGTACTGCCGCTCAGAATTTTTGTATTTTTCAAGAATCCTGAGCTACATTGTAATGGGCAGGTCGTATCAGATACCATCAAGTGAAAGTCCTGCTCGTCTCGTCCCTCAATTTCATAAAAAAGACAACTGATAAAAACAGGCCAGGAATATTAGATCAGAGTGCGTGACAAGCTACGTCTTACACTCGCGATTTGTTTGACACTGTGTTAGTGTGCGTGAATTGCTCAAAATAGAGGTTAGTTCTAAACTCAATTTTTTTCGACGTTTTCACAGCTGTCATGGTCTATCTAGACCATAGTTTCTCAACCTTATTTTGCTCACCGCCCACTTTGAGAATATGTTTTTTTCTAGAGCCCCCTATCTTAATTTTACTTACTTAATTGTCGCGAATTTAAAACAGCTATTGTCACGATTATATTTAAACGTAATATATTATATTATAGTTCTAAGATAGGAATATGACCCCTATTCTATTTCTGAGTTTAATATGAAGAATGAAATAAGAATGTTTCAATGGTGAAAAATCAAAATGATTACAATACCTACAATAACAAAAATTAAACGATATTAATTTTTATTTTACTTTAGTACCTGATTAGCGTGTATTCTTTTGCGTTTTTAGACTATATTTTTAATCTACCCACGCCCCATCTGTGCCATCTCAATGCCCCCTAATTTTCTCTGGGTCTTCTACTGCCCCCCTGAAAGTCTCAAACGCTCACAAGGGGGCGTTATCGCCCACGTTGAGAACCTATGGTCTAGACGTATAAATGATCTAAGATAATAGGTAATATATAGTTATAATTATTATTTAGCATCTTGACGTTTCACTTACTTGTAAATGGAGAAGATGGAACCAACAGAGACCAGGCAGTCGATGTTGGACGAGCCGTCCAGAGGATCGAAGCACACCACGTATTTGCCGCGTCTCTCAGTGTCCACCTGAAATAGCCGTTGACCCTTTTTAAACGGTTTTTAACTAAACTCTGTAACCAAATGCATAAAACAGTGGTTAATGGCGACCTTTCTGTTCTAACAAAACAGAAATCAAAGTTCTACTTAAACATTACCCAGTTCGATTTTTTTCTCTCACTGAAATCTGAATAATGAACCAAAAATTGTGGTTCGAATATTGGCCTATATTCATAAAGGGTATTTACCTTATAAAATATATTATTATTTAATATTATAATTGTGTATATCTCTGTTAAATTTTTGCACTGCGTGATCGCGCTTAGCGGAACTCAATCAAGCTAATTTTTAATACTCGAGCGAGCGATTTAATATGTGTCAAAGGGCATTTAGTTTCGTTCAAAGCATAAAATCCTTGACGGGGTCTGTATATTGATATGGAAATTGCTCTTTCGAAAGAATTCGTCATAAGAAATATGTTAGAGTAGAAATATGCCAGAGTCAGCAACATGACGTGTTATTGTGCCATTCAGTGTAGTTATCAGCCTAGCGAAACTATCTAAGAGAAAAGCGATTCACTCGATTGTATGACACGTGCAATTATTGATAGATTGACAGATGACGGCTATAATCTTGCAAAAAATGGAGATAGCCGAAATCCACTACGTTTTAAGCAACTGTTCGCTTTCAAACTTAGCCGGATTATACTTGGTCGCCAATCGTCATACTGTACTACTATTACTACTATCTCAAATCACTGCATGTTTCATACTAAACTAAATTTCAATTTTTACTCAGGCAGTAAGTCCGTCCTGCCTCTTATTACGTGGTATTTACATCCTCTTTGGTAGATAAGACAATTATTTTACCACATGTAACATTTCATTTTTAACTCGTAAGTGACGTTCATGGTCTCTAGATTATCTAGAGTTCATGAACTGAACGTGATTTCATAAATATTTATAATCATTTAAAATACAAAGAAGTTTAGACTCTGATAAGAACACAACATGAATTGATTTTGTGTAACTTTCAACCGGACGTTAAGGTCAGACGAACATATTGATGGAGGTGACATAATATTTATTATTTATGTATAAATTGTTGTTGCTAGTTGAACGATGTATATCATATCAATCACGTTTCAGCTTTTATCTAATAGTTTGTTTTGAAGTGAAATATATCAATCTTAGTACCTTTATATAAATCCAGTGTCCTGATGTTTTATTTCCAGTGAATTCCTAAACTAATGAACGAATTTTAATGGGGATTACTTCATAGGGTGAAGTTTAGTACAACATGAGAGATAGGATAGTTTTTATTTAAATTTGGGGCCCATCGTTATTTTTATTTCCAATATTTGTTTTGTATAGACATATTTTCTGTGAGAGTATTTAATAACGCACGGTTTGACAGTTCTACTGTGAAACAATTTCATTATAACAACAGGGAACATATTTATTGACAAATTCATTTAAAACAGTATTTTATTTATTATGTACAGAACAACGTCTGTCGGGTCAGCTAGTATATAATATATAAGATACTCGTGTCACAATGTTAGTTGCCACACTTGTCCCAAAACGGCTTGATTGATTTTTAAGCATTTTTATTTGTATATTCGGTAGGTATCGGAAAGTGAGAGAATCGCTCGTAATCTATTTTTAATACCTCTATTTATGTAATTATATAATTATTATTACAATTAGCTATCCAACGCGGAAATGCTGCCAGTATTCTTGATACCCTTCCACGTAATGATAGTTTTCATTTTATGTAGTCATAGTATTGTAAATATAGTTATAAGATTTGTTTTGTGTAAATAA
Source organism: Leptidea sinapis (assembly GCF_905404315.1). Taxonomy (NCBI): domain Eukaryota; kingdom Metazoa; phylum Arthropoda; class Insecta; order Lepidoptera; family Pieridae; genus Leptidea; species Leptidea sinapis. Next base: position 4,474,723 of record NC_066280.1, read on the forward strand.
ATGTATAGTTTGGCCAATAAAATAATAATTATGATATGTTTGGTTTTGTATTTCATATTATCAACTTTGCACTGTGATAGGCAGGGTGTGTCACTAATCATCAGATGTACGTCTATCTATCTAGTCTAACCCAGGTGTCAACCAATTGCCTCCAAAAGGGAACCGTGAGAAGAGGAATACGAGTCCAGTACTTTTAAATCCATGACTATATCTCTATCCATCTAATTTTATTTATTTTGTAATAAGTAATAATGTAATCTTATTTCATTTTTATTTTCTAGAGGTTGGTGATGTTAAAATAAATAATTATTATTATTATATCACCTCCAACGAAACCGTGAACGCATAATATGGAAAACTTTTCTAAACTATTTTAACAGATTTACCTACTGTCGTACATCCTATGAATATTAACTATGACAAGAAATTGTCCCTCAGAGCTGTCGCGCCATCTCTATGTCTTTTATATTTTAATATCTATTATTATTATACTTTTTACACCGACCCCTTAGTCTCTTTCACAAAAATAATAAATTGCGAAACACAGGATTTAGTTAAGAGTTTTGGTACACGCAATAATTAATCACAAACGCAATAAATTTATTTTGAAAATAAAATTATTACGAAGGTGAAGCGAATTATTTCCTTTATGTTTGTGCTACATCCTATGTCATTTTTTATAAATTGACAAAAGTTTTCTTTAATTTAACGTAATGGATAGGCATCAATTTAATTGAAGTAACGTTAATAATTCAACTCTATGGTAAAATAGAACGTGGTTCTAATTTAGGTTGCAAAATTTGACTTAAGTAAACAAAATACCGTATTTAGGTAAGTACATTCTTTGATAGTTTGTGACACGTGTTAGTGACACAAAATCGTGTATAGATTAACCCCCTTATTCATAATAGTCTGCTAACTTAAAGCATTGCTAATTCTCGTTCTGTCTTCTTCTATTGACCTAAGTCAGAATGAGAAAAAACACTCCTTAGCGGCTGTTGTAAGTTAGCGGACCATTATGAATAAGGGGGTTAAATAGTTTGGCAATTCCAATGTGAGGCATTTAGGCATAGGCTCATTTTCTACAATGAAACTGATTATTTGTAAAATTGTAAACAAGTACGTAGATGCACTTGTTCTCGTGTGCAAATCCACTTGTATTCCCTGAAGGCCTTAGAAGGTGTGACTACGTCAAAGTTGGTGGTATTTTAAAATGAAAGTTTGAATTGTGTCAAAGAAAATAGTATAATACCTAGTACAAGCAATAGAGTTAACGAGATCCAAGCGACAAGTAACAATGTCATGACTAAAAAAACCATATCTAAAATTGCAAAGTCCATCATTAATATTTAACTGTATAATAGTATAAATTTAAATTAAATTGATATTAATGAAACTAATGATTTAGTAATATTTAATGTTGTTTGTAAAATTTGCACGTCATAAATATGGAAAAAATGTACTAAATAATTATTATGTAACACCAATCTAACATGTTTATGCAAATAAAAACTTTGACTTTGAACTATGAGTAGGTATAATTATTGAGAAAGTCCGCAGTGCGTTACTTAGATAATATAAAAAAATTACAACTTTTTATGTAAAACAGAATTATTGTTATTAAAATATATATTTTTTACCTCACAGATTATTTGTCTTGATATAATTGGGAGTAGAGCACTACCTCACGGATTCGCTTATGAGGCGTGCAATAATCAACCACACTATAACTGAACTTACGTGCATTACTGTGGGGTTCTCCTCTGACACCAAGAGGCAGGTGGTGAATGATGACTTCAGCATGTTGATGAAGAGGTCGTTGGAGAGGACATCCAGCTTCTTCACCTCTTCTCCTTGAACATTAGTATCTCCTGAGATTCCATGACTGAAAATATATTTAATTTAACACATATTAAATATTTTCTTTAGTAAGTTATGAAGTCCAAGGGCAGGAAAAAGTTGGGGCTCGTCTCAGCCTATAGGTCTATGCGTTTTCTGTATACAATAATATCCCAGGTACAACTTTAGCAGGATAGCGTTCTCGTTCGGATTCCTAGTAAATTGTGGGTAGGGCACATCTGAGTTTCTTGACGAGCTTGAATCTGCGGGTCATCAGTACAAGGCCACATTTAAGCATTCTATAAGGCGTAGTTTCTACCACATATTTAACTGATCTCATATCTGATTACTACTGGGATGCACCAGCTACTGACATGCTGGTGCATCCCAGTAGTCATTCAAACTATTTAAGGCGCCTGCAACTTCGGGTCTTGAATCTTCGGAGAGAAGTGACACAGGTGAGATGGTGCGACTTCTGCCGCATTTATATCACAAAAAATGTCCACAATGTTAATAGAATAATAATAATTGACATTCTATCTTATTGTCTTGATCCAAACTAGACATCGGTTGTTCTAAGGGTGCCAGACAACGATATATTCAATAAAATATACAAAATTAAATCATAATTTATTAATACCTATGAACATCCAGGATTTGGAAACATCCATTCTTATTCATAATAAAATATTTGAACCCACCGAGCTTGGCAATTGAAACAAAATTCTAACCGGTTAACGTTTAAATGCATCGAGAACTGTTCGTTCGGTTTTGTTCTACCAATTACCAAAATTTTACAGTTTTTGATTATTAAAGTTCACTAATAATGCTTTTCTGAATAAACCGGTTCAGAACGGTTTTAAAAATGAAAAATATGTCATAGCACACTTTAAATATATTAGACAGGCTGACAGGTGTCTACCTAATATTTGTTTAACATCGTACGAAATGAACATTCGGTCTACTTTGTGGTTAGGTATTAGGTACGGTACACTCTACTCATGCAGAACCTTTTAAGGGTGAGTAAGGGTTATAAAACAATATAACGGTAATTATAGGTATAACTTTTACACTCCGAAGGAAAGATAAAAGGAAAGTTAAATTAAAAAACACTTGCAGACTTTGCTAATAGGATTCGAACCCGGCACCCTCAACTCTAGGCTATAGGCTCACTCATCACTAAGCTATATAAATAAACGTGATGTTAGTATTTTCCTGTCTTCTATCCTATCAAAAAAATTGGCTTTGTCAAACTTAAAATTTAACTCAAATTAATGTATCATTAGCTTTTATCAGCAAAAATTTTTTGAAGATACTAACAGTTTGGCGATCCCTGCTTTTCTCACAGCTGACTGTATGGCCTTTACTGCAGTCTGTATTGAATTTAATAATTGTGTCAGATCTCCTGTGGCTTCTGGTGCGGTACGCTGCTGTGCTAAAACCCACCGGGTTAGAGTCATAGCATTCACATCGAACGCCGGTCCTTGTTGAGACATTTTTATTAAAATAAATAAATAACAAACAAACAAAAATGGCGACAGCCGCCAGCAGCTGGCGTTACGATACTGCCAGTGGGAACTGTGAATTGTGATTTGTGAATGGCGTGTAGCAAGTGGTAACGGCGAGTGAGAAACTCAACTGAGAATTGCTTATCAAGTTATCATGCTTTCAAAAACATGTTAGCCTAGATAATAGATATTAGAATAATATTGTCATCGTTGGTTATACGTCGTCGAATTCTGCTTTTCTATACTTTCCTATTTTGGACCGTACAGGTATACAAATACGAATCAAATTTAGTTTGTATACCTAATTAAAAGAGGTGTGTTTGTGTTTGATTTATTCATTACGCAATTCATGTTAATAATTGCCCCGGTGAACTTGTTTTCGTCACACTATGTTATCACTACATACCTATTATAAAACTAAGTCCGTCGCCGCGTCTGTCTGTTCGCGATAAACTCAAAAACTACTAAACCGACTTTGATGCTGGCTTTGTATCATTTGTTAAGTTTTTTTTTATACATATTTGAATACATTATGGAAATTTTGACGGTGTCGAAAAATAAGCCGTCTGGGCGCTTTCAACGAAAACGCTGTCTAAACCCTTTATGATAATATAAAAATGTATAGAAATTTCGCGATGGTATATGTCGATCTCTTGTGAATAACATACTATACCTATTTTATTACTTCAAAGAAATTGGCATTATCATTACAAGTTAGGTATTTACTTTTACACTTTACTTTTTTTTACATTATATTTTTTTTAAATATATATTTATTTATAAAAAACTAATTTTACATTGCGGTTTCAAAGCAATTAAAACCACTGAGGTTTGTACAATTGCTAAATTAAGTCTACACCAACAGAATTAAATTAATAAAATAAAAAATAGTTCACAATTGTTAGAAACTTAGCTATGCATTATAATTTTACAAATAAAAGTAAAGGTACTTAATACAATTAATAGTTAAGCACGATAAGTTGATCGGTGGTCAGTCAAGTCTTAAAAAGTATTTGTTTAAATTCTGTTTTAAATTTGTCAACCAAATATAAATCAACCAGTCGGTCAAGTCACGTGATATCTTAGGAGTAATCGCAAAAAAATTACGGACGTGAGAATAAACCACCGCACCATGCACCGTCTGCCTTATAAAATACAAATAAGGAACGGTAGTAGTTCATCATTTAAAAATACGTTTTTGTTTCATTTTAACTAAATGAAATATATGATAACACATTTCCGATGCCTTTACACTACATTATTCTCGAATGCTTAAATCATTTTTTATTCTATTGAGAGAACTGAGTCTGTCTTTTATATATTACAGTGTGGCGTTACAATGGCGACATTAAATGAACACACAGGTAGAGCTACTAAACCTTAATCATTAAAAAATTAAATAAGTTAATTGAAATTTTCAAACAAACAAATTACACATTTTAAAAAAAATTGTTGGTAATACCCTAATTATTGTTTACAATTGGCCAGTTCTAACTATCATCGTCACGAGGGTGACGATGGCGCAATGGCCTTTTTTTTATGGAATAGTAGGAGAAACGAGCGTACGGGTCACCTGTTGTTAAGTGATCAACGCCGCCCACAATCTCTTGCAACACCAGAGGAATCACAGGAGCGTTGCCGGCCTTTAAGAAAGGTGTAGGCGCTTTTTTTGAAGATACCCATGTCGTATCGTCCCGGAAACACCGCACAAGGAAGGTCATTCGACAGCGTTGTAGTACGCGGAAGAAAGCTCCTTGAATACCGCACTGTAGAGGACCGCCAGACATCCAGATGTGCGAAGGTGGAATTCGGCGGCACGAATCAGGTTAAACAGCTCTTCGGAACACTCCCCGTGATAAATGCGGTAGAAGACACACAATGAAGCGACGTCTCTACGCAACGCCAAGTGATCCAGCCGTTCACAGAGCACTGGATCCCCGACAATTCGAGTTGCTCTGCGTTGCACGCGGTCAAAGAGATCGAGCTGATACTGGGGTGCGCCAGACCAGAGATGACAGCAATACTCCATGTGTGGCCGGACCTGCGCTTTGTAGAGCGCTAGAATGTGGGCCGGCTTGAAGTATTGCCGTGCTCTATTAATGACCACGAAATTGGCAATCGCTCGAGATTTCGAGACCCAGTATTCCAGTATTATACAAGGCGAGGCTTTAAGGGAAGTGTTGTCGACGAGCGGTGATACGACAAATGGGGTTTTTTTAGTGGTAAACGCGCAAACTTGAGTCTTCTGGGGGTTAAATTGGACAAGGTTCAATTTATCCCATTTCGCGACCTTCTCAAGAGAGGACTCGATAGAAGACACAAGTGTCTCCCGGCACTGGTCGCGATTTCCCGAGAGAGACCTGCATGGCCCATGTATACGGCATCACCAGTGCTGTCGTCTGCATAGCAATGAATGTTGGAGGTGGCCAACATATCATAGATATGCAGAAGAAACAGCGTGGGAGATAGCACACAGCCTTGGGGCACTCCAGCATTCACGGGCTTCGGGTTCGAGCAATAACCGTCCACAATGACCTGAATGCTGCGCCCAGTGAGGAAGCTGGAGGTCCACTTGCACAAGCTCTCGGGAAGCCCAAATGATGGAAGTTTTGAGAGGAGCGCCTTGTGCCATACACGATCAAAGGCCTTCGCTATATCCAGGCTAACTGCCAGGCCTTCCCCCTTGCTTTCAATAGCCGCAGCCCATCTATGTGTTAGGTATACCAGAAGATCATCTGCTGACCGACCCTGGTGAAACCCGTAATGTCGGTCGTTGATCAACTGGTGACCCTCTAGGTATACCAAGAGCTGACGGCTAATTATTATGCTCTCCATGATTTTGGAGAGCAGGGAGGTAATAGCAATAGGCCTGTAGTTTGCCGGATCCGAACTGTCTCCTTTTTTTTGGATCAACATATCATTACTGATATTAATACAATATTTGCCTGATATTAAAATAATATTTGTGCTGCAGAAGAGGGCTATTCGCGCTATTTATAACCTAGGTCCTAGAGAATCATTGAGAGCAAAATTCAAAGAAATTAACATCTTGACTGTTGCTTCTCAATATATTCTTGATAATGTAATGTATGTATATATGTATATAGGCACATAAGTGAATTTGCCAGAAACTGTCATAACCATAATGTTAACACCAGGAACAGACATAAACTGATGATGCCTACTACTCGGCTAAGTCGAGTTAGTAAGTCTTTTGTGGGGCGATGTATATGCTTTTACAACAAGATCCCAGAAAATATTCAAAACAAAGGTGTTACGTTGTTCAAAAGAATTGTTAAAAAGCGTTTGTGTGGTAAAGGTTACTATAACATAAATGACTTTCTTAATGATACCACAGATTGGGAATGGAGCGAGCGCCCTCAGGCTATTAAATAATAAGTTTAATTGTACAATGTTACTTTGTAAAACATATTTTTGATGAAAAAAAAAGCCCGCTGAGTTTGTTGCGCCCATTCTTCTCAGGCCTGAGGCATTCACTTTGGAATGGGTGGTAGTTCTTTTTTTTTTGACTTTCAATAAGTGATTTCACATCCTATTTTGAATAAAAATATTTGAATTTGAATTTGAAAATTGATATGCAAAAGAAACAGCATGGGAGATTGGGGCACTCCAGCGTTCACGGGCTTGGGATTCGAGCAATAACCGTCGACAACGACCTGTATGCTGCGCCCAGTGAGGAAGCTGGAGGTCATAAGCTCTCGGGGAGCCCAAACGATGGAAGTTTTGAGAGGAGCGCCTTGTGCCATACACGATCAAAGGCCTTCGCTATATCCAGGCTAACTGCCAGGCGATCCCCCTTGCTTTCAATAGCCGCAGCCCATCTATGTGTTAGGTATACCAGAAGATCACCTGCCGACCGACCCTGGCGAAACCCGTAGTGTCGGTCGTTGATCAACTGGTGACCCTCTAGGTATACCAAGAGCTGACGGCTAATTATTATGCTCTCCATGATTTTGGAGAGCAGGGAGGTAATAGCAATAGGCCTGTAGTTTGCCGGATCCGAACTGTCTCCTTTTTTTTGGATCGGATGGACAAGGGCTGACTTCCATGAGTCAGGGACTACGCCTTTTGAATAAGAGTGCCGGAATAAACGCGTCGGCGTCAACTCAGGGGCACACGTTCTAAGCACGATTGGAGAAATGCCATCCGGCTCGCTCCAACGAAAACAGAGCTCGCCTAACAGTTTTCTGTCTGAACTGTACTTCAGGCATAGAGCTCTGACACCGCGGGCTGGTCGGCGGTGTTTTTCCGTTGTCGTCAAGAGTCGAGTTGGAGGCGAGAAAAGCGCACAAGAGATCGGCTTTCTCTTTAGCTGGCTGAAGTTACCAAGAGCAGCTTTCGACAACGACCAGAACTTGCGTGTTCCGGTCGGGTAACTGGAAAGCTGCTCGCCGATTTTGACGACGTATTTTGACTTTCCACGGGTGATTTGCCGCTTAAAAAATCTGGAGGCACGGTTGTATTTCCTATTAAGAACTATGCAGTTCTGAATGCTGGGCACAAAAGCCAGCGCCGTAACCCAAGTTCGATACGCCTGTTTTTTTGCAGTCAGATGCTGCTTTAACTGACGCATCGAACCAGGGCTGTGATCTGCCACCGATCGGTTCTACAGGGCTTGGTATAAAAATATCCATGTCCTGCAGTATCACATTGGCTACTGCAACGGTGCAGGCACTAGGATCATCCGATGGGAAATAAACCCTGCCCCTAGGGTAGGATGCAAAAAAGGAACGCATCCTATCCCAATCTGCTGACTTGTAGTGCCAAACGCGGCGAGTCGCTGGTAGTCTGCGACGTTGGCGTTGGATAGGCACTACACTCCTGACCAGGCAATGGTCGGACGTTCCGAGAGGGGCGTTGACAAAGACCTGGTAACCATCGGGATGTGTAGTCAGCAGAAGATCCAATAAGGACGGCATGTGGCTATCCACATCCGGGAGCCGCGTTGGCGACTCAACCAATTGGGACATACCATATGCCGATGCAAAATTATGCACAAATCGCCCTGCGTAGTCTGTGGTACGTGATCCAAGACATTCGGCATTGTGCCCGTTGAAATCACCCAAGACTACTAAGCACGTCGTCAATTGCCGCTTGAACGCAACCCATGAGATGATCGGTTTCTGCGTTACCACATGGACCTGTAGACACACGCATAGATGCGGACGCAGTCCGCTAAATCTACGCGGAGCCAGAGAGTCGACAGGTCCCTACCCTCAAAATTGCCGAGACGGCGACAGCAGATATCCTCCCTAACGTACACACATACCCCGGCATGAGGCAAAAAATTGTGCTCAATTTTGTACCCGGGGTACGTTAAATATGACGTATCGCTAGGTCGAGATATCTGCGTCTCCGTAAGGAAACACAAGGCCGGCTGCGCCGTCTCAAGGTGGTGATGGACGGCGTTTATATTGGAGTGAATTCCCCTGATATTGCAAAAGTCCACGTTGAGTGTGGAGCGGGGTGCCGTGGTGTTACTGCCTCGTCTGTCCTTGGTCAAGCGTGGTTCTGTGCCCTCCCCAGAATACGAAGGGGAGGCTACTCAGCCCGAGCTAGAGTGCTCGGGGAGGGATTCTCCGACTCTGGTAGAGCCGGTACCCTCCTGGGGTAAAATCTTTTGAAGATCCGCTGTCATATTCGGGTGGAGAGGAGAGGGGGGGGGGGAATGGCCACCGGTCCTCGACACTAACCTATGCGAAACATAGCGGCACTAGGCCGCTACTTCACGCCGATATTCTGTGCGAGTGTGGTAATGAACCCGGACCAGTCTGGCCCGATTGTGCTGACGTCTAAAGACGGCAGCGTGACTCTCCCACTTCTAAAAAGCCCTTAGTAGCCTCTTACGATACCCATGGACCTGGGACTCCCCTATTCTTTTTACGCCCCGGGGAAAGTACAGGGCCTGGGTACGAAGCGGAAATAAATATTATTTAAATTTATTTTGATCACAAATGCGCACGTTTGTACCTTTAATGTAGGTATATTTAATTGGGCACTTATAGGACTGGGGAAAAAGAATACAGCAAACGCCAAAGAGATATATGATGTTTAAAGAATATTTTGTATTTCTTTATATTCTTGTAACTTAAATTTTATAAGTGTTTACTTATCTGTTATTTACTAAAATGTAACGCACTTGACATTCGTCAGGAATTCGAAAGTTGAATCAATGTGGTTTTCTTATTATTATAGGTCTCGTGAGAGATGTTATTTTCCTGTAGGTATAAGGTTTTGAATATGATCAATAATATGACAATAATAACGAATAATGTGAGAATAATTTTAATTATAAATTATTTTTGTTAAAATTTTAGTTAATTTTTTTAATTTTAGTGAATCTGGGTAGACATTATTTGTCTGAATATGTGTAGACTTTTAAACGTGCTGCTCATAAGAGACAGCGCCGTTTAAATAAAGCAAGCGAAGTCAGAGAGAAGCGCCTATCTCAACAGAGGGAGTACCAGTGGAAGGCTCCTTTGCACCGGAAGCCGGCTAGATTATGGGTACCACAACGGCGCCTATTTGTGCCGTGAAGCAGTAATGTGTAAGCATTACTCCTATTCAGTCTGAAGGGCACCGTAGCTAGTGAAATTACTGGGGAAATGGGACTTGACATGTTTTGTCTCAAGATGACGAGCACAGCTTAGTGCCGCTCAGAATTTTTGGGTTTTTAATAATCCTAAGCGGCACTGCATTGTAATTTGCAGGTCGTATCAATTACCAACAGCTGAACTCCCTCCTCGTCTCGTTCCCGTTCATTTTCATAAAAAAAAATCAAACAGACAACCAACAGCTAGGTAAGGAATTAGGATGCCGATCAGTAAGACTCCACAACGGCGGCGTTCTGCGATCCTACTCCTATAATTAAGATTTTAGAAATTAATATAATGTGCACCCATAGACTTACAATATACTGACTAACAAAGCGTGCAAGAAGAACAACTGTAATGGAGATACAGCAAGATAGAAAAGCGAATCTATTTTTAGTGTAACTTAGCATTACGGCGCTATAGTTCTAAAAAGTAAGATTTTTGAAAATGTACTTAAAATACTTCTACAAATACTAAAGTTTCAATTTTTATTGACATGTTTATCTTCATTTCTTTATCTAAATTATTGCAGTTTCGAAAACACGATTACGAAAAAAAATCTCGATAGATTTATTTTTAAAATGATCCCAAATTCATTCACTGCATCCTTGAAAACCTCGGATTCGATATCCATATTGTTGAAATCATAATTTTGCGCGGCGGCCATTTTTGATTTCAAACAGGATCCCAAATTCGTTTCCGGCACCCTCGAGAACCTCAGATACGATATCCATATTGTTGTAATCATAATTTTGTGAGGCGGCCATCTTGGATTTCAAAAATTATCCCAGAATCGTTCTCTGCACCTTCGAGAACTTCAGATACGATACCCATATTGTTGAAATCAGAATTTTACGTGGCGGCCATCTTGGTTTTCAAAAATGATACCAAATTCGTCTCTGCAACCACGAGAACCTCGGATACGATATCCATATTGTTGTTATCATAATTTTACGTGGCGGCCATCTTGGTTTTCAAAAATGATACCAATTCGTCTCTGCGACCTCGAGAACCTCGGATACGATATTCATATTATTGTAATCATAATTTTGCGAGGCGGCCATCTTGGATTTCAAAAATGATCCTAGAATCGTTCTCTGCACCTTCGAGAACCTCAAATACGATACCCATATTGTTGAAATCATAATTTAGCGTGGCGGCCATCTTGGTTTTCAAAAATGATACCAAATTCGTTCTCTGCACCCTAGAGAACCTCGGATACGATATCCATATTGTTGTAATCATAATTTTACGTGGCGGCCATCTTGGTTTTCAAAAATGATACCAAATTCGTTCTCTGCACCCTAGAGAACCTCGGATACGATATCCATATTGTTGTAATCATAATTTTACGTGGCGGCCATCTTGGTTTTCAAAAATGATACCAAATTCGTCTCTGCAACCTCGAGAACCTCGGATACGATATTCATATTGTTGTAATCATAATTTTGCGAGGCGGCCATCTTGGATTTCAAAAATGATCCTAGAATCGTTCTCTGCACCTTCGAGAACCTCAGATACGATACCCATATTGTTGAAATCATAATTTAGCGTGGCGGCCATCTTGGTTTTCAAAAATGATACCAAATTCGTTCTCTGCACCCTAGAGAACCTCGGATACGATATCCATATTGTTGTAATCATAATTTTGCGAGGCAGCCATCTTGGATTTCAAAAATGATCCCAGAATCGTTCTCTGCACCATCGAGAACCTCAGATACGATACCCAAATCGTTGAAATCATAAATTTGCGCAGCGGCCATCTTGGATTAAAAAAAATCCTGCACGATACAAGGCTAGTAGGGAAGATGTTCTACTTACTAGAATTTATTATTACTCAATCGGTGTCAATCGCTCTCTCCCTTGATCAAAAACGTCCTCCTCTTCTTGAATAAAATCGTCTCAAATTTCCGTGACGCTCTATTCCGTTTCATTTGTAAAAATTTTATCCTCATGCTTCTAAAGAAGTTTCACTACAAAATGCATAAAAAAATCACAGTATTTCGTACTCTTGCGCAACTATAAGTTTTATAAAATATTACGCGCTCCTTCCGGGGTGGGGTTGACCCGCATCCCTTGGCTAGTGTCTCAGCCATGCCCGCGTCGAACGTATATCTATAGCGTTAGATATACGTTCGCGCACTTTTTGCCTAAAGTGTTGGGAAAACCTCGTCTTAAGTATCTTGAATGATAAACGACTAGCTAACGCACAATTTGAAAAGTCTATATGCTAGTTTATTCGAGATCTATGTGTGCAGGATCTTGTTAAAATTTAATTTCGTTTTTATTATAGGTTAAAATATGAGAAGACTTTTGTGTTGTTAAAGCGTGTCCTCGCTCATAAGTGTACGTGCAAATAAGTATCTATACTCCTTTGCACTGCGGCAAAAAATTACAATAGAAACAAAGCATCAATAATAACAATAATTATTTATATGTAACGCATATGTATAAAATAAGCGCAGTACCCTATGCTCTTTAGCGATCTTCAAAGTCGGTACTAACTTTGAAGGGTAAGTGTTAACTTTTAATACTATTAGCGTGTTCATGAGTAAACGAATTTGCAAGTACCTACCTACACTGTTTTTCTCACAATGTTTTTTACGTGACAAATATATAGCATCGAGTGTTACTATCCTAATATTTTAACCATGGGTAATCAACGTAGTTTAGTGTTGCTACTAATTATTACACAGTTTGACATAACATACACATATTCAAATAATTTATTGAAAATCAAAATGCACTACCCATTCGAAAAGGTATGCCTCACACCTAAGAAGAAACGGAGTTGAAATCTCAGCGAGCTTCGTCTTGAACGGAAGCATATTGTATACGGACTACAGGCCGCTCGCCGCGCGGGCACTCTATCCATCCTTCATGGACTTATTATTGAAAAATACTTATCAACAAGAAAATAAAACATATTCGATTATTACTGGAAAACGGATCCGAATTATATTATATAAGTTATACATACCTACATGTAGTACTACTACTACTGATAGTTCTAGTTAAGTTGTACAGGTGGCGCTTCAAAGTTGCTTGCAATCTCAACAAGAGGGCTCTCTTTTTCCTAAGAATCCTGAGCAATTCCCATCAGCTGAACGTCCTACTCGTCTTGTCCCTATTTTATTAAAAAAAAAAGTAATAATATAGTTACTCTTTGGTATTATTGTTCTGTGCTGCTGCCTGCTGCTCAGCCATACAAAATAAATAATTTTTTTATGTTTTTCTTGTTATTTTGTTGTAAGTAATCGTGAATGAAATATAAATAATGGCTCCGAAATTAAAGTTTGCAGAAGGTTTGATCGCAGTTTTATGACCATAGATAAATATATATTTCCATTAACTTATGTATTTATTCAAAATAATGTTTGTTCAACTTTCAGGTGAAAAAGTATTATGTTTTCACGGACCCTTGATATATGAAGCAAAATGCCTCAAGAGTTCAGTTACAAAAGACAAGCATGTTCGCTATCTAATACATTACGCTGGTTGGAATAAAAAGTAAGTTGCAGCTATGTGAATATTTTAATTTTTGAATAAGTTCTAGGTTGTACTAAAAAGACCTCCAAACTTTTGTGATACTTCATAACGGATAGGAGTAACATGTTTGTGGCTATCAAATATATATTTGTAAATATATTATTATGCATTTTACATAGAGCATTAATAAAGGCTTCAGAATTTATAATGAATAGAATGATTCGAGTTTAATATTTTTATGTGTCTAGGTAGGTTATTAAATTAATAATAACTAAACAAAGGTTTATAGTGCTACCTATTTATACCTTGTGGGGTCAACTCTAGAATGTTGTCAACTTAGGTAGTTTCTTTTTTAAGAAGCTTCATCATAGTGGTGGTGGACACCTCAAAAGGTCATCCATAATTATTTCCCGTAAGGTAACTAATAAATACATTTTGTTTTCATATTCTTATTCCATTGCAAAATACTTGAACACAATCTATATTAAAAAATCATAATGTTGAGACATGTGCCAACAAACTCCGCTATTGCTTTTTTTAAATGAATTAAAAGAGGTGGTTGGACAAAGGCTATATACCAATTTTATTTTGGTTTTCCAAATTCATATTATGTATGTTACAGTATATAAAGTAAGATATTAAGAAGTTGTGTGTTGACCAACTACTAATAGTCCCACAAGAGTTTGAACCCAGGCCCCCGAGTGTTTTCACTCAAAGTAACAGCTCACATTAGATGTCAAGTTGCACAAGTTAGTCTGTGACTCAAGTAGTATTAATTTTTTGTTAAACTTTTATCATCACAGAACTTTAACATACTAATTATACTGTCACAATAATAACTATGTCTAGTAAGTATTATTATCAATTATAATATCATTTAAATACTAAAACACACAAAATGAATAATTATAATATATCAATGGTATTATTTTCACTGAGGGAAGATGAATTCAGTGTAAATAAAGTTTAAAATAATATTGTAGCAGGGTTTAATAAAACATTTTTAAAATAGTGAAATATTTTTTTATCATTGCCACAAGTTTGGACACATAAATGTTGAGAATATTCAACAAGAGTTTCAACATTAACTCCAGGCTACACCCCTTCAGCGGTTTCCAAGTGATTCTTTCCATTTTTCATGATGAAATAAAATGCTGTTAAAGAGTGTTTATAATATTAAAATTTTAGTGCTCCATTGCTCAGTGATTTTTCCTATAATTCCAGCTGGGACGAATGGGTTCCTGAAAGCCGTGTTTTGAAATATAATGAAGCTAATGTCCAGAGGCAGAAAGAAGTTCAAAGAGCTCACTCTGCACAGCCTACGAAAACTAAAAAGAGTATGTTTCTTCCCTTATCTTTATTATTGTCCTTCTATTCTTATAGAACCTATGGTAAATTATTCATAGGGCTCTGTAATATTAATCTTTGTGCCACACAGAGGACTATTCACACTGCTTAAATCATCCTAGAGAATCTTTAATAGAAAGAGCAATGTGTATACTTTTACAACTGGTTCCTATAATATACTAGCGTAACAATACCTAGCATTCTATATGTAATTTCTTAAAAACACAATTTATGTTATAAGTTTTATTTATAAATTATTGGAGTGCACATCCTGTGATGTATTCTCAATTATTTACATTCTACATATTGAGTCTAGTCACATCTTCTTCACATAGTCTTTTTAGGTGTGAAATTTCTTGAAATCAAAATATAAAGAATAACCTTACTTTCTTGCTGTCATTCTTTAATATTTAACAACCAACTTTATAAAAATCAACTTAAATATTTAATAAGTGAATTAAAAAACTAAAATCTTATGTGAAATAAAAATATGTATTTGAATTAAATCTACTATACCAGTTATTTTTTGTTATATTTTATTTTTGTGCCTTTTGTATAAATCAATTTAATAATTTACTTTCCCATATGTTTTAAAATGGTGTTTACAAAGGAAAACAGTATATAGTTTTATTTAACCATCAATTAACAAGGAAAAGATGTTTTCCCCATTGTAATAATACTTTCTTGAGAAAAGGCTTATTGTGGTTTTAAATAGATAAAATTTATAACAAATTTTGATATAAGTACAGTTAATTTGTTATTAAATATGACATCCTCTTATTCTTTACAGCTCCTGCAAAAGGTCGTAAGTCTGAAGCAGCTGCTAGTTCTACACCAGCCCGAGAAGAGTCCAGAGCCTCAACTCCAGCAGGTTAGTTTTGTAAACCTTGGGAAATAGAATCTTGATGTAATATTACTGTTTTCGCTATTTACATAGTTTTGTTTATGGAATCAGGGAAACAAATAAAGCTACAGGGCACCTGATGGTAAGTGAACACTCTCTAGTCTGTCTTCCTTAATATCTTGCAACACCAGAAGAATTATAGTGTAGTGAGTGTTGCCAGGTTTCTAGGTATGTGTACACTCTGTTTTGGAAGGCACAGTTTGGTTATATGTTGAAGAAAGGTCATTGAGAACTACTCACTAAGTTAGAAATAGAAATATAATTTGCAACAAGCAGAATATATACATAGTAATAATATAGATTATAGTGTTTGTCACATATTGGTCACAATTAAGTATCCTGCTCGCAACTCCTGTCCGCGTTTCTAATGAATGCGCCCACCCTTGCGTCATACGCGTGTCACACACACGGAAGCATAATCAGACCAAACCAGTGGACCACTAAGCCTTCAACTAAACAATTCACCACTGCCAGAGTAAAACTCATCTGCAACCCTTTAAATCGGAATACAGCAGTACTCAGTAGAAAAAATATGGCGCTCTGTACTGTACAGATAGTTCTACTGCTTTTATTATTATTAATTGCATTAATAAAATACCTCACCATCTGGGATGTGTAGGGTTGTTCCACAGTGTGGTTTTCAAGTAATTTTCTACCATATACCACCAAATTATAGAATCCTTTGCACCTAGATTCCTGTATATACCAGTGCACTAACCTACCTTTTTATTTCTGTTTGCATTATAATATAGAAGGCCTATCGTGAATTACTTTCTATTTTTTTAAAGTTGCCTGCAGCATTTATGTGATTCCTCTGGTATGGTAATAATGAATAATGTATGTATATAATAATGTATAGTTTAATCTCTTGTGTTACAGGCAAAGATGAATCGAGCACAACAACAAAAGCTTCCAAGCAGAAAGACACCACAGCTGAATCTGGCTCCGACCAACCCAAGTTAGTTGTTATATTATATGCATGCATTAATAATAGTTATAAAAACAGAAAAGTATATTTGACACATTCTGAAATAATCCTTTATTCCAAATTATAGTATGAGAACAGTATTCTTTTTAAAGATACATTTAATGGTATTATCCCATATCATAATTAATAATATCCTCATACCTCGCCTGCTAAATTGGCTGCTCTTCATTGGCTTCAAAATTTAACAACTCTTAACATTAATTACTATAGATTAAATGATTTCCTTTTAAAAGAAACTATAGTAGCTACTATGAAATATATGAATGTATCTATTAAGATATATTCTTAACTTATTATTAATTATTTTAATTAACTATTAATTGTATAAATTTTTATATTTACAGGAAAAAGCGGGGTCGGCTAGATCTATCTATCGAATCAGAAGAGCAGTACCTAGCAAAAGTTGAAGTAAAAATTAGAATACCTGAAGAATTGAAAGTGTGGCTCGTTGATGATTGGGATGTCATTAACAGACAGCAGAAACTGGCATTACTGCCAGCTAAGTTAACCGTTTCACAGATAGTTGACAATTATCTAGCGTTTAAGAAGTCAAGCAAGCTGCACAACCAAACCAAAGATATTATTATCTCCGATATCACTGTAGGTATCAAAGAATATTTTAATTCAACACTCGGATCGCAGTTGCTGTATAAATTTGAGCGGCCTCAGTACAGTGAGATACTGCAGGAGTACCCTGATACTTCGTTGGCACAAATATACGGAGCAATACATCTGTTGAGGCTGTTCTCAAAAATGGGACCGATGCTCGCTTATACTACGCTTGATGAGCGATCGTTGCAACAGGTGTTAGCTTATATACAAGACTTTATGAAGTATATGGTTACAAATAGATCGACTTTGTTCAATTTGCAAGACTATGGGAACGCTACCCCTGAGTATCATCGTAAAGCCCAATAGTAATTTAGGTGGTCCAAGTGTTGTGAGATATGATTTATTTGTGAAAGATGTATGTGTATCTGTTGTGTCAACTATGTTCTAAGTGTCTATGATAAAGCTTCTGTTATTTGATATGTGGAAAAAAGTATGGTAGTTGCCCGGTGCCTCAGCCAATGTTTGAATTATAATTGAATTATGGTAAAGTGATAATTAATAGTTAATTGTAGGAATCAATATATATTATATATTTTTTTCTAATTATAGATATTGTAATATTATAGGCCCTCTTTGACCTAATTTTCTATGTATCTATTATTTTAACATCAGTGTTAATATAACTGTTTAAATAATTACAAATGATTAATTCTGTGTAATGTAATACTTATGATTTTGTTTGTATTTACTGTTACAAGTTATTAGAGTTACAATCTTTTATTCTGTGAATAACTAAGATTAAATGCATATTCTAAAGGTCCCAGCAGTTATTTCTTTAGTCTTTATTTACACACTTATTTTTTTTTTTTTTTTTATGGAATAGGAGGACAAACGAGCGTACGGGTCACCTGGTGTTAAGTGATCACCGCCACCCACACTCTCCTGCAACACCAGAGGAATCACAAGAGCGTTGCCGACCTTTAAGGAAGGTGTACGCGCTTTTCTTGAAGGTACCCATGTCGTATCGTCCCGGAAACACCGCACAAGGAAGCTCATTCCACAGCTTCGTGGTACGAGGAAGAAAGCTCCTTGAAAACCGCACTGTGGCGGACCGCCACACATCCAGATGGTAGGGATGATATCCTAACTTGTGGCGTGTCGTGCGAAGGTGAAATTCGGCGGCAGGAATCAGGTTGAACAGCTCTTCGGAACACTCCCCGTGATAAATGCGGTAGAAGACACACAATGAAGCGACGTCTCTACGCAACGCCAAGTGATCCAGCCGTTCACAGAGTACTGGGTCGCCGACAATTCGAGCTGCTCTGCGTTGCACGGGCTCAAATGGATCGAGCTGATACTGGGGTGCGCCAGACCAGAGATGACAGCAATACTCAATGTGTGGCCGGACCTGCGCTTTGTAGAGCGCTAGAATGTAGGCCGGCTTGAAGTATTGCCGTGCTCTATTTATGACGCCCAGTTTCTTTGAAGCCAGTTTGGCTTTGCCCTCCAGATGGCCACGGAATTGGCGATTGCTCGAGATTTCGAGACCCAGTATTAGTCAAGAATTGTTTACATTGATATTGATGGCTATTTCATATTTTTATTTAATGTACCAAAAACTATGAGAAACATGCCACAAATTACACCATAATAACCTTCAAGTGTTATACCCATACATTGCCGCTTTTACTTCAGTTGTTTAAAATATAGTTGATCAATAATTAGCTATGTAAAACATTTATTCAGTTTAGGTTATGTATGTTGAATTTAGAACCCGAGACGGTGAAGAAATGTGTGCTCACGTTGTCTTTAAGCACACTTTTACCGTTCCACTATAAGAGTGTGAATCATAATATATGTGTATAGAAATTCATTGAACAATAATATTAGTTTTATGTCTTGTCTAGAGATCGAATAGTTGAGAAACCAGTACTCCGATCAGCTTGATAGCTGATGTTGCATAGTAATGTTGGTTCTCACCGTTACAAAATTTAAATGATAAATATTTATCATTGAAATATAAAGAAATCCTAATTGTAATCACTTTCGAATTGCAAAAGTAGTTTGTGGTGACTTGTCACTTTACTACACTCAAGAGTGTGGATATTGTTTTGTGATATGAATTGTTCAAACTACAAATGGAAAGCGATACGCCCTGCGTACCACAAAGAAGGGCTCAGGATTCTTGAAAACTGAAAGTTCTGATCAACACATCCTTAGTGCTCGTCACTGAGATTAAATGTTAAGTCACCGTAATTGAACAATATTCTGTTTGCCGGTAGTTGATAGGTAGAGAATAACATATGTAGAATTAATGCCTTAGTTGTTACAAATTGTTTGAGGTTACCGTCCTCGCATACCTTGTGCTTGACAACAGCTGTGTGCCTCATAGAGGTGTTCGTTTTATTAGATAGCTGATAAAATAACGTATTATATATTTATAATCATATAATCTATTATTTATTAAAACTGGCAAGCGTTATTTAATATTTATTCGATACGCGATTTTTGCCGCCTGCCAAATTATTCTCTAAGAGACTGCATAAGAACTAAATTCAAATGAAAGTCATTTAATATTTATTTGAAACGCGATTTTTGTCACATCCCAAATTCTGCTCTAAAAGGACTGCATAAGAACAATTTTTTTTTTTTATGGAATAGGAGGACAAACGAGCGTACGGGTCACCTGGTGTTAAGTGATCACCGCCGCCCACAATCTCTTGCAACACCGGAGGAATCACAGGAGCGTTGCCGGTCTTTAAGGAAGGTGTACGCGCTTTTTTTGAAGGTACCCATGTCGTATCGTCCCGGAAACACCGCATTTAAATTCAAATGAAAGTCCAGTTGTAATATGAAATATAGTAGGCAATCGAATATATTTTGTTCCGCTATGCAATGCACTAGATTATTTTTTTTTCGAATATATCAGTGCGGCTATAACCAAAGAAGATATTTATAATTGGTTGCCGTTTGCGGCTCGCTTGACTTCGTATGACGTATTTTGATTATTGATTAGGTATTAGTAGTATTTGGTATATTATCGTGCGTTTATGAGTGATTATGAATTGGTAATTGATTTTTTAAATCAAAGTTATTTTTATAATAGCTTAGTGAAATGAATTTAAGATTAAAAAAAGTTCATTAACTGGAACAATTTATTAATAAATATTGCATAAATAAAATCTATAGGTAAATATATATTAACAGAAATAATAATTTTAGTTAATCCTAAACGTGTAAAATGTAGTTATGAAAGAAAGTTCAATTTTTCAAATTGAATAATTACAAAGCAATAATGTGTAGAATAATATTTATTTAAACAGCGCACGACACAACTTCATTTTGCAACGATAATCAAGACGCGTCGTTCTACGAAGCGAACTATCAACTAATATATTATAGCGTAAAAAATAATAGGCGTTTTAACAGTAGCGTATCGTTATAACGCGATTTTAATATATAGCCGTTGCGAACACCTCTAGTGCCTCATACCTCTAAACTCGAGCGCACGACGCCCGTCCTTACAGATTTTGAAAATTAAGGTTAATATTAAAATATCCTTATTTTATTTATTTTCGACCAGTTTTAAACTTTAAACGACTATGTGGTTTGCCCACGATAGTTGCTGTACCGAGACTTCATAATACTTACCAACTATCGGAGAATCTATCTATCTGAGCTATTAATAATTTTCATTATTGTATAGATGCATCTATTCATTTTTCGTCATTTACTATCCAATTTATTTACGAATGAAATATTAAATTTATTGTAAGATCTTTAGTTTCTTTTTATAAAAAAGTACTCAACTAATCTTGGACATTTTTCAATATTTCAAGCAGTTTATATATGAGACTGCCCCACGCTATCTTAGAGTAATATTTGTAGTCAACACATAGATTGCTGAATCACAACAAATGTGTTTCAGTTCTAAAAAGGACTAATAGTAAAAGTTAGTCATTGCCACAATACATATATTGTATATAAGCTGAATCACAACAAATGTGTTTCAGTTCTAGAAAGGACTAATAGTAAAAGTTAGTCATTGCCACAATACATATATTGTCTAAACAGAGTACCGTAAGATATAAGGGCCCGAGGCCAGTACCTAATAGGGACGAATGGAAATGATAGTTCTGCATGTGAACAGATATCAATCATAAAAAATGCTGAGTTAAGTGATTTCGCGGAAGTAAAAGTGTGGGCAATAGTTTCTATGCCTTCAGCCAAATTAATGACAATATTTTTTTTAATTCAAAATTATGTATATATATATGTATTTTATTAAACTATTAACGCTGTAAAATAGTTTCATACAAAATATTTCTACAGAAGACTTTTTCATTAAAGCCTCCTTGCTGCATTTCGAGGTTATTTGCAGGAGGGCAACAAAAAGCACTGGTGCGGAAAATAATAACTTTCCACACGCTATTAACACATGGATGAGTCTGTCTTTAGGTAAAGAATATGTAATAATACAAGTACTTTAGATAAATGTAAGCGTTTTTTTAATGTATATGACATATATGTCGATGTACTTACATGTTGTATTGATCTGGCAACACGTGCAAAAAAAAATTTTTATGAAAAAATAGGACAAACGATAGTGCCTGACAACACCTGATGTTAAGTGATCACCGCCGCCCACATTCTCTTGCAATACCAGAGGAATCACAGGAGCGTTACCGGTCCTTAAGGAAGGTGTACGCGGTTTTTTTTGAAGGTACCATGTCGTATCGACTCGGAAACACCGCACAAGGAAGCTCATTCCACAGCTTGGTTG
The DNA here is from genome assembly GCF_905404315.1 of Leptidea sinapis. Taxonomy (NCBI): domain Eukaryota; kingdom Metazoa; phylum Arthropoda; class Insecta; order Lepidoptera; family Pieridae; genus Leptidea; species Leptidea sinapis. The sequence goes on from NC_066280.1 coordinate 4,496,747, forward strand.
GGCGTGGAAGAAAGTTCTTTAAAAAACCGCACTGTAGACCGCACCGCCACACATCCAGATGGTGGGGATGTTATTATAATATGTGGTGTGTTGTGCGAAGGTGGATTTAGGCGGCAGGAATCAGGTGAAACAGTTCATCAGAACACTCTCCATGTGCTTTGGAAACCGCAATGTGAAGGAAGGAAGGCCACATATTATGTAGGTGATGAGCATGATATCGTTTGTTTTCAGGGGATAAATGCGGTAGAAGGTTATATTGTGGTGGTGTATTGCAGCACTATGCCCACCACTATGCCCTTTTTATAATATCTATGTGTTTTAAAATTAATGCAATAAAAATTATGTTATTGATATTTCCATTAATTAATGATTAATTTCAATAATAATATTATTTCCCAACATAAATTTAAAAGGCAGAACAGGCATTTATTCTCTCAAAATTGTTTCCTTTAGAATTCTATTTGATGTAATTTCTAATATAATAGATACTACTACCGCTTCGAAAACAAATGGCGCTCTGAGTGAGAAGAAGCGGCGCAAGAAACTCTCCAAGCATTCTCTTTTTTTGCGCTCTTTTCAATAATAATATACAATATTGAACAGTCATTTCTATCGCTATAAAATAATCATAATCCAGTCCCAGGCTGTCCGATCATTTAGATATGTGGAGTAATTGGATTTACGGCAGAGGCATGTTTTAATAAAGCATTTAAATTTATTTAAAGATAATGCCTGAACAGTGGCTGGGACTTTATTATAAAAGTGTATACATTTACCCTTCAAGCTATTGTGTATCTTATGAAGCCTACTAGAATCAGTTACAATCCCTTATTTCTAGTGTTATAATGTTATTTTAAAATGTTGCTAAAGTGGTCATAAATATAATATATAAAGCAGTTGAAATATTGCCCGAATTGTTGCACATCCCAGCTTTATCCAGAGAAGTCTATGATGACCCAGCCCCCCGGCTGGTACCTACGCTACCTCTAGCATGCGCAACACGAGAAAATTATCTCGACCCATTTTCTCGTCTTATCTCTACGTGTCCATTGTAGCTAACATGTTATAGATAAAAGTAATTTTGACATATCTGTGGTAGTTATTTTGCTCTACGATTCCTAACATGGCAACGTAATAGTCTCACACTTTACCGAATTTTGACAAATAAAATTGCCTACAGTCTTGTGGACTTGATCGTTTGTCGAAGATATATTCAAGTAACAAATACCAGTCTTCTATAGGTACGCTGTTGGTCGGAGATTAATTGGATTCATGGAATTATATTTCTTACTGATAACCCGATATTAGAGAAATAATAAAATTCTTATTACTTTTTTAAAACCGGCCTGTGGAGTCTATTTTTGTTATAACCTATTACAGATAGCAACAGGTGTTAGAACAAATAAAGCGGGAACTCGATTGAAGTCGTAATTAATCCGCTACAATTTACATTATGACCATAAAACGCCAATAGAGGTCGCCGCACGCCATATTGTTGTTGACCGACTTTACGAATGATTCATACAATGCGAATGCGCAAGAAAAAACTCGAATCTTATTACTGGCAATGCCGTGAGTCGCGCCCGAATGGCGTGATTCTTAATTTAAATTACATAGAGGTCGACAAGATAAGCCCTATTGAGAATAATATTTATCATTTATGTGTTGTAGTAAATTTGCTGACTTTTAAGGACTCGAAATATAAGTATCAATTTATTGTGTCAAGGGTTTTATATAAATACCGCACTGGCATGTCGACAGATCTTCGTATTCACATTTCGTGGGCGCGCTTAAAATAACTTTAGATCAACTCATACGTACTATCCAAAAAATTACCTCATAATTATTTTAGGGTTCATACCTTGTCAGTAGAAGGTCAGAAAAAGAGAGAGAGAGAACAACACAACGAAAATGACGTATTTTCTGCTTAGACGAATGATATTTATATTTTAGAAATTTTCCACATTTTAGACAAGTTCGTTGACCCGCTGACTTGACTTAGTACTGAATTGATAATTATTATTCTTCAATAAAGTCATAGACTTGGATTATAGTAGGTACTAGCGTATTGACGGACGGTGATGATTTTTCAATGTGTGGGTTTTTTTTATAATTGTCCTCCACAAACGAGCGTACGGGTCACCTGGTGTTAAGTGATCACCGCCGCCCACATTCTCTTGCAACACCAGAGGAATCACAAGAGCGTTGCCGGCCTTTAAGGAAGGTGTACGCGCTTTTTTTGAAGGTACCCATGTCGTATCGTCCCGGAAACACCGCACAAGGAAGCTCATTCCACAAGAAAGCTCCTTGAAAACCGCACTGTGGAGGACCGCCACACATCCAGATGGTGGGGATGATATCCTAACTTGTGGCGTGTCGTGCGAAGGTGGAATGTGGTGCTGGTTTAATATTCAAATTCTAAGAGCTAAAAAGCGTGGCTGATTGCTTACGGCTTGTCACTGAAAATCGGTTACAGTAACATAAGATTCGATTCCATTTTCTTTCTTGCTGAATCTCCGTTAGAGTCGTTCTTCTTTCTCGCACGTATACTATATAAAACAGACAGGTGAAACAGACCTTACTTATTATCTCTTTCTGGCCAACTAGAGTTCCTCTCCTCCATCTATCTAGAATCTAGATCATACAATAATTTTTAGGACTACGAGCAAATATGTTTTCAGGGTTGCCTTAGAGAGGTATATACTCCAATTTTTTTTATGGGGAGATGTGAACGATACGAGCGAGACATCCACCTGACAGTAACTGCTACGCTCTGCAAACTACTCATGCAGTCAGGATTGTTGGAGAACCCAAAACGGAGCAGCATCGCAAGTGCTCGTCACATTGAGACACAATTTGTTGTCTCAAATAAAAATACAAATGGTAGTTGCACTACTGGTTTGTGGCAGGAAGAGGCATCTATATGGTATTATGTCCAGCTAGTCGTCATCCTTTACTTAGAAGCTTCCTATCATAAACTCCTTCCATATAATTAGTCTTCAATTTAATTAATCAAAGTTAGCGGCCTTTGCTGTACTGTCGCATATCATGATGGTGTACGTACCTCATCCAAAGAACAAGGTATAAATTATCCAAATATTGAACGAGACATCCTTAGGGGCTATTAACTTGCCGAATTCTAATACGAGGTTCATGAATATATGGAGTTGCTTCGTGTAGCGGCGAAATACGTGGTAAATTGGTGAAAGACAAAATAATCCTAGCAAAAATAACACTCAAGACATAAAATTTGAATGATTATGGATTTGTGCAAAATAACGTTGGATAAAATATTAATCTATATATATAAAAATGAATTGCTGTTCGTTAGTCTCGCTAAAACTCGAGAACGGCTGGACCGATTTGGCAAATTTAGGTCTTGAATTATTTGTGGAAGTCCAGAGAAGGTTTAAAAGGTGAATAAATAGGAAAATGCTGCTAAATTAAATAAAAACAACAAATTTGTTTTTCCTTTGATGTGTCCATACATAATTTCTATGAGAGAATTTATTGACGCACGGTTTGACAGTTCTGCTGTGAAACAATTTCATTACGACAGCAGGGTGCATATTTTACGAAGTAATTTTTGATATTATGATATATTATTGACAAATTCATACAAAACATTATTTTATTTATTATATACAGAACAACGTCTGTTGGGTCAGCTAGTATTAAATAAAAAAACGGTTTTCACTAATGACCGACGATGGTTCGTGACTCGAGTGAGCTGAGTGTGTTCAGTCATAGAAACAACACAAAAGTGTTAGTAATTGTAATATTTTACTCAGAGCACTCACATTGTGAACCGCACATAGAAATACATGAAATGGATCCTAAAAAGATGGATGATTGATGAATGCGGTTGTATGGACTTGAACCCTTTGCCTGTCCTAATAATGGACAAATAAACCAAAAAAAATACGAATGACGCAAACGTTAGAAAATTTTTGGAACCAACTTCAACCTGTTACTTTTGTGTTACAGTGATGCGCGCGCATCTTAAAATTTGTTTCTCATCATTTTTTCATAACGTGCCTTAAGAAGTATAACTTCGATAATTCTATAGTTTATTGAAACATCTCAAATTTCCTGTTGACATAGCTATTTGTGCCATGTGTTATACTGCATAATGCATTGGTACCCACGTCAACCGATAAACCTTATTTTAGCATGTAAGAAGCTAACAGCGATATTAGTTTTTAGATAGTTTTTAGCAGCGAATTTCACACTAACTTTTCTCATTGTCGATAATCAGAAATAAAGGGTGCTTTTTTATGGAAGATGAGGACTAACGAGAATACCTACACGAGCATACGATCACATCCAATTAGTCGTTCTGAAACTGGAGCCCCGGTTAAGTAGAATATCTTCCCTACTATCATTTGTTCTAGGTTTAATATGTAGGAATGGGCAACCAACGGGTAAAAATCTTAATATTATTTGCGAACATTCCAAGAATATTCTGAAAGGAACTGGGCTGGTGGGAGTAACTGGCACACACTGCACGCTAGATGGACCGTACTAAAGGGTTTGATTGCGGAAACAGGGGCCCCCGTACCATACAAGTGTAATCCCCGACGATGATCAGAATGCATCAGATACAGACTTTCCCAACAGGCGATCATACAAGACCGCTTCTCGTCACTATTCGGCCTGCTGTTCTTAACCCGGAATCGAATCAAGAAGCAGACCATTAGAGCAACGTGTCGGCAACTCAGCAATTACAATGCGCGACGTAATTAATGTATTCAATGCAGTTTTCCACAATCGTAATCGTTGTTGCAGGGCCTTTAATGGCAGCTGTTACGATGCAGACGCAAGGTCGGCGACACGGCGGCGACGGCGCTGACTTGACTTTAATATATCTATCTATGTATATAACACTAACTGATAGCCCGCGACTTCGTCCGCGTACACACGACTGAGCTCGTAGTAATGACATTTCAATAAAATTTTTAGAATAAAAGATCACAAAACATTTGCTGTCGCGACACTTTTTGTAAAGTCGTAACACGTAATTTTATCATCAATAATTTTCGCAGCGCGCGCGTTGTAAAGAATATTTTAGGTAATTTTTTACACCTTCGGTTACATTATTTGAGTTTTAGTAAGGATCCCTAGTTTTTTGAAAATATAATATAATATAGCCTATGTCACCCGGGGATAGTGTAGCTTCCCAACAGTAAAATTTTTTCAAATCGGTTCAGTAGTTTCGGAGCCTATTCAATGCATTTCCTCTTTATTATATAAGGATAGAAAACTTAATATATAAATATCAAAAAAACCTGTTAATAATAGTATTTTATTTCAACGGCGAGAAACGATCTTGTAATTGCAGACAAGTCCAAATCTAAATACAGTATCGACCAATCAATTTAAGGAGATTAAATACCTTATACGTCACTCGAACGAAATTTGATATAAGTAGCTGCGAATTTATTTTTGTAATATGGAAAAATATTTATTTGCATGTGTTTTGCACATATCTATGAAAATGTCATCCATGGGAACTACAGATAGTTTGTAGGTAGGTGAAATTAAATAAGCCTTGTTTATTATTTTATTTATATGAAACAATGAGAAGGAGACCATCATCAGGTCTAACCAATACATTAGAATATTTTGCGATCGCAAACTTAAGTTATTGATATAGGTAAACAAATTTTGCAAAGTGGGTATGGCCTCCATTTTATTAAAACATTTAAACTTTTTCATTTTATTTTGTCATGATTATACAGAGAGATCGGTGCGAATATTTTTACCCGCTAAATTCACTAAGTTTTGGAAGTGTACAAAGCCACTGTTCGGTAAACCTATCATTTTTCTGTACGTCTGTACAATTTCTCAAAGTAAAAAAGGATAAACAGAAAAATGGAATAAGCCAGGCAAGTATGTCAGATTGTTACATAGACTGTACAATTATTGTATTCTATATAGGTAAGATTGTTTTCATCGTTCAAAAACAGAAGATTCCATATGACAACCCTGAAATGTAGAGATTTAAGAATTGCCTATAGGGCAGATTCAGCTAAGAAATTCTTGGTCTAAGTAATTATTAGTCTTAAAAAGAATGATACAAAACGATGGGAGGGAGTTAATTTGTACTTCTTTTTAGTTTTATTTGACTTATTGCATCGAAAGTACTTGGTTAGAATTATTAGATACCAGTTCTTCTTGTATCGTTTGTGTGCCGATATTAATTGATCTTCCAGGTGATCTTGTGTTGAATACAAGAATTCAAACTCGAATCAAAAATCATCATTTTTATTCAACATAGGATAGAATATCAATATATTGCCCGTCAAAAACTACCACCCATTCGAAAAAGTATGCCTCGGACCTGAGGGGAATGGTCGCAAGGAACTATAAATATAAAAATGCATTGTTATCAATCATGAAAATTGTGAAATGGTAAAAAATTACCTTAAAAGATTCCATTCGATATCTATATAAAAAGGTACAAGCGAAGCTAGAAAGCGAATAAAATCAATGATATTGTATAATAAGTACCTACGACACAAATTCATCAGGATGTTTAGACAGTTTGCTAAGACGTCAGCAACTATATTTAGTTAGCGAGTTGGTCACGAAAATAGATGAAGCCAACTTGCAGCCATCTGTTTGAAATAAGGACAGGCCATGCGGCGCTTTTATATTTTTGGTGAACAATTATGCGACGTCATCACCACGCAGAGTAGAATTGAATATTAATTTACCATGGAGAGTGACAATAACATAACATATTGCCACAACACTTGGTAAATGTTCAGAGATATCCTGAATTTTTTCAAAGAGACGAAAGACCATATTATTTTAAGTAAAAGTCAAATAAACTTAACTTAAAAAGACAACACGGGAGACGGGCGGTCTTTGGCATTGCCGATTGAAGTAAAAACTTTATAAAAACAATAACGCTGCTATAGATATACTGTGGGATACGTCCTCGAGATTCTGGATTCGAATCTGGGTTGACAACTAACTAATCTACCTGCCTAATTAAATTAAGCTATCCAAAAAACTAATGTTACTAATCAAAGTGTAAATGATGCAAATACCTACTGACTTTAAAATAAATAAACTAGATATATATACCTACCTAATGATTATTATTAGTATTTTTATAGCGCAACCCGGTGTCGAAAACACGCCCGAATTACATAAAATCGCTTAATGCGAATAAATTAATCTTAAGAAGTTTTCACTAAGTACTTTAAATAAGATTGGTACGATATCATTATATGAAATAATGAGTGGAAGTGATTACCTTATACTTAAACTGACTCAACCCGAACAACGTGACGGATCAGTCTCATTGACGATCCGCAAAATAGTGTGCACGCATAAAGATATTTTTACATGAAAAACATTTCAATCGTAGCCCTGATATTCCAATTTTATTGATTAGGTACAATGAATACATAAACAATTGTAGTATATAATGAAATGAAATATATCTTTATTGCACACCACAAAATAATATAATAAAAATTGAGACTACAAAAAGCAATAGGCGGCCTTATCGCTTAAGAGGGATTTCTTCCAGGCAACCTGTAATGGAGTAGTTTATTTGAAAAGATAACCGAAGGTGATGTTATCGATATGCATATAATTTAAACATAAACATACAGTAAATAATTCCAAGAAATTTGTGATTAATTTGTCACAGTAATAAATAATAATTATGGAGCATTGTTTTGAAAGATTCGAGAGTTTGAGCCTTTCTTATTTCAGTGGGAAGAGAATTCCATAGATAAACAGCTTGCACAGTAAATGAATTGTTGAAGAAGGAAGTTTTATGAACAGGTGTACAAAGCAAGAGATTATGGACAGATCGAAGATAAAGTTGGTGAGAACTTAATGCTGAAAATATGTTGTCACTAAAAATTATTGAATCTCTAGCTTTAAAGTATTATATACATTTGATTCAGAGTGCTTATAATAGACACAAATCACATTAGCTATTTATTCTTTCAAAAAACCCAAACGTAACATGACATTTGAAAGTTGATTTTTACTTTGCTAATCAAAGTAAAGTACCTTTCGGAAAACGGAGTAACTCTATATAAATACTACTTTATCTTAATTGTAATGATTTCTACATGATATTGTAAAAAGAGGAAACTTTAATTTTCTTGCCGATTCTTTTCAACTGGCAGTGGCAGTGGAAAATTTTGATTTTTAATAAACCTACTTGAATTTGACTGTGACTTAGACATTGTTGATGAAGATAATATGGTGAAGACTCAAGCAGAATAGATGTTAATTATATCATTACGTATACTTAAACGAGCGATTTTTCGAGTCTCTATATTTTGCGAATCTCAGAATCAGCTGTAACGATTTTGATGAAATTTACAACACCTGGGATTTTAGGGGCGAAAAACCGATATGGCTTAACAATTTGGGTAATTAACTGAAGACACTGCAAAGAAGCACAAGTTGGATGTAGATATTATGTGGAAGATAGCTCCTTGAATACTGCACTGCAGAGGAATGCCACACTCCTAGATGGTGCAGTTGGTATTTTATTAAGTGGCGTGTGGTCCATTGGGTTGGTTCGTTTAATTTTTTATTCTTAATGCAAAAATCGAGACTTTTCTGAAATCAATTCGCTTTACTAATTATTAAAAGACTTTGAGCATTGTTAATTAATTATTTACACAGATTAGCAAATAAGTAAGTATTTAATTAAGAAACTAAGCACGCCTTCCGGAATCCTGTGGTTAGTCATTACAAACATGAGTACTTTGAGTCAGAAAAATTAATGAAAAAATCAGTTGATTTCTAACAGAATAAAATAATCATTTTGTTAAGCCCAGGGTGTTTCTATGTGATCTAATAAATTATAATAATATAAGTTTAATAAATTAGATCACCTTTAGGCCACTCCGGTTCTACCAACATAATTAATTGTAGTTGTTAGAAATTATAAGTTTAGTGTTGTTATATTGAAGTGTGCGGTTCTCATGGCCTCATTACTTAAGTTGATCAAAACTCATAGAAGAATCTGTAGTACTGACTTGTACAATATACTGTGCCCCAGAGTCCGTTCTTGAGTTTGTTTTTCGAGAAACTCTTATCAGTACCTCTACATTGTTACGATGTAATCAAATCAAATCAAAATCACTTTATTCATGTAGGTCAAGGAAATGAAACTTATTAATGTTAAGTTTTCTTTTCTTTTCACATTTACCGCCACTTTGCAAAAGGTTAAATGGGAATTTTTTTTTAGGGGCAAGATGTGCAGGACGTTTAGCTGATGGTAATTTATACCCAATACAATGCAGTTCCGCAGGATTCTTTTAAAACCCAAACGGCATTACAATTGCGCTCGTAACCTTGAGAAATAAGATGTTAAGTCTCATGTGCCCAGTAATGTCACTACTTGATAAATATTTTTCAACAAAGCTTAAGTAGGTAACTAAAACGAATTTTATTCATGGATTACCAACTATTATGTAAAAATTCTGTATCACCTGAAAAAGATTTTAATAGAGTCAGTGATCATTTGAAAAATAATGACATTCTCAGCTTAACAACAGATACGAGTATAATGAAATTCAAACATATATTTTGCAATCATCTTCATCAATATTGTATTATGTAAAATGATTGTTGTTTAAGAATGGTGTGTTTCCGGAAAAAAGTTTATGATAGAGTCAGTGATCATTTGAAAAATAATGACATTCTCAGTTTAACAACAGATATAATGAATTTCAACCATATATTTTGCAATCATCTTCATCAATATTGTATTATGTAAAATGATTGTTGTTTAAGAATGGTGTGTTTTCGTAAAAAAGTTTATGATAGAGTCAGTGATCAGGTGAAAAATAATGACATTCTCAGTTTAACAACAGATATAATGAAGTTCAACCATATATTTTGCAATCATCTTCACCAATAATGTAATATGTAAAATGATTGTTGTTTAAGAATGGTGTCTTTTCTGAAAAACGTTTGTGATAGAGTCGGTAGTCATTTGAAAAATAATGACATTCTCAGTCTAATGAATCACAAACAAATATTTTGCAATCATCATTATCAATGTTGTATTATGTAAAATGATTGTTGATTAAGAATGATGTCTTTCCGGAAAATCATTTATAATAGAGTTGGTAATCATTTGAAAAATAATGACATTCTCAGTTTAAAATCAGATAATAAAGCTCAAACATATATTTTGCAATCATCTCCATCATTAAAGTATTATGTAAAATGATTGTTGCTTAAGAATGGTGTCTTTCCGGAAAAACGTTTATAATCGAGTTGGTGATCATTTGAAAAATAATGACATTCTGAGTTTAACAACAGATATAATAAAGTTCAAACATATATTTTGCAATCATCTTCACCAATAATGTAATATGTAAAATGATTGTTGTTTAAGAATGGTGTCTTTTCTGAAAAAAGTTTACGATAGAGTCAGTGATCAGGTGAAAAATAATGACATTCTCAGTTTAACAACAGATATAATGAAGTTCAACCATATATTTTGCATTCATCTTCACCAATAATGTAATATGTAAAATGATTGTTGTTTAAGAATGGTGTCTTTTCTGAAAAACGTTTGTGATAGAGTCGGTAGTCATTTGAAAAATAATGACATTCTCAGTCTAATGAATCACAAACAAATATTTTGCAATCATCATTATCAATGTTGTATTATGTAAAATGATTGTTGATTAAGAATGATGTCTTTCCGGAAAATCATTTATAATAGAGTTGGTAATCATTTGAAAAATAATGACATTCTTAGTTTAACAACAGATATAATAAAGTTCAAACATATATTTTGCAATCATCGTCATCGATAATGATTTATGTAAAATGATTGTTGTTTAAGAATGGTGTCTTCCCTGAAAAACGTTTATAATAGAGTCGGTGATCATTTGAAAAATAATGTCAATCTCAGTTTAACAACAGATATAACGAAGCTCAATCATATATTTTGCTATCCTCTTCATCAATAATGTATTATGAGAAATGATTGTTGTTTAAGAATGGTGTCTTCCCTGAAAAACGTTTGTGATAGAGTCGGTGATCACTACAATAATAATGGCATTCTCAGTTTTACAACAGATAATGAATAACAAACATATATTTGTAATCATCTTATGTTTGTAATGTATTATGTAAAATGATTGTTGTTGTCAAAGCTCATGCATGTGTCTGCACTTTTTTACACTACAGTACACATTTCTTGAAAGCTTCTGAAATTATTCAATGAAAATAAAGCAGTCTTATTTTTATATTTTATTTTTCTCGATCTTGTAACAACGATTTTTTAAATGTACTTTTGGTTAGTGTTATGTTTATATTCCAACTGGATAAAAGCCGGTGGCTTCACGAATTCGAGGACACAATTTGAACTGTAATAAAAAGTTCCTAAATGCTTTGATGTGTGCATTAACTTAGGCGAATAAACTGAACCTGATATAAGTTATCACCACCACCAACACTCTCTTGAACCACAAGAGGAATTGCCGGCTTTAGGATGGTGTACTTGCATTTATGAAGGTACCCTTGTCGTATTATACTGAAGACACCAGGCAGCTGATTGCACGGTTTAATTGTGAGTAGCAGGAAGTTCACTGGAAGACCACATTGTGGAGTAACACCATACTCCCAGGTGGTTTCCATGATATACAAGTTTGTGGTGTTTAGTAATTAGGCGGCACGAATCAAGTCAAACAGCTCTAAGGAATAAGCAGATACACCATGAAGCGAAGTCTATTGCCTATGGTTAGTGGTCGAGAGAGAGAGAGAGAGCTCTGAACGGCTCTTTTTTTATGCAACTTAATGAATCTATCGGAGAGGACACTAACCCCATCACACCCATCTAGCAGATAGACTCAGCTCCGCGGCATATGCAGTTAGAAAGATTAGAGAGCACACGAATGTTGCGACCGCTAGATTAGTGTACTTCAGTTATTTTCACAGCATCATGACGAACGGTATATTACTATGGGGTCATGCTGCTGACATTGATATAGTGTTTGCTCTGCAAAAGAGAGCTGTTCGTGCTATATATCAGCTTGGTTATAGACAGTCTCTTAAAGAAAAATTTAAAGATTAAAATATTATGACTGTTCATTGTCAGTACATTTATGAAAATTTAATATATGTTCACAAAAATCGTCACCTTTTTGCTCTTAATAGTGATTTTCATTATTATAACACTAGAAATAAGGGATTGCTTGTAACTAATTCTAGTAGGCTTCATAAGATACATAATAGCTTTAAGGGTAAATGTATACACTTCTATAATAAAGTCCCAGCCACTGTTCAGGCATTATCTTTAAATAAATTTAAATGTTTTATAAAAAAATGGCTCTGTCGTAAATCCTATTACTCCCATGCTGAATATCTAAATGATCGGACAGCCTGGGACTAGATTGTGATTATTTTATAGCGATAGAAATGACTGTACAATATTGTATATTTTTATTGAAAAGAACGCAAAAAAATGAATGCTGGGAGAGTTTCTTGCGCCGCCTCTTCTCTCTCAGAGCGCCATTTGTTTCCGAAGCGGTAGTAGTATCTAGTAGTATAAGAAATGACATCGAAAAGAATTATAAAGGAATCAATTTTGAGAAAATAAATGCCTTTTATGTCTAATTAATAAACGCAGTGAAAAGTTAGTCCAAGTTTAAAATTACTTCTCCCTGTCATGTAATTCTGTAGTGACACAGGTAAGATGAATACAAAACGTTTTAAAGTTGGAATTACTTTAATTCGCGTTTATTAATAACACAGTAATTGTTTAACAAAATAAATAACAGTTGGAGTATCGTGGCTCTTCATCAAGAAAATATAAATTAATCTTATTTATATTAAATCAATCTTATACACGGATAAAAATGCGGGAAATATTTACGATATTTTTTAACGCACTTAAGGCTATTTAAAATCATCGGCGATGTACGGTGTCCGTTAACACAGTTCTAGATAAACCTTTATCAGTGGAATAATGTTAAGGCTGGTCAGTAGCAAGGTGAGAGTACCATAAAGGACCAACTGGGTCGACCAGGTCAAGTCTACTGTCCACATCGTACGTGTGTGAATCACCACACTTTTAAACTACAAAACTCAATACTTAATTCATTTATAACTATATTACTTGCTAATATAAAAATTGAAACATATATAATCTTCTGTCAGCTGTTATTTCCAAAAATAGAAATTCTAAATCGATATCAAATTGTTTTGAAAATCCAAAAGTGACTACCTCATAAACTCATTTTCCACAATAAAACTGATTATTTGTAAAAGTGTTTACAAGTACGTAGATGCACTCGTTCTCACGTGACAGAGCTCTTGTAAGCCTTAAAAGCCTTAGAAGGTGTCACTACCGTCGAAGTGGGTGGTATTGTAAATTGAAAATTTTAATAGAGTTAAGGAGATCCAAGTGATAAGTACAGTGTCATGACAAAAACATATCTATAATTACAAGTCCATCATTATTAAATACCTGTCAATATTATAATTGTAAAGTTTGTCAACAATATTGCAATGAGTGTAATAGATGTCGACCACGGAACAGAAAAAACTAGTGGAAGTGGCATGTGGGCGTTACCCTGTCGCCACTATTGTGTACCTACTCGAGGCTCAAGTGAGACCGGTCATTTGATGTCAAGTGAAGCATTATTATCTTTTTAAAAAATACGAATAAGCCTTAGTGTGCTCTTTTAAACCTTAGAAATCAAAGCCGCAATAAAAGAGAAGTGGGAGAGTCACGCTGCCGTCGTCTGACGTCAGCACAATCGGGCCAGACTCGTCCGGGTTAATTACCACACTCGCACAGAATACCGGCGTGAAGTAGCGGCCTAGTGCCGCTATGTTTCGCATAGGTTAGTGTCGAGGACCGGAGGCCAAATTGGCTTCGAAGAAGCTGGGCGTCATCAATAGAGCACGGCAATAGTCCTCCATAGAGCGGTTTGGAAGGAGCTTTCTCCCTCGTAATACAAAGCTGTGGAATGAGCTTCCTTGTGCGGTGTTTCCGGGACGATACGACATGGATACCTTCAAAAAAAGCGCGTACACCTTCCTTGAAGGCTGGCAACGCTCTTGTGATTCCTCTGGTGTTGCAAAAGAATATGGGCGGCGGTGATCACTTAACACCAGGTGGGTGTACGCTCGTTTGTCCTCCTATTCCATAAAAAAAATTGTCCAATGAAGGGATTTCCTATCATCGGTAAACATAATTTTCCGATTTAATTGCAATCATAGTTATTTATGCAACTGTTGTGTAATAAGGGGTATTCAAACAAGAATGTGGGTGGGGCGAAGCCGTGTGTGATAATAGTATCACAAGAGTGTTTTAATACCTAATTATCAACAGTTGCATACAAGACTTTATCTACACCCATAATATGAATCCTCTATACAAGATTCTGAAACAGCTTGCTGCTAACATTAAAAAAACCAGTCCTAGTAACCATAATATCATCCAAAGGAGTGTTATTATGAAAACGGATGATATAATGTTGTACTGAATTTCATTACATTACGACATTGGGTTTTTTTTTTTTATGGAATAGGAGGACAAACGAGCGTACGGGTCACCTGGTGTTAAGTGATCACCGCCGCCCACATTCTCTTGCAACACCAGAGGAATCACAAGAGAGTTGCCGGCCTTTAAGGAAGGTGTACGCGCTTTTTTTGAAGGTAACCCATGTCGTATCGTCCCCGAAACACCGCACAAGGAAGCTCATTCCACAGCTTTGTAGTACGAGGGAGAAAGCTTCTTGAAAACCGCACTGTGGAGGACCGCCACACATCCAGATGGTGGGGATGATATCCTAACTTGTGGCGTGTCGTGCGATGGTGAAATTCGGCGGCAGGAATCAGGTTAAACAGCTCTTCGGAACACTCCCCGTGATAAATGCGGTAGAAGACACACAATGAAGCGACGTCTCTACGCAACGCCAAGTGATCCAGCCGTTCACAGAGCACTGAGTCCCCGACAATTCGAGCTGCTCTACGTTGCACGCGGTCAAATGGATCGAGCAGATACTGGGGTGCACCAGACCAGAGATGACAGCAATACTCCATGTGTGGCCGGACCTGCGCTTTGTAGAGCGCTAGAATGTGGGCCGGCTTGAAGTATTGCCGTGCTCTATTGATGACGCCCAGCATCTTCGAAGCCAATTTGGCTTTGCCCTCCAGATGGCCACGGAATTGGCAATCGCTCGAGATTTCGAGACCCAGTATTCCGATACTAGGCGCGGCTTTAAGAGAAGTGTTCTCGAAGAGCGGTGATACGACAAATGGGGTTTTTTTAGTGGTAAACGCGCAAACTTGAGTCTTCTGGGGGTTAAATTGGACAAGGTTCAATTTACCCCATTCCGCGACCTTCTCGAGAGAGGACTCGATAGAAGACACAAGTTTCTCCCGGCACTGGTCGACGATTTCCCGAGAGAGACCTGCATGGCCCGTGTATACGGCATCACCAGTGCTGTCATCTGCATAGCAATGCATGTTGGAGGTGTCCAACATATCATTGATATGCAGAAGAAACAACGTAGGAGATAGCACACAGCCTTGGGGCACTCCAGCATTCACGGGCTTCGGGTTCGAGCAATATCCGTCGACAACGACCTGTATGCTACGCCCAGTGAGGAAGCTGGAGGTCCACTTGCACAAGCTCTCGGGAAGCCCAAATGATGGAAGTTTTGAGAGGAGCGCCTTGTGCCATACACGATCAAAGGCCTTCGCTATATCCAGGCTAACTGCCAGGCCTTCCCCCTTGCTTTCAATAGCTGCCGCCCATCTATGTGTTAGGTATACCAGAAGATCACCTGCCGACCGTCCATGGCGAAACCCGTACTGTCGGTCGTTGATCAACTGGTGACCCTCTAGGTATACTAAAAGCTGGTGGCTAATTATGCTCTCCATGATTTTGGAGAGCAGGGAGGTGATAGCAATAGGCCTGTAGTTCGCCGGATCCGAACTGTCTCCTTTTTTTTGGATCGGATGGACAAGGGCTGACTTCCATGAGTCAGGGACTACGCCTTTGGAATAAGAGTGCCGGAATAAACGCGTTAGCACCGGCGTCAACTCAGGGGCACACGTTCTAAGCACGATTGGAGAAATGCCATCCGGCCCGCTCGACTTCCTGACGTCCAACGAAAACAGAGCTCGCCTAACAGTTTTCTGTCTGAACTGTACTTCAGGCATAGAGCTCTGACACCGCGGGATGGTCGGCGGTGTTTTTCCGTTGTCGTCAAGAGTCGAGTTGGAGGCGAAAAGAGCGCACAGGAGCTCGGCTTTCTCTTTTGCCGTATGGGCCAGGGTGTCATTCCTCATGTGCAACGGCGGCATGGACGGCTGGTTGAAGTTACCAAGAGCAGCTTTCGACAACGACCAGAACTTGCGTGTTCCGGTCGGGTAACTGGAAAGCTGCTCGCCGATTTTGACGACGTGCTTAGACTTCGCACGGGCGATTTGCCGCTTAAAAAATCTGGAGGCACGGTTATATTTCCTCTTAAGAACTTTGCAGTTCGGATCCTTTGTGCCCAGCGCCGCAACCCAAGTTCGATACGCCTGTTTTTTGCAGTCAGATGCTGCTTTAACTGACGCATCGAACCAGGGCTGTGATCTGCCACCGATCGGTACTACAGAGCTTGGTATAAAAATATCCATACCCTGCAGTATCACATCGCCTACTGCAATGGCGCAGGCACTAGGATCATCCGAAGAGAAACAAACCTTGCCCCAAGGGTAGGATGCAAAAAAGGAACGCATCCTATCCCAATCTGCTGACTTGTAGTGCCAAACGCGGCGGGTCGCTGGTGGTCTGCGACGTTGGCGTCGGATAGGCACTACACTCCTGACCAGGCAATGGTCGGACGTTCCAAGAGGGGCGTCGACAAAGACCTGGTAACCATCGGGATGTGTAGTCAGCAGAAGATCTAATAAGGACGGCATGTGGCTATCCACATCCGGGAGCCGCGTTGGCGACTCAACCAATTGGGACCGACCATACGCCAATGCAAAATTATGCACAGATCGCCCTGCGTAGTCTGTGGTACGTGATCCAAGCCATTCGGCATTGTGCCCGTTGAAATCACCCAAGACCACGATTTCAGCGGAGGGGATCTGTGCAAGCACGACGTCAATTGCAGCTTGAACGCAGCCCATGAGATGATCGGTTTCTGCGTTACCACTATGGGACCTGTAGACACACGCATAGATACGGACGCGGTCGTCTAAATCTACGCGGAGCCAGAGAGTAGACAGGTCCCTACCCTCAAAATTGCCGAGACGGCGACAGCAGATATCCTCCCTAACGTACACACATACCCCGGCATGAGGCAAAAAGTTGTGCTCAATTTTGTACCCGGGGTACGTTAAATATGACGTATCGCTAGGTCGAGATATCTACGTCTCCGTAAGGAAACACAAGGCCGGCTGCGCCGTCTCAAGGTGGTGGTGGACGGCGATTAAATTGGAGTGAATTCCCCTGATATTGCAAAAGTCCACGTTGAGCGTGGAGCGGGGTGCCGTGGTGTTACTGCCTCGTTTGACCTCGGTCATGCGCGGTTCTGTGCCCACCCCAGAATACGAAGGGCGGCCCGAGCAAGAGTGCTCGGGGAGGGATTCTCCGGCTCTGGTACCCTCCTGGGGTAATATCTTTTTACGGACCGCTCTCATAATTTGTGTGCGGGGGGGGGGGGGGGAAGGGATGGCCTCCGGTCCTCGACACTAACCTATGCGAAACATAGCGGCACTAGGCCGCTACTTCACGCCGGTATTCTGTGCGAGTGTGGTAATTAACCCGGACGAGTCTGGCCCGATTGTGCTGACGTCATAAGACGGCAGCGTGACTCTCCCACTTCTAAAAAGCCCTTAGTCGCCTCTTACGACACCCGTGGGCCTGGGACTCCCCTATTCTTTTTACGCCCCGGAGAAAGTACAGGGCAAATGTTGGTAATAAGCTAACTGTTTTAGAATCTTTAATAGAGGATTCAAAGCATGGGTGTAGATAAAAATAATAATTAAACTACAGTGAGTTGAACGCTCATATTAATTGAGAAAGCCGGAGTTTGTTACTTTAGATATAAAAAAAATATAACGGTATTATAATTTATTTGAACAATTTCTCTAACACATACACCGTTCTATAAACACAGACACATGGACGTCCGGAAAAGATTATTTTTAATATTATTATTTAATATGTTAAATAGAATATGATTGTTATTAAAATATATTTTATTTACCTCACAGATTATTTGACTTGATATAAGTGCACTCATATTAACTTGTAAGTGCGATATAAATAAAAAAAAATCAATTTCAGTTTCAATAAAACTCGTTTTTTGACATGTAAGAGAGTAGAGTAGAGTAATAAATGCTTCCCCTGTGGCGAGCTTCTACGGCTATTTGGTATTGGAAATAATTAGAATTTCTGTCAAGTGCATAAAAATACGACGTTATGGCGGGGTTACATCTAAAAATCCATGAAACTAAATGTATTTCATTACAATTACCGATATCTACAACAAATACACAAAATAATGTGACTGATTTTCACAAGTGCATAAAAGGCATAAAAGGCATTTATTTTCTCAAAATTGATTCCTTTAGATTTCTTTTTTGATGTCATTTCTAATAACTACTAGATACTACTACCGCTTCGGAAACAAATGGCGCTCTAAAAGAGAAGAAACGGCGCAAGAAACTCTCCCAGCATTCTTTTTTTTGCGCTCTATTCAATAAAAATATACAATATTGTACAATCATTTCTATCGCTATAAAATAATCATAATCTAGTCCCAGGCTGTCCGATCATTTAGATATTCAGCAGTGGAGTAATAGGATTTACGGCAGAGCCATTTTTTTTATAAAACATTTAAATTTATTTATAGATAATGCCTGAACAGTGGCTGGGACTTTATTATAGAAGTGTATACATTTACCCTTAAGTGATTACGGAACCCTCGTTATATCACTCACACTCACACTTGTCCTGTTACTGTATATAATAAGCAACTACAGTAATATATCGCTTAAACATAGTACCTAAATACACTTGTAATATTTAAAAATACAGTTTATCAGTAATGTAGAAATTGTACAAATAACCGATACAATTATCATGTTTTCAACACCTTTCTCAACCTATCCTTGACAGATATACATAATTATATTGAGACGTTATTTAAAACTACCATTGCCCGCGACTTCGTTCACATATAATGCATCCCGCATAGCTTGCATGAATCCCTTTTTTAATGTACCTGTACAATGCAAATAAAAACATAACTTATGTCTCTATGTACATAATCCCTTTATTCATGTAAATAGGACAAGAAATGACACTTATGAATGTCAAAAATTTTCTTATCTTTTTAAACATTTTTTTTTCTACGGAAAAGGTTGAGCTTTAATGAGAAGAAATGACAAGAAACTTTTTGCCACTCTTTTAAATCAATATTTTACCTTACCTTCATCGTTTTACAAATCATTTCAATTACAATATAATATGTAAAGTGATGCAACAAAAATACTCAAACGTCGATCAAAAACAGCCTTAATATTGCTCCGGCTACGCTGAAGGCATTCGTCAAAGTTTCATGAAAGTCTCCCCAGTAGTTCCAAAGATTAGCGTGTACAAAAAAATAAACTGACTGACAGATAGACTTTTTGAAGTGAAAACTTCTTTTGATGCATCGCACACACATGTTTTCGTAGGCAATAAGTTAGGTTGATCCGTCACGCTCTGGGGTGAAAGAGTCGATCGGGTGAACTCGGGACCGCCGAGTGTACCCGAGTGAGAAAGATACAGTCAGCTGCTCTTGTCTGTAGTGTGGCTGTGTTTAGCATATATGTATAATGAATACGAAATAATTTTAATGAATAATTTAAGAGTTATTATACGTAATAATTATTATTATTTTAAATTTGAATTTTTGTGACAACATACAGACACGTCGACTCTAGAGTTTTATTATAGTTAATATTATATTGACTATTGTTAACTACTATAATTAATTATATAAACGAATTACATTTAAGTTATGAATAATGAAATGACATACTTGCTGATTTAAGTAAATAAACCACTTAACAATAATTTTGTTGAGTCTTGTTTTTGCGAAAATTACATGAACACTGTTTTACCGGTTATATTGACGATCGCACGAATGTCACGACATTTATTGATCTCTTTATTATTTTAGTTTGGTTTGAGTCATGGAAATAATTTCTTTACGCTCTAAAATAAAATTATGATGATTCAAATTTTTTTATATCTTCAATCTATGTTTATCTTTTGAATATATAATACCTAGTCTTGCCATAAATACTGAAACAAAGAAAAAAAAATCTATTGCAAATAACGTTTATTACTTTTAGTGTGTTAGTTTAATACACAAATATAAAACAATTTAAAATATAAAAAGCTTATGCGAAGTGGTCTCCACTGGCTGCAATACAGTCCTTTAAACGTTGAGGCCAGTTATCAGTAGAAACACGCACCCTTTCCATGGGAAAATCCTTCATGATTTTGAACGGATTGTTTTTGGGGACTCCGAATTATTATGGCGTTTAAAGCGAGCCGTTCTTTCTAAAACTGACTATAAATCATAATCCAGCGGATTAAGATCGGGACTAGACGACGGCCAGTCTTCAGCTCTGATGAAGTCCGAAATGTTCGTTTCCAACCAAGACTGCGAAGACCGAGCTTTGTGACCCGGCGCCGAGTCTTGCTGGAAGGATGTTACGGAGCTTCACTACCTTCTTAAGAATTGTATATTGATACAGTTGTATCGATGTTTTGATACTTTTTTAACAAAAGTATGGCTCAGTCACTCCTTCATAGCTCCCCCACCAAACCATCGCTGAAGTCTGATAGTGCCCACGTTGCACTCTGTCGACTAATTAGGAAGCTTCCTTAGAGCTTTGAGCATAAATAGGGTCATTTTGTTTGTTAAAATGTTGCTCAATTGTAAAAAAATTCTCATCCGTAAACAATTTTTTTTCTGTGATCTCCCTTTGCGTACCGCTTCAGTAGTTGTTTCGATTTTACCACCCTATATTTAAATTATCAGTTTAGAAATGACCAGTACGTCTCTTATAAACTGTAAGTCCTAAGTCATCGTTTAAAATACGCGACATGGATCTAGGCTATCTTCATCTCTTTTGCTTTCGGACAGGATTTCTTCAAATTCCTTCCCTTACTGTTTTGACCAACTTTTTCGTACGAACAATACGTGGACGGCCAGATATTTTTCTGTCACGAACAGAGAAGCTCTCATTGTACCTATTAATAGCCTGGTACACAAACATTCTAATAATACCAAGCGTATGGAGTATTAAAAATTGCATTTAGCTCCATACCTGCTTTGTGTAATGCAATCACAGTGCAGCGATTCGGTTCTCTTTACCACCCCACTCCATTTTAATAACGCAAAATATTGTACAATGTATTGGCGCCAAAATGAGAAACTCAATAAACAATCATATAAAATGACAGATTCCAAATTCAAATGTATTATTTTGTTTATTTTTAATTGATGCAGTATTTATGGCCAGACTAAGTATTTACTTATTTTCGCAAGTCGTAATACCATTTGCAACTTATATTTAAAATATAAATATTTTGTGAAATCTGTAAATCTTGATTTCTTAGATAACTTATACGTCTAGATAGGCTAGAACATTTGTGAAAACGTCGAAATAAATTAATGAATGACTGTTAATTTCTATTTGGAGCACTGCACGCACACGGACACAAGTGAAATACAAATCGTGAGTATAGGACGTAGCTTGTCACGCACACTAAAGTAATAAACCTGGCCTGTTTTCATCGGCTGTCTTTTTTTCAATGAAAAAAAGGGACGAGACGGGCAGGACGTTCCACTGATGGTAATTGATACGCCCTGCCCATTACATTACATGTCTAGCAGCAAGAGACTCCATCTAAACGTTTAAATTAGCTAAGGTTTATTTAATACTTTTACCATTTATTAAAAACTCACACCATGTATGTTTATAATCATAGGTTCATGAAAAATTAAATAAAATGATTTTTATGTAAAATTATGATTGTGGCCTGATTGTACGTACGTTCACCCCTCGTCAGATATCTAGTTTGCCCTGACATTGCTGCAAATAGTTGTGCAGTAACAAAAAACAGGGTTTGGGAGGTTGACTGAACAGTACACGCGCCAACTTCAGAAGTTTGGCGAAGGGAACCTTTCTTAAATCAATCGATTTAATCCGGTCAGCTCACATGTACATTAATAATAAAAATATTGGTCAAGATAATAATAATCTGCCATCTCAATTAGGTTTTCATATTCATTTATTTTCATCTATTCATTGTTTATTTTCATTACAAACGTTGCTTCCTGATGTCTTATATAATTTGTACATTTGGTACGATTCCCCGTAACGATAGTTTTAATTTAATGTAATGTGGTATTTTTATACATTATTTTGTGCACCTTAGCACATATCATGTGTTGGGATACGTACTTCGTGAATTCACTTCTGTTACACTTTTTTTTAAAGGCCGCAATCAAGTGATCATCGATCATCAAATAAAACGTCGAAAATGGAGCTGAAGAATCCCTAGCGTCCAAATAGGTTCCATATACTGAGGCAAGCTCTTCACTGGAAGGAAAACGTGGCCGTCCATTGCGGAAATTTAATACTGGATATAAGATTAAGAGCGACATAGATATGCCCAGGACTAGATACAGACGCCTTGTGCTTCCCCAAGGCATAAAAAGAAAACGGAAGTCCCATGCCAATGGGTGTCGTAAGAGGCGTCTAAAGGCATTTACCAGTGGGAGGCTTGCTTGCACTGAACACCGGCCAGATTATGGATAGCAGCGAGAAGCAGTAATGTGTAAGCATTATTGTGTTTCAGGCGCGCTAACCCGTGAAATTACTGGGCAAATAAGACTTAATATCTTATGTCTCAAAGTGACCAGCGCAATTCTAGTGCAGCTCAGAATTTTTGGGTTTTTCAAAAATTCTGAGCAGCACTGCATTGTAATGGGGTGGGCGTATCAATTACCATTAGTTGAACGTCCTACTCGTCTCGTCCCTTATTATCATAAAAAAAGTTACGCTATGTACACTCTCTGCCCCCCACAGAGGATACTGTAACTAAAGCGAGTTTCCCAGACGAGCATGAGATCTTCAGATCACTGTAGGGCACCTATATAAAGCACTGTCTAATTTCATTTCTTTATTACTTTTACTTTGTTACTATACATTTTAAGCTAGAGTTCTTCTATAAGATATAATTAAATAAATTAAAAAAGTACGTTTATATCAAATTCCGAAAATCGATAATCCTTCTTCTCCATGTATGAGTAATCCTTTGAATTTGTTTATCCCGCTATGAACAAATACTTAAGTACATAAGAAGTTACTATTACAAAGAATACAGAATAGATACCTGTAAAAAAAATCACTTGAAAAAGAGTTGTGCATAAGAGTTTAGCCTGTGCTTCCCCGGAGGAGCTTTCCACCATAGAAATGATAAAATGAATAAAGTAATTATAAAAGTAGTTATTAAAAAATAAAGTATAAAAATATGTACTTTATGGGCTGGTAATTTAATCGGGACCCCAATAAAATGAAATTTAAAGATTTTAAAAATATTGAAACACTTTTAATGAATAGGTAATCAAGTCAAATAAAAGTTATCTTCTTAAAACTGATTGCATTTTGTGCCGCTATCGTTATTATATTAAAATTTAAATTAAAAAAAATCAAATATTAAATCCTCGTTGCTTGGTAATGTTGGAGCGGGGTGGTATTGCCGTCATCTCCTTTCGCGGCGGTAAGGCGACACCAAGAGAACGATCGCGCTGAACGCCAGTCGCATCTGAGCAATCGTCGACTCGACATGTAAGTATCTTGTGTTTAGTGGTTACTGTGAAAAATATTGTGAATTTTTTTAGTGCACTGATTTAGTATTTAATTCGAGGTGAGTGGAATAAGTGAATAAAGTTCGCGATGTAAAAGCATATCCATGAAAGGGGGAAAAATTAACTACGTGATTTAAAAGCAAATGCAAGTTAAACAAACTATAATAAATAAATTCTGTGAATTATATGTGGTTATTTTGGGACGATTGATCATTTGTTCAGAATTCCAACCATCTCTATTGAGTTCGGGCTGTATGCAAAAACATAAGCCATAATTTGGTAGCACAGCTCTGGTTCTATTTTTGAAAACCGCGGTGCTCGATTTCAGTTTCGGACAGCCAATAGGATCCATGTTTATCTTACGTTTGCCGCGTTTTTGGCAATTAGCCAACGTTTAGCCAATGGCTTGCTAGAGTCAGAAACGGGATGAGACGCGCATGCGTAAAGCAATCCTAGACTTATTTAGATATATGAAAAGCTTTAAGACACCCCATTGAAAAAGTATAGTTATTCTTTTAGTTTTTATTTGTGTTAATATCTAAGGGATTTATTAATTTAAATATTAGAACACCCACTCAGAATTTTTTTGTACTTAATTACTTATTGAAATTTAATTATTCCATTTTAATTATTTTTCTTAACCTACTTTAGGGGTAACCAGCTTTTAAATAAATTTATATAGGAAAAAGTAATAAGTAATATTATATTCCTTTTTAGTATTTCTCAAAATCGTATTAAATAAATATTATCATTAAAATTAATGCTATATTTTATATTTGTCTTACTCGATTGTGTATTACTTAACGTTGTTATTAAATTATGAAGTTCTTATTATAATGTTCGAGACACGAAATTTGTCATTACAAATGTACAAACTCTCAAGGATGGCACTAAAAAAATATAATGAATGTTTACTGACTACGTAAATTCACAAAAACTAAATTACCTACATGTTAACATAACTTTTGCATATTATATTTACAATTTACATAATTCTCGAATATTCTTACGAAGAAAATAATATTTCTTAAAATTTCGTACTTAACTTATCACAAGTGAAGGCAATTTTTTTATTTATTTGCCGATCGTGGGCAGGTCCGTCGGCCATACTGCCGATATAAGGCTAAGTATTGCGAGATAATTTTTAAATATATTTTTTTTTTCATAATTTATACATCTAACATTATATGTATATGCTAGTATAAGCATTCATACCCATAAGCACATTTTACACTTCTTCGAACATGTAAGTTAGCGCCAAAAACACAAAAATTTGAAGAATATACAAGCTGTAAATATTAAGTAAAGTCATTAGTAAGATTTTTGCCGCTCGTCCATTTTTAACAGGTTATGTACGTACTTATGGGGAAGCTCCTATGTGTAGAAATTACCCTGATCCCGGATTATTTTGCCTTTGAAACACTATCAAGTTAACCTATCTGTTTTAAACAATAAAGAGAATATAAGAAGTTGAGGTACCTACTCATTTTACGGCTGTGATAAAAATAATCTCAGGTTTTCTCTTTTAACAAGAGATCCGGGGGCGGAAATTAGTTTGTGAGCGCTCATTTTAACAACGGGCTTACATAATTTATACGTCTAGAATCTAGATAGAACCTCTTGCTGCTAGTCAACCAATGAAAACAGGCCAGGTTTATTAGTTCAGTGTGCGTGACAAGCTACGTCTTACACTCGCAATTTGTATGTCACTTTGTGTTAGTGCGCGTGCATTGCTCAAAGTAGAGGTTAACTGTCAACTTTAATTTTTTTCGACGTTTTCACAGCTGTCACAGTCTATTTAGATATACAAATAATCTAAGGGCTCGAAATTAATATTACTGTCATATAACACCATCATCACAATTAGTATGGTCGCTAAAACCCAAAAATAAATACTTTACATATCATATAAACACTTATAAATTAACTGAAGTGTAATTCTTCGTATTGAATGAGATTAACCCGTCATGCTCATAGCTACGCTATGGGGTATTATATAGCTATGGGGTAATGGGCTATTTTTTTTCTTTGACCCTGTAGATATTTCATACATAATAGATACTTTGTATAGTTACCTTTTGATGAGAATAGTTGACTAGAATATACCAAATCATTGACAAATTCGTTCAATTCACAATTCTATTTATAAATCGCTAATTCCTACTCACTCTCCCCCACCGGTAAGATATGCTACATTTATACACTTTCATTAAATATATCACAGTGATTTTTCCAATAAAAAAAACTAACTGGATGTTTACAAACATTAACTATTTCTACATACCCTGACATTTTTCTGTTTTTTTTTCTGACAGTAAGGGACTAGACTAGCAGGACGTTCAGCTGATGGTAAATGATACGCCCAGCCCATTATAATGCAGTGCCGGTCAGGATTCTTGGGAAACCCAATAATTCTGAGCGGCTCTACAATTGCGCTCGTCACCTTGGGACATAAGATGTTAAGTCTCATTTGCCCAGTAGTTACACCATCTACGGCGTCCTTCCAATCGAAACACTGATTTATATTTATTATTTTTTCTGGTAATTATAAATTTTTGGTTAAATGTATAGCAAATTAGCGGCAGAAGTAAGTGTTATTTCAAGTAGGTCAGAAAGTCAGTAGGTAAACACAATTAATTGTGAAACATAGCCATGAACCAACCGCAGATACAGCACGTAACATTGAGTTGTTACACACCACCTTATCTAGAAATTACATTCCAACTGTTTCCTAGTGACACATCTACATAATAGTACGGCCACGTTGTATATTAAATCAATAATATACTACTGAAGTTGTAAATATTTG
Organism: Leptidea sinapis; assembly: GCF_905404315.1. NCBI lineage: Eukaryota > Metazoa > Arthropoda > Insecta > Lepidoptera > Pieridae > Leptidea > Leptidea sinapis. Next base: position 4,523,456 of record NC_066280.1, read on the forward strand.
ATTATATATAATAAGTGCGGCAAGGAAACACTTCTACCGAGTTAACTTTAACTTTCATAAAAAAAAAACCTTTTCCAAAGTGGAAAGTTTTAACATTCATATGCAATTTTGTTTAGTTTTGTGGATCTATCCCATTATCAATTCGCGGTATTTTGCACACACATTGTTTAGTGGTACAGAAAAGGACATAGAATATACTACCTGTCAGCCCCAATTGCGGAACCAATTTTGATTTTTCAATAAAAGGCATAAAAGGCATTTATTTTCTCAATTGATTCCTTTATAATTCTTTTTGATGTAATTTCTAATATACTAGATACTACTACCGCTTCGGAAACAAATGGCGCTCTGAGTGAGAAGAAGCGGCGCAAGAAACTCTCCAAGCACTCTTTTTCAATAAAAATATACAATATTGTGCAGTCATTTTTATCGCTAAAAATTAAATCACAATCTAGTCCCTGGCTGTCCGATCATTTAGATATTCAGCAGTGGAGTAATAGGATTTACGAAAGAGCCATTTTTTTATATGTGAGTAAGCTAGTTTAATATTCAAAATATTACGAAGGTAAGTCCATGCGTGGCTAATTGCTTAACATTAGATCGCTTACTTTTTCTATGTTACTGTATCTCCTCTCCTGTATTAGAGATGTCCGTAGGTCTATGCCCCGTGTACTTGTCTTAGTCTATGGTTAGTTTCACTTGCCGCCAAGAGAGTAGTTAATATTCTATGGTAAAATGTTGTATTTTGAATTTGGAACGATGTTCAAAAATTAGACAATATATCATTAATATGTTGAACTTAGGCCGCCACATACTGTTTAAAGTACCTCCATACCTATCAATCAAAGCAACCGTGTCGATAAAATTATGTTTCACGTAAAGTAACAATTTATTGAAAATTTGACATTTCTAGTGTATTTTATAGATACATATATTAGTTGTGTCCCAATATTTAGAAAGATTTACGACGAATTATAATTGAAATCTACACATACAAAGTCGCTAAAAAAAGAAAAGAAAAATTATAAATCGACAAATCCTTTATTTTTTATTTTTGAGGTTATTTTATAAGTAATTTACTGGGAAATTCCAAGGAATGCATTACTAAGTAGAGGTGAGATGGATCCCGTTTGTCGACTGTTGGTCAACAGCCGTACGTTTCGCAACAATGACTCACACAATGAAATATTTCTTCCTTGAATCATCCAAGTATTTGTACAATAACTGTATTTTGAATACAGGTAAAAATAATATAATTGCACTCACGAAGTACGTCATCTTCGTTTACTACATGAAATAGATTCCTACATATTAATTTGGCTTGTTGGGTTAACTACAGCGCAATTTTTAATACTATTCATCATATCATGTGAGTTTTAATTGGTATTTTTAACTAAAGTAAAATATTTGAAAAGACACGTACAAAACAATTACACATCTTTCACTTTTTTTTTTATTTGAACTGAATGCAGGCTAAAGCCATTTTGACCATAGTGCGACAGCCTGGTTTTACGTTGCGTGATATTTTTTGTGATTACCAATACTTTCCTTAATTAGATCTGATGTGATGCCCAAAAACGATCTATGTTTAAACTGATACATGTATATCTATTATAAGCTACTTAAGATTAAGAACCGAGCATACTTTTAACCTTTTAGATCAATGAACTCTAAGGATAACTTGAATGGCTTCATGTTATTTCGTTTTTTTAGCATATACCGTGATGGATGTTTAGTGTCTCATTTTTTCAGCCACTGGTAACCGGTTTGATTCCTTTGAGATGTAGGAAATGCAATAAGTGTTAGGTACCACTGTATGAATGAAAAATGAATGATTGAAAAAACAAATTGCACTAAAAATTTTAAAATTCGTACATGAAGTAAGGTAATTAAATGAATTATAGGATATAATATATTATATACGCATACTGTACCTACTTTTCTAAAAAACTTCTCGGTAGTAGACTTCTAAAACCAGTTTGTCAAAATTTAAATGATTATATAATATTGCCTCGCACAGACTTTAGAATTATATTGCCTTTTTTTTTGGTGATTGACGTTGCCTAGCAGTCTTTTGTTTTTAATAAGTCAATAAAATATTTTCGACTTTGATTTGTCTTTTACCACTTCCCATCGTGAGCCCATCTTATACAAAATATAATAAAATAATTATTAGAAGACTCAATCAAACCACATAAATAATATTGACATCGCTACCAAACTATAGGCGCTTCCAGAGTCTATAAAATGAATGACGTTTAGAACTTGGAAGATTAAATTTAAAAAGTGCTGTTCTTTTATTGATAAGCTAGTACCTATACTACATATTTATTTTATATATATAACTCTCGGGCAATGCAATTAGCTTGCCCGCTATTTTCTGCGTAATAATCACACTCACAGTCCATCGCCTTTTTATTAGCACTACATGGAAACTATTAACTTTTTACATACATTCTTATAGTTTATGGCAGTAGAATCGGCTTTGCAATAAAGAAAGTATACCTTGTCTAGCCCTAAGTTTTGTTACAAATAAAAATGCATTTATTTTTTTATGACGTAATATAATCTTAATAAGCCTTATATATATATAATGTTTATTTATCTACTGAATTCTCTGGAAATTACTACTTTTTGCTATGAAGGCTTTTAATCTGCCTGCCGCATTTATGATTCGCGTACTCTTTCCATGGGAAATGTTATCACTACTTCTTCTAGAGAGTTCTTATGCGACTCGATGTCATCTTGTCGTTTAGAAAGGGACATGTCCTAAAAGTGACTATCATTTGTATTCCAAGGGTTCAGATATGGCCTAAACGTTGCCAGTCAGCTCTTCAGTCCGCTACCTTGACTTACTGAGAAGCTTGAGTAGTTCGTACGTTGTGACCAGGTATTGGGTTTTGTTAGGAACTCCAAGGTACATTTTTTAAAAACGTATATTGCTATGAGGTTTTATAGCATGATTTTAATAATTGTTTCACGTTGACTAAAGTCTTTACAAATTTTTTGTCTGTCTGATATGAATGATATATATCTAATCATATAATGATATGAATCTGTCCGATATAGGTACTGTACTATGGGTACAAGACAATGATATACTTAATACAATTTACTTACCTACTTAAATATACATAATTACATATAAACATCCATGACTCGGAAACAAACATCCATATTCATCATATAAATGATTGCACCTACCGAGATTCGAAACCAGGACCTATAGCTTAGTAGTCAGGGTCACTAACCATTCGGCTATATGGGTCGTCAAATCTGTAGATATAGGATTGTAAAATCTCTAGATACTAGGGATTCTTTGTGTGTATACTTACCGCTACCTACAGTAAAAACACTCACATGCTAAAATAAAAGATACTTATTTGCTTGAATACATTGAGAGATCTTTAAATCAGTGTGGGATTTAAAAACTATGGAGCAATAATGCCCGATACTTACATACTTACAATGTGTAGCTACTATATGTGGGTAAATAAAAAATTTCTTTGTTTCTCGTAGCTTTTCGTGTGAAAGGGAAAGAAAACAAAAACCACCAAAATGGACGCGATCAAGAAGAAGATGCAAGCGATGAAGCTGGAGAAGGACAACGCACTTGACCGCGCGGCCATGTGCGAGCAGCAGGCCAAGGACGCCAACCTTCGCGCCGAGAAGGTACCTATGAACTTCTGATACCCTGGTACTTTTGCTTTCTTTTGCGTTTGTACTAGTGCACTAAGTGCTTCGATGGAAGTAAAAATGTAACAACTATATAAGTACATAGATGAAAATAATTGTAGGTTACATATTTCTGAGCCACATTAAAATTTATGAAAGTATCATGTACCTAAAGCAGTATTTCTAAACAATAACTTGAAGCTTCTGTGATACTTAACTTAAGAAAGTAAAGTGAATCTTATTTTTATTCTTATGAATCGTATATCGTATTACCTACGTGGGGAGGGTTTTGACCGCATTGCTATGCCGAGACAAATATTATAATCTGCTATACAACGTCGTTCGATGTGGCAAGGACGAAACTACTTGGCGAGCCTTTGCCCTTTCTTTGCGTATAAAACGATATCTTTAGATCATATGATCTCCTGGTACTCGGCCCTTCGTTTATCGACATGAATGAATAAAAACGCCCACAAAGGGCGAGCTTGCATCTTGACTGCATTAATTTATATTAATTATGTCTGGATATTTGATCCTTAATCACGCCAAAAAGGCTGTATTTTTAACCGACTTCCAAAAGGAGGAGGTTAGCAATTCAATCGGTATTTTTTTATGTATGTACACCGATTACTCTGAGATTTATGATCCGATTTACGTAATTCTTCTTTTGTTTGATGATTTCGTCTACCTGGATGACATAATTGTTTTCTGTGTACGGCTTTTTTTTGGAGTTTTCATTCAAGTTGATTATATATTAGTATTATCTGACACTAAATAGTCAAAAATAAAAAATAAACTACGTTTAAAAAAACCGACTTTAAGAACTGTAAAGTATCAAATAACTAAAAATTTAATTTAATACACCTCTTATGCAAGCCTTTACCTTTAATATTAATAAAATACTATTATTTGTATGTGCTTCATATTGATAGCTTTGTAGTCGGTTTTTTTAAACGTAGTTTATTTTTTTCATTTTCCATAAAATTTAACACACACGCAGATTATTCCGTGGATTAACACATATTAGGATGTTTTACTAATGACACGGTAATGTTAACGTGTTGATGACGTAATGTGAACACGAACGAAGTCGCGGGTAACAACTATTAGATACTCATTAAAGACCGTTTGTTGTCATTTAAGTCTCGGTAGATGTAACACAAAATTTTTGTGCTTTCAATGTCAAAGAAGAAAGACTTTATCTTTCCGTAAAATTGTGTTGGCGCTTATTTCTGCCGTGAATGGGTAAACATTGTTTTCTTTCCGTCTGAAGGGTGCTGTAGCTAATGAAATTACTGGGCAAATGAGACTTAACATCTTATGTCTCAAGGTGACGAACGCAATTGAAGTACCGCTCAGAATTTTTGGGTTTAACAAGAATCCTGAGTGGCACTGCATGGTAATGGGCAGGACGTATCAATTACCATCAGCTGAACGGCCTACACCTCTCGTCCCTTATTGTCATAAAAAAAATGAAGTCAACTCTTAAGTTGCGTATATTGAATCCATAGTAAGTTGTATTGTTGTCTCTGTCATGCACAGATACATACTTCAAACCTCAACTTTAACTATTTTATAACCTTAATATGACCCCAATGTAAGTATTCGCTATACTTACCAAGTATATATAATATAAATTGCCAAGCTATAAATTGGTATTATGATAAGGTACAACGATTTACATAATACGATGTTCAAGGTAATTTAAATACAAGTTTACATAATATTACGAATTGTTTTTACCTCGCGATTACTCATACCTCTGTAAATAATTATTATCATTTTTATTTTTCAATTCTATGTGCATAAATAAGGCAGAAAAATATCTGACTATATACAATATGAAAGGTATAGAATAAGGTAAATGAAAGAAGCAGAAGTGGGATAATAATGTTAGGATATGCTAGTACCTAAATAATGGTCAATGATACTCGTTTGTTTTGATAGATCAAAAGATTGAAGCCAAGATGAAGATCAAAAGAAAGAAGATTGGTCAAAAGAATTACTTCACTGAAAAACTGGTCAACATTTTATCGTGAATAAATCGTTCCTATTTTACTAATTAAACACATGTCTGTAGTTTTGGGAATAATCTTTACACAAATACTGAAGTATTCTGGACGATTTTTTTGGTAGAGGAGGAAAAACGAGAATACACTCGGGTCACCTGATGGTATGTCATCACCGCGGCCCACAGTAAGAGTTTCGTTTTTGTAACGTTTCTGGAAGGAAGTGTTACAAAAATCGGATTGTATGAAAGGGACGCGAATAGACGAAGCCAGGCTAATATGACAAGAGCCTGTATGACAGGTGTTATGTGTTATGTTTGCCACGTAGTTTTTATTGAAACAATGTAATTTTTAGAATTGAATGGAATAAAACAAGTACTTGATATTATACGGGGGATTGTCACACTACATCAGTGAAAACCGAATTCAAATCGGTTCAACCGTTTCCGATAGACAGATAAATATTCTAAAAACAATTTTTTTGTTCTCGCTTGCATAAGTTTAATGCGTATAAATTGTTATTTCTTAAATATTAATTATATACAGACATAGCACAAAATATTTTATTATTTATATATTGTATAGATTACACACTTAATATACCTAAGTATAGAAGTAATTTTTTCATTTTTTTACCGTACAGGCCGAAGAAGAAGCGAGACAGCTTCAGAAGAAGATCCAGACCATTGAAAATGACCTCGACCAGACCCAAGAAGGACTCATGCAAGTGAACGCCAAACTTGAAGAGAAAGAGAAGGCACTACAAAACGTGAGTTAAATAAAAACTTTTTAATTTTGCTTTTTTTACGGTAAAGATGCAAATTGCAATCTACCTCTACTCGTGTCATTAAATAAATTAAAACAAAAACAGGTCGGTTTCGGTGAGGATAGTAGTTAATTGAATTGAATGCCGGAATAGAACTTGTCGCATAATATTATTTAGAAGCCAAAACAGTAAGCTAATATACACATTTAGTTAAACACCTCTGTATTGTTTGTAAAAGGCTTTGCTTATGAAAATCATTCTTTTCTCTGACATGTTTTGCATGCTAGCGGAACTCTCAAAGAAAAAATCGATTCACTCGATTGTATGAAACGTGCAGTCATTGACAGATTGACAGATGACGCCTATAATCTTGTAAACAAAGGAGATAGCCGAAATTCACTGCGTTATATGCAACATTTCGTTGTCAAACTAATCGCCATACTGTAATTATTACTATTTCCAACTTATGTCAAACCTTCCTGCACGTTTCACACTAAATTAAAAAAAAATACGTAGGCAGTTCCGCCTTTTATTACGTAGTATTTACATCCTCTTTGTGCAAAACTGTCAGTTTATTATTTTAATAGTCTAGTCAGATACCTACTTAGTGTAACAAAAAAATTATCGCACTCTTATTCTTTTTCCTTATTGCAATTAAGCTGTGTTAAGCTACATAAATATTTTCGTCTGGTCTCGTAGGGACTAGGGAGATAAAGAGCAGTAATAATTATTACCTATATATTATTTTTTCTATATTATGTATGACGTAAAGAATAGTAATAATATTAGTATAGCAACAAGTTTTAACCTGCTGCACATTGCAACTGTAACCTTAAGGTAAATTACATGCAAAACATAGTTATGTAACACTTTTCCTGCGTATTGTATTGTAAGGATTAAATCATGAGAGTGATGCAAAATACCTTGACCTAAAGTATTAGCGAAGAAAAAGAAATAAAAACACGTAGATTTAGCAGAATTAAGCGAATAACATAACATTCGCTCTTTGTAAGTGCGTATTAACCTACTGAAGTTGTTATCCATACCTAGTTCCACAGAATTAAAACATTGTACCAAATAGGAAAAAAATCATTGATTTAAACTTTAAATCAGAATTTAAAGAATAAAAGAACGTGTTTCCTATCATGAAGCAAATACACAATATTCTCGCGCTCAGCTGTGGCTATTTTCAGCCACCCGCGCCTAATATGGGCACGGTGCCCGGATTTTAGATAAAATTAGACGCTGGCTCATGTTTTCTCTACGTAGGTAACTGCGCTGATTTCCCATCATTAAACTTCTGTTATAATAGTGATGTTATGATAATTTCCGTTTTGCATTTAAATTAGGAAATGAAAAGAAACTGTTAGTTCTTGTAATATTATTATTTTATATATTTTAGAATATATCCTTCAGATTTGGAAAATACTTAATGATGAATAATACTATTTCTTGGTGATATTGTATGGTTGTATTCAAGTCGAATACGTATTACGTATAGTAGCATTGTTTAAAATTTTCCCGCGCGCTATACGTTTTCTACGTAGGTCTGTCGGTAAAACAGTTCAGCGCTTTGAACGACTGCAGCGCCATTTTGACGTTTGCTTGAAAGCGACAGCGGACAGTCAGTCAACATGGCGTCGAGCTGTGCGCGGGCGGGCGCAGCGCGCGGTGAACAGTGATGTCCGCGTCAGCGCCCCACAGCCACGGGCGCACCCCCGGGCGGCGCAGGGGGCACCAACACCACCCGCGGCTGAGGGGCAATAGATTTCCCGCCCCCGACGAAACCGTAAACACTCCGTCCAATGTGACCTTAGACTGCAAAACAAATGATGTGCCTTGTGTCAATAGTGTTAGTGAATCTCAAGTGACAAGGACGAATAGTGACGATGCACTTTCGAATCAAAACACTCTGGACTCGAATATTGGTGATGAAATCGATTTAGACTTAAGGTTACAGACAGAGCTAGACAATAGTTCTGACGATGAATTCTCATTTAATGAGGATAGATCTGCTGGGGATGGTGCTGAAGGAGTGCCACTAGCCTCCGACATAATAGATGATGACCCTGAAACAGCAGAACTTGCAAAACTCAGGTGCACAAGTGAATGCACCGAAGTCCTGGCAGCAAGAGAGAACCGTCGTAGAAACCGGCGATGCGCTGATTATCCTGGCCTAGCCTTTGGTAGTTCAATATTTTCCTCAGACACAATGATGAAGTTTTCAATAATCAAGAATGAGTTGCAGAATATTAAGAATACGGCGTTAAAAAGGGTAATGTACTATTTCATTGATATGTTTATAAAAACCTCTGCACGTAGGCCATATGCGCCAGAACTATTAATAATCACGTCCACTCGACAGAACTTGTGCATCTTGTAAATCGTGAGGTTATGTGACTTCGTAATTTCGTATTCAATCAGCTGAGCACTAGTAATTGACAATGACTTGTTTACGAATATGATGACATATGGGAACGCTAGATGTCGCTACTATAAAATATTCTTCTATTATCTACCTACAATAATTCTTAATACCTATTAAATTAAAACTTGGGTAGGTAAATTGACTCATTGAATTAAGCAATGATATTACTATAAAAAATTAATATGTCACTCATCCGTGATGGAATTTATACAATTAGTGCTTCTATCAATATTTATTGCCATCAAATAATATTTATCTACCTATTTTATTATTATACAATTATTGGTTATTATCTAATTAGTAATTAGGCACTTAGTGAAATGTAGATTGTTGATATACCTAATTTATTTAATCGTTCGCATACCTAATAATATTCCGTGTCAACATTACATTAGGCATAAACATAGAAAGCGTTACGAATTTTAATGAAGTTGAAGACTTGATTCACAAGTAAATTGAGTATATTATTATATGCATAGTATTATTATTGAAAGACAGAAAATAAGTACCGAAACTATTTGGAATGAAAATCAACTAGTGATGTGCCGATATGGTACCTATGTCGTTAGAAAAATATTTTGGTTATTTGTATATTTCTTAGTAAATTTTATTATCACGTTCTTTTTAGTGCTTGACTGCTTTGGTTCATTACAGTTACCTAAATTTCAGTTTACATAGTTGATAATATATACCATTCAGATGGTTAAGGTTTATTTACCTATTTAGGTATTATATGCTTATATCGTAGTGGAGCACTAATTAAATTTTATTAATTGTAGCTTCTATTTATAAATTAAGTAAGCATGCTATATGATGTTATTTTAGAAAAACATAAAATAAGACTCAGTATTAATGAGTGAAGTCAATTCCAAAAGGTAGCAGCCAGAGATAAAAGTAAACCTCATAATGTTGTTGTCAAGCTTGCATAGATGGCGCTGTACCCAGAACATTTATTATCCTATCATGAAATATATTATATTGTTTTAATTATTTCACATTGCCTTGGTTCACATTGACTTAATATCACGAGGCTTTAACTATTTTGATATTTAGAAATTATTGTGAACTTGTGAATCAGTCAACCATAAAGTATAGATGGACAATTAAATTGGTGGGTGTTTGCAACAGGTGGAGCTAGTGTTGTGGATCAAGTGACATAAAGGTCTTTGGCTTATGGATTGTCAACGCAACCAGTTTCAAGAATACTGTCAATGATTGTTAAATTGTTTCCTGTTATATCATAAATAAATCAAAACTAATTATTCTCTTGCAAAATACTTACAAAAATTGCACTAATGAAATAGATCGTTAGTAAATTGTAAAGTGAGTCAGTCACGTTAATTCTATAGATTGTCAGCTGCAGCGGCCATTTTGCCGGTTGTGTTATTCACTCGTATCGCGACGATAGTTTCCGAAGCCGTAACGAACGGGCCACTCAGACTCAGTTCTCAGTTGGCATTTTCGCGACAAGGACGAAGGTGTTTTTAGTTTTTAGAAATTCTGATAAGGTCTAAGTGAATCAAAATGACGACAAATATGCAACAAGGAACAATTTTGGACGTATTAAAGAAGAAAATGCGTCAAACAAAAGAGGAAATGGAGAAATATAAAGATGAATGTGAGGAATATCACAAACGGCTACAAGTGGAAATAATGCGGAGGGAAGAAGTAAGATAACGTGTTTTATATTTGTGTCGTGTGATAGTGAGAAATAGTTCCTAAAATGTGAATGTTAGTGTTATAATATATCAGATTAACTTATCATTTATTGCAGTGGTTGTAATACTATCTATCTTTAGTGAGTAATGTCCGGCCATACTTAGGTGTGCCGACAACGTACGCATATTCACGTCTCACTCCGTCCCGGTTACAATTGACATGTATGAGCAGGACGACAAATCTATATTTTTTTGTACCGCGACCATATTCTTTCCAACATGTAGTACCTAATACCTATATAAAAAAGCAACGGGTGTTGCCTTCGCAACATTCATTCTCGGGATAGAAGTTTTTCGGAATTAATAATTCACATTTAACGGTGCTCGGTGTGCCAGTTTTATGGCTAACAGGTTTGGTTACGTCTGAGGTCGTGTGCTACACTCGGAAACAACGCTGGTACCTCAACGAGTCTCATGAAGTTTTGTCTCTTTTAAAACATTCCTCTACCTCTGTAGTTCAGACGTCCTCGAAGGATCGCGCCGGCGCCCAAAAGGCGTGTCAGATCCACATTTACAATATTATGACGTAATTCCCTTAAGTTTTGTACGATATCTCTGGTTAATTAGATCCATTAGGTCCCAGAAAAGACTTTGGTGAGCTACCTGCTTTGGTAGATTACCTGCACTATTGAAGAATTACACATGCTATTTATTACTAGGTTAAGATGTCTATCTTTAATGACATTTACCTTATCGGAATTTTCGTCAGAGACTGATAAGATACCTAGGATATTAGGTATGTTATTACGAATAATGTGTGAAATATTAAATTAAGAATTCCATAATTATTGTAATTTGTGTTTCAATAAGCTCTATTTTTACACAAGTATGTCCACTTATTTTTATTTGTTGGTGAAAATGTAGTTCGGCAACATTTTTTTGGGCATTCGTTGATTACATACTTCATTGCATTACTATGTTTATTACAATACTCCATTGAATTTCTCGTATCCGCTATGTAGTATTAGCTCACACATTGAAACCGAACTAAGAAAGATTCATTTTCAATAATCCGGAAATAATCAGACTGAATCTTTTAGAATATTATAGTTATAAAGATTGTTTTAACTGTAAAAAGTTTTACATATGTGACAGAGATAATTAATTCTCTTAATTTCGCTCCTATGATTTCTCTGGTGTTGCAAGAAATCTAGGGTGATAATTTGCCGTCAGGTGACTTGCTTGCTCGTATATTTTAATTTCTATTTCCAATTAGTGTTAAACATTGTGCATAGGAGATGGGAGTATTGTGCAAGTATGTGCCTACGCAATAAAACAAAGATGCGCAGCTCACATATGATTAATTATCTAATTTCGAGAAAGGCCTAGATTCAGAAAAAAAAAATATAGTCATAAGTGGACATATTAAGGTTAAGCTAATTGTTTGACATTTGCCTTCGCCGCCACTGCCCAAAACCGGATAAATAAAACGTTTCGAATGGTTGACATGAAAACAATAGCCTTGGGTAGGATTTTGACGGTTCCCTCCGTGTCTTTTGTATTACAATCACCGTTCGTTATTGTACGGTATTTCAATGAATTGTATAGTCCCAGACCTATCCCATACAATTTAAACAATCGACTCCCCCTCGTATTGTGGACTTGACAATTTGGGCATTCATGTGTAGCCGATAGGAAGCCAGTTAATATATGAAGTTACAATTAAGTTTGGGACCTGTTAGCCCTCTAATAAGGTTATCGACATCGCCAATAGCTTGACAAAACAACATTGAAACCCATCTGACGGGTTCAAGGTGATTGCTTAACACATCAGACCTATGAATAGAATGATTCGGTTATTATTCTGCATTACTGCGTCTAGTTAAACTACTTACCATTTTAAGCAAATCTCGTCTACGACAAATAAAATTAATTACATTCATGCGTTATTTGAGTCAAAAAGATGCAGAGATTATATGAAAGACAGAACGCACTTAAAAAGCCATATTCCTTGCGGGTTGGTTGAAAAATACTTCGTGTATATATTTATAAATATTTATACATATCATTTAATAAGATATAGACGCAAAGTAAAAGTTGAAATTGAAGTTAATACTGTGCCAAGTTCCATCTAAATAGTCTAACGTAACGCCTCGTAATTATGGAAAAATGTGGCGAGCGTGATTTGAGGCTGATTTATTGAAGCATTTCTGATGTCTTAATTGACATAATTGCAGAAGAATTGTCATTTGACTTGCTTGTAAAGTAAAATCACAAGGTTTTGTATTCGAAAAGATTTTTAGATTTGTGTTTCAGTAACTTTTATAGAACCTTGTGTATCTTTTCAAGTTTGTCGGCTATTATTCCGAAGCTTCAGGAGTGCAAAGGGAAATTAGCTTCGTTGAAAATAGGTACATAGATATATCCTATTATTAGCTGCTACGCACTGATGACGACACAGGATAAAAGGTGTAAGTGGAACTCATTCGAGCATCCTCGCAACAAGGACGAATGATGTCACAAGTATTCATTCCGTTGAATATAAATACTGCGAATATTTTACGTATTTATTCAAAGCACGTATATATGTGTATTGAAAGAGCATACATTATGTGTTCATCATAGACAGAGAATGTACTGAGCAATACCTTCACACACTATTTCACTCTTTAGAGATAACAAAAAGCGACTGTGCGGCCAATAACCTCTTTTAGCATAAATTGACAATAACTAATATACAGAATAATAAATAACTAATAAACATACCAATTGTAGAAAAAAAAATTAATGAATTAAAACGCAAAAACTGAGTCTCAATTCTCTATTAAACTATGGTCTAGACCAGAGGTTCTTAACGTGGGCGTTTGAGACTTTCGAGGGAGCAGTAGAAGACCCAGAAAAAATTAGGGGGCATTGAGATGGCGCAGATGGGGCGTGGGTAGATTAAAAAATATAGCCTAAAAAGGCAAACAAATACACGAAAATACTCTAGAAAAAAACATATTCTCAATGTGAGCTCTCGGTGAGCAAAATAAGGTTGAAAAACTATGGTCTAGACTCTAGCTTTTAAAATAGTTAGCGTTGTTGTAATATACTCACTCGTGTTCACTACTTTTTGGGTCAGAACGGTATCTATCGATACATCGTTTTTTGCGTTCGCCTCACTAATTTGATGACATGCAACCTAAGAGATTTCTCAAAACGGTTTAATACTGTAAGTAATAATTCATGTAGACCGTGCGATTATTTGACCTGAATTAGAATCAGAATATTTTCGGTAGATAACTTTTTAGATTTACCAAGTAGTTTTTATTCTGAACATTACTTGTGTATAATATAAGAGTATTGTAACATTTTACCAATGTTTTTATTATTCACACTAAGATTGAAATAGTCCTTATTTATTGTTACTAGTATTTAAACACACTATAATTAAATGGTAGACTATTTTGGTCACAGAATAAAAAAACGTGCAAGTTGATTATTCGTGTTCAGAATCTGCTGTTCTAGTACCTATTGTACTAGGAAAAGTTTAGGGTAGGTATGTAGGTTGTAGTAATAGGATAAGAACTTGTAAATATTTACCCCCTTATTCATAATAGTCTGCTAACTTAAAGCATTGCTAATTCGCACTGTGTTTTCTTCTATTGACCTAAGTCAGAATGAGATAAAACACTCCTAAGCGGCTGTTTAAAGTTAGCGGACCATTATGAATAAGGGGGTTAGACGATAACTAATCTATTAGCATTTAATTAAAACCTTAAAGTTTTAAGAATCATGCTTCGTGAGACAGTAATTTAAAGACTGTATATGAAGAAAAGTTTTGAAATGGAATGTAAGGTAAAATAACATCGCATCGTCAAAAATGATGACGACCGGCTATAATCGGCTTCCTCTTTCTTGCCTGCGATTAAAAGTATTTTGGTGTAAAAATTAAGCACGATGAACATGAGCATAAAAGTTAAGATATTATATAACATTAAGATATTAATATCTTAATGTTATAGGATAATTATATTAAGATATTACCAAGCCACTCTCAGAAGTATACAAATAATATTATGACTTCTTCTTATATTGTCAATTTCTATTACAATGCTCTTACGTACCGAACGTTAAAATAAATTTGTAATAATATTTAGTTGATCGCTAATTCTTGCAAATATTTGCAGGCCGAATCGGAAGTTGCTGCGCTCAACAGACGCATCCAACTGTTGGAGGAAGACTTGGAGAGGTCAGAGGAGAGACTGGCCACCGCGACCGCAAAGCTTGCTGAGGCTAGCCAGGCCGCTGATGAGTCGGAACGGTCAGTTTTATTCTATAACGATAAATTTTTGAGTATGTATCCTCTGTAATGAAAGAAATTTTGGTTCTCCTTTCAAATTTGTTTTGCTATATTAGTCTTATAATAAAACTGTTAGGTTGTGTATCGAAATTTCATTTTCAAAGTCTTGTACTATATCGTCATTTTCCAGTTATGTAGGCTGTATTTTAGTGAAAATTATTTTTCAAATAGTTTCATAAAAATTAAAAACATTTGAATCTTCAATTTGTAACACTACCACAGATTCGTAAAGGTGCTTATATAGAGCTGTTTAAAACAAAAAAAATGTTATTTCAAAAGCCAAATTAATTTATTACAAGCAGTATTTAGTAACTTGTATATAGTATTATAATTACACTTATTAGGTATCTACCCATATCGTCCAATAACAGGATGCTAAACTTACGATGTTCATCTGTTAGTAGTACCAACGTGTCCTGTATTTTTTTTAAATTTAAAACATCTAAATGTTTAGGGCCACAAAAACTCAAATATATCATTTTTGTCATTTTATAATAAGTAAGATTTATTAACCTAATCCTTTCTCTTGATCCTTTTTTTTTTAAGAAAAAGACAAATATATCTTAATCGAACTGTGGTTAGTGTGTACTTAATTGTACGTGAAAAGGTGAAACGAATAGCCCAGAGCATTATTCATTGATAACATTCTGCACGGGGATAAGATAAGAGTAATAATTTTAAATATTACGAGGACTTATCCCTTATACAACGCACGGATATTTAATTTCTATTGTAATATCAAATCATATGCTTCTTTGTTTAGTGAAAGATAAAATAATAAAAAAAAAATCTTTATGGTAGGCGAACTACCTTTAATCTATAACGATCTGTCTTATATACAAGACAGTCTATTTTTTTTATTGAATAAAATCTATAATATATTTGGTTGGGTGTGGGGAAATACAGCGGGGAGAAATAAAGTAAATTTAAGTGAAAAAAATGTTGGAGAAAATAATGATATCCACTATATCTATCTAGTATAATATATCTCTGAATCTGTATTATCACCATTCATTCTGACATTGTTTTCACTTATAAATGGTGAAATGTTCTATTTAAAAGTATGAATTAGTGTATATTTTATATATATGTTATTAATGTGTGCATGATTTTTTTTTCTTATTTTTGCCCTCTAAACCACCATATTACCTGAATATTCTTACGTGTTTATTATAAGTTAATTTATAACATTAGTGTTCGTTTGTTGTTTTATTAATTGAAGAGTTTCAAATAATTCAATTTACAATTAAAAAATTCTTAAAGATTATGAATCTTGAAACTCTTCGATTTAAAAAAAAGTTGTATAAAGGACGATAGTGCGTTCATAAAAGTTTTATCGATGTTTTAACAATGCATGTGTTTGGCCCAACACTAACCAGAATACGCAAGGCGTTGGAGAATCGAACCAATATGGAGGATGACCGCGTCGCCATCTTAGAAGCACAGCTGTCCCAAGCGAAACTCATCGCGGAGGAGTCCGACAAGAAATATGAAGAGGTGAACGCATCATAACGATGTTTTTATGTATTACTATACAAATGCGCTGTAATCTCTGTAGTATAAAAAAGGCATTATTAGTTTGATTCGATTAGACTAGTCGATACTTTTACCATTAAACTTAAGTAATAGCCTGATTCTGTTATCAAATAATGGAAGATTCTACATTTATCTTGTGCCATAAAAAGTTTGCTCAGTATATGGTATCGTGAAACTTTATACTATTTACTTGGCCTTACTGAATGTAGTTCGGATTCGTGTTAATTCTTAAGCGCATCTTGTATGGTAACACAAAAATTGATAGAAACGTTTCCATACTCGGAATTGCTTCTATAAATTATTATTTATTATTTAAAACATTCTGAAATGACCTGAGTATTTCATTTTGTTTTAACCGATCTGGACCGAGATATGAACACTTTTATGATTTCATGGCATTGTAATGTTGTCGTGGCTAACGTAATGCATATAAATAAGATAAAAATAGCTTTGCATGTTGTTAGGAATACATTTACGTACGTATCGAGTGGGTCATTGAAGTGATCGATATCTCGGTTCAAATTGAATTCCTTTGCAGGGTTCTCAATCAAGGTATTTAGTTTACGTTATTTTTGTGTTCGTCTGCATGTCTTCTAACTATGGGCTACCCTTGGTCAAAATGTTTAGATATTCCCAATTAAGTTGGTTGTTATTGGGCACAGTGCCCGCAAGGTTCTGGAGAACAGGTCGTTGGCCGATGAGGAGCGTATGGATGCCTTGGAGAACCAGCTCAAAGAAGCCAGATTCCTCGCAGAAGAGGCCGACAAGAAATACGATGAGGTCTAGAATTTTTTCGTGTTGTTTGTTTTGGTGTGCTTGTTTTTCGAAGCTATAGATTTGAGTTACATTATGATGTAATAAACAAAGGCGACGTTGTGTTTAATAATTTGATATATTACTTCCTATCCAATGATTAATATTATACCTAAATATTAACACTAAGTTATTTGTGCATCTTAGTAGTGAACGATTAACTTCATGGCAACACATATGTATGAAAACATATTTGCAGTGTGTTGTGAAATTTAATAACAATTCCTTATGCTAACATTACTCTCGTAACATGTCAGCATGATGTTTTCATTTCCAAGTGTGAATTCAATAAACTATAATAATTGTATTAAAACAGGCCGAGATTGCATCACCATGCAGTGCAATCATGGCTAAGTTGACATTTTCCGTGAAATCTGAGCATGTGTTCGTAACAGATGGTCTTAATGAGAATGGCCTAGTTCCCCTGACATACGACCGTGTTGGTGAAGGCAGACTTGAAAATCACACCAAAGATGGTGTCGTGTCGTGCATGATCGTTTCTTTTCCTAAAAAGGAAGTGGTAGTTGGTACGAGTCTCGTTACATAAGCCAGTGTTACCGTATATGAAGAATTCAATGTAAGCATTGATCGAATAAGTTTCTACGAAGTTACTGATGTGGTGTGTGATGTCCAGGTTGCTCGTAAGCTGGCTATGGTTGAGGCTGACTTGGAGCGCGCCGAGGAGCGTGCTGAATCCGGCGAATCGTAGGTTCATTTTCTATGTTGGCGGAAGACCTCTTGTATATCAACATTTAACAACTCGTAATGTTGGCATGCAATGGGACCATATTTTTTTAGTTTGCTAGTTCCTCGCTACCATCTTAATGCATGGTTCATTTTAACATGCACCGTAACCGACATTGGTTTTTGATTCTTACACCCTGCATGATCTAGGTCGACGGAAGCTGAGGAAGAAATCATTTCATAAACTACTAACGCAGCCATTTTATTTTTCGGTTTGCAATAATTTAGTTTTAAGTTTTATTTAGTGATGCTCGCATGACTGCAAGCATTACACAAAACAAGGGTTGCCCCATCTCATGGATATTTCTCAATGTTAACTATCATGTCCATGTCGATTTAACCTTCTGTCTTCAATGTGTGTCTTCATTATATATCGTGACTATGTACTAGGCTATCAGGAAATATGTGTGGTTTAGGGCAATTTTCGTTTTCAGATATGCACCGCATTACACCAGAATTACTGGCCGTATGCGTGCCGCACATATACAAGCGCACACATCACATAGCGAATACGATAATGCACTAGATAGCACATAGATATTTTGTTTTTATATTACAAGAATTAACTTAGAGCTAAATGTTTTGGGACAACCCTCGTTTATTTTATTTGTAAACCCGGCGCCCTTCTCGACTGCTCCCAATGTTCCTTGCACTGTGATAACCTACTTGATTCTTGGTGCTATTTATTATACCTTTTAATCATTAAATAGTTTCTTATCATAAGAAGTTTTTGTAGCGATTGTAGATAATAGCTTTTATTTCAAAAGTGCAATAAATTACCAATAATATACATATTATGACTAACGTAGAAGCGGCGTCCCGCTTATTTATCAAAAATAACGCTGCTAAGAATGCTCAGAGAAGATATAGCACTGAAGCATTTTGTAACTTATGTTATTAAAACAGACCATTAATAAAAGTAATAATCTACTACAACAAAGTAGCGCGCTAACAGTACAATAACAGAGAGCGTAATTATTATGTACCTAATAAATATGATTAGTGAAATTCATTTTCTCCGGATGCTATTTAGAAAAGCACGTAAGTTATGCCTAATCCTTTTCTTAAAAATCCAGTCGTAATTTCTTTGTTGTTTTAATGAGCAAAGGTTGGTTAATAAATACAAATAAATTTAAACATAATAATACTATGTATTTATTCTTATATTTGGCACCTCTCAGCCACTAAAAGGACTGGTACTTTTATAGAATTTTGCAAAAAAGTGTCTCCATGTAGGTGAGTTTGATATTTGTAAATTATTGCAAACGTATATATTTAAAGGTTTAAAAGCTTGTTAGCTTTAAAGCTTTTTTTTTTGCTACAAACGATCATATGAAAATCTAAGATAGCTAGATGCAATTTTTAAATGTATAATCCTCGTAGTGTTGCTTGCTTTAGTTGTAAGCCCATCAAGGTACCTGGCACGACGGTCCAAGGCACCGCGGCGAGGGTGACGAGAATGGCGCCGGAGAGTAGCTTAGTGTGTGTGTGTGTGTGTGAGTGTGTGTGTGCGTGTACTAACGCTCGGCGGGCGGTAGGTGGCGCGCAAGCTCGTGCTGATGGAACAAGACCTCGAGAGGGCCGAGGAACGATCCGAGCAGAGCGAATGGTAAGTACCGTAAGACGATATGTATACAAACTCCATGATTCGTTAGAACCTACACTACACTTTGGTCATACAGCCTGGAGTGCTATAAAAACTCGTGTTCTTGTATTTAATTGATGTTACGAGACAGACCTTGGTGGTGTGACGTGATGAGTTGACCCGCAAGGTGGATTGTTCTTAAGAACTGATTTTACATTATATAATACCAGTTTTTTATAAAATGGAGTTTCTATCCATCCCGTTTTACATTTATTGCCTATCTATTATGATCACGAATAACTCGCTAATTGCTTTTAAATTTGAAATGTTAACTGTTATTGCCATGTAGCACAAATATTTTGTATATGATTTTCTGACAGTAAATAGTAGATGGAATTTTAATTACAATAAAAATAAAAGTTTATTTATTATTAAAATATAGGTTTAGGACTACCTCTCTACCTACTACATCTACATCTACCTACTCTCCATAATTGTTCACATCACTAGATGTGAACAATTATGGAGAGTTTTCGATAAAATTAAGCAAATATCCCGATTCAAATATAATGAATGAATATTTTCTCATTTAATGAATATTTTGATGTATACATTGGGCAAATAAATGAACAATCATTTCGGAGTGTAACAAGTATGTCTTATATTCTGCATTTGTTCACGCAATGAAAAACATATCGATTTAAATTGGCAAGAATTTGGGTCAGCTAAATTATCATTAGTCATGTTTTTATACGATCAATTTCAAGATAAAACTTATAGCTACAAATCAACAAATATATATATATATATATATTATGTTATATATGACCGGGAAGCCCACACGATTTTCGAAGTGCCACGACAGTGTGAGGTATCGCTGAATTAAATTAAAATAAGAAGTTTTTTCACTTGTCTTTCATAAATTATGCTTCGATAGTTGTTAATAATTTAAGATTAATGAACAGAAAACTATGTTGGTCAGTCGAAACTAATTAATTCCATATTTTGAGGTTTAGATGTACTTAGCATGTATTTCTATATGACTTAGCATGTTGTTTTATAAATGTTATCTTAATATATAAGATGTTGATTATTGTTCACGTTATTCCAGCAAAATCGTCGAGCTTGAGGAGGAACTTCGCGTTGTTGGTAATAACCTGAAATCCCTTGAAGTCTCAGAGGAGAAGGTACGATACTTTCCACTATTTATTATAGGCTAGAAATATTAAGCTAGGTTTTACAGCTAATGAACCTTCAGAGGATCATTAGAAGTTAATTCTTGTTGATGCACCAACCATCTGATTCATAGAGTACTTGGCTTAGCGATATTTTTCTTCTTCATAAATATTTTTAAATATTTTCAAGTTCATCCTCTTAAATTTAAATCTATAACAAATGCATGAATGTCTTTTATTTACTTTGTATAGGTATACTAAAAGGATACATCTCTAAGGTACTAAGAAAGCTCGATAACCCTTAGATAACTTAATACAACAAATTTTAGTATTCAATTTTTAATACAATATTTTAGTTAATTTAAATAATATAATATTAGGTCAAGTACTCTATATTTTATTAAGAATATCTCCATAAATAGGTGATATGAAGCTAAAGATTCGATAGTTTTATAGCCAAAAAGTATAATTGTTGTACCATTTCATACAGGCCAACCAACGTGAGGAGGAGTACAAAAATCAGATCAAAACTCTAACTACTCGCCTAAAGGAGGTGTGATGCGAACTAGTTACACTCGCGAGTGTTTTTCTACGCTTGCCTTAACTGCATTGCACACATCCTCAACATATCCTATATCTTTTTTGCCTTTTGTGAAATTATAATTGAAAATATTGTTAATTTGCCCAAATAACTATTCAAAATAAGTGTATATTATGAAATATAATATATCCTTTTTGATTTTCCTGATAGTAAAATTAAGGTCACTGGTAAAAAAGATATAGAATATTGTGCGTTCGTATCCCCCAACCAAATAGATGTTGTATTTTAACAGTGTTTCGTGTTTTTTTATAAATAACAGTATCTCAGTGTTGCTCAAAGTTTTCACTGTACGATGCATGTATTTTTGTTGATATCGTACCAAAATCACAGGCGACTCAAAGAGAGGAGACTTTCGAGGTTCAGGTGAAACTACTCGACGCGCAGCTCAAAGAGGTAATAGGAAACTCGGTGACCGAAACAGGACGTAGATAGATCTGGTTACGGTTGTAGATTCATCGCTATTTTGTGTCCAATAGATTATCTAGCCTTTCTAATTTCAGTAAAACCATGTCCAACTACAAGCATTGAAATTTTTGCAAGCAGCACTAAGCATTTTGATTTTCTTACGATTCACAAATTCTACAAACTAATCATTGTGTTTCCTTTTATTATTATTGTTAATATACGAAAATAAAATTACAATTTATCAAGCTGCAAATTTTAGTAAGTCATCAAGTTCATTAGCTAATAAAGTCTAGCAGATTTCTTTGAGCATAATTTCCGTATCTGGCAAGGTTTTACTCTTAGATTGGCTACTCTTGGTATAGGTTCGTGTAGTCCAGTGGCTATCGCGGTTGGTGCTTCATCTCTCTCTTCATGTATTGGTCTATATCTTATGTATATTGTCATTTCTATTTATTTATGTAATGTGTCTATCATGTGATTGTCCGCTTTATGATCTTTGACTGTTCTGAAAGTGTCTTCATTCTTCTCAATGTTTTATTTATATTCTTCGGCTATTTTAAGGGCAAATGTGTGTTTATTAAGATTTTGGTAAAAATTCCCTTTCTTAGTAAATTTTCACACATTGATCTCCCCTTAATCGTAACGACGACTGTGAAACGTTGAAACTGCTTTTGCCGTCAAAATGTTAACGTAAAAAAAGCAAAATAGTCGCGAGCGAACAATCACATCGTAGGCTATATAGCATGCCGGTGGCTTGCTGTGTGTAATGAGACATGTGTGGTCAGGCCATGGCGTCACGTGAGCACGTCGAGGATAAGATCCACAGCCTCTCGCAGAAACTGACGCAAGTAAGTTGTGATCACTAGGGCCTTGTTCATGGGATTGTTTACAACTTTTCTATATATACATTCGACGCACATTGATCTTACTTTTTGTTAGACTCTTTGCGCCCAAGAGCATTTCATTGTGTTCATTATAAATTGAATCCAAAATTTACAAATCGACAAGTAAAAATCGTCAAAACTTTAGTTTAAGAAATAACTGTAGCAAGTGAGGTGGTATTTTTCGAAACCATGTCAAATGTTTTCTTTAAAACGAAATTTGCTTCTAATTTTTGTTGCAGAATTTATTTGATTTTCAATTTGTTAACAATTCCTCAATTTTAAGTTTTTTTTTAAAGCTTTTAAATATTATATTATCTTCATGACCAAGGCCTGTAACATTTGTATGTAACTGTTCATTTTCGCAAATAGTTTTTATAGTATGTTTATGGTGGGGGTTTATTTTTGTATAAATTCTTATTAGATATAGACAGCGCATCTTTAGGCCGCTTCTGTATAAGGTAAAGCATGAAATGTGTGTTGCTTTTGTATTAAATATAATTATGTTTTGTAACAGTTTGTATTAACTTTTTATTTAAATTATAAAATCTGTAAATAGTATTTTTGATTTCCTTTTTTGTATTTAAATAATTTATAGTATATTTTCAAAAGATTAAATAATGGTTTGATAATTATTTAATAATGTCTTGGGTTGCATGTGTGTGTTGAATTTGAAATTACAGTTTCGCCTTTTCTGTCATTAATTTTTTTTTTTATTTTACTACTTATACTTAGTCGAGGATAATATTTAAATGGATTTATATAATCCTACTTTTGTATTGTATTAAAAAAATCCCAGTAAAGTCTTCTTTGTAATCCCGATATTTGTTACCTTTTAGTAGAAGCTCAAGATTACTATAACTTAAAAAAGAAATAATAATTAATGAAATGTTTTAGTGACAGAACGGCGGTAGTTAAAGATTTAAAATTTAACAAACTCAAATTATTACAGGCTGAAGCTCGCGCTGAATTTGCTGAGCGCTCTGTCCAGAAACTTCAGAAGGAGGTCGACAGGCTTGAAGGTAATATGTTATTAATTATCTTTTTATCTCCATATATATAATTTTAACTATGAAATTATAACTATTATATTTACAATATTTTAGAGGAGATAAGCTTACTATTTAATATGGAAATAAACGATATTTTCTAGTTTCTAAGGATTGGCAGATTGTTTCGATCCAGTACAGCAGTTGGTTAAGTGATACAGCATCTCTCAGTGTTTATACGAAGTCAAGTTGTAACCAAATGTTTGATACTTATAACAAAGCTTTGACTTTCACATCAGTTGTCATTTAAACCGTTCAAGCTGTACAATAGATTTTTAAAGCTTTCCTCTCTCACAATTACGCAATAAACTAGCTTTATTTTTATTAATTTTCATAGTAACAGTTACATTCTATTTAATTATTTGCTAAAGCAAATGGGGCATCATATGGATTTTAAAATAAATTTTGTAATATCTAATGATATGATGACCTATTTGTGTTTTATGTCAGCATGGATTTTTTATTGCTCGAAGATAATAAACGTGGTTGCATTCCTGTTTTAGTTATTTTTAGCATGATTTGATTTTCGTTGTTGTGTTTGCTTGTTATAAATATGCGTTGGACAACCTGCATTTTAGTACTTGTAAGCTCGTAGCCAGAAATCCAGGTGCACAAGGTACAATTACGCAGATTATTCTTGAGTTAACTTTTTTATTTACTCAGGTAGTAGTTCCCAACGTAGTAGTGATTATTTTGAAAGGTTGTTAACGCATTTGTTATAACACTGAACTAATGTTGTGTGTAATTGTGGCCACGTCGGACATTACAGACGATCTGGTGGCCGAGCGCGAAAAGAGCAAACTCCTGCAGGAGGAAATGGAGTCCACGCTCCACGATATCCAGAATATGTGAACACCTCGCTAAATAACTTACCCGCGCGGCTCACTCAAACATCGATAGTCTGCTATCGACTCTCCCCCGTCCCTATCCTGTCAATTCGAACGCCGAGAGGCAGGAAAGTTTATTTAATTATTTATTGCTCCGTAATGTTTACGTTGGGATTCATATTTAGTGGCAGAGTGAGGCGAGCGGGTGATTAGATTTGTAAACGTAGTGGAAATTGCCAGCCGCTTATTATTAAATATTCGCTACGACACCACTGCCATGTGCAATTTTTTATACAAAAGTAAACCTAACTCTCTCGGACTGCCCACATTAATTAAGCAATGTTTGAAACAACCCATTGTTTTTTTAATAATCCGACGTGTTCGAACGAATTACAAACCTATCATTGTCCGAATTTGTTCGGTTTACTTGTAGTCATTCTAATTAGTATTCTTTCGAAAATTAAGAGTTTCCTCAAACGTCTTAGTCATATATTGAGTGTCTTATGAAACCGCGAGATATTAGGTGTTGTATGCTACTATGATCGCTTTGTATTTTATTAACACGTTAAGAACATTCCATTTCGTGGACCAAGATAGATTTACTTAATTTTTTCTATTTTTAGCACAATTTTGATAATTTTGAAGGCACGCGGTTGTTATTATTAACATTCCTTTAGTTAGGCTCTCGTTTGTAGTGCGTTCAATTTAAAAGCGTGGTCAGCCTCGGTGGTCTTTTTGTTTACTTAACGCTAGAGAGATTAGATTTCTTTTCGTATATTTGTGTGATCGTAACAATTTAAATGATATTTTTATGAATTGATTTGTATATGAACTATGTATATGGTATTTTTATTTTTTTGATAATTGGTCTTTCTTGTGTCATAACATCCGTTGTGCTTATCGTATAACGGCCATTTTGTTTTGATATTTGGAGCTGGCAGTCTTGATCGAGTGCTCGCTCGGGCCGGGCGTTGTGGAAAATAAAATTTTGTATTATTAAATAATTTATCGCGGTCAATTAAGGCAGCATCGTCTTTGGAAATGTTATCAGTTTGTCTTATGAATTGATAGTTAATAAGTACGTGAGATATAAATTAAATGAGTTTAAGAGTATTCTAACACAAGTGTTTATAAATATATTATATTATTATTTTTAGTTTGTTGTTTTTCTACTAACATGTGTGATTGTTTTTGTTAACATTTCTCATTACTAATCACGTTATTTCCATCAGCTATACGATGTTTCATTAAAATATCGATCAATCGAATATGTATAAGGAGCACGGGGCATGATTACCCGAATGAGTCCAAGTCGTGTTAACGCATGCCCCCGACACCGACAACAAGAGAAGAGACGTTTAATAAAAAATGAAATGAAGGAGCGTCTTTGCTGTAACGATGCCACGCGAAAGCACTATTAGACTGTACAGACAGTGAAGCATGGAACCCCAGTTGTGTTAACGCATGAAAGCGTCACGCCCTTCAGCCCCGTAGTGACGTCATTTACGCATGGAAATAAATATGCGTTGCGTGACCACCGCGTACTGCTACAGATGACCTGATCAACGAAAAGGAGAGGTTCAATGACATCGGCAACGACATCGACGACACGGCAGTCGAGCTGATCCCTGGTGTCGAAATGACCGACCGACAGGTGGATCGTGCGGCACGATTGAAGGAAGAGCGGCTTAAGAAGGCGAACCAACCGACGCCACCGCCACCCAAGGAGCCAACCCCACCACCGAAGGCGCCAACTCCCCCACCTAAGGCACCAACTCCCCCGCCCAAAGAACCGACTCCACCACCCAAAGAACCAACTCCTCCCCCGAAGGAACCAACTCCACCACCTGCATCTGAACCAGCTCCAGCCGAAAATGAGCCTGCTCCAACGACTGAACCTGCAGCTGAATAAAATGATCCATATAGGCCAGACATCTAAACGTCTTATAAATTTAGGTCCACATTGGCCCTTTCTATGACAATATATACATAGTGCTTATATTTTTATCTTAGTCCTGGTCAAAAGCTTAAGCTTTCGAGGTGCGTTTCTTAGTCAATAAATACTACGTTACATTTATTTGTCAGAATTACCAATCTTTTTCTAAATTGTTGCGATTCATATTTGTCTCGTAGAGCGATTTATAAGACGTCTAGATTCAGTACAGATACTTTTCAAAATACAAAAAAACGTATGTAGCTGATGGAAAATTCTTTAGAACCCTGCATGTGTTTTGAGCGATAAGCGATAGCGATGGGCGACGCAATTGACAGCGCAACGGTCTTCGCAGACGATTTGGTCAGAACGAAGGAGGCGCGCTCTGGGATCGGGGAAGAACTCGAAATGACACTCAAGGAGTTTGGTATAACAGCAAAATGGCGAGACTGCGACCGGTGTCCGTGCTACCACTAAACAAGACCACCGCTTTACATTTGCATTTAATTAAAACCAGTATTTCGCTCATAATGTCTTTCCATTAACGCTATAACGACGAGCATGGCTTCGATAACGACGACATCATGTAAGCATCTTTTTTATTACTCGGCTGTTTGTATCGCTCGACTAAATCGTTTCACTTGACTTCTGTTAGGGTTTTTGTCAAATCTGAGTCCATTATTACTTATTGTAATAATATTATTGACCGATTGAATTTTGTTTGAATTGACTTGTCCCATTGCCGACGAAAAAGACAAACTATTTTCGCGGTAAAGAAACATTTAACAGATCCCGTGTGAATAATAGGAACAAGTATCTTTAAAGTTAATAGCTGACTGTTCACACTGCCTGCGAGAACTCTACTAGCAGCCTAGCGCGACTCTCTAAGAAAAAAGCGATTCACTCGATTATATACGTGCAGTCATTGACAGATTGACAGATGACGGCTATAATCTTGTAAAATATGGAGATTGCCGAAATCCACTACGTTTTAAGCAACTGTTCGCTTTCAAACTAAGCTGGAATATACTTCGTCGCCATATTGTAATTACTATTTCAAACTTATGTCAAATCTCACTGCACGTTTCATACTAAACTAAATTTAAATTTTTACTTCGGTAAAAACCAGCGGTGATATTCTACTACCACTGGTTGTACGAGTAATCGCCCGTCGCGTTCATACACTCGCTAAAGCAATATGACAAAACTATCGGAACTGTACAGTCGCTTCTGTTTCAATGTCGGAGGTGGGACATGTCTCTTTGGCAAGTAGGGGGCAGAATAGATCCAACAGTGGGTGTGCAAATAACCCAAAACATAAAAAGAGCGATCATATCACTATTGCAATTGTAAAACTAAATAATGTCGATTTCCTACGACTAACCTTTCAACTATTAAATGATTAAAGTCCGAAATTGAAGTGAAACTGATAATTATATTGTTTTGATATTCGTAAGATTTTGTACTTATGCCGATGTAATATGAAAAATGTCGTTAAATATGTTTTAAATATTTAGACGAGCTCGTCGCAGAGAAAGAGAAGTACAAGGACATCGGAGATGATCTGGACACCGCTTTCGTCGAGCTTATCCTCAAGGAATAAATCTGGAGACAATGTCTTTAGTTTTATTCTTTTACATGATTTTGGGATTCCAACGCGCCCGACACTGTATAGATCTATTTAATATTTTATTATTTAAAGTATTTTCCATTGAGTTATGGTGGTATTTATTTTCTTTAACTATAAATATATAATTTATTAATTATGTTGTATGTTTTATTTTTATCTTATTTTTTTAGTATTCGGAGCTATTTCGCTTTTTGCTTGGTATTTAAATACACAATATTTAAGTTGCTTGCTCTGGTAGATCGCTTTGTATTAGTTTCCACAATTGAAGGGAAGAGCTTTTTTTTATCAGAAAAACGATAAGTAAAATTATCTCTCTAATATAAATTATCTGTTAGTGATTTAAATTATTAATTAATGACGAAATATGTTTAATTTTTAGAATGTGTACGTTAGTGATGAGTTAATTAAAAATAGTGTGAATTACATTACGTTTAGACTATACAACAGAAATGAAAACTTCCAAGCGAGCTTATAACACGAAATATATTTTTTTAAATTCAGTAATATAATATACAATATTATATTATAAAATTAATTTGCGGAAATTTAGCTGCTAATTCCATTAGTCGAGTCGAGCCAACTTTACCAGAATGTGCGTGACAGATCAGTCTCCAATCAATATACACCAATTAAAGTTTTCGGCGCGCCTAAAGAAGTTTTCAGTTCTAAGGCCTAAGCGAAACTAAGGCTGGGATAGAGCGTACTCAGACTTTGCTGAGACTTTACTTACGTAAAACTTTGAGTGTAAGCTTAGCATAATCTTTGATTTAGTTTTTATAGCTATTTGACAACTGAAATCATGTTGAAGCTAAGACAGCTTAATGCATGTCACGTTCGCGTTTTATCAAACTCAACTAAGTTATACGTAAGTTAAGTCTTAGTACGCTCTGTATACGGCTATATTAAAATTTTGGTTCAGTAGCCTCATTACCAAAATTGAAATACGAAGTTGACGGATCGTACATTTTCCTATTACGAAAGTGTTTCAGATCCGAAGTTCGCGATTAGACATTTTGTCTTTCTTTTATCTTATTCTTAAATTCACTTTTACGTTTTCATTGTTTGACATTATTAGGACCGTAACAACTACTTCACTTTTTATGGTAATGTGTATGATTTCGAAACGAAATCCATCCAACGAATTCACTTCTTCGATCCGAAGTACTTTGGTAATACGATTTAATTCGAAGTTCGTCGTTCTTTCGTTTCGGACCGAAACTTTGGCTTTCGTAATAGACCTCCAGTTGTTTTACTACATACATATAATTATTATTTAATACAGTTACATAAGTACATATTTATACAATTATAGCTGCCATAAAGGGAGAATCGTATTGTACGTATAAGAGAGTAAGGTAGACAATGGTTGAGAAAAATTTATCTCAAAATAATTACAAGTTCGCTCACTGAGATAATACATTAAACTGTGTTAGATTAATACATACATACATATTGCATATAATATATACAGTGTAGTTTATGCGACAATGAGTAAGACGACAGCACTGGTGATGCCGTATACACGGGCCATGCAGGTCTCTCTCGGGAAATCGTCGACTAGTGCCGGGAGAAACTTGTGTCTTCTATCGAGTCCTGTCTTAAGAAGGTCGCGGATTGGGGTTAATTGAACTTTGTCCAATTTAACCCCAAGAAGACTCAAGTTTGCGCGCCTAGTATCGGAATACTGGGTCTCGAAATCTCGAGCGATTGCCAATTTCGTGGCCATCTGGAGGGCAAAGCCAAACTGGCTTCAAAGAAACTGGGCGTCATAAATAGAGCACGGCAATACTCCAAACCGGCCCACATTCTAGCGCTCTACAAAGCGCAGGCCTCACATGGAGTATTACTGTCATCTCTGGTCTGGCGCACCCCAGTATCAGCTCGATCCATTTGACCGCCTGCAACGCAGAGCAGCTCGAATTGTCGGGGACCCAGTACTCTGTGAACGGCTGGATCACTTGGCGTTGCGTAGAGAAGTCGCTTCATTGTGTCTTCTACCGCATTTATCACGGGGAGTGTTCCGAATAGCTGTTTAATCAGATTCCTGCCGCCGAATTCCACCTTCGCACGACACGCCACAAGTTAGGATATCATCCCCACCATCTGGATGTGTGGCGGTCCTCCACAGTGCGGTTTTCAAGGAGCTTTCTTCCACGTACTACAAAGCTGTGGAATGAACTTCCTTGTGCGGTGTTTCCGGGACGATACGACATGGGTACCTTCAAAAAAAAAGCGCGTATACCTTCCTTAAAGGCCAGCAACGCTCCTGTGATTCCTCTGGTGTTAAAATAGAATGTGGGCGACGGTGATCACTTAACACCAGGCGACCCGCACGTTTTTCCTCCTTTTTCCATAAAAAAAAGACTGACCTAAATTTACTAACAACTCTGTACTTTACACAAAAAAAAATCAAGTACATAAGAGATACGGTACATAATATACAATTTTTAAATTATTTGCTGAAAATAAAATAGAATCAGCATATACTTATTATTATCGAAAAGTTTTAAGTGATTATTTCCGGATAGACTTACATAGTCTGCATGGTTTATTAAAAAACAGATTGTTTTTTTATGCAACAATATTAACATACGTAGATGTTATAATGGTCTGTTAGAGATGTGCAGTTATTATTCAATTATGAGGTGAAAAATGCACTCTCAAAGGTTAGTACGTTTGAGATAAATAATATTATTTTGAACAGAAAAAAGAATTCTAGGATTGACGAACATTAGAGAGACAAACTAACGTAATTATTATATACGATAAGCCCAAGCGATTGGAAATTGTAGTGTTCCTAAATAGTACATGATACAGAGTTTGCGTCCCAATGGATCCCTCACATTGTCCAACTAGCAGATAAGCTCAATTCTGCTAGAGAGGACACTCATGCTCAGGTACGGACAGATTAGTTCATAGGATCATGACATACCTACGGTATTTTGCCATGAGGTGCTTCCGACGTAAAAATATAACAATTGCGCTGCAGAAGAAAACTTAGTTATCACTTAAAATAATAACATGTGTCTAAAATTTAAAAAAAATGTTTTATTAACATATATTAAAATTTCCTTGCTTAAATAGTGATTTTCGTAGCTAGAACAAGGAATAAGGAATTGATTATAAATGAATAGTATTTAGGCCCCAAAATTACAAAACCAAAATGACTGCTAAAATTCAATAAAATTTATATATTTTATATACATATTTATTAAATACGCATATCGTGTTTAAATCGCGCTCCATTACTGAAAACCATGTCACGTGGTGTGTGAAAGATGTGAAACATCTCGATGCTCAAATTTCAAATTAATGTAAACCGAACCTAACCTAATAAATAAATGTATAATTTGCCTCTAATTAGATTTACCTTGACAGGCGGGCAGACATGCATATGTATGATATAGTGAACGTTGAAAACGATAGCCATGCTGTGGTAATGAAAGATAATATTACACGGCGGCCATCTTGAATTTAAAACATGATCCCGAATTCGAACCACGTCGAGAACCTCGACAATAATATCCATTTTAGTAGAAATCATAGATTTCCGTGGTTTTTTAATATTAATTCAAAATTCTGCTCGTTATGACTCTAGGAAACGATATAAATATCGTTGCAATAATATTTATAATAGGATTTTGCGTGACACCCAACTTGGATTTAACAAATAATTTCAAATTCGTTTTACGCCATTCCGAGATGTTTGGAAATGATTATTTTTCCTTCCATAGCTTTCTTGTCATTCGTTGTTAATGTAGACCCGGCCTAAAACGAATCCCGCACGCTGGACACATCTTAATTTCTGGATAAAAATATTCAATGTGCTTTTCAACATTTTAATTATTGATGTGACTTCAATAAATAAACACATATACATTATTAAGATTACTATTGCGTAATGTAATAAAAATAAATGCATTAAAAATAGTAATAGAACTTAGGTATGATCAGATTAGGTAGGTATTATTAGGTATATTTAATGTACTGGCAATGTCGACGTCTAACAAAATTTATTTGCATCACCACTACTTGATAAATCCGCATAATTTCGCACATTTCAACTTTTTATATAAATAAAATAATATATTGTATTTTGCTTAAAATCTGGAAATGAACGAATCAGTTGCAGCTGCTTTAACTTAGAATAGGAAGGTAAAAAAAACGGCCGTAGTCTTAAAATCCTTGAGTATTTAATAATATTTGGTGCTTTTATAAATAGCTGAACCTCTTTGTCGAGTCCATATTTTGTTGTAAACAAGTTGAGATTGCCAATGAATGAAACGCTTGAGAGAAAGTTTTAGATACACTGACTTCTAACGGAAATTACTGTTGGCCAAAAATGTGACTAGTAATAGTTTTTTTGTTCGTTTTCTAAAACAACAATTAACTTCTTACTATATTAGGTACAGCAAGCCTTGATTAGATAATAAAAAAAATAACGTGCGATACCCACCTTACTAACACGAACTAACTTTGATTAACAGATGAAGTAATCGAAGAACGAAGTAAGTATAAGGCGATTGCAGAGGAAGTAGATCAAACATTCGCGGATCTATCTGGATATTAGATCACGTGTAACGAACTTCCGCCATTTTGGATATTACGCCGCGAAAATTGAGCGGGAAAATCTATGCTTTGTGCACTTTGGCGGGTAACTGGAGAAGACATTCTAAATTGGTTTGTTGATCAGCTGTGATTTACAGAAATAATTATTAGTAATACCTTTTGGACAGTTTAGATATTTGTGAATATTGCTTGAGAACACAGAGAGAATGTTGCTTCAGTTGTATTTAAGAAAAGTTAAAGGAAAATTTTTACTATTTTGTATTGCATCTTGTTGGTTAATATATGAATCTTTTAGCGCCATTAAATTAAGATAATTATAATTTTACTGATGCGATCAGAAATATGAATTTGTCGTTTTTTGTCACGTTGAAAATAATATCACAATATGAAATAACATAATATGTACCCACGAGTATGTTCAAATACTTGTTTCTTATCCTGTTTAGTAATTAGCCAAGAAAAAAATCTTATTTTTAAACTGTCTCGGGCCCTTGTTTATTTTAGTACTATCCTCTGAAATCGTCGAAAATCAAATTTATTTGTCAAACCAGATTTAGAGAAACAACGAACTACACAAATTAACAACTTAATTTTTGATTGAGTGAACTGTCTGAATAAAGTCCCTAAATGGTCTTTAAGTGATGATTGGCTTAACTTAAAACTTTTATGTTAAGTTAGCACTGCCAATGATTTTGTGTCGAGCGAACAAATGAAAATATTGTGTGTATAAATGTATTAAATAAATGCTAGCAGTGATTTGTCATTCACTCAAAACAATTACGTATTGCTTATTTATATCAGAGAGTACTGATTAGTTTGAAACTAATACTACTTATACAGAAACGATGTGAAGGGTTAGAAATTAAATATTCAAGATTAAATAATATTGGAAGCATCAAGTTGCTCTGTGACAGTCGTAGGTCCAGATTGCCATCTCAAAAATTATAAAGGGGTTTGAATTTGTGTTACCTATTTGATTTTATTTAAGATAATATGTTTGCTTTTACCTTAAAGTTAACCGCTTGGTGCGCGCAAGATAAATTGTCGGGTGACTGATGTCGTAACTAATTTTTTCAAAGTCAGTGAAGGATAATAATGCCGATATCACTTTCACAATAAATAGATATAAAATTTTAATGTTAGACGCATATGTTATAAAGGTTGAGTAACATGTTTTATTATTACTTATAATGTGTTCTCTTGTTGGAATACAGTCAGGACATAGCTTTGTCAACCAAATTGAGGGTATAGGCTCAATTAAAAAGGTGTGTTAGCATTATAAAATTTTTGTTGAAGCTGTGGCGATCCATAAATTATTTTGACAAGTACAAGTGTATGTTAATACCCAAGTGCTGAATAAATATCATTTTTTAGTTAGCTCTGATTTTACCCGCGTCTTACGCGCACTATAGTGCGTACTTTGTTTGTAAAATCTGTGGTTAATTATTTTGTAGTCTGTAAGCTTTTATATGGTTCTCTAAATTTCTTTCCAGTGTAACTTTTTAATACCGTATACATGCTTAGTTTATGCGTAGCTTTTCTTATGGAATATGTGAAGGCTTTTTCATAAAATTAAATATATACGTTTCTAAGAATTGTGTTTTATTTATCATTTACATGTGCAGTGGAGGTAACACAGCACGATCGAACAATTTATAGACAGAGCTAGATTATTGTCAAAGGACTATCTTTATTAATTTGGCCAAATATATAGTAAGGCTGTAAGTACCTAATAAGCTGCTAGAGGCCGGTGGGCCTGCAAGACATAATACTTAAATTAAAAAAAAAATTGAACCGTCACGGGACGCCTGGCAGATGTGAAACATCGACATTATTTTGTAAAAGTAATATGCAGAAAAAAACATAATATTGTGATAGGAACTAAATATGTCATAATGATAAAATAAAATATTACGATTTTTTTCCAGATAACGATGACTATTTATTGAATAAATTGCCTCTGAGGACGGTATTACTGTGACAAGGCGACGCGTCGCCACGCCAGAAATCGGTTTCACGTGCGGCTATAGATGTTTCACATCAAAAATTCAAAATCACTTTATTCATGTATGTCACGGAAATGACACTTATGAATGTCAAAATAATATTTTTTCTTATTGAATCTACCGTTACTTCGTTAAGGGTTGAGCTTATGAGAAGAAGTAGCAAGAAACTCATTGCCACTCTTCTAAATCAAGATTTACATTTTCATTGTTTTATGAATATTTCAATTAAAGTATAATATGTAAAGTGATGCAACAAACATACTCAAACGTCAAATAGTCAATGCCTTACACGAGTAAGTCAAAAAAGTAAATGTAAATTAATACAAAACAAAAGTTATTGAGTACAGTCAGCTACTGTGCGGATAATGCAGCCATTATCCGCACACACCATAAATAAATAAAGCTATTCTGTGAGCATTTTATAAGGGATTATATACAAAAAAGAAAAAAAAACACATATAAGCATTTTAACAGCTAAATCATCATTTTATATAGATGATTTACTAAAAGTTGGTGTCTGGTATTTAACTTCTTGTACATCCTCCCCGTGAAATCATCTGCCGGTTTCTGTATTCCCGAAATACGACACTCAACTCAGATGTTCTTGGGTGACTGGTTCAGCCAATTGTGTATACTTACTAGCCCAAAAAAAATCAGTTTTGCGTAAGTAACGCGTGACTTTGAAACGTTGTTATGTGGATTTCTTAGATTTTCTCTTATTAAGAACTTGGAATATTTTGAAAGTTGATATTTTTAATTAGAAAGTCAAAATATTAAGCGATTTGCTTGAACCCATACTACCTACTAGTTTTTCAAATATTTTACCAAAAAAATGTGATAATATGAAGAATACTTAGTGAAGAGTTTCTAAATATACATACAGTTTTCTTTGTACTGGAAAATAACAGTTATAATAAAGAGTAGGTCTTGGTGTGTCCGCGACACTATTATCTCAAACCCATGTTTCAATTTAGGAACTCTAGTGGCGAGGAGTGAGAAACGTGGGGCGGGTTAATATTCATTGTTATAACACATCAAACATAGAAATCTGAACAATATAGAAATATCGTACAGACCTTCGGGGGAGGCCGTTGTCTATGGATTAACTGTTTTCATGGTTTACTTATTCACTTCTTGAGTCATATAACGTATATTAGACGATCATAAAAGGTATGATTTCATTCACAAATCTTTAATTACAAAAAATATTAAAATTTGTGTAAGCTGTTGTACTAATCTGGAGCAAAAGTGAACATTAAAAATAATCGTAATCAATTGAAGTTCAGCGTCAGCATCTATTCAGTTGTGTAATCCGCAACCCAGCTGTTTTACACCGGTGGAGCTCCGTTAAGGCTTGTCTAAAAGATTTCTTAAGCGACTCAATGACGGCATGTCTTTTTGAGCGGCCCATTTATTTTAAAACTGAAAATAGTTTTTAGTCGAAGGGGTTCGGATCTGGGCTGGATTATGGCCAGTTTTCAACTCTTTATAAACTCCGGAACGTTGACAGACTTGGGTAGTTTGTGACTTGTGACAAGTTGCATACATGCGTCTTGCAGGAAAGTCCAAATTACTTTTAAAAGCGTACTGCTAAAGCTTTCACAAAACAATCTTAAACAGTTTCTTGTTACTCTTTGATTGAAGTCGTCACTAC
This sequence comes from Leptidea sinapis, assembly GCF_905404315.1. NCBI lineage: Eukaryota > Metazoa > Arthropoda > Insecta > Lepidoptera > Pieridae > Leptidea > Leptidea sinapis. Next base: position 4,559,745 of record NC_066280.1, read on the forward strand.
TGTCTTGTCACTCGGTGACCCACCCCCCCACAAAACTATGACAATTTTAAGACATAAATTTTAAATATAGGTCTTATTTACATCAGAAAATTAATTATACTAATATAAATTTCAGGTAAATACGGGCAATTTTTTATAGGCAACCTATCGCTAATACATATCATACTCCCCAAACATTAATTTAAATTTAGTTTGTATAATGTACATATAAAATATCGTTTATTGGATGCATCAACCTTTGAAGCTTGGACTCATTGTTTGTGTAAGGATGCTTCGTGAACATGATGGTCGTGATTACTGTTACAATTAGTAATTGCATCCAACACATACAATGATTTACTAACTAAAACAGGTCGACCTGGCACCACAAACGGCACCCGTACACTAGTTGACGCATGGACCAGCCATCGTCCCCTTCGCGCATATTTGAGAGGAGACGACCCGGCACACGATGCCGCCGCAAGCAATGACATTCAGTGAGCATGACGAACCATACCTACCTTCACATGATAACTAAATAATGCAAGACATTCACTGTATATTAAGTGATTACCCCACTATGGATGCAGTGCCTTTCAGAATTCTTGAAATAGCAATATAAGATATTAAATTCAAAGTATTTTATTGTATTGTATAAAACACTTTTAATTATTGATTCATAATTTTGACTTTGTTGAGAAGACTCGAGAATCGACAAAAACCATACCCTCAAAAAGGTAACAAATAATTCAATTCCTTCTTTACAACCATTACATTTGTTGCTTGTGGACTCATCTGTTATAACAACGTTTATATTTAATTAATAATAATTAATTTAACATTTCTTTCAGCAAGGATCTACTTGAAGAATTCTAATGGTCAGGCTAAGTCGAATTAGTGAATCTTTTATTGAGCGATGTATGTGATTTGACAATAAGTGATAAAATAAAATGTAGAAAACAAATTTGTAACGCAATTCAACAATTCGCATAGAATACCGGCGTGAAGTAGCGGCCTAGTGCCGCTATGTTTCGCATAGGTAAGTGTCTAGACTAGAATATGAAAGCGGTGCAAAAAGAGACACTACCCCAGGAGGGTACCGGCTCTACCAGAGCCGGAGAATCCCTCCCCTAGCATTCTAGCTCGGGCTGCCCCTCGTATTCTGGGGAGGGCACAGAACCGCGCATGGCCGAGGACAAACGAAGCAGTAACACCACGGCACCCCGCTCCACCACCGACTTTTGCAACATCAGGGGAATACATCCAATTTAAACGCCGTCCACCACCACCTTGAGACGGTGCAGCCGGGCTTGTGTTTCCTTACGGAGACGCAGATATCTCGACCTAGCAAAACGTTATATTTAACGTACCCCGGGTACAAAATTGAGCATAATTTTTTGCCTCATGCCAGGGTATCTGTGTACGTTAGGGAATCCTTTCTGTTGTCGCCATCTCAGCAATTTTGAGGGTAGGGACCTGTCTACTCTCAGGTCGATTTTGAGGACCGCGTCAACTTCAATACGTGTGTCTAGAGTATCTCGTGTGTCAGGTCCCATAGTGGTAACGCAGAAACGGATCATCTCATAGGCTGCGTTCAAGCGGCAATTCACTACGTGCTTGCACAGATCCCCTCCGCTGAAATCGTAGTCTTGGGTGATTTCAACGGGCACAATGCCAAATAGCTTGGATCGCGCACCACAGATTACGCAGGGCGATCTGTATATAATTTTGCATTGGCGTATGGTCTGTCCCAATTGGTTGACTCTACAAGTCAGCAGATTGGGATAGGATGCGTTCCTTTTTTGCATCCTCCCCTTGGGGCATGGTTTGTTTCCCTTCGGATGATCCTAGTGGCTGTGCCGTTGAAGTAGCCGATGTGATACAGCAGGGCACGGATATTTTTATACCAAGCTCTGTATTACCGATCGGTGGCAGATCACGGCCCTGGTTCGATGTGTCGGTTAAAGCAGCATCTGACTGAAAAAAATAGGCGTATCAAAATTGGGTTGCGGCGCTGGGCTCAAAGGATCCGAACTGCAAAGTCTGAAAATCGCCCGTGCGAAGTCGAAGCACGTGAAAAAAATCAAAATCGGCGAGCAGCTTTCCAGTTACCGGAACACGCAAGTTCTGGTCGTTGTTGAAAGCTGCTCTTGGTAACTTCAACCAGCCGTCCCTGCTGCCTTTGCACATGAGAAATGACACCTTGGCCCATACGGCAAAAGAAAGCCGATCCACTGTGCGCTCTTTTCTGCCTCCAACTCGACTCTTGACGACAGCGAAAATACAACGCCGACCATCCCGCGGTGTCAGAGCTATACCTGAAGTACAGTTCGAACTTGAACTTGAAATTGAACCTTGTCCAATTAGCCCCCAGAAGACTCAAGTATGCGAGTTTACCACTAAAAACCCCATTTGTCGTATCACCGCTCTTCGACAACATTAAGCCTCGCCTAGTATCGGAATACTGGGTCTCGAAATCTTGAGCGGTTGCCGATTCCGTGGTAATCTGGAGGGCAAAGCCAAATTGGCTTTGAAGAAGCTGGGCGTCATAAATAGAGCACGGCAATACTTCAAGCCGGCCCACAGTCTTGCGCTCTACAAAGCGCAGGTCCGGCCACATATTTTTTTTTATTCATTTTAAATTATTAAAGTACACTTTTAAATTATTAATATGTCTTGCCAAACTTTAACAGTTTGTTGGCAAGTTAATGCGCTTAAAAAACATTTAATTATGTGTACATACTTAACTACTACTTACTTTAATCTAAACTATTAGGACTTACAACTAAACATTATTAGAATTATTAATATTAGACAAAAGAAAACATTTACTAAATATATAATATACTATTAGCATATAGCATTGTTGAATAACATTGAACAACATTCAGTGAGTGTTATTCAATGCTATTCAACAGCGCATTTTTCATCTTAAATTTAACTGCATTTTTATTTAGTTTGGGAACACTCCTTAACCCGCGCTATCTCGTTGTATATGACTGGCACCACATATTCATTCAATCTTTTGCCGTAGTAATTTTTAATCTTTGGAACCATTAACTTTTCCTCCCTCACGCTTCTGGAGTTATATTTATTTTATATAGGAACTTTCAAACTATCATTAAAATAAAAATCTATTGCTATTTGGAATTTGATTTTTAAATCAACAGGTAGTATTTTAGTTAGTGAATATAGTTTTCGATAATCACCTTTACAATTATTTTTATCTTTTTTGCTTACCAAATATTTTATTAATCTGGTTTGCAAGATATATACCTCTTTAGTATATGTATTGTAGGTACGACCATACACACCAACAGCGTAGTTGATAAGCGAATCAACTAACGCATAGTACACAGTGCGAAGTGTTTGTTTATTAGTAACGTACCTTAGCTGATAAAATTTGCTTAAAATAGCTCTCAATTTTATGCATAGCGCGTCAAAATGTAATTTTAAATTATAGTTCTTATCAAGTACTAATCCTAAATATTTGTATTTTTCTACATATTCTATTGCGGAACAGTTACAATTTGCTTTACTTTGGTGTAGACATTCGTAAGTATGTCCTATTATAGCTATATTATTGTAGTTTATATTTTTTGCATTTCTGTTGTAGGTGGAGAAAATATGCAAACACTTAGTTTTTTCTAAATTCAATATGATGCTGTTGTCATGCGCCCATTTTATAATATTTTCGAAATCGTCTTGGACTGCCATTTGTGCACTTTCTATGTTTTCAGACGCATATAATAGGCACATGTCATCAGCATACATATAAATATTACATTTTTGCACGACGTTAACAACACTGTTGACAAGCATTGTAAACCTAATAGCGCCAAATACAGAGCCAGTCGGCACCCTTAGGGTCACCTTAGCCTCTTCACCAGTGGTTCCATTTATCATCGTGTTTATTGTCCGATTAGAGAGGTAGTTTCTGAACCACTGATTCATTTTACCCCCCACTCCGCATTCTTCCATGGCTTGCAGCAACACATCATGGTCTAAAGTTTCAAATGCCTTTTTGTAGTCTAGAAAGAGAGCTATAACCTGCTTTCCACTATATAGACTATCATTTATAAAGTTGGAAAAGTTGTTAAGCGCTGTTTTAGTGCTGCGCCCCTGTCTGAAGCCGTGCTGGTGAGGTGTTGATATAGAGTATTGCTTTCATCTTTGGTCTGGCGCACCCCAGTATCAGCTCGATCCATTTGACCAGAGCAACTCGAATTGTCGGGAACCCAGTGCTCTGTGAACGGCTGGATCACTTGCCGATGCGTAGAGACGTCTCTTCATTGTATGTCTTCTACCGCATTTATCACGGGGAGTGTTCCGAAGAGCTGTTTCACTCAGGTTCAGGCAGGAATCAGTTCCTGCAGCCGAATTCTACCTTCGCACGACACGCCATAAATTAGGATATCATCCCTACCTGGATGTGTGGCGGTACTCCACTGTGCGCTTTTCATGCAGCTGTCTTCTACGTACTACAAAGCTGTGGAATGAGCTTCCTTGTGCGGTGTTTCCGGGACGATACGACATGGGTACCTTCAAAAAAAGCGCGTACACCTTCCTTAAAGGCCGGCAACGCTCCTGTAATTCCTTTGATGTTAAAAGATAATGTGGGCGGCGGTGATCACTTAACACCAGGTGACCCGCTAGTTTGTCCTCCTTTTTCCATAAAAAAAATTCAAAAGAATTGTGTAAATCGTGGTATATGTTACTATATCATTAATGACTTTCAAAATGATAGCACACCTTGGTAATGGAGAGACCGCCCTCAGACTATTTGATGAATAAAGGTAATAAAAATAGACAATATTTTTTTCTGACCTGTGACTCATTGGCGACCAGTAAAAGGCATTAAAGGCATTTATATTCTCAAAATTGATTCCTTTAGAATACTTTTTGATGTCTTTTTCTTATACTACTAGATACTACTACCGCTTCGGAAACAAATGGCGCTTTGAGAGAGAAGAATCGGCGCAAGAAACTCTCCCAGCATTCTTTTTTTGCGCTCTTTTTAATAAAAATATACAATATTGTACTTTCATTGCTATTGCTATAAAATAATCATAATCTAGTCCCAGGCTGTCCGATCACTTATATATTCAGCTGTGGAGTAATAGGATGTACGACAGAGGCATTTTTTTGTATGGTTTACTAGTTGGGGTATTTTAAAGACCCTGAAACCTACCTGTTATTGATAGATGAGGCGTATTCCTGAAAAGTACGGGATAGTTTATTTTATGTTCTTCAATGCGATTCCTCAAAAGTATGGGAGTTTTAGTTAAATAAGAATTGATATAAAAAAATGAATTTTTCTATAAAAAATGCACAAAGATCTTTCTAAAGAGATACAAGATTAGAAAAATATAATATTGTTTTAATAAAGAAAAAAAACTTTTAAAAGCACTTGGAAATTACGTAACCTATTAAAATACGTTAGTAGTGGATACTACGGGATCACAGAGACTTGCGATATGCAAGGAACCGCAAGCCAAACTTCTTCATCCTCAATATATTCTTTAAATTAAAATAGCCCCTTGCCATTAAAACAGTTTTTACATATATCTTGAATGTTTTGGCAGGTAATCCTGTTGTTATGGTACCGGTTGTTAGAATTTTATTATAGAATGTAACAGAATTTCTCAAAAATTACTTATTTGCCTTACTAGTTCTTGAAACTGGATATGGCAATTTTATGTTTATTTCTAGTGTTAAACACACTTTTTAACATAATTGCCAATGACGTTCTTATGTATAGAATGTATAGAACGTCATTGATATTTGTGTATATTTTCCTATTCTTTCTTTATGACTTTTTTTATAATGTGACCCGCAGTTTTTCCCGTGTCATTCCAAACAATCTTTTAAAGTGAAAGTTTTATTACATCGTCTCAAGGTTTTTCGTCTGTGTGTTGCATGTCGCGTGACATATATAGACTATTACTCATTTAGTTGGAGACTTAGTCTACTTTTATTATTTCCCATTATCATTCCAATTTTCCAAGTATAAAGTTAAGATTGATAAAGCGATTTTTATACCCCGAATGGAATAGTAACCCAAAAATTTTTAGTTAAATGTCTACAATGCGAAAAAATATTTCACTTTACCGTGGTTTCATAAAAACACACAATCCTTTTTTTATAATACTAGTTGATGGGTTATCCCCGAACAAACTTAAAAATAGTTTCCTAACTACAATATTTTTGGAGAGTTATGAGAAGTAAAACACTTTTTTTTTTCATTCCATTCCAATTTATTCAACATCATTAAATATTGACATCGTCAAAAAATCTTTCTGTTGTACCTATTTCTATCTTTTGATCTATAACTGTATCTTCTGGCCGTGTGTACAGGAACAATAATAGCTTTGAATGCATCGTCTTCCTTTTACAGTGGAATTGATCAAAATATATGTATAACATTGTGTCCTTGTCCAACAATCTAGATGGCTGCTCCAATGATTTGAATTGAATGACATAACCGTTTTACCCCACACATTTTAGTTTATGAAAGAGGAAGACAAGCGAACGAACGGGTCGCCTGATGTTAAGTGATCACCGCCGCGGCCGCCCACATTCTCTTGCAATACCAGAGCAATCACAGGAGTGTTGCCGGCCCTTATGGAAGGTGTACGCGTTTTTCTTGAAGGTACCCAAGTCGTATTGTCCCGGAAACCACTGCACAAGAAAGCTCATTCCACAGCTTGGTTGGACGTGGAAGAAAGTTTCTTGAAAGCCGCACTGTGGAGGAACGCCACACATCCAGATGGTGGGGATGACATCCTGATTTGTGGCGTGTCGTGCGAAACCGCTCTTCGGAACACTCCCCGTGATAGAAGCGTAATAAAATACATTCTGTGAATAGTTAATAGTTGAATAGAACCTTCAAAACATTTCAAAGCGAGACGCGTACTTCGAGGAACCAAATCAGAAATGCCCAATGCCCCACCGTTCCTAATCAACATCAGCTAAAAGACGTCCGCTGCTGGAGAAAAGCCTCCCTCAAATATCTCCATGACGATAGCTCCTGCTACTTTTTTATTCATCCTTCATTCTCATCCTTCTCCATCATCTCAGGTCTGAGGCATATCTATTCAAATACATGGTAGATTTTAACGTTTAATATCCGAGGCACTTATATACATATATAAGATATTACTCATCTATGGCTTTGTATTTTAATTAAATAATTGAATAGTTCATTATTAGGTTAGAGTAGTAATAAAGGAGTATGTTTGCATTTTATCGCAATAAATCCGATATGTTAGACGGCGCACGCGGCCTTACACATACATGTTACATCTGAGCTTCTGACACCGAAAATAGTCTGGGCGGGCGGCGGTACCGCTGTAGGGCGGGATGGCGCAGTGCGCGCCGCTCCGCCGTGTGAATAGCCCGTAGGTGAGTGAGACGACGGGACCCTCGGACCCCAGCCCCAGGACCCACTGGACCCCACAGCTCAGGGGGCCAGGAACACCCCGTGTAGTGAAGTGCAGTGGCGTCCTGTGTTTTAACTGTGTGTTCGCTTACCATTTAATGTGTTTGACTCGTATTTCATGCGCGGGCGTTTGACTCGATATAGTGCGCGCGCCCGACCTATTTGTGGATTGTATTTATTTAGCGATGGAGAAAACTCGCCTTTTTATTTTTACTTGACCTATTTATGGTATTTAGAGCAGCTTGTCTGGTCAAGTGACCGACAATTTAGGGCTTGCATGGTTTCATGTAGAGTAGTTAAGTTATTGTAACCCAACACTTAAAATAACTTTGACACTGACATATAATAATTCAAAACAGACATTTTAACATTGTTAACATTGAAAGAAAATATGTTGATACCGATAATTTTAAATTATTGATTAATATTAGTAGATATATATATATTCTAATCAAATATGTCATTTAATATTGGCAAAAATTTAACAATGTATCAATTTCACATTTTGCAAACATACATAAAGCTCGGTATAATTCCTTTTATGACAACAATAATAAAATAAATGTGTCATTTCTTGTGGTTTACTTTGCAAAACAATGAGACAAACTTTGCACTATTATCGTGAGTTCAAAATGTAATTACTACGCAAAATATGTTCATTAATCTTCCGTCACCAGTAACGGAATTTCAAATACCCCCTACAGTAATTACCATAGCTCTTTTCCGTGTATTATTCCTATTGTGTAGATGGCGGTAATTACTAACTCTTTATTACTTGTTGTCATAATAACCTCATGGTAAAAGTGTAGTTAAAAAAGTAGTAAAAGTTTTAATTCACTTAAATAAAAATAATAAACAATTTACCACAACATATTGAAGTGATCAAAAAATTTCGATTTCTTAAACAGGAGTACATACACCTCTTAAAGCGTGATGATATAATTTTATTATAAGGTGTTTTAATTATACTGAGACTTTCTGCTTTTCCCAAACACATTATCATATTTCATGTAAATTCTACGAAGAAATTAACTATCAGCAAGACTTTTTCTGAATTACAGACACCTTTTGCTTATTAACATAATACGTAAGTTTACTATATATTAGTTATATATGTGATATATTCAAATTCAAATATTTTTATTCAAAATAGGATTCAAAATCACTTATTGAACGTCAAAAACTATCACCCATTCAAGAGAGACTGCTTCAGACTAGAAAAGAATGGACGCAAGAAACTCAGTGGGCTTTTTTTATATAAAAATATGGATTACAATGTGATATCGTACAATAAACCGTTATAATTGAAGAGCCTGAGGGTGTTCGATTTTTCCCAGTCCGTGGTGTTATTAAGAAAATCGTTTATACTATAGTAATCTTTCCCACACAAACGTATTTTAACAATTCAATATTCAAATGCCCAAAAAAAAATTATTCATTTATGGCCGGGCGTCATGCACAGTTAATAAAAATTCTTAACAGATTACAAAACGCCTTTCTCAAATATCGTTTTGTAACGAGTTCACTTAATGATGCCAGCCAGCGGCCAGATGTTGCAAGAAGCGATATATATTTTGGCTAAAAATAACCGTTATGCTTGACAGCCAGCCAAAAATAACAACACGTCACCGAACCGTTATTTTTGCAATGTCTCCAGCGTTTTCATTAACGATCTGTTTTATGTTTCCCTTTGCTGTAAGATTCCGAAACTTATATTTAATTAATTTCTTCTTCTCTCTCAGCGCCTCATTTGGATCTGTAGCGGTGGTTGAGCTTCGTTTGTTTCAATTGGTATCGAAAACAATTCCATAGAATCAATTTTGGGAAAATAAACGGATTATTATAAAATTTTTGTATCTTTATTACCTTCAAAATTTTCTTTTTAAAAGTTAGGTGGCTTATAGTATTTATGTTTTTAACTATTTAATTATTAAAAACTCATTGTTTTAACTATACCCACTACTAGCCAGTTGGCAAAAGACCAACTGATTGTAAACACAGTTATAATGTGATTAAAAATAAATGTAATCCCACAAGCTTACATGAACAGAATGTATTTTTATAATTCCATTCATATTTTAAGTACAAATGTGCTTAATCTCTTTTCAAAGAGGTTTAGAGATTATTTTTTAAATCTTAAAAACATTTATTAAAATATTCTTTCTTCAGTTTAACTTCAGAGCTAATTACAAAAGGCGCATGCGTGGGTGAAGTTGAGAAAATTCAGCATAAACTTTTTTAACATTTATAATAAATTATACTTATTATTAATGCATTCACATAGGTACCAAGGTAACATTCTAAACTTTTAAAATTATTCATTTTTCCGATTTTTAATATTACATATTCTAAAATGTGGATATTGGACGAACACTTAATGTAAAATCTAATTTATTTCTATAGGTTCAAGTCTAAAAATATATTTTAAACTGAATAATATTATTAACGTACACCAGTATTTTACCATAGTAATAATACATCTTTTATTAGACCTAACTAACTTAACTAGCCTGTTCAATAACGAGTTTAGCTCTTGGTGTAGTCAATATCCGGCCACTTCCTCTGCATGGGAATGCTGCATTTATCTTGAGGTTACATTAAAGCACCCATATAATAATAAAAACTCTAGGTGAATGGAATTCGCTGGCTGGCATCGCTTTCCGATAGTAAAAAAAAGGAAAACAGTTAAATCTAAAGGCCTTCCTTGCAGCTTTCTTCTGAATCCATAACTAAAAGCTTCAAATTGTACTGAAGACAATATAAATTTGTGTTGTATTGAGCTCTTAAAGAGTTTGCTGTTCTACGATTTTCAGCTCTTCGATCTCGAAAATCTGGTAAAAGTTTAATAACACTATTTTTTGAATTTTCAAACGGCAATAACTTTTTAATGGATGAACCGATTTTCACGCGGTGATTGCTTGCGGCATTCGACGTAGTCTCATAAAGCATCTTTGACATTAAATTGATCGAAATCGGTAATTCCAATTTAGTTTTCCTTCGTCAACGATAACTCACGAACGAATCAACCGATTTTTACCGGCTTGTGGCGATCGACGTGGTTTTTTGATGTTAAGAGCTGATTAGTTATTGGAATTGATCGGTAAAGTAGTTAGAAAGTTATTCCAAAAAAAACATATGAAAATATTATATCGTATTTTTTTTGAGATTTCTTAAATAAAATCTAGCGGTCCGAATCGGTCCGAATTGTATTCAAAATCTAAGTTAAGTCAAGCCCTTTCGAATGGTGCTAAATGCGATGAAATCGGTCGATCTGTTCAAAAGTTATAAGGGGTTTACATACATCCATTTATACACACACACATACATACGTACACATGTACGGACAACATCGCGGGAATAGTCAGGGAAGCTTCCTAGGACTTTAATACATCGAGATCTGATGAAAACTCGATTTTCGAAAAACGGGGTAAAATCAAAAGCTTCCCAAATAATGGAAAATTTTGAATTTTCTTAGCGGGAAGTTAAAAAACAGTAGCAAAGCAAAAACTAAACGAAAATCAGTTTAGATATGGATTGTCATATAATTTTGTTCAAACCACGTTATAAATCGATTCTCATACAATTTCTGTGCCTTCGTATATTTCTTTAAAATTAACTTCGCAGTTTTCAAATAATAATTACAGTTCTTGTAAACGTTTTCAAATAAAAAAATATGAAATAGAACACAATACAAGTAAACCAGTGGTAGTATAACATAATAATAATGCTCGTTAACCTGAGTGGAGAAAGGGTTATAAGAATATCATTATTTTATATTATACTAGCTGACCCAGCAAACGTCGTATTGCCATATAACATATTTAAAAAAATCAATTATTAAAATTTTGTTGCAACCGATTCTCAGACCTACCAAATATATCGTACTTCAATTATTGTATTCGATTGCCATCTTGCAACCCTATATCGGTTTGGTGGATGGAATAGAATATTATAAAAATCGTGATACAAAATAGATGTTAATCGTAGAAGGACTTAAATTATAATTTGTATATATTTTTCAATGTTAATTCATAATAAATAAATAAAAATTGTCCATAAATTTAAAAAAAATGTTAAGGGTGAACAACCCTTATCACTTAGGGGTATGAAAAATAGATTGTAGCCGATTCTCAGACCTACTGACTAAATGAAATATAAAATTTGGTGAAAATCAGTAAAGCCGTTTCGGAGGTGTAAGGTAACATTGTGACACGAGAATTTTATATATAAGATAATAAATAGAATATTTGTTATACCTATCTGACAAAATAGACAAGTTACTCTAAATCACCATAAATGTAGTTATAAACGCAAATGAGACACATTAGAGGAAGCGATACGCAACCAAATTACGATTCGTAACCATGTCCCCACTTTAAATAATTATCAATGTTGCAGGCCAGTAACTGGCGTATTTTTCAATCGGACCGTAAAGTAACAAAACCACCAAAATGGACGCGATTAAGAAGAAGATGCAAGCGATGAAGCTGGAGAAGGACAATGCCATGGACAAGGCAGATACCTGCGAACAGCAGGCCAGAGACGCCAACCTTAGGGCTGAGAAGGTGGGTACGTCGTAAATCAATATCTAATGTTAGCTGAGCTGAGGCCGACCACTTCAGCTATGGCTAATAATATGTGTACATAGAAAGTAAATAAAATAATCGTAATGGTCTCAGTTACACTAAACAACTACATCATTAAATTCAGCTCATTTGATGATTTGTAACTATAATATTGTGATTTCAATTAAATCTACCGACTGTGTACAAATTAAAGTGGGTCTAATTATTTCACTTCAGAAATAAAGCAATGGTTATAATATATTAGGCCTATTTTTGTTGAATTAAAATGTGTTGAGTAAATATAGTAAAAAATTTACAAATGGGAGTTTGTTGATATTGGGTTGGTTCAGTTTGAAGGCGCTAGGCAAGACCGAGGGCTTTAAAACGTTTGAGTAGGGAAAACGCACTTTCCCACAAGTGATGCATAGTAAGTTATGCAATATGTGTGATGGTAATAGAGTAAAAAACATTAAAATTACACCGAGTAAATAGCAGAGACTTAGACTTAGAGAAAAAATAAGCCTAGGAAAGAAAAATATAGAAAAGGCCCGTTGGAAATGGATTTTAATACATTTTATAAACCAAAATATAAATTGAGATTTGCTCGCAATAAATGCCGTAACTTCGGCGCAGCTGTTATAATATTATAAGAAGGCACTCTCCGCGCAGATAAATATTTGCACTACGATAGATATAGTAATACTTCGTTTCATCTATAAATTAATTATTCGTGGTATAAAGACGCCAGAAATTAGAATTTAAACATCCTACAAGAATTGATCCAATTATTACTTGATTTTTTTCCATTCCAGGTAAATGAGGAAGTTCGCGAACTCCAGAAGAAGCTTCTCCAAGTTGAAGAAGATCTGTCTCTTAACAAGAACAAGTTGGAACAGGCTAACAAAGATCTTGAAGAGAAGGAAAAGCAGCTGACCGCTACCGAGGCGGAGGTGGCAGCCCTCAACAGGAAAGTCCAACAAATTGAAGAAGACCTCGAGAAATCCGAAGAAAGGTCCGGCACTGCCCAACAGAAACTCCTTGAGGCACAGCAGTCTGCTGATGAGAACAACCGGTAATGCAATCTTTGTAATAAACAGTAGAAAAGCCTGCTACTACATGCTAACTCATACTGATCAAGTAAGGGCTTTGATATGTTGCGCGACATTGTGATTTTTTATCATAAGGACGTAACCCACTTCATCCAAAATATATATTTTGATTCCCTCAATTGAACTGGTTGAGATGTTTGTTAATACTAATAACGTTTAATGAATGAATTACATTACGAATGAATTCAAATGATTGCCGAATAATTAATGGAATAACTTCATCTAATCCTAATGCTTTCATTTCAGTATGTGCAAAGTATTGGAGAACAGAGCACAGCAAGATGAGGAACGTATGGACCAACTGACCAACCAACTGAAGGAAGCTCGTCTGCTTGCTGAGGATGCTGACGGCAAATCTGATGAGGTACTGCGACGATCGTACTGTAAATGGTTCCATAAGTAAAACCGGAAACCGAAAGTGTTATCCAATATATGTCCTGGATTGTGTGACAGTACTTTGTTCAGTTCAGTGCCACGAAATCTGGATGCTACAGCTCAAGTTCTTCCACACCTAAGGTGAAGAAAAGGCGGAACAACTAATAAAGAATTATATTATCATTATATGAGAGGCTTTGACTTGACGCCTCAAATATAAACTCTTATATTATTTTTGATCGTATACCGTCATAGACCTAGTATGCGACCCAATTTCTGATAATTATATATCCCAGAAGCCAGTAATTTAGCCATTAAATGTGTTTAACGTTTGATTGTCAGGTATCCCGTAAACTGGCCTTCGTTGAAGATGAACTCGAAGTTGCTGAGGATCGTGTCAAGTCTGGAGACGCCAAGATCTCAGAACTTGAAGAAGAATTAAAGGTGAAGAAAAAAATCAATACGAAACAAGTTATACTTAAAACGATCGAACTTAAGACTAAATAACTCATGATAAGAATATTTCGCAAGAATTATAGTCTGACCAATCTTAACTTTATTTAGATTCATTCATCTTAAAAGAAAATGAGTTAGAATATCATTTCTTAACATTTTCAAATAAATGAGAAATGACACTTAAAAACAGTCCTTAATACTATAATTATGAAAATTCAATAAACATACAGGTCGTAGGAAACTCCCTGAAATCTCTAGAAGTATCAGAAGAGAAGGCCAACCAGCGCGTAGAAGAATTTAAGAAGCAGCTCAAGACCCTGACCATCAAGCTCAAGGAGGCTGAAGCTCGCGCCGAGTATGCTGAGAAGACCGTCAAGAAACTCCAGAAGGAGGTCGACAGGCTCGAAGGTACATAATATAGATCACTTGCAATATTATCTTCATGAATTGGCTTTCTACAACAACGTATATAATATTTCACCAAAAAACAAAAACTGAATGATCAATTCTTTAAATATTTTGTTTTTGCTAAAATTTTTTGCAACATTATCATTTTCTTTTTAATTTTTATTGATTTCTTGTTAAAATTCGCATTATTTAACCAGCTTTATTCTATAATCACGTAATGATTTATCAATTTTGTTTTTATTTTACTTCTTCAAAAGTGTTGGCACGTAAATAATAATAATGTTTATTAAAATAATAATATAAAACACCACCATAAATTTAAATTTAAGATTTAAAATTCACACCAGGTTCGAACTAGGATTAACACTGATCGGTTATTGATTTACTACAAAGGTCTCTTTATTCATAAATATTTTATTAAAGAAATCATTTATTTATTTCATGCATACATCAACACAACGAACTACAAAATTTAGGCTTATGTGAACTATAAGCCAAATTTTAATTTGGTATTGTTTTTGAATAATGAGACGTTTTAAGTGACATAATTGATCATAAAATTTTCTAATTTTTATCACTACTTTAACTAAATATCACAATCTGTCTTATAACAAAATTTTGCAGACTTATTGTTCAACGAGAAGGAGAAATACAAGGCGATATGCGATGACCTGGACGGCACATTCGCTGAGCTGACAGGATACTAACAACCCTTAGCACTTAGCATAAGATACTACCGTCCATTCAGCACAAATCCATCGTTAGAAAATAATTTAGGAAATGTACCTCTAAAATTTATCCCTAGAATAGATTGGCGAGCAACGATTTCATCTAGTATATCTTTACATGTTTTAAGAGCTTCATCTTCCTAAACCTTTTCATATGTTTAAACGATTATCGTTCTTAAAAAAAACATAACTTGAACATAATTGACAAAGAATCGATAATCCTTTAAGCATTACCCTACCCTGCTATGTTTGTGACTAATTAATCTTTCGCTTTGCTGCTACCGTCGTGGACCAAAGCTTCAAAGGTACACAGTTTTAATCTCTTAAATCTGTTATTTAAATGTAAACTTAAATTATCATATTCATCTTTTAAATATTCGCCTAAATAAAACAAGTTAACTTTAACGACATTAATTTATTATAGCTAATGTTTCAGAGTAGTATTTTAAATTTATTTTTTCTGAGGGATTCTAATAGTTTTTATTATTGTAGATGAGTTGGGCATCAACAAGGACAGATACAAGAGTTTGGCGGATGAGATGGACTCTACCTTCGCCGAATTGGCCGGTTACTAGACGTCTATCATCATTACCATCACTTTCGCGATCAGATCAGTGCCATCACGTTGTGAACTTTGTACAAACTTTATGTATTCGTGATGTATTATTAAAAATATTATGTATAATATAAATTTATTTACGATTTTCAATAAAATAATTTATAACATCTAATTTTTGTTAGTCACTAGCCATTTTTATTTCGTTCATTATAAATCCAAATATGAAAAATATATTAGTAAATATGCAGATTTCATGGTACTTTCGATCCCATTTACATATTATGTTATATTATGTGGTTGGGGACAAATGCTTAATACATTCTAGCCTTATATTTTACGCCGAATAGAGACATACCAGTGGGAGGCTCTTTTGGACAGGATGCCGGCTAGATTATAGGTACAACAACGGCGCCTTTTTCTGCCGTGAAGCAGTAATGTACATTATTGTGTTTTGGCCTGAAGGGCACCGTAGCTTAACATATTATATCTCAAGGAGACGTGCGCAATTGTAGTACCGATCAGATTTTTGGAATTTTCAAGAGTCCTGAGCGGCACTACATTGTAGTGGGCAGAGCGTGCCAACACATGAACGTCTAGCTCGTCCCTTATTGGCATAAAAAAATGCAGAGTAGTCTCATTTGGGTACTTCGGGATCCATATAGGCGATAATGATAGGATTGTGAGTATATGAATGCATTTTCCTCAGTTTCCCGTTGAAGATAATTTATGTATTCTGCAGCTTGTCTCACCAGCGTATTGCGATTGGTGAGGAGCTTTGTCGTAAAGCCAAGGGCCAAGGCGGTTTACGAAAACCCTTTTAGTATTAAGAACCTCAGTACTTTTGAGTTACGGGGTGGTTTAATGCACAGCTCTAGATTTTGTATAGAGACTTCATAATTAAAACGTTTCCTCTGCGTATCCCTAAAAAGCATAAAATTATTAATTTCCGTGTAATTGAAGGTTTGATTCTATTCTTCTACAAAAAGTACGGTTTCTACTCGGTATTTAAGGACCTTAATCCGTCGAAGTGTCGCGATGATGTGTGATGCATGAGGCTGGCGCATCTTCGTACCTCCTTAAAATACTAGAAGATTTGGTGAGCACTTTTAAATTGCTATCTAAGTCTGTGATGTGCATATAAATGAAGGCCCAGTGTCATCACGCTGTCATAAAACTGTATGAGTAAGATCACCTATATGTATATTGTTACGGAGGTCACAAATTTTCCACTCTCGCACAGAATACCGGCGTGAGGTAGCGGCCTAGTGCCGCTATGTTTCGCATAGGTTAGTGTCGAGGACCGGAGGCCATCCCTTCTCCCCCCCCCTCCCCCCAACAAAATATGAGAGCGGTCTTGAACCGGTTCTACCAGAGCCGGAGAGTCCCTCCCCGAGCACTTTCGCTCGGGCTGCACTTCGTATTCAAGGGAGAGCACAGAACCGTGCATGACTGAGGACAAACGAGGCAGTAATACCACGGCACCCCGCTCCACGCTCAACGTGGACTTTTGCAATATCAGGGGAATTCACTCCAATTTAAACGGGCACAATGCCGAAAGGCTTGGATCACGCACCGCAGACTACGCAGGGCGATCTGTGCATAATTTTGCATTGGCGTATGGTCTGTCCCAATTGGTTGAGTCGCCAACGCGGCTCCCGGATGTGGATAGCCACATGCCGTCCTTATTAGATCTTCTGCTGACTACACATCCCGATGGTTATCAGGTCTTTGTCGACGCCCCTCTCGGGACGTCCGACCATTGCCTGGTCAGGAGTGTAGTGCCTATCCGACGCCAACTTCGCAGACCACCAGCGACCCGCCGCGTTTGACATTACAAGTCAGCAGATTGGGATAGGATGCGTTCCTTTTTTGCATCCTACTCTTGGGGCAAGGTTTGTTTTCCTTCTGATGATCCTAGTGCCTGCGCCGTTTACAGTATCCGATGTGATACTACAGGGCATGGATATTTTTATACCAAGCTCTGTAGTACCGACCGGTGGCAGATCACAGCCCTGGTTCGATGCGTTGGTTAAAGCAGCATCTGACTGCAAAAAACAGGCGTATCGAACTTGGGTTGCGGCGCTGGGCACAAAGGATCCGAACTGCAAAGTTCTTAAGAGGAAATATAACCGTGCCTCCAGATTTTTTAAGCGGCACATCGCCCGTGCGAAATTGAAGCACGTCGTCAAAATCATCGAGCAGCTTTCCAGTTACCCGTCCGGAACACGCAAGTTCTGGTCGTTGTCGAAAGCTACTTTTGGTAACTTCAACCAGCTGTCCCTGCCGCCGTTGCACATGAGAAATGACACCCTGGCCCATACGGCAAAGTGAAAGCTGATCTCCTTTGCGCTCTTTTTGCCTCCAACTCGACTCTTGACGACAACGGAAAAACACCGCCGACCATCCCGCGGTGTCAGAGCTCTATGCTTGAAGTACAGTTCAGAAAGAAAACTGTTAGGCGAGCTCTGTTTTTGTTGGACGTCAGGAAGTCGAGCGGGCCAGATGGCATTTCTCCAATTGTGCTTCGAACGTGTGCCCCTGAGTTGACGCCGGTGCTAACGCGCTTATTCCGGCACTCTTATTCCAAAGGCGTAGTCCCTGACTCATGGAAGTCAGCCCTTGTCCATCCGATCCAGAAAAAAGGAGACAGTTCAGATCCGGCAAACTACAGGCCTATTGCTATTACCTCCCTGCTCTCCAAAATCATGGAGAGCATAATCAGCCGCCAGCTCTTGGTATATCTAGAAGGTCACCTGTTGATCAACGACCGACAGCACGGCTTTCGCCATGGTGGTCGGCAGGAGATCTTCTGGTATACCTAACGCATAGATGGGCGGCGGCTATTGAAAGCAAGGGGAAGGCCTGGCAGTTAGCCTGGATATAGCGAAGGCCTTTTATCGTGTATGCCACAAGGCACCCCTCTCAAAACTTCCATCATTTGGGCTTCCCGAGAGCTTGTGCAAGTGGACCTCCAGCTTCCTCACTGGGCGCAGCATACAGGTCGTTGTCGACGGATATTGCTCGAACCCAAAGCCCGTGAATGCTGGAGTGCCCCAAGGCTGTGTGCTATCTCCTACGCTGTTTCTTCTGCACATCAATGATATAGACACCTCCAACATACATTGCTATGCTATTGCTATCACCGGGGTGGCGACTCACCGTGCCATTTATAGTACACTCGATACACAAAAATAAGATGGCAAGCCTTCAAGCGGACTAGAATATGATAACATGCGGAGAAGTCGTACTGTATTGAAAAATAAAATAAAATGGTGTCTTAAGAACGAAGAGAGTATTAAAATGAACATATTGGCTTTACATAAGAGAAATAAGAATTTTGTAAAATTTTGGAATGAAACCAAAAAACTAAATTATAAACAGACCTTACCTGTGTCAGTAGAGGGTTGCCAGACTCAGGCAGATATAGCCGAAGTATTTGAAAAAAGGTTTAAAGTTAACCCTCTGACTGTAGAGTATATGCCCGAGCCGAAAACATATCATAAAGATGATGATATAGAATTCACAAGCAAAGATATCGCGAAAGTCATCATGAGTATGAAGAGAGGCAAATCTCCGGGACACGATGGGCTCAGTATCGAGCATATACTCTGGGCCAGTGATAAAATATTTAATCATTTAAGTTGTCTTTTTAATCTTTGTATCAAATTTGCATACTTATCGGAAGCTCTAATGCATACGTTAGTTGTACCTATTGTCAAGAATAAAACAGGCGATCTTACTACACAACGAACTATCGACATATCTCCTTAGGCACTATAATAGGTAAAATATTAGAACGTCTTATACACCCTGTACTGCTTAAGAACATTAATATTGATGATGCTCAATTTGGCTTCCGTGCCGGTCTTTCGACAGATGCCGCTATTGTTAGCCTGAAGAGCGCTGTGGGTACTACATAACTCGTCACATGTCCGTATACGCTTGCTTCTTAGACCTTAGCAGCGCTTTTGACTGGGTTAATTATAACATCCTATGGACGAAGTTGTTGGCCTCACAGGTGCCTAAACGTGTGGTCAATTTGCTGAGATTCTGGTACGGAGGACAAACGAACTCTGTAGAATGGGGCGATGCAACATCTAGCAAGTATAGGTTAGAATGTGGAGTTCGTCAAGGTGGGGTGACCTCTCCTGATCTTTTTAACCTGTATGTGAATGGTTTGATCGAGGAGCTCAGAGGCACTAAAGTCGGCCGTCACGTAGGAAATGTTTGTGTCAGTAACCTTAGCTATGCTGATAATATGGTGCTTCTCAGCCCCTCGATCAAGGGGTTGAGGAAGTTGCTTTCAGTCTGTGAGCATTATGCTAATGCTCATGGTCTGAAATATAACGTTTCCAAAACCAAAATGATGGTGTTCCCTGCAGGTGGAGGTCCGGATAGGGTACCTGAGGTGTATCTAAACGGAACGGTTATTAGTGTTGTTAAGCAGTTTAAATATTTAGGTCACGTGCTTACGGAGAGGCTGCAAGATGACGAAGATATCGAGCGAGAACGAAGGGCCCTCGCTGTTAGAGGAAACATGCTTGCGCGACGATTCGCTAAATGCAGTAGGGATGTAAAGACTACCCTATTCAATGCTTACTGCCTAGGCATGTACACCTGTTAGCTGTGGGTAACATTTATACACAAAGCATTTAGAAGAATAAGGGTCCAGTATAATGATACATACAGGGCCCTTCCGAGATGCTACAGCGCATCAGGCATGTTCGTGGAGGGTGGGGTCGGGGTGGGGAATTGCGACATTTTGGAGTCGATTGCGCAGCTCAAAAAATAAAATCGTCACGGCTATATCTGACGATATCAGGAGCCCTATATCTAAACGATGGATAACTGTTCACATGGAGAATAACAAAAAATAAATTGGACATGTAATTAATATTATGAATTTTTATATCTGTATATTTTTATATTTTGGACACCACACCCTTATACAGTGATGGTTTTCTAGTTTTTAAGTTTACCTTTAATTAGAATAAATAATTAATGTTAATTATGGGACGTAATTGGCCAGAAATAAAAGAATTATTATTATATTATATTATTATTATTATGCAGATGACAGCACTGGTGATGCCGTATACACGGGCCATGCAGGTCTCTCTCGCGAAATCGTCGACCAGTGCCGGGAGAAACTTGTGTCTTCCATCGAGTCCTCTCTCGAGAAGGTCGCGGAATAGGGTAAATTGAACCTTGTCCAATTTAACCCCCAGACGACTCAAGTTTGCGCGTTTACCACTAAAAAAACACCATTTGTCGTATCACCGCTCTTCGAGAACACTTCCCTTAAAGCCTCCCTAGTATCGGAATACTGGGTCTTGAAATCTCGAGCGATTGCCAATTTCGTGGCCATCTGGAGGGCAAAGCCAAATTGGCTTCGAAGAGCTGGGCGTCATTAATAGAGCACGGCAATACTTCAAGCCGGCCCACATTCTAGCGCTCTACAAAGCGCAGGTCCGGCCACACATGGAGTATTGCTGTCATCTCTGGTCTGGCGCACCCCAGTATCAGCTCGATCCATATGACCGCGTGCAACGCAGAGCAGCTTGAATTGTCGGGGACCCAGTTCTCTGCGAACGGCTGGATCACTTGGCGTTGCGTAGAGACGTCGCTTCATTGTGTGTCTTCTACCGCATTTATCACGGGGAGTGTTCCGAAGAGCTGTTTAACCTGATTCCTGCCGCCGGATTCCATACTGTGGAGGACCGCCACACATATGGATGTGTGGCGGTCCTCCAAAGTGCGGTTTTCAAGGAGCTTTCTTCCGCGTACTACAAAGCTGTGGAATGAGCTTCCTTGTGCGGTGTTTCCGGGACGATACGACATGGGTACCTTCAAAAAAAGCGCGTACACCTTCCTCAAAGGCCCGCAACGCTCTTGTGATTCCTCTGGTGTTGCAAGAGAATGTGGGCGGCGGTGATCACTTAACACCAGGTGACCCGTACGCTAGTTTGTCCTCCTATTCCAAAAAAAAAATTTACAAGCTACAACTGCCAGTGTGTTATTCGTGATCAGTATTACTGTGGAACAAGTAGTGGTACCTAAGAAGTATATCGTTCTCGTGCGACGTGTACTAAATTATTTCTATGTTATGCTGGGGTTCTTCTAACCCTGTAGTCCTGACACGTGACAGTAAATCTTCAGATTGCATAGAAGGTTGCAGATAAAGATTTAGATAATTTATACGTCCAGATAGAGTTTACCAGTGGGAGGCTCCTTTGCACAGAATGCCGGCTAGATTATGGGTACCACAACGGCGCCTATTTCTGCCTTGAAGCAGTAATGTGTAAACATTACTGTGTTTCGTCTGAAGGGTGCCGTAGCTAGTGAAATTACTGGCCAAATGAGACTTAACATCTTATGTCTCAAGGTGAGAAGCGCAATTGTAGTGCCGCTTAGAATTTTTGGGCTTTTCAAGAAAGCGGCATTGCATTGGGCAGGGCGTATCAATAACCATTTACTGAACGTCCTGCTTGTCTTGTCCTGTATTTTTAAAAAAAAAGAGCCTCTTGCGGTTAGACAACGAATGAAAAAACGGCAGGCTTATTACTTTAGTGTGCATGACAAGCTACGTATGATCGCGTGTGTAAGATGTAGCTTGTCACTTTGTTTTAGTGTGCGTAGATTGCTGAAAATGAAAAGTATTATTTCAGTAACAAAAATGGTACAAAAAATAGTGGATGTAACCTTCTATGAAGTGAGGAACACCTGTGCAAGAAGACCATCCATACACTCTT
The DNA here is from genome assembly GCF_905404315.1 of Leptidea sinapis. Taxonomy (NCBI): domain Eukaryota; kingdom Metazoa; phylum Arthropoda; class Insecta; order Lepidoptera; family Pieridae; genus Leptidea; species Leptidea sinapis. Next base: position 4,582,117 of record NC_066280.1, read on the forward strand.
CCATATCAATATGAAAATAGAGGCTGACTGTTCGCTGCTATTTGTTTCGACGTGTTCACGGCTATCACAGTCTCTCTAGACATAAACATCATCTAAGGTCAAACTTCTAAAAAATCTCTTTGACTGTACTATTTGTATATATGTGCTGGTTTTAATAACATTAACAAGGTATCTTTTAACATAAAAATGTTTGTAAAATGTTTTGTCAAAATGATAGAATGTAATGAAGAAATTCGATACATTTAAAGAAGTTGTAGTTTTTGTAATGCATCCGCCATTTCGGTACACGGACGTACAAAGGTTCATGGGCCTTTCAAACTGTATTGGTTTGTTCAAAATATTTGCTGAGTTGTGAGGTTACGCCTGTTTCCCCTTTCATGCAATGAATTTTATTAATATTTGCTATCGTTTTCATAAAAATTATGTTCCTATAAACAAATTCATTCATTTTCAATATAAAACTACAATTCTTTGAGAGCAATATAAATTTATTTAAAAAAATATATCAATGAATATGAAATAAAAATTTGCATTATTATCTATAATTTGTCCTTAGATGCTTTATAAGAGAAACTAGGTTATAATTATAAAATAAAAAGTAATAAATCACACGAAAGCAAACCTAAAGAATTTAAAAAGACCGTTGTGACATGGAGGTTAAACAATGAAGTAATTTCTAGATTGAAACAAGAGAACCGGATGTAGGTATTTTTGGTCTGTCATATGACGTACTTCCGCATCAAAATGGCGTAGAGCGGCTACCACGCATGTGTGGGAAACCGTTACACGCATGCGTGGATTCGCTCCGAGATTCTTCAATCGATAGTGCAGCCGCGACAACAGCCTGTTGTGCTCAGATTTAAGAAGATTTCTTATCCTGTTGTAGCAATAATTTGTCAAGGTGTCTGTGTCAAGTAGTGTCCTTCTTGGTGCTATCACCATGAAAATGTTAACAGCTCACGACGGACCTGATATAGCCCCCGTGGAACCAAGTAAGTATATAAAAGTAGATTTATTAATAAATATTATTTTACTTGATCACAAAGGATTGAGTAGTCCTTAAAACATTACCATGATGGTATCGCTTACAGATAAGGGGCTATAAAACTATGACATTGTAATGGATTGTTCACGTCCCTTAAAAACTACGCACAATTTTGTAAAACGAATATAACCAATATATTATGTACCTCTGATGTACCATCATTTACTTGTCTATTGTAAATACATCGGTATATATAATTCTTTTTCTTTTCATTTAAAGTACCTAAAACTTATTACTAACCAGACTATCAGAAATAATGTGATTTTGGAGATATGTATGTATGTATATCTATTGGTTATATATATATAGGTTTCAAAGATAATGTATGAACAACACAATAACCACACTACTACGTTGTATCATTTGATGGTATTATGACGACCGAGACATACAAAGATTTTTTTAAATTGACAACAATATTAAATTCTTTTGTAATTTTTAAGGATGTAATAAATTACCAATCAGACGAATTAACACGTAATTGCATTTTTAGGGTCGATATACAGTCAGAGAGTTTGATGGATTCTGTTTTAAAAGCATTTTGATTTTAGTATGATAAAAACAAAACCTGAACTGAAAAATGAACATTGAAATGGAATTTCAAAAATGATATTTCACTGTTCAAATCTTAGAAAAGAAATAAAGTTGAATTTAAGGATAAAATTAGGGATATTGTGTAAAAAGGTGATGTTTAGATTATATTAGGGTTTAAATTCTCGCATATTGTTTTTTAAATAAGCAAGACACAGATAATATTTTCAAAGTATTGTGTTCTATAAAGTTTAAAAACAGCTCGGCATGGACTCTGCATATCTTACTGCTTAATCCTTAGTAAATATTATTACTTATGTAATATTTTTAATCTTTGTAATAACTAAACCAACAAAAGCCGATTAAATTGCGCAATATACCAGTAACTTTCCCAACATCGTGGTTCCTACAATATTAGAAACTCCTCCACGTTCATAATGATCTCGAACTCAAGTAGAATCAATAGCTCTTGTTGTAGAGTCTAAAAAGTATAACAGACACAACTTCAATTAAATTCTTACTCAAAATAATTAATATAAATATAATTTATTATTTATTTGGATATTATTTTCCTATGCATTCCGAAACCAGATTATTCTGGTGACGCCTGCGCCAGTTTCTTGAATTGAAATTATTTTTTTAAAGGCCCTGGCCATGTATATATCACTAAAGCGTTTGAGAGAAAAAAAAGAAGACTTCGGCTTCACCCTTTTATCGTGTTAATCTTTAATCTACAATATAGATGATAGATTAACAGCATTATCTGCATTTCAATCGGAGTGACTTATTATTATAGATATTATGTAGTAGGGCAAAAGTATGCGAAAATGGAAAGCTCTTTGACCTTCTCCGCATTTATATTTATTATCTATTAAATTTTCTACAAACAAAATACAATATTTTTTGTATGTATATAAGGGAAGTTTTAGCTTATTTATATAAATGCCGTATAGAGCCTTAAGTTAAGTTCTCTACCACAGGTCTTTATAAAATATATTTAAAGTTTTTACCAATGCATTTTATAAAGTTTTCTCCCATTTATTAAAGTTAAACTTCAGTGTCATTGAACAATCTTTCTCAGTGATTTAATATCCATTAGTGATTGTTTTTCATAACAGCGTGTGGTATCTCTTAACAGTTCATGCTGAGTTAAATAGGACACCACCAACGGTGCTCTGCAAGGTAGTAATTTAGCGCCCCTTTTCTTTAACATAGATAAAACTTTAATAATTTCATAGTGGCTAAAAATTAGCAAATGAATGAGAATCGAAATCAAATTCTATTAAGAATTAGAATTTGTGGAACTTTTTTCTTTGTGATTGAATTGAATTTCTTTGCTTTATTTATGATTTATAATCCTCATATCGCTTTGATCGTGACATACTTACTCAAAATATTATAAATTAATCTCATAATATTATGAAAAATCTCTAGTATATATTCCGTTGAGTTTTGTTAATCTACATGCAGGTTGCACCATCGGCCTGCCACACCGCTGAGAGTTAGGGGTAGTTGGTCAACCAGGTTGCCTACCCAAGAATCGGCTCCCGCTGAACTCTTGACTGAACAACCGGGTTTGTTGGTAAAGTGAAACCCTGCTGAAAACAGTTCAACAATTGTTTATTCTTTACACGTGTAGTCTATATTCCGGGGTTGCTGACTCGCTGAACGCTGGAACGAGACTCAGAACGGGCGGGTGTTATGTACTCCATGTAGACTAACAAAACTTGGCGGAAATAAGACTAGAGATATAATATTTTAAGTAATTACGAATGTCAGCACCCTAGCTTCACTCACATCATCTCATTCTCATTTTCTCTTATTCTTTATACTCTTGACATCGGCCTCTTTCCAGCAGATACATCCGCGACCTGATCGTGGTATTATGGACGAAATATAATCGTGACCCACCTTAATGTCATTTTCCTAAAGCAAAATATACAAGTCGAAATTCGACAATACATTTCCTAAGTAACTGTTATCATTCTATAAGACACATACTGTATTATTACAAAAAAGTTAAACATGTGTTGAAAACTTTAAAAAAAGTGCTATTACAAATCTGTGTCTTTCTGTTGTTTAGTTGAACCTTGTTTAAGGTGTGTCTAACGGATAGATCATAATATAAATGAGTGTATGAATGGAACATTCAGATCATAATATGATGACAGATAGATGACAGCTGTCAAAAATTGCGTTCCGTTCCTCTAATTGTTTCTGTATACTTCAGTTTATGCTGTACGTTACGCCGTATTAGTTAAACACAAGGTAAACGCTGTTTTGTAAAAGAAAAATATTAAAGTCCATTTTAGATAAAGTTATTGTTAGGTCACTGACGTTGTTATAGTTAGGTCACTGTTTAACAAAACACGTGTGTAAGCCATGTTTAAATTATTATTTTTTGTAATAACAGCGTCACAGTCCAACAACTGTCACACTTTTTTTTTGCGATGCAATTTGAGTAGAGTTAATAACTGCTATTCCATTACAAAATGTCACTTGCCTTTCTATAAACATAAATAATTTTATATTACAGTCGCAGCTAAAAGAGATTTCTGGAAAAGGTGATTTTATTTTATTACTTCGGCCCAAATTGAATTTCATAATATCGTCTGTTGTGTGTTCTCAGATTGTATAAATATTAACGACATTAGATATTTATTTACATTCGGGTTTTTTGAATTACACAATCTACGATCAGACCAGAATAGAAGAGTACTGATCGGGGCCAGGTTAGCAGTATGTACCAAAAAGTGCCAAAAAGTGCGAGTTGGACTCGCGCTGGAGATGTTCCGAACCATTATCTATAATAACATCATCTATAAAAATCACGTTTGTTGTGAGGGAGCCCCTTATGTTTATTTTATTCTATTTTTTATTTGTTGTTATAATGACAACAGAAATATTATGATATGTGAAAATTTCAACTTTCTGACTATCGCAGTTCATGGGATACAGCATAGGCACATAAGTGCAGAGACCATGCAGTGCACCAGACAGATGGACAGACGGTCAAACATGCCCGATGCACTGCAATATTTGGGCAGTCTCATTAGAGTGCGGTATGCATTATTATACTGCACTCTGATGCTGCTTCGTGCACTTTTAACAAAGGAGCATATTATGCAAATATAACTGTCCATCGCACAGGATTTTAATAAATACCGTCTGGACTGTACCGAGTTTGTAATGGCGAACTTGTGTCTATTTCTTGTGTTAAACTATTAGACACAACACGAAAAAAGGTGGTCACCCCAATTCTGTTCATTATGATAATAGGGTCGCAACATATCCCCAACATTAGGGGCCCTATATCGTTCCACGATGTATTTACACTTAATTACTTATTTTACCAGTGGGCTCTTTTGTACAGGATGCCGGCTAGATTATGGGTACCACAACAGCATCTATTTCTGCCGTGAAGCAGTATTGTGTAAACATTACTGAGTTTCGGTCTGAAGGGCGCCGTAGCTAGTGAAATTACTGGGAAAATGAGACTTAACATCTTATGTCTCAAGGTGACGATCGCAGTTGTAATGCCGCTCAGAATTTTTGGGTTTTTTAATAATCTTGAGCGACACTGCATTGTAATGGTCAGGGCTTATCACTTACCGTCAGCTGAACGTCCTGCTCTTCTCGTCCCTTATTTTCATAAAACTTTGGATAATTTTTTTACCAAATAAACCAAGGATCACAATCCTTGGAGTAATATAACATAAGAGTTAATAAAACCTGATTCCAACGCGCACATAATTTCGCATATGCATTCAATAATATAAATAAGACGTAACTAATAGTGTTAAACTTCGTGCCATATTGCACCTACTGAAAAATTATTTTTATTTTTTTGTTATTTGTTTTAAATTATATGCATATTGAGTCACTCTTTATAAAGAATTTTTAATAATATATATTTGACTATGCAGAGTAACCCTTATTATGAATTAATTTAGAATTTCAATAGAAGCTTTAAAACTCTCAATGAAATAAATTTATGCGAGACATGCCGGATTTATAATAAAGCCTCTGAAATCTGTTAATCCTTTCGGGTTTCAGATTAATATTGAATTGAAGTAGGTATTGTGATATTGATTCAAGCATTAAATGTTAAGTTAATTTGGTAGGAAAATACTTACCAAAGAAAATTTAATTTGATTAAAATAAATATTTAGATATATATTATTTCTCAAAGGTGTGTTTTTGTGGGATCGCCATAGCTTCTATAGTCAAATATTTTTATTCAAAATAGGACTTCAAATCACTTATTGAACGTCAAAAACTTCCACCTACTCGAAGAAGTATAACCTCAGACCTAAAAAGAAAGGGCCCAAGGAATTCAGTGGACTTTTTTTTAATAATATTTCGTTACAATTTACTATCGTACAGTAAAATTTATTATTAAATTGCGAGATGCCTGAGAAATTTCTGTTTGTTCCTGGTGTTAACCTTATTATTATCACCGTTTCTAGCAAATTCGCTAATGTTCCTATGAACATACATAACATTATCAACAATATATTAAAATGCAACAGTTCAAATATTTATTCCTTTAAAATGTTCTCTTAATTATTCTAATATTTTATTGTATTCAATGAAATACCATTTTAAAACTTATATTTATTTGTGTTATTTGAGGATTATGCGTATTAAAACGCGTAAAGGATGTGCTATCTATATATTATTTTTTTGGGTTCCGTAGCCAAATGGCAAAAAAACGGAAACCTTATACATTTGTCATGTCTGTCTGTCTGTCTGTCCGTATGTCACAGCCACTTTTTTCCGAAACTATAAGAACTATACTGTTGAAACTTGATAAATAGATGCATTCTGTTAACCGCATTAGGATTTCACACAAAATTAGAAAAATAAACAATAAATTCCCCATACTTAACTAAAAATCATTTTTCTTTTCATGAAACCTATTCGTGTTAGGTAGGGTATGGACAGGTCTTCAAAAATGATATTGAGGTTTCTAATATGATTTTTCTATAAACTTAATAGTTTGCCCGAGGGAATTTTCCAAAGTGGTAAAATGCATGTCCCCCTGCAACTTCTAAAATAAGAGAATGATAAAACTAAACAAATATATGCTGTACATTACCAGCCAAACTTTCACCGAAAATTGGTTTGAACGAGATCTAGTAAGTAGTTTTTTTTAATACGTCATAAATCGTATTATCAATAACTTAATTTAAATAAAATACACTATTTAAAACATCGATCAAAGTTACAACGAACATACAAGAACTTTTATAGCGTAATATTACATACTAACAATAGTCTTATGTGGAGACTTTTAAGTTCCATCAATAACTTTAATTATTTCGTTATAATTGTAAGCTAGCTGTAAGTTTCCCAAGTAATTATAAAATTAAAAAAAAATAAAAATTAACATCATATGTCTCAAAGGGACGAGTGCAACTGCGCTGCCGAATCCTGAGCAGCACTGCAATGTAATGGACGGGGCGTTACATTTAACATCAGAGAGCGTCCAACAGGCCTCATTACTTTGTCTCATAAAAATAATATAAATAAATTACTTTGGTAAATTTTCCTCTGACTAATCCTCGGCGGTTACCCGTCAAACGTGGTGGAGGTAGCTTTACCGACACAGGGGCTATGGGGGAGGGGAGCCCACTGGGAGGCTACCAGTGCCCCTCCATTGGCGTCGGACTCGTAGTGGCTTGGCGCTAGTTGTTTATAGGACAGAAGTGGGGAGATTGTTGTCCATTTGCGTATAGCATATCTGTCAATAGGAGACGGCCAGTATGGTCTGGGTCCCGATCTCCGCCTCCGGTTCGTATGGGCGAAACGTCTGTGGAGTACCGCGACTGGGGGTGCTTGCCGCCTGGGTTAACAGGCGAAATTGAAGAGTCGTAATTGGTTGTCTGTGACCCTCTACGTCTGACCAATGCGCTATACCGGGCCTCGAGCGAAAGCTGTTGTGCTGTAACCTACCTGTAGGCGGTGTGTGTTGGGATTCTAGCAGTTAGAAAGGCAGACAGTAAGTACCGCCATCCGACGTCGGGCCGGGTGCGCTGGGGGGCTTGCCAGCCCCCCAGACCTGAGGGAGAGCATCCCTTATTCAGCTCGACCCAACTTTAATCGAAGGCCTTTTTTATCTACGGAGTTGAGTGTGACAGCTCAGATTCATTCAATATTCGCAAAATTAACGAACCTAAGAAAGTTTCAGTTCAAAAATCTAGGTCTAGGTATGGCTGGTAGTTGTAGGTACCTATACAGTTTTCTGTATCCTGCGCTTTTTGGTGTTTTAATTTCATGGATAATACATATAATAAAGGAAAACTTTGTTTATCACAAACATATAGTGACGAGGAGAAGCCGATGAAAATATCGATATTAATTACGTATTCACCTAAAATACAATGCCGTTTACACAGCATTGAGCAGATGTTTTAAATTGCTACGGTATATTTAAATTCAAATTCAAATATTTTTATTCAAAATAGGATGTGACATCATTTATTGAAAGTCAAAAACTACCACCCATTCTAGAACTAATGCCTCGGACCTGCAGAGAACGGGCGCAACAAACTCAGCGGTTTTTTTTACATCAAAAAATATGTTTACAAAGTAATATTGTACAATTAAACTTATTATTTAATAGCCTCAGGGCGGATCATTAAGAAAGTCATTTATGTTATAGTAACCTTTACCACACAAACGTTTTTTAACAATTCTTTTGAATAACGTAATACTTTAATTTGTTTACAACATTTTGTGGGATCTTGTTGTAAAAGCATATACATCGCCCCACAAAAGACTTAGGTACTAACTCGACTTAACCGAGGAGAAGCCATTATAAGTTTATGATTGTTCCTGGTGTTAACATTATGATTATGACAGTTTCTAGCAAATTCACTTCATATAAAATAGCAAACCTTGCGTTTTAGACACACAAAAAGTGCTTAATAGTATCAATTTTACTTTGTTAATAAGCTATACATTTATTGTTCTAGTGACAATATCAAACTAGAAGACGAAGACTGTTGTCAAAGTCAACGTCAAATATTTTAAAATGTCAAAGTATGCACCAATATGTAACGATTACACAGTCGCAAATTTAATATTGGTCGAATAATAACATCTGACCGAGTTTTCAACAAATTAATCCATATAACCTCTTGTATCTACTGAGTGAAATTCGATACAGCTTATGATCAAAGAGATAAAAATATTTGTAGTACAGACAAAGAGTGTCTCACATAGAAAGGTTTCACTCGTGACCTTTCTACAGTGCTTGGGAACTGACTGGTACTTACTAGAGGTTACTTCAAAGCATTCTCGATAACATATAATTTTTAAAATATGATATAATTTGTTTATTGATGAGTCGTTCTTATTATATACGAATATAGATATGTACCTTAATGGTTTATTGTAATGCAATACGGAGAACTCTTAAAGCCTTTAAAACAGACTAGCGCAATGTAAGAATGTTGTACTACCCTTGTTTATTTTTTTTGGAATAGGAAGATTTTTATAATATCATATTTAGATTATAGATTAGAAAAAGCTGACCTTTGGATTGTGATTTGTACGCGCTTGTTTGAAGGTTACTATGTCATGCAGCATCCTGATATGCTGCGCAAGAAAGTCCCTTCATGAAAGAAGAAATTTATGAAAAACCACACACTGCCAAAGAATATGTTGAATGCCACAAATGCGCATGAATATTTAAGTATATGGTGGAATTCGGTGGCAGGAATCAGGTGAAACAGCTCTACAGAACACTCCCCATTACATATGCGATATGAGACACATATTGAAGTAACGTAAGATTCGAGCAGCTGTTTACGTTGTACGTGCTCAAACTGTTTGAGCTTGAAAAATAGCAAAAATTTGACAAAGATGATAACGTGACAATGAATGTTCTCAACAACCAACAACAACCTTTGCCCTGAAATGAAACTGAAATGGGAAAGGAAAGCGTAGGTAGGTACTCTTAATATCTGCTGTTGACTGACAACGATTGCTTGATTTATATAATCTTTAACAATGGTGGCTTCACATAGTTATCACGTGGACAAAAGCTTATAATCAATATAGCACGTGGGGCGTTAGCTGCAAGCTGCGTGATTAGATTTATTATTTGAGCGTGACATTCATTTGCCGTGACATTTATGAGAATAGTGTAACACACCTCTAAGGGCTGTTTGCAACAACCTATCTATCCATAGTTTAATTTACTAGAGGTAGACAAATCTATCCTTTTACCCTTACTTACATTTCAATAGCCTATCGACATAAAGCATTGGACTATTACTATATTTGACATAACTATGGATAGATAAGACCTTAGGGCCTACCATCAACTTTTAATAAGCGATGCGAATCCGATGCAGTTCAGTTTAGGTACCCAAACTGAATCACTTAAATTCGTACCATGAAGTGCCTTTTAATGAATAGCGTTTGGATCGCTTACGAAGAATTAACGAAATAAAATTGCGTTTCGAAACCTAAAATGATATGATTTTAGCGGTTTTTTTCCGTATAAAATACTAAAAATACATTTTAAAATTGCGCAATTGCGTCATATTATAAACCTTAATGGCCCTATTTATACTTATTAAATAATAGTAATATAAATAAATATAGTTCTTTGAATTACAAATTAAATGTTTGCTTTGTTTTCGTAAAAATAACGAGTTATGAACGCACCTCCATTGATGTTTGTTTTGTCAGGACCTCAGAGTACATTTTTTTTAATTCGTCCTTGCGAACAGGCTATATCCCGGGCCCTTACTGCCTCGTCTTTAGTATTTTCATAATTAACCGCCAGCTCTTGGTTTACCTTGACGGTCACCAGTTGATCAACGGCCGGCAGTACGGCTCTCGCTCGGTCGGCATGTGATTTTCTGGTATACATTGCTATGCAGACGACTGCACGGGCGATACCGTACATACGGGCCATGCAGGTCTCTCTAGGGAAATCGTCGACCAGTGCTGGTAGAAACTTGTGTCTTCTATCGAGTCCTCTCTTGAGAAGCTCGCGGAATGGGGAAAATTGAACCTTGTGGAATTTAACCCTCAGAAGACTCATGTTTGCGCGTTTACCACTAAAAAACCCCATTTGTCGTATCACTCTTCGACAACCCTTACAGCCTCGCCTAGTATCGGAATTCTGGGTCTCGAAATCTCCAGCGATTATCAATTCCATAGCCATCTGGAAAGCAAAGCCAAATTGGCTTCGACGAAGCTGGGCGTCATTAATAGAGCACGGCAATTCTTCAAGCTTGCGCACATTCTAGCGCTGTACAAAGCGCAGGTCCGGCCACACATGGAGTATTGCTGTCATCTCTGGTCTGGCACACTAAAGTATCAGCTCGATCCATTTGACCGCGTGCAACGTAGAGCAGCTCAAATTGTCGGGGAGCCAGTGCTCTGTGAACTTCTGGATCACTTGGCGTTGCGTAGAGACATCGCTTCATTGTGTGTCCTCTACCGCATTTTTCATGGGGAGTGTTCCGAAGAGCTGTTTAACCTGATTCCTGCCGCCGAATTCCACCTTCGCACGACACGCCACAAGTTAGGATATCATCCCCACCATCTGGATGTGTGGCGGTCCTCCACAGTGCTGTTTTCAAGGAGCTTTCTTCCACGTTCTACAAAGCTGTGGAATGAACTTCCTTGTGCGGTGTTTCCCGGACGATACGACATGGGCACCTTCAAAAAAAGTGCATACACCTTCCTTAAAGGCCGGCAACACTCCTGTGATTCCTCTGGTGTTGCAAGAGAATGTGGGCAATGGACGTTAACTATTTTGGACATTACTATGGATAGATAAGATCTTGTCATTAAACGGTGGCAGCAATGTATCCGTAAGTTAAACTAAGGATAGATAGGTTATTGAAAACGGCCATTAGAGGTGTGATACACTACATAATATATTCTCATAAATGTCACGGCAAATGAATGTCACGCTAAAATAACAATGAAACCTAATCACGCAGCTTGCAGCTAACGCCCCACGTGCTATATTGATTACAAGCTTTTGTCCACGTGATAACTATGTGAAGCCACCATTGTTATCGATTATCGGCCGTTTTATATAATGTATCTCTAGTTACGGATACATTGCTGTCAACGTTTAATGACAAGCGGGCCTACCATGAACTCTTATTGCGATTCAATTGACAACCTAAAATGAACTGCTTTGCTATTTCGTACCACGACGTGATTAGAGCTATCTAATTTAGGTTGACGTCAAATCAACTGATTAAATCGCAATGATGTCAATTGAATGTCAAAAATGATATCAACTGAATCGCAAACTGATTTAATTCGTTCATTCATTCGTACCATGAGGTGTTATTTCAACCTAAACTGGATAGCTTATTTGTCAAATTGACCGAAACGAAAAAAGTTGCTACTTCCTTAGAGGAAAGTGAATCGAGTGAATCAACACATAATAACTTTTAAAAATTAGTGAAAACATAGAAAAGAAAATTTTTATTTATGATAAATCAGATGAAAATGCTTTATTGGACTTTTTTGTAAAACAAAATACTGAAAATAAATACCAAAAATGAAAATACTAAAGACGAGGCAGTAAGGGACCGGGATATAGCCTGTTCGCAAGGACGAATTAAAAGAAATGTACTCTGAGGTCCTGTCAAAACAAATACTACAATATAGAAAATAACAGGGATTATAATTTAAAAATTTGACCGCGTGCAACGTAGAGCAGCTCGAATTGTGGGGGACCCAGTGTCCTGTGAACGGCTGGATCATTTGGCGTTGCGTAGAGAAGTCGCTTCATTGTGTGTCTTCTACCACATTTATCACGGGGAGTGTTCCGAAGAGCTGTTTAACCTGATTCCTGCCGCCGAATTCCACCTTCGCACGACACGCCACAAGTTAGAATATCATCCTCACCATCTGGATGTGTGGCGGTCCTCCACAGTGCGGTTTTCAAGGAGCTTTCTTCCACGTACCACAAAGCTGTGGAATGAACTTCCTTGTGCGGTGTTTCCGGGACGATACGACATGGGTACCTTCAAAAAAAGCACGTACACCTTCCTTAAAGGCCAGCAACGCTCCTGTGATTCCTCTGGTGTTGAAAGAGATTGTGGGCGGCGGTGATCACTTAAAAACTGGTGACCCGTACGCTCGTTTGTCCTACTATTGCATAAAAAAAAATTGTTTATTATATTCAGATTATTTACACATGATTTAATAAATAACACTCTTTACAAATAAATAATAAAATAAAACTAAAATAATCTAATAAAATATTAAAATTATGCCCATAAGCTGGCAACATTTACTCTCTGTATTACAAAACTTATCCTCTCACAGAGGTACCTAACAGACCTTGGGTCACCTGTTAAATCCGTTATACGCCTGGATACCATTGTTACCAGTCTTTTTCAAAGTTTATGATAAATAAGCTAACTAGACTGATTTTGTACACAACGCGTCTGCGTGTGACAGTGCTCTACACAAAGTTGTAATAATGACTCAATTTTAACAATAAATCAATTAAAAAGGGATATTTTGAAAACTATAGATATAATAAATTCTTAAGTTAAATGTAGTTAAAAAGTAATTAATACGTCAGTTAATTTGCGCAAAAAGAAGCATAAAAGCAGAATTAACGCAGTTGAGATGCGATCACTCGTGAGAAGATATCGTGACAAGAATTGAGAAAGGAATGATGAAATTGTTTGGACACGTGAAGCGAATGGGTGAAGAAAGAACGATATCAAATATATAAGGCAAGTGTGTGTGGGCAAGTCGGTCGTGGGAGACCTCGTAGAACGTTCATCGAAAAAAGGAAAGATCCGAAGCACCCGCGACCGGCGAGCATGTATGAAAAGAGAATGAATGTAGAGGAAGCGCGTGAGGTTTGTAAGGATAGAAGCAAGTGGCATTCTATTGTCTCTCCCTACCCAGACAGGAACAATTTACAAGGCGTGAGTGTAATGTGTGTTAATCTGCGCACTTGTCTTTCTTCACGTCTCAAAAAAAAATACCCAACGAAATAAAATAAATCTTTCTGAATTACTTTACATTTATGCTATGAATGATCCCTATTGCTGGTCACAGTCTCATATACCTAATAGAGATAATATTTATCTCCTCAACCAGTGACATGATAATATAATAGTAATAAGAACTACGTAGTAAGTTTATTTTTACCTCTATCTACTGGTAAAGTAACATAATTTAAAACACCTAAACTTAGCCTAGTATCAATTATGTTTATCAGAGTTTCCAAACTTTTTAGACTGCTTGGTAAACCAAATAAACCAACTTTTGAGGGCGCTAAACGATGTGTATTTACTAAAATATGATTTCTGCTGTACAAAGTTACAAAGATTTATGTGTTTTATCATATAGATAATAAAAAATCGTATACGATCACACCAAATCATCGCACCAAACACCACGTCATGTCTAAATATCATATTGTATGCAAAGCGCTCAACGCAGCTCTTATTATCAAATGACATGGGAAACATCGAGACCAACAGGACATCCGTGAATAGCTTTACTTTAGCTTTAGTCGACACCAACTCACTTTACCCAAATGAGTGTTACATAACCTAGCGTGACATCTAAGTCTAAATTTGGAAGGCTCCTTTTCACAGAATCCCGGCTATTAATATATGAAGCATTAATGTGTAAGCAGTTCTGTATTTCGGTCTAAATCGCGCCGTAGCTAGTGAAATTATTTATATTAGAGGGCAAATGAGACTTAACATCTTATGTCTCAAGATGACGAGCGCAGTTGTAGGCCGCTCAGAATTTTTGGGGTTTTTTAAGAATCCTAAGCGGCACTGCATTGTAATGGGCAGGGCGTTTCAATTACCATCAGCTGAACGTCATGCTCATCTCTTCCCTTATTTTCTTATAAAAAAAGTCTCGTTTAATACCCAGCAAAACAAAGAACGCAACGCGCCTAAATAAGTCTTCACTTTCAAGAAATCTCAAGCGAGGCACTGCACGGTATATTCACTATCAGGTCATGCCTGTCATGTTATGTCACATAGTAAAAAGTTATGATAACATAAACATCCCAGTCCAATAAACAGTCCGATTATTTAAACGTACAATTAAACGGAAAATCAATGTCATTATTGTGTTACGAACGGGAAACCAGAGCAGTGCGTGAGACAATCTTATTGTATAACCCATGCAATGTCATATAGCAAATGTCTGCTGCATTGGAATTATCATGTTGTTGACAAGATTGCATTACAATCTGAAAAAAAGTCAAAGATGAATAGCTAATCTTTATTCAATTCATTATGTCATATCTGAAGGCATGTCGCCATCCAACATCATTGAATGCCGGCAAAAAATTTGCCAAGTCGTTGAACGCAACGTTCAACTAGCCACCTAGTTAAAGGGAATAGCAATGAATTTGTAATGTTTGCTTGAACTAGTTGTTAAAAAAATATTTGGTTACGTTAAGGTTTGGATAGGTAAGTTGCAGTGTTCCTCATGGGTCCTTTCTTGGGTATTCGAGATGACTTCTTCCGGGAGGAAAAAAGCAGGTGACACCTTGATCAAGGCTGGGACAAATTTACAGTATAGCCGGGTGCATTAAGGCGCCGGGCTAACGGGAGGCCCTGTATAAGACGAAGACCCTTTTATTTTATGCGCCTTGTCTTGTTCCGCTCTTCAGTAGAAGTATCGGCCTTTTTACCAGTTCAGGCGCATTTAAGGATGGACGTGACACTTCCTCGCTCGTCTTTCTCTACTCTCTTCGATTCCCGAGGGCAAGCGATAGGGGGAGTCCGGTAGAGTTTAGCAGGTGGGAGACAATAGCCACTGCTCATAGAATCTTTGTGGAACTGGATTTTGCGACATTACAACACTTCTTTGACTCCTTAGGGGCCTCACGCGACGCCATTGCTATCGGCAGTTTGATTTAGGAGTGAGTAGTGACTATACAATTTCGTGCTCGGTTTGTAATTTTTTTCAATTTCTTTTCGATTTCTGCTGCTTACTGTGAATAGACTCCAGCATGTCATTTATATACACCGTACGTGTAATTATCCTAGTAACATTTACGGCAGGCAGCTTTTACTTATTTGTCATAGTTTTTTATAAAAATGTACTAAAAGACAGCTTGGCATGGGGTGGGAGACATTATCCTGCCGTCGGGAGGAGACTATACCCAGGGTAATCTCTCCCCTTCTCCCGCAATAATATTTATTTTCATATAATTCTTGGACTTTCAACAACAAAAAAGTTCGGATCCTTTGTGCCCAGCGCCGCAATCCAAGTTCGATACGACTGTTTTTTGCAGTCAGATGCTGCTTTAACTGACGCATCGAACCAGGGCTGGGAGACAACTTATTCTAAGTTTGGCATTACAGAGAGTTCACGTTGCAAGTAAGGTACCCTACTTGTCGATCACGATGTTACTATAAATTTAATACTTTAATGGATCATTTTAGTTTTATTTTATTATTTATTTATAAAGAGTATAACTTATTAAGTCATGTGTAAATAATCTGAACATAAAAAACATTTTTTTTTAAATTATAATCCCTGTTATTTTTGATACTATAGTAGAATCACATATATGTTGTTATATATTTTTACATTTTTATTTCCAGTAATTTATAAAAATGTATGAAAAACATTATATTGTAAAGATTAACCATTCAACAAGATCTAAAATACTTTAACTCAATTATTTTGATAGATAGTAATTGTTTAATATTTCAAAATGGAAACAACATCGGACCTCATTTTGTGTCTTTGCAAATGAAATTTATGGCCAGTAAATTTTACATTACACGAGAATGAATTTAAAAGTTTGCTGAACTTCTGTTTATTCACAAAGCCTCAAATATTCAGGCTGCAAACTCATTTTAAACTCTGTCTAGAAAGGATTTCGATTTAATATATTCTGAACAAAATGTCGAGTAAATACTTTTGAGCTTCATTTTGCTAGAATATTCAAACTTAGTGTAGAACTAAACCTCTTGTATATCGAATAGAGACTACTACCATCTAGTTCTTTTTATGTCGATGAGCATGACATACACTGCATAGTCGGTGAGGACTGATACGAAGGAATATTGATTTAAAATTACGATTACATTCCTATTTATAGTATAGAAAAAACTGAGTTATTTTTACACGCTTTTTATTAGCTTCACCTGTATGTGTGTTTGTTTGTAACCGACTCATTTGAGCGCGATTTTACCCAAAAACGGCCAGATTTCGTTCATACTTCGAAGATTTATCGAGGACTGATGACAATAAATTATTCCATTTTTCAATTTAAAAAATAAGATTTTTGTTATTTTCGAGTATATAATTTTCATCAATCGTCTATAAGGAAGGATATGATGTTAAATTTAAATTTCAAAATAAATTAAAATTTATTAGTTCAGTTTTCTATAAAAAGCGTGTTTTTTAGTTTTTTTTAACTACTATAATATATTATAAGATGACTTTATACGAGGTAGGTGCAGTTTAAGGTAAAGAAGACAAGCCTTACGTCGTCAGAAGAGGTAAGAGTCACGCGATAGAAAGAGAGGCAACTTCTAGGTGAAGCACCGCCGATTGAAGATAAATCTTATAGTAATATTATTATTGATCGTCAGGTGCAGGGTAGATTCATAATTCGAGAGACTTCGATTTATGAACGTACCCTGCACCCTTTCACCTACCCCTAATTAAAACATTAATTATTAATAAATAGACAGAAACTTACTAACATAAAACGTTTTCTCTTTTTTAATTCTTATACTATTGGGCTAAAGTTAAGATTACTAACAATATTAATAAGTTTTTTTAATTTAGCTTATTTTTATTATGTACTTTAATACGGGAATGAAAGGCAATTTATTTGATTTATTTATAATATATAGATGTTATATATAGAATAATTTACTCAATTTAAAATTAAATCAAAATAAATTACCCCATAAAATAAAACCAATTCTTGGTAATTATCAGTAAGAAAAAGTTTCGGAGAAATATACCTATCCTATCCTTACGTGAAACTATTTTGCTATAAATAGGTTTCCAAGCAGAAATCATGTGGCTAGAAAAATTGACAAAAATATATGATATCGTAATCTGGGCTTACCTGAGACGAGAAGGCCTCTCGAAGCTTACAGCCTTTCGTGAACAATGTAGGTTACCTTCGGTATACACAAATAGAACTATTCACTTTTCTTAAGCCTTCGATCAAGAAATTTTGACCTAAATATTCTTCAGTTTCAATTTTTAAATAACTCTTAAAGATTTCACGGTTTCTTTCTTGCACTCTTTTCTTGAATAGGTATAATTTCATAAATTATAAGCTAAAGTGAGAGTTAATTAAACATAGAGATAGTGTCCTTGCTCATACGGCGAGGGTGGACCAGGGCGTATGAGGTTAAATTAATTATTAATTAATAATAATTGGTGATTTAAAAAATAAGACAACCAACCGGAGAGATATTCTTTTCTTCATTTTTGGAAAGAAAAATTATTATTTGGAGTAGGTATATAATATTAAACGAACGTTTAGGTTTAAATTGAATATTTTGAGTTAATAATTTATGATTTTAAAGTTACAACACGTGTACATCAACCATCCAACCAGGGCCGTGCATATAATACAGGCAATAAGGCAGTGCCTACCTCGTTCTAAATCTAAATAAATATAGTGTTAAAGTTTATTTAGTTTAATTTGGTTCCGTTATACCAAAACTTCTATTGAACATAAAATATTTCCTTACGATAGATACTAAATACCTACGATTGCTTATTACAAAGCTTAACTACGACTAGTTAGATCTACAGTGCCTACATTGCTATAAAAACCAATGCACGTAGCCAATGCATCCAACGTATTATATCATGCACTATTTTCTAAATTTAATTTATTTAGAAACATCAGCTCGATCCATTTGACCGCGTGCAACGCAGTGACCGCTCTGTGAACGGCTGGATCACTTGGCGTTGCGTAGAGACGTCGCTTCATTGTGTGTCTTCTAGCGCATTTATCACGGGGAGTGTTCCGAAGAGCTGTTTAACCTGATTTCTGCCGCCGAATTCCACCTTCGCACGACACGCCAAAAGTTAGGGTATCATCCCCACCATCTGGATGTGTGGCGGTCCTCCACAGTGCGGTTTTCAAGGAGCTTTCTTCCTCGTACTACGAAGCTGTGGAATGAGCTTCCTGGTGCGGTGTTTCCGGGACGATACGACCTTCCTTAAAGGCCGGCAACGCTCTTGTGATTCCTCTGGTGTTGTAAGTAAATGTGGGCGGCGGTGATCACTTAACACCAGGTGACGCGTACGCTCGTTTGTCCTCCTATTCCATAAAAAAACACTAGTTGTATTCATTTAGAGAAAAACGGTTACAACAAGAGTGAATTTTTGGTATTCAAAGTCAATACAGGCCTTAAGCAACGGCTTGCAGTACAATATGAGTTTACAGTTGATGAATGGTGGTTCAATTAACTCTATTAATTTTAAACTATAGCTGGTAGCTAGATACTAAATCGGAAGAGATTTTCCAAACATAGAACTTGCAATGCTGATAAGATGACGCTACAATATACACAATTGTTAATTGAAATTTGTTTACAGCGGCCGGGGTGCACAGCACTACGTTCTGGGTGCTGGTGGTGGGAGCAGCAGCTCTGATGGTCATCATCCTGGCAGCTATAGCGTGCTGGGTCGCCCGTCGCAGATCCTCGCTTGCTCACAAACTTGGTAAGAATTGCTGATATAATAGAAGAAGTATAGTCAGCCATTGTTGATTCCATACAAAAGTGGAAATGATCAGAACCGCCAACGTCATTTTGCAGTACTAGAATTGATGAGCAAAACGAGACGTGATACCAGAGCAACGATCCTGTTAATTCAGGAGAGTGTGGGTGGCGGTGATCACTTAACATCAGGTGACCCGTACGCTCGCTTGTTCTCTTTCATAAGAAACAGTATTTTCTTCGACTTCAAATAGGGTTTTACCCTATAATAAACAATTCCATTCATTAGGGTTTCGTACCGCAAAGACAAAAGCCCTTATCGGATCACTTTGTCCGTCAATCTGTCTGTTTTTTTTAAAACGTCCTATCTCCAATGTTACAAACCGATTTGATTTTTTTTTTACCTGTAAAAGTGACGAAATCTTTATATATACTTTTTATATTATGTTTTTGGATTTGAATACAGAAAGTATCAATTGATGAGGATGGTACTGATGAAGATGGCCATCAAAACTTATTAAACGTAAAACTATTTCACATGTGGAGACAAGATACTAAGACAACTTTAAGCAACAATATTCAAACTGAACGAAAAAAGTAGATACCACTGGTGATCAAGCCGGAAGGTACACATCCTTATTAAAGCATGCAGAACTCTAATACATGATTTACATTTCGAAAAACATTTTTTGACTTAACACCAACGCTTAGCCAAAAGGCAAAATGTTTTTTCAAAATTGATTCCTTAGAATTCTTTTTGATCTCACTATCACCGCTTCGGAAACACACGGCACTCTGAGAGAGAACAAGCAGCGCAAGAAACTCTCGCAGCACTCTTTTTCCAGCATCCACTGACATTAAAGAACTTGCCAGAGTCAATAAATAAATTGCAAAGTATTAAGACATGTTCACACGGGTCAGGCGGCAAGCGCGGGCCGGACGCGGCGCTGGTGTTCCAGCCCCCGCGCCGCGCCACGGCCGTGCGGTCGCCGGGCTCGGCCACCCACTACCTGCGCAAGTCGCCGTCGCCCACGGCCGCCACCGCGCCGCAGCCCGCCTCGCCGCCGCAGCCGGGGCCGCAGACTCCGCACAACCCGGTGTGTACACACCTTTATTTTTCCTACGTTTTGTGACAATCATCATTTCAGCGGGAAGACGACATTCGGTCCTGCGCTGCCGTCATCCAACGTATCCCGGCGATCTTGACCAGATCGTCGGTCCATCTTGTGGGGGCCTAACAACACTGCGTCTTCCGTAGTCGCCATTCGAGGACTTTACTGCCTGAACGGCCATTTTTCTGTCAAGCTAAGTGCCCTGCCCACTGCCACTTCATTATCGCAACCATCTGGGCTATGCATTTAACTTTGGTTCTCCTGCGAATCTCCTCATTTCTGATTCGATCTCGCAGGGAAATTCCGAACATAGCCCTCTCCATTGCCCTCTCAGCGACAACGAACTTCCTCATAAGGCCCATAGTTTCTAACAATAACATATTTATATTTTGTTCAGAATAAATAAAATAAATAGCTTCTCAGTACGTAGTCAATGACATTCTGTACATAAAGACAAATCACGTGGTATAAAAACAACGCCGAAATATGGAAGTTGCAAGAAATCACATCATTAAGCTTCGACTGCTACATGACTATACATTGCCGAATTTACTCCAGTTGTTTAAAATATTCTGAGTCAATAAGCAGCAATGTAAAACATTTATTCAATTCAGATTTGTTTTGAACAGTGATACTTCACACACCACTTCATTGTACATAGTACATAATTACTTCAATGTATAATAAGATGTATTTATGTGAAAGTTTTTATGTTTTAACGTTCAGAAAGACTGTAGAAAGGATTTAGATCAAACTTAACCTTTCTTTGTGTTTCCTGTCCATTCATACTTTAGTTCACCAACGTATCTCTCAAGCCAACCGCAAATAAAGCTCATAGTGCTGTTGGTAGAGAAGACTCTTATAAACTCTGTTAGGAGTTTATACTATTTAAGATCCTGGCTCCTTTTAATGTGGAGCGCACAGCACGTTGCATGACGTGCAATTTACTCAACAAAATTTTCTTGTGAGAGTCTCATTGAGTTCTAAGTGTGTCTATAGTATGTATGGTAGATGCAAACATTTATACGAAGAATATGTATGTTTGTTTCCGAGTTATGGATATATTATGTTTACATGTATTTAAGTATGTATACTGTATTAAATAAATCGTTGTCTTGTACCCATGGTACAGGCTACGCTTAGTTTGGGGCAAGATAACTTGTGTAAAAGTGTGTCAATAGGTCAATAGGTAGGTAGCTAGGTAATATCTCACCATGCTATATATTTTAAAAGTTACCAAACACTAATCAGTCGTGTGTAGCCCTCAGTTGCAACGACCCCCCACTCGCCTACTGCGCCCAATGAGCCCACTCCTCTCAGCAAGGAGTTGGCAGACGCTCACGCCACGGAGAAAATCAAGCCCTTGGAGCCAGAGGTCAACGACGGAAGACTTGGTGACCTGCACTTCAAGTTACGGTAAGTTACTGAACAAGCAGGTATTCCTTATTTAACTTAGAGTCTAAAATAGCCAATTATTATCAAGTTTAATGTAAAACTTATATTTATTTTAGTACATGATGGTAGATAGCCAGGCAAAGTGTAATTAAAATAATAATAAATAATCTTACATAGAGAAATCTTACACTATAAATAGTATAGAGTAAGATTTCTTGTATAGAAGGGCTGTTCGCCTAACTAATCCATCTACTAGGCACCGTAAAATTGCTAAATCTTTTAAAGTGGATTGTGTTATATTTTATAATAAAGTCCCAAATTATACTAAAATATTACCTATAAACAAAATTAAATGTATCAATTAACATCCAAGGCCTATTATAATAGGAAACATTATTTGAATGATAAAGCAAGATAGTTGGAATTAATATTCTAAATTTTGTTAATGAATATTGTTATACTCATTTGAATGCTATTGTAACTTTTGTACTTCATCCTGACTTGCACTAAATATTCTATTCTATTCTTTCTAGTGGCTTCTGTGGAAGGGGCACCACAACTCGCCAATGTCACGTTTCAGTAGACCAACAAGCTTAGAGTGTGTCATTTGATCGGTGTAAACGAATTTATAAGTGATTATAGTAATGACCGGTGCCCAGAATCAATACAGATTTATTTTCTTATTATACCTGAAACAAATATACATGCTGTTAGATTATAATGGACAAACACTGATAATATTACTTATATAAAACATTTATTGTGTTAGTTATAACTTAATATTATTCTGTTTAATATATTTACATAAAGTATTTAAGGAGTGAAAACAAAGGTGAGGAGGCATTTCATGGAGGTGGGGCGGGGGATTTCAGGAGGTATAAAGTTGTACAAGGAAGACTTCATTAAAGGGCAATTAAAGAATAAATGGTCTACATTTCCCTCATCAAGTCCACATTCACATAGAGAATGGTCTCTAATTCTTAATTTGGCTAGGAATACTGGAGTGCAAGAGTGGTTTAAGCGTAACCGGCAAACTGTTGATATTATTGATTTATTGGGGAATCTAAATTTGGAGAACCACGGTTTTAAAGGGATTACAGGTTGTATATCACCATAAAAGACGCCTTTAGCAGTTTTGGAAACCTGCCAGATGTTTGACCACCTCTCAAACATATTTATTTTCAAAGTGGAGCACAAGTCATGAGAGAAGATTTGAGAATGTTGTTGGGAGCCTGTATGAGCAGCTGACCTGGCACAAGCATCAGCATTTTCATTGCCGATTATACCTGCATGGCCTGGTATCCATGCTAGAACTATGTTGATGTTGAGATCATAGCACTCTTTCAAGTTTTCTCTTATCTTAAGTATAATTGGAAACCTACTTTTTGAGCGAAATGGATTTGAGAGGATGGATTGAAGGCAGCTTTTGGAGTCTGATAATATAATAGAATTGTTTAGGCCATGGGACTTAATAAATAAAATAGCTTCAAGTATAGCAATTGCTTCCCCTGTGAATACCGAAGTGACGGTTGGGCAGCTATAACTTAATACAATTCTTGTGGAGGGGATCCATACTGCAACACCAACTGGGCTCATGTGTATTTTAGAAGCATCAGTGAAAATCTTATGCCAATTTTGGAAATCTGAATGCATAACATGAGAAAATGTTTTGTTAGCTTCTATGGTGAACTTATTAATGCCCAGATCTAAAATTATTAAGGGTTGGAAGGTGAGTGCAGTGAAAGGCATTGAGAATAGCGGTAATTTCGACAGTTGAAAAAAGGGGTTAGGGAGTTGAGAGTATAATAGGTAACTATGGGCAAGACATGATCTCTTATCTTGAGAAATTTGGTTATTGTTGTATAGGCCAACTAATTGATCTAATTTATGTAGCAAAGGGTGATCCCGGAATTCCGCAAATTTAAAAAACAGTTTATTAGCGAGGAACTGTCGACGAAGCGAGAGGGGAGGTTCTACACACTCGACCTGCATAGCATTAATAGGACTAGATTTCATAGCTCCTAATATAATGCGCAAACATTTTGCCTGTAATTTGTCTAACTTATCTAAACCTGCCTTATTGCCTGGAACCAAAAGTAACGTGCCATAATCCATGTGGCTACGAATTATGGCATTGTATAGCAATCTTTGGGTGAAGGGGTGAGCCCCCCACCAAACGCCAGATAATGAGCGAAGGATATTAATATTTTTTTCACACTTTTGGGAGATGTAGTTAAAGTGCTTTACACCTGTCAATTTTTGATCCAACCATACACCCAAGAACTTAACATTATCGACAAAAGGAACTTCAATATTGTAAATTTTGACTTTGATTACAGGGAGACGTTTTTTGTTGGTGAATAAAACTACCCTACTTTTGGAAGGTGATAGTGTTAGCCCATGTTGCAAGAGGTATGATGAGAGATATTCTAGAGCATGACTCAAACGATTAGAAGAAGCCTGTATAGAATTATCAGAAGTATATAGAACAATATCATCTGCATATTGCAAGATTTGGCAAAAGGGGGTAACTGTGCTAGAAATATCAGAGGTATACAGGTTGTATAGTAAAGGACTGAGAACAGAACCTTGAGGTAAACCTTTCCAAACTGTTTTAGGAGGTAGGTATGAGGATGGGCCTTTAATGGTAATTGTTCGTTCAATTAGCATATTGCATATGAATCGAGTTAACTTCGCTGGAATACTCAGCTAATGAGTTTGCTCCTGAGCAGAGGAAGAGACACGTTATCATATGCGGATTCTATATCTAGAAAAACTGCCAAAAGAGGTTCTTTTTGGAAAAGGGCTAATCTTATATCAGTGGTAAGGATACCCAAGCTATCTAATGAGCTCTTCCCCTTTCTGAATCCAAACTGGGAATCGGAAATGAGGTTATTGTATTCAACAAACCACTCAAGTCGATGTTTGATCATATGTTCACATATTTTTGCAAGAGCTGATGATAGGGCAATAGGTCTATAACTGGTGGCTTTAGATGGACTCTGATCTGGTTTGAGTATAGGAATGATCACTTGATTTTTCCAAGATGGAGGTATGGCACCGACATCAAATAGGTTATTGATAATTTTGAGATAATATTCTTGGGATCTGATTGAAGATTGTTTAAGGAAAGAATAGGGGATGCCATCGGCCCCGGGAGAAGTGTCAACTAAGCCATCCAATGCCAGAAGGAGTTCTGAAAAAGAGAAAGGGGAGTCTAAACTATGAGTTGATGAGAGAGGGATTGGAGGTGAAGGGAGATAGTCTTCATTAGGAACTGAAGGGGGTGACAACCTATCTGCAAAGGATTCAAGCCATACAGATGGATCTACACTTGAGTCATGCTCCGAAGGATTGTAAGAACCCCTAAATTTTTTAACTTGTTTCCATACAATTGTAGATGGAGTACAGGGAGATAAGCTCTGGCAAAAATTGATCCAACCTTGTTTTTTCTTTTTGGTAAATAAATTAGTGGCCTTGGCAGCAGCTTTTTTATAATTAATGAAGTTGGTCAAAGTCATGCTCCTATTATATGTTTTTTCGGCTAATTTTCATCCTTAGCAGCCTTGGTGCAATCTGAATCCCACCAAGGAGTTGAAATTTTACTATTGGATGGTTTTTTATGGGAAAATTTTGGTCATCACTAAATATCATGGCCTCTGCTAATTTATTATAATTTTCAACAGCATTTGAATGGTTAGGATTGGGAAAGCTTAAAATTTTTTCATCAAGGCAAGTGGAAAATTGCTGCCAATTAGCATTTGTTAATCTGTATTTGAGAGAAGGGGAAAAATTTTGAGCAGGGATTACTTTATCAGGTAATGAAATGATAATAGGATAGTGATCACTGCCATTGGAATTTTGAAGGATGTTCCAAGAAATAAGAGAAGCAAGACAAGGAGAACATAGGGTCAGGTCAACTGCACTTTTTGGATTTTGAGAAGGAGCAACCCTGCGGGTTGGAGAGCCATCATTTATTATGCAGAGATTACATTCATCAAAAATATCAAGAAGGGAAAGAGAAAAATAATCAGTAGTGCTAGAGCCCCAAGACATGTGATGTGCATTAAAATCTCCCATTAGAATCATAGGAGAGGGAATAGACGAGATTAAATGGAGGATGTCTGCAATCATAGTTGAATGAGGTTGAGGGATGTATATAGAGACCATGGAGATGTTCAAAACTTTTGCAGCAACAATATTTATACCAGGATGTTGGTTTGGAAGGATTATTGGGGAAAAGGGAAGGGTGCGTCTTATAAATAAGGCACAGCCTGCACCAACACCATCTGCTCGATCATCCCTGAGGCATGCATAGCCCGGGACCCTGAAGTGTGATCCAGGGGCCAGCCATGTCTCAGATATGGCGATGGCAGAGGGAATGTATTTATTTATAAGATGAATAAGGCTTGGTTTCCTAGGACGTAGGCTTCTGGTGTTCCATTGAAGGATGGTCACTGGGGCCATGATTGTTACAAAGGGATAAGATGTGAGATAGTTTATGGGCAACGTTGGACGGTATGTTAAGAGTGTTACTTGATATGAGACTTAGAATGAGTGAAAGGAGAACCTCCAGGAGGTTTTCATTCTGTACTGTAGAGGAGGGAATAGACTGATGCATTAATGCTGAGCCATTGGGGAACACTGAAGGTACCTCAGCAATAATGGCCTGATGAGCAGCTTTATCATAGGACTTGCTTAATGGGGCTCTAGAGTGTGGAAGAGAAGTAACAGTTTTCCTATATGAGGTAGTTGGAGCAGAAGGAATACTAGTCTGGCTCGTGTGGGTTGTAGGGGCATTATGGGATGAGGAAGGATTACTTAGAATTTCTGTGAATGGCCTTGTAGATTTTGGGCAACGCTTTGCTGCCTCTACATAAGAGATGTTCTCTTGTGACATTATTATTTTAATTGTTCTTTGCCTACCATGTTCAGGACAACCTTTATTGGTGGAAAAATGTTGTCCAGAACAATTAATACAATTTGCATCTTTTTCTAGTATATTACATGAGTCACCAGAGTGGGATTGGGCACATTTATAACACCTTGAGTTGGATCTGCATGTAGTTTTAATGTGTCCAAATCTGCTGCAGTTCTGACATTGAATGGTGGGGAAGAGGTAAGTTTCTACTGGAAGGGAGTTATGGAATAGGAATATTCTGGTAGGGAGTGATTGTCCTTGGAAAGTAATAACTATAGTTTGGGTTGGGATCCAAGAAACTTTATTATCCTCAATAACTTTTCTATTGAGACTGCGAGCTTTTAAAATCTTTCCACAACCTGTGGGAAGATCAACTGACTCGACAAACTCATTCATGGATAAGTCCACCGGAACCTGGCGGACAATACCCATCTTTGTAATATTATAATTAGGTATATTTGCTTCATATTTGTTTGCAGTTAAAAGTGGGTTATCTAAAAATTTGTTGGCATCTGAAGCTGATTTGAAGGTTACTGCTATTTTATTCCTACCAACTTTTTGAATACCATCCGGGCATATATTGGCAACTTTATGTCTGTATAAAAGTTGACCAAATTTTATAGGTCTTATTGTTAAACCTGAAGAGGGATCTTCTTCAGTGCGGGAAACATGAATAATAAATGGACCTTTATCTAATGAGGTGTATTCTTTAATCCCCACAACTAAAGTTGGGTGATTATATATATTCTGTATGGATGCAGAAGCCATATCGGTATCAATAATTGTCTTTTTAGAGACTGCATTTGCGTTATGTGTTGCGCTGTCCTGTAAACGACGTTTCGATCCAGGTAATGGAATATCCGGAGGATCCGGAGGTTCTGGGGGGGTTATATCCATAATGGATAAGTTGGTAGTAAGTCTAAGTTAGTAAGCACGCAATTAGATATCTATGTTAAATTGTTAATAAATACTTACAAGTAAAAATACTCCACCACCAATAAGATAATAAAAACTGCTATACACAAGTTATTAATAGGCACTGTGAGAAAATGTAATTATAAACTGTAATAACACTCGACTCACGCGTGTTAGCTACCGAAAAAAAAAACTTGCACTAAATAATAACTTATAAAGTTTTACAGTGAATAAAGATTTTTTTGACTTTGACTTTGATCAAACTTTTCACAAATCCGCATGCATATACCTAATACTCACTAAAACATGAGAATACTACGGTATTTAATGAGAGTGTAGGCGAGCGCGGGGCAAGGAAAGGAGGTAGGGGACGGGAGTCATCTTCACGTAGCGATTAAAAAAGTTAATGTTGCCAGCTTTTTGGCCATCTAATCTATAGAATGTCTACTACTATTAATATAGTTAGGTCAATTGGTTTAATAGTTTAATATATCTAGTCTTGCCATAAATACTGAAACAAAGAAAGAAAAAATATTTCTATTGCAAATAACATTTATTACTTTTACAGTGTAAAATATAAAAAAGCTTATTCGAAGTGGTCTCCATTGGCTGCAATACAGTCCTTCAAACGTTGAGGCCATTATTAGAAATGACATCAAAAGGAATTCTAAAGGAATCAATTTTGAGAAAATAAATACCTTTAATGCCTTTAAGTAATCAATAGAAGCACGCACTCTTTCCATGGGAAAATTCTTCACTGCCAATTGTACGGATTGTTTTAGGGACTCGAAATTATCATGGCGTTTAGAGCAAGCCGTACTCTCTAAAACTGACCATAAATCATAATCCAGTGGTTTAAGATCTGGACTAGACGACGGCCAGTCTTCAGCTCTGATGAAGTCCGAAACGTTCGTTTCCAACCAAGACTGCGTAGACTGAGCTTTATGTCCCGGCACTGAGTCTTGCTGGAAGGACTATTCTTGGTTATTAAAGATGGTGTTAAGGGGCTTCACTAACTTCTCCAGAATTATATTTTGATACAATTGTGCCAATGTTTTGATACCTTTTTCACAAAAGAATGGCTCAGATACTCCTTCATAGCTAATACCCCACCATCCCATTACTGAAGTCGAATAGTGCCCACGTTGCACTCTGTCGTCAGATTGGGAAGCTTCGTTAGAGCATAAATACGGTTGTAATTCTGATTTCATCATACAGTAACGCTAAAAACGAAAACAATTTATTATTAAGCAACTGTTATAAAAACTGTGAAGGTTCATTTAGTCCGGTAAATAGGGTTCAAATTTTATGTCGTCGTAAGAAGGTATCGATCATTAACGACCTACAGAAAGGTCGCGCTCGACAGAAGTAAAACTGGCTGAACATTTTACGACCTCGGCATTGAACTTAATTCATTTATAAATCGACATTAATGTTTATGATCACTTCTCTATTAGGCCCATAAGTATGTAGATATTTTATTATTAGGGTTCTGTACCGATAAAAAAAATACTTGATGTCCAACTTGATTTAAGCTTTTCAATAAAAATGAAACAGAGATTAAAAATCACTAAATAGCTATGCCAATAAATACCTGGCAGTTTACTCTGCAATTTACAATATTAATGGTGTACCGGTACTCCAAATTTAAATTAAAATTTTTGAATTTTCATTTAAAATCTAAAATGAATCAGTGGTTCAGAAAGTACCTCTCTAATCAGACAATAAACACGATGATAAATGGAACCATTTGTGAAGAGGCTAAGGTGACCCTAGGGGTGCCGACAGTCTCTGTATTCGGCGCTATTGGGTTTACAATGTGCAAAAGTGCACAAACGGCAGTCCAACACGATTTCGAAAATATCATAAAATGGGCGCATGACAACAGCATCATATTGAATTTAGAAAAAACTAAGTGTTTGTACATTTTTTCCATCTACAAATGAAAGGCAAAAAATGTAAACTACAATAATATAGCTATATTAGGACATAATTACGAATGTTTACACCGAAATAAAACAACTTGTAACTGTTCCGCAATAGAATATGTAGAAAAATACAAATATTTAGGATTAGTAGTTGATAAGAACTATAATTTAAAGTTACATATTGACGCGTTATGCATGGTATTGAGTGCTAAATTATTTTACAAAATCACCAATTATTAATAAGTAGTAGACCTAATGATTGTGAGGTATATCTGTGTGTTGCATGATAAGCCCAGTTAATCGACACATGTGGATACCATGGCCATAACGTAAGTCTTTCTGCCAGTTACGAGAATGAGAAGAGTGCTCTGGTGGTGTCCGTGGTGTCCTGCCAAAACCTGCCAGGTCGCGAGCCAGCCGGTCCTGATCCCTACGTCAAGCTGCAGCTCCTGCCAGACAAGCAGCATAAGGTCAAGACAAGGTATGGGGGCTAGAAACCGAGAAGGGTTAAGATTTTACATTAGCTGGTTGATCAGTATAATTTTACAGCGCCTTTTCTGCCGTGAAGCAGTAATGTGTAAGCATTTGTGGGTGTTTCGTTCTTAAGGGCGCCGTAGCTAGTGAAATTACTGCGGAAATGAGACTTGTCTCAAGGTGACGGGCGCGATTGTAGTGCTGCTCAGAATTTTTGGCGTTTTTCAATAATCCTGAGCGGTACTGCATTGTAAAAAAATTATAATATGCGTCCAAGATGATAAACATCCTAAACCTTGTCTCACCATACATATATATATAAATATGTTAGAAAAAAATATAAATGAATTCAAGAAAAATTATGATTTGAATTAATTCAATTCAAGAAGAATGAGTTAACTGTATAATGTGAGTGCGTATATTGACCAGGTACGGGCTCCTTCATAGGTCTAAGACCTTTTCTATTTTG
The DNA here is from genome assembly GCF_905404315.1 of Leptidea sinapis. Taxonomy (NCBI): domain Eukaryota; kingdom Metazoa; phylum Arthropoda; class Insecta; order Lepidoptera; family Pieridae; genus Leptidea; species Leptidea sinapis. Next base: position 4,612,606 of record NC_066280.1, read on the forward strand.
CAGTAAAAAAAAATATATTACACTATACTAGGACTCACTGATAATAAATTTAAGAAAAATATTAAAGCTTCTTTGACAAAGACAGCTTACTATAGACTATAGTTTTGGACTATAGTATAGCTGGTTCTATAGAAGATAAAATCTGCTATATATAGAAAATAATGCATGCTCTTGACTGGATCTACACAGGCCACCTAAAATTGTATAGTATTATATTAAGTAGGGTAAGCAATTTTGTTATTCTATTACTTAAAAGATGTACTGGGAGTTCCTTATCAGTCCCCCATGTCAACGGGCCTTTACGAACTGATGTAGCTTTGAAGTAGCTTCATGAAGTTCAATAAGTTTAGCAATATGTTATGTTATATTTACTGTGGTGGTCTTAGGCCTTACTTCTTTACCTTCATAACATGTTCTTCTTAATCTATATTTTCAGAGTGGTCCGCAAGACTCGCTGCCCAGTTTATGATGAAGACTTCACCTTCTACGGCATCGCTCCCCATCAGCTCACTGGGACCACCCTTCACTTTATCGTTCTCAGCTTTGACAGGTAAGTCCTTAAACTTTAGAACAATTCTGAATTTCTAATATTTTTTATAAATCTGTATTTTAGAAATTGAGAGTCCTACGTGAATTGCAATAATTTAAATTAAATAAAAATTGTAATTACGTGTCTTATAAAGAACTTTTTACCACTCTATATCGATACAATATGGTCACATTTCAAAAAAGCGCGTACACCTAACAGGTCGGCAACTCTCTTGTGATTTCTGTGGTGTTGCAAGAGAGTGTGGGAGGTGGTGATCACTTCTCATCAGGTCACCCGTACTCCTCTTCAGTTTGATACGGTTCAAGCTGGAGCCTCCAGAGTAAACCCCCATTACATCTCTCAACTCTACGTCTAAGGGGTGTTCTGTTAATCTGAGATTTGGTGAATTGAGAAATTGAGAAGTGTGGTGAATTACTTGAACTTAAAAATCGTTAAGTATATCAAACATCAACTTTGGTAATTTTTTTGTATTTAAGTTTTATAAGAATAAAGTTGCATTGAATGTAATTTTCTCAATATTCAGATACTCACGGGATGAGATAATAGGGGAGGTGGTGTCTCCACTGTCAAACCTAGAGCTCCACAGCGGGGAAGCCATGGCTCTCTGCCGGGAAATACAACCACGCAGCTTGAAGGTAGTCACGATTTTCTTAGAATTTTTTTTTGCAGTAAGTGAAGCAGTAATACCAAAATGTAGTCATTGTAAGGCATTGCATCCGCGGGTGGGCTTGGTAAATTTCTATTTCCAGACCATTCAAGTTTTATTATACAATTTTTTAACGTTATGAAATATAACTTTAATTACACATGACTTAATAATTAATAACATTCTTTCTATAAAAAAAATTATATTATACATATCATAAATATTTATTTTTACTTTAATCTATTCAAAACAAATCTTATAACTATATTTACAATACTACGACTACATAAAATTAAAACTATCATTACGTGGAAGCGTACCAAGAATACTGGCAGCATTACCCCGTTGGATAGCAAGGCTGATCCGTTGACCGAAATAGCTGCCAGCGCTTGGGTTTCCAGTAGCCTTATTGAGGCGCGAAGATAGTATTTTGAACATTCTCCGCGCCTCTGGGCCCCACGGGCCAAGTGTCTCGACACCAAACGGCACAAAGATGTATGACTCACTGAGACCAACATATTTGCGACGCTTGCTGTCTTCGGCAGTCGAAGCAGCAGCCCCAGCACCAACTGACGTAACATGGACATGAGAAGGAGCCAGAGTGTCGACGCAAGTAGCGTCCCACACCAGCGCCCTTCCCCGTGCCCAAGCCACCAGCGTCATTCCATCAGGACGCTTGCCATCGCGGCGGGTAATACCATTTGGCTCTAAAACAGCTGGTATATTAAGAGCGGCAAATGCCCTGCGGATGACTTCATTAATGCTGGCGTGACGACTGATACGGCCTGCCGATTTTAGGCAGGATAACCCGTGGCGTCCAAGAGCATCTACCTGAACGCCAGATCTACATTGATGTGGTTCATTCAGTTTTATACCTAGCCGGAGTGATACGCATATTGACAATGTCATATTGTCAAGTAGCGTTCTAATCGGCGCAGAAGGCAAGGCTTGTAACCAAAAGCCCGACTCATTTTGTGTCACGGCCAAAAGACGAGCACGCTCTGTTATGTCAGTAGATGAGATCAATAGATCATCAAAGGCTGACTTACAAAGAAGTGCGTCCCATGCTTTTTGACACTTTAAATCGTCTGGAAAATTTTGAATGTTTGCAATATTTAGCCAAACATTGTTAGCTTCGTTCAAATACACAATCTCTGAGTTACCTGGTACATGATTTACAATTCTAGTAACCAAAGGCTGCGCACTATGAACTGAAGATAGAAATGCTGGTAAGGCAACGCCCGAAACTTTGCGAGTACCCAAACCACCAAACCGTATCGGTAAAGAGGCTTGAGACCATGCACGATCTGTAAACGCGCAATTCAAAACGGTTTCTAAAATATTTTTAAGTGAAATATCAATCACATCAAGCAAATTTGGAAATTTCCATAACGGGCTAGACCTTAAGAGGTACGTAAATTTTGGAACAAATAAACAAGACCGAATAATAGTTAAGGCCATATGAGAATTAATTTTTAATAATCTGTCCGAAACATTATTAAATTTTTTAATGTGATCGTTTAAGATCGTTGGAAATGAAACAGGAAATAATGGAGCTCCAAGAAGGTCAAGTGAATTCTTATCCAAAACTTTAATATTGGGGGCCAGAACATTAAATTTATTGGTAATATCAACCCGGTCTGAGATTTGGAAATTCTCGCCGATAAAAAGCTCGCATTTTGAAAAATTTAACTCAAGGCCGATTGAGCTAAAACTTTCTATTACAACTTTCAAATCGTCTAAAACAGAGTCCACTTCACCACCCAAAGTACCATCATCCAAGTACCAAACATTAAATTTTGATTTTAGTTTTGTTATGGCGGAATGAATGGCAAGGCTAAATATTGCTGGACCAAGAGGGTCGCCTTGCTGACAGCCAACAGAAGACCAAATATTATGATTTTTGAATAATAATCTGGATGGTTTACTATAACATTGCCAAATATAATGATATATTGAAGGAATTGAATTTTTAACTTCTCTCAGCAGAGCTCCCCTATCAACAGAGTTAAAAGCATTTTTCACATCTAATTTTAAATAGACATCACCAGAGTTCCTCTCCAAAAAAGTTCGCGCAGCGTGGACTGCAGCTTCGCAACCACTTTTGCAGCTGAAACCCAACTGAGTTGGAATGAATTTAGTTGATAGGAAAGGAGAAATATGTTTACAACAAATTTTAGAAACAAGGCGTCGAAATGTGCAGCCCACGGCTATAGGACGAATACCACCATCTTTTTTCTTAAGAGCACATATATTCGCACCATATAAAATTTCGGTAATTTCGGTATTAACTTTTCCAGAAAGCATGAGATTTACTAAGAGAACAATGTCCTCAAGCAACGCTCTACCCGCATCCCCTGTGGAAGGACATACCAGATCTTTCAGATGCTGGGGTGTCAGTCCATCGGGGCCGCCGGCAGAACCAGTCTTAAAGGACATTATTGCTTTTAGTACATCACCATCATTAGCCCGTAGATGATTATCGGAAAAAGATGGTTCCGGAATAACACAATTAGCATCTGGTGATGGGTGTTTACTTTGTAAAGCCAAAAGTGTTTCATTTGAGTCGGGTGCCAGGATATCATTTGAAAAAAGTATAGATGCAGCACCTTTCACGTCACCGTCATTAACTTTCTGTTCTACTTTTCGAAAAATGTTGAATTTGGAATTTTGGTTACTATTTAAAATATTGCCAAAGATATTTGGGTCAGAACAATTTGATTTTATTTTCTGTGTGAGTGAACTGTGGTCATCTTTTTTTGCATGTAAAGTTGATTATTATTTGGATCTATTCAAATAAATAAATTACAAAATATAGTACCTATATATCGCGAAGATCGCGGTCGGCAGGTTAGGTGGCTACATTACCTCTTTGTTTGGCCAAACTTATCCTCTGACAGAGATACGTACCAGATCTTGGGTCAGCTGTCAAATCAGTTAGACGCCTGGATAATTCTGTAATGATCACCAATCGTCTTTTATTTAAGCTCCCATATTATAGATCCGACATCATTACAGTATGTAGTTGAACTAACCGAAAATTGTCAAGGTCGACCGTTCCGATCGGATGGAAGTGTTTGTAAAATTTGGGTTTATGTTCATTCTATATGAGCAGTAAATCTTGTTTTTTCCATCCTTTGTTTAAGATAAAACCAGCTCAAGATTTCCTCAATATCTAGACAATATAATATTCTTATGTCAACTCAGATGCGCTCGGTGGGTCGAGGTGAGGTGCTGGTGTCTCTTTGCTGGCAACCAGCTGCTGCACGCCTCACTGTGGTGCTGCTCAAAGCTCGGAACCTGCCCAAGATGGACGTCACTGGCCTGGCTGACCCGTGAGTATTCATAGCAGTAGTCGTATCGAGTTGAAACACTGTTACAATATACTGAAACTCCTCTATATTTGTGACCGTTTTTGTCACATTTGATTAGACTGATCTGCAGAATTGAAAACTAATGCCTTTTACATGGTTAAAACTAGGGCGCATACTGCTTCTCCAGCAGCCAAAAACTGAAAATTGCCGAGTCATTATTGATCAAATACGCTGTGCAATTTTTTAGAAAAATAGTGGATAAATTGTTTCTAAAATTGTTTATCACGGCGTAATGTTTTCGTCACTGCCCGGGTCTACTAATCAGGCCTTTCTTTTGTCATCAATATCAAGCCATACAATTCAATTGTATATTATGTTTCTATTTAGTTTTAAGGGCGTGGGTTATAACAGATACGTAGCGAGTCTCCAATATAAACAGTATATTAGACTTTATGGACACTGTTTCATTACAGGTTCGCTATTTACGAGGGTATTTCCGATAAGTCTCTTATTATCTACAAAAGCCTAATATTTGTCTAACTACTCTATTTTATAGTTATGTGAAGATGTACTTGCTGTACAACGGGCAGCGTATCGCCAAGAAGAAGACTCACGTAAAGAAGCGTACGCTGAACCCAGTGTTCAACGAGTCGTTTGTGTTCGAGGTTCCAGCAGCGCCCAGTGCTACGCTCGACCACGTGTCCCTGGAGCTCCTTGTGCTCGACTGGGACAGAGTCACAAAGAATGAGGTAATGATTTGCAGCACTTCCAATTTTTTCCTTCGTGTTCTCATTACGTTTTTCCTTCAGTGTATGTACTTTATCAACTTTTCAGCGTCACAGCGAAAACAAAGTCTTAGATTTAAAATTGGAGTTACTAAGATTGGATTAACAGAAGATCAATTAATGTTCCTCTACTCGCTTCAAGCATTTCTTCTTTAATGCCTTCGTGTCATCGTCACATCAACTTTTTCTATAACTATTATATAAGTTAATTTGTTACTAGTGCGTCACAGAAAAATAGAAATAACCAACACCAGTTGTAATACATTGGTTGTACAACGCAAACTATGCAATAATCAATTCTTGTTTCATATTTTTATTCACACAGCAAGACGGTCTTCTGATGAAGTGACGTCGCCCACAGACATCTGCAATTTTACTCGCTTTTAATAATAATAATATGTCATTTATTTCAGGCATTTTAAACCCATTACAGTAAATTGAATAAGATGTACTTAAAAATAAAATTGTATACATCACAGTACTTAATAATTAAATAACTTAAAACTAAGATTGCCCCAAAGGGGGGTTCGTACAAAAAGTAATGTACTGATAATACTAATTCCGGTTAATGTCACGATGCACCGAAAGCCAGTAATGGAGTATAGGATTCTCTGGGTGCTCAGAGCATACACTGAGAATTTCGGATTCGCGAATGCGAGACCAAAAAGCAGCAACTCGTGATCTTATCACTGCGAAATAATCGGGGACTCTGGCGTCGGCAAACATGCCCGACGCACTGCAATATTTGGGCAGTCTCATCAGAATACGGTATGCATTATTATACTGCACTCTGATGCTGCTTCGTGCAGTTTTAGTGCAGTTGACCCAAAGCTGACACGTGTAGAAGCATTGACAATATGCTCTAAATAGTGTCAGCTTCGCCTCAGGACTGCACCGTGCAAACCGTTTTGCGAGCATGCTCTAAAACAGTATTTTTATACCCCCCATACATACTTTTTAATTAATTTTGTTTTGTTTTTTTTCCCTCAAGAAATATAAATGATAAGTTTTAGGAAGAAATCACTCTAAAATTATTATTAAAATATCGTAAGTAAAATTTCAAAACACATAATGAAAAACTGAAATTCAAAATATTTTTAATTTGTATCTTTCTATATTAATTTAGTACAATGTTTGCGCTCGATGATTGCTGCACAGACATTTTATATTAGGATCCAATTTACTTAGCTTTAATCTAAAGTCTCCGCGTTGTGCTATATCAAGTTGATTTTTTTTTATCAGTAAATCATATACAGCACGAACTCCACATTCAGCTAAATATGAAGATGGTGGTAAAAGTTTTCTTGCACATTCTTGGAATTTGTCTTATTTGTTAAATTTGTCACCGATAGCAAGCATATTGCATTTAAATAACCCAATGACAATGGGTTAGTCATGTCGAGTCCATTTAAGTTGACCCCCTATCAAATTGCCCCCCTGTGGAGGTGTTGGCCCTACGTTGGGAAACACTGCTCTAAAGTCTGAGATATTCTGAGTCCGATTCAGTGTCATGTCAAATGATAGGCAGAAAAGAAATTGTTAAGACCACTACTATTGCAGATTTACTTAGGCAGCTGCAGCGGTTCTCAATATAAGTGACCCACTTACCTTATAATATAAAAAGTTTGCAACAACGAAAATCAAACTTTTAAAACTATATTTTTTCCAGGTGATTGGTCGCATAGAGCTTGGTGTAAACGGCACTGGCAGTTCCCGTCATCACTGGCGCGAAGTTCAGGCCGCACCACGTCGCCAGATCGCAGATTGGCACAAACTGAAGGAGTAATGGCATATGGACTCCGGACATACTCACACACGGACATACAAATTATATATTGAAGGAGACATTATCAGAAAAAAAAACGATACATTTCTTTGTAATTTTGTTATTATTTTATTTATACACATTTTTGCTGAGCGTCGGCTAACTAGGAAATGCCTCTCAAAAACAAATGATTTAAAACCACAACATGATCCGAAACGATAATTAAACTCCTCTGGAATTAACTAGAACACATTATTCCCAAATAAATAATGTCAGTTAATCCTCATTAATTTACATACAGGTTTTTAAGCGCATTGTTGATGATTTAGGTATAGATGCGATTATAAAAGCGAATAGATTATGAACATTGAGATAATATATTATCTTTTTATTGGTTCGTAATTTCTATACCTTCATTTACAGCTGACCCTCTATTGAGTTTGTGTGATTGCGATACAGTACGCTGCATTCAATACTCGCAATATGCATTCGCTAATACCAAACATTAACAAATAATTCTATCAAATTGATAAACCTATGTAATTGTTTTAATAAAAGAATCAATTTAAAATTTATATTTGAACCAGATCTTGGAAATAATAGTAAAACAACACTATATAATACTCCAATCATCACAATACTTACCTCTGTAGAGACATCTGATTGTGACCTAATTGATGAGCTTCTTGCAAAGTATTTATTTTGGAAATAAATTGGGGCGTGTTATAACGTAATATTTTTATTTCCAATGCCAATGAGATAAACAAAATAGCCGTGGCTGTATAAGTCGTCGTACAACTAATCCATCACCCGTAAGAACTACCGATGAGATTTAATAGTACAACGAAAATATACGTTGTTATTCGAGCCAATCGCGCGACCGTCTCTTAGGACACTAGAAAGCAATTCCTGACTGTAACAATGTGAAGTAATTGGCGCTTGTTCGTACGAGCGATGGGTAGTTAGCTTATCCAGGCTGTTTCTACACATAGCTTTGGACTTGTTGTTATTTCTGTTTGGGCCATAACAACTGCCAATTTACTATTGCCCTTACCAGCCCAGACAATCCCGAAAAGTAAGCAGCCTTTTCAGAATGCTGCAGGCGACCGTTATCTATGCCGGGGGTCAAGGATGGCTAGAGAGCATCTGTGCCCGCTATTTAACCACGGTCCTGCACTCCGTAAGCACGTACTCAAGCATTTCTTCTGCCCTCATGTAAAATGTTTCTTGTTCTAGGAACTATGGCCAGTTCTAATACCTATAACTTTGCTGACTTCATTCTTTTTTTGTCTGATCAGGTTGCAGGAAACCTCTTTTGATGCATGCACCTACATTTCTTATCTGCCCGATGGACAATGGGGAATTAGGACGATGCCTAAGAGATTTAGAAGAATTTAGCAAAATTGTATAACTCTACAATACGTAACGTAAAACGATTTCATCTTTGACAATACAATTTAAATATATTTAGAAGAAGTAAACATCTTCTAGATTTCACTTTGATACATTGAAGATATTTGCAAACGCACATAATATTTCCTAGGTCGTTAAGATTTAAATCAAAAATTAAGGAGAAATAACCATATTTGTTGCTCTAGTAGTTGTTTACATGCTCTTCGTTGCTGTAATATATATCGCTATATATTATAGCGTGAAATATTATGATATATTTTCTATGGCAATCTTATAGATACAACATTAATATTTAGCTCAGTGACGTCACAAAGATATGTGGAGCTATGCATAGCAACATATATCTCATCGGTGACGTCAAAGCCACATTTTATAAGTGCAAGGATATATATTGTGGAACTAAAATGGCGAGATTAAATAAAAACATGATTAGAGCTACTTAACCGTTTAAAATATTCATAAATAAAAATAAATAATGAATTATGTATTTTTTTACATACAGAATAAATCGGTTTTCCACAGTACAATTACGGAACAATCTGTAAGTAATCTAGTGGCCGTGCGTTAACGTATGCACTGATACTTCGGGCCTACTTGTCCCACGCCGAGCCTGAGCCGTTCAGAACTGATAGATGAGTAAAGTCCACGTAAGTTCTTTTTGTTTGTTTATTCGAAAATTTCAATTAATTACTTTAATAATTAAGCTTTATTTTTATAAATTATGATTCGGATTAAGCAGCTCTACCCATGTCTTCATTTAGTGTCGCCATTGTATTTCCATGCTGTACAGCACCATACATTACATAGCTTCCTTGTGCGTTTGTCTGAAATGCTACAATATATAATGTTATATTATTTCTTCGTCAGTGACGGACTTAATTTACTGTTTGTTATATATTGGCATTTTTTATGTTATGGCAGCAATTACTTAACCAAGTGACATTACAAGGATATTATGTAAAGGAATACGGGCCAAGCAAATACAAAATTCCTTTTTAATATATTTAGAGGTTAATTCACTCGTATAAATGTACTTAGGCTTAATATAAATGTACGCATAGAACTATTATGAAATGTACGATTTTAAAATATCTAAGTGTTAATTGTGTAATTTAGATAAAATTATTATATAATATATATATTTTTATTTAAGTATTCTCCTTACGTTGTTGTGTAGATATAATTAACATTCTTTTGAGACATAATATTAAACGAAATTTAATGTTAGAGCTCCTTTCAAAATACTTCTTTTAATACTCGTCAGACAATGCTGTAGTTGAGATAAAATCTATTTTATACTTATATTAGTGATATTAAATGTCTCACTGTGAGAACATCTTATTTTTAAGTCTTGATATTAATTGTTGTTCTTTATAATTGATAATTAATATATATTATGTGTGAGTGTCAGGCGCTTTTCACAACATTCAACAATGTGACACAGAACCGCACTGCGATGGTATTGGAAAATAATCGCTCTTAGATGTGTTTGGCCTCGAAATTTTCAACAAATGAGATCAAAGCTTCATCTATATATTTTACCACTTGACAGATTACATTATGGTAATCCTAATCGGATAATTTTACCACGTTTTCACCGCTATCAAGATTTCAGCCATATTGTCCGAGTTGTATGAAGCATAGCACTGGTCTTGTTGTATTGTAGAAAAATAAAATAATATATTTTTTTTAATTATTTAATTCACTTTTATTTCAGTGACATGGGCATAATGGCGGATCGTAGTACATTTGTTGTGAATTGACATGACGTCATTGATTTATTTATATTCAAAGTTCTGATATTTTCTGCTGGATTGATCAGGTTGAAATATGTATGTAGGTCTTCTTTACAGCTGAAAAGGTGCCAACTTGACAAAGATTGAGGATTTTTTCTCGAACTCACTCTCTCTCACACACAACTCTCAGGTTCCGTTCGTGCGCTCTTTCCAACTGAGTCTACCGTTCGAGTACGCATGGGTCAATTTTGGTATATCTTGTTGTTAAAACAAGATTTACCAAAATTTACGAATTTAATGTAAGAGTAGTAGAATTGCACTGACGCCCGAGAGATAGGCAGGTACCTAGTATAACACCTAAAAAAATATTATTGTTTTAGCAATTACATGAATAAAGTGCAGTCTTTTTGGAATCCTTTTTAAGACTTTTTGGCAGACATTAAAACAAAGAGTTGACACTAGCTCGACAGCTAGAGCTAGACAAATAGCTGTAATTGAAATTGTAACTAACCAGCATCTTATTTTTATTATTTTCATTCAACAAAGATTTTCATATAACTTTGACGCACTTTTGGCCCAGTTGTCAGATCAACACGAAGCCACTTTCCGAGAAGATGTAGGCACAATAAAAAGTATTTTTATTACATTTGTGGCGTACTAGCGTAAATCAAAAAAGGCAAACATTGATCTTAGCCGTTATTTATACCAAACATCTGACAAGACCAGTTAACGCAGGACAAATCCTATTAATTAGATATTAAATACCGAATAGATATATATACATTATTATCGTAACAAGTAATGTAGTATTTCACTAGCTTCACCCTAACCCACTGTAGTGTTTAACTGTTTAGTCAACCAAACCGCATTTAATATCAAATAAGTAGTGGAAATTAATGGTATTAGAATACTAGGCTAGTTCATAGATTTGTATTAGCATAATATAAAACTCTCATCAAATATCAAAATCATTCGGAAACATATTTACAACTTATATGTTTTAAGTACTTATAAATTAGGAATTACCATTATTTATGATTGTGTTAAATTGTTTTTAGAAAACTTTTATTTAGATATTAAACAAATTCGGGTAGCGTAAAGCTTTATTCAATCTTTCGAATTATTTGTGAATTTAGTCAAGGAAATGAAAAATTCTTTTGATATTCTATTGTTTTGACTTCTGTAGTAGTTACGAAGTTGTTAATAAACTGTGCAGTCAATTGACTTGCTCTGTATGTTCAAGATTGCGTATTTGTTTCTCAATGTAAAAACTATAGTTGTTTTTACTAAGTTTGAACAACATATTCATCTTATATTGTTGTCGTATAGTACTTGTTCTATCGTAAAGTACATTTGGGCATCACTTAATTCGTATTTTAGAATCTATCTCGAGAAATAATCGATTCTTGAGGAGGGTATCGTGACTTATCTAGTACAATATTAGGCCCGTATCAGGTTTCGATTCAGTTACATTATTATGGATTATGTTTAAATCAAATCTTGAGTACCGGTTGTTGGACAATAAAATGCGTGAACTGTGATCACAAACTGAGACATCTTTGTAGTAACAGCCAATACAGATTAAACCTTACTCGACTACGATGTTCTTTCGAAATAGATTCTGAAACAGATTTTTAATCGTATTAAATAATTAAACCAGTCAAAAGTATAGCGTTGTGATCAAAAATATAGCTATATATACTTATATATAATTGAGTTTGACATTTGATTCTAATTGTATTATCAATTAAAACTCACTTTTTTTATTGTATAGTCTATCACTGACCTCTACTATTTACCGCTAGCCTGGCAGCTGTCAAAGTGCGTTTCTGCTTGTTTGATATTCGCCATTTTGGCGCTGATGGCCATAGCGAGAGAGTGCGGTACTAAAACTAGTGAAAATAAAATGAAATGAAAACGTTTATTGAACTCATAACACTGATCAACAATGGCTTTAGTTCAGACATACACTAATGTTGACGACGCCAGCCAAACAAACATCGATAGATGGAAGGAAACTACAAAAAATTGTGTACTTTATAACATTAATTCCTGATTTATAAATAACACGGAAAACGCACAAAATTAATTCAAAATGCAAAAATACTTCAGAGTTCTGTTCGCTTCTCTCGCAGCCATTTGTATTATACGTCAAAATTAGTTCGCTGGGCGCTCGCGAGCGGCGCTTGTAATAGCCACAAAAAAATTCCTAACATATTGAACAGCCTGTCCAGTGGTATTTATACAGGTCAGTGGTAGTCTATACATAAGTTTGAGTATTCCAGTACGTTTATTTATTATTATCATTGTATATAACCTTATGGCGAACTCCATACAAATACATTCCAATGTAAATATATAATAATTTATCGAAATAATGGCTATGAATTATAATGTGTGTATTTATTTCAACATAATCGTAATTTAGGTTATTATTAGATTATATTTCTTGATATGATCGCGATATATTTCTGTATTTGCGTTTTGTTTATGGTTTGGAACTAGTCATGAAAAGAAATTTGATTTTGTGTACTTAACTATTTTTATGAATTATATATACTAAGTAAAAAACACACTGATATGTGTATAGTTTTAATTATTTTAATAAAGATCTATCTGCACTTATTCAAGAACATATTAAGTCTTCAAAGTTAGCAGTTGCATTGTATTAGAAAACTATTAAGTTCTAAAATCAGTAGAAGGTACCTACATAGCAAAATATATTCTTGCATTACATATTTTTTTTTTAAGAATCAAATCAATATCTATTAATAACGACTAAAAATAAGTATGTATTAGTTTATAAAACATCTGGGAAAGTTTGATAACAGATCTACTACGAAATCGTCGAAGTTTCGATTGAAAATGAAAACGACAAAATGTTTGTTGTTGCGAGTTTAATTTTATTAATACCTAAAACTCTCATTTGACAATTGAAACTTTGAAACTTAGATCATTTATACGTATAGATAGACTGTGACGATGTGTGATTGGAAAAAGGGGCGAACTGCTAGCTTCTATTTTCAGCAAGCGCACACATATTTTAATAAAATAATTGGCGTATCGCGAGTTTCCGACGTAGCTGTCATGAACACTAAAATAATAAACCTGACCTGTTGTCATGCCTAACAGCATAAGCTCTATCTAAACGTATAAATTATGTAAGATTTGAAACTATAGATGTTTTTGCCAATCGTAACAGAATCGCCCGTGGAAAAGTGCAACAATGAATTATAAGATTGTTAATTTTTAGTTATTTATCGTATATTACCTATACGAACTACAAACTTGTTTATTTTGTGATAAAGAATGAGGTTTTCAAGTTTTCGTAACAACACCGGTATGCTTTTTGTATGTGTATTAAAGGTTTTAGTAAATAAATTATTGACTGGTGCTTTCACAATGATTGTTCGTTTTATTTCCTAGTTATATCTCTTATTTAAGTCTTTCATGTTATCTCGCTAGAAAGATTTGTTTAATCTACCGGAATACCAAATTTGATCTTTTAGCGGCAAAAGGCCCTGCGAAATCTAAGCACATCGTCAAAATCGGGGAGCAGCTTTCAAGTTGTCCAAGTGGAACAAAGCGCAACTTAAGCCAGCCGTCCCTAGATCGTGGCCCATGCAAGGAGACTCCTAACGACAAGAAAAAACATTTGGAAATCAAGTTTTAATAGTATATAATACAAGTTATATAAAAAGAACTAAAAGTTAAGGATAATAATCAACTAAAATTCCGCTAAAAGTTTTCTTTAATCAATTCGACACGTGCTTCACATGTCATCCTCAGCAGATGTTGACTTGCCAAATTTAGAATTTATATAATAACTAGCTGACCCGGCAAACGTTGTTTTGCCATATAAAGTATAATTCACGCGATAGTTTTATAAGTAATAAAATATTGCCTATATTATAGCCTGTACATAATTTTGTTCTATTGTCAATAGTTTTTGCAGCGCACGCAAAAATAGGTTTTCGATTTTACACCTTGTGTTACAAAATAGCAATTTTATTACGGATCCCTAATTTTGAAAAAAAACAGCCTATAGCCTTCCTCGATAAATGGACTACCCAACACTGAAAGAATCATTCAAATCGGACCAGTAGTACCAGAGATTAGGGCGTTCAAACGAACAAACAAACACTGCAGCTTTATAATATTATATTATAGTATTGATAATTATGGACTTCCGCAAAATAACTAATTGAATAGATACTTAACCTTCTTCGTTTACGACACAATAATCCCATATCGTACTAAGCTAATTAGGTATGTTATATATTTTCTTCAATCTTGTATTAAATCGTTGCGTTTTTATCACAGACCAGAACCAGCTGTTTTAGAGAAACTTCAATTGATTAAGGACCAACATTCGATAAGCTGGCCACCTTCTAGTATACCTTAACCATAGATTGGCAGCGGCCACTGAAAGCAAGGGTCCCTTAGAAGTTAGTTTGAATATAGCGAAGGTCTTCGAGAGTGTATGGCACAAGTTGCTTGCATAGATACTTGAGTGTTTTTGCGAGATTACCAACTTCCACACAGTCGCAGAATATAGTTCGTTACCGACAGTTACTGCTCATAGTCGAAGTCTGTGAAAGACGGTGTTTTCCAACGGCCAATAGCAGAGCTGGAAAAAACTTAAATCTTCTATCTATATAATCTCGAACGATTTTCAAAGCTGCGGTGTTATATATTAAAAGCATAAAAGGCATTTATTTTCTCAAAATTGATTCGTTTAGAATTATTTTTGATTTCATTTCTAATATACTAGACAGTACTACCGATTCGGAAAATGACGCTCTGAGAGAGAAGAAGCGGCGCAAAAAAACTCTCCCAGCATTCTTTTATTGCGCTCATTTTAATGATTGCTATTGCTATAAAATAATCATAATGTAGTCCCAGGCTCTCGGATCACTTAGGTATTTAGCTGTGGAATAGTAGGATTTACGACAGAATATTTTTTTAATAAAACATTTATAGATAATGCCTGAACAGTAGCTGGGACTTTATTATAAAAGTGTATACATTTACCCTTAAAGATATTATGTATCTTATGAAGCCTACTAGAATTAGTTGACAGAACAGAAAAACTGGCTTCATTAATACAGCGTGACAATACTTCAATCCGGCCCACATTCTAACGATCTACAAAGCGCAGGTCCGGCTACATATGGAGTAGTGGTCTTTACTCTGGTCTCGTGCACCTCAGTCAGCCCGAACTATTTGACCCAACGGCAACGCAAAGCTGCTCCAATTGACCAGGATCCACTGCTCTGTGGAGAAATGTCACCTCATTTGTACCACATATGATTTCTTTGGTTTTGCAAGGAGTGATCATTAGTGTCGGATACATTAGGGAAGACATCAAAGGAAATCTCAGAAGAGCTGGCAACTACCGCGAACAAAGAATTAGTTTATCTATTCAAAGTGGGAACGCTGCCAGTATATGATATATACCGCCAGCTTTATGTATATAGCCAGTTTTAATAAGATATTTTATTTGTTATATTTTTTAAGGTTTTTAGTTTTAGGCCCATTGTTCTAGTAGATATAGGTATAATTATTAGATCGATTAGAACATATATATATATATATATATATATATATATATATATATATAGATATATTATATATCTCTCTAATATATAAAATTCTCGTGTCATGGTGTTAAACTTTGAACTCCTCCGAAACGGCGTGACCCATTCTCAGGAAATTTTGAGTGCATATTGGGTAGGTCTGAGAATCGGACAACATCTATTTTTCATCCCCCTAAATGTTAAGGGTCTTCCACACAATTTTTTTTTAAATATTTTTGACATTTTTTTTTAATTTGTTTGATTATGAGTCAGCATTAAAAAATACATACAACTTCAAATTTTCACCCATCTACGATCAACAGTTACTTTTGTATCGCGATTTTAATATCGGCAATACATCGTTTGCTGGGTCAGCTAGTATATATTTATATATACACTGGCCTTCAAAAGTAAGTATCACACTCTTAAAATTGGGATAACGTTTTAAGTTCACAAGATATACTTTCGAAATAAAAAGGACTCCAAAGATAATTTAATTTTGTACATAAAAACTTTATAGTCGGTAACCTTCTTTTAAGAATTAGCTGAAAAAAAAAAATCAAAAACAAAACCATTCCTTTCCGAATTACAATTTTACCATTCACATTTTTCTTTCTGTTTTAAATTTCTTTCAAGATCGATGGGTCTTGTTTTAAAAATTTATGCTAAAAAGCACATAACATTTATTTATCATGCCTCTTTCAGTTGAAGAATGTGCTAGGATCATGGCTTTTCTGGAACTAGGCATCAGTATGCGTCGCACTGCAAGAATGGTGGGTGTGAAGAATATCTTGCAATAGTATTTAATAATTGTATTAAGTGTGGCGTGTTTCCTGACCTTCTGAAACATAGTAAAATTACACCAATATTTAAGTCGGGATGCTCTTCTGACCCGAACAACTATCGTCCTGTGTCAGTTATGCCGACCCTTAGTAAAATTTTTGAAAAAATAATTTTAAGCCATTAAAAAAGATAATTGTTTAATCATAGGGACTAGACGCGCAGGACGTTCGTCTGATGGTAATTGATTCGCCTTGCCCATTACAATGTAGCACCGCTCAGAATTCTTAAAAATGCCAACAATACTGATCGGTACCACATTTGGGCCCGACTCCTTGAGATGTAAGATGTTTAGTCTCGTTTGCCCAGTAATTTCACTAGCTACGGCGCCCTTCGAAACACAATAATGCTAAAACATTTTTGCTTCACGGCAAAAATAGGTGCCGTTGTGGTACCCATAATCTAGCCGGTATCCTGTGCAAAGGAGCCTCCCACTGTTGTTGTTGGAATCAGTTATAATGAGGATAACGACGACACATGCAGGATGGCAAATAATACAATCTAATAATGTTTATTGTATATTTTGATATCAAATCTTACAAACAATACACTTGTTCCATACAAGACGACAATATCTACAAATGTGACCTTTTCATCATATGTGAGATTGAATACATAGGTACATACTAAATAGGTTAAGCAAACGTGCTTTGTAAACAATACCTAATGTAACAGATCGATCACAGCGGGAACTAAAATTATAAGTTAAATAATAATTTATCACGTAGGATCATAATAATACTAAACAAATAAAAAGTATCAGACCTAATATGGGCAACGTATTTTTGGTTGCATATCTGCTGTATACATGACTATACGATTTACAAAAAATATAAAGTCCGAAAGATATTTTACTTTAGAATAGGTAGTAACTCAGGAGGTAAAAAAGGGTTGACGAATCAGACACCCGATCTGTTTCTGTCCCTCTCAATTATATTTTGTCACACTTATACCAAAGAGGATGTAAATACTACGTAATTAAGTGAAAATTAAAATTTAGTTTTGTATTGACATGCAGTGAGTTTTGACATAGGTTTAAAATAGTCATTTCAATGTGGCGACGAAGTATATTCCGGCTAAGTTTGAAAGCGAACAGTTGTTTAAGACTTAGTGGATTTCGTCAATCTCCGTTTCTAACAAAATTATAGCCGTCATCTGTCAATCCCTGCACGTTTCATACAATTAAGTGAACAGCTTTTGTCTTAGAGAGTTTCGCTAGGCTGCTTATACAAATACAGCAAATTCGTATTTGGTTATTACTTACAATGGGCACTAATCATTTCAATACTACTTTTTAATCTGATTCTACCACACTTTGACAGAATTTCCTTGAGTATTAATCAATATTATTTCATAATTATTATTATAATAATATTCTTACAAAAAACTAATGGCAAATCAATAATATAATTATTGTCACTCTATAGCGATGTTAATCTGGTCAATATCTGGACATACAGTATATCTTGGTTTTGGAACATCTAAGCAGGCTAAATAGGCATTTTTGTGTTGTCGATCCACAAGAAAATTATGCTCGACTTTAGCGAGATAAAAAAAAAATATTTATTTGGGATACAATTTTCTATTAGCATAAAAAAGAATGAAAAGAACATTGCAACATTAAACGCATTGGAGAAATAATTTTATGCTAAGAAATTTGAAAAAACCTTATTTCATTTTAAAAAGACTAGTGTAGGTACATACGCCTTAACCTACATTGATATTAAATAAAACATTAAGAGACGTGCACATTAACAAAATATTGTCAGTTAAATAGTGACTTTTTAGTGATAAATACTATACAGATGTAAACTGTACTGTCAAAAGACTTTATAAGAAATTATGAAATGTGAAGTATCAAGTGTGATATATTGAATGTGTATATCTAGTGTAACGGTATTCCGTTACACTGCACTTCTCACCTGTACTCTACTTTACGCTGAATAATTACAGAAGTGACCTTTACACAAGTACAAATGAAAATCTGGTTTGATTTAATATTTTAATAATCCTTTTGAGAACAATTTATTAAAAAAATCGTTTATGATTATTTACCATCAATACCTAAGCTGTAGGACGGTGGCATTTGTTATTATGAAATAGAATAAGTCAAAATTGGCATTAATTGATAAAGTATGGTAATATTAAGCTTAATTAATTAGATAAAAATGAAAGAGAAAATTATTAACTTGAAATATTGTCAGAAAAACAATTTTACAGAGCATTATAAGATAAGTATAAATTAACATAAATAAAAATAAATATAACTAGTACAAAGTGATACGAAGCAACATTACTATTTATCAATATTATGATATGCATAAACAATCTATCTTATGTAGTCTCCTTTAGCATAAAGGACACTACACCACTCGGATACAACGTGCGGTGCGTTTTTCATGTTTATAATGATTTTTTTTGGCGTTTCTCGGCTTAATTAAGAATTGTTTAGCGCAACTCCAGATTTAATAAAGTATATTCTGAATCATAGCTACTATATAAGGTTCATGATGGGATAATCACATATTATTTTAAACCTAAGTGATGTGACAAATATATTATGGCATTCCTAATTCATATGTGATTCAGATATGTTGCGTGTAGTTTGGTCCAACGTTATGTATTCTATAAACATTCGACAAGGTTGATATAAAATATTATTCACAAATCTTATTCATGTAAATTTTACCAAAAACATACGAGTTGATATATTTCTTTTTCTGTAAAATTAGAAGCTGAGTAGAAGAAGGTAAGTTTAGAAGTAATTCGAACTAGATATAGATTATTATCAAATCGCCGGTCTCGACGTGATTGTCCGTGACAAACCTTATATTAATATAAATATTATATAACAAGAGTAATTATATATTCAAAGTTGTGGTAAATAAATTATACTTAAAACAATAATAGTATTACACACACCAATATATAAATACAAATACTTTTTATATTGTTATGTTAACACACCAGCGGATTCTTTAGTATTGTGCGATCTAAAAATTCAACAGCACGTCTTGGTACGCCTTATTTTGCTGAATACATGTCACGCAAAAAATCCAGTAAAGTTCGTCAAACTAGATAATATTCTTATCGTTTATTTTAATATTGTATCAAAGGCTGTTGGGTGCCGTACAGTTGTTCTGCTTGTTTATCCTTGCATAGCTCGTTAATCTTACATTTATTTTATGGCAAGACGCGTTATTTCATTCGACTTTTAAGGCCTCACTTGATGGCTTACCAGTGAGCGGGGCATATCACTTATTGTAAGCCCTGCTCACTACAAAGCTGTGACGCACAGTTTCTTAAAAACTTTAAATTCTAATCAGCACCACGATAATGCTCTCTACCGTAAGGCACCCTTCTAACCAAAACGCAATGCTTACTTGACGATAAAAAGACTCCGCTATGCTTCAGGTAAAGAATAATATAAGTTTTACTATAGATATGTGTAGATACATGTGCAAGTACTGTCGATATACATACGGTGCTTATTATTTACTTACATTTACAGAAAACGAGCATATAAAGATTATAAATTGAAAAAAAAACAACAACCGTTACTATCGTCTTTCATTAACACAATTATTGCACACAAATAAGTTAGTTATCCGTTAAATTATTTTGTTATCTCGACATGATTTCATAAAAGATATTGTGTGAGATTAACTTTTTAAAATTTCAAATAATTTGAGTGTTAACAAACGACTATTATTTTCAATTATGACATATAATTTAAGTTTGAAAACTCAAACACAATAGAATTTATAAAAGTATTTTATAAGCATGCGTGCTTCAAAACATCTACGTTATTCGTGAACCATAAATCACCACCAAAGCTTAGCTAAAATATTGTCATGTGGTATCTTACAAATATAATTATGGTAACCATTGCTAACTATAAATTATAAATGCAAAATATATCAAATATTCGTAGATAATATTAGGCAAGATTATAAAAAAGATCATAGAAGTAATATGAGCAAGTTAAGCATAATTTAAACTTATAACTACTTGAATATTAGTTTCATGCAAATTATTGCCTTAAAGTGAGCTTAGCCCTAAACATCTACAGATAACACTACATTAATCATAAGAATAATCATATTATAATTAATAGTGCTAACATGTATGTCGATATAAATCGTTAATTTGCCAAAATAAATTAAAAATATATAAATACGACTGGCATAAAATCAAAACTATTACCAATATTGAATTAGAAACAAAATAATTATAAAGCAAATTATACAAACATGATTTTTTACTGTGTAAGTAATTTGTTTCATCTTTCCCCATTTCTACAGTATGTGTACGAACTACGAAATTGTATACATACGAAACGGTATAACATTCGTTAGTGAACATGTTATCTAAGAATGATTTTTTGTAATGTACATAATATAGTATCTGTTTTCATGCTTTGTAGGCTTTTATAAAAGAATTCAAATCATAACTTGATATTTAAAATAATGACCATTACTTAACAATTATCTAGACACCAGTGTGCGTTAGTGTTACTAAATCTGATTTTTAAATGAATTCTCCTTTTACTTTATCAGTCAAATCAAATGTTTTTATAGATGTATTTATAGATAAAGTATTAAAAATAATGACTACTTAAATTTTGGTGTCGTTTTATGGTAACGATTTTAAACTAATTAATTTATAGTCAACTAAATAAAAAACAAATATAGGCAAATTTCCACGGCAAGCTAAGTAAAAAATAAAAAGATTTTGTGAGCATTCAATTACATTTTTGTTTAAAACTTCACAGACTTGTAAATTAGATAACAAAGCGTTTATAATAATATAAAGGTTCCTTTTCCTCTTCGAAGTTGGTAACGTATAAATATAAAAATTTAAAGAGAGCTTTTAGTTAAACTACTCACACCAAAACACCTAAAATATTCACTAACAGTAGACATCTTTGCCACCCATTGTTTATACAATGGTAAGGCGACACTTCCACAAGCGAGTGACATTGTCATTGTGCCAATTGTATGTATACACTAATTCTAGTAAGAACATCCCTCCACACGGTGATGTTATGGCAACAGTACGACGAGCAGCTGAATGCGAGCAAATTATCAACATATCGGAGTCCGTCACTAAACGCGGCATCCTCGTAGCAAACTCGCCGAGGAACGTCGCACTCTTGCTGCTAGGTCTGTCTGACCTACGTAAATACTACGGCCATACGTACTCTATTCAAAAAAATTGTTCAACGAATCGGCGACAACCGAGAAGATATGAGGCGTTTCCGTAGCGAGTCATATCACTACACTGAGACTATACTCCGAAACACCGCGATGCTACTTATTTTCGCTCGTGGAGGCTACGCCTTAAAACTTATGATATGACTTGAATCTACAAAAAACACTTAAAAAGAGAGCATACATCGTACAAAGTAGTAATACTTAAACATGATAATATCAATCATAGTGTGCATTTGTATTTTGTCGACGTTAGAGATTCCTAAAATACAGTCGAAGCAATTCGATACAGGCAGTGTAGAAAGTCTCTGTGTATGACTGAGGCAATAATGCATTTGTTTTTAAAAGCAGGATGCAAATCAGCATTTATGTTATCTAAAGTATAAGGGAATCGACAATTAATGTTTACTTTTCTTATGTTTCTGCTTACAATTGATTCTGCATGATTTGGATCGTGATCAACATTTGAAAATTGCCTCAGTCTAATCCAGCTTTCAAAACATTCTGACAACCTTCATTAGAATAGCTTTCAAAGCTTTCGCGTAAGAATCCTTCAAACAGCTCACAAACTAGCCTTCAAAGACACTAGGACATCTAAAAGCCAAGAAGAAAGGCGCATTACGCCAAATTAATAGGACGGCACAGAACTTCACTCTGTTCAGCTTAAAGCAGGCCCCGATCCAACTCTTTCCGAAGCATCCTGGTAAGTTTGAGGACGTCTTCGTCTATTTGTCCCGCGAAGAGAGAATCCAAGAGATCACCTCGAGATATGATACTGAATACCCCGGCCAATCGCGACACTGATTTGTCTGACAAATGCCGCTCCACTACTGACCTGGAAGAGAGTTTAATGTTGATTGTAAGAAAAAACGTCAAATTCAAAAAGTAAGTAATATACAGTACGATTACATACATTGTCGTTAAAATAGTACCATACTGAGTATTTTACGTGGCCTAAGATTCTGAATATCCCCACGGATTGTGTTATGAAAACAAATTTTAAGCTTGTTTGAATTTGACACCCCAGCCTCTTCGGAGACAAATTGTTTTACTCCAGATGCTTGCGAAACTGTCAATCAGGAATTATCGAAGTACGAAGAATTAAGAGGATTATTTTCAAAAAGCAGTAATAAACATATGGGGTTTTAGTGGTTACCACGCAAATTTATTCTTCTGGGGATTATACTGAAAATTGTACATTTTCTCTTACACTTTCTTTCCGCACTGATTGACTTCTCCTGAGAGAGAGTTGCAAGGCCGTTGTTAAACTGTTAATCTCATCTCCAGTACTGTCATCCTTATAACAATGCATGTTGAAGTCATTCAACATATCATTGATTTGCAAAAGATCATGAAATCTACGGTCTTCCTGGGTTAACCTAGCAAAAGACATCCGTGATGCCACTTGGTCTATGAAGTCATACCGTACTACACATCAAATGGCCGAAGACCGACATCCACTAGATAAGAAGGCGATCGTTAACTAATAAGCAAAGATTCCTAATCCACTACACTGGGCTTCTGATACAGAATAGTAGTAACTAGTAGATATATCTTACTTGATTGATTGATGAGACTCACGCAGGGCATCTAGTAGAAAGTTTCTGTCGTATGAGAAATCTACTTCGGAGAATGACACCACCGCCATTAGTACCGTCTGAAAAAAAATTAATCATAATGTTTATTTTTTATTTATCATATAATTTGAATCAAGCTTATAAATTATGTAGTTTAAAATATGGTTCCTATTTTCGTTCTACAAAACGGCTGGATTGGAATGAATTTTTATTATTCCAAAAACTTATATTTTGTAAGACTTCGCCTAAAATTTTTTGACAATCTTTTCATTAGCGCACTGCATATTTTGTCATTGTCACACTATCCCTGGCCCAGAGGGCATTCATTAAATTCGCGTGCCGTTAGCCTGACCAATACCTACAAGCTATTATTTACCACCACCACCTAGTGCTGATAAAAAAGAAAATTTGTTACATGAAACTTGGATCTAAAGGCAGCTAGTGCCCTCTCATCGGCGGCGGAGAGTTGACCATGTCTCCGCAGCACTCCGAGCTTCACAGCACATTTGATCACGTGCTTCACCAGCTTCTCTGCTTCTCTTTTCTCTATGCGCTGTCGGAGGACTATGAGGAACTGGAAGCATTAAGATAAAGCATTAAAAAGGTCAGATTACCTACATTCATACATACATATCTACAATTACGCCCGTCGACCTTAAGTGTAAAATAACGGACAATTTGCCACCGTTCCGACATCCTTGATTGGCTTCTTCCACAAGCATCGAATGTTCATGAAATTTAATCTGTTTGTGATATTTACTCTAGAGTCTAGACATATCCCTTGTTATTATATCATCGTTCATCCATTCAGTACATCCATTAAAATAACTTTATCAACAATTAAAAGACTGATTTTTATATTTTTTGGCTATCCCGACATTTCGTTGTTTTTTAAGAATGTTTTTAGTTGGTGACAGGTTGGTAGAAGTCGAGAAAGTGAATTTCACTGTCACTGCAGGTGGATGTCCATCTGTTAATGTGTATATTATTATTTTTTCCTATGTTATCTACTGCAATATTGTACCTGATCAAACAGTTTGGCAGCATGCTCGTCGAGGACCAGAGCTCTTGCGCTGGCCGTTCCCCCAACGCGGGAGAGGAACTTCTTCTGCGCCCGGAGGGAGATGTCTCGCGCGCACCAAGCGCTGCCCTCCATTGCTGTAATAAGTAATTGGCCTTGTAGAAATGTAGCTAACTGTACGTGCAGTCCGTTCGGGGCAAACTGTCACAACACGCACACTACACATAATGGTCAATAAGTTACGCACCATCTAACAGAACGGATTTGCAAATCCGTTATATTACGCCTATACGTTTTTTTTATTTTCATGACAAATATACATATAAGAGTTCCACCAAGGATTTTCAGATTAAGAGAATAAATAGACTGGATCATCGCATCTCAGTGGAAATACTATTGCTCAATACATTTGCCGCACTGTAAAGGATTGCAGTGTAAAACTGTACTCTCGAAATTCTTGACGAGTACGTCTACCTTGGACAAATAATCCAGTTGGGCGGGTCCAATTTCGGGAAGAGGTCACTCGTCGAATCCAACTCGGATGGGCAGCATTTGGGAAGCTCCGTAAAATCTTCTTGTCTCAAATTCGGTATAGATATGTGCATATGTCTGAATGAAAGACGACGGTTTTTAACCATTGTGTGTTGTCAGCGCTTACATACGGAACGCAAAAGTGGGTGCTAACTATGGACCTTATGAGGAAGCTCATGGTTTCTCAGAGGGCAATGCTCGGAATGCCCCGACGATCTAGACAAGATCGCCGAAAAAGGTTGGATGAGAGCAGCGCAGGATCGAACTTCATGGAGATCTCTGGGGGAGGACTTTGTGGCGGTATCAGCCTGTGGACAGATGCCGTCTATAAATATAAGAGTCATTCATGTTACAGTAAACTTTACAACATAAACATTTTCTGAGATTTCTTTTAAATTTCAGACAATAAAAATAAACAGACGTGTATGTTATGTATCAAAAATATATTGAGACAGTTATATTGTTGAAAAAGTATCACATATTATACTTTGATGCAAGCCTCGTGATACAAATAAAAGAGAGACACAGATGGTGTAAATGTAGCAACAAGTCGGGTTCAAATATCACTTGACTTTAATTAAAGTGTTTCTGAGAAAGGTTCAGCTGCCACACAGACTACGATCAATCTTATAATTAACATGGCCCATGGGGCTCTGACAATTGATATTATTATACAAGTGAGTTAAGTTGCTCATTATACACGAGGCTGTTGGTTGCAGCCCGAGCCGTAGCCGAGTGTCTGGTGAAAAAACAAAAATGTATTGCATAAATGGTTTAATTTTGGGAAATGGCGCGCAAATTTTTTTTGAACTCGTCAGAAGTAAGATTGATTTTATTTCAAAATTATAATTTTAGTGATAAAATGCATTTATTTATAACAAATCATTGTTAATTATGTATAATTTGATAATAATAAATGATTTTTCGTCTTAATAAGGGCCACATTTATTTATTCCAAAAATGAAAATGGATTTTTCAGCGGCATAAAACCTCTTTTTACAAAAGAAACAGTATTACCCGGTTAAATTATAAATGCTCTCTTTACTCTCATATAATTTGCAGTTAGGCGTTAACTTAACTTTGTAGGGATAATTCTATTTTGCACAAGTGTGTAATATTATTATGCACGTGTGTGTTATAGTTCAGTTTATTGCGCTAGGAATGATGTAATAAGGCTCACTTTACGAGCAAGTGTGTTGAAAAAATATATGTATTACCAGCGACTCGTGTTAATTAAAAAGTATAAAATGTTAAAAGTGCAAAGCTTTGTAAGCCAATATTGCTAAAGCGTTGCTTACAACGTATTTATCTATTTTTACATTGTTGCTTTTTTAAGGAAGTGAAGGAATATCTATTTTTTTAATAGTATACATATGCTGCTTAGTTATAGTAGATAACTATTCTACTGGTAAAAGATTTTCGAAATGACTTTTTGAAGAAAACTTCTTTAGGAACAGAGCACCAGTGGGAGGGTGCACAGGATGCCGGCTAGATTATGGGTACCACGTGAAGCAGTAATGTGTTAGCATTATTGAGTTTTGGTCAGAAGGGCGCCGTGGTTAGTGAAATTACTGGGCAAATGAGACTTAACATCTTATGTCTCAAGGTGACGTGCACAATTGTAGTGCAGCTCAGAATTTTTGGGTTTTTTCAAGAATCCTGAGTGGCACTATATTGTAATGGGCAGGGCGTTTCAATTACCATCATATGAACGTCGTGCTCGTCTCGTTCCTTATCGTCATAAAGAAGACTTCATTTTGAGGGTATTGAATGGAGTGAGCTGTCAAAATCAAAAAAAAATCAAAAATTTATTTATTTAGCATTTTAGTAAATAGTATTTGAAGGACTTCCCTTTTAAGTTCGCAGAACCTGTGTTAGGGAAGACCGCTCTTTCCCACGATAAGAATGCTTACACATTTAACAAAAACATAAATTTCTATGATATTTCAAGTTCTATGCTTAAAAATTGAGTTTTAAAAGTACCCCCCCAAACTTAATAAGTTTGATATCACAGACGTTACGTAGGCGTTTGAATATCCAGATCAATTTTCTAGCTCTGTTGGCAACTACATTTAACTGAGGATACCATGATAAATTTTTGTCTATAATTACTCCGAGGTATTTGGTGGTGTTTACTCTTTCAAGTTTAGTGCACAGACAGTTTTCTATATCAGCTATGTCACATGTATGAGCAGATAAGGTAAAATTTTTATTAGGTTGAGTGGAATCTTTTATTGAAAATGTAATATAATTTGTTTTCGTTAAATTTAAAGTAAGAATGTTAATTTTAAGCCAGTTTTGTACCAAGAGTAGTCCTTTCTCTGACAAAGAAAAGACCTCCTCCCAACTGTCTCCATGAAATAGCAGGGCAGTGTCGTCGGCATAAGAGAAAACTTGTCCATTTTGTATTTTTAAATTTGTTAGGTCGTTAATATACATTAAAAATAGCGTAGGTCCGAGAACACTACCCTGAGGAATTCCGTATGATGTAGAATATTTAACAGAACTAAACATTTCTTTATAAATTTTTACACGTTGTGCTCGAATATGAAGGTAATCAGTCAGTAAATTTAAAAAGTTACCTCTTATACCAATTTTTTCAATTTTACGCAAAAGTATAGGAATAGATACGGTGTCAAACGCCTTTTTTAGGTCAAGAAAAATACATAGAGTTTTTTTATTTCCATCCACATATTTTGTTACCTCTTGAGTAAGATCTTGAATAGCATCCTCAGTGCTGACTCCCTCACGAAAGCCATACTGGGATTTAGATAACAAACCACACGTATTTAAGTACTTGATTATTCTAGTATTTATAATATTTTCTAATATATTAGAGATAACTGTTCAGACGGAAATAGGTCGATAGTTATTAACATCCTCTTTAGACCCACCCTTATGTACAGGATGTATAATGGAGCATTTGAGTTCTTGTGGAAAAATACCCTGAGCGAGTGATAGTGAACAAAGTCGTGTGATTATAGGAGTAAGTTCTTTTTTCGCCACTTTAATAAACTTGGTTGGGATATTGTCATAGCCCGAGGCAGTCTCAGATTTTAAGTTTGATATAATTGTTGCTACTTCTGATGGCTCGGGTTCTAGTATTCCAATTGTATTTGCTTGTGATGGAAGTCGATGAAAATATTGCTGTACAATATGAGGAGGTGTTGAGATTCCAATAGCTAAAGATTTTTCAACGTTAACGAAATAATTGTTTAGAAAGCAAGCTGATTCAGTGGGTGTAGGTTTTAACTGTGTAAGTTCTATATTTTGTTGTTTTTGTTTATTTAAATTAGTTATAGTTTTGATACTATTCCAAAGTGACTTATTGTTAGATTTAGATTTATTAAGTATTTCGCTTTCGTATTTACGTCTTAGTTGCTTCACTAAATTATTGCAAAAGTTTCGATATCGTCGGTAAGTTATGCTGAGTATTTCATTAGATTCATCACTTCTTAGCTGTTGCTGTAATTTATTTCTGGTTCTAATGCATTTTAAAATGCCTGGTGTTATCCAAGGTTTTATTATTTTTTTGTTACTTGAAATTCTTACCAATTTAGTATTTTTGTTAAGTGCATATTGTATGTATTTGTGTAGTTCTTGTGTTAATGTATTAGGGTCTTTTATTTTTAATATATCTGGATTATATTTTTCTTGCAGGGTCTTAAGTGCTGGTTCATAATCGATAACAGATTTCGTTTTAGGTTTGGTAGAATCTTTTATTTTTTTTCGATATAGATAAATAACAGTCATTTTATGGTCCGTAATTGTAGTGTTTAGAACTCCTATAAAAGTATTAAATTGGGAAGGATCAAGGTTAATTATTATATGGTCTAAACAACTATTTTTTCTGGTATCAAATTTATGACCAGGTAGTAACCTATGTGAAGCCAATGTATCTAAATATGAATTAGCGTATTTCTCACTGTGCCCTTCAATAATATTTATGTTTATATCTCCTGTAATTATGACATTAGGTTTTAGATGGGATGAAGCTAGATAGGTGTTTAATGAAGTTATAAAATTTTCAGGTTTCTTTTCTACTGGCGGCCGGTATATACAAATTAGTGTCACTCTAGATACAGGGCTTCGAAATACAATCTGAAGGCAGAAAGCTCCATCCAAAGCAACTTCTTTGACACTATGTTCTAATGTTTTTTTTACAAATACCACAACACCATCATTTTGATTTACTTTTCTATCAGTGTTATAAGTAAAATAATAGGGTTTCTGTGGAACTGGTTTTTCGGGATCTATTCTGCATTCAGTTAAAACTATTACGTCAGTATTACTTTTTAGCATACTTATATTGATATCTAAGTCATCTAAGTTCGATGTGTTATTAAGCTGTAAATCTCGTTAAGGCTCAACTTGACTTAGTGCACCCGATCAGTAAGAACTAAATTTACCAAACAGTTTGTTATTTTTAAATGATATCACTCACTTCTGGGATTAGACGTACATATTTAATTTGTACCAAAATTCAAGGACGCAGCGGGATTCTAACCCGCTCCTGGTTACGTCCCAGCGCTGTTACCAAATAAGCCAAAATTACACACACACACACAATTTTAAATATATTGTAAAAGTAACATAATGAATTACAAAAAAAAGTAGTTACTTTTCGTATTATTAAGCTAATCTCAATCAAGTTATAACTTGAGTCGTGTAAAGTGTCTTAAGCATACACCGTTTTTTTTTTTTAATAGTTTTAGTATTTTTATAATATTAGATTATCTTGGCCATAATAAATTTAAATGAAAACGAGACGACATTAGCATAACGTCCAGAAGAATCAGGAAAAAACCAAATTCCTTATTCTTTATTATTTGAGATATATAAGAGATGTTAAATGTCATTAGTACTGTAATTCTGGCTACGAAACACAATAATCCTTGTACAGCACTGATGGCTGGCAGAAGAAGGTGCTGCTGTGGTATCCACCGGCATCCTGGGCAAAGAAGCGTCTCATTGGTAAAATTGAGATAAAACATTTGAACCGAATGTTGTATTTTTCATAAAGCAAAGGTAATTTTACCTTATAAAGCATCGAATAAACGTACACACTAATACGAATTCGGAAACCGACAACACATTGGTACATCTTTATTATGACAATAAGGGACAAGACAAGCAGGACGTTCAGCTGATGGTAATTGATACACCCTGCCCATTACAATGCAGTGCCGCTCAGGATAAGAATCCTGGTTTTTCAAGAGAACAACCCAAAAATTCTAAGCGGCACTACAAATTGCACTCGTCACCACAGACATAAATGTTAAGTCTCATTTGCCCAGTAATTTCATTAGCTACGGCGACCTTCAGACCGAAACACAAGAATTTACACATTACTGCTACACGATTCTTCAGAAAACCCATATTGTGGTACCCATAATATAGCCGATATCCTGTGCAAAGGGGATATCCTCCTACTCCGCACGTAGCGGGCGAGAATCGAACCGGAGGCTGCGTGGTTAGAGTCAACAGTTCAACCTATTGCGTCACTGACACTATAATATTTAACGCTGAATTTTCAGCCTGCATGACCTTTATCACAAAATTCTACTAATAAATATGGTTGATAGCTACGTAGAACTCCGTAGTCCATTATGCACACATAATTGGATTCTGATGAAGGCCGTTGTGCGGAAGTTTGAGGGCTACGAGGCTTCTATTATGTCGTTGAAGCTCGAACTCAGCTCGATAACAGCTGATTTCAATCTGCTGATCTTGTTAAAATATTTTCCAAGTTTCACAATATTTGAATATTATTTTTTAATATTTTATAGTAACTAGAGGTAACATGGTTTATTAAATTTTAAGATTCAAGATAATATGAGGGTTTTTACTATTCAAGAGCAAATAACCGGATCACCTTTTTGATCTTTTAAGCTTCACTTCACTAATTTGTGCGAAGGGAACGATAGCTGGACCATGTGTCAACTGGTGAACTGGCTTGTAGTGCCAGGTCGATCAGTTATTCAAACCTAGAGTCCATTGGACTAACAGATATATAAGATCGTTAGTGATCTTCTCTCCATTCAGCCTAGTGAGCAGGCGGTCTGAGGTTCGAGCCTCCTTCCGAGACCCCCGCCCGGGTTCGCTGTAAAAGCCTTTAGGACTATCAGCACAGAGGAGGTTTTTATTCGATAGGGGGTGTTTACACCCGAGGCCGACATATGGGCCCCGCTTCGAGGTCTTCAATACGTAAATGTAATTTCCTCCTCTCGAAAAACAAAAGTCATAATATGTGTACCTACGCGGACGAAGTCGCGGGTATCAGCTAGTAGTTAATAAATCATTGTATTTGTTGAATGTGATTACTAATTATTGTGACAGTAATCACGACCATCGTGTTCACGAAGCATCTTTACACAAACAATGTGTTCAAGCTTTAAAGATACATCCTATATAAGATAATTTATATTTATACAGTTTATTTTGATTACTTTTATGAAACATATGATGACTCAAATATTGGATGCAGCACCTTACAAACTAATTTGCCATAGTAAGATACTCTATTAGATTGAAAAGAGTGGCCATTGAGTTTCTTGTTCTACTTTTTCCGCATATTTTATGGTTTATACAGTAATTTAAAAGAAATATTTATATTGACGAATTGAATAAAGTTTATTTAACTTTGACTTCTTCTCCATATCATTTCAGTGAAATTCCACATTCGTCCGTGCGGGAATGTGGCTAAAGGCACCAAAAATTTTCGCTTGAATGGATGGCGAACGATCCCGAGTCGTAGAAGATAGTAGATAGTAAGATAATTTGATCTAAAATCAGTTTTTCTCGACAATTTTGTTGGTTTAAATAGATGTGTAATATCCATATAAAAAAATAAGGATTAAACTGTATGTAATTAAAACTTATAATTGAATATTCGCATCAAATGCTCGAAAAACGTATACATTTTAATATACCACGACGTTTCGTTGTCTCTTCGGCTGAGCAGCAGTCGACAAAATACTTGTCATTGCTGTTACCAAGAAATTTGTCGCTATTTATTAGTTTTTAGGTGGTTTTGCTACAGAAGAGTTTTGGAAAACTTTAATAACAGTGTGAATAACATAAAAAGTATTTTATTTATTCGTGTTTATCAATGAAAATACTAAATTAATTTAGTGATTTAAAGAAAAGAGTAAATGAAATTAGTGCATCAAATAAAAATAAAAATAAATAATGCTTCTCGTAAAAATTTGTATTTTGGTAAATGGCAAACACTTTATTATTTTTTAATTAACTTTTCCAGAGATAAAGTGGCCGTGTAGTACCTACTTAATTGTACCTTTTGAGATGAGGATTCACAATTAACTGACAGATGACGTAACATCTGGATTCTATTCTAGATTCAATCTTAAGCTATACATCGCAACTAGAGTGTTTGTCAAATTCAAATTCAAATATTTTTACTGTCAAAAACTACCACACATTCTAAATAGACTGCCTCAGACCTGAGAAGAACGGCCGTAAGAAACTCAGCGGGCTTTTTTTTATATAAAATATGGACGTATAAAAAACTATATAAAAATACGCAAAAATAACAGAAAGGCAGGTTTATTATATAACGGTATGTACCTACATAACCCATCAACGTACCTAACAATGCACCAAAAATATCGACCCCACCACACCCTCTATGAAAAATGATGAGTCAGAAAGCAATTTCTTTTCACGAAGGCCTGGCTGCCATCAGAGCTAATAACAGGTGAGTCGCGTGTGGATGTGACCTTGAATGGCCGAAACTGGCCTCAACGGTATTATTACAATCAAGATTTAAATAAAGAAATGGCTTAAAAATATTGGAAAAATACGAACTTTTTGCACGCAACTTGGTCGGAGTAGAACACGGATTAAGAATCAAAATTTTTAGGATTACAATCGGGTAGTGTAGCTACTATAGGCTAACTACTATGGAAATTCAAATAAAGTACTAGAACTATCACAGCCGTGTTAAACTTTTCGCACAGGCGACTTCAAACCCACCAGAGTTAGTATTAGTAGTGATTTAGTTGTTATTATAACATGTACAAATGATTTAGGTTTTCTTTAGTGTTAATTCCGCCAATATTTGTTTTTAAAACAATTCGACACGTGTTTCGCCTCTACACGAGGCATCCTCAGGACGTGTTGTCTCGCCAAAATCTGGCACGAGACAAGAAAACCTAAATCATTTGTATAATTATGGATTTCCGCAAAGTAACGCCTAATTCAATAATTTTTTTTTTATTATAACATGTTATTATATCATTGACGTACAATAAACAACTAGACTCACAATCACTCACGAAAACTCTGCCGACGCGTTTATTAGGCAGAGTTTTTATTCAGCAGTGTTTTGACCGCGCTTTGGATACAACTCCACGCAATGACAAAGTCTTCAGTGAAAAACTGTCCAAATAATAATAATAAACTTAAATAGAATAAAGTGTTTTATTTCAGGTAAGTGTCCCTTTAAATTAACAAAATTATTACTAACTTGACGTTTTCAAATCATTTTGCTAAATAATTATAAGTCGATAGTAAAAGATGGATAAAAACGAGGTCTAGCCTACATCAAGAAATTTTATTGCCCATAAGCCTAACGGGGGTTTTTCTTGTAATCGAGTATTTAAAAAAAAAATCTTTTATTATATTTTTGTTTGAGCTGATGGCCTTGTTACCAATGCTCTAAATATATAAAACAAAGGTAAGTAATTACATTTAAATTGGTAAAACAAAATTTATTGCCGACGAATAAGAAAGAGACGGGCGTCCTTTCACACGTTTTGTACCATAATCAATGAGCTTCTTGCGTACACAAATAGATTATGAACATTACTGCTAGGAAATAAGGTGTTAATTTGAATGAATGTTTTAGTGTTATTCAAATAAGTTAATATATACGTATATACAACGCCACTCGGACATTATTGACGACCTTTTATTATGCGATTATGAGTCTCTGTCTGTTTATATATATATGTGTGTATGGAAAATATTGTCTATTTCATTATAACTGACTGACCCACAACCTACAACAAGAATGAAAAAAATAAAGTGTTTATATGTAACATATCTAATATATAAAATTCTCGTGTCATGGTGTTAAACATTGAACTCCTCCGAAACGGCTGACCGATTCTCATGAAATTTTGAGTGCATGCATTGGGTAGGTCTGTGAATCGGGCAACATCTATTTTTCATCCCCCTAAATGTTAAGGGTGGTCCCACACGAAATTTTTTTTTTTAATTTTTTTTTACATTTTTTCTAAATTTGTTTGATTATGAGTCAGCATTAAAAAATACATACAACTTCAAATTTTCACCCATCTACGATCAACAGTTACTTTTGTATCGCGATTTTAATATCGGCAGTACAACGTTTGCTGGATCAGCTAGTAGTATATACATTTATATGTATAGCCTTGAATGGTTATTCCACGACGGTACGACTGGAGTAACTTAAAAAAAAACGCTTTCTAAATTTCTAAAGGAACGATCCTGTGATTTCTCTGGTGTGCAATGTGGGCAGCGGTGCTCACTTAAAATCAGGTGATACGTAAGTTTGTTCCTCCACCACATGAAAAATAGAACACTTAAATACGGAATATTATTTCTATATATGTCACAAAGTGATCCCGACTGCAAATTTACAAAGGCTTATGATTATAACTATTTGAGTGATGAGTCAGACTCCAATAGAAGAGCTTTTGTTTATGCATATTCCTCGAAAATACCTAGCCCACAAAAAAAATTACTCAAATGGATTAGCTTTCATGCTTGCCATGATATTTTCAAAGTATACGGACAAAAACTACTACAATGTAATACATATTTACCGAAAATGATAACGTTTATAATTTACATTAAAAACCTAGTCATTAAAGAACCAAATCGGCCCTTGTTCACTAGTAGGTCCCAAAAACAAAAGACTATTAATCACACAAGCCGAGCGTAGCGTGCCGCGGCAACGGCCAGTAAGTGCTTGAACCGAATCAGCCGTTGTTCACTAGAAGTAGAAGACTTGATGTTCATTTCACATATTTTTGGGGACTAACAACGGAACGATCAGACGTATTTTATACATAGAAGCTAACGATCGAAAAATATCCGTACGAAATTGAAGAGCATTTTGTTGCTGAAATTTAAGAATCAATTTATCTAATAAAGTCTACGCGATTTCGGCAATTTTTATACTATAATAGATTAGGGTTTCGTCAAGCTTTTGGCAAACCAAAGCTAAGCAAGTTCAGTTTACACATTCACTCTTATGGTACTATAGCCTTTGTAAATTCGCGTCCCGAATAATTTTCTGTATGTATGCTGGTTTGAAAACCAGCGCTCATCTTTCGTTTGGTGTCGTCGTACATATTTCTATTATTTGGCTGGTTCCCTAATATAACAAATTGAAATAAATCTTACTAATATTATAAAGGCCAATGTTTGTGATTTTGGATGATTGTTGCTCTTGGACGATTTGGCTGAAAGTTGAAATGGAGATGGCTTATGCCTTGGATTAGGACAAACGCTACATTTTACTATTTTTAGCCAACCTATATCTTAATATATATAAATTACGTGACACATTGTTTGACCGCGATGGATTCCTAAACTAATGAACGGTTTTTAATGGGGATTACTTCATAGAATGCAGTTTAGTCCAACTTGAGAGATAGGATAGTTTTTATTTCGATTTAGGACCCATAAATATTTTTATTTCCAATATTTGTTTTGTATGGACATATTTTCTATTAGAGAATTTATTGACGCACGGTTTGACACTATTTCATTATAGTTAACAACACGTTGTGAAACTATTTCATTATAGTTAACAACAGGGAGCAATGACGTTCTATACATAATATAGAACGTCATTGACAGGGAGCATATTTTAGAAAATAATTCTTAGTGTTATGAAATATTACTGACAAATTCATAAAAAAACAGTATTGTATTTATTATGCACAGAACAACGTCTGTCGGGTCAGCTAGTATAATATATTATAAAGGTTGGCTACAACAACATATAAGCTACATATTATTATTT
Organism: Leptidea sinapis; assembly: GCF_905404315.1. Classification (NCBI taxonomy): domain Eukaryota; kingdom Metazoa; phylum Arthropoda; class Insecta; order Lepidoptera; family Pieridae; genus Leptidea; species Leptidea sinapis. The sequence continues at coordinate 4,648,614 of NC_066280.1, forward strand.
TTAGCCGACCTATATGTCGGAGAATTATAATATAAAAGTAATATGGCCTGTATGATTATATTCTACTCTGTGTATTGGGCTGAACTGATGGCGAACGTCATCTTTTAAAGTGTGTTTGAAGTTGTCATTTTGTACGTCAATGTCTGTGACACGATTGAAGTTAGTTATTATTGTCCATCAGTAGAGCCCTCATTGAGAAGTCACAGTCGTCTTCAAGCTAGCGCCCGCGCCGGTTGTGCGAACTGATCGACTTAAAACAACATGGTGGATACCAACACCGTGACGCTCGATTTTTGATCCAAATAAATCTCGTATAATATAAAATCTCATAAAGTTGTAGCCAACCAATATAATATATTATAACATATAAGCTACATATTATAACGCTACACGCAGGCAAAGTATTTTTGCTGCTCTATAACATCCACACGGTCGACGTCGCGGGCAGCAACTACTAAAGTAATGAAGCTAAAAACTATACGGATCAAAATATTACATTTCATTGGTAATCTGCCTTTAAATGCTTACAATTTCATTATAAAGAAACTATTTACAGATGTATTCGATTTTGTTCTCAGATATATAAAAATCCAACCCTTGTTCAGTGAGCTTAAGGATTCCGGAAACTTATTATCTATTTCACATCGTCCAAAGGATCTATATACTTCCTACAAACTTTTATCTAAGTAAATCCAATCGTATATTTACAACCCGCCCTCTATAAGCCTTTAGTTTACTTTTTGTATGATATCAAATACGACTAATATTTCGTTTCCTTTTTTGTAATCGGAATTAAATCTTTTATCTATGCTTGGAGAGTATTAGGGCTTTGTAGATAAAAACTATTTACAGCGAGTGTTTTTATAGTAGTTTATGGTAGGTCATCCCGTAGATTGTTTAATGATATCACGCATGTTGTTTGTATACTAAGAACTGAAAAAGCGATCGTTTTTCTGGTGGTATTGGGTACTAGTTTTAAACAATTTGTTATATTTCTATGTGGTAACCTTCACTTCCACGATTAATACACAAATAAAATTTGAAAACAAAATTTTATGAACGATTCGGGACTCGAACCCACGAGCCACGACCTCTCGCGTCCTCTTCTCTTCCATAAAAAATATCTGACAAAGCTTTGGGGTGTTTAGAAAGACTTACTTAAATACAATTTGAAATATCTTTATCATCATGAAACTAACCAAGGTCTTCAAAACCAGTGAAAAAATCCGGAATATTAGAATTTGTATGAAAGAGTGGATGCGATTTCAATCACCGGGCAAGGATATCGGGACCGTAAACAGTAAACATGTGTATGTTATCATAAAGTTATCTACAACGTTACATTTGATTTCTTGAGATTCTTTTTTGTGACAATGGAATACTTCCACCTCTTCGAAACAAATTGCACTCTGAGAAAAAAGAAACCACGTAGAACACGTTTAAATTCGCTAACGAAGTATCTTTAATCAAGCTTAAGACAAGTAAAACATACACGTATATTTGGTTTAAATTAACATTATAAATGACGTCACAATTATTTGAAAGTTAAATTGTCATCGTGGTTAAGTTTAAATTAGCAATGATCCAATTTAAATTCGTAGTTAAATTCAAACAGCAGATCAAATACATAACAAATAATGAGTTATCAAGTCACATTGAGTGATCTCACTCTGTTATAGTTCTAATTAAACACTTAATTAACCGCATATTATAATTAGATACTTCACTAGCGAGTACCAACGTGGACAAAATAATTCGCCAGACAAAATAAATTTGAGGGGGAAAATTTATAAATATTAGTATAAAAAAAGTATTTTTATGGATTTTTTTTTAATTTTATAGAAAATATTGACCCTTCCTATGTAGCTAGAGATCGCGGGTTCAAATCTCGGCAGGTGCAAACATGTATATGGTGAATAAAAATGTTTGTTTTCGAGTCGTTTTATGTTTATGTATATTTAAGTATGTATACCTTATATCGTTGGCTTGCACCTATAGTACAGATTATTCCTAGTTTGGGGCAAGAATTTATTTGTAAAAGTTTGTCGATATATGTCACATCATAAAAATAAAATAAAAATACCTTTTGGAATCACTCATAAACGAACATTTAAAGTTTTATGTTGAATATATATTACGCCATTCAAAATTGATTGTAACATCATTGGCCTGGCTGAAATGCATAGTAATGCTACAACTACAAACCAGGTAAAAGATAAGAGAAGAAGATAACCGTCCAAAAGCAATTTACGTAAGCGTCATATGAAACTGTTTCAATTAAGTGAAAATATTTTCTTTTTCACTTTCACTGAATACCTAGTCCAGAAAAAAGATCTGTTACAAATAAAAATGCATTTATTTCTTATGACGAAATATAAACTTAATAAAACTTACATGTATTTAAATAATTTAATGTTAGCCTTAAATCTGCCTGGCCACCAATCTACGCGTTCTAAAGATTTCTAAGCGATTCGATGCCGGCGTGTCGTTTATAGAATGTGCCCATATCTTCCATTATCATCACCATCATTTCAGCCGAAAGACGTCCTCTGCTGGACAGCCCTCCTCCAAAGATCGACATGACGATCGATCCTGCGCTCATCCAACCTATTCCGGCGATCTCAAGATCTGGTCAACAGATCGTTGGTCCATCTTGTGGGGGGCCTACCAACACTACGTCTTCCGGTACGTGGTCGCCATTCGAGGACTTTACTGCATCAACTGCCATCTGTCCGTCGAGCTATGTGCCCTGCCTACTGCCACATCAGCTTCGCAACCATATTGGCTATGTCGGTAACTTTGGTTCTCCTACGGATCTCCTCATTTCTGATTCAATCTCGTAGAGAAAATCCAAGCATAGCCCTCTCCATTGCCCTCCGACAAAGAGCTTCCTCATAAAGCCCATAGTTAGCGACCACTTCTGCGTTCCGTATATCCTCACTGGCAACACACATTGGTTAAAAATCTTGTCTTCAGACACTGTGGTATTATGTCTTCTATAACTGACCATAATTCTAAGTCCAAGAGCATCAGATCTGAACTAGACGAGGCTAGTCTTCAGCTCTTGTGCCTTGTGACTGGAGTCTATCAGTCTTGAAGTTTTTCTAATAGATTTCACAACACGACCCAAGGCGTATCTATAGGGCGTACTTAGACTTTTTCAGACTAAGCTAAGTCAAGAGTGAAGACTTAAGACAAAGTGCTTGATACTTTTGTCTTTTACTTTTTCACAAATAAGGGGGTTCGTGACTCCCCAACTAACCTTTTTTTATAAGTGAAAAGGATATTTCTTTATTTTCAAGCACGTTTGCGCTTTGGAGTCCCGACTCCAAAGTGCAAACATTTTGATCGAGCTTCTCTCTTTAACTGTAGGGGTCGCTGTAGGACATTCCTGTATATTGAGGCTAAGCACCAAGCCTCAGGACTTCTTCTATATTACACCAGAGTCCTAGTGCGAATCTTCATTTTTAATAGAGCTGTTCGTGCGCTATATCAGCTTGGTTATAGACAGTCTCTCAAAGAAAAATTTAAAGAAATAAATATTATGACTGTTTATTGTCAGTACATTTATGAAAATTTAATAAACGTTCACAAAAATCGTCACCTTTTTGCTCTTAATAGTGATTTTCATTATTATTGCAGTGACAACCCTAAGTATACAAAGAGAGTTTTCAAGTATAAATTATGAAGGTGTGGGGGAGGGTTGCGTGACACTCAACGTATCGATCCAGGCTGGATAAAAACTTAAAGTTATGCCTCGACTGTACAGTACGAGTGAATGTTTAAACAGTGACAAATAACTCAAACATATTAATACCGCCATACAAATGATACTCACACAAAGTTCAGTGGAAGCTCAAATAGACGAGCATTAAAATTTGTTTCAACATCATTTGAGTTCTACGTTTATATATTTAATTGTTCATTTCAGAATGTTTGAAATTATAATAATCTTACGGATTTTATTTTACTATAAAACCAATTCACTAATAAAAAAAATATTATTTCAGCTTGCATTGATTATAAGGTATAGGTAAGAAAGCGTGCTTTTCATAGTTAGTCATTTATTTCCAAAAGCATTTAATATATTCAATTTCTTTGGTACAAGTCAAGCCAGTATATTGAATAAAAACCTTTCCAAAAAAGACTTAAATAACACGTAAATCAAAGTTCTAAGTAAAAAGAACAAATGAGAATTAGAAAATTTATTGAATTAGGCGTTACTTTGCGGAAATCCATAATTATACAAATGATTTAAGCTTTCTTTAGTGTTAATTCCGCCAATATTTGTTTTTAAAACGTCGTTACGTTACGTGTTAATTCAGCTGAGTTTCAAAATGACTCACGTTTTAACGTTTCGCGAGACAACACTACGAGAGTCGAAACATTCTGTGTCGAATTGATGTGAACCTACTCCAATATGTAATGATTTCTAAATGTACTTTAAAATATTATTTTTTAGTCCGTAGTTCCGTCGTTTTAAATACTTTAACTAGTTTTTTTTTTTCGATATAAAAGGTTGCAAACGGGTACGTGCTGGGGGGTGGTGAGGCAGGACATGCCTATGGACATCAGCAAAACTAGGGATCAAGAGATGCGTTGCCGGCCTTTAAGGTGGGTGTATGCTCTATTATTGAAGGTCATATCGATTCGGGAAAACAGCAGCCGGTAATTGAACCACGCGGTTGTGGCACATGTTTGTGAAACGCCAGGCGTCTAAGTGATGCGGCTGCTGGTATCAACCCGAAAAACTCGTCTGAGCACTCTGAGATCTGAAATGACTTGATCGTCGGTGGAGCCACTTTTCATTGTATGCGTTAAAATGGAAGAAATTGGTCGAAAGTTACTGGAGAGCGACCGCCCAGAGGTGAGTAGGTGTGTCCATGTGAGTCCAAATTTACGTCTTATATAGGTGCAGGCGGTAGTGAAGTACTGGCTTGCCTTACTGAGTAAACCAAACTTTTTAGAGGCTAGTTTGGACTTGTCTTCCAAATGACCACGGAACTGAGAGTAACTCGATATATCGACGCCGAGTTTGCCGATACAGGCTATGGCAGTTACGGGAGTGATCTCGAATCGAGGGGATAGGACAACGATAGACTTTTTAGCGGACACAAACTTGTGTCTTTTTAGCGTTGAATTTTTGTCTTCCCCATTCCGAGACTTTACAAAGCATAGCGAAGTTTGTTTCGGTTCTCTTAGTTTTGAACATAATGATACACTTTTAGGGAAACAACATTAAAAAAAACCACACGAATTGAGAAACTCCTGCTTGATAACTGAATGTAGTATCGCTAACAACAAATAATTAAAACCAAACCCACCAATCTAAAAACGTCCACCATGCGAATCAAATAATAATGTTTCTTTTCTTATACACAAAGTTTTAGATGGACTTAATATTGACCAGTATTATTTATTACTTCGTGTAAAGAATTGCAAAGAAACATGAACTCAAGTGATGACTTACCATCAAGATATCTTCAAGATATCTTCAAGATTCTTCGTCTGCCTTCTCCATAGATAAACTTTGAAATAACTTAGACTATATTCGCACCTCGTTAAACAATAAAAGCACCCTTGACATACTTAGAGTATTGTGGAGCTTTATGTGCCCGCAGTAAAACAGCCTTAAATAAGTAATGTAGCCTCCGCGCGTGCCTCAATTCTAATGACATACTTATTAAATTGTGAGGACGGACTGCTGATTGATATTTTGAATTGGAAGGGCTCGAAATGGATTTGTTATTATTTATTTATTCAGAAAATGGAACGGGATACGATTTCGTGACAACAAAAAACATGCAAATTGCAAATACTTATTATGTATCGCATGCCCCTCTAAAGGCATTACAATGAATACAGGGGCAGGCATAATTTTAATAAGGCTCTTGTGTTGCGGGGGAATGTGGGCGGCTGTGATTACTCAACATAAGATAATCCGTGAAACTCGCTTTCCCTAAAAAAAATAACAGGTTTCACTCCGGCAGTGTCAGTGTGAAAATTTGAACATTAATACAATAACAATAAGGGAAAAATTTCGCACGAATTGCTTTATTTATCAGTATAAAAGTACTAGCATTTATGTGGTTAAATACAATATTCATTTAAAATCACCACTTCCCATCGAGCCTCTTGTCTGTTTGTCTTCTCTTACATAAAAAGAAATCCCTAACAAATAATAAAATATTCAATCACGGAAAGTTTACTTACTTTACTTACAATATACTATCATAAAGGCGACCTGAAACTTGACAATGCGTGACCAGTTTTATCTTGTCAATGTGTGCGTTAACTAGTAGTAGTAGTAGTTATTCAAATTACTATAGTTCCAAGCGTGGCTGACTGTTTAAGACTAGTCAATCAAAATTGGTTACAGTAACACTAGATTCGCTTTAATTTTATATCGTACTGTATCTCGTTTAGCGATGTTCTTCTCTTTCGCGAGCTTTGTTTGTCTATACGACAGTATATTGTAAGTTTATGATTTAAACACATAATATTTTGGCTTACTTGGGTCTTATGTAAACCTAATGACGTCATAGTACATAACAACAAACGAACTAGTGGAGAGGATTGGTTCAACATTACACCCACTGTTATACTTTGACGTCGCTTTTTAAGAAATAATTTTCAGTCTCGTGCCAGAATTTGGCGAGTCAACATCACCCGAGGATGCCTCGTGTAGAGGCGAACCACGAATCTTAGCGGAATTTACACTCAAGAAGGCTCACAAAATTTGAATAATTATGGATTTCCGCAAAATAACGCCTCATTCAATAAATGATCTTTATTTTCATATACATTAAAATTAAATCATCAAAGTCATATTGATACTATATCACTAATATTTATTCTGTGTAATTAATTGGTCTATCTGTGTTACTGATTCGCTCCGATGGCTTAGCAACGATAGCGCAACGCATCAATGCCCTGTTACCATGATGTTAAATGATTCAAATTGTTTGATTAAAATTATATAATCCAAAACTCCTTGTGTTATTAAAATTATCTAAGACACGGTAAAAATGTTTTAAGGGCAAAACGCTGCGCTATTTTCTGTATCGTATTAAATATCTGCTTAGCCAAAGAGCTTAATAGATACCTATTTTTTGACAATACTACATGGTTCTATCACGGACGAGTAAAAAAAGAAGGGCTCCGCGCCGTGATATTAGCAAGTGAAGCAAGTAATCATATATGGCCACAAATACTTATATAGTATCGTTTTTACGCTTTTTCACAACGCACGACGGCATTTTTAAAATATTTTATTGAGACGCAAACTGATCTTTCACAGAAGATGACAATTCTCATAATGGCCGCCAATCGGCCTGTAGTAGTGTAAGTGTGTACGTGGGCCTATGTATTTACACGTTAATCGGCTTGTTTTGGTGCTACACTGTTATGTTAGGTGACACGGAGTCCTTATTTATTTACTAGTCCGTGGGTTGTAAAAAGTTTTATGGTAACTTATGTGGAAGAAAGGAACCCACGCACAACTCCCTACCACAAATCAAATCAAAATTACATTATTCGTGTATGCCAAGGATATTTACCGCCTTTTATTCTTATTATACATGTAAACTTATATTATTATATAAATTACGCGCAAGGAAGCCCATTCCACACAATAGGGATGATATCTAATTCGTTGCGAGTCTTGTGAAAGTGAAATTCAGCGGCAGGAATCAGATCAAAAAGCTCTTTGGAAGAAGACACATAATGAAGAGATGTCTCTACGCATAAAATAATAACGCTTAGAACGATAGTTTCATTTATAGTTCCTGTCAATATAGAAGTTACATTATAATTAATGTGTGCGTGAGCATCACCTACTTACATTCGCCAACACACACACAGCAGCCAAATAATGTTACAAGTTAATAGACATTTTCTTAAATCAGTAAATTTTAAGAAATACTAGATTTTATGTATTAAGAAAGAAGAAATATAAATATAAATTAAAAATTTAGTAAAAACATCACGTATTTAATTATTTGTGCAACAATTTTTGAAGTTTAAGTAAAGAAGATCTTTAGAATCGTTGTTTTTTGAAACTCGATGAAACGAAAAAGCGAGACGATAGAGGCGCCGTTCCCAGCTATATCAGAGCTTTTCTAGGATGCAGAGACGGAATTTGGGATCATTTTTGAAATCCAAGATGGCCGTTACGCAAATTTATGATTTCAACAATATGGATATCGGATCCGAGGTTCTCGACTGTGCAGAAAACGAATTTGGAATCATTTTTGAAATCCAAGATGGCCGCCGTGCAATATTATGATTTCAACAATATTGATATCGAATCCGAGGCTCACATTTATTTAATCGAAGATGGCTGCGGTGAAAAATTATTTTGGGGCTATACGTATGCATGGTGGTTATAATGATAACCCTAATGCCAAACAACTTATAGGCATCTCTCGGAAATTGCTGTGCCACATGGAAATCAAAATCGTTGGATCACAAATTTTGCGCGGCCGTCATATTGGATTTCAAAAATGATGCCAAATTCATTCTCTGCACCCTCGATAGCCTCGGATTCGATATAAATATTGTTGAAATAATAAATTTGCGCGGCGGCCATCTTTGTTTTCAAAAATGATCCCAAGTTCGTTCTCTGCACCCTCGAGAACCTCGGATACGATATCCATATTGTTGGTATCAAAATATTGCACGGCGGCCATCTTAGATTTCAAAAATGATCCCAAGTTCGTTCTCTGCACCCTCGAGAACCTCGGATACAATATCCATATTGTTGAAATCATAATTTTGCGCGCGGCCAACTTGGGTTTAAAGAGAAGGTTTAAAGAAGTTTCACTTCAAACATACCGACGTATTAAGAACTTCCTGATTTTTTAAGTCGCTTAAAAAGAGTGGCCGTTAATGTTCTCACGAGCTCAAGTTATGGTAAATTCAGTAATTTAAAAGAAATGTTTAAAGAGTCACTTTAGCGCCAAAAGCACCAAAGCGCTTCGTTTAAGCCTAATTGAATTAAGATTATTTGACTTTGACAAACACAAAAAACTATCCCAGCGGTGGAACTCGGGGTATATAGTACATTCATAGCTGGCAACATTTTTTTTTAATGGCGTCTTTTTTGTTTACAAAATATTTTGCAGTTTTGACGAATATATTAGCTTAAACTAAAAGTTGTGAAATAGTGTTTAGGTGTCAAATGTGATTTTCTTATCATCATTTTTATTATAAGACGCTTTATGATACCCTTTCGCTGCATAGTAAGTAATTTTTTTGACACAATGACACTGACGCGGCGGGAAACGTGGTAAATGGAAATGTGGTCATAAACGACCACATTGAAAATGCTTCATTTCGCTTGGGCCTACTCACGTTCTAAGCGTTATTATTCTAAGTCGCTACGCAATATCAACTGATCTAGCCTTTCACAGATTATTATTATTATTTATTCTATATCACAAACCTAATGCTATCGAGTGATGATATGCGAAAAGGATTCAATATTGAACAAATAATAGAAACGAGAATGACACAAGGCAACCTTGGATCGGCTCTATAATACGTACAAATACGAGCTGCTCAATAGATCTCTGGGCGAGGCTGTCCTTCGGCCGCGAGCCTTGGTCGTCATGACAACCAGCCCCTCATAGCAACCAGTAATAGATCGACATGTTTGTGTTTACCTGTAGCTCGTTCGTCCTCAATAACACTTCACTTCCGTTGTACAAATATATTGTATTTACGAAAGAATACTAATGTTTTGTTTGATAAAAAAATATATATTACTCCCTATTTTTTTTTTTTCAAAAAATCTGTTTCAAATAAGAGATAATAAATTGTTATTTGTGTAATTATATCGGCTAGATTATGGGTACCATGACGGCGCCTATTTCTGCCGTGAAGCAGTAATGTGTAAACATTACTGTGTTTCGGTCTGAAGGACGCCGTAGCTAGTGAAATTACTGGGCAAATGAGACTTAAACGTCGGCTGAACGTCCTGTTCGTCTCGTCTCTTATTTTCATAAAAAAAAATATTTTGTAAATTTGTACATCATTAAATAATATTGACTTCTTCATTATTAAACAGCTTGTCTAAGAACATCCGACTAGAAACCAGTAAAAGAAAATTGAAAACTAAACTTAAGGAATATTTCTTGTCAACACTGCCTTAAAATTAGATTTTTGTATTAAATTGTTATCAATATTTGTTGATTACACTTGGATAAAATCAATGTTCATATAAGCAACATGTATGACAAGAGGTTTGATCCTGCAGACAAAGATCGTAAGGATTTGGAGTTAAGGTATAAATGTGGTTTATCGTTAAATAGATTACTTTTTGAAAAGCGAAATTATATTTAATGAAAATGAATATTTCTAATGTGTTTAAGTTGCATTTTATTACGATAAGAAATTAGTTTCATGTGACACGATTTCTCTTTCAGGGCAGACAGCATGAATTATTAATAATATGAGGAATAACTTGAAACATAATAAAGATAAGTTTACTAACGGCCGTTCCCAATATTCAGTCTATCTCCGGTTGTGTCCTACTTGAGATAAAAATCAAATCTGTCCTAATAAAGTTATCGACGGTAACTCACCTTATCCGTACACGCTGTCTGTCAATGGGAGGACGTATAGCCTACCAGCGATAGAAGAATGGAAATTGCAATTCACGCGTCCCAAAATAAGGAGATAAGAATGACTTATCGGGTATATTGGGACAGCTTTAGATTATTGACAGCTAATTACTGACAGTAGAAGGTATCTCTATCTGTAGATAGTATATTGGGAACGGCCGTAAAACATGTCACAAATATTGACAAATAAAGCATTTGTTGACTACTACTTGGTACCATCAGTTAATCATCCACAAATTACATTTTAATATATTTTAAGAGACTGTAACGGCTTTTATCTATAAATGGAGAGACTTTTTTCCTTCGGTTATACAGTGAGAACTATTGAACTGATCGAAATAATTTTTATACCATAAAATGAAGCGTGTTTCGGAGAAGGTTTAAGTGTTCGTGATTACTTATTCCGGATAATTTATTTGACTTTAAATACCTAGATATATTCGCAATACTCAGTAATAATTAATTCAGTCAATGAAATTTCATTCATAATATGTCAATTCATACAAAGAGCGGGCGCGGGGTACTTAATTCAAATGGCAAAATATAGCTTGTCAGGTCACCACTTGTATTTTTTTATGGAATAGGAGGACAAACGAGCGTACGGGTCACCTGGTGTTAAGTGATCACCGCCGCCCACAATCTCTTGCAACACCAGAGGAATCACAGGAGCGTTGCGCTGTTTTTGAAAGTACCCATGTCGTATCGTTCCGGAAACACCACACAAGGAAGCTCATTCCACAGCTTTGTAGTACATGGAAGAAAGCTCCTTGAAAACCGCACTGTGGAGGACACATCCAGATGGTGGGGATGATATCCTAACTTGTGGCGTGTCGTGCGAAGGTGGAATTCGGCGGCAGGAATCAGGTTAACCAGCTCTTCGGAACACTCCCCGTTATAAATGCGGTAGAAGACGCACAATGAAGCGACATCTCTACGCAACTCCAAGTGATCCAGCCGTTCACAGAGCACTGGATCCACGACAATTCGATCTGCTCTACGTTGCACGCGGTCAAATGGATCGAGCGGATACTGGGGTGCGCACCCCAAACCAGAGATGACAGCAATACTACATGTGTGGCCGGACCTGCGCTTTGTAGAGCGCTAGAATGTGGGCCGGCTTGAAGTATTTCCGTGCTCTATTAACGACACCCAGCTTCTTCGAAGCCAATTTGGCATTGCCCTCCAGACAGCCACGGAATTGGCAATCGCTCGAAATTTCAAGACGCAGTATTCCGATACTAGGCAAGGCTTTAAGGGGAGTGTTGTCGAAGAGCGGTGATACGGCAAATGGGGTTTTTTTAGTGGTTGAGTTTTGTTGAGTTTTTTAGTTGAGTCTTCTGGGGGTTAAATTGGACAAGGTTCAATTTACCCCATTCCGTGACCTTCTCAAGAGAGGACTCGATAGAAGACATAAGTTTCTCCCGGCACTAGTCAACGATTTCCCGAGAGAGACCTGCATAGCCCGTGTATACGGCATCACGAGTGCTGTCGTCTGCATAGTAATGTATGTTGGAGGTGTCCAACATTCTGCATATCATTGATATGCAGAAGAAACAGCGTTGTAATGTGTATATAATAATTAGAAGCAATCAACATGCAACATTTTAAAAAGCCTTGCTTGGACCATCTATTGGCATAAACTTTAAATTTAATTATTGATTAGTAATTTGTAAGCTTCATTAATAAAAATAAAAAAAATCCATCACCCCCCGCAGTATTTAACTACAAATTTTATGTATAAATAATTATTATAGTAAATATTTATTTTAATATATATAAAAATTTACATAATATTTATTTTCTTATAATCCCCAAATTAAAAAGGCAAAATTCCCATTACCACTTGCACTCTTCAAGCTATAAGTTATGTTAATTGATAAATTTAAATAAATAAAACACAAACGTATTAATATATATTTTTTGTTAGTTGGTTTGTTAATAATATTATATTTTATAAAACGAAACTTACACGTGGCTACCATGGAGATTATTAAAAAAACCCGAAGCTAAACTATTTTCTCGGCTCCTGTAAAAAATACAAACAAAAATAAAATAACAAAAAAAAACACAATATAATTAAATTGTAATTGATCGATGTAATTTAAATATTACATAGCACATAATCACACATAATTCTAACGATTATTTACGTAAGAAAGATTCATAAAATATGTTATGTAAAACAGTGAAGCCGCAAAACTTCATAATTCGTTGTAAGCAATACGTTCAGAGCATCCGGTCACGTGGCGTGTCCACAGACACCGAGATAAAAGGATTTAAATATAGAACAGGAAGCCGCCCTCATTATAATACGCCTTACAAGTTACGACGAGGATAACTTATTAAGTCTGAAACGTGATAACTTGGGAACTAACTTGATTCTTAGAGAACACCAGTTTTACTTATTCAAATAGAATATTTTTGAGAGGATTAAATAGTACGTTATCTTTGAATTAACAATAATTATTCCCGTAGATACTCTTGGGCTACATCGCGATTTTGTTTATCTTAATAAATTATTATTACTAAAATTATGTTATAATAACTTATTATTATATAAATATTGAATTTAAGTAATATTTTTTTTATAATATATTTTATTTAACAACCTAGAAAAAAAAATAAAGGATTTGAACCGACGGCGACCGATGTGACAGATTATAATATAAGACTAAATAAAATAGAAAGATGACAAAATATTAGACATAATACATAATGATAATTCCTAAAACTCAGTTATAAAAAGGCATTTATTTTGAAATAAAAGATGTAATTACAGGTAGGTAGTATAGTAATAAATTTAGAAGGAATATAGATAGTATGGAATGATGGTATGTGCGACGTAGATAGTTATATTCTATCTAAATTTTAATATATACTTAAGATTATTTTTTGTTATTATTATTACTTGATATAATACGCCTTTAAGACTAGCGAAGAAATCGAGCTATATGAAAATATTCTCCCAATTTTTCTACTTTGAAAGTTGAATTCATAAACACCAATTTAATCCAATTTAAGATTTCATCTTCAAAAAACGCTGATTATTTTTTCTTTGTTTTTTATTATTGACATTGACAGATCCGATTTCAAAATATCCTGATTTTTAGACTATAATCAATGACGTTCTATACATATAATAGACAATGCACCTCATACAAAATCAAAGCCGAAATATGGCACATGCCACAAATGACACCATAACAAGCTTCGACTGCCATATTTATACATTTCTGCGTTTACTAAGTTGTTTAAAATATTATTGGCGAATAGGCAGCAATGTAAACACTATTTCAGTTTCAACTGCGTATTTTGAATTTAGAACCCGATTTGGACAGTGATATCAGTGGAGTAGCAGTTAGGTATTTTTATGAACATAGATGAAAAAGAGGTTTGCTATAGTTTACATTCGTCAGTCTATGTTTTTTTGTTTTTTTATTTGCTTGTGTTTATATTTGTTACTTCTTTACGTTCTAAAGGGATTTGGATTTAGTAAGTTAAGGTATGAGAGAAACTAATACTCAAATATAATATTTTTATTCACATAAAATAATTAGTTAAACCAGTTATTTAAATGTTAGGTTACTTGAATTAAATAAAATTTGTCTTTTAGACTAAGATATCTTTTCCAGGGTATCTTTTTGGTATATGTAGTGTAAACGGACATCAATATATATTTGTATGACAGGTTTTGTCAAATTTTAAATGTGGTTAAATCCAAAAAACTTAAAAACTTTAGTAGTGAAATATAAATATGCTTATTTGGTTTGTAAATTTCTTCACATCTCTCCCTTGCAACCAACTGGCGCCAATTCTCTTTTATTACCTCGGATACGGGAAAGCTGAAAAATATTAGCTTTTACATATTTACAAATTAGTATTAGTAAATAAGTATCGATTATCACTAGGTGACGATACTTCCGAGTTAACGTGTAAATAGCACTAGTGTGTTATTGTTAGCCGTTCACATTACACAAAATACAATATTGCTAATTATTGTTCACTAGGCCTTAAAAATTTTTTCGGTGTCAGCCAAGGTAGGTTTGTAAATACATAGGTGAGATCTGCTTGAGTCACGCACACGACGTGCCGAGGCGAGAGGCGAGAGCGGGGCTGCGGCGGGAGGACACTGATTCAAAAATAACAATAATAATTCCTAGAATTAGATTGTATAAAAATACGCAATTATTTTTATACTTTTTTAGTGCATATCATATTCTATTGTTTTGGAATAGTGTTTTTGAAGTCGGTTGTTTTTTTGTTAATATTTTTTTATATTTAGATTTTTAGTGAAATTGAACTATACTAACTCGCATCGCACCCTTACTGTAAGTCGTTAAGGAGTTCCATTCATCATCATATTTTACTACGACAATTACTTGACCATTACGACGTTACGGTAGGTGACTCAAATATCCGGATAGATAAAAAAGTTTCGGCCTAATATCGTTGATCCTAAGAATTGAAGAGTTAAGTTACTTTGTCGTGGATCCCATAAGCAGTTCCTAACCAAACCATCACTAAACTACCTTTGAAGTATATACTTTCCAATAAAAAACGGAATTATCGAAATCGGTTGGCGCGATATTGAGTTATCGTAAATTGGTTGCGCACATACTTATAGCAAATTTACGTTTATAAAGATTTTTTGGTTTTCTAATGGTTGCCATTGTCAGATCTGGACCAAATGGGACCACACGGGAAGGACCAGCTTTCAAATAAAAAAAAAATTATCAAAATCGGTTCACCCAGTCGAAAGTTAAGATACAGAGGTAACAAACATAAAAAAACAAACCGACGAATTGAGAACGTCCTCCTTTTTTGAAGTTGGTTAAAAAGAGCGACTCTATTGTTTTCATTTCTGACTGTGTCGCATTCTGACAAGCGGATCTTTTCTGGCGACTTGTCAATAATTGTATTATATTTAATGAAGAAATATTCGTTTTTATTAAATTACTTAAGCTTTTTGCATATCAATCTTATATAAATAAAATACCCTTACCGATGATAAGTCACACTATCTGCTTTTTCAGTCGTTAATGTATTATTTAAGCACTTTTTATAGCACACTTAGGCTTGTTGATTGACACACAGTTGGCACACGACTAAGTAGAAAAGTGTGCTTACATTGTCTTTAAGCGCACTTTTGCCGTTCCGTTATCAGACTGCGTATGATATGTCCATATGTATAGAACGTCATTGACTATAATATTAATTTACATTAATTTTCTCGATAGAAGAAAACCATTAAAGATGAACATGACAGATAATGAAAATGAAGACAAATAAGAGTACCTTTACGCTGAAACGTTTTTATAGAAAAGAGAAAATATATCTGATGATTAAAATTTAGTTTGATAAATTTGTAATGTATTTTACTAAAACTACATGAAAATAGTTTCATGCATATCTCGCTGACTTAGTATTGAGTTTAAAGAATTCGAATTGACATTCGTGTAATTGTTTGGCTTAAGTGAAAGATTTTTTGTTTCTTTGTGTGAAAGATTGACTTCGCCTATTTGTTTCCAAGTTTCAACCCACTTTAATGGTATTTTCTTAAGGGAAGATTTTACTGTATACGTATGGTACATAATTCTAACCACAGCAAAGCCTTCTTCATCTTAGCAAACTTCTTTATCAAAAATTTATTAAAAAAAACATATAGTTGTAATTTATATCAGAAATAAAAAATTAATCTTAGACTTAATTATTAATCAAGTCAATATCGAATATTTATTTGAAACATTTTACAGGTCGCTATTTAACATTAACAATAGCTTTAACCGGTGACGATTGGACGGTCACGGTTAAGTCATCTAAAATTTGTCAAATGGCGCAACATATTTTTTGCTTAACCGGTACTTTAACATGTTTGTTATTGCTATAGTCAGTCGATGCAACCTAGCCCAAAATCAATATCAGAAAATGTTGGATAAACAAACCGACCAAACTTTAACACTTTTTTTTGGCTTCGATACATGAGCACAACTTTTATTACCTACTTGTTTTTTTATATTTATCGTAGTTACAGACACGTCACGCTTAAAAAAATGTTAATAAAATTATCATAATTAATATACAATTTATATTATTGTTGTATTTTGCTTATATTCGTAGCATTATGAGGTATGCCTCTATTCAGGACTTCTTCTTCTTTTTTTATATTATAATTACCGTAATATTAACAATCTAGTGAATATTATTATAAGCGTTATTATTTCATTATAATTTAAACTGTCTAACTTTTTAAAAGGCAAAACATCTATATTGTTTAAAGTATTCATTTTTAAAATAGAAATGCTGTAAAATTTGCTTAAATAAGTAATTAAATAATATATAATGTATCGATTCAAATCATCTGAGAGGTACATCCAGAGAGAGTATATCGACCCGTTTTGTATAAAAATAACAAAGTAATATTAACAGTTAACTCATTAAGGTATCAATTGGTCTGAGGACGTCGACCTTATTGTGTTTGTACATCTGGAAGTCTGGAAGTCATCTCTTTTGAAGCGTTCGTAAATCTTTTTGAATTAACTGCATTCAATTAATTTTCAGCTTTCAATGAGAAATATTTTCGTTCATGTTATGTTAAATCCACTAGGCCAGAATAAAATCTATGTTAATTAATTATTAATTTATAATCATACCTATAATAATCATCAAATATTTTCTTAGAACCTACTAGAGTTACCGAAACCTCTAAAAGCTGTATTGATAATATTTTTACTAATTACAAACCTATTTCTGAGTCAATAATTAGTGAACTGAGATCCAAACTCTTTGGTCAATTAGACTCTTTTAATATTGAAGTAATTAAATGTACTGCAATTAAAAAGTTTATGTGTGTTCCTGTGAATAATAGGCGAATGGAGAAATATAGAGGTAATGTTTCGAAAAAACTCTCAAATTTGTATTTTAATTTAAACAGCAATCCAAATTATATTTTCTAGAAACTGTGACATTCATAATGTTAGCACGAGGAACAAACATAAACTTGTTATGCCTACTACTCAGTTGGGTCGTGTTTGTAAGTCTTTTGTTGGGTGATGTATATGCTTCTACAATATGATCCCAGAAAATATACAAGACAAATGTGTTACGAAATTTAAAAGAATTGTTAAAAAACGATTGTATGGGAAAGGTTATTATAGCATAAACGATTTTCTTAACGACACCACGGACTGGGAATTAAGCGAACACCCTCAGGCTCTTTAATTATAAATGTTTATTGTACGATATCACATTGTAATCCATATTTTCCAAAAAAAAAAAGCCCGCTGAGTTTCTTGCGCCCATTCTTCTCAGGTCTGAGAAAGTCTCTTTTGAATGGGTGGTAGTTTTTGACGTTCAATAAGTGATTTTAAATCGTATTTAAATAAAAATATTTGAATTTGAATATGTATGGTCGCTTGTCATTTAATGACTGGGCAACATTTGGTATTCATAGGAGCAGACAACTGCTATATGAACTATATAGTGAAAGATTATCATGTAATCATGATGTATATTTTCTCGTGTATATGAAAAAAATATTATATATTATTTAAGAAAGTATGTACTATTGCTAAGTCAATGCATATTAGAGAAATAATAAAAAATGCATCAAATAAAGTAAAAATGACTTGGAAAGTTATGAACTGGGAATCTGGATGAGCGATAGACTGGAATTCTGAATATAATCTAATAATAAACAATACTAAAATTCACTCTGACTAGGAAGTAGCTTCTGCTATTGAGAATATTTTTTCTGACATTCCAGTGTCTATCACAAGCATTCTTGTCTCCTCCACCAGTGTTGCTGAGTCACTTCTTCTGGACAGTGTTAAAGAATGTAAACAAAATAGCCCAGCAGTTATAATTAAAACTTTCTCAATGAATAACTGCTGATATATGGGACATATCAGTAATTGACATCATAACACAGGATCTATCAATGTTTTTGGGGTACGGTAGCCAAATGGACTACTACTAATGAATAAAAAACGGAACCCTCATGGATTCGTCATGTCTATCTGTCTGTCTGTCCGTATGCCACAACCACTTTTTTCCAAAAAATAAATAAAAATAGAAAAAAAAAAAACAATAAATTTTGGGGGTTCCCATACTTAGAACTGAAACACACAATTTTTTTTACATCAAACCCATACATCTATGGATAGGTCTTCAAATATTATTCAGATATTGAGGTTTCTAATATAATTCTTTTCTAAACTGAATAGTTTCTGCGAGAGACTCTTCCAAAATGGTAAAATACTAAATATGCCTGTTTCATCACAATGATTTACTGCTTGCAAGTGAAACCGCAGGACACAAGTAGAACATAATAGACAAATATGTATTGTATAATTCCAAGTTACTATTAGTAAGAACAATACGGAGGCCGTGAGAAATGCCCCCGATTTTTGTAAACTTATATCTATGGCACAGCACACCACTAAAACCGTTATTTTGGCGTGTGTAATAAACATTTATATTTATTAATATTGTAATGGAAGTAACGCTGCGGTGCGTGATAATTATTTCAATTTCTCAATCCGCTTCGCTCCGGTTCTTTAAATCTTATATTTGCTAAAATCTATTTTTTACTTTTCACTACCATCTTCAATAAACATATTTTTATGACAGAATTGGTAATAGTCGTACTTCAGAAGTTGATCGATAAAGACCTAACGCAAAGTAAGTAAAAAAAACGTGTCGTCTCGGGACGCCCGACAGAAGTGATAACTTAAACAACGTTGAAGTATTTAATATTGAAATTGTTTAACTTGAGAAAAGCTTAGATTATTACTAAATGTTACATACATATTAATATGATAATGTAAGGAAAGCGAATCAATTGTTACTGTAATAAATAAATAAAATAAAATAAGCCTTTATTGCTGTTCATAAATATTATAAATGATACTTAACTAAATATAAACTTAAATCTAAATCATATGTTAGGTTAAACAGCTTGTCTTTCGACAAAGGCCTCCTCTAAAGATTTCCACGCCTCTCTGTCTTTCGCTATTTGGATCCATTTAGGTCCAGCTACTCTTTTTACTTCATCTTCCCAGCGTTTAGTTTGTCGCCCTGTCAATTGTTACTGTGTCCTATTTTTAATGACAGGTCGTCAACAGTCCGCCACGTTTGGCATTAGCTAACGCCTTTTCAATCTTGTTGTATCTCCGTTGGAGACGTTCGTCTCTCTCGCAAGTTTTTTTTAGTTTATACACTGTCATGAAATATAATATTGCAACGCTTGACTTGTATATGTATTAGTATACGTCGTCATAAGACATTTCATAATGTCGTCATTGTTCTATAGTGTTGACATCTCCCACGGTCTTCTCACCGTTCGAAAGTGAAGTGAAAATCATTTTTAAATGGGTTTTATTCAAAATAGGATGTGAAATCACTTATTTAAAGTCAAAAAAACTACCACCCATTCCAAAATGAATGCCTCAGGCCTGAGAAGAATGGGCGCAACAAACTCAGCGCGCTTTTTTTTATAATACCATAGTAGCTGCATAGCATAGCTTCTTCTTAGTCCCGAGTTTACCCGAGATCCAAAAGAAATCTTAAAATCCAAATCATGATTGCCACAGGATGTAAGTCAATTGAATAATGCTTCCCTAGATTTATGAGACATTACATAGATTATAGACATTATAGATTTAACGGCCAGGAGCGACTTTTCTAAGTCAAACTTACAGAATGGTCGAGGTTATCTTACAAACATGGGATTTTTTTTAAGTAAAAACTTCTGACAAAATGACGTTTAAAAAGAATAGGACGTTAAAATTCCAAACAAACAGCTGTCATCTTCATATTTTCGTTCGGAACGTAAATTAATTAGAGTAGGTTTAGAAATTCAAAATGTCAAGCAATGACGTACTGACGAAACTTCGTAACGAATAGAACCGTAGTAGGAAACATCCGAACCTTCAATCGAAACTTCGTTTTTCGTTGAATTAGAGTAGACCTACAGGTTAGTTTATTACGTAATAACTTAAGACAGAAGGATCCCAATAAATTGATTGACTTGGTATTACATGGATCTCACTTTTTATTTTATTTTTTCACTAAATTGAAAATTGTTTTTGATGGCATCGAAACTAGTCACGCATTGTCACGCGTTACATGTCGTGATAAAAGGTGAAGTAGAGCAACATTTATGCTCTACAGTCTACAGCAATCCATTCCATATGGCAATCACGAAACTTGACTAAAAGATTTGAGTTGAATTTATTTTAGTTCGAGGTCAGTATCTTATTCAAATTGATATATTTTCACTCAAAGTAGGTTTCAAGATCACTTATTGAACATTTGAAAAACTACCAGCCATTCGAAATAGTATGCCTCAGACTTGAGAAGAACGGGCAAAGGCCAAGCAAGAAACTCAGCGCGCTTCTTTTTTAATTTTCGTAACAATATGTATAATATCACAACACAAAGTTTTTAACAATTATTTTAAATTAGGTAGCACGTCTGTTTTGTACATTTTCTGGGCTCATATTGTAAAAGCATATACGTTGTCCAATAAAAGACTTACTAACTAGACTTACCATGTGACCCACATGGTTATTGCACTGTAGGCAAATTACTTCGAAATAGACCTCACATTAAGAAATAATTCGGGTCAAATGCCATATTAATCAATTGCCATAAATGGGTCATGCTCTAGGCAGTAATCGCCAAAAACACCTGGTTACCTAATAGGTAATCTTAAAAATCCATGTCCTATTAGGACACCAGAGCATCCAACTAAAATCAGTGAATACTTAATTAACGACAAACCGCCAAAAAAGTCAGCAATCATTAATATCCGCAAAGCAAGCGCCACATTATCAAGTTAGGAATTCAAACAAGAATCCAAACTTGTTATTGTAAGGTCGTTATCCTTACTTAGCCTTGCGACAAGTTTGAGCTAATCTTAATGAGAAATTTAATATACAAGCAGCCGCGCGCTATTTTGGCTACATACATTTCAATTATGAGACCATCTGGCTTCCGAATCGCAGTTTTAAAACAATGTCATGTGAATTGTTTTTTTTTTGCAAAGCCTTACCTAATTTAGCTTATAAAATAAAGTAGTTTCAGTCAAGACTTGTAAAATTACTAAGTTATTATCCAGTTGACTTCTCATAAGAATCCGCCTAAATTCTATACAATTTTGGCCGGGTCCAGAAAAAACATTAAAATATTAACTTTTCTTGTATAGTTTATTTTTTATATTCGTAATACCATTTAAAATCTGTTATTTTGATATAGGATTTTATAAATGTGCATAAATTTGATTGATCATATTTTTTTATTTCAGTAACACAAAAATAAACTTTTATTCACTTTATACCCCTCAGTAATACGAACCATAGAAGCCCTGTGGTTAGTTACTCTGCCTACTGAGCTAGAGGTTCCGGGTTTTAATCCCGGTTAGTGCAAACATTTATATGATACATATGGATGTTTGTTTCCAAGTCTGTTTATATTTTATGTATTTATGTGTGTTGTCTGGCAACCATCGCACAGGCTATGCTTAGTTTTGGACTGGATAGTTTGTGTGCAAAGTGTAACAATGTTATTACTATTAATAGAACAGAAATCTCAATGATCGAGATTGACTTACCTACACTCCTGTCTTGTTACTTCAGTATAGTTTTGGAATGACGTTACTACGAATAGTTGCGCAGTACACGAAATAGGATATTCACGCACCTGCGCGGGACATCTTCAGAGCGGACTATAAGTTAGATGAGTGGTAAAAGAAAACTGTGAAATTACCGTCCTTGCGGGTTGTTTCCAAGTGGATACGACATGGGTATCTTAAAAACCTTTTTTTAAATAATATCGGCAACTCAAAGGCAAATAAACTTTATTCAATTAGGCTTGATCTAAATTCTTTTGAATCGTCACTATAAATATTTCTTTTAAATTACTGACTCTACCATATCTTCGGAAAAAGTAGAGCTCGTGAGAACATACAAGAAACTCAACTGCCATTCTTTACAATCAAATAGAGTATTTAACTATGGCTGTAATATACTTACAAGAGAGTATGAACGACGGAGTCCGCTTACCATCCCTTTAAATAGCAGTTTGTAATAAATAGAATTGCAATTACAATAAAAATTTGAATATAACTGATTAAAATGTAAGATTATATTAAAATGCGTAACACCAGAGGACTCCCACCGTCATGAATCAACGTCATACCATGACATAATTATTTGATAGAAATTAACACTATTTAACCAGATATTTGCCTTGCCTTTTTCAGAACAATATCTTCAGAGGGCCAATGGTTGTTAGTTTTTTTATTTGATATTTAAATAATAAATATTTAGTTATGGGAAACAAGGATTATAATTATGTCGGTAAAGTTCAACTATTTGTCTGCCTGTTAACAATCAATCAATGATTCATGTGTTGTGACGCAGAGTGCTGCCATGTTCTTCAGCGACACTACGTCTACTTCCTAGAACTGCATCGACACGCAAGCCATTATTAGAACGCAGGAATTCCCCAATCGATATGGCGGTCCTTTGGTTACAACGTAAAGTTCGATAACCCTTATGTAATTATTGTAATTTAAGAATCCTAATAATGCTAATATTAAGATGCTGAAGAGGTTTTTTTATATGTTTAAAGACTTTGAACGAGCTTATATTATATGGATCTAACAATCTGATATTTTTTTTATATGTGAGAGCCAAATTCATTCAGTAAGGGATATCTAGCTGACAAATATTTTTTTTTTTGAAAATTAGTCTGAGGCAACAGTACCTACTCACGAAGGGCGATATCATGTATTATAAATAGAATGCTTTGCAGTTTGTAAGTTTATATGCAATAAATAAATGAAAGTAAAACTATTTATTATCACTGAGAAACTGCCACCCTTAAGTAATACCAGTTGGAGGCTCCTTTGCACCGGATGCCGGCTAGATTATGGGTACCACAATGGCGCCTATATCTGCTGTTAAGCAGTAATGTATAAACGTTACTGTGTTTCGGTCTGAAGGGCGCCGTAGCTAGTGAAATTACTGGGCAAATGAGACTTTAACATCTTATGTCTCAAGGTGACGAGCGCAATTGTAGTGCCGCTCAGAAATTTTATGTTTTGCAGGAATCCTGAGCGGCACTGGAGCTGAACGTCCTACTCGTCTCGTCCAAAAAAAAACACTCACGCCTGTTTCCCGTCGGGATAGGCAAAGGCAACAGAATGCCCTGTTCTTACAAACCTCATGGACCTCCTGTATACTCAGTACTCTTAACATACTTGCTGGCCGGTTCCGGGTGCTTCGGACTTTTCCTTATTTCACTACGTCCCCGATTTGGTCGACGAATGTCCTACGAGATCTCCCGCCATATATATTTGATAAGTCATTCTTTCTTCACTCATTCGCTTCTTAAGTAACAATACCGAAGAATTTTTGCATTTCTTTCGTATTGGTGGTATCTATAGATAACGCATTTTATTTTCACACTCCCTCACCTTTTATTAAAAATATAGCGAGATTTTTCATCGCATTTATTTTTCTTAAAGTGCTAAATTTAATAACCTGAGCTACGCAGATGACATGGTTCTCCTCAGTCCCTAAATCAGAGGACTCAGAGTGATGGTGGGAATCTGTCAAAAATATGCAAGTAAACATGGTTTACTTTATAATGAAAAAAAAAGTAATGTTTTAGTGTTTCGGTCGGGGCGAGGTCCTGACTATATGGTCCCTCCAATATATCTCAATGGAAAAGAGATAGTAAATGTGAATCAATTTAAATATTTAGGCCATTTTGTTACCAGCACTTTGAGTGATGATGATGATATAGAGAGAGAGAGAGAAGAAATTTGTCAGTTAGGGCGAACATGATAATTAGAAGATTTTAGAAGTGCAGTAGGAATGTCAAAAAGCTACTGTTCACCACTTACTGTCAGTCCTTTTATACAAGTAACTTGTGGGTGAAGCATACACGTAAAACTATGAACATTTTTAGAGTTCAATATAATAATGCTTTTAGGATGTTCTTGGGATTACCACGTTTTTGTAGTGCATCTCATACGTTTGCCTTATACAGAGTAGATGATTTTTATGCTATTCTGAGGAAAAAGATTTTTTCAATTAGGGATAGAATTAATAAAAATGAAAATATTATATTAAGAGTCTTAAATAATGTACATAATTTTATTAATAGAAAATGGAATATTATTCTTAAATCTAAAAATAAATCTTTGTAATATTACTAATCCTAGAATAAGTTAATACTAACAATATATGGGCAATGGTGCCTGAAATAAGTAAATTTATTATTAATATTATTATCTAATATAAATTACTTGCTTTAAGCTATTAAACCCACAGCCATTTACACTAAATGTGAAAAACATATTTAAACTGATTATAAATTTCACTATGTAAGTAGGAAACTCGTGTTTTGTTACGAGAACAAGAGAAGAAGAAGAAGAGAAACGCGTGGAAGTGACTTCATGTTTGTGACTCAGTGGGACGTTTGTCTCCTTCACTATACGCCCAGTCGTAATTGTCTAGTGAACGTGTTGAGTCACTATTTCTATTTATTACACATGTGGCAATACTGCGTGCAAAAAAAAATAGAACTAAATTAATGACAATTAATCCATAAATTGATCAAAGAGTTTTTTTTTATGAAAATAAGGGACGAGACGAGCAGGACGTTCAGTTGATGGTAATTGTTACGCCCTACCTATTACAATGCAGTGCCACTCAGGATTCTTGAAAAACCCAAAAATTCTGAGCGGCACTATAATTGGATCATCTTGAGACATAAAATGTTAAGTCTCATTCGCCCAGTAATTTCACTGGCTACAGCGCCCTTCAGACCGAAACACTGTAATGTATACACATTACTGCTTCACGGCAGAAATAGGCACCGTTGTGGTACCCACAATCTAGCCGGCTTCCTGTGCAAAGGAACCTACCACTGGTAAAATATTGAGTGGAATTGTAGGCGATAGCTAGCTAGATAGATATTTTTTTGTCTAACTGTACTTCTGTAATTGCAAGTACCTACTAGTCCCCATTTAATATTATTTTAACATTTATTGTATCTGCATAACAGCTGCAAAATACGAAATAACGCGAAGTTATATTAAAACACACTCAGAAACACTCAAAGCCTTTGAAATGTGTTTGACATATTTTTATTCCGCGTTGCATTGAGTGAAGGTTAAAGTTGAGCGGGACCATGAGATGTACTTATTTGGTTTAAATAAATAACTGGTTCATTTTAGGAAAGTCAAAACCATTCAGACTTACAATATACTAGCGTATATACAAATAAAGCGCCAAGCGATAAGAACACCTCTAACGGAGATAAAAAAAAACGCACCTCATAGTTTAAAAGGCATAAAGGCATTTATTTTCTCAAAATTGATTCCTTTAGAATTCTTTTTGATGTCATTTCTAATAACTACTAGATACTACTACCGCTTCGGAAATAAATGGCGCTCTAAGAGAGAAGAAGCGGCGCAAGAAACTCTCCCAGCCTTCTTTTTTTGCGCTCTTTTCAATAAAAATATACAATAATGTACAGTCTTTAGAGGTCGCAATATACATTATAATGTATTTTTTTTTGGAAAAAGAGCTGACGGTTCTATATTTTCCAAACTTTTCCGTTAACATGAAATTTCAATTTATATATTGTTATAAGCCTCCACGTACGTACAACTGGTCGTGAAAGAAACAATTTCTGAGACGTACACCGGCTGTTATTAAAGTTTAATTTTGGCTTTACTATCATATTAAAAATGACTGAAGGGCTGGATTTTTTTCACAACGGATCAGCCTGGCTATATAGCGCGAATTCTTGGCACCCTTCCACGCGGTCATGATTTGTATAATAATTTGATAAAGCTAACTTTAAGTATATTGTAAGGTTTTCAATTAAAAAAATATTGTTCGAATATCTAACACTAACTAAATAACTAAACGTGTACACCTACTTATTTAAATCATATAGGTAATGTTATGTTAATGTTCAAAGAAATACTCATTATTTCACACAGCTGTTCAAAATGTACATAGTTGACGGTACAGATCTCTGATTCATGCTCCTTGGAGGGGAACGAAGCGGTAAGCCGTGCACTCGCCCTTGAATACTATCCGACTATACGTCACCTTATTTCCTTAAAATATTAAACTTGAAGGAGATGCCGGACGCAGATGATTATAATGAAGCCTTGAATCGTTTCGTTAAAACGTGATGGTATGATAAGTTGCACTTTCTTTTAAATTAGAGAAGGCTAGCACTGCCATTTCTATTGGAGTAAGCACTTTGTGGTATTATAAACTATCCTTGATACAATTTACATTGTATAAGACTGGCAAAGGAAAATCTTTCCACATTTCGATTGACGCCACGCACATGACAATGGTATTTGGTAGAAGTGTCATATATTTTAAATAGATCGAAACTGCGTGGTTTAACCGCATATTCATCCCTATAACCTCAATTCAAATTCAAATTCAAATATTTTTATTCAAAATAGTTTATAATCACTTATTGAACGTCAAAATCTACCACCCATTCAAAAGAGACTGCCTCAGACCTGAGAAGAATGGGCGCAAGAAACTCAGCGGGCTTTTTTTTTATATAAAATATGGATTACAATGTAATATCGTACAATAAACATTAATAATTAAAGAGCCTGAGGGTGTTCGCTTTAATCCCAGTCCGTGGTGTCATTAAGAAAATCGTTTATGCTATAATAACCTTTCCCACAAACGTTTTTTAACAATTCTTTTATATTTCGTAACACATTTGTTTTGTACATTTTCTGGGATCATATTGTAGAAGCATATACATCGCCCAACAAAAGACTTACTAATTCGACCCAACCGAGTAGTAGGCATAACAAGTTTATGTTTGTTCCTCGTGTTAACATTATGAATGTCACAGTTTCTAGAAAATTCCTCAATGTGCTTATGAACATACAAAACATTATCAAAAATGTATTGAGAAGCAACAGTCAAAATGTTTATTTCTTTAAATTTTTCTCTTAATGATTCTTTAGGACCTAGGTTATAAATCGCGCGAATAGCCCTCTTCTGCAGCACAAAGATAGTATTAATATCGGCCGCACTGCCCCATAACAATATACCATAGGACATAATACTATGAAAATAATACCAGGTAAAAGAGATAGCGCGCAAATCCATCCAAAAGCAACATATAACACTTTTTCAGTTTGTGATAATATTAATTGAGTGAAAAAATATCTTGTAAAGACAAGTAGCCAAACTTAATTTTAACTTCAAATAGTGCACTGGTCTTATATTAAAACGGTAACAAACCAATGTTCCAAGGTTTCGAATCAAAATTTATTTTAATCGCCCTTAAGAAATCTCTGGAACAAACAGTGGCATTTACCATACGTGAATCCACAGATTCCTGGCTAAACAGATTGAGGACCAGTTTTGAATTCGAATATTATAATAAATACATTCATTACAAGATTTCATTACATTACGTCATTAAAAATAAATGCATTTTTATTTGTATTTATGGCCGGACGAGGTAGTGTTATATCTTGAACGATGGTTTCATCTCTTCGTGCTCCAGTCTGACACTACTTGGACGGTTTTCATTTATTCAGGGATATACATACAATTTAATCGTTTACAGACACTGTCAAAGAATCATTTACATTGTCGTTTATAGAATAAGTTATTTTGACTAGGCTATTGATTCCCTTGATTGGGCAATTGTGCGTATCGATTTAACTTACCCCAACCATTTTGAGCTGTCCCCGAAATTAAGCAACCTTTTAGAAACAATCTTTTTAGACTGCTGCTGTCTTTCGAGAGCGATGTTGGAGATCGGAGGATCTGTGCCCGTTTCATCTCTCCTTAAGCATATGCTGTGGCGTTCTTCTCCCTCCATAGTCCATACATCCCCTGCATAATGGGCTATCTGTCGCACTGATGGTAAATAGAAGCTTGTATGCAGGACAGACATAGCCCAGTTGGTTGCGAAACTGAAGTGGCAGTGTGCAGTAAAGTCCTCGAATGGCAACAACGTACCGGATGAAGTAATGTTGGTAGGCCCAGATCGCTGGAGTAGGTAAGATGAGGGCAGCGCAGGACCGATCGTCATGGCAATCTTTGTTTGATCTCCACTCCGTCTGCTGTATCCTTACAGAGTGAAATGGATTCATCATTATGTTATTTCAGTATAAAAACAGAGGTTATGGTGTTGTTTTGTAATTGGAATTAGACTCCGAGTCATAACCTCACTCAACCTTGATTAAGGGCTAGGGCCGGCCCGGACATTACCCAGAATCAATCAATTAATAAAAATTAAATTTATTAATACACCATTCGTCAAATAACTTCATCAAGCTGATTCAAGCGATATATATGGAAGTTGTTTGAATTGATCCTTCAGTTTCAATGGACATTGTTCTAACATATCTGTTGTGTAAGCGGTGCGTAATGGAATCAATTATGAAACACAAACTGCTGCCAATCATGTTATTGTATGATGCTCATGTATTTATAATAAGGTTTTATCAAGCGTGCTGTTGTATTGCATAGGGTTATCAAGCCATCTTTATGGCAAAATAAACAATTTTAAAATCGCTACTATAAAGTGAGCACGTATTATAAATTAGATATGATAATTACTAATTACTCTAAAGAGCGCAATCAGTCAAAGCAAAATTTACCAGAGTCATTCATATACAATTATAATACATAATTACAAATTTTATTACTTAGTTTGTTAATATTTTTAATTGATTTCCCACATTTCCAATATTAGAGTCCAACACACATGCTCAGTTATCTCAGCCTGTTCAATTGAGAGATCGAAATGCGTTTATCTTTCATTATGGGAATATTGAATTCATGGAATTTGTTTACGATTTCATAGGTTAAATTTCTTGCGTCGAACATTTTCTCACACAAATGGCTAAGTTTCTTAATAAGTACAACATAAGCTATCTGCCAGTGAAATTCAAACAAAAAAACGGGCGAGCCATTTCAGATTCTGGTAGACGTGACGTTTTAAGATGTATGCAAAAAGTAATTTGTAGTGGTTATTTTAATATTGCTAAAATTCACTTCACCATAATTTATGTGAATAGACTTTAAGCTATTTTGTAAATATAAAGTTAGCAGTTAGAATTACTTTACTTATCCGATGAATAAACAATACTATTAGAAAGTAATATGCTCAATATATTATGTATCAATCCAGACACATATCTGTTGTTTTTTCAATATATTATAAATAAAAAATATCTAATCAAATTGAATTGAATCTAATCAAAACCGATTGGGTACAATACATTATATTTTGTTAAACATGCATAATTATTTACATTAGTAAATTTTCCGAGTACCTTACTGTAATATTATATATAATTAAGTGGCAGCCCTAAGCGGACACGAAACTTGACATGACTAATATGTTGTTCTGTGAACTCCTTCTGAATAATATAATAATACATCTCTATTATTAGTAGTTAAACCCGTGTTTTTAAATTAGGTAAGTATTTGTTATTCAATGATTCCGATGAATAACTGAAGTTATAAATATATAACTTATTCATGCAACTCAAGCCAAAGTCAAAAATCATATATCACGGGGAGTGCTTAGAGTTGCTCTGGTTAACACCAGGAGCCAGATTTTAGCACTGGTCATTTTATTATAGTAGAGAAGGAAAGCTCTCCCACTCTCTCTTGCAATACCAGAGGAATCACAGGGGCATTGCCAGTCATTTTGGTAGGTGTGCGCAACTCCAACACATCACCTTGATCTCTGGTATCCCAGAATCAAGCGTTTGATAAAATGAAAATAGTGACGCCTTTTAAATATATTAATTATACACCTGTAGGAGGCTCCTTTGATGCCCGCTAGTTATGGTTGCGGTTTAAAGGGCGCCGTAGCTAGTGATATTACTGGGCAAATGAGACTTAACATCTTATGTCTCAAAGTGACGAGCGCAATTGTAGTGCCGCTCATAATTTTTGTGTTTTTCAAGAATCCTGAGCAGCACTGCATTGGGCACGGCGTACCAATTACCATCATCTGAACGTTCTGCTCGTCTCGTGAATATAAAAAATAGCCTAAACACATGGTCGGATTTCGTAATATAATTTTGATGTTGCAGAGCAGGGCTGCAAAAAGAGTCTTTCTGAGTTTTTTGCGGGCTTTGTTATCAGGTCTGAGCCATATTTCTTCGACAGAATTCTGAGTTACAACCACTGATAATTGGACGTAGTTCCTTAAAAACTTTCCAAGCCACAAACAACACATTTTAAGGAATTCATATTTAAAGTTTAATAAATACTAGTGTATTCCATTTCATTTTCATTTCAGTCATTTAAAGAGTGACAGTAGGGCTGCTATTTTTTGTCAGTCCGTTAATATGAATCACGTGATCAGTTTTGTATTCTTAACTCAATTTCGACATGATTGTGGATTGGAAGGTTTTTCTGGAATTGACATTGATTCTAAAACTAGCGCTATGTATGTTCTATACACATATACATTTACAAATAAAATATTGCTACATACTTAATGGCCGCATCTATCGTCTTTGAGCAAAAACTCGTAAGGGCACGCACCCTACCAGCAGGTGGGCGAACAGCTGTCGCGTAACGGCTCCTTAGCCCTTCGTCCCTAAGCCCTTTGAGATGCAATATTCCAATAATAATAGTACCTAGTGTATATACATCCATACTTCATCCTTACAAAGTATGGATATATACACACTGATACCTTTATTAAGTCCTCTTTCAAGACTGAACTGATTTTGATAAATGTACATTCATGTGATCCAAATATTAAATGTTGACGCAAAAGTACCTACTTCCTTTTCAATTGGACCGTGAATTCAGTGGAAGATACGAGAGTTGCGATTTCACAAAAAAACTGCCGAAAACTCTCCTTTTCAGCTCTTTCAAAATTGGTCTAGTAGTTTCAAAGCCTGTACACTTACACATTAATAGAAGTCGATACAGGTGTTTCAGTCCATGAAATAATTCATCATTAATATATTTAACCGGCTGTAAAAACCTTGCCTAAATGCTTTAGCATCAACACAGTTCATGTTTAACAATTTTTTAACCATCGCACGTAATTGGTGTTATCCGTTTCCGGTAATTAATGTCGCTGGATGCACAGCTAGTGTCATCCCGCAGTCATTAGAGCCCCCATTTCTAATGTAGCAATGCGGGACTCCCCCGTCCACTATAAATAATGGATCATCAATGACATAAATGAACTAATCCTGACAAAAGAGACGAACGGAACGATTACCTGATGATATTCGATACGCCCTGCACATTACGATGCAGTGATCAGGGTTCATGATTGAACCTAAAATTCTGAGCGGCACTACAGTTGCGCTCGTTACTTTAAGACATAGTCCAGTAATTTCACTAGCTACGGCGCCCTTCACGGCAGAAAAGGGCACAGCAGTAAAACCTTGCCGGCTCTGTATAAAGAAGCTTCTTTCAACTCTTAAATTTATAATCCTAATCAGAACTAATATTATAGATGTGAATGTGATCTCTTTATGTTTGTTTGTTTGGTTATTAGTTGCTCTTCCGACTTTACTACTCGTACTTAGTCGACATTAAATTTTCGCTCTGCGTACAAAAATGTAGAGGGTACATTTTATCGCAAAATCTTTTGAAGATCCCGAGAGATCGAGATACGAATTTAATACGGACGAAATCGTAGGCATAAACTAGTTTTATATATGTACAATGCATCTGACAACTATAATAATGTCATCTACCCGTTCAAAACGGCTAATCCACCTCCGCCCATTCGCGCTAAGGGATTCACATGAACGTTTGGGAGCATCAGTTGGTCCGGTTAGGAGTATTATTGTTCTGTGATCAGTTATGTACGAGTTCCATCCGCACCAAGTACCAATGTGTTTCTAATTATTCTTCGCCGCTCTTGCAGTAAATTAATTATCGTGACAAAACCTACACACCTGTTGTGAATGATTATTGTCAAACTTTCAGCTGTCTTAAAAATGTTAGCTGCTAACTCAGACAGACGGACAGCAGAGCCTTAGTAATAGGATTTCCATTTACATAATATAGTCTTAAAGGTAAACTGTACAGTGTTCATGCTGGTTCTGAAGATCCCTTGTCACATTATCCTTTAAACACCGCAGAATTTCCGCAATATCAGAGTTTGGGTAGAACGTGGATTATTTTGAAAATCACGCTTTGGATATACGATATACGACACACATGCAGCTGGTGAAAAATGTAAGTATTTTAAGGTGCGATAGCTGCAATACAGATACATCTGGGAAGCGATTATTGAGAATCAAGCGCTCAAATTAAAAAACGAATATTTGAAAGTACTGTCAAACGAAGCAATTTGTCACGATTAATTATTATTAGTCCTAATAATAAATGCGTTTATGCGAAATAATCATAAAAAATCGTGTTCTGTGTCAGTTAATCCCGAATTCCCGACGACTCCTGAATTCGAGCGTTCTCAACTCAAAAATCGACCGCTTGACCGGAATAATTAATAAGATGATAATAGATAGGAAATTTTAACTAAACAAACAGTAAATTGTAATTAAAAGCTCAATAAAGCGTAAGACTAGCCCAACATATTATACCCTAATAGTAACGGATCTTTATAAACAGCAGACACATTAAATCAACATTCTCATTATAATTTCAACAATAAACGATAGCCTAGATATCTATCTAAATTATCATAATGCCTATGAATGAGAACCTGAGTTACAAAAACTTGAAAGAATACTTTCACTTGCATTCTTCAATTTTATTATTAATTTTGTACCTAGCGTGGCATTGCAATCAAGGTAATGTCCTTTTTCAATAAAATCAGATTTAATCTATTATGTACCTATTTTCTGTCCTAAAGTTTGCATTTATTTTTTATTAGCTAGCATTTTTATTCAAAATAACTGAAGCAATTTGAATCACGCAAAAAGTAATATTTTTTTCATTACTATTTATATTAGCACTTCATCGGTTTTTTTTATAGAAGATCTTACAACTTTATTTACCGGAAGTGCAAGGAAAAAATATCAGTGTTGCTAGAATTTTAATCTAGTTTATTAATTTTTGGTAGTAATAGTCAATTAATACATACCAATGAAATACATTTGTATTTATTGGTCCGCGTTTCTTTTTTATTATGATTAATTTTATATGATAAAATAATTCGTTGAATAATATAAAATCAGGCATTTCATTATAAATAATTATTAGTATGACAAGAATTACTTACAGGAGCTGGATACATGACACTCATTGAGGACACACTGATAAATAATCCAGGATTCCAGTTCAATCATAGCGGATGCCGTCATACTTAACAAAATTTATAAAGATACGCACAAAATCGATTTTTTTTTTGTTTTAATTGAATATTGACAGAAAATCTAATGAAAAATTACACTGATCTTTATTTCATTTTGAGTTTATTTTATATATTTTTTTAAAATAATTGTTACAGCTATGTAGAAACACAACACACATGGATTTGAATGTTTTGATACCGCCCACGTATACGTCAGTGATTCAATTTTAATTGATCAGTCAATCCTTCGAACCGAGTACCGACTCAGCGTATTACCGCTACTAAAATGCTTATTGCTTGTTGAATGCAACACAGACCTCTAATGTATCGTGTATACTCTGTGAGTGTGTGACAAGCTGTAGACAGCAGCAGCTGAACGTTCTCGTAGCTCGTAGACACGGGATGTGGTAGAAATAAGCATGAATGAGCTGGCAACAATTGTAAACGATCTCATTAACGTTTATACTTCGCGAGCCAAGAGCGAACTAAAGTATGGGGATAAATTATCGCAATATATATCATAACGTTTGCGACGAAAAAGGGTGACCGAAAAATGTTCGGCCTGTTATTTTTATTGGTTCCTACTAGAAGATAGTTGTTTCATATTATTTACACGTAATATTGTTAGGATTGTAAGAATTATTCACGCAATAAAACTAGTTGTTGATGATACAACAAAAAAGTTAGTAAATAGTTAATATTTATGTATGTACATAATAAAATCTGAGAAATATATAACTGTAGCAACAAAGTGTACCTTTTTTTATATGTACGTGTACTTATTATACATGCAACTGTACCTACAACATCAATTAATATAAATGTCTAATATCCAAAATGTAACGTAATACCTCCGTAGCATTATAGATTATAGAAATATAAATCGTACAGTTATAATCTGTAATAGCGTATGCCGAAAGATTCCTTCCTTAAAGAATATATTAATTTATGTGTTTATTTGTTTATTTATTTATACATAATCCACAGTGCTTAAAAATATTTAATAGTTACATATAAATATGGTCTGACAGCCAAAAGGGGATTAACATTTTAAAAGCCTGAATTTTAAACACAGTAAAACACCATGAATGTATTCGGATAGATGCTAGTAAGTATACAATTATATATACATGTGCGCGTGTGTGTGGCTGTGTGTGAGTGTCTGTGTGTGTAATCGTTTTAATGTGATAAAAACAAAGGATTTAAACTATGAAAAGATACCTAACTAAGATGAAAGAAATGAACATCTTAATAAAATCATAAAATTATGTTTCAACTAATAGTCTTAATATTTCATTTTTGAATTTGAGTTTACTGAAGTGGAAAATATCAACCGAACTAAACTTATTATTATAGGTTTTATGTAACCGAGTAATTATAGAATATGCGTAATTTGAGGACACCAGAGGAATAGGAAATAAGCATGTGTGCCTAGAGCGTCTTTTTGGAGTACAAAAATTTATAGTTTTAATGGTAAGTTCCTGACAGTCTACATAACCGTGACATAAAATACATACAAAACCCATGTAAAAGAGATAAGTCAAGAAGGATACGTCTGTTTTCAAGACTAATGAGTTGATGGTGCTTATTAGTAATTTGTTAATATATACAGAATATTGAGGGTTCCATATAACACTACAATATTTAAGAATGCTTCTAATAAATGAGTTATACAAAACGTTGATGCAGTCCAAGTCAGAAAAGGGGCTAATTACGCGCAAAATGAAGTTTTATCTGACTTATTTACAATAGTATCTATTTGTTCTCCAAATATTAGCAATGCATCCAGAAGTACTGCTATATCTTTGACTACTTGTTTTTTATCCATTTGGTGATGATTTAATTTGGTAACTAAATTCTGTGGGAAACTTTGTTCTCGTGAAAGAGACATAGATGCATTTTTCATTGTTGACACCAATGCGGTTACAATTATAATAGCAACAAAGTCTATATATATAATCTAAATCGGCTTGCAGTTTGGAACAGTCCGAATTATCTCTGATTGTCATAAATATTTTAGTATTATCGGCATACATCAGGAACTTTGCATAGTGAAAGATAACAAGCATATAAAAGGGGGACCAGAATTGAGCCTTGAGGGACACCCGATGGTATGATTTCAAAGTTTAAGCAGTAGCCTTCTGAACTGCCTTCGGAACGATATCATAGGTACAATTCCATCCATCTCAGAAGGTTACCCCGAATACCCAATTCATAAAACTTATGCAAGAGAATAACATAGTCCATTCGATCGAATGCCCTCTCAAAGCCTGTGTAGATTACATCAATCTGAGAGCCACCATCATGAAACCTAGAACATAGAACGCCCCTTCATGAAACCATGTTGCTCTTCAGAAATTAATGCACTCAGCGCAGGATTAACATGTGTGAACAACTCTTTCCATTACCTTACTGAGAAAATTAAGTATCGATATGGGACGGAAATGCTCTATAGGTACCTTTGACCATTTTTTGTGAACTGGCACAATATGAGTAGTTTTCCAGATGTTCGGAAAATAGCCCTCATGTAGGCATCTATTAAACAGCAATGTAATAGGGTATGTAAGGCTGTTCACCATGTGAGTTAAATAAATTGGATGTATGTTATCAATACCATCGCCCTTGTTTTTATCGAGATAAAGAATGATTTTTCTTATTTCTTTCTCTGTAACAACTATTGATTGAATAATACTAGATTGCGGACGGTTATGAATACTATTATCAAAGATATAGCTATATCTGGTTATGGTTGATCAAAATTTTTGGTAAAGAAATGATTGAATGCTGTACATATATCAACCGGGTTAATGATTTGAGAAGTACCAAGGGTGATCTGAGGATAGGCAGAAACATTTTTTCGTTTGGACTTTACATAGCTTCAAAACATCTTAGAGTTGGTTTTAATCGTATTTTGGGCAAAGTTGATATATGTTTTATAATATTTATCTTATAGACTTTTTTGCCTTTTCCTCAGCTCAAAAAAGTCTGCGTAATCATTAGGATTTCGGTGCTTTATCCAATTGGCATGTACCTTATTTTTCTCTTAGTTAAATTTACAAGTGTTTTAGAATACTATATTGGAGAAGTATTACTACTAGAGCGAGTTTTTGGCACATATGTTTCTATAGTATCGTTGATAATTTTATAGAACTTTGTAATGACATTTTGCAAATTAATATCCTCGACCACAAAAGACCAATCGGTTTGCATTAAATAATTATTAATTTTTAAATAACCTGTTTTTCTATATTTAAATTTAATTTTAGATTTAGGTTTAAATTGAGGGACTTGTATATCAGTGTAATACTTAATGCAGTCTTAAAACGTCTTCTTTTACAAGGGGATAATTAGCTTTCTTTATAATTATGGGGAAAGTTGAGAATATAAGATCCAATGCGTTATTGCAGCTGTTAGTAATATACCTTAATATTAGCTCTGATAAGAACCGTTTAATAATGCTGTACATTAAGTCATAGTATCATGCAGATCACCAGTAGTCATCTTATCGAAGTACAAGCATCATCTCGTTCTCTCGAAGACCGCAGATATGCTCACGTGACCATTCATATGTTCCGCGTTACACGACCTCATAGCAAGGTCGCGCGTACGGTACTAAAAGTGCATAGTTTTAATTCATTCAACTTTAATCAATGAGGTACGCCAGTATATCATATACTCAAGCAAGTTGAGACCCGTCGATCGGACATCGACGCGAGTTTACACAAACGTTCGCTGGCCGGCTTATTTGCCATAGCCATAGTTTTAGAGCGAGATAGAGCGCATTATTTTTAATTCTAATTGAAGGAATCGTTTAACTATTGGTCAAAAATGTAAGCTTCGGTATTGGTGTCATATTTCTAAACGTGTAAAAAATTTTGGAGTTTACTCCTTGAGAATCAATTTTCATATAAGGCGCCCGGTATGAGAAAAATATGAAGAGTAAAACCTACTCATCAAATGGCATAGTAACGTTTTTCGTGCGCATCATTTCTCGCGCACCATTTACTTTCTTGTATTTTGAAGCTTTATTATATTATTGAAATTGATTTATTATTATACTTTCATAAGTTAAGTGAAAATTCTATAAATTATGGAAGAAAGTGGTGTATATAATAGTGCGCGAAAATCTGATAAGCACGTGGGTACTAAGTAAGTTACAATTCATACATTAATATGACATGTATTGTATATATAAACATGTGTGCTTTGTATTTATTAAATATTGAATTATCAATATAGTTCATACAAATTTATATGAGCCATGCACATTTAATTTAAAATGGAGAGTATATATCGCATTTCACGCCAGATAGACAATTTTTAACCTAACATATTATTTTATTTTTTTAATATCTATAATTCTTTAAAGTTATTATGATTTATTTTTTGTTAACTATTTTTGTAGTTTCAGATCTGATAATTAATGATTGGATGGCATAATTATAATGATATAATCATGTAAGATCTTATTAAATGTAAAATATTTGATATTTAGCCGAATAGTCGTAAAAAATGTAAATAAAATAAAAATATATATATTCTATAAGAATTTTCATTAAGCCGTTTATTTACCCTTGCATGTTTTATTCATCCTCCAAATGCTCAGTCTCTAAATACATATTGGTACGTTAATAAATAAAGGATATATTTTTTCACCTAAGCCTCATAAGTTTGGCCTCCTTATAAAACGAATCTCTTGGACAACAAAACATTTTTTTTAATTGCTTCTTCTTGGCTTCTCTTTGAGCCCATATTATCTAAACTTTTCAAAAAATAGCTATTTAAAAATTGTACACTGTGTAGAAGTATTTTCATAAATAAACGAATGAGTTTTTGAAGGCTCCAAACATAGAACTATAGATTCCGAACCATAACCCATGTGATTTTTCATCTCCGACAGTTAAAGATAAGTTAAAAGCCTACGAGGTATACGATTTACAAGCCTTGGGGTTATTTAATTTGTTCAAAAATATACAAGTGTTTAGTGGAGCAATATAGCTTAGTACGCGGCCGCAAGTAAGCATAACATCTTCCCTACTAGCATATCATGCACACGTTTAGCAATCAAGAAGTGTGGATAATAAAGAAAAGCAATACATGAGCATGCTTATTTAAATCGGTCTTGAGGTTTATATATATACGGTTAAATGATTAATAAATATAAAAATAATTTAAAAAAAAACGTGCATGCCAGCAATTGACTAATTAATGTCTGTCATCTAAAACATTAGACAAGTGTTGTTTAGATTTGATTTTAGTTTGAGTGCGAATTCACTCGGTGATTTTTGACATTAAATTTTAATATGTATCTGAAGAAAAATTAACTAGTACAATGTATAATACATAGCGACTTCTTTAAATACTTTCTAAGTTAAATAAAATTTTTCGTTGACAATAGATTAATGATCATGGAGCTAAATGTAAACAAACTACTAAATGTAGTAACGCATCATTTATGTCGCTAATCTAGCAACACCAAAGATGTATATGTCAATGTCAAATGTCAGATATATTATTTCGAACCCATCCGAGACAAGTTTTTTCAGTTTCATGCGCAGCATTACTTAGTTTATTTATTTGTAAATAAGTGTACATAAATATTTATGAATTTATAATTAAATTAGCGCAAGTTTTCATACAGTGAAACAAGTGCAAATAACATTAAGGAATCTTATAAAGCATAGTTATTATCAATCAAGTATTTTGAACCAATCTGTAAGTACTGAAAGCGAAATTTGATTTCTTTACACATTTATAAATCTTCATGTTATTGTTTTTCACCAGAACTTGCTTTTACTGCTTGTATGTATATTTTTGTGAATATGTCTCTTGTTCTCCATAATATAAACGGTGCTGTCCTTGGGACATTTAAGGAGTGTCATCATTAAAAAACTAGTATCAACCAATAACAGATTGCGTTTCTCTGATATATAAGGAAGTAAAGTTACTGACCTTAAAAGTGTTGTATAACCAAGTCAACATTTGTCAATTCAAGACTTCTTTATGAATATTAGACTCAAAA
Organism: Leptidea sinapis; assembly: GCF_905404315.1. Classification (NCBI taxonomy): domain Eukaryota; kingdom Metazoa; phylum Arthropoda; class Insecta; order Lepidoptera; family Pieridae; genus Leptidea; species Leptidea sinapis. Next base: position 4,688,595 of record NC_066280.1, read on the forward strand.
TTGTGTAAATCATCAAAAACTATAATGTAACATATTTCGCCTTCATATCTTTAGCTTTTATCATTTCACTTTTTAATATAATGTTATTATATTATATTCACAATAATCTTTAATGTGCCCTGATATTTTGATACAATTTCATGGATTATCCAATATTGCTACTATTTACTCAATAACATTAAAAATATTAATAACAAACATATTGAAGTTAAATTACATTTTAAGAAGCTTTGTGGCTCAGATAGAACAGTTGATACTACCCATGTTGCCCTCTCTGTCTGATCCTCACCTGCCATATATACCTATGTGTTTTCTGTTCTCAATATCATGTGTAAATGATTTCAATGCTTTCTAAAATTGGCAATATTCATGTGATTACTAGGGCATTACATGAGGGTAAGGGTGGCATTGATCACACACCTTAACCTGTATATATGCTTGTTTGTTCTCTTCCATAGTAAAAGCTATAAAAATAAAAAATAATTTTACATCATCATAAATATTTATAAAGGTAATAACTATTCTGTTGTTAGTGAAAAAAAATTGACAAATTATATCAGGAAGTAAGAACATCAATAAATAATTGTGCTGATTGATAAGACTTATCACTAACAATGTTATGTTTCATGAGAGTTTATTGGTATGACTCACTTCATAATCAACATTTATTAGATAAGACATAGTGTGTGAGAAACTACATCATTTTACTATAAATAATGAATAGTCTTGTTGAAAGACATCTGTTTTTATCGTGTGATGGTAATTGGACATAGTTCCTGATAAACATTCCAAGCCACCAACATCTCATTTAAAGAATAACCCCCTTATTCATAATGGTCCGCTAACTTTAAACAGCCGCCAAGGAGTGTTTTTTCTCATTCTGACTTAGGTCAATAGAAGAAGACAGAGTGAGAATTAGCAATGCTTTAAGTTAGCAGACTATTATGAATAAGGGGTTCATGTTTAAAGTTTAATATATGTTAGTGTAATCCATACATGGGGTTGGGCTGCTAAATCATGATGTCATTTAAGAAGTGATGGTAGCGCTGCCATTAATATATATCACATGACCAAATTTGCATTCTTTCACTTAATTTCAACATGATTGTGGTTTTGAATATTTTTCTGGAATTACATCCAATTATTCTTAAATACTGGTAACTATGTTCTAACTGCCAATGTTAATGTTGTTTTGGATGCTGGCTAGGTGGAGCCTACATCGCACCTTCTTCTGCCGTAAAGTAATACACATACATGAACAGAAATTATGCTACGGTGTGATGGGCTCTATAGCCTGTGAAATTTCTGGGCTATTGAGACTTAACATATAATGACTCAACGTCTTGGGTGTTTTAAATATATGATTTAAAGAAGAAGGTTTTTAAGAAGTGTATATATTATTTATGCCCACATGTCCAACATTTATCAACCAATTTAGATATTTTTAATAGATTCAGAGACGGATCTAAAAGTTATTAACCTTTAGATTGGTCTTCTTTTTATCTCTGTCACAACCAATGTTTTGTAACAACAACATCAAAATATTAAATTATTAAAACTTTCGTGAGTCATTATTAAATTATCTATTAATACGGCTTTACTCACGTTTTTGTCAGTGTCAGTACCGACTAGTTTCGGACCATCAAGTCCGCAGTAAAAGGTGGGACGTTATCGCGAACCCACCACACTCACCCTGATGAAGGACCTCCGAATGGTCCGGAATTAATTGGTACCAACACAGACAAAAACATAAGTAAAGCCGTATTAATAGATAATTCAACATCAAAATATTCTTTTTAATTTGGTTGTATTCTTTAATTCTGTTTGCTTTGTTCAACTCTCAAGTTGTGGCTTCATCTACACTCTACAGGATTCACTTTACAGTTGATAACCTGCTCAACCCCAATATTTGTATATTAGGAAATTGACTTGAGAATTCTCTCTTGTAAATCTTAACAATATGTTATGTTTTTAAAGTGATAACCCTCACTTCTAGGATTAATACACAAACAAAATAGAAAAACAAAATTTTATGGAGGATTCGGGATTCGAACCCATGACCTCCGGCATTCGGTACCGGAGCTCTAACCAACTGAGCTAACCATTTGAGTACCGCCTCATTATAAATATCTGTTTGCTTTGTTCAACTCTCAGGTTGTGGCTTCATCTACACTCTACAGGATCCTATTTACAGTTGATAACCTGCTCAACCCCAATATTTGCATATTAGGAAATTGACTTGAGATGTCGCTCTTGTAAATCTAAACAATATGTTATGTTTTTAAAGTGATAACCTTCACTTCTAGGATTAATACACAAATAAAATTTGAAAAACAACATTTTATGAACAATGCGAAATAAATTTTATTTGTGTATTAGTCCTAGAAGTGAAGGTTATCACTTTAAAGCCATAACATATTGTATTTTTTAACTTTCAATCCAACTTCCATCTGTATCTCTCAGTGGTCTGTATGTTATTAACCTTGTCATAGTCTATATTAATCATTATGAAGCCTTTATAACATATAAATAAAGTCCAAAATTGCAAATCTAAAATAGGCCACCACATATTAAAAAAATTATATTTTACAAAAGTATTTTAAAAGGACATAGTTTGGTTACCAATATAATGGTACAGAATGGCTCCGTTTTTTTTCATTGTAGACTTAATAGGTTAATTAAAAATTATTTTATTTAATTTGAGTGCCGGTAGTCTAGAGTCTAGCACCATTGCCTCTCACCTGGGAGGTACAAAATTGATCTCACCTTGTAGCAATAGCTGTGCACCCATTTGTTTTCCAAATTCATATGTGTATTTTCGAAGTCAAAGTCAAACGTAAACTTTATTCAATTTGACATAAACTAAGTGCTTTTGAATTGTCACTATAAATATTTCTTTTAAATTACTGAATCTACCATATGTTCGTAAAAGTATAGCTAGTGAGAAGAATATACAAGAAACTTAAATTATCTGGTAATTCATCACTCTTATGTTTTTTCTTCACCTTTACCTGGTTAGTACAGTAGTAGTAGCACAGTACAAGTTGCGGAAATAGTTCGTAAGTACCTACATACCTATTGATTCTATTGTTCAGAACAAGAGCTTCAACTTACATCATACCTCAAGATAAGTAATGATGAAACAGCATCAGCAATGAATAATAAATAGTAACTTAACATTGCTTCACTGTGTAGGATAATAATTAGACAAATGCTGTTGAACACTAATGATTCTCATTAACTTACATTGTATAGCTTAATTAAATAACGCTGTATGCAATACCACTGAATAGTTTTGAATCTCATTTTGGAGCCAATTTAATATTAGTTCAAATTGGTTGGCGAATTGTACGCATGTATCAGCGTTGTTACCAACCAAACCAAAAAAATCAATTCAAATTGTCTCGATCAATTTATAATTATATGTAAACATAATATTATATCAATACAAATCAATCCTTACTGCCTTAACGTTAGATTTTTTTATGGAAGAGAAAAATACGAGCAAACATACTGGTCACTCGGTGGTATGTGATTACAGCAGGGGAATCACAAAAACGTTGTAAGCTTTAGAAAGTTGTAAACGCCGAAATTTATTTGTATGACACATATGAAATAGAATACCAAAAACAAATTAGTACGCGGGCGAGGATTGAACTGGGAGCACTTTTATTTTTTTCGAGAGGAGTAAAATACATTTACGTATTGAAGACCCCGAAACGGGGCCAATACGTCGGACTTGGGTGTAAACACCCCCTACCGACTAAAACCGGCGGGGCGTCTCGGAAGGAGACTCGGACCGCCTGATCACTAAGCTGGATGGAGTACTGGGAGCACTGTGGTGACAGTCAACAGTTCCAAACATTTTTAAACGAAAGGTTCGATTAATAAAAGAACGAGCAAAGTGTTCATTGAGAGCAGGGGAGTGCATATCATATAGGCAATTAGGCAGTGCCTACCTCGTTATGAACCTAAATAAATACAGCACTAGTGTTAAAGTTAATTTACTACCTACGTTAGGCAGTTTACAGATTGAATATATGAAGCAAGCAGCGATTCATACAACTTATGTTGTACTGTCGGACTGAAGCAAAACTACGACTATTTAGATCTACAGTGCCTACCTTGCTAGAAAACCAATGGACGCCACTGATTGAGACGTGTTAAGAATAACTCTAAATTGATCATAAAACTATTAAAATAATATTTAAGTTGATTGATAACAAAAATTTTATGAACCGGATTTTATAGATTGACACGATAACAGAACGAGACACTGTTATAGCTATCCTTGTTGGTTTGGTTTATCCATTAACCTTTGCGTAAGGTGCCACAGAAAATAGAATTTGCGACTACAGAAATAAAGATTACATTATTAAATACAATTATTGAAGTAACCACTTCTGTTGTTTGGTCTAAGTGGACCTGACGTCATCAAGATGGCTCTGTGTGGCAAGATAGATCTTAACGCGCGGGAGTTTAGGCCGGTTACCAAAGGATGCGATGTGAGAGAGTAGTGTGGAGCGGAGAAGTGGTTTTGTATGTCTCTTCTCCGTGATAAATGACAGGTGTCATAGTCGCAAGGTCGAAATCATAAGGTTTTTTGACATAGGGCCTCAGTTGCACATGCGTTGTATGTAGGCCTTAGGCTGTGTTAACTATAGAGTGTACATTGCTCAAATTTTACCCACGTAAAGCTTCGCTGAGTGTAAGCTTAGCATATTCTTTGATTTCGTTTTTTTTGTCATTTGGCAGCTGAAATTATGCTGAGCTTAAGTTAAGACAGCTCAATGAAAAAGCAAAGTTCGCGTTTTATCATACTCAACTAAGTTTTACATGAGTAAAGTCAGCAAAACTCAATGATCAAAGAACTGTTCTAATCGTAGATACATTCAACCCAACCCAATTTGCTATATTTCAATGTTTATCAAGATCTCGTGTATAGGACTTTAACCATTGGACGTTAGGTTTAATGTACTTGCAGCATTTCTTATTGGCTGTTTTTACCTCAGTGCCAACGCACTTTTCGTTTCTGTCGACGCGAACAAAAAACGCCTTTACAATTCATTGATTGCATGCATGTTATTATTAGACGCATGTCTATATACAGCGGGCGAGAAGTGGGCGGGCGTTTGTCATCTGTTTATTTGTTAACTCCATTAGTCATGTTTCGTGTTGGCAGTTGTATAAACACTGTGGAGGAGAGAGAGATAGTTACTCCAGTCATTGGTTCTTTATTTAGACATAATTTAAAGCTGTTTTAACGTTTCTTCATCAACATGATAAACAGTTATGAGACGAGCGAGTTTTTCACCTAATGGTGATTGCTCCCCGATACAATTCTTGGACAATCCAAATTTCCCAAACCCGATCTTGTCAATTTAGAATCAAGATGTAAGCCTCATTAGTAAATAACCCAGTCATTTCACTAATTATTAGAATAAAGTTTCAATTTTGGGCCATTACCTGGTTTATGAGGTTCCAGACCACGTTTCTCCATTTTTTTAAATGGTAGATTTGCTCAGTCAATCCGCGAACCTTACATCGCAGCTACTGCAGTTGACTAGATGTAAAGTAACGATTTCTTAGAGAAATTGACACAATATTCCGGTCAGCTGGGACGTGCCACGACCAGAACCTAGACGGCGAGTAAATATACCATCTCATCATTCAAATTTTATTTGTGTAACTAATCCAAGAAGTAGGGTTATCACTTTAAAACATCAAATTGTTTACATTTACTAATATGCAAATATTGGGATTGAGCGGGTTATCAACTGTAAAGTAGATCCTGTAGATGAAGCCACAACCTGAGAGTTGAACAAAAGCATATAAGATTTATCAACGATACGCCACTCGAACGGTTGGCTCAGTTGGCGCTCGCACGAAACCCGAGAGGTCGCGGGTTCGAGTCCCGCATCGTTCATAAATTTTGTTTTAAATTTTTATTTATATAACCATTCGTCAACTTTTCGGATATACATAGAACTTCTGTAAGTCTTGTCTGAATCTAGACCTCTGTAAATTCCAGGGTTTCCAATTCAAAAAAGTTGTTAATGGAAATTATGTATTAAAACGGCATACCAAACAAGACAACTGTGTATTTTGACTTTGGGAGCTCAAAGGGAAACATGTGGTATGTTTTTGGTCTGTGGGGATTTTCCACTGCCTTCTCTACCGTATATATATTCATATACATGTAGTAAAATATGTTTATTTAAATATTACAAACAGACACTTCAATTTTATCTATATGTATAGATTAGCAGGTAGTGAAGATACCGTTTTGAATACAGAGTAGGTACATAATGTGCAAACGTTGTTGCAGGGTTCATCGCTATGGTGATGGAGGCTGACCCCATCGCGGACAAACATACAGAAGGTAATATATTGTTATGTTTTTATTTATGTAAGTGAATATTGTTCTACGTGTAGAAGATCTGTCCTGATTTATTTACAATTCTTTTTTGAACACATTAAATATGGAAGTCTTATCGGCGGGCTTATCACAAAAGAGATTTCCAGACATCGGTGGTCACAGAAGCTGTTATTAAAGCGGTCAAGTAGAGTTGACTCGACTGGTTGGATTCCGTACCTACAAGATACTGTTAACCCACATTCCAGTAATAACACTATGAACTCTTTAAATACTATTGAATAAAATAGATAAAATATACAATAAGTAATATAAAAAGCGGCCAAGTACGAGTCGGACTCTCCCATGAAGGGTTCCGTAGTAGCAAGTAACATAATATAAAAGTTCTTGTAGTTCGTTGTAACTTTGATCGATGTTTTAATAATTTTAGGAAGTTTGAATGTTAATGTACATCATATTATATTTTTTTTTGTTTTATCATTCTCTTATTTTAGAAGTTAAGGGGGAGGGGACACATTTTACCACTTTGGAAGTGTCTTTCTCGCAAACTATTCATTATAATAAACCTCAATATAACTTTTGAAGCCCTATCCATAGATGCGTGGGATACGCATATGGGTTTGATGAATAAAAAAATTGTGAGTTTCAGTTCTAAGTATGGGGAACCCCCTAACTTTATTGTTTTTTTTTTTTTCTATTTTTGTGTGAAAATCTTAATGTGGTTCACAGAATACATCTACTTACCAAGTTTCAGCAGTATTGATCTTATTGCTTCGGAAAAAAGCGGCTGTGACGTACGGACGGACAGTTCTGACATGATCTGTAAGGATTCGGTTTTTTGCCATTTGGCTACGGTACCCTAAAAATGTTAGAAATTAAGGAGCTTGGAAGTAATGAAAAAACGGTTTAAACCGGCAGACAATGGCTGGCATATTATAATGTTATTTTCTAAGTAGGTGCTTAAATAAACTTGTAATTTTTTTTTTCAAATAAACCATATTATCTATTTTTCGCCTTTGTGAATGTACGTACCATAATTCGAGTGTTTTCTGAGTGGGAAACAAACGAAAGTTTAAAAAATGCATAAAGTACTCAATTGCATATTTTAGTCTCAATTTTTGAAATTCTCGTCGTTTGCAAAATCTTAAACCGTGGTGCAAAATTGTTGTAATCCCTACTATAATAATATTATAAACGGTAATTTATGTTTGTTTGTTACGCTTTTACGCCGGAGCTAATGAACCGATTTGTGATAAAATTTGGTACAGCGATAGACTAGAGCTTGGGAAAGGACATAGGCTACATTTTATGTCGGAAAAATCCCGGAAATGAAATTCACGTCGATGAGCTATATAACTATACTAATATTAGGTTTAGTTTGCCATAGCAATCTTCCTCGAAATAAGATTAATGTAACATGTTGGGAACGGGAGCGAAACCGGAACTGGAATAGGACATGAGGTAATCTTCAATTCCAAACTTGGTTATTATTTTTAAAAACCCTTTATCTACGCGGACGAAGTGGCATCAGCTAGTATACAATAAACACATGATTTGAGTAAAAAAGCGATTATAAGAAATTAAAACATATGCTCAGACGTTGGAGTATTTAAAAATACATCGTCCTGGTTCCAAAACAGCGCCATTCTCGTGCATGACTTAATATTATGAGTACGTTGCCAAAACATTGACTGAACTAAATATTTTGTTACTGACGGTCGGGCGTGGGGTGTACTGGATGGTGGGTGACTGCATATTACACTGAGTCAACTGTAACTGGTCGAATTGTGACAATAATCACGACCATCATGTTCACGAAGCATCCTTACATAATATAGCAGCATTACATAGCAAAGAGTTCAAGCTCTAAAGGCTGATTTTTTTTTTGGAGTAGGAGGACACACGAGCGTACAGGTCACCTGGTTTTAAGTGATCAGCGCCGCCCACATTATCTTGCAATATCACAGGAGCCAGCCTTTAAGGAAGATGTACACGTTTTTTTTTAAGGTACCCATGTCGTATCGTCCCGGAAACACCGCACAAGGAAGCTCATTCCACAGCTTTGTAGTACGTGGAAGAAAGCTCCTTTAAAATATGGTGGGGATGATATTATAAAAATATATATTATAAAAAAAATTCCATGTCATTTCTAATATATGTACTAGCTTCTACCGCTTCGGAAACAAATGGCACTCTGAGAGAGAAGAAGCGGTGCAAGAAACTCTCCCAGCATTCTTTTTATGCGCTCTTTTTTGATAAAATATACAATATTGTACTATCATTGCTATTGCTATAAAATAATCATAGGTTAGTCTAGGCTGTCCGATCACATAGATATTCAGCTGTGCCGAAAAACACACAGACAGTCGAACAGTCCGGTGGGAGCCTCGCACCAATTGGTCCGGCGTCGTACTCAGTATGGTCCGCACAGTAATAATAATAATTGAGTGCGATGGACTATGTGACATACCATCGAATATGGTGCTCTACCAGGGGACCTACTCCTAAAATCGATATTCGATATATCGTGGCATTAGTCGTGTCGAATCAATTATTTCTATCGTATTCAATGTCGAAACGATGATAGAACGAACGAAACATTTTTCGATATTATCGGACCTAACCCTACTCTTAGTAGAAAATGTCAGAGACGAATATTCGAATTTGACTAATAATCAAACTTCACTTTTACGATAATCTCAACGACACCTCCTAGGCTGTCGTTGCTATTATCGTTTCAAGTTGTATAGATATATTTGCCATACAATATACATACTTAATAAATATTATTGAAATAATTATATGTGATTTACTATTCAACAGGATTTTTTACTACCAAGTAATTTAAGTCATTTTGTTGATCGTTATGCGTAGAAAGTATTGCAAATGGCCGCCTGAGAAATAGGAAGTCGACGAGAAGGGTTGAGTTACTTTTTTTTTACATTTTATTATCCGCAAGTTTTGTATTATTTATTTAATTTTAAATGGTCATATTATATTCATTACATAATTTTTTAATATTTACATTCTGTGTACCAAATTAGTGGTGCAGAGTCTGGCATGGTCCTTAGTGCCTAAACTATGTTTTGACTTTTGACACTTAGCAGCGATATAGCACAGATAATAATTAGTTTTTCAAGGTTTGCGCATAATTCATTCACTCTGACATCGTAAAAATATCTAAATATTAGTCTATGGTTACGATGTTGTTACGATAAACGATATGGAATACGAACATTTGTTAGAGTAGGGTAGGTGCGATATATTCGGAGTATTATCGTATTATTCCGAATATATCGTTGTCGATTTTGCGAGTGGGCCTCCAGACCCTGTCCGATGGTTCTGCCGTACCTTCCGGCTATTAGTCAAAGTCGCGGGCGCACGCTATATTTGTGTACAGAATATATAAGAAGAATATTCTAAATATTTCAGATAGACTGCAGCATCGGAGCATAGCTGGCGGCGACGTGCAGCATGCTGAGAGAACACTCAGCGCTCTGGACCTCAACATGACGTACGGGGCGCCCTCCAACCTGGTCCTCACACCGGCGCCAGAATGTAACGACTAATTGTATTTTTAACACAAATAAAATTTGAAAACCAAATTTTATGAACGATGCGGGGCTCGAACCCACGACGCGGACGTCTCGTGTTCCGTGCGAGTGCTCTTCCAACTGAGCTAACCGTTCGAGTGACGTATCGTCATAAAATCTTGTATGTTTTGTTCAACTCTCAGGTTGTGGCTTCATGTGGTTCATAAAATTTTGTTTTCAAATTAGATGAACTAGAAGTGAGATTTATCACTTAAAAATATAACAAATTGTTTGTATTTTTAAATCGCTCAAATGTCTACATCTAGCACCCATTCGAAATGATGTGGCGGTAATGTAACAAAAACTGTTTTAATCAAAGATTAATTCAATTTCGATCGATAAATGTTTTTCGGGTACCTACGAACATATTTTAACAATTCTAATTTTCGTAACTGATGCAGGTATATTCTACATTTTCTGGGCTCATGTTCTAGAAGTATATATGCTTCGCCCAAAACAGGACTTGTTTAGTTGCTCAGTAATCACAAAAAGTTCAACAACCATTATAGTTAAATTTTCTTACAAATATTTGTAATCAGGTATTAATAACATATGAAAATGTGAATAACACACAAAAAGGAGTGTGAGAATGATAATGACGAAGATTTTGTCAATCGCCCAACCTTTATCAGATGTTAGTGATTTAAGATGACTTGCAGCTTCTTTAAATCAAAGGGAAGTCGCGTTGTTGGTCCCTGTGAAATCTTAAGCAAGTTTTACTATAGGTATGCTATTCAGTTTAGAAAAAAATAATATTAGAAACCTCATATAATATCAACAATATATATATAATATCATTTTTGAAGACCTAGATGATGAGGACAGGTATGGGTTTGATGAAAAAAACCTTTGAGTTTCAGTTCTAAGTATGGGGAACCCCCAAAATTTATTGTTTTTTTTTTTCTATTTTTGTGGGAAAATGTTAATGCGGTTCACAGAATACATCTACTTACCAAGTTTCAACAGTACAGTTCTTATAGTTTTGGAAAAAAGTGGGTGTGACATGCACAGACAGACAGACAAACATGACGAATCTATAAGGGTTCCGTTTTTTGCCACTTGGCTACGGAACCCTAATTATATCATGTTATATTATCGTAATATTTGCTAATCCACAAACATTTGGGACAATGAAAATGAACAAACAATGGTTGTAATGTTTGAAAAACGACGAGCGAACTCATTGGGGTGGCCAATGTACCGTGTAATAACAATATCAGGTATATTTAAATGTCAAATGACACGCATTGTGAGTGTCAAGAACCCCGCTGTGTCGAGCGGTTTGACGACCTTGTGGTAAGGACGAAGGTAACGCTATAGTAACTATATATATTGTTCTTTGTTTAACTGTATAAATATATACTGGATAAATAGTTATTTAATACACCGGACCGTATTTTCACGGGTACGTACCGGATTCGGATCGGACGTCGTGCGAAATCGCTCTAAGAGGTTGTGAGGACCGTCTTAGTATGAAAGGCATTTTTTCTGCTTTTATTCAATGGCTTACATCGCTTTATGTTAATAATAAAATATGTAGTGCTGAAAAAGTACCTCAAAGTATTTAAAAAGTATGTAGTAAATAGCGAACCGACGCGGTCAATTTAAAGCCTGCCATTTTGGGGTGCATGTACTTATGACAAATGACTTCACTTTTCAAATATTTCAAAGTTCCTAAATTTCCTTTATTATCCTATTTTTGCATTTCTTAAACTAAATTTTGCTCAAAAACCCTAAATAATTGAGTTTTTTAAAGAAGAGTGAGAAGAAAGGTCTAAATCTGTTTGTATTCAAAATTGTATAAAATAAAAAGTTGAATGAAAATGAGGCTCAGTATTCTAACTTGAAATCACTCGTTATTCAATTGTACTCCTTTGCTTGTTCCGGATTCAATTAACTCGGCACTTATAACGACCAACTACCAATTACATTATACTATAACGGAAACGCTGAATAAATTGTGAAACCAACTCATTTTACTCCAGTGCCGTGACTCGTGTCGTTACCGTTATCATCCAATAGAAAAACAGACATAGCCACCCAACCCAATCACAAAACACCACGTCATTGGGCATCTGCTCGTTATGGACATGCTGTCCACGGAGCGTGGTCCACCCGGCCGTGCGCAGGTTCTTGCAATCGAGGTCTCTCAATACAATACGATGTAAATAATATGTAACCGTACGAGACAAGACGATGCGGTTCGAATGCTAGATTGACCTAATGAGCTAAGCTTTATTCGCTAAATAGGTTTTATGGAAAAGGAGGACAAACGAGCGTACGCCCGCCCACATTCACTTGCAACACTTGAGGAATCACAGGAGAATTGCCGGCCTTTGATGTAGGTGTACGCGCTTTTCCGATGGTACCCATGTCGTATAGTCCCTGAAACACCGCACAAAAAAGCTCATTCCACAGCTTTGTTGTACGTGGAAGAAAGTTCCTAGAAAACAGCACTGTGGGGGAACGCCACACATCCAGATATCCTAACTTGTGGCGTGTCGTGCGAAGGTGTAATTCGGCGGCAGGAAACAGGTGAAATAGCTCTTCGAAATACTCCCCGTGATAAATGCTATAGAAGACACCCAATGAAGCGACGTCTCTTCGCAACGCCAGATGATCGTGTGTTTTTAATTTATATGCAAGTATACTTAACATTTTCAACTTTTCAGGTCGTAAACTGTCCAGGGGTATATCGCGGGCCACAGACAACGAAGGCCTGGTGTGGGCGCTCCGTAGCAACACCGAGCCGGAGCTAAACAACCTCAGCTCGGACCACATTCTGCTACTGCCCGATATATCCGTGTACCCACCAGACTTCAGGTACTCTACCTTTATAGTGTCCACCAATCATTCATCAATCAGTGATATTAATGGGTTTTTGAGTTTCCCGATATTTCGTAGCCATAAATGTGCAATCGCAGGCAACTCAAATTTCAGCTTCTAGCAGAAATGGCGTTCGGAAGTGATGTGCCTGATGTCTGAGAACAACGGGCGCAAGACTGGCCGTCAATAGCGAGTCATTACCGGTAGATAATTCTATCTACCTCCTTTCTTTCACTTTTTAGTATACCCATTTCTAAAATTTGTGTACTATATTCAGGGAATTGTCCAATTTCAGAGTATTTTTGGAAAAGGACCTGCTGGAAACAGCTACGCTAATTACCCTCGAGTCGGCCAATATCTTGAACTGGTGGCGCGGCAAGGTGGTGGGTGCTCCGCGGTTACTGCCGCTGGCTACTTCGGGAGACGGGAACTGTCTGCCTCATGCTGCCTCGTTGGCCGCCTACGGCTTCCATGACCGACTGTTGGCTTTGAGGACCAAAGTACAGGCGTTGTTGTGTGGAGAAGAGGGAGACGATATTACAAGTGAGTTGATGTGGTGTTCTGTTAAATGGAATATTCATTCTTGCATTTGTGTCTGATATTAGCATTGAGTGAAATGGACCAAGAAAAGGCAGATTTATGTAGAAAAAGAGACTTGATTAAGTATAAGGTGTTTTAAAAAACTTTGTTCGAAGTATTGCTTAGTAGATAAAATTAATTATTTTAACCATGTGTTTCTTTTACCTTCAGTAAGGCAGTACGCTAAAAAACCATTGACCAGGCCGGTCTCAGTTACCATTAACCATTCGTCTATAATCATTATAGGGCCGATCCGAGTACCCATTTTAACCAATTAATAGTGGAGATTCGCGTACTCAAAGTAGAACCATTAATTAAAGTTATGTAGATAGGTTAATTTTGTATTTTAAGTAAATAAATATTTTTACCATAAAAACCAATATAATATATATATCTATCCCTAAGTGCACCCCTTTTCATGGTCCTTTGAGTCGGATATGAAACAGTGACCAGTGAATTTGAATACGGGTCACTTGATGGCAATGCTTTTTAACTGGCCATGCTTTATTGAAACACCAGAGGAATTATATTACCCTTGAAAATTTTCCATCAAATACGTACTAGATTCAGTGTTAAATATTCAATACGGCAAAGGATATGGCATGGGTCAATCATTAGCTTTTACAGTCAGGATGGTTCTACCATCCTTGAATCTTTTTTTCAACAACTGATGAGATAAAGCAAAAATTTGAGAGAATGCTGCTGATATTGGTCGAAACAAAAATATGTGGTCTTTAGCCATTCAGCATAAATTAAAAGAGATTGGCTGCCAGGTGTTAATACATCCGCCATATTGCTTTGATCTTGCACCCTCAGATTCCCACATCTTTAGGCAGTGTTAGATCAACAGGAGAGGACCGCCAAATCTAAATATCGCGTTTTTTTATCTGAAGTCAACAACCTGGGATATACTATATAAGAAAAGGTGACTAATATTATATTTGTGACTTCGACGTACAATAAATTATTTGTAGAATTATACTTGTGTGGGTCCGTGATAATAATAACTGACATCTACTTACCAAAAAAAGACATTCATTCTGAATACTTACTGCTATGGCGGCTATTTTCGATGTTTTTAAAAGCAGACACAGATTCCTATTTCTTACCATTGGGTACGAAACGTTAAAAATGATATTATGCCTTGTGTATTCCCGGGGCATAAAAAGAAAAGGAAGTCCCAGGCCTAAGGCGACACCCTTAGAGAGGCGACTCAGGGCACTTACTAGTGGGTGGCTCCTTTGCGAAGAAGCCGGCTAGATTACGGGTACCACAACGGCGCATTTTTCTGCTTTGAAGCTGTAATGTGTAAGGGAGGTGTTTCGGTCTGAAGGGCACCGGAGCTAGTAAAATTACTGGGCAAATGAGACTTACGGTCTTATGTCTCAATGAAAGCCCAATTGTAGTGCCGCTCAGAAATTTTAGCTGACCATCGTGCTCGTCTCGTCTCTTACTGTCATGTCGTGTCAGAGGCGATCCGTCGCCGCTGGCGCTGGTCGGAGAGCGTGTGCCTGCGCGCGGCCGGCCTGGCGCTGTCGGAGGCGGAGTGGGCCCGCGAGTGGCGCCAGTCCGTGTCGGCCGCGTCGGCCGAGCCGCGGCCCGCGCTGCCGTCGGCCGCGCCGCACTACGCCGGCCTGGAGCAGCTGCACGTGTTCGCGCTGGCACACGTCATGCGGCGCCCAGTCGTCGTGTTCGCCGACCACGCGCTGCGGGTAACGCTCACTCTCATTCAGAACAAACTTCTCATTATAACCTATAGTGGGTCTACTCCTTTGTTTTGCCGCTAAATTCCAACAACGCTGTCTAGATGTAAAGTCGCAAAAATATGCAAGAACATACGCATAAAACTTGAATATAACAATAGCTTTTTATTCAAACAGAAAACTAAACCTAATAACCTAAAAATTACATGTCACTTACATACTTAATTGTGTTTGTCTGTGTGCCTCTGAGCCTAAGACTCCCCTATTCTTCTCCACTCCTCTTTATTTGCAGTAGTCCGGGTTCTTCCAGTCATTATAACTATTTCATCTTCGTAGCTTCTAATTTATCTACCGCTGTTTCTCTTGCAACCTCTTAGATAACGTGTAGTAATAGTTTTGCTCCATTTATCGGGTCCTCTTATCATATGTCCAGCCTGTTTCCATTTTAGAATCTTTATAGCATATACATAATCGGCTACTCTTGTTTTACCTCTCAAATCTTTATTACTTATTTTGTCTAATCTCTTTTTGTTGATCTATCTCCTCTCCATGGCTCACTAGCTTACCTTCTACTATAATGATAATGTATTACATTGTGCTGCGGTGAATTTCCAACTAAGAAACTTGAATATATAAGATGTTAAAATACAGTCATTTACAGAAAATACAAGTGAAAGTAATATCAACTAACATGCGTGTCACATTTATGCTTAGCTCCGCAACATTGACTCAGTCGCTATTAGCTACATTCAGTGGCATGACATCTCGATCAATACGAAGGATATTACATCTATTAACTACTATATTAAAAACTAAAAATCAGGTGTATTAGAGGTCAAGTATAGAAATTACATAGTTACAGCCTTCTCTACCGTTAAGTGGAGGGAGGCCCAACTTGTTGCTTAGTGCTCGAATTGAATTGTTAGGTGGAAAATAATCCTTATTGTTTTTTCCATTTAAAATAATAGCAGTCAGTCATTCATAGTTTGTAGTAACACTTCATTTTGAAAAACAATTAAAAAGCTTTTCGCTGGAGTCGCATTTAATGTGTAGCCAACTATATCATTGCTTTCCATGTATTGTAAATACAATTTAATTTGCAAATGTATGACTTTCGCAACATTGTTTCCCATACTAAGAAAGTTCAATAGTACTTCCACTTGTTTTAGCTATTCCGAGGGCGGTATAAAGTAATAAAGACTAATTTCAAAACGCTAGAAAGATGATTTAGGAGCTAAAATTATCTCGTTCGTGTCGCAAGGAGTCGTGAGTTTGTCTATAACTATGATTGACTATTTAAGTGTAAGTGTAGATTGGTAAATTCAGTTTTCAATATAATTGATAAACATTTTAGGACTATCGCGGTGATCCAATAGCGCCGATACCCTTCGGTGGTATCTACCTGCCCTTGGAGCTGGACCCAGCCACGTGCAGCAAGGCACCGATCCTGCTGGCCTATGACGCGGGCCACTTCTCCGCGTGCGTGCCCTGCGAGCCGTTGCCTGATGATGGAGCTAGAGTACCCTTAGAGGACGCTATGCAGAACCCTCTTCCCATCAGGTAACAACGATAAGTGTAAACAATTTAGTTACTATTTTTAAGCGATTTCCCATTGACATACTTTAAACAATTAGAGTCCCAATCACCTATTAAAAGTCGTCAAAAATTGTCTGAGCGACGTGGTATAAATTACATATACATTAATTTATACAGGTAACATTAAAACACTCATTAATATTACACCTTAGTAGTTTTTTGATTAAATTACACTAAAGCACCAGACGGATTTGAATAATATTTTTATTTTTTTTATCCAGATTCTCGAAGAATAGTGTCACCTATGTAGCATATAATACTGAGTCTCGTAGTCTCAAGCAATTCTAAATCCCGCGGTTAACTGGAAGCCTAAGCCAAATTTGCTTTGGATAATATGGGGGTCATAGGGTTAATTATCAATGAGAGTGATAAAAGAATCTACAAAGCGCAGCTCCAGCTACATATGGAGTATGGCTCTCATCTCACGTCTGGTGGACCCCATTACCAGCTCGACCGTTTGACCAACCCAGAGCTGTTCCAATGCTCTGTGGAAGATATGCCATGAGTATCTTCAAAAAAAGCACATACTAGAAGGCCGGCAATTCTACTGTCGTTTCTGTGGTGTTGCCAGAGCATATGGGAGGCGGTGATCACTTTACATTAGGTGACCCTTACGTTGATTTGTACTCCTTCATTGATATTGCTTAATGACATTCAAGTTTAATTACTTAAAAGCCGACAACGTATCCATTTGTCTCTTGGTATTTCATATATCACGCGGCAGATGTGTCTGATTTTTCATTAGCTAAGTGCCCGATTGCCCCTCCTAACATAAATAGATAACATCATACAAGGGATTCTTAGTGTAATGTCAGCTGTAATCATTCAATCCATCCCTCTATAAATAGTTACCAATTTGACTACCAAAGCTACAAGTTATCTAGATAGATAAATTTTATGCAATCAATCTAGGCCAGTTCGGTCATGAATTATTTAAAATAATATTAGTTATTTTGATTCTGTTGTAAAATTTACGAGTCACTTAATTAAAACGCATCATTATGTCTTTCTTTTTAGATTCAGTGTAGACCCAGGCGAAGATTTCCCCTGGGATGTGGAACCTGACCAGAAGATGATCAACAATCTGCTCCCTGATGAGTTCCAGCGTTCGGCAATGCTGGAGGCTTACTTGGACTTGGAGAGGGTTGAGTGTCTGACTCCTAGCCACCCCCCTGAGGAGTTAAGAAGGTCCTTGGACGCTCTTTCCACAAAGAGCTCGAAGCAAATGAATTCCGTGGCGAAGCAGTTCGGTGAGATTCTTGAAAAGTTTTATTAAAATTGTCCGTCAAAATTGTACTTAAGATCGTAGTTTATAAATATAGCGTCTAATGTATCCATATCTCAATATTTTGTTAAGTAACTAGCTTCTGCTCGCGACTACGTCCGCTTTAAATTAGTTCCGTGCTCAATCAGGACCTCTAAGTAATTTCTGGATAGCTAACCTTTAAGATTTATTTTATAAAATGCTTTACTTTATCAGTATTGTAAATACATTATCCGTGTTTAAATTTAGTAGTATACTAATTTCATAGTGTTAAAAAGTTTTATAGAGAAACGATTGCACTTTATATATCGTTGTTATTAAAAAATATATTTGTAATTATAATATTAGTAATTGTCGAAATTTATAAGTTAAATGGAACTGAAAACTGATTGTATAGAGATGACTGGTGTTGCGCACACGTCACACATACAAGCGATCAGGCGAGCCACCCCTCACAGTGCCTCTGGATTCCGGCCGATACTTGTGTGCGTTGGCAGCCCACACGCGTTTTAATTTGTGGAGCGGAGCGTTACTACTCATGAATTTTCGTAAACGTTATTCAGGTAGTATCGGAAGGTCGATGAGCAGCAAGCTGAAGTCGCTGGGCTCCATGGCCAAGCTGAGCAAGCTGAGCGGCAGTGCGAGCAGCCCGTCCGAGCTCAGGAGTGGCGGCCACGTGCTGTGCGGCCGCGTGCTGGCCGGCAGGGCGCCCGTGCAAGACGAGATGGTGCAGAACTACCTCAACGAGGCCTGGCTCGGGTGGGTACCGTGGCGGATGATCTTGTTGTTTTGAAGTGAACTTCTTTAGGCGCATGAGGGTATCTTTTTACAAATGAAACGGAAACGGAAGCGTCACGGAAATTTGAGACGTTTTTGTTCAAGGTTGAAAGCGATGATACCGATTGAGGAAGAGTATTTCTTACTTTCGGGCTTCCCTGCTAGCCTTGTATCGTGCGGGTCGCGTCCGCTAGTAAGTAGAACGTCTTTCCTACTAGTCTTGTATCTTGCAGAGTTTTTTTTAAATCCAAGATGGCCGCCGCGCAAAATTATGATTTCAACATTATAGATATCGTATCCGAGGTTCTCGAGGGTGCAAAGAACGAATTTGAGATCATTTTTGAACGCGATGACCGCCGATCTCTGAAGCACACCTGAATGAAGCCACAACCTGAGAATTGAACAAAGCATACAAAATTTTTTGACGATACGTCACCCAAACGGTTAGTTCAGTTAGTTAGAGCACTGGTACGCAACGCCAGAGGTCGTGGGTTCGAGTTCCGCAATGTTCAAAAAATATTATTTTCAAATTTTATTTGTAAATAGGTTTCTGTTATTATGAATGAAAAAAAAAATTGACACACGAAACCAAAAAGAATACAAATACTACGTAATAAGAGGCGGGAAATTAAGTAGTACTTAAGTAAAAATGTAGTTTAGTATGAAACGTGCAATCATTTGACATAAGTTTAAAATAGTAATTATAATATGGTAACGAAGAATAATCCGACTAAGTTTTAAAACGTAGTAAATTTCGGGATTCTCCGTTTTTTACAAGATTATAGCCGTCATCTATCAATCGCTGCACGTTACATAGAATCGCTTTTTTCTTAGAGAGTTTCGCTAGGCTGCACAATTTCAATTACTGTTATTGTGTGAGAAACTACTGAACTACCAGTAGACTATAAATATTAAAGATCGTAAATAGTACAACAAATACTTCATTGCATACAATTAATGCCTTGTTGTATACGATGGATTAAATATTTACATTTAAACATAACCTTGTGATTGTTTTATTTGAAATATTAATGAAATGGGGTGGAAAAATAAGAGACTCATGGATGCTTTATGCTATTTTATTACTTATTATTTATAAAAAATAAGATTAGAATGATGTATCTGTTTCATGTTAAACTTAGATTTAATTATTATGTAATTTCTGTTGTGTTCACTATTTTTTTTGTTAATGTTTTTGATGAATGCTGTTTACAATTTTGATTGGATCTCAGGATCACAAGCAAAAAATCTTGTAGTTGTTATTAGATAATAGTCTTATCCTGTTATCTGTTATTGTTTAGTAAGATAAAGTGCTAAAAATTCATACACTAATCTATCAAAAAATTAAAAACATTCTATTTGAATGTCTGAAACACTTGGACTACACTGAAACTGAAAACTTACATAATATTATAAGGTAAAAATTTTCTACAACACATACAACATGTCATTACACACACACACAAACACACACGTACACATAACCAGCACCCACACTAACACCAATTACTTTATTTAGTTAAATAAATTTTCTTTACTTAAATAAATTTTCTTGCAATATATTTATTTTTATTGTATTTCCTTAACATCATTACCATGTTCTTTGGGGGCCTGGTGACTTGTAGCACAGGTATTCGTTACCTATTTCAAGCACCGGTCTCTCACAATCAAAACAATGTTTGAATATAGATTTTAATAAACTGTTCATACTATGTGATTGTGAGAGAAAATAAATATATTTTGAATTGAATTTTACCTAATTGTAAATAAATAAAGTACTTACAGTATTCACGGCAGCACACAAACCTACATATTGATTACGAAAATCCGATTCGAAATACGATTGTGTGCGGCCCATCTAAGGAGCTTACCGCATCTGTTTCAGTTACACCAACCAGAAAACCCGTAAAGAGAGCGAGACAGCACCGAGTCAGCCGCGCTACGGGACCGGCCGCTCACAGTTCTACGCCGAGGCCGACTCCACCGCACACCAGCTCACCAAGACCCTCGCGACCAGATCTGCGAAGCCCGCGCAGGTACGATGAGACATATTCAATTATTAAATACTCTTTGTAGTGCAAACTAGGCGTGTACAACTCTTTTGTATGTGGATGAGAGATTATTGACATTAGCTGTCTAGCTTTGTATGGGTGCGAACAAATGACGCGCGGTAGCTGCGCGAGTTTTTATTTATTTATTTACTTTATTGGACAAATGATTTGAGTTTTCTTTAGTGTTAATTCCGCCAATATTTGTCTTTAAACAATTCGGCATGTGTTTCGCCTCTACACGAGGCATCTTCAGAACTTGTTGTCTCGCCAAAATCTGGCACGAGACTTGGATTTGTATAATTATGGATTTCCGCAAAGTAATGCCTACTTCAATAAATTTACTTTATTGTAGACAAAAAAAAATATTAAATGTACATTAAAATTATAACTGGACACAACAACTGTTACGCTACTAGAATAGATATTTTTTCTGATTCTTTAACTAAATTTAAAAGTAATTTGTATCCAAAATTTTCGTAATAATTATTAGTCTTCCATATTTTTATTAATATTTAATCCGTATCCATACCGAGCGATATTGTTTCAAAGCAAGCTGTGTTTGCCTGTAATTGGGTCTGCATCTCTATTTATAATATGAATGTGAATTCTGATCGTAACTAAGTAGACCAGTGCCAAAGCCTTTGAAAATGATAAAAAGTGAAACAAAATAGTAGTAGGATGAAACCCATTGGAAAAGGACGAGAATATAACAAAAATTAAGGGAAAAATAAATTACGGGCGATCTGAGGTCGCGAAGTGGAAAAGGGGGGGTGTTTTAGGGTAAAAAACGGTTTATCTCGATTTCCGGCAAAACTACAAGTCCTATGGCAAAAAGTTAATCGGCAAAGTTGTAGGTAATAAAGAAGAGATCTTTTGTAATTACACTTTTTTCACATAACCTCAAAATTTTGATGAAAAACTCAAAAAACCAAGTTTTTGGTTTTATATTTATATCTTTTTCAAAAAAAAAATTTTTCTACGAAATTTGGTGAAAACCTTATTATGTCCCAAATACACTGTAATTTTGTAATTTTCTTATATGCTCGTCTTTTACCAATGGGTATCATCCTAATGTAATTTTTTTTGGTTTCAAAAATTATCGACCCTGGTCTAAAGATGTTAACCTGTTGGCAAACCTTATAAATAAATAAACTAACTAAAATAATTATAATTGTTCAATTTCAACGTCTCACTAGGAACATAGATGTTAAAGATAAAAGCGACATCTGCTTAGATGCAAGCGTGCACGTACAATTTACAATAAAATTTAATCGCAGCAAAGTTTTGTTAAGCCCGCTCCCGGGCGTGGCAAACGACGATTCAGTTTTTATTTACAACGAGTCATTATTTTACAGCGAAAATAATTACCATGGTGACCTGGGTGATCTTGATTATCATTGATAAGTCCAAACTACGAATGAATTCTGTTCTCTGGTCATATTGGTTTTATTTGTTCGATAAATAATGTAAGCATTGATACTTGCATGTACAGAACACTTTGGATGATAGTCATAGACCATCATTGTGCCCAGAAAAGTAGTAACTGGCATTGAACTCATCAAGTTTATAATGAAAGTGTTGCCAGACGAGGGTAAAAAAATGCACATCTTATTCGTTTTATCAGATGTGAAGATACTTTAGCTTATCCTTATCGGGTAAATGTGTAATATTTGCATGAGTTATAAAAAAAGTGTGTGAACTAATAAACGCACACAACATAAAAAAAAGTATTAAATATAACCAATGAAAATATTGTTATACTTGTAATATATTGAAATTTATTTAATTCTCATCCATTGGTTGTGGTTCTTCGACAAATGAGTTAGAAGAGGCTTGGTTCTAGAAGTATGATACAAATGGTAATCTAGTTGACCAGCTAGCGACAGGGTGTCGAATTTCCGTGACGGTGTGTGCGCGAATCGTAAAACTTCAATCTGATATTTTTTCCCTAAAGTATAACTTCAAAAAAATATCCACTTGAACATATATAGTGAGTGATCTATCAACACGCCCCCCCCAGGACCGCACCCTGTACTTGTCCAAGTCCACGTTCTACGACGACCGCCCCCCCTCGCCCCGCCCGTGCCGCGCCCCCCTCTGCCTGTACTATGGCAGCCCGGCCTACAACGACTACTGCTCGAGGTGCTCCAAACTGCACTAGCCGGATACAGGATGTTGTCGACTTTTTTTGCAATTTATGTTGTTGAGTTTGAGGCTCTCTTTTGGTAAGAATGAATTATTTTCATTACGCTTCATGCTTATTTGGGTACTCATTTAGATATTAAATATTCTATTGTATATCGATACTTTAGTCACACAGTGTTACAAGCCTGATATTCTTAATATCAAAATTAAATTATTATTTATACATTTACTAGTTTTTTATCGCTGAACAATTGATTATAAATGCAATGTATGTATTAATATTTTTAGTGTGAAGTCTAATAAGATTTATTATTTTATTGAAAATATAGCTTATTGGAAGACATAAAAAACATTAATTAATTCTTAAAACTCACTGGATATAACTTCATTTACATACTCCATTATTTACATTCGCCGAATATAACTTACGTAAATTTATTATTTACATAGCTTTTTAATCATTTCAATAAAATTTAATAACAGTTTTGCCTAGTAACCCCTGACCCTGAAACTAGTAAAACCTGTATCATCGGGGTCAGCAAACAAATTAATATCTAATAAAGATACATTATTTGTATATATTTATTAGCAGCTTAATCAAACACAAACAATATTTTTTTTCGTAATTAAATACTTTTTATGTCTTTGTAATCGTTACCATTTGGAATTATTTCTGCTTTCCCACGTAGTTAAAAACAAACGTAACATATTGAAGCGAAGCTTTTCAAAGGAAAATTGAGCCGCTCGCCCCGCGGCTTCTATCGATTCGATTTAAGTTACACGATATAATAAATGTGTATACAGAATGACAGCTGCTGCACCCTCTACACGACACACACACCTGAGGTGGTGGTCTTCTGTCTCGCTTTCACTCAAGTCAGTTTACGAGGCTGGCGTTGACTCTCTATCTCTTTCTCTACTCAATGCATCCACGCCACTCACTTTTGAAATTTGAATATCCGTTACGATCAGCTGTTTCATTAATGCTTTCAATCGATTATAAATAAACCGTGTTAATTGTCCATCCCACCTTTTTCTATTGATTTTTTTTATGCTTTAAACAAAAATGCCTCGCTCCTTTCGGGCATCCCTAGACTGCTCTGTTATTTCAAATTACAATGTACTACTAAGTTTAGGCCAGAGTCTACTCGCCGTAATCATCTTGTGGCTGTATCTACGATGTTAGACATCATTAAGCCGCAGATTCTTTCTATTTCTGGGACCGTACCATCATAATAAGCTCCATAAGGTGTTATGTCGGTATGGTCTAAACATGTCCAAATGTCGATCAACTGCACACGAATGGCTCCTTTTGCAAGACTACTGTCATACAGAGAGACTTCTGGAGGTCTTGAAAATAAAAGTTATTATTATTATTATGATTAAGTTTTAAAAGTAATTTTAACAACAATTTCTATTAGGAATTGATCATTCTTAACTGAATCCCACAGAATATCAGCCTTGTTACACTTTGTTACTGTGTCTATATTTTAATTTTATAATCTCACAAAATGTTTGTACGTTATCTACGTTAACTAAAATTTGTCACGAGTCATTTGTTTAGATACTTACCTAATAGTATTAACTTAGTATATAAGTGTTTGTGTTGATTAGTTTTATTTTTAATTTGTAGATTATTTCCGAGCACTTAATGTGCCAAATGTTGCTTCCGATTCAGCCAAGTTGCTATACAAGTGGTATTTTACCGTCATAGTCAAACAGAATAACGTTTGGTATTTACTTAGATGTTTTTGAACTACCTAATATTTACTTTACGACCGTATTACGATTATATTGTAGTAATTAGATAAAATCACATAATAATGATATTTTTGAACACAATAAATAATGTATTTTTTTACTATTTGTAAAAAGGCATAATAGGCTTATATCTTACGCCACATATAGTATCTATATATATTAAGTAAAATGTAAACTTTTATTGGGTGTTCAGTCTTAAGAAAGCGAAAGATGAACTGTGTTCAAAGTCAAAGTGACATGAAAATTTTATATTGTTCCCGGAAAAGTGTAATTAAAATTAAGGTTTATATTTTAAACGAATTCTTCATAGATACAAGAAATTATTATTCATGTAGAACTATTGGTCGAGTCGAAAAATGGATCTTGATTTTAGTCGACCACATAGTGGTAAAAATTTATAACTTATAAAATTTATTGTTTTTATGTAATCTTGGTGAGCTTCTTAACTTGTAATAAACTAGTTCCTATCACAAACGATGATAGTATGTTACTTATTTGACAGATGCGTAATATTTTTTAATTGCTAGCTAGCTATATGATACTTGTACGGTTTATTGGGTACAGGGTAGGTTACATTTTAAGTAATGTAAAACATTTGCAAGGCGAATTTAGAGTATGGAAGTGTTAACGTTCGTTTCGCGAAGGTTCCCCTAAGTAGTGTCGGTATTTTGTGCCTCAACAACGGGTCTGTGCTTATCGTTCTCTGTTGTTCTGAACAAAACAACTTGGCGAGTAAACAGAGCTATAGTTTTAATGGATAGATCATTTTGGACGCTCCTCATCGTGTCCACGGACTTTTAAGTTTCATTAATGGCATGCCCATATAGCTAACACATATTATAGAACAGAATAAAATATATACTGATAAAAAACCACCACTACACGAAATATATAGATATATTTCCTTAATGTTTTATTACAATAATTGCATTAATGTTAAAAAAATGACTACTTAAAACCGTTTTGAAAGATAAAGAATAAAAAGGGCAATCAATAAATAATGTTTAATATAACAAGTAACAGATGATTATAATTAATAATGAAAATATATAAAGCAAACTTCTGTATATACTTATTGAATCTGTGGAGAGTTGTAACTTTTCTTTATAAATAAATCATAAAAGTTAAATAAATATCGCTATGACAGCAGTAATAACTAAATATCAATAAACCTTGATGGCTGTTAAGAAATACTACAAAATTAGAACTACTACGAAGTTAAGTTAAATATCGAATAAAACTCATATTAATTTTATTATAGTTAAAATAATAAATTAAATAAATATAATAATAAATAAAAAAAATAAAAATTATAGTTAAAATAATAAATTTCGTCGCAAAGCAGTAATAATTTCGGTCATTGACCTTTTTAATGGTTGCCGATCACACATCAATACATCTATGGAAGCGCGAATTGGTATTTGTATGAATGTGAGAAATAAATGTTTTCTGTAATATGGAAATTAACATTGCCATAATAAAATGCAAAATCATAATCGATTGACGGTATACATAAAATCTGGTTTCAAAATAATCTTAAATTTATATCGAATCCACCGTTAGTCGCTTCAAATTTCAGATAGGAGCAGAATTCGCATAAAACACAGAGATAGGTAATATAAGGTCAATGTCCGAAATTATTTGTGCTCTGCGACGGGGATGTAGTAAAAAGTATATATGACAGTAATTAATCTCATGTTAGACACAATAATGTCAAAATGACACGCTGTTTTGTTTAACATCCCAGAGATTCACATTGTGAGTCGCAAATAAAATATCTTCGAGCATGTCCTAGTAATCATGTAGTAAGTATCCAATCAGTCTACCTCGCAATTCATTGAATACTTTTTAGAATTAATGCCATCGGCTGTGGCCTTAAAAAAAAGCAATATTTGTACTTAAATCTTTTGTTTTAGCTGCAAAAGCAAAGCGTTGAAACCTATAAGATCCTGTGTAAAGTATATTTAAATTTTTCTGAATTAATTGTTTTTTTAAATCTTGTTAATATCGACAGGATTAACTAAATCTGAGCTTAAAAGAGCGTTCTTCCAATGTAACTGTAAATATATTATGTTGTGTAACCTTGTTATGAATACAGGTTTTATATTGTTATTACACAAATAAAGTTTGAAAAACAAAATTTTATGAACGATGCTGGATTCGAACCCACGACCTCCGGCGTTCCGTGCCGGTGCTCTAACCAACTGAGCTAATCGTTCATAAAATGTTGTTTTTCAAATTTTATTTGTGTATTAATCCTAGAAGAGAGGGTTATCACTTTAAAAAACGTAACATATTGTTTTGATACTGTTATTTTTTTTTCTAGTCCCTACAATGTTGATTTAGTGGTTTCTGGTTCAGATAATTCGAGCCTTGGTGACAGTTTTCATAATCTTCCCGATAATGATCCACAAGCTCCTTCGTCTTCCTATAACACAAAAGTAACAGGAAACGTAGATTATCTATAAATAAATACCTAATTACAAATAAATCCAAATATGTATGTTACCAAAATAATACGCTTTTGTCGCAAGGTAGTTTTTGGCTATGTTTTTTAAAAATATATTA
Organism: Leptidea sinapis; assembly: GCF_905404315.1. Taxonomy (NCBI): domain Eukaryota; kingdom Metazoa; phylum Arthropoda; class Insecta; order Lepidoptera; family Pieridae; genus Leptidea; species Leptidea sinapis. The sequence continues at coordinate 4,715,834 of NC_066280.1, forward strand.
TCAATGTTGTTTATGATTAAATTGTTAATCCGCATATCTGGACTAACTGCAATGTATTAGTTATATTTAAGTCAATAATTTACTCTAAATCCCACCTCATTTGTTAACATTGTAACTTCATCTTATGGTTTGTTTCTAATGCAGGTGAAAAATGGCAACTTTAATAAAAATTTAAACATTATTAAGAAAGTTGAATACAATCATGCGTTCACTGGACAGTAACAAGGTTTTATATATATATAATTATTATATAAAGCAAATAAATGCTTTATATTTTTATTTTTATTCGAATTCCTAAACGTCATTTCAAATTCTTTTAATTGCACGGCGCTTGATTTTCCTAGTGTTAATGTGAAGGAGAAATAAAGGTGTTCGCAGGAATGCGACAAGGAAAGACAGTACCGTGTAAGTGACTGATAACGCAGTGATAATTATATTTTACATATTAAAATATTCGTCCATAGTTCTCCACAAATAGTGTCCTAAACATGCTCCTCTTTTCGAATTTCTTAACGAACTTCAGTCCTAGTGGTTAGTGATACCAAATGGAATTATATAATATATTTAATTATATTATATAATATTCGTGGCCTGTTTTTATCAGTTAGAGACTATCTAGACGTATAAATTATCTTACATGAATACCCTATTATATACCCTAGATTTACCTGCATTAGAATCCGACTTAACATTAACGCCTTATAGATCTGTGAAAATTAACTGAGATTATATGACAATGTTAATAATGTACTTGTAAAGAAATATATATTAGTGTTTTAATATTAACCATATTAAATAATAGCGATAGAGTGAAATGTTATATTTTTTCATTAACGTGTATAGAAATAGGGTTTGCATATCATGTTTCTAGAAATTATAAGCGGTTGCTAATTAAATTGTTTTATTTTATCGTGTCGTTTACTTTACATCACTACCCCGAAATTGCCTGGACCACCTGATGAAAACTCATCAACGGCGCCCAAGCAGTTACAACTCGGATCTATACATTAATTACTTGATGCGTGATTTTGAGGCACCCTCATTCTTGTTCGATCCCTCCTACCCCTCTCACCGCCGACCTTACATGCCCATATATCAATAATTTTGGAAAATGGGTATTTTATTAGTTATTCTGTGAATTATTAAAAAAAATCACATAATTTATGTTCACTAGATTGTACTTTCTCTCACTCACCAATGCCCCACAAAAATCATGGACACCAGCAAATCTCACTTCACAATTGTGAGCTGTTCAACCTGATTCCTACCGCCGAATTCCTCCTTCGCACGACAGGCCACAAGTTAGGATATCATCCCCACTATCTGGATGTGTGGCGGTCCTCCACAGTGCGATTTTCAAGGAGCTTTCTTCCTCGTAGTACTAAGCTGTGGAATGAGCTTCCTTGTGTGGTGTTTCCGGGACGATACGACATGGGTACCTTCAAAAAAAGCGCGTACACCTTCCTTAAAGGCCGGCAACGCTCTTGTGATTCCTCTGGTGTTGCAAGAGAATGTGATCACTTAACACCAGGTACCAGACCCGTACGCTCTCTTGACCTATTCCATAAAAAAAAATTGTAAGCGTGAATTTATTTACATTTCAGCCTCATTATGCTACGATTATTTTTTATTCGTTATTTTTAAAATTAAAAATAATCAAGTACCTACAGGAATTTTTAAAATTGTATTATTACAAAAATCATTTATGTTCAGTTTATATGTATACTTCATCTTTTCTAAAGTTGAGTAAATAGGAACTCTTTGAGAATCCAGTTTGAACATAGATACTAATACAAATATTGTCGCTAAGCAACAGTTTCCATAGATTCTAACAAATATTTACAAAGACGAATTCCAAGAAATAAGTATTTTTAATTCAAAATGATGGAACAAAGTACTTCCAATGAAGAAGTCCAAGCTGATATGCCTGAACCAGCAGGAGAGGAAACTGAAATAAAACTGCGGCCACTGGAACGTATCAAGTTACATCCGAAAGTCCCAATAGAACCTTCTGCGTACGGGAAGGGCAAAGGCTACAGTAGACCCTGGATATTACAGGATGGACGTGAAGTACCTACTAAAGGAAGTGAAATGCGAGATAATTACCGAACTCCTAAGAAGCCTCCTCACTTAGAAGGTAAGAAAACTCTGTGCTTAAGTATTTTCACTTAAATTAAAATGAAACTATGGCAAAATTTACGTAAGCAACTCGCTTACGTGAAAGTGTAGTTACAATATGCCTATTTATTGGCTTTACCTTGATGTTATTTAGTATTTTTGTAATAAGGCCGGCAACGCTCCTGTGATTCCTCTGGTGTTGCAAGAGAATGTGGGCGGCGGTGATCACTTAACACCAGGTACGCTCGTTTGTCCTCCTTTTTCCATAAAAAAAATAAATAAATAATACATTACACGATAGCTTATAACATGATTCTGCATTTACTTGTTTGGTTCTGTCACATGTTCTGCTAAGAACATTCTTATTCACGTATGCTTTGGTAGGATTTTTGTTAACAAGAGATGGAATAAATGAAGATAACATTGTAAGGAGAAAGAATAGTAGATTGTTAACCGAGGGTCGAATGAATCATTTCTCGGGCGGCTATAGTCCGAGTAGAAAATGATTCTTTTACCCGTGTTTAACACTGTACTTTTCATTTCGAATATGAGGAAAATAAGACTAGTTGTGTATCTAAACTATTTATTCATAATATATAATAATATTAGTAACAACTATGTAAAATTAATTGTCAAATTAGGACAATTCGTGAAATTAGAAGTTACATTTTTGTTTGGAATGTTTATGCTCTTTGATATATTATGACAAATTTGGCTGTTCTGGATATCTGCAAAAGTGGGAGACTCTGGTATTGCATCAGACGATGGATTCCATGCCGGATACTGCCTGGAATTAGGGCGTATTTTTATAGTATCAGTTAATTTGGTTGAAATGTTAGTTTTATTTTGGACTGAATCTTCAATGTAGCCTTCGGCGACTGTGCTGGATTTCCAGCCTCCATGTCTTTTTAACGTTGTCATGTTTGCTCCAGCATCGGCTTAGTGTTGCTGACGTTCGTCTATAACAATGTCCGGTATACTGCTCACAGTTTGGTTAATTCAAATATGTTGCTATCTGCTTCGGCATACCTGAGATTTTATTTTTACCGATCACTTGTTTATAGCATTTTCCCTTCTGATAGTTAAGAAAAAAACGGGCCGTTTTTACATCACTAGGTCTCATTTATATTTCTTTACTATTTGTGCAAACTCTTCTTTTACTACAAACGAGCGCTCAATATTTGTTTTTGTTTTAGTCAGTTTTACAAGTAATACTTGGCCTTGACTTTCAGTGTCCTTAATTGTCAAATTTGTGAGTTCACTGCTTCTGCAAGCGCCGTTTATACCGAGTATCAATACCACGTTCATTTTTAGAATAAATAGATAAATACTTAGGGAAACTTACCTTCACTGCCAAATATATCTCGTCAGGAGCATCATTTAAAAAAAAATCCACATCATGACAGGTGAAAACCTTAGATTTCCTACTCTTGAGGCCCTGAGACTGTCTTTTCAAAAATGATGTTAAATTATGGAATTTTTTCAAATTTACATCGTGTTTTACACTAAGTGTACTCTTGAGCATTGAATATCGGCTCCATAGCGTAGAATACTGTAGTTTGCACACAGTCCATAAAAATAGATACACTTTCGGAAAACGATTTTATATTCTTCTCTACTCGCCACTTCATAAAATCATTGTATGTGTTTATATATATTTCGTTTGAGATTTCTGGCATTTCAAGATGGCAAGATTTTCAATAACACAATTTGCCTCGTCTCTAATTGAATCTGGTGTTAACATTTCAAAATCGCTTGAACTCATTTTTAATATTCAAATCTTAGCATAAAAGATTATTACCTATTTTTTGAATTCTGTCACAGATACATTACAAATCAGTATCCCGCCAATGTATTTATCAACTTTTTAAATTTTAAATATGGAACTCACCGCGAAATTGTTGCGGCTTATTCCGTTCAAAGAAGTTTGCGCTAAGTTCACACTGGCAGTTTAGAAAGACACATGGCATTTCTTTAAATTAGTTTTTTTTTACATAAAACTCTTCATAGCTGAAAGCAGTTCTATTTTTAAAGTTCATTCCGGCCCTTACGTGGGAAGTAATTTGTATGAGTTTTTCCCTCTCTATGGAGGGAAGCAGCATTTTCCACCCAATAATCAGATCAAAACAACATTACTTTCCCAGTATGAGAAATGAAAAATATATAATCAAGTGAGCGCGGCCTTTATTATGTGCAGTCAGGAATTATTAAAGAATGTCTTAAATAATAGAGGCTTGTTGTTTCCTACTTGGGAGCTTAACCCTTGAGAAGTTAATACAAAGACTGTTGGATACAATGAAAAGATACCCTAACAAAATTACTTCTGATTAGAAGTACTAAAAGTTGGCTATTGCATTCACCAAAAATCTTTGGGTAATGCAATAACATTATGGCATTGGTGGCCTCATTTTCAAATTGTATAAAAACTTGTATAACTGTATTTTCAGGCATTCGAAAACGTATGCTCAAAGATTTCTTCTGGGAGCAGATGTTGGATGAAGTCATCGACGAACTGGCGACTTCGCAACCAGTAGAAGACTACTATTCGGAATACGACTCTAATTACGTGAGAGAAAACTTTGAGCCGAGAAATTTAGAGCATACAGTGGATAGAACAGTAAGTCAATACCTATATACTTTTAGCAAAGTAAAAAGTCTATAAGTTGTCCTAAGAGAAAAACCTAAAATTAATATATTTTATCAGCGCAATAGAATACTTTTTATTGCATTTAATAATATTTTCTCAAAATTTAATTCCATTAGAAATATTTTTGATGACACTTCGTTGTAATGCCTAAGCATTTCAGTCTGAAGGGCGCAGTAGCTAGTGAAATTACTGGGCAATTAAGACTTAACATCTTATGTCTCAAGTTGACGAGCACAATAATTGAAGTGCCGCTCAGAATTTTGGGTTTTTCAAGAATGAAAATGAGTTGCACTGCATTGTCATTACAAGGGCATATCAGTTATCATCACTTGAACGTCCTGTTCGGCTCGTCCCTTACTGTCATAAAAAAAGTGCTACAACCGCTTCGGAAACAAATGGCGCTCTGTGAGAGAAGAAATGGCGCAAAAAACTCAGGCAGCATATTTATTTGGGCTCCTTTAAAAAGAATAAAATATACAATATGGTACTGTCATTGTTATTGCTATAAATTAATTATAATCCAGTCCTATATACTGACAATACTTGATATGGTTTTTTTTTTCATTTCGCAGATGCACTTGAAGTATCCCTTGTATGGTACAGGCTCTAGCGCCGTCACCTATTACAGTGAAACCATCAAGAAGACTGGACCCGTAAGTTTATCAACTTTGCCTTTGCTCTTGTTTTGTTTTGTCGTTTTGAAAAAAATGAGCCACAAAATGTTAGCCTTATCATATTGAAGTTGATGGTTCATTATTGTGCGGTCTACCGCATCTATCTTATGTACTCCAAGCGCCGTAATATCTCGCATAGGGCCGGAAGCTAGTGTCTGGTTCTCCGCCACAATGACAGCGGTTCTACAAGATATCACCCCGGAAGGGTAGGTACCGACTGCCAGAGTCGGAGAATCCTTCCCCGAGCATTTCACTCAGTCCGCCCGTCGTGTTTTTATGACTATAGAAAAATGGCATTTAGGTGGGCTACGAATCAATTTCTCGATAGTACAAGAGAGTAAAAGCGGCGATGATCCCTTACTATAAGTTTGTTGTCGTATTCCATTACAAAAAAACTGCTAAATGTTCTTTAAATCGCGCGGGCCACGTGCCAGTTATATGTCTCTCAAATAATCCTTTAAATAGATTTGTTTTTATTTTGTTGTCAACAATTACTAGTAAAAAACTATAATTGTTTTGTTTCAGGGTGAAATATTGGAAAAGTTTCGCCGATGTCAGTACTTTACTAAACCGATGGAAGAAAGACTAGACAACGGATGGGTCTTGTGAATTTATAACAATATCGCAGTTTTTTGTTTCTTGAAATAAAATCTTTTTTAGTATATTTTTTAATACCTATCTTTAAATAACATTGAATTTTTTTAAGTTTTATGTCACGTCCAATATGCCTTTTGCCTCGTACCTACGTTCACTGTAAGGAATCATCAACGGCCTGAAATGCATGTCTTGAGCTCTCGTATGGCGTATGTTCATAAGGGGCTTTATTTTTTTTTATGGAATATGAGGACAAACGAGCGTACGGGTCACCTGTTAAGTGATCACCGCCGCCCACAATCTCTTGCAACACTGGAGGAATCACAGGAGCGTTGCCGGCCTTTAAGGAAGGTGTACGCGCTTTTTTTTGAAGGTACCCATGTCGTATCGTCCCTGAAACACCGCACAAGGAAGCTCATTCCACAGCTTTGTAGTACGTGGAAGAAAGCTCCTTGAAAACCGCACTGTGGAGGACCGCCACACATCCAGATGGTGAGGATGATATCCTAACTTGTGGCGTGTCGTGCGAAGGTGGAATTCAACGGCAGGAATCAGGTTAAACAGCTCTTCGGAACACTCCCCGTGATAAATGCGGTAGAAGACACACAATGAAGCGACGTCTCTACGCAACGCCAAGTGATCCTGGGGGGCTGATTGGTACCTACTTTAATAATCAGGTGAGCCGCCAGCCCATTGACACAGTAGACACATGTACCAGTACGGAAACTACCTACAAAAGTTCGAAATGACACACTCACACAAACATGCGCATCGACGAGGCCCCTAAACAGTTTTCGCGGTCAATACGAGACGAGTGTCACACTCACGTTGTTATTTTTTTACGCGATCATTTTAGAAATGCCAGCGTATTGCGTGGTATGCTACGGCTGTTTGAACTTGGCTTCAACAAAACCGGAGCTATCATTTTTTAAACTTCCTTGTGATTTTGAAAGGTAAGATTTATTATTATCATTAGTAGGTACTCGAATTATAACTCCGTATGATCGATTGTAATAAATTCGTGAACAAAATTGTTCACAATGTTAATAAAGATGGCGGCTGCAATATTTATCATCAATTTTTTTTATGAGTTTATGGTTATTTATGGTTTTCGATGATTTTTTCATATTTATTTATTTTGGACTAGTTATTAACATGTGTTTTGTCATTGTTTTCGTGGGTGTTCAAACCAATACCAGCTAGTGCTGTCAAAATGAAAATTTAAGCTGGCAGCTTATCAACTTTTTCGTCACTGGTGTCGTCTTCATGGTTTTCGAGGGTGCTGAAATTCATAGTGTTGTCAAAATGTAAATACAAGATGGCGGCTGCAAGGAAATGACAAGTTTTAGATCATGGGTGTTGTTTTCATGATTCTCGAGGGTGTTAAAGCCAGACTTCGAAATTTGCTGGACTTTTGAAATAAAATTGTGTGTTCATCGAAACTCCCGAAAATCTCGAAAATGATACCCTTTTTGATTTTATTGTAAAAGACACATCCGCAATTTTGGATGCCAAAATATATGTCATTATTATTCGTTATTGACACCCCCCAAAACCTCGAAAATGATACATAATATATTGATTTTATTAAAAAAGTTATATCCACCATCTTGTATCTCGAAATAGGTGTTAATAATTGTTCTTAACAATTGACACTTGTTGATCGAAATAGCTGCCAGCGCTTGGGTTTCCAGTAGCCTTATTGAGGCGCGAAGATAGTATTTTGAACATTCTCCGCGCCTCTGGGCCCCACGGGCCAAGTTTCTCGACACCAAACGTCACAAAGATGTATGACTCACTGAGACCAACATATTTGCGACGGTTGCTGTCTTCGGCAGTCGAAGCAGCAGCCCCAGCACCAACTGACGTAACTTGGACATGAGAAGGAGCCAGAGTGTCGACGCAAGTAGCGTCCCACACCAGCGCCCTTCCCCGTACCAAAGCCACCAGCGTCATTCCATCAGGACGCTTGCCATCGCGGCGGGTAATACCATTTGGCTCTAAAACAGCTGGTACATTAAGAACGGCAAATGCCCTGCGGATGACTTCATTAATGCTGGCGTGACGACTGATACGGCCTGCCGATTTTAGGCAGGATAACCCGTGAATAATTAAGTAAAATGTTTTTTAAATATATTACATAAGTCATCATGTAGACTATAATATTGTATTAGACACTGTATAGCCATCATACATACACTATACATAAAAATCTTACGCTTGTTACTCTTTAACGTTCCGTAACGCCCCATAAGGAACTTCGTTCTAAAAATACAGTCCAGAGAACCTCTTCCTTTTTAAAGTCGCTTAGGAAAATAATCTGATAACCCTATTGCTTCAATGGAGGAATGTACGCACGTGTAGGTATTTTATCAACAAGGCTTAGTTTCCGTACTGATACACAGGGGTGGGACAGTCGAAAATCTAATACTAGCCCAATGGTCATAACACTAGGTTATCACAATTTGTCTGATGGCTTTAATAGTCACTCAATTTATTTAATAATGTTATTTATTATTTTCAGAGATTCCAATGCATAGTTGGATGCTGTCAATTTCTTGAGCAGTTTAAAACTTGTGTCAGTCTTGTTGGTGGAAACCCTTAAACATCTGATCTTGAATGTTATAAGAAGAAGAGAATTTGTGATATACACTTTTCGGACAGACACAGAAATCATAATCAATGGCTAAGCACATTGGCAGTTCCGTTGCTTCATCTGCTTGGTAAGTCCCCTAATTTAACACATATTGAGTTAATATTCGATTCTATTCCTAACTCTGTCAGATTTAGTCACACCACTAAGAATCTTTGTTGAGTTGACGGTTTTTTTGAAGGTATATTGTATCATTCTGGAAACACCTGATTTTCTTACACAGTTGTGATTACAAAATTCAATGGTGCAACCATTGAATTTTGTAATCTAGCTGAAACTGGTTTATTATCTATGATAATCATTAAATAATGAAACATAATCTTTGCATATTCACATTAATTTTCAGGACAACTACAGAGTCAAGTAATCTTAGGACAAGCTTCATCCACACAACATTTACTGCCTACAATAATACAGCAAGACTGTTCAGGTAAATAATTTTTAAAACTTATTTACAATGTCATAAAGGTTACTATAACATAAGTGACATTCTTAATGATACCACAGAAATGGCATGGAGTGGCCACCCTCAGGGTATTAAATAATAAATTTTATTGTATAATTTAACATTGTCACCATATTTTTATGCAAAAAAAGAAGCCCGCCGAGTATCTTATGCTCTTATTTCTCAGGTCTGAGGTATAATTTTTCCATTAGGTAGTACTGACTTTCTGTAAGTGATATTATATCCTATTTCAAATAAAATATTCAGAAAGAATATAAAGTCAAACTCAGTCAAAGGGCATTGACAATTTGATTTTGTTCTGCTTTTAATCACGTCTTTTATGTATCTTCTTAAAATTATTGATATTTATGGACATACATATACAAAATTTTGATGTATTTCTTGGTTGTAATTTTAAAATCTTGGGCCCATAAAATGTTATTGATTGAAAATCCCACATTTGATCTTGATCTTTATGTTATGTTTTCATATAATATAGTCTTCATAATTTCATTTCAGTTACATAAGATTTTACAAATCACAATAAAAGTTCTCCGGTTCTCTGTGGCATACAAATAATAAATTATCATTAATCTATTATTATATTTATTATTTACAGAGCCATATGTGAGCAACTTTATTTTAGTAAAAGCATCAACTTCAACAACATTCCAACCTGTGGCTGCAGGTAAAATTCACATATTTTTTTCAATTTGTTGGCTATTATCAAATATAATAAATATATATAAATTAATGATTATATTTTGTTTTGAACACATACCAAAATATTATATAATATAATATATTTCTATCTATTATACACAAGTAAACCATAAATAAAAACAAAATTTTATAATTTTAAATTTTGTGAGTAGTCGGTATGTCATTATATTTCTATAATGGTTTTGTTTGACAGCTTATTTGAACTTGTGATTTAATTTGAGCTCTAGACTCTTAAGAAATGCTGCCCTGGTTCTACATTTTCTGAGTGCTACTTCAGTATGATTTGATTTTTGGTTTTATTTTGATTTTTCTCCATTATCGTCTGATTGAAATTGACAATTGAAATGATTTGAAAAGTATAGTTAAAATTCACTCTGACAAAGTGGGCAACAAACTACATAAGTATTATTTCCAATTTCAGACGCATCTCAAGGTGCTTGATGCTGGAACATAATTATAGTTTTATTAGCAAGCCTGAAAGAACATCTGGAAAAGGTATTAATATCATTATACTAATATTACAAATGGGAAAGATTCTGATTTCTTTTGAAAATATTGTTTTTATACTTTTTTATCCAAAAGGTGCTGAATAAATTTGTATGAAATTTGACATAGTTTATGATCTTTTGTCTAGGTGGGCAAAGTAGTTCCCTCATAGTCCCGGAGCTGGGGACAAAAATCAGCAAGATTCTTGTAATGGTCTATCATTTATTTAGTAATATGTGAGTCAGCAAAGTTAGGGAGTAGCACACCTGACAATGGCGGGCTTTGACTCACAAGAAATTAAACATAATAAGAAATTCGAAAGGTCTTTATTTAACAAACATTAACCATAAATGTGACAGTAATTTTATAACAGCAGATTAATGCATGACATGACATAAGACTATTGAGCCAAATGTCTTTTTTGATGAAGGCTGCATTGGTACCTGATAGGATTGAGAACAGCTAATGTCCGTGTGGGAATGAAATTTTGAATATATTTTTATTTATTACTAGCTGACCCGACAGACGTCGTGCTGTACATATTAAATTCTTCTTCTTATCAAAACCTTTACTGGACTTCCACAAAAAATTCAAGACCGAAATAAGCCAAATCGATCCAGCCATTCTCAAGTTTTAGCAAGACTAACGAACAGCAATTCATTTTTATATATATATATAGACTTTAAGACTGAATCCCTTTTCATATTGTCCATTTATTTAATACCATATAATACATATATTATACAATACAATTTGTAAATTAAACATTCTTTCACAGATCTAATGGCTCCACAGCGCACAAAGATCAAGCACCTTCAAGCAGAAATATCGCGCTTGCGAAAAAAAGGACAATCTTTCAAAGCAAGGTTAAAAGGTGGTGCAGATCGATCAATCGAATTTTGTCAGGAAAATTAACATATGTGGGTGAAGGCGAAACAAAAACAGCTGCCCAACAATATTATGATAAACATAAACATTATAAAAATCAAAAATAATATGCAAACATTGCTTTTTATTTCTCCCACCCAATCAATTCAATTAGGTACTCATACCAACACTACTAAATCCTATCCTTTATGTTCTATGTTGTGGCAAAATTAAATAACTAACCCTACGCGCAATTTCAACATGGTAAAAAATTGCAATACCTACATTAAAAAGTAGAGTTAACTAACTCTATTTAATTACGTCACAACATTAAAAATGAATTTCATAATTTCGAGCTAATATACAGTTATTTTCGGGGCCAATATTCAGATGGCGCTAGTTTTCAAATAGACAACTCATAATGCGTAGAGAGGGCTCTCTTTTCCCTATATATTATTATACTCTTTGCTGGTACACATGTCTACTGTGCCATTGGTCCTAATATAAAAAATGTTTTGACAGAAATTTTTTTGTTTGCTTTGACAGAAGTGAAAACTTCAAGACGACCAGCGTATACAGTCCAATAGTGCGAGACAAACTTTTTGTCAATATGTGCTTTAGCCAGTGTTTAGGTAGTTTAATATAACATACTAAAGCAAATTCCAATCATGGCTGTTTACTTGTCAAACGAAAAAGAGAATGTATGGAAGAATGTGAATAAATTGCCCTTTAGGCGGTCGGATGTCGTAGTAGGTATTTATTGTAATACAATTAATACAAAATAAAGATTATATTTGAATGAATTTATTTCAATTGTCGGCATTTGCTTTCTGTTTCGCATATTAAATAATAAATACTGATTTCCATAATTATGGCCGAACATTTGTTAGCGACGAGAAACTGCTGATAAATATAAATAAAGTACATGATAGTTACAAATTTAATGATGGCAGTTATGTTAGTCACTAGAATATTGACTACATGGGCTGCTCGATTCGTAAATTTGAGGTTATGTTAGATATGCACCGGGAGCGGCTTAAAACAATAAATCTTCGTCATCCCAGTAGTGCGGGTAACAGATTGGTTTGAAGTCTCCACCCGACACGGTAGTTGTTGACATCGACGAAGTGGGAAACGCCACTTCGGTGCCCGCAATACTCTCCAGCGACGCCGTACGGACTTCGTTAGTTTCATCTGAAACACGGGACAAAATTCGAAGGGATTTAAAATGAAATACAAATTAGAAACTTGCAGGTGTCTTGTTTAAAATAAGAATGTTAGTAATGGGACTTTAAACGTATGTGTGGTAAAGGTTACCTAGGTACTATAACATGACTTTCATTGACACCACAGATTGAGAATAGAGAATTATTTATTAATCAATTTGGACGTGGACCCCAGACCTACGTTATTTTATAAAAGCTGTAAGTTTGTCAGTGCATGCTCCCAACACAAGTAAGAACGATGGACCATTATGGAGTTTGAGTTACAGTGGCTTTGGCAGGTAAACGGTACTAAAGGTGTGTAAAATACCGATCTAAATACATCAAATAATAAAGTGCGACTTTTCGGTATTTCCTTCAGAATATTTAAATAAAAATATTAAAAATCACGTTATTCATTACCAGACACTTAACATCGTGGGAATCCCTTGCCAGACACCCTTAATGTTCATGAAATTATAATTTTACTTGCGTCATAATATAAAAGTTGATTTTTATATATAATACTTGGGTAATTTTATATATAATACGTAGATGATGTTTCTTCGGGTCCATATTGGCTCACCTAAAGTTCTTTACCCGAAATTGTTCTTCCTAACTATTTGTAATCCGAATGATCATTCTTCCTAAACATTTTCATCCTAGTTTTCATTCATACTATTAGTAGTGCTACCGGCGATGCTCATAACACTGATGTTTCCGAAAATTGTAATTAACAACATCATTAATGTAAATATATTTAAACTCCTACTGTCTTTTATCATAATGCTTTTATCCCTAAACATACCATAATATTTTCACTCATACTCAAACCAAAATAAAAGTCTAACCTCCCCCCTCCTTAATTTGTTAATGGGGGGAAACGCCTACAATTTGGTTCTAGCACTCGCCGGCCGCTGCCGCGGCACGCTACGCTCGGCTTGTTGTCCGTTTTTTTAACTGTTCTAACATAACCTAACCTACCAATTTTAATGAATTGTAGTTGATAGAGCTTTGGTCCACGATTATAGTGCTACCACTCTTATTACAACGTATTACACAGTTTTCAAGAAAAACCAAAATAAAAGTCTACCCTCCCCCCTCCCTAATTTATTAATGGGGGGAAACGCCTACAATTTGGTTCTGGCGTTGTTTTAACTGTTCTTACATAACATAACCTAACCTAACCAATTTTAATGAATTGTAGTTGATAAAATACTTGTGGTAATGTTATTCGAATACCGTCAAACCAAGTACCATTTCCTCGGCTAACATTAGATTTGACTCTGCATGCTTTTTTACTGCATATAAAACAGCCCACAGTTAGATTGGATGAATATACAATCGTCAGTTTTTTATGATAGTTAAAATCTTTTTGCCTTAGAATCATTCCTTTGCTCTCAGCAAGGACAAGAGCTTGCTCGCGCGTACCCAATCGCTGATGGGTCCATTATGAATAAAAAGAAATCTAAACAAAAAAGATACGACTTTTGAATAATAGTATAAACGCTGGTTTAGTTGAGAAAATATAGGAAAACAAATAAAAGTATAATGAATGTTTATTGCTACTAACATTATGAAGTTGAATGCTTCGAATTATTAACATTAGAGACAATTAATTAGGAATTGTGATTGTTAGGATGAAAAATGTTAGGGAGAACATTTTTGGATTTCCAATTATCGGAGTTGAAATTTTAGGTGAACTTTGGCGCACCCTGTTTCTTCATTAGCCAGACACTCGATTGTTCCAACCCCTTGCCAGACAAGCATGTAGGGTAGCTGTAGGAGTATGCATATGGGTGAGTGCGAGTCAGATGTAGTTTTTGACGTTCAATAAGTGATATTAAAACCTATTTGAATTTGAAATATATAATCATGAATTGATTGTAGTTTCTCACCAGAATTGTAAATCTTCACATTCTATAGGTAGACCGATACATTTACAAAATTTAATTAACATAACTTTAACCGCTTATGAGGAGTTCAGTGATAAAAACATATGCAAAAAAACATATGCTCATAATATATAATATAATAAAGAACCAACTTGGAAAAATACTCACATTCACCGTCTCCGGCCAATTTCCTGTCAGGTATTTGTCTCAAAAAATTTCTGCGAAGGTTTTTCTTTGCCTTGACCATTTTTAATCTATGGTAGTCTTCTCTTTCCTGCGTAAATCAAATATTATCGTTACTATAAATATAGACCTACGAATACTGATAAAAAATTTAAAAAAGAAATAACCCTTTCATCCATTTCCATCAAAATATAGTTTTCTGTGTTGAGGAGTTTTGGCAAAATAACTTTTTCAATTCCATTAACCTTTCTGAAATAATTTAAATAAAATTAACTAAATTTATTAATAGGAAATTGTCTTGATTAAACATTGTTGAACTCTTCTGAGATAAAAATCATGTTGGAAGTAAGATTTTAATTTAAGATTATTATAAATGTTCATCCGCGTGCAATAACACTGGAAAAATTGGAATGAATTTCGATCTGCGATAGTATCTAGCCAAAATCTCAGTTCACTATTTATCACCACTTCGCCATAGTGCATGCACATTTAATGAGAAGAAGTGACTAGAAATCATTTTCATTCTCATGGTATATAGGTACCATACAATAATGAAAATGTATGAATATTATGTAATATAAAACAATTTTTAAAAAGTATACAAGAAAAGAAAGGGGGCATGCTCGTCCAGGCACCACAAGCAATTCCCGTTCGCGAAAACATTGCAAACGGCACTTTTGTCTGGTGGTTTTTGAAATGTCTGCCTGAATTTGATGTCACTCAGTTGGCGGCGTCTCCTAATCTCAATCTGCGGAGATTATATGTCTACAAATGGGCCAGTAAAGTACGTAAGTATGTATTTTAATGAGATAATCCAAAAGTATATACTTGTACACCACGCTCCAAATAAATGTTTAAATTTGGTATAAATGACGTGAATCCTTTGAAATGTGGCGATCACCGCAAGGATCTTAAATTAAATAAATTCATAAAACCCGAGGCATATCTTTTCTGAATGGGTAGTAGAATTGTATGAAGTTGTGTCGCATTTTAAAAGGAACTATATCGAGACACCCCATAAACGATTACATTGCGCCCGTCAGTGACTAATCAAAGATACATGCGTCGTGTCGACTAAGTTAATGAATATATCGTCACAGGAGTATACGGCTCCAGTACCTCAAAGTAATTCTTATAGCTTCATCAAGAACCAGGCAGATATTCCTCAAGGAGGCGAATTTGATCAAAATCCTTATGACTTCGCGGAAGGCCCGCTTTGCTTCCCCGGTCCGATGTCCTCCAGCTCCCAGCCCAGCGTACCGGAGGGAATCCTCAGCAGTGGGGTCCTCTACAGCTTGCAGAGCATTTGTTGGAACTCCAGATATGTTCTCTGGTAATCGTTGCACGCGAATTTGAGCCTGAAACGTCATGATAATGTATAAGCATTTATCTCGCTGAAAACATAAGCAAAGCTTTCAGCTTTAAAAATAATTTGCGGTTTCATCATTTACATCATCATTTCAGCCAGAAGACGTCCACTGCTGGACAAAGGCCTCCTCCAAAGGTCGCCAAGACGATCGGTCCTGTGCTGCTTTTGCAGGAAGGTTGGATGTGCCAACCTTTTCCGGCGATCCTGATCAGATCGTCAGTCCAGCTTAGGGGGCCTACCTACATTAAGTCTTTTGGTACGTGGTTGCCGCTCGAGGCCCATGGGCCATCTGTCCGTCGAGCTGTGTGCTCTGCCCACTGCCAATTCCGTTTCGCAACCACCTGGGCTATATCAGTGACTTGGGATCTCTTACGGATCCTCTCATTTCATAAGGAAACTCCGAGCTTACCTCTGAGCGACGAGTGACCTCTTTACCGAAATTGGATCTGTCAAACTATTATTTGACCAAGGTAAACGTAGGTACTCGAGAGTTTAGTTCCCAACCAAGTTTAGTTACCTGTGTAACAGACACAACCAACCTACTCGTTCGAAATGGACATTAGACATGATCTTCGTGTTGTTCATATTAATTTTGAGACGTCTGGTTTTGGGAAGCTGTTTTAAGGCGTTCTTTGCCGTTGGATAGCTGAAATACTTTCTAATTTTTATATCTAATAGGGTTATAGCTATTGGAAACTAGGTATTGCCGGTGTAAATAAAATTATTGCATAAAAAATTAGGTACCATAATCACTTTAGCAGAAAGACGTCCACTGCTGGACAAAGGCCTCCTCCAAAGATTTCCACAACGATCGGTCCTGTGCTTCCCTCAGCGATCTTGACCAGATCATCGGTCCGTCTTGTCCCTACCAACTCTGAGGACTTTACTGCCCTAACGGCTATCTCTTCTTTTCTTTGTGCCTTGCCCACTGCCGCTTTAACATGTCGGTGGCTTCTAATAGGGATATCCTCATTTCTGATTCGATCTCGTAGGGATGCCCACTGAGCGACCACGAGCTTTCTCATAAGGCCTATAGTTAACGACCATGTCTGCGTTCTGTATGTTATCACACACTGGTTAAAAACCTGCCTGCGCCTTGAGAAAATGTGGTATTTGGGACGAGATTTTTCGGAACTTCCGGAACGCTTCGATACGAGTTGGATGAAAAAAATACCAACTATCGCTATACGTACTAAAATCTATCTTTCTACTTTAATCTTTTTTATAAGAACATACTTGTCCAACATTTTCTAAAACCAACGCATTAGATTCTCCATTCGTGAACTTGATAGCTGCGAGGGTTATGTAAGCCTCCTTCAGTGTGTGGCCCAACAGAGCCTGTACGGTCGACAGCTCGGCCGCAGCCTGACGCCCACGGATACGCAATGCTTCCGTCTTTCGCTTCAGTAACTGGTACCCTCGATTCACCTTTTCCTGCCGCTGTTTTATTTCCCGCAGCATGAATAGCGACGCAGTTACGGGATATCGATTTTCATTGTTCATATTCTTTGTTTTTGAAAAATACCCAAAAACAATTTGACAATATTTGTCTAACAAAATGTATTCGTTGTTAAATTATCAAGAAGTTAGAATAAATAAGTTATTATATGCAAAGAGGATTAAGTATATGTACTTTATGCCTCTAAAACTTAGCTCTAAAGAATGTTCGCGACGTGAGGGTAATTATATCAAAGAGGATGTAAATACCTACTAACTACGTAATTTTATGTTGGATAAGTAGCATAAGTAACTACCCTTAATAATAGTATAGTATTTTCCATATCGATATTGTAAGTATTGCCATTGCATGATGTTCATTCAATATTTATAACGAGATTTAGAGTTCGCTATACTCTCAAAAGTTAGTTAGCTCAGCTGACCCGACAGACGTTGTTCTGTCAATAAACGGTTCGAGAGATATGGTATATGGGTGGGTGGGATCGTGACACGACAAACTATATATGTAAACCTTTCTTGAGCTTCAACGAATGTATTACATAAGATTTCATTGAGATCGGTCGAATAGATTAGGAGTTATTAGGGAACATACAAACATACATTCTCTTTTATATATTATATAGAAGAAGATAGATGAGAAGCTTCACAATTCCCCGTGGCATCATTGTGTAGAAACCACATGTTCATGAGTTCCTCTTGGCCAAAAGGTACTTATGACAACAGTTATCATCCTCCGATATTGATCACAATTGACAGTGAACGAAACATTTTGCTCTTCTTCGAAGAAATAAAGGCCGACCACTCGACGAAAATCAATACCAAAGTAATTTTTTCAGTGGTTTCAACTATTGAACATCCCGTAGATTTATGTCGGAGTGAGATTTAGCGGAAATTATTGGTTGTAGTGCAGTTCGTGAGTTGTATAACCTTTGAATGGATGAAAACCCACGTATCGCCGCATAATCAGTCGAATTGAAGTCACTTTGTCACACTGTCGTGAACGTTACAAATTATCTCAAACGATTTTGCAATAATGTGACGTAGGTTCGTTTATCACATTGAATCAAATTGAGGACGGCCACGAATACTATGTATAGTAGAGGCAGAGCATTTCGAGTGTTATCGTTAAAGTACATTAAATATAACATGTGTTCTATACAAAAGTCAACTTTAGTTTTTATAATATATATTTTGCTATATTACACATTTATACACAGTACATTTTTGAAATGTAAATCATAAAATTTACTAATCAATCTTACATTAACAGTTTAGTGATTAGTTAAGGCGCTTACAGACTGATCGTAATCTGCGTTGGCAATCAATACTTTTATACCAAAAGGTACTGCATAGTAATTAATAAAAAGTTTATACTTCAATGATTCTTAATTATTTTTCAAATTTAACATTTTAATGAAGTATTTGTATAATGAAATCATTAATTTATATATATATCCTTAAAATATACGTCATTTTTTTGATTGGTTTCTATTTCACGAATCTCCGCCGCAGACCTGAACTGATGTGCCTTGTGTTTCCCAGGCACACTTATTTACACATTACTAATAAGTATTAATACATAATTATCAGTCAACACACAGTGATCATGCTTAGTAGACTAAAGTTACAAGTAAGTTTTACTCCGTTAACATGTAATAATAGGGTAAGCGATATATATAGATATATTTTACATGAAAAACTGTGGTGAAAAATTGTTCACTTTTGTTGCAGACAAAATATGTAATTCACTTATGAATTGTAACACTTTTATAAATTTGATATTAATTGATCATTCACATATTTTGAGATCAACTGGTCTGGTGGCATTAGAATGTATTTTAGACACTAATCCTCTCTTTCTAATCAGCATCAGCAATAAACGTAACTTTTGCAAATTTTTATTATCCGCCGCAGCTAAGAAACTCATATAAAACTGCTTGACCGAAAAAAGTAGTGCCTTGAAATACTAATAGTCCAAGTAAATATTCTCCTCAATCATACCCAGATCTCAGCTGTCTTGCCAGTAATTGTAGTTGTTTGAGCCAGGAGGAGGAACAGACATTGGCGGCCCATTCGGAGGAGGCACTGCCCCTGGACCGTAAGGAGAACTCTGAGGAGACCCATACCGCGGTCTAAACCAAGGCCTGCTTGTGTATTGGAACTGATTACCAGCATAAGCTGCCAAATTTTGCCCGGTCGCATTCGGGTATGGATTTTGATTCGGAGGGTACCCCATGTTAGACATGGCTGACATATTTGGATAACTCTGATTAGGGATAGGAGTCGAAGACGGAGAGAAGTTAGTTTGCGTCGTACTTTGAGATATGGACGTATTTCCAGTGGCATAAGACGGGTTTGAAGTTTGTGGAGTGGAACCATTCGTCGGGTAAGTGGGTGGTTGCGTGCTCGGCTGGCTACCGTTGTATGTTTGAGTCTGAGATGTGCCATTTGTCGTCCCATAGCTCTGCTGTGGCACAGTCTGATTCGTTTGCGTATATGTGGCAGTAGGCGTCGTACTTCCTTCCGAGTAGGACTGCGTCTGGTTCGGTGCCGCCGCATTTCCAGCAATAGAGTACCCTTCTTGTGAAGATGACGATATATAGTTTGTTTGGTTGTTGGCTCCGTTGCTGGAGTCCGTATCAGTGGAACTGGATTGGCCATTGCCAGTTGTAGGCGGGGCAGTATTTTCCTGATTAGGTAATGAATATTGCACGTTTTGACTTGATACTGGAATCGTCATTCCAGGGTTTGATTGCATTATATATTGAGGTGGAAGAGTAGAATATTGCGAGGTAGGTGTCATATAAGAAGAACTTTGAGGGAGCATTTGCTGCATCGGTGGAGGCTGTGATACTGGTATTGTTTGAGCATTAGGCAATGGAGAAGATGGGGGAGGGGCTGATTGAACGATTGGAATTGTTCCTGAAACGTTCAGATTTGGGTTAGTTAACTGCTGACCAGCAAGGGCTGCGTTCAATTGTTGCGCTGACAATTGAGCGTTAAGGTTCAATCCACCGGGCATGAATTGGGAATTGGGAGGCATATTCATTGGCATAATCGGCATATTATACTGAACACCGCCTGGCATACCCAGCTGGTTAGGTTGAACAACTGTCACATTTTGTCCTGATTGAAGTATTTGTTGGCCAAGTAGTCCTGGAGGTAAAGTATTGTGGACTAAATTTTGTGGATTCGTTGGTATCATGTAGACCTGGCTATTAGGTTGTCCAATAACAGTCGGCATCTGACTGATGTTGATTGGATTCTGGAGTACTGTCATACCCTGTGGTACGCTTATCATTTGAACATTATTGTTCTGTATTTTACTCAAGTCTTGTTTGCCGTCTTTACTCGTTTGGATTTGGATAGAATTTCTATCTATTTGCTTTATGTACATTCCATCTTGCGTTATCCCTGATGTGGATACACTGCAGACAAAAAAATATATTACTTATAATAACAAAAAGAAACATTTGTCGTATGAGATTGAATATTCAAGATTATGGTTGAGTCACGGGTAAGTGTATATAATTTCTTCATCCAACGCCATTTTAATATTTAAACATAACTTTCTGTTATGCCACGTTAATTTACCATTTAATTATAAATTATATTTCATATTATTGTTACTTTGTTATTACAATTTGTTAAGTTTCGATAGCCCAGTAATTTCCCTACCGTCCTGTGTAGGGGAGCTTCCCCAGTGGTAAATTATCTTTTTAAGGAGGTAAAAGGGGCAATTACTTGTCTTTTAGTTAACCAGCATACAACAATAAATTAAAATCAAAAACAACTCACTTCGTCTGCTGTCCAGAAGACATATGAATGATGGTGCCGTGCGCTGGGTTTATTTTCATTCCCATACTGACCATTGTGTTGTCTTTAGCTGTCAAAACGTGAGCTATTAAAAGGTATAATTCATATAAGTACCTAAATACACTTTGCAGCAATCATAACAAGCATTTAAACCAAGAATCAATGACATTCTATACATATATAGGGACATATCATTCGCAGTCTGATAGCGGAACGGCAAAAGTGTGCTTAAGGACAATGTAAGAACACTCTTCTCATTTGTCGTGTCACGTGTGTCAACTGTCACTGTCCAAATCGGGTTCTAAATTCAACATACGTAACCTAAACTCAATAAATTTTTACATTGCTGCTTATTGAACAAGAATATTTTAAACAAAATAGATGGAGTAAATGCGGTAATGTACTAAGTAGTGTAGCAGTCTGAGCTATTATGGTGTTATTGTTCTATATTTCGCTTTGTTTTTATACGACGTGAGTTGTCTATATATGTATAGATCGTCATTGCCAAAAACCAATTATTAGATTGAGGTTGGAGTATTTCCTGTTACAAGATTTAGTGTTGCTATATAAATAAAACAAAAGAAGTGATCATCTGCTCCTGCGCAGTGGTCCTGGATCAATCTGAAAGTCTTTTATATTAAATAGCATGCAATCCTGTCTGTATTCAGCATCTGGTTAGAAATTTAATAAGATACATGGTTAATGAAATAATTGATGAAACTATAAGTGATAATTCTAATGAAATATATAATAATAATTAATAAGCATACATACAAAATGACTACGCAATGCAGTATCTACGCCTAAAAAAAATTAAAAAAAAAACACATATACGCCAATTATGTTGAGTAGTGTAGTGTGATCGAATAATTAATAATTTTTCGGAATTTAAATGTTCTTCCTTAATGAATAAATAGTTCCGCATGTGCATTAACAATTATAATATACTAGCGTTTAAACAAACAAAGCGTGCAAGAGCAAGCTAGAAAAGGAAAGCGAATCTATCGTAACTGTAACCGATTTTGATTGACCAGTCGTAAACAGTCAGCCACTCTTGGAATTGGCTCCTCAGTATTTTGAATATCAACCTCATTAACGCAAACACTGACAAATCATAATTGGTCACATATTACATGTCAGGTCGCGACGTCATATTAATGGACAATCCCTTTACAAAATCATCTTTTATTAGACTTGAGCGCCATCTCCGGACTGACAGACCAACAGGACTTCTTGAAATACTCTGAAAGACATATTTACTACAACATTATGGGCGAGTGTTCTTTGAGAACTAAACGCAACTTGGAAAGTTAGCCAAAACTGCCATACAAGTTACAAAACCTGCAACATACATACAAAAATAATTAGGTTTCGAATATCACACGCCAAAATCCTTGGTTTACGCAGCTACGATCGCTAATTGTAAAATAGTACACAAAGAAATCCGAAGTCATAAATGTATGCATGCTATTCAACTTACACAAGCGTGTATAACGAAAAATTAGTAACGTATAACCACAGAATAGAAAATATAAATGGTATAGGATATCAGCTATCACAATTATTATGCGTAGCTCCGCAACAATGGCTCAGTCGCTATTAGCTACATGCAGTGACATGACGTCTCCATCATTACTACTTTATTAGAAAAATTTATAAAAATTGTTTTTTTTTTAAAGGCATTCATGACAATGCAAATTTAAAATCGTTTTTCATTAGGTACTCTTGATAGAAATTGACATGACATTTAAAATAATTGCCTACATTAATCAGATTTAATTTTGATCAACAATATGTTCTCACTATCATTTATATTTTATAGCCAATTATATCATTATTATTAATGCTGTGTATTGCAAATTTATTCAAATTTATGTTTGTAATAACATAATATGTGTGACTTTAGCGATAATGGTTCTCATACTAAGGAAGTTTTAGAGCACTTCCATTGTTATAACTATTCCGTGCGTATTAACTTGTTTTGTACTTAGTAATAGAGGTGTAACAACACAACGCAAGAATTATAATATAAAACTGATAATACTTAAAACACACTTCTGATATAATATGACTTCAAACATAATAATATTATCTCAATAAACATAATCACAGTTAAAATTTAGTTCATATTTTCCATCTCTCTCTTTTGCAGATTACCTTCGCAGTTATCGATAGTACTATTAATGACATAAAAGAGGAAGACGCCTTCAAGTCTACAAAACAAGGACATGCAACAATAATATTTAAGAAATTCAAAATAAAGCATGGTAAAGCCTTTGATTCTGTGAGCAAGAAATTAAAGCATTTTACGGTAACAGCCGCGTGAAATGAAGATATCTGCAGTGTGTTGATTGAACGCAGCTACATTCCTAGATCTCTAAAGTGATAATTATAAAGGTTTCAATATATTTTTGAGTTGAAGTAAAGTCCTGCTACAGCCGAATACTTAGACCAAAGCTTCTTGTGCAATAATAGCTGGAAATCACAATATAAAAAATCATAATATGGAAAATCTAAGACAGAATCAAAATTAAAAGACACGACCGAGATTAATATAGTAGGTCTGCTAATATGGCGGCAAACAATTTATTTAAAATTTTGATCTTATTATTGTTCTATACAGGATGGTCGAGAAGTTGACGTCCAAAGCTAAAATTTGAAAGCCGCGTATCCGAATCACCCCTATGTATGTTCTACGATTTTGCGTAGTTTAGGAGATAATAATTTTTTTCCCCCTTTTATCCGCCTTTTTCACCTAATTGTGGTTTAGGACTTTTTTCTAATTTTTTTGAACACTTTTAGTTAATTTTATTGTTGATAATTATTAACTACAGTTGCAATAACCACATAAGAAACTATGAATAGTTTAGACAATGCGGAACTAGTTTAGAATTGAGTCGTAAGTTCAAGATAACTACTTCAGCTAAATTCATGAAAATGTTCAAGGTATCAAAAAAAAAATAGGGAGCCTATGGCTTCTGACTATTTTTAAAAACTTCCCAGAACATTGGCCAATAAAATGAGCCAAATTCAAATTATTTGGATGGTTATTGTGTTCATTTATTACGGAAAGATCATTAAATGCCCGACCATATTATAAAAGTAGAGCGACTCGCAACAATCTAGGTCGAAAAATACATTATGCATTCAACTACTGTATAACTTTGACATACAAGTGTCATTTCATGGATAATTTTGAGTTTTTGAATTGATACTTCTTTATCGACGTATGAGAGAATTTTTATAGCAAAGTCGTCACAATTTTCGGTTACGCGCCATGTTGTGTTTTTCACCAAAGTTCAGTATAATGACGTAAATAATAATGTATTAGTTAGAAACTGATAAAATAAAAAGACTTATTTGTATGCATGTCTATAGTAATAAAAAAAACTTCAATTTAATACGGTTTTTTTTTCTTAAGCCTTACCCAATTTCTGTGAAGTTGTAAAATTATATGTCATAAAGAAGTTTCACTTTTTACATGTGTATACAGATATTTTTTTGGCAAATTCGTTGGAGACCAGTGTCTCCACGAATTGAACGTGCAGTCACGGTTCGAGAAAATTCTTTAGAAGGATTAATTAATTAGAACACTACTATATAAATCTCGGCGGTATCGGCGTGTTGTTGGTAATGTACCTGCGACTGGAGTCCACGAGCGCGAGTCTCTGGTCGCGCCTTTGTCCTGGCCGTGCGACCTGTGCCGTCATATGAAACAATACACACAAACAACTTTTAGACCCGCCATACGTACATATACGTACTTGTACACTTTAACAGATACCTCGATGAAAATCAATCACGTTTTAATTAAATGCTGTGAAGTTGTTACTGTTAAGTTTAAATTGTTTGAAGTTTACACGATTATAATCCCTACGCGTTGAGATAAGGACAAGTGACGTCAGGTTCGGGCGGACACGTCAAAAATCACCAATCTAATGTCCCGTTTTCAAACTATTTGTCTGTGATGTGTGTGACGTCACGCAGACGTTAATATGACAGTCCCTGTCCCAACGCGCGTGGATTCTATTTAATAATATTTGTCGTCTGTGTTTATCATTGCTAATCTGAGTTCACTGGATCATATCCAATAATAAGAAAGGAATTTTTATGAGAAAAAATGACGAGTAAGACGTTCACCTAATGGCAAGTGATACGCCCTGTCCGTTATTTGGGATTATTGATTGAACCCAAAAATCCAAGTGGAATTGCAATTGCGCTCGTCACTTTGAGACATATTAACAGTAATGTCATTAGCTACGGCGCCCTTCTAACCGAAACAGAATAATGTTTGCACATTACTGATTTTCGGCAGGAAAAGGTGTTAAGTTCTCAGTTCTAAAGCTCCCACTATTATGAAAGAACTATTGATTTTAATCGACAACTGTTATGGGTGTACACATTTATAAATAATAATTTTCCGCCATTTGATTTTCTGTCATTCCAATTCCAATGTTGAGCTGCTTGCAATTTTGAGATGTTCATTATCATATTTGTAGTACCTGAAAAGCAATCATTAGAGCCCCAGCACACTCCACAGTTAAGAATCATTAAGGCTGTAATGTGGTTAATTATGTGAATCAAATTAAAAAAATATTAAAACCATTACAGACCAAAAGGATTCCTAATTTGATTGACCTAAAAGAAATAAATATCTTATAAACGATTTAGATTAAAACTCACCCCGCAGGTGCTATAGGTCTCAACTGCAATTGGTTTGGAGTTCCATCTGACAATCGCTTCTGACCTCTTGACTCATGTGAGGAAACATTTTTTGTTGTTGAGGAACTCTAAAATTAAAATATTTAATGTAAACATCCGATTCCATTTTATTTTATGAGAATATGTTAGAACCCATTCACCAATAATAAAATGTTTAATGACGGTGTTACAGTTATAAGGAAGATGTGTTTGCATGAGGTAAGCTAAGAAATAAATAAAACTTAATATTGCAAATTAAATTAAATCATCTGAATTTTATAATATTATAGAACATAAACGATCTAAGGATTACTTTTAGAAGGTGTTATATATATGTATCTATTAGTAGCAGTATTTAATTTTTGAATTACTTTGTCATATCTGTCAATGAAATTTTAAAGTTGTATACTATTGCTATGTTGTGATAACAAGACTGCGGTAGTTTGAAGATGGTTACTGAAGAAATGTAAGCGGAAAAATAAAATTAGTATGTGGAAATGGTAATGTCTATCATATTGCATCTGCTCACAGTCAGAATATGTGGAGAGGAGGCTTGGCCGGTTGAAATAATGTTTATTAGAGGAGCACTGCTTGCCATTGGCTGTTGAAAAAAAATAACAATTTCAATATAGATGTAGCTCTAAGATAAACTGCCATAAAACAATTCAAGCTATTTAAATAGATTTAAAGGATTACTCTATACATTAAAATAACATCTAACATATTTACATTAAATTTTGTTCCAAAACAACACAATAATGTAAAATATAATTTATAATTACAAACATTTTAATCATTTAAAAGTATTTAATTTAAAGAAATAAATACTTCTACGCTTTTTATGAAAGAGGAGGACAAACGAGTGTATGGGTCACCTGATGTGAAGTGATCACCACACACCTACATTTTTCTGCAAAACTAGAAGTATCACAGATCTGTTGCCGCCCTTTTAGAAAAATGTACCTACACGCTTTTGCTTTTGAGGTACCCATGTCGTAGGGTCTTAGAAACTCATGGAAGAAAGTTCTTGGAGAACTGCAATGTACAGGAACATCAGACAGATAGTGGGGATGATATCGAAGCTTGTGGCGTGTCGTTTGAAGGTGGAATTCGGCAGTTGGAATCAAGTCAAGAAACTGTTCGGATCACTCTCCCTGATGAATACGTAGAAGACACAATGAAGCCGAGCGACATCTCTACGCAACGCCAAGTGGTTTAGCCATTCACAGATCACTAAGTCCGGAGCAATTCAATCCGCTATGCGTTGCCTGTGGTCATACTACAAATGGTTCGAGCTGATAATGGTGTGCACCAGACCACAGATGAGATCAAAAGGTATTCAATATATGGCCGGAAATGCGGTTTCGAGAATGCTAGAATGTGGGCCGGTTTGAAGTATTGCCGTGATCTATTTCTATTATCACCCCCAGTTTCTTCAAAGTCAATATATGGCTTTGCCCTTGCTAGATTTGAAGACCCAGTACTATCGACCGAAGCTACTAGGCAAGTCATTAAGTGGACTGTTGTCGAAAAGACGTAGACACAAAAACGACATTTTAATAGTGATCAACGCGGAAACTTATGCCTTCTAGTCGCTACATTGACAATTTCATTATTCCCCATCCCCTAACATTTTCAAGAGAAGTCTTGATAGAAGATAGATAGTTGACGATTACCCAATAGAGTACCTACTGTCATCAATATCATTGATAAGCAGACGCACATAGGACAGATCCATCGCAACAACCTCTATGCTGCGCTCAGTAAATACAAAAAAATAAGTATGTAATTTAATTTATGCCCAACCAAACAATAGAATGAGCTTGTGCAGTGTTTCTGTGACAATAAGACTTTCCTACAAAACAGTGTTCCTGTGATTCCTCTGATGTTGCAGGAGAATGTGTCTGATGGTAATCACTTAACATCAGGTGACCCATGTTATCCTCCTGTTATGATTTTACAATCCATTCGTCAATAGTCACACACATTTCAGTCCACAAGAATTGTAGGTATTTATGTAAACAAACTAATGAATTAAGCTAAATGTTTCTTAATACAGTTATGTAGCTGACATATTGTAATGATTATCTAACATTCTAATAAAACAAACCTTTTGGTTGAGGTGCATTATTGTACCAGATCCTTGAAGCTGCTGAAAGTGAGACAGTGGTAAGGTAGCTTGTTGGAAACTATTTGCCGGTGAAATCTGTAATAATTATATGAGGAACTTAGATTGATCCACATTTAACATAAAATATATATTTCAAAACATTTTATTTGTAGAACTTCAGAATACAGATGTATTTATTATTAGTTTCTCTCTCTCAAAATACCTTTGTTTATTTTTTTATGAAAATAAGGAACCAGATGAGCAGGATGTTCAGCTGATGGTAATTGATATGCCCTACCCATTACAATGCAGTGCCGCTCAGGATTCTTGATAAACCTAAAAATTCTGAGTGGCACTACTATTGCACTCTTCACTTTGAGACATAAGATGTTAAGTCTCATTTGCCAAGTAATTTCACTAGCTATGGCGCCCCTCAGACCGAAACACAGTAATGTTTACACTTACATTACTGCTTCACGGCAGAAATAGGCCCCATTGTGGTACCCATAATCTAGCTGGCTTCCTATGCAAAGGAGCCTCCCACTGGTAAAATTTACAGTGTGTGTGGAAAAAATACAATATGGATCAACACATGAGCCAAAAAGGGCATGTAAATTACATCAGCTCCACATTATTATATAATAATACAATTCTAACATTTATACAAGCACATAATATTTCATTGTTACATCATATTACCATCTACACAAGATATACAATAGGTATTAAAATTTAAACACAAGATTATAAAAAAATCACAAATTTAACAAGTCAGACACAGCATAGAAATTGTAATTAATTAGCCATTCATATAGTTGTGTTTTAATCGAAACAACTTTCAACATTTTTCTAGCATCGTGGAGTGTATTAAATTTTTTGACATTCATATCATTTCCGTGACTAAATGAATTAAGTGATTTTGATTTGATTTATAGATAGGTATTTGCAAGATGTCATAATATGTTGTGTGATAATAGCTTTAACATTAAACTTACTTTATGCACATATTAAAGTGATCATTTATACATAACATATATCATTTTGAAAATCATAAATCAAACTAGTACATGGCACTGTTATGAAACAGGTATTGTGCCACAGATGCTTCTGAGAAATTGACAGTGAGTTTCCTGCATGTATATTCTTCACATGGGTTCTACTTTACTGGAACATTTGGTAGATTAAATTAAAAATGATGCTACAAATCTTTAATATATTCTTTTGTTTGTTTGATGGTTTGTACTTTAAAGTTCTCATAAGAAGTCCTTAAGAATAATAATTTATATTTATTTATAATTATTAAATTAATCCTTTATTTTTCCATAAAACATGTAACAATGAGTGTAAACATGTAAAATTTCAAGGTATCAATGTAATCGGCCATTTCTGGCATGGAAAAGTATTAATTCATTTGTCAAAATTAAATTTAGATAATATACAAATAGACTTCATAAGATATTATGATCCATCTCACTCCAAGTATACATACTCATCACTGTACATACTGTAGATCTGTCCATAGATTGAATTTTAATTTGACATAAAGGAAAAATGATGTAGGAGACATATTGGTTCACTTACTTACCAACAAACTAGGTTGTAAAAACATAATTAGTTATAGATTATCATTATATTGCCAGGTTTTGGGGTAAATATGAGGTGTCTATATTTTTATCACACTTTTATAATGTAAATGTTTAAACTTTGGTACCTATTGAACTATCCATATTGATAGTAAAGTTAAATGATGTAGATGTAATGTTGGCCTCTTTAAGAACTATTTTAAAATATTAAAGTAGAGAAAAATACTCACAGAAACAAATTGTTGAGGTTGTAGATTTGTCAAGCCAGTCTGGTTGGCTGTTAAATCTTGTAACTGTTGATATGGTATGATCATAGTTTGTGCCCCAGGCATTGTCCACTGCATGTCTGTGCCTTGAATATGATACCTAATATCCTTGTCACCTTTGTCAGTACTGTAAAATATTTTTTGAGATGAACTGGTTCCCTGCGCAGCACATACAACTGGTGTGGCCGTTGCAGAGCACACAGTTGTGGAATCTCCACCTGTTAATGATGCTTGTGGAAATGTCAACCCATTGGGCAGTATCATTGACATTGATGATGGCACCCCACTCAGCCGTAGCTGTGTCACATTCACCGGCTGGACATTAGAGATATCAACAATCTGTGTAGGGCCAAAATTGGATTGTGGTAAAGCTCCCAACTGCTGTGCCAGTGGCATCTGTGTAAAGTTAGTGTTTGAAACTTGAACTCCGGGCTGTACTATTGGTATCAACTGTCCATTTTCTTGATTGAGCACATATTGTTGCTGTGGTAGTAGCTGCAGCATAGTTGGTGGTCGAACTGTCATTAAAGATGGGGCTGCGGCAACACTCACTACTGGTGGAATGATAGATTGATTTGTTGAAGTTAGTGATGATCCACCTGACAGGGCAACAGAGACAACAGGTGGAGGTACGGGAGGCGGAGCAGCGGTCGTCGTAAGAGGCGGAGGAGGGACGTTCAGGGAAGGCGGCGGCCCGCCGGCCTGGGCGGCGCTCCACTGAGCTAGTTCAGCACGAATAGTCTCTATCAGATTCTGAGCCAACGATCGCGCAGCTGCTAACGATTCCGACCTACTGTGGTGTAAGGCAAGATGCAATGGCTCAAATTTATCACTCTTTAACACTGCTACCACTCCGGTTTCGGATCTTATGTACTCTAAGTTAGTCCCATTCTGTAAATGTAATAATTACCGCTTTAGTTTTCTTTAATACAAAATAAGACAAATTAGAATAGCGTTACTTACTGGTCCAAGAATGCGAGATTTGATATCAAAGGCGGCCGGCGCGTTATCCAAGCCTATGTAAACTTTATCAATGAGACCTCCAGACATTGTTTTATTCCGTTTTAATGTATTTGTTTCTCAATTTTTATTACATTTTTATCAATCGTTGTTTATACATCAATTTGTGCTTCATTTTACTTTTTTATTCAATCACCAAATGTGCCCCGATAAAGCCAGGCAAGAGTTCTTAACTATACAGTCTCATCAATTGTAAAGTACAATTTGTAACTTTAATTTTTCCACTTACACTACCTTTTACTTAACTTTTTTATTGTATGTTAGCTTTTTTTGTATATCGTCGGTTTAATGCAAGAACTCATTAACTAACGAAAACAAGCTACTTTTAGTTTTAGTAATATTGTTTTCCCTATATCATCTTAAATATTATGATTATTTTAAAGAAAACTAAAATACTATTATTTTGCTGAATATATTTATTATTAAATTTAAGCGAGTTTTTTAAATATTAACAAGCCAGCCAAGCCAACAAACGTGAAGGGAATTCTTGCCATTGGGCCTTTGTTTTTGGTTTCAATTAACTATTTCTTGAAATAGAAGTCTATTTTAAGAAATTCGTACTATTTCAATAGAAATAATGATTTTTTTGTAGAAGAAGAGGGCAAATGGGCATGAGGATTACTTGATGGAAA
The DNA here is from genome assembly GCF_905404315.1 of Leptidea sinapis. Taxonomy (NCBI): domain Eukaryota; kingdom Metazoa; phylum Arthropoda; class Insecta; order Lepidoptera; family Pieridae; genus Leptidea; species Leptidea sinapis. The sequence goes on from NC_066280.1 coordinate 4,747,276, forward strand.
GTGATCACTGCCGCCCATGGCAAACTGAACCACCGGCTTGCAGATGCGTTACTGGCATTTCAGGAAAAGGTATGGAAAGGGAAGTAGAGGACCTACGGGGCTCTGGGGGAGGAAAAGGGGTAGACCTACGGGACTGTGGTGGACGTAAAGGGAGTGGACCTCCGGGACTCTCACTGACCAATCGAAACGCCACAACATACCTGCCACTGGACGCCAATTTTTCGCATGGAGATTTATCTACAAATCATCCAAGCTCTCTTGAAACAATGGTTTGAGCAATAACTATCGACATCTGTATGCTGCACCCAGTGAGTAAGCTGGAGGTACACTTGCATAAATTCTAGGGAAACCCAAATGATCGAAGTTTTGAGAGGTACACGATACACGATCAAGGACCTCCGCTAGATCCAGGCTAACTGCAAGACCTTCTCCCTTCCTACCGATAGCCACCGTCTATAGTTCCGCCTTTTTTCCACTTTTCTGTTTGATATACCTAATATTACAACATAACTAGGGGCGGCTAAAATATTTTAAGCCTAAGGTATTAAGAATGGTGTTAATGGCATTGTTATAATAATCTGCCATATCTCCGCATATTTCATTGGCTCTAATAAGGTCACGTGACTTACAATTGAGCTAATAGTAACGCAGCAAGCAAGAACGCAGACAACTGCCGATAAGCGGTCTCTCTCACACTACGACTTGCCTAAAGCCGCTACTCACTCGCACCTTTTTTTTATATGAGAGGGGGCAAACGGGCAAGAGGCTCACGGGATTGGGAGACGTGAGGCAACCGCCCATGGACATCCGCAAATACCGGTGTGTCAAGAAATGCGTTGCCGGCCTTTGAGGTGGGAGTATGCTTTTTTCTTGAAGGTCCCTAAGTCGTATCTGTTCGGGAAGACCGCTGCCGGTAATTGATTCCACAAAGTGGCTGTGCGAGGCAAGAAATTTCGAACAAAACGCGCAGTTGTGGAATGCCAGACGTCTACGTGATGCGGTTGGTACTTTGCAAGTAATGCCCAGTGGTGGAATTTGGCCGCTGGAATCAACCCGAAGAGCTCCTCTGAGCACTCGTGATAAATGCGGCAGAAGATGAAGAGAGAACCTACATCTCTACGCAATGCTAGAGAATTAAGCCGATCGGAGATGACTCGATCGTCGATGATTCGAGTCGCTCTTCGTTGTATGCGGTCAAATGGAAGAAGCTGGTACTGGTGAGCACCCGCCCAGAGGTAAGAGCAGTACTCCATGTAAGGCCGAATTTGCGCCTTATAAAGTTGCAGGTGGTGGCTTTTAGTCTCGCCTTACTGAGTACACCAAGATTTTTTGAGGCCAGTTTGGCCTTCTTTTCCAAGTGACCACGGAACTAAACGTCGCTCGATATATCGACGCCAAGTATGCCAATACAGGCTGTGGCAGTTAGAGGAGTGGTCTCGAATCGAGGGGATACGAAAAAGGGGTTTTTAGTGGTGAGCGCACAAACTTGTGTCTTCTTGGGGTTGAATTGGACTAAATTTTGTCGGCCCCATTCCGAGACTTTGCAAAGCATAGTCTCGATTTCAGACACAAAATTTGTTCCGGTTCTCGTCGACGCTATCCCGGGACATGTTGGCACGGCCGGTGTAGTAAGCATACCCCGTGCTGTCGTCTGCATAGCAATGAATATTGCTGATTTGCAGCATATCATTGATATGTAGAAGAAACAGCGTAGGGGATAGCACGCAGCCTTGCGGGACACCAGCGTTTATGGGTTTTAAGTCGGAGCATGCACCGTTGATAACAACCTTGATGCTCCGATCAGCCAAAAAGCTAGTGACCCATTTGCACAACTTCTCGGGAAGCCCTTAGGATGACAGTTTCGCTATAAGCGCTATATGCCACATCCGATCGAAGGCCTTCGCTATGTCCAAACTCACCGCCAACGCCTCTCCATTCGACTCAACCGCTTGCGCCCATTTATGGGTGAGGTATGCAAGAAGATCACCAGCTGAGCGACCTTGACGGAAACAGTAATGGCAGTCACTGATCAGCTGGTGCCCCTCTAGATATCCCAAAGCTGGCGGTTGATGATCGACTCCATCACTTTGGAGAAAATGGCAGTAATGGCAATGGGGCGGTAGTTGGACGGATCTGAGCGTACACCTTTCTTAGGGATCGGGTGCACTAAAGCCGCCTTCCATAATTTCAGGACTACGCCTGATGAGTAGGAGAGCCGGAAAAGACGGGTAAGGACCGGCGCCAGCTCCGGAGCACATGTCCGCAGCACTATCGAGGGACTGCCATCGGGCCCACTCGATTTGTGAATCCATGGTGAGAAGCGCCTTAAGCACGGCGCCATGCCGGATTTTTACCTCCGGCATGTATGATTCGCACCGCGGAATATGCGGTGGTGGTGCACCTTGGTCATCCAGGGTCGAGTTGGACGCGAAGGGAGATCAGCTTCCTCTTTCTCGTCATGGGCCAGCGAGTCATCATCCCTGTGCAGTGGTGGAATGGCTGGCTGGCAGAAGTTTCCTTTGACAGCCTTGGAGAGCGACCAGAACGCACGAGTTCCCGAGGGAAGGCGTGCAAGTCTCTCGCCAATTCTGCCAATGTGCTTCGACTTCGCGTCAGCAATAACTCCTTTGAAGGACCTGGAGGCATGATTGAAGTGCTTTTTAAGTTCGCTAGAATTCACATCCTTAGATACCACCGCATTGACCCAAGCCTGATAGCACTCCTGCTTTCGGCGAGAGACCATTTTGCAGGAGCCGTCAAACCATGGTTGGGACCTGCCACCGATAGGCACAGATGAGGAGGGAATTAAGAGTTCCATACCTTGCAGTACCATAAGAGCAACAGCGTCAGCAGCGGCATCTGGATCTCCCAGCGAAAAAAAGATCTGCCTCCACGGGTAGGATGCAATAAAGCACTGCATCTCGTCCCACTCTGCTGACCTATAGTGCCACACGCGGCGACAGCCTAAGAAGCGGGGCCGTGTTAGGCGCGTGATCGGCACGGTGCTCTGGATCAGGCAGTGGTCCGACGATCCCAGAGGAGGGTCAATGGAAACTAGGTAGCCGTCTGGATGTGAGGTCAACAGAAGGTCCAACAGTGAAGGTGTATGATCTTGCACATCTGGGGTTCGCGTTGGCGCAATAACCAGTTGCGTCAGACTATATGCTAAGGCGAAGTCGTGAACAGATCTCCCTGCATGATCGGTGGTACGTGAGCCTAGCCATTCGGCGTGGTGGGCGTTAAAATCGCCAAGAAACACGATCTCTGCAGTGGGGATCTGCTCCAACACGGAATCTGTAGCCATTTGGATGTGTTCGAGGAGCCGGCCAGTCTCTGCGTTACCGCTATGGGACCTATACAGGCATGCGTAGATTCACGGATGGTCATCGCAGTCTACACGCAGCTAGATGATGGATAGGTCCTGTCCTTCAAAAAAACTCAGGCGTCGAGAACAGACATCCTCCGTGACGTAAACGCACACGCCAGCCCGTGGTATAAAGGAGTGTTCCAAAGTATACCCCGGGTATGAAAGGTAAGATGAATAGGCCAGGGAGGATATTTTTGTTTCGGTTAAAAAGAGCAGGGCCGGCTTTGCCGTCTCCAAGTGAAAGTGGACGGCATTTAAATTTGAGCGAAGCCCCCTGATGTTGCAAAAGTCCACAGTGAGTGTGGGGGAGGGTGGTTTGAGCCTCCTGCTCTGTTTGCCCCGAGTCAGCGCAGATTTGCCCCCTCCAGAATACGCGGGGCAGCCTGGGCAACCACTATTAGGTACAGGCCCTAATTGTGGACGCCCAGAGACGGAGTCTCCAGGGCTGCATAGCCTGGTACCGTCCTGGAGTAGTCTATTTTTAGTCCGTGCTGCCATTTGTATTTGGGAGGATGGGTGTAGGCCTCCGGATACCCCATTCACCGGACGAAACACAGTGGCATAGAGTTCGAGTGGGGGGAGTGGTATTTCTCCGGGCGTGTCGGCCCAATTCGGTTGTGTCCGTGAGGACCCAACATGGCACTACCACTCCTAAACCTATACATAACTTTTAGATCACCTGGCAGGTAGAAAGTCCCACTAAAAAGATCTGTCTTTTTGGGAATATTATTATTTTGTCATAAATAATGCTCTATAAAAATTTCAAGTTGCCTCAAATACATTTTTTACATATTTTTGCTACGGACGAGTACTAAAAGGACTCCGTGTCACCTGACATAACAGTGTAGCACCAAAACAAGCCGGGTAAATACAAGCCGATCGGTCGCCATTATGAGATTTGCCATCGTCTATAACGGATCAGTTTGCGCCGCAATAAAATATTTAAAAATGCCATCGTGCGTTGTGGAAAAATGTAAAAACGATATTATAAAAGTATTTGTGGTCATATATGATTATTTACGGGACAAAAAATTGTGTAACTGGTATCCCCCGTAACCGCACACACACTAGCATAAAGGTGCTTCACTCGCTAATATCACGGCGCGGAGTCCTTTTTTTACTCGTCCTTGATTTTTTATATTTATTTTTATTATAAAATATTTTTGCACGCGCCTGCCAAAGTAAAAACCCCGACTGAATTGTCTGGCTTAATTTTTTTTATTATTTTGAAATATAAAACTACATCATATATAAATTGCATGTTGCCTCAAATATATTTTTTGAAAAAAAAATATTTTTAAAAATTTAGGGGTTTATTTAGCCCTTCTACTCACCATCCAGGTCTGCAGTTCCGAGTTAGGGTATATCAAGTTTTCAGCTTGCCTCAAATACCGACCCAAAAATTGGTGCCAGCTCTCCTACTAATAGCTGTGGTAATAGTGTACTGTGTAGTGAACGTAGTGTTTAAATTCTCTTTGCTGGTGTAGTGCAGTGTTGTGTGATCTCGTTAGAGTAAAAGTGTTATCCACAATCAGCTGTAAAAATGGCTGACTGTGTTCCACTAGTCAAAAAGCAAGATTTACCTCCTCCGGGGGGTTACAAACCAATACCATTTAAAAGAATACCTGCAAAGCAATATTTTAGTGGTGAGTGAAAAAATAATTATACAGTTTGGCCTCTTCCATTTGTTATGTAATCTCTGTAGGTTACCTTGTTTTGAAAACAAAGTGTTTTACTTGTGTCATAAAATCGTTTTTTTTAGGTTTTGCATGTATCGCTGGATACTTAGGAATCACCACTGTTTCCGCATACTTATATTATCTTAATTGTAAACAAGTAAAGAAAAATGAAATTGAGATGCGATCAGCTAAGATGGCTATATACCCCATGCTCGTTGCCGAGAGAGATAGAGAATACTTGAAGCAGCTAAGAAGAAATCGGGATGCGGAAGCTGAGCTTATGCGCGATGTACCTGGATGGGTGGTAAGCTAACAGAACACCCTAACAATAAAATGGGAAATATTGTATAAAATAATTTTCTATTTCCATTGGATTTTTCCAACAAAAATATATTTGTTGTTTTTGGATAAAATTCTACCATTTTATGACTGGGTATTTGCTAGATGTAAGTATTGTATTAATAATAAATTCTAGTAAACCTGAGTTCATAATGAATGGCCCCATCCACATAGGATTACATGCAGCATAAGAAAATAAGGGAGTGACCAAGTGAGTCCTGTTCTTATAAATTTAAACAAATAGATAACAATTTCTATATATATGTTGTGTGCAAACTAATGTAAGGGGTCTCTTAAAAGATATCTATAAAGTCCCGTGATATGAATTGACTCGGATTATATGCTGTAAGCTTGTTGTTTACAAGTTCCTTGGTTTAATTACATGTGAAAGAAACAGCACAGATTCAGATTCCAGCCATAATCTTTAGTAAATAAATTTGAGATATGTGTGTTCTGGAAATTGTTTCTGTATATAATATACAAGAAACAACTCATCAACTGTAAAACAATGTCATTATATTTTATTTCAATAGCTGAAGACTGACTTGGTGGTAAAGGTTAATAATATAAATGACTTTTTTAATCACACCACAGATAATTGTAACAAAATTTTATAAAAAAAAAACCACTGAGTTTATTCTTCTCAGGTCTGGTAAATTTTCAAATGTGTGTGATAGTAGAAAAATATGTTATTATGAATTTAATTTGTTAGTCTTCAAGAGATTGCAAGATATGAATGCAAAGAATGTAATAAAATGACGTATTTACCCACACAATCTATACATTTCTGCCCTCTCACTGAATTCAAACTCTATTAAGTATTCATTCTTGTCAACTTTTTACTATACAAAAATTCTTCATATCATGGAAAAATTGTGTATGGTTGTTGGGACTAGGTCTGGCAATAACAGAGCATGTTTCAAAATTTCTTTAATGTAGACCCTGTAGGATTAAAATTAATTAGTTTCACAAATTAAATTTTGTAACCAAAATTTATGTATGATGCAGGACTCAATCCCACTTTCCCCCAGTTCAGTCCGAGCTCTCTTACCAACTGATGTTTGTTACAAATCTCATTTGTATAATCTTTACATTAGTTTTAATTTTTTTATAAGTTATTATTGTAAGCTAAGCTGTAAGTCTCCCAAATACTAATAAATAAATAAAAATCTGTTTTTTGATGCTGATTTGGCATCATTGTTTGATGTCTAAAGAATGTTTGCCTGAAGAAATTTTTACTTCAAAACATTGCAATGTTTGCAGGTTGGAACCTGGTATGGTGAGAGGGTCTACAAACTCTTGCCGGCAGATGCACTCATTGAGCCAATATTCCATGAGTTTTATGCTCACTCTGATGAAAAATCATGGAACAATAGGACAAACTTATCAATAGCATGCTAGTGTGTGTTATGTAATAGCTTCACTTACCAATATTTATTCAAAAGAGTATTTGTTATGAAATAATAAAGATTTCCAGATAGAAGTGTTTTACCATCATTGTTTTTTTATCAGGCTTAAATTATGTGGAATTAAAACAATAATAGTCATTTTAACATTTTATTTACCTCCCTAATAACAACACCCAAAAGTTATAAAAAGAGATAGGACTCTTTGTATATTAAAATAAATCAATATTCTCAAACAATTGTAGAAATAATGTACCTAATTTTCTTAGAAGAAACATTATTGACTAGGAATTGTACAAATTAATATTGAAATTATGAGGGATAACTAATTAAAATAACGATGCTAAATTTAAAATTGCCCAATGGGAAATAATAAAAAATTGTTCTCAGAAAAGCACATAGTGTTTTGGGGAAACTTAGTATCCCATAACATGAATTAGTAGGTAAAAAATATTTTATTTGATAGAGCTTCAGTCCAAGATTGTAATGCTACCACTCTTATTACAAGGTAATGCATTTTCAAGAAAATAACGAAAAAAAAATCTAACTTTGGATGAAATTTCTCAAAAGTCATACACGACAATGCACATGCAATACAATGATGCTTTTCGCATATTGTAGGTACTACACGTGCGAGATTGCCAGGTACTGCATTTTTAAAATTCTTTCACTTCTACCACTTTTTAAAAAAAAAACCGTGCATTGCCTTGTAATAAGAGTGCTGGCACTATAATCGTGGACCAAAGCTCTATCAACTACAATTTATAAAAAATAAAGTTACACCAACGCACGAGACCAGCGTAGCGTGCCGCGGCAGCAGCCGGCGACTGCCAGAACCGCATTATAGGCGTTTCCCTTTCTATCCTCCCCATTTATAAATTAGGTTTGGGAAACCTTCCCAACCCTTAAAAATTTCATAATTTGAGGTTACGTTTAAATGTTTTTTTCTCTGTAACGGTGCATTACCATGTAATAAGAGTGGTAGCATTATAATCGTGGACTGTAGCTCTATAAACTGCAATATTTTTTACCTACTAATTCGTGAAACGGTATACTAAGTTAAACCGTTTTGACTTGTTGGTATTTTTACTGGTTTGTTTTAATTGTTAAAACACCAGAAAAATAGTGAAGTGTCAGCAAACCTACAAAGTTGTAGGCTTAGAAGAATTAAAAACTATTTTTGTCTGAAAACATAAGGATAATTTAATATATTATGTCAGATTAACTTCTAACAATCCTCACACATTTAACATAAACAAAAACCATACTTTACTAGTAGGTGATTTATGGCCTTGCAAGGTGGCTTTGAATGCAATATTTTGCAATTCTGTACTTAAATCTTAAATTAAACTGTTTTATTTAAGCAACGAACATAAAAATGTCGATATTTTTTCACATACACCCAAACAATAACAAAAAATATCGTTACACATCAGCTTAAAGTAACACATTCATGAAGACAGGAATAGTTAACATTTGTAGCTATCCCTTTAGAATATTAATCACATAGTCTATAGTAGTATTTACTGGTTACAGACAATAATTGTTTTATTTAAATTAATCTACACCAAACTCATTCATGAGATGTGTATAATATATCTACTTACATTTCTTGATTATAATCTTCCGTCGAAGTTTAACAGTCCTTAGATTATGCATGTATTTCATAAGAAAGAACATGCCAGGGAATATAATAATCAGAAGATATAATCGAAGGAATGATGGCATATGAAAGGCAAAGTTCCATGAGTTTGGTAGTGTGATGGTGAATTTTCCCGTTTCTTCCATGTATGGGATGTTCCGAAGAATAGTAATGGCTTCACAGAGAATGCCTAGTGGATAGAGGGGAATCCACATGGTGTAGCGAAGCCAGGTCAGGATGTATACCTCTTTTTTGTATAACTGAGTGATGTAAAATGGGTATCTGAAAAATATAAAAACATATCAATACTTGGACTATATTGAGGATTTTGAGCATTGCAGTAAACCTGCTAAATAAAAGTCACATTCAAAGTTTAATAAGAAATATTGCTCTTGATTAATAATTCATACAAACAAGTAAAATACGATTAATTCTAAACTTTATATTCATAACTAGGTACACCACATACTTTAATACAAATATGGTAAGATATCATATTGCAATTAATGCCGCCAACTGCGTGAAAATCGGTTCATTCATTCAAAAGTTATTGTTATTATTCAAAAAATTGTGTTTTATTAAACTTTTAGAACGAGCTCGAAGAGCTCAAAATCGTCATAAGTACAATTTTGGGAAGTTGCAGGGATGTCCTTTAGGGTCCACTGTTTTAAAGGCACTTTGAATGATGATTAGCAATATTGTATTTTGTGCACAAGAAGTCACAGCCGGTGAATATGAACAGCTTACAAGAACGTAAACAATTACAAGCACGTATCGTAACCTAGTGATAATTGATACTTATTAACACCGCAAATATGTAAAAGCTAATCTTTTTCAGCTTTTCCGTGGTAGTAGCAAGAGAGAGATGTGAAGAATTTTACAAACCAAATAAGTCGAGTGTCATTTGCTCTAATCATTTCCTTGAGGATGATTTATATATCACCACTTAAGTTAAGCGTTAAAAAATTCATACCCATAGAGTATGATAAAACTTTTTTAACGTTAAAAGTATTGAAATCTCGTTCGAAAGTCTATATGTTTTGTCAATTTAGACAAATTGACGCACACACAAATTCCAATTAGCCACATTTATAATTTGCCAAAACCTATCATACAAAGATATGTTGGTGTTCGCTTACACTACAAATGCCAATAAAGTACCATGGAAAAGACGTTTAAGTCTCAAAGACAAAATTTAACAAATTAAATTTATTTCAAGAAACTTAACATTTTCATAACGTATTATTTTATGTAAATAAAAATATTATATTTAGCAATACTATAAAATATAGCAATTAGAAATAATAAAACACAAAAATAACATGTTTACATTGTTGAATGAACAAATTTGGTCCCTTCACCATTGTTACGCATCTCTTCCGGTGGTAATACGTCACAACAGCCGAGCAATCACAGCGCATCATTTCATGGGATGAGAGTGTAAATGAGCGGTTTCCGGCTCATCAGATTTTCGGCGAGTCAACATGTCCTGAGGATGCCTCGAAACACGTGTCGATTTGTTTAAAGGACAAATATTGGCGGAATTAACACTAAATAAAACACAAAACAGTTGGATATTATTATTTTATTATACACTCACGAACTCATAAACTGAATCGAATGATCAAGGCGCCTTTGAAATAAATAATATATAACTTTTTGTTTGGTTCGTTAACTTTATAATAGTGTAGTATCATACATAATATCCTTAAGCATGTTTGTATACTGGAAAGGACCATTTAATATTTAAAAAAAAAAAACGATAAATGTTACAAAAATTGGTTTTGGTTGGTTTATTGAACTATTGGTCTGGTTGACTGACACGTGCGGCGCGCTTGCGGTTAGTTCTTGTTCACGTAGACTCGCGGGCGCGGTCACGAAATGTATGACAATTTTTTTTTATGATAATAAGGGACGAGACGAGCAGGACGTTCAGCTGATGGTAATTGATACGCCCTGCCCATAACAATGCGGGGCCGCTCAGGATTCTTGAAAAACCCAAAAATTCTGAACGGCACCACAATTGCGCTCGTCACCTTGAGACATAACATGTTAAGTCTCATTTGCCCAGTAATTTCACTAGCTACGGCGCCCTTCAGACCGTAATACAGCAATGTTTACATTACTGCTTCACGGCAGAAATAAGCGCCGCTGTGGTACCCATAATCTAGCCGGCACCCTGAGCAAAGGAGCCTCCCACAAAATAAACAAAACCTTCTCCCTTTTTTATTCTAAGTGTAGGTACATAATAATATGTACGGAACCCTCGGTGGGCGAGTCCGACTCATCATATCTTTCAATACAGAACAGTTGATCAGTGCTTCCATCTTTTCAAACCTGTGACAACACGTCAAACTCGCGCACACGCCAGGCGGCCAGAGATAATACAAGCTTCGCGCCCGGGCCTGCCTCCGCACCCGCGCGTTTCTTCGTGAATAAGCACTTATACTGAGAATAATTATTGCATGGAAAAAAATTAACACCTCTTTTCCATATTGCAATACTAAAACCACATTACATATTTCGACATTTAGAAATCAAGGTTATTGGGGTTTGTGGCATGTTTGCTCAGTCCAAACATGACCTTTAGAATCAAATATAATTACGACGTTCTCTATCAACAAATAATAAATATTCTCTTTATTATTAAATAGTTGTCGTATAATAGACAGCAAAATATATTATTCAAATACAAATATTTTTATTCAAAATCACTTAGGCTTCGTTCACACGGCATTGTCCTGAACTTTTTTTTTCAGTATACGTCTTAACGTATAAATAGTGACCATACAACGTACATAGATCCATTCACACGTCGATTGTACTGCAAAAAAACGTGTACCGCTTATACGTTTAAACGCATACTCAACGGACTTGTCAAGCAAATCGAATGAACTTTGACGTATTCGGTTCGCAGTGGCATATGGTATAGCTTTGTCTCCTTCACACGACACGATGTCACACGTTTTATATCGAATAGCATTGGAGGGGTGGCAGCGTGGATCCATCAGTGACGTCTACTCACTGTGACAACTGTGTGGAAACTGCGGCTATTCGTTTTTACACGAATGAAAATTTACCATATGAACACCCGGTTGACAATGCCGTGTGAACGAAGCCTTATTGAACGTCAAAAACGAGAACGAAGAACGGGCGCAAGAAACTCAGAATATGTATATTCAAAAAATTCCTCTCTGGCGAAAAAATGAGAAGAAACAATCCTGTAGTTCTAATAAATTACAACAGGGCAACCAATCTCTGTTAAAAATTCTTAGCCGTAGCGCAGCTCTGATTTTTTTTTTTGAACTTTGTGTAAACAACAGGAGGCCGCAATCGTAGTAATAAGTGAGGGTGATTACTTTCATCACGTGATATGTATCATGTACTACATTAACCAATAATTATTGAATTTCAAGATAAAAAAAAAAACCCTGAGATGCCGGGTGTTTCGGTGGTCGTTTTGGTTAAGATTTGATCTGGCAAGAAGAAGAATTAAAAAAAAACATGGTTGATGAAAAAAGTCATTAATTATTTAATGGATTGATCACCTGCTATTAAGTGAGTCTATTATATTTTAATCCTGACCTGCATATCGGACAGAATTTTATTATAAAATCGAGAAACGGTCAGCGACACCAGGATTCAGCTATTATATCATTTACGAGGCCACTGAATTCGATTTTATAAACTTTTCCATGGGTTTTAAATGTTTTGCGCGGTGTCCTAACATTATAATTACTTCTAATATTAAATGTACTCTATGTCCTTTCCTACCCAAGGTGAGTGTTTAATTTCATGTAGGTAATATTAATTACTTTTAGTTTTGTTTTGGATTATTATCGTATTTACGCTCATAGCAACATAGGCTCAACGATAATATAATATATTATCTACCTGTTACAAAATAAATTCAGATATCACTAAAATTAGAAATTTGTGTATAGTAAGATAGCGTTACGGACAAACTTAATTAAATGTGGTTGGAAGCTACGTTTTATATCAACTTAAGTCGAACTCCTGGAATTCTGGAATTTTGCTGATACGGCCATTTTGAAAAGTTACTCCCGCACTGACACTCTATATCGGAAGAAAACAATTCCAGATCTCCAATATTCTGTAGCATAGGTAGTGTGGTAGTACATATACTACTTATTATCCTAATCGTAGCTAAATTTACTGAGATTTATATTACTAGGATACAAGAGAAATCGGAATATCAAAAATCCGGACCGGGACTGATTCTTAGGCCGTGACCAAATATTAACAACAATGTCAAACCAGTCAGTCACAACTCACACTCTTTCGTTTGTGAGCTTTCTCTCGACGCCGTTCGTTATATGTACAACTAGCTGACACGACAGACGTTCTGTACATAATAAATAAAATACTTACTGTTTTTTAATGAATTTGTCAATAATATTTCGTAACATCAAGAATTATTTCGTAAAATATGCTCCCTGTTGTTATAATGAAATTGTTTCACAGCAAACTGTCAAACCGTGCGTCAATAAATCTCATTGAAAATATGTCCATACAAAACTAATATTGGAAATAAAAATAATTATGGGTCCCAAATTGAAATAAAAACTATCCTATCTCTCAAGTTGGACTAAACTGCAGTCCATGAAGTAATCCCCATTAAAATCCGTTCATTAGTTTAGGAGTCCATCGCGGACAAACAACGTGACACGTAATTTATATTTATTAAGAACATATAATATTAGGTCCTTACATATGAAATTGGCGTTTTGTATGGGAGGAACAAAAAGTCGAATATATATATTTAATTAATCAAAGTATGAACCATTGTTTTCTATGCACTTTTGCCATCTCATAGGTAGTTCATTGATCCCTTTACTAAAAAAACCAGTCGGACGGGAATCATTAAAATCTGTGAAGGCGATTTGGACTGCCCCATCAGAGTTAAATTTTTTCCCTTGCAAGAAGTTGTCCAAATTTCGAAAAAAATGGTAATCTGTTAGAGCAAGGTCCGGGGAGTACGGAGGCTGTCTTAGACATTCCAATTGAAGCTCTTCTAATTTGGTAGCCGTCTGTTGTGCAGTGTGTGGTCTAGCGTTGTCGTGAAGTAGCAGTGGCGTGGAGCGATTGACCAGCCTAGGTTGTTTAGCAGCTAGCTTTTCCATCATGGTTTGCAATTGCTGACAATAGACATCAGCCGTAATAGTCTGGCCAGATTTGAGAAAACTGCAATGAACAATACCGGCACTAGTCCACCAAACACTTACAAGTAATTTTTTGGGGTTAATTTTCGCTTGGGGCAGGATATGGCTGGCTGGCCAGGATCCAACCATTGCGCTGAGCGCTTCCGATTATCGTAAAGAATCCATTTTTCATCACAGGTAATGATTCGGTTTAAAATACCTTCATAATTGTGCCGGTTCAGTAATGTAACGCAGCAGTCGACGCGCGTTTGCCGATTTGCTTCAGTCAATTCGTGAGGTACCCACCTTTCAAGCTTTTTAATCTTCCCAACTTGCTTCAAGTGAATTAAAACAGTTTTATCACTAACACCGCAGCCTGCAGCTAACTCGGACGTGGTTTGCGATGGATCCGCTTCCACAATAGCCTTCAATACTTCATTATCAACTTGGGTCTCAGGCCGTCCACGGGGCTTGTTCTGCAGGTCGAAATTTCCAGAACGAAAACGTTGGAACCAAAAACGAACTGTGTTTCTTTTGCAACTGCAACTGCAGATCCCCACTGCAGAGATCGTGTTTCTTGGCGATTTTAACGCCCACCACGCCAAATGGCTAGGCTCACGTACCACCGATCATGCAGGGAGATCTGTTCAGATCACGACTTCGCCTTAGCATATGGTCTGACGCAACTGGTTATTGCGCCAACGCGAATCCCAGATGTGCAAGATCATACACCTTCACTGTTGGACCTTCTGTTGACCTCACATCCGGACGGCTACCTAGTTTCCGTTGACCCTCCTCTAGGATCGTCGGACCACTGCCTGATCCGGAGCACCGTGCCGATCACGCGCCTAACACGGCCCCGCTTCTTAGGCTGTCGCCGCGTGTGGCACTATAGGTCAGCAGAGTGGGACGAGATGCGGTGCTTTTTTGCATCCTAACCGTGGAGGCAGATCTGTTTTTCGCTGGGAGATCCAGATGCCGCTGCTGACGCTGTTGCTGATGTGGTACTGCAAGGTATGGAACTCTTCATTCCATCCTCCTCTGTGCCTATCGGTGGCAGGTCCCAACCATGGTTTGACCGCTCCTGCAAAATGGCCTCTCGCCGAAAGCAGGAGTGCTATCAGGCTTGGGTCAATGCGGTGGTATCTAAGGATGTGAATTCTAGCGAACTTAAAAAGCAGTTCAATCATGTCTCCAGGTCCTTCAAAAGAGTTATTGCTGACGCGAAGTCGAAGCACATTGGCAGAATTGGCGAGAGACTTGCACGCCTTCCCTCGAGAACTCGTGCGTTCTGGTCGCTCGCCAAGGCTGTCCAAGGAAACTTCTGCCAGCCAGCCATTCCGCCACTGCACAGGGATGATGACTCGCTGGCCCATGACGCGAAAGAGAAAGCTGATCTCCTGGTCTCCCTCTTCGCGTCCAACTCGACTCTGGATGACCAAGGTGCACCACCACCGCATATTCCGCGGTGCGATTCATATATGCCGGAGGTAAAAATCCGGCATGGTGCCGTGCTTAAGGCGCTTCTCACCTTGGACTGGCGCCGGTCCTTACCCGTCTTTTCCGGCTCTCCTACTCATCAGGCGTAGTCCCGAAATTATGGACGGCGGCTTAGTGCACCCGATCCCTAAGAAAGGTGTACGCTCAGATCCGTCCAACTACCGCCCCATTGCCATTACCTCCATTTTCTCCAAAGTAATGGAGTCGATCATCAACCGCCAGCTCTTGGGATACCTAGAGGGGCACCAGCTGATCAGCGACTGCCAGTACGGTTTCCGTCAGGGTCGCTCAGCTGGTGATCTTCTTGCGTACCTCACCCATACATGGGCGCAAGCGGTTGAGTCGAAGGGAGAGGCGTTGGCGGTGAGTTTGGACATAGCGAAGGCCTTTGATCGGGTGTGGCATAAAGCGCTTATATCGAAACTGCCATGGGCGATGGGCTTCCCGAGAAGTTGTACAAATGGGTCACTAGCTTTTTGGCTGATCGGAGCATCAAGGTTGTTATCAACGGTGCATGCTCCGACTTAAAACCCATAAACTCTGGTGTCCCGCAAGGCTCTGTGCTATCCCCTACGCTGTTTCTTCTGCATATCAATGATATATATGCTGCAAATCAGCAATATTCATTGCTATGCAGACGACAGCACGGGGTATGCTTCCTACACCGGCCGTGCCAACATGTCCCGGGATAGCGTCGACGAGAACCGGATCAAACTTGTGTCTGAAATCGAGACTATGCTTTGCAAAGTCTCGGAATGGGGCCGACAAAATTTAGTCCAATTCAACCCCAAGAAGACACAAGTTTGTGCGTTCACCACTCAAAAGTCTCCCTTTGTCGTATCCCCTCAATTCGAGATCACTCCTCTAACTGCCACAGCCTGTATTGGCATACTTGGCGTCGATATATCGAGCGACGTTCAGTTCCGTGGTCACTTGGAAGAGAAGGCCAAACTGGCCTCTAAAAAGCTTGGTGTACTCAGTAAGGCGAGACAGTACTTCACTAAAAGCCACCGCCTGCAACTTTATAAGGCGCTAAGTCGGCCTCACATGGAGTACTGTTCTCATCTCTGGGCGGGTGCTCCCCAGTACCAGCTTCTTCCATTTGACCGCATACAACGAAGAGCGGCTCGAATCATCGACGATCAAGTCATCTCCGATCGGCTTGATTCTCTAGCATTGCGTAGAGATATGGGTTCTCTCTGCATCTTCTACCGCATTTATCACGGGGAGTGCTCAGAGGAGCTGTTCGGGTTGATTGCAGCGGCCGAATTCCACCATCGGACATTAGGTGCAAAGTACCATCCGCATTACGTAGACGTCTGGCATTCCACAACCGCGCGTTTTCCTCGAAATTTCTTGCCTCGTACAGCCACTTTGTGGAATCAACTACCGGCAGCGGTCTTCCCGAACAGATACGACTTAGGGACTTTCAAGAAAAAAGCATACTCCCACCTTAAAGGCCGGCAACGCATTTGTTGACACACCTGTTGTTGCGGATGTCTATGGGCGGTTGCCTCACCTCTCCCCATCCCGTGAGCCTCTTGCCCGTTTGCCCCCTCTCATAAAAAAAAAAAAAACATGACCGCCATACACATCATTCACCCTTCGAGTCGTTTCCGCAGCACTAGTGCCACAGCGGAACTCGTACTCGTAAATAATGCGATACTTTAAGTTTTCCATTTTGTAAAATGAGTGACGCAAACAGAAAAAAACAAATGGATGACGGTCATCGAAGCACAAATACATGAGTAAATAGCTGTAAAAATTTGAATTTGGAATTCCTTACCAAAGAGGAGAACATCGTGATTAAAGTGGCCAGTACGAAATACGCCAATTTATGAACCCGGCATAAGGCCTTTACTCTTGTCAATTACCTGACAACTTCGATGAGACTCCACATCAGGAACAGGTAGAACACCACGGGTTTGACCTGCATCCTCGGCTCAGCCTCGATCATCACAAACAGCACAAAAGCTCGTCCGGTTATCTGCATAAAGGCTACGAGTGGACTGCCCTGAAATATGCCATACATTAAAATACATGCTATTTTGATTTGAAACGTGCGAACGTTTAAATAAACTCAGTGAGGGCTCTGTGAAGTTACTAGCACTCGGATCAACAATTTCTTTGTCCTTTAACAAGTATAACGCCGCACGTTGGAACAGGGGCGGAACACATCGTGACGTCGCCTTTACCAAACTCTTATAATATACTAACGTATAATAGTTATTTATGCAACTGTTGTGTAATAAGGGGTATTAAAACACGAATGTGGTTTTAATACCTACTTATCAACAGTTGCATACAAGAGTTTATCTACACCCAGAATATGAATCCTCTAAAAGAATAAAAATATCGAAGAAAAATGGCGGGGATTCGAATAACCTACTTTTTTTACGGCGCGCGACATTCTGGTTGTGTGAAACGCGCGTAAACGTAAATGTTCTTTTTTTTAATTCATACAGATACCACGCGTCGAGCAATAAGAATGTGGCTGTCTGTAGAAACTCTTTGCGCATGAAGGGATCGAAAAAGAAAAACAAAGAAGTGTTGTTATGAAATTCAGTACAACATTACAACACTAGTTTGGATGATGTTATGGTTATCAGAAATTTGGGTGTTTTAATGTTGGCTATAAGCTAACTGTTTCAGCATCTTTAATAGAGGATTTAAAGCATGTGTGTAGATAAACAAACAAAACGTGCGAGAGAGAAGAAAATCTCTAACGGAGATACAGCAAGAGATTTATCGCGTATCACAATATGAAAACTTTATATTCTAGACAATCTCACGTTTTATGCTAGGCCTTGCTAAAAGAATATTTTTATTACACAACTTAGGATAACTTACAGCTTGTTACATATTAAAAATTAATCTATTTTAAAACAGAAAGCTATTTACAAGTTATCACAAATAATAACTATTTATGGTGTATAATCGCTTACATTTAATATAATATTATATATAAACTACTTTTACTTTATATAATTTAAAAGTTTTTATTTACCTGACGTCTAAATTTAAGTGGTGGTGTCTTGAATAGGTCAAGGTCGTATTCACTATTAACTTCAGTATAAAGTTTGCATGCTCTAATAAGAAAACTGTTCTGTCTATAATTACATTTTGCCGATTGTATTTCAAGTATGTTGCCTAGCCTTTGGGAGCTGACAGTGGTTCGTAAGCCAATCTGCTCTAGCAGTTCAGCACAGTTAACTCTACCGTTTGCTACATTTAGGACAACACGTTGTCTTTCTTGGAGAAGCAAAAAATTAAATTTTGAATTTTTTTAGTACGTATTTTATCTAATTTATTTACAGATTTCACATTCAACATAAGAAAGCAGAAAGTTGACACATATGGAGTTGGATGGAATTGAATTAAAAATAAGATTACATTAACTGCGAACATTATATGAGTTTTTAAATACAACTGTGCTGTTAAACACGACGTGCGTGTTAACAGTATTATTAGATAAAAAAAATGCTTTATAAAGATAGCAGTGAACGTGTTAGCAGTAATTAATTTATATACTGACCTTAGTATATCCAAACATTGGATGCATAACCTCCAAAAACATCAGCAAATGCAAGAACTTCATAGCCGAGCCCACATGTTCATAGGTGTCCGGAACAGAGTCATACTCCAGCTTTAAATACCGCACACACATCACACACAACACATATGTGAATCCGACAAATTGGAACAGATTGTATATTGTCAGGTACACTTTCTTGTAGTCCTCTGAAATTGGTGTTTTTATACGTTCATCCATTGCTCACACAATCTTATTTTCTAGTCTTTCGAGTGAGTTAGGTGGATTATATTCAGTTGTCATTCAACTTGACACTACTACAGTGGTTTTAATGCTGTTAAACAATTTATCAGTAACTAAAAGATAAGTTTATGATAATGAACTTAAATCCGAACATTAACTATACTTATCTATTATATCGGTAGCCTGATTTATAACAATTTTTTTAGGAATAGGTGAATAAACAAGCCTATGTGGCACCTGACCATCGCTACTCTTGCCGCTCACGATTCTTGAAAAACACAAAAATTCTGAGCGGCACTATAACTGCGCTCGTCACCTTGAGACATAAGATGCTACGTCTCATTTGCCCAGTAATTTCACTAGCTTACGGCGCCCTTCAGACCGTAACACAATAATGCTTATACATTATTACTGCTTCACGGCAGAAATAGGCGCCGCTGTGGTGCCTATAATATAGCCGGCATCCTGTGCAAACGAGCCTCCGACTGGTAAAGTCTTTACTTCTATATGCTGTTTTAAAAAAATACCTAGGTCTCGCTCTACTCTTGGGCGCGGAACTAAAAGTTTAAATGGGATTCTCACGCATTGCAAGTGAGATAGATTGTGGGTTTCCGGTGCTCGGGAGGTTTATATTGCGAAAATTTATTGTTAGGTTCCACGGCCAGTGATTGGTCAGTAGTCAAGCCTATAATAGCTGTTAAATTTCGAAGACATGTTTTTGGAACATTGCATATTTATCTAGCCTAGCTTTTTCTGCGGTAATATAACTTTGGCGAATATTTTTCAAAATAAATTGTATTGTTACCTCAATTCCACCCGCAATTCTTAGCTGACCTACTCTGCGAAAGGAATATTCCTACCAAATTCCAAGTTTAGTATCTACCCCTTATGTTTTCACAGATATCGTGATGAGTCAATACATAGGTGGAAATCTCTTATATATAGAACATTTAGGTTCTTATTAAGGTATTGCTTATTAGACTATATGGAATGCACGCCTCTGCAAAAGGTATACCCATTCAATGGGTGGAATGATAGATCATAAAATGCCACGTAAAAACTAAAAAACAATTGTAATATTACCTCTCCTATAGCCCAGCTCTTCTTTATACAACTTGTCGTACATTCCGGGATAATCTTTCATAACATCTCGAGTTTCATCTTCACTGCATTCATCTTCACTTTTCCAAAGATCAAAATTAACCTGTCAATAATATTTTTCACATTGCATGTATCAAACTAAAAAAACACAACATGTGCTGCGCTTATGTAAGCCTTGCCTTCTATTTCACACGAAAGTATGATTTTTTTTTTTATGAAAATAAGGGACAAGACGAGCAGGACGTTCAGCTGATGGTAATTGATACGCCCTGCCCATTACAATGCAGTGCCGCTCAGGATTCTTGAAACCCCCAAAAATTCTGAGCGGCACTACAACTGCGCCTGTCACCTTGAGACAAGATATTAAGTCTCATTTGCCCAGTAATTTCACTAGCTACGGCGCCCTTCAGACCGAAACACAGTAATGCTTACACATTTCTACTTCACGGCAGAAATAGACGCCGTTGTGGTACCCATAATCTAGCTGGCATCCTGTGCAAAGGAGCCACCCACTGGTAAATTTAACAGTAATGTAATTTTTGTCTGAGTATAGCAACAAATGTACTAAGCCAAAATTAAAACTGAGTTCCGTCACATCACAATAGATAAAATCAAAGACATTAACGGCCGGTCTCAATAACCTACTTATCTTTAACAATTTGTTAAAATATTAGCTACCATGGATAGACATCACATCTTTGCATTTCAATAAACTAAGATAGATAGAAATTTATACATTCAACTTTGATTTACCTTTGGAAGGGCTTACCGCTAACCATAGATAGGTAGAGCTATAGAAAAAAAAAACGTAGACAGTTTCAATAACATTTTGACAGTTAACTTTAGTTTGTTTTTATTGCTGTCAGTCGAAACTTTACTATCTCTCGAATTCGGGCGATTATCTTCCCTATTTAAAAGATAACTTTGAAGTTAATTAAATACTAGCCGTTCCCACCCGCTTTGCTGGGCGCATTTTAAAGGGAAATAAATTAATGAAGGAACGTTAGAATTCAAAAATATTTTTTGAATTCTAACGTAGCCATAAACTATCTAGGATAAATTTCGCGAATGGTGGTAGTTTCATGTCGATACGATCAGTGGTTTAGGCGTGATTGCGCCTCAAGCAAAGACCATTTTCATTATATACAGGTGTCCCGGAAAGAATAGATAATCCTTGAATCCGGCACGGGACAGCTCTCCAGCGTTCAGAAAAAAATATCTAAAAAAATAATTCCAAGTGATACCCAAAGTATGATTTTTTTTTAGAAAAACATACGTTTTTTACTTCATGTGCAATTTGTGGCGTTTTTGGTGTCATCTTATTCCTGATAGACTATACTACTAGAAATACATTAAATAATATAAGTATCTAGTCGTTTGTGTCCCATTTTGTGGCCTCGTCGATCCCCGGGTTTAAACCCACTGGACTTTTTTTACTGGGGCTGTCTAAAGGAAAAAGTGTACTCGAAAACAATTTCAAATTTGGAGAAAATACGCAGCCGTGTTCAAGAGGCCGTTTCAAAAATAAATGAACGACGCTATGAACGTTATCTTAGTAGAGCCTTTATTAGAAGATGTCGAGCGTGTATTAGAGTCGTGGGCAGACAATTTAAACACCTGTTGTGAATAAACCTCGATTTATGTACACCCGATTTTTTTTTATTATTAAAATTTATTAAAACTTATCTTTTCTTTTTTAGTCGAATTTACTCTTTTTGCAACTCAGCAGCAATAACTTCGTAGTGTTATTAAATAAAATGATGTATTATACCATTCTGTAAACTGTATGAACTGCGCATTTTTTTAAATAGCTGGCTAATTACGTTTGCATACCTTTTTTTACATGAAACACTCTCAAACTATGCCAAAATCATTTTGGTATCAAATTTCATGTCAAAAACTCAAGTTCTTATTAGTTGACAAGACGAAGCCGTTTTGTTAAAATATAAACACAGAACGCGCGAGAGAGAGACGTTTACCAAAGACCTGCCTGAATGACACGCCTGTAATTAGCCCTGCGAGAATTTTGTTATTGAGACAGAAGTAACAGAAGTTTGGAAGTTACCTATATTACCTATAGAGTTAATACTCTAGTAGCTAACCGGGTTTAACTGTAGATTATTGAGACCGGCCGTTAAAGAGAATATACCAACAATAATCCGGCCGCTCATCTTTGAACCGCGCAGCGGTCGAGTGACCTCTACGAACAAAATGGCGTTACGATACGCGTCCAGTCAGCATTCAGACACAGACCTTGCAACGCGAGACGGAAACCGACATAAATTCTGAATTGTACCGTTTGTGGTGTAAAAATCGAACGGTCATTCAAAACAAAACTCACTATAACATTACTTATCACCATTGGTAACAATTAACTTACTTAGTTTACTTAATGAATATAATACGTTTGACGGGCAGCGAAGTGATTGGTCAATTTTGATCGCGTCATGGACGCCACGCACATATGTATAGGCCGCATAGTTTGCTGACGCGGACTTCATAGTTATAGATTGTATTGACGGTCTATTCTCTTTAAATATCTTTGGTTAAAATGAACGATGGATACTAGGCTTACCTTCAGCCATGCAGGCTTCTGAGGTTGTGCTGTAAGCCTTGGCCACCATACTGGATCTTCTTTTAACAGCACAATTTCAATTCTATTTTCATATACTTTCAAGGAGGTATATGATTTTTCATCTGTATTCTATAAATAATTAAAGTTCTTAGATCTATAGATACCTTAGATACATAATATTGGAGCTGTATATAGGATGCAGGCTTTTTCCCATAAAAAACACGGTGGTTGTATAATACACTGTGTTAAAAAGAGTGTTAGATTGAGTTAGGTTGTTAGAAAGATTATAGATGACTGTGTAGTTGAATGCTACAGTAAAAAGAATATCTCATATTAAATGGCTTCAAAAATCTTGACAACCCCAGACTTATTTATTCTACCAAATAAGGTCATCACCCTGAATTCGGTCCAATGGCGTAGTTCTAGCGTCAAATGAGTGGCCGGCGCGGGCGACTCAAAAAAAAGGCGGGGCACATCGCCTCGACCTTCACCTTGTCCTTTAGCCGATGCCGCCAATCGCGTATATTACAATTATTGCTTTACAACATTTACACTCACTCAGCTTACGCGGCAGCTCACGTATGGATCGGGTGTGCAAATTTTGTGCGAACGTCGATTGCGTGATACGAGTGCGGGTTTATAAGTCCGTGACTTTTTGAATGAAAAACAGGTTTTTAGATAAAAATTTATTTTATTTTTCAACATAGTCTCCTTTGACTTCTATACACTTAGTCCAACGTTTCGCCAATTTTTTTATCCCTTCCGAAAAATATGATTTGTCGAGGTCATCAAAATAGGTATTTGTTTATGAGATGATTTCGTCGTTAGAGTCAAATCTCTTTCCGCTAAGCCATTTCTTTAAGTTTGGGAACAAGAAATAGTCACTCGGGGCTTAATCTGGAGAATAGGGCGGATGAGATTCATGAAAGAGATATATATAGAAGCCATGGAAACTGCACATGTGTGCATCCTTGCATTGTCCTGGTGGAAAAGAACTTTTTTCTTGGCCAAATGTGGTCGTTTTTTTCGCAAGTCCTCATTGCATCGACCCAATAAGTTGGCATAATATTCGCCGTTGATTGTTTTCCCCTTTCGAAGTCAATGTGAATTATACCGCGTGCATCCCAAAAAACGGTAGCCATGACTTTATTTACTGACAAACCCACCTTTGCCTTCTTTCATTCATTCCGAGGAACGCACTGTTTTGACTGCTGTTTGGTCTCCGGTGTGTTGTGGTGGATCCACATTTCGTCCACTGTTACGAAACGGTGCAAAAACTCGTCCGTATTGCGGCTGAACATCGCCAAACATTCCTGCGAAATTGTCACACGGTTGCGTTTGTGGTTGATTGTGAGCAAGCGCGGCACCCATCTTGCGGAAAGCTTTCTCATACCCAAATGATCATTCAAATTGAAACCACTGAGCCATGTGAGATGCCTATGGCTTCCACACTCTCTCAATTTCAATCTCCGATCGGTTAAAATAATATCGTCAATTTTTCCAATTCTTCGTATGTAGAGGACTCCACTGGGCGTCCAGAACGTTCGGCATCTTCCGTGCTACCACATCGAAATTCAGTAAACCACTTCTTTACCATGGAAAGGGATGGTGCAGAGTCCTCATAATATTTATCAAGCTTAGCCTTGGTTTGAGTGATGGTTTTTTCCCGCAAAAAATAATGTTTCATGAGCACACGAAATTCACTTTTATCAATTTTCTTCTCAAAACGCTCGGTAGTCTGCTATCAACGGCTGGCAAAAACAAACTAACTGACGCAGCTTGTTTAAATTATGACAGGGGTCAACTGACAGTTGGGTGTTGACAGGAGTAATGTTGCCATTTCAATTAAAAGGCGCGAAATTCAAAATGTCACGGACATATTGACCTGCTCTTGTATTTGATGTGAAGTATAGTGTTAGTTTATAGTTTTTAGTTTTTGTGCGTCGTGTACTCTAATGAAGAGTATTTTCACATGCTTATGTCTAGGGCGCAATAATTTGTAACTACGCCCCAGCTCGTAGTGATTACGGACAAAGTAATGCACAATGTCATGAAATGTTGCACTAAATGTTCCCATACATTTAAGTCAGTGGAAGTCACGTCGAGCAGAACACACGGTTGAGAGATGCTGAGCAAGTGGATATAATAATCAATCAAGTATTTAAATAACACAAAATATTCGTTGTTTGTCGCAGGTAGCATGAATAAAATGGGTGTTGGGCGGGGGAAAATGAAAATGTTCGCAGGCAGATCTGTCCAAACTTTTATAATTAGGTTAAATACTTTTTTTTTCTTTTTTTTAACTTGATTAATTCCTGAAAATCTATAATCTAAAATATAAATATATGTACTGACTACTTAATACCAACATAGGCCTTAAGATATAGTACAGCATATTTTTAACACTCTGTATAGTATATGTTTAATATATATAGCTGAGAAGTAATGATCCACAATTGTTTGGTATAATTTGCAAAAAAATTATAATATCAGGATTTTATTACAATTTTTTTACTTAAAATAAATATAAAAAAAATTGCCATTTTTAGCTTAGCGTCAGTCTAAGTGATATATAAGCGAGGGAAAATGCCCATGTTCGAGTTGACATTGATTTGCCGCACGAACCAATATGTTGATATAAATTAAGTAGAACGAGTCAAGGAATAACTGAATGGTTACTTTATAAAAAAATAACTTTATTCAATAAACCCGATTTACAATGTTTACGGAGCTAAGACTAAACACAGAATACTTAATTTTACGGAAACTTACATTATATAGCTTATCCTAACAAAGAGAGTCATATTTCTGTGGGAAAGTAATTTGGTACATCAGCAATAATTTCTGTGGGAAAGTAATTTGGTACATCAGCAACATTGTTTCCAGAAGGTTCTACACGTGTAAAGTAAATGTACCTACGACTTGTTGCTATGCTCTACTTTGGCTGACAAAGCATAAATCTATAGGGTTAGCACCCTTAACTCCTCCCCCCTTAAGAGAGAAATCAGCTGGAGACGAATCTTTTGGTTCCAGATGATTTCGACGTATCTGAAGGATTTTCTTAAACAACTTTAATTTAACAATTACAAAGGCTATTAAAAACACAAACATTATTACTATGATACTTATTGTCCATACACTTATATCCTGGGTCACTGAAATTTTATTTTTATCACCACTTTCACTATTGTATTTTGCACTATTGAGAATATCTTTGATATCGTTAAGGTCTACACCGCGAAGGTCGACCTGGCTGTCTTCTATTCTGATTTCTTGTTGCAGCTCTGGCATCGTTACAGGATTGGAGGATGACATGAAGAATAGTTTTTAAGAAGCATTATTTGTTCTATGCACGTAGTGTCAGCGTATTGCACGATGTTATCTTCCTTACAAAGTACTCGATCATTCTCTATTTGCTGGCATGGAGTTGACACGGGTCTGTTTTTCAATCCATTCACTATGAGGTAAGGATACTCAGGAATTATAACAGATGTTTTTAAAGAAATAGGATTATATATAGGTATCGGGATAATTTTGTAATAATTATATGTGATCGTGTCTAACAGGGGAACTTCCAACACAAAGACTAACTTATTATTATCAGAATACGATTTAAGAACTATAGTACTTTCTAATTTCATTAGGTTGTCTTTACCTACAGTATACACTAATCTATGATATTTTTCTATTTCTAATAATATATTAAATAATTCTGTAGAATTGATTATAGATTGGTGAAGTATATGTACTTTACTAAAGGCTATTGCTGTTTCTATCTCTTGTATTACATTATAGATAGTTCGAAAGTTATTTGAGATTTGATAAAGAGTATTCATTTGACTGACTATATTATGTATTGTTGACTGATTATACTGCAATGTTCGTAGCTGCGAAGTTTTAATATTCAGTCGAAGTAAGCTATGTTTTAAATCATCTGAAACATTAACAAGCTTATCGAAAGCCTTTTGCATAAGTGACAGTTTTCTTTCTACCGAATGTTCTCTGTCCTTGAGATGAGTAATCTCAGAATTATATCTAATAGCATCATCATTGTCTAAATTGCCTGAAATTAATTTAATAATAGAACCTAACGGGTTTATTAAGCCTCTTTTTAGCCTTTTACTGGGCATAATTTGTTTAAATCTATCTTTTGTAAGTTGCATAAAAGATTCAATCTGTGAAGCTAATCCTACAAGTTCATTATGATACTCATTTTGCGAGTAAATCATATCTTTTAATCTAAAATACTGGTTTATATTAGTTTCTAAGTATTTAGCTAAAGTTTCTAAATCTAACGTCTTAAAAATAGTCCACTGGCTATTCTGAATCACTGCTGTACTTATCCGTAACGGCGCTATTCCCGGATTCTGATTCATATCTTGCAGGTTTACGCTGCTTACTGATTCCACTAGGATCAATTTTCCCTATAACTTTGGCTTTTTCGTACCGTGGCATTTCCTTGCCTTTTCGATTCCTAGTTGTTTTCATGAAAACTTCGTTTCCTTCCTGTATCTCTGGAGGCTTTTCACCGCCTTTTTTCTCTACCACTTTACTTTTATTCTCTATAATCTTTTCGCTTACATATTCATATAATACCTTGAGTCTTTTCCTATGATCCTGAACTAATTTCTGTAATAATTTTTTATCTCTATCTATATCAAACGCATTTCCTGATTCTGTATGTCCAAATACTATTTCAAAAGGTGTGAAATTCGTTACGCTATGAATAGTGTTGTTATATGCCATAATAGCATATGTCATTACTGATGCTGCATCTTGGTCGCTTTTTTCATATTTTGCTAACCTATAAATTTCAAGAATTGTCGAATGAAAACGTTCAACAATACCCATTGAATTGGGGTTGTTTGGTGTCCCTACATGCATTTCAATTTTGTACAAGTTCAGTAATTCTTTAATTAGATTATTATTGAATTCAGTGCCGGGGTCGCTATTTATCTTTTTTGGGACTCTATAGATACTAAAGTACTTAATTAATGCTTTAACAATTTCCGGCGTACTTCTATTGGGTACATTAAATGCTTGTGCTATCTTACTAAACGCGTCCACTATAGTTAAATAATAATTATTTTCTATATACAAAAGATCCATAAAAACTTCTTCAAATGGCATACACTGTGTTTGAGTGAGTTGTATTGGGGGCTTAATGGGTTTTCTATCATATTTCATTTTCCTACACTGCTCGCATGCATTTATTATGGCAGAAATCATAACTTTCATGTTAGACCACCAATAGTGTCTTCTAAGCTTTGTGAATGTTTCTCGTATACCCCGATGAACAGTTTTGCCCTCATGATATTTAATAACAATCTCTCTTTGCTCTTCTTCATTTGTTACATTAACTACTCTCTCTGTACATTCTATTAAATTTTGAGAGCCTTTTTTATATAAAGCTGTTACTACTTTATTAAAGATTTTCCTAAATATTTCCTCTTCGAAATAAATGAAATACTTTTGTTTAAAGTCTATATACTCTTTTAAAAACTGTTTAACTAAATGTTAATTATTAATAGCAGGCATGTGAACCTCAATTATTTTTTGGCTATTATTAGAAATGTCTTTTACACTGATGTCATTTTTATACCAAATGTAGATAAGTATTTGTCTAGGTTTGGTATCAATGGCTTCATTTAAAATTGGTATGCCTTCATGTTCCCTATTCGTTATTGAGTGAGCAGTAGCTCTGTCATCTGATTCCGATATGTCTATGACAGGAATCTCTTTTCTATCTATACTCATCCTATCTGAGTCCGATTCTGATAAGCAAATTGTTACTTCACTTTCATTTTTATCTTCTAAAGTTCTAGTAGTTTCTTTATCATCTATATCACTTGCATTGATTCGCTATCATTATCTAACATTTTAACCTTTATTTCCCTAATTTGTCCGCCATTCGAACTTACGATATTATAACTATCCGCTCTTAATGTATTTATTTTTACGCGAGATAAGGCGTCTGCATTTGAGTTCGGTGACCCTTTTTTATAATTAATTTCGAAATCCTTCTTATTCATATGATCTACTCTTAACTTTGAGAGATTATCTGTTAATAGTTGATCTATGTTATAATTAAACTTATCAGTCAAATTTAAATTTACCCTATCAAACTCTGAATTAGTTCCTGAGTACTGTTCGACTTTAAAAGGAGAAGTCACTGTTAATTCCATTTGCTCAATCTGGAATTTTGAATAACAGTTGTCGCGTAACCATGTATACAGTTTACTAACGCTGTTGGCATTCTAACACCTTCAGTAAATTCTGTGAAGTTTAATATGCCCTCACCATGTAACAAATTTACTGGAAGTTTGACCCTTAATTCGCTACGTGGAGGTAATACATAAAATTCACGTATTGGTGGACTATAAATAATCGGTATGCAAGTGCCCTTTGTAAATAATTTTTTATTTTTCATATCGATATTTGCGTGAAGTCAATAAATCACTACCAATTAAGCCGTCATACCTATCATCAACACAGTAAATATAAAATTTGTGCCATTCATCACTTTTAAATAATCTAGGTAAAGGTATAAACACTACTTCATTATGCTTACTACTAGCATGAGTACTAACTACATCAAAATTTTCGTTTCGCTTGAAGTCGCAAAAATATTGATTCGCTAACTTTGGGCTTATAAACGAGCGTTGACTACCGGTATCAATCATAAAGATAGCATTAATTTCTGGTATACGTATATGCGGGAGATTTAATATATTACAATTTAATTTTATCCGTTCTCGTGTGTAGGCCCTTATGTAAAAATTTCCTACTTGTTCATTATCATTAAAAGTACTTGGTAACACATTATTTTCACTATCGTTATAATCGGTATAGTTTACACGTCTCGAACTAGCTGTTCTCATGGTTACATCGGTATTGCAACCTGATCCCGTCGCCGGCGTTGGCTGTACGTGTTGCGAGCCGCGACGAGCGTTGTCAGCATTTTGCCGATGTGGGAACTGCGGCCTCGCTTGTTCCAATGTATTATAATTATTATAGGATGGATTATTTTGATTCAGAAGATTATTCTGGTTCCTATTATTGTTTCTTAATTGTAATGAATTATGCGGAGAAAAGTTATTACGGGATCTATTCCCATTTTCTGTTTGAAATGCATAATGTGGTGAATTATTACGATGAGAGGTGAAATTATTAATATACCGTTGCATTTTCGGCAAGTTATTGTATGTACTTGTCGATGCTTGTTGATTAAAATTATATTGGTGGATGTTTCGCCGTTGAAAGTTTTGATTAATTTGAGTGGACCTTGTTTTTTTTTGATCATAAACTTCTTGAAAATATTGTTCCTCTAAAACAGCTTTTAATGCGTCTTCTAATGTTGAGACATTTTTTAATCGCACTAACCTTACTAAATATTTCGGCAAATTAAACAAGAAAACTTTCATAGAAAGATCCGTGTATATATTTTGTTTAGATAACCTAACAGCTGCTTCATCGACAGTTTCATTAATTTTGGCTATTAAAATACTCCTTATTTGTTGTATTCGGTTACAAAAATCTAAATAACTTTCGCCTCTATTTATTTTCAAACTTTCTAACTCAAGGACAAGGCAATCCTCCGTCCTTGGATCCCCAAAATTATCCTGTAATATTTGTTTTAATTCAACCCAAGTCTGTATTGATTCTCTTTCACCAATTAAGTTAGCTGCTTCCCCGCCTAATCTACTAGTAATTGCATTAAAAAGATATTCATTTTGTACTTCAGTTCCTCTATATAAACTAATAATGTATTCTGTTTTGCGGATGAACAACGATAAGAGTCTTGTCTCTCCACTGAATACTGGAATTATTTTCAAAACTTCCGAAGGTACAACTACGATTCCTTCCATTTTTATTTATTAAATAAATTCAAATACAAAATACAAAAAGTAACTAACGTGAGATTTTAATCACTTTACTAACTAAATTATATATGCAACGTGCTGGACGGGCTTTTTCTAATCCCTATTTTTACACGAAACAGATATAAAGATCACCAGGAAAATATAAAAGGAAATTTGACAGGATAGTGAAAAGATTTACTCACATAACCCGCTCTGTGATCAGTGATTCTGGTCAGCTTGCTCCGCACCGTGTCTTCTCTTGACAAATTTATTTTTGGTTCGTTGACCCGTTTAATCGTTAAAACGAACGTTAGGAGTCTTCTTTGTTGCCCGAAAATTTTTATTCGCGATGGCACAGAGGACCCTAACGACAAGGTCACTTACCGGCTGCGCCAGTCAAGGAATAACTGAATGGTTACTTTATAAAAAAATAACTTTATTCAATAAACCCGATTTACAATGTTTACGGAGCTAAGACTAAACACAGAATACTTAATTTTACGGAAACTTACATTATATAGCTTATTCTAACAAAGAGAGTCATATTTCTGTGGGAAAGTAATTTGGTACATCAGCAATAATTTCTGTGGGAAAGTAATTTGGTACATCAGCAATATTGTTTCCAGAAGGTTCTACACGTGTAAAGTAAATGTACCTACGACTTGTTGCTATGCTCTACTTTGGCTGACAAAGCATAAATCTATAGGGTTAGCACCCTTAACTAACGCGACTACCGCGCGCCGCAGCCGATCCAGATTGAACAGTCCACGGTGATTGCCGTTTTCATTGAGATCCATCATCTCATTTGTAAAAAAAATACGAAATACGATAGTGGATGAAGAAATTATATCTAGATAGATTGGAATATTGTGCGAAACTACTGGAAGACATCATATGAAGCCGTTGTAGTCAGTAGTAGTTTGCCCTGTTCTTCGCCGGGGCGTAAATAGAATAGGGAACCCAAGGGTGTCGTAAGAGGCGACTAAAGGCTTTTTAGAAGTTGATGACGTCAGAACAATCTCATGAAAATATAACCATGTCTCCAGATTCTTTAAGCGGCAAATCGCCCGTACGTAATCGAAGTACGTAGTCAAAATCGAGTAGCTTTCCAGTTACCCAAATGGAACAAAAGCTGCTCTTGATAACTTCAGCAGTGCCTGCCGTCGCTGCACATACTGCAAACGAGAAAGCCCATCTTCTTTGCGCTCTTGTTGCCTCCAACTCGACTCGGAAAAACACCGCCATCCCGCGATGTCAAAGCTATATGCCTGAAGTACAGTTCAGACAGAAAACTGTTCGGCGAGCTCTCTTTTGGTTGGACGTCATGAAGTCGAGCGGGCCGGATGGCATTTCTCCAATCATGCTTAGAACGTGCGTCCCTGAGTTGACGCCGGTGCTAACGCGTTTATTCCAACACTCATATTCAAAAGGCGTAGTCACTGACTCATGGTGAGCCCTTGTCCATAAGCGTCAGCTTTTGTCTCTTATACCCAGAAGGTCACGAGTTGATCAACGACCTACAGTACGTCTTTTGCACGGCTTACACGGGCTATGCAGGTCTCCCTCAGAAAATCGTAAATCAGTGCTGGGAGAAACTTGTGTCTGCTATCGAGCCCTCTCTTAAGAAGGTCGCGGAATGGAGTAAATTGAAAATTGTCGAATTTAACCCCCAGAAGAACCAAGTTTGCGCGTTTCCACAAAAAAAAATACTATTTGTCGTATCACCACTCTTACACATACTTCCCTTAAAGTCTCGCCTAGTATCGGAATACTGGGTCTCGAAATCTCGAGCGATTGCCAATTCAGTGGTTATCTGGAGGGCAAAGCCAAATTGACTTCGAAGAAGCTGGGCGACATAAATAGAGCATGGCACAAATACTTCAAGCCAACCCACATTCTAAAATTATGGGTAAAATTGTCATTTGGAAAAGGATTATTTTTAGTTTTTTCAATTTTTTTCAGCCATTTCTTAAGAGAAGGTTACAGGCTATACTGTAGGAGATATAAAAGGAAAGCATTAAATTACTGTTACCTATACAAACAAAATTATAATTTAGGCATTTGGGTGATGGAGTAATTACAAAATTATCAATATTACTATGAGAAAAATAAGTAATAAAAAATATAGCATAGTCAATAACAATATTGTCAATTGTTATATAGCTCACACATATTTACACTTTAAACTTAAAGGCACAATGAGTAAAAATTTCCAAGAGACATACAAAATCTGCTAATGAATATATATTTATGTTGTAGTTTAAAACTGTTTATATTCATACCAACTGTATAACTATATAATAAGTATAATGATTATATACATAATTGGTCTTATTATAAAATGCAGTGTAAAGTACTCCAATTTTAAAATTACTTCTCCCTGTCATGTAAGTCTTTAGTGATAAAGGTAAGATATAAAGACAAAATTTGATTTTATTATTAAGACAGAACATGTAAATAGTATGCTGCTGCTTACATTTCATTAATAGTTTTTTGTCAGAAAAATAAACTATTAATGAAATGTGTATATTCTAAGGATCAGTATTGCTCAGCCACACTGGAAAATGTCACCGCACGGTTTTTTTTTCTCGTGATATTTCATTCACAAATCATCAAGATCATACATCAAGGTGCTATAAACGCTGGTTTGGCTTTCGGGTTAGTTTTTTATTCAGTATTATTTATAACTTGCTGACCCGGCAAACATTGTTTTGCCATATAAAGTATAATTCACGCGATAGTTTTATAAGTAATAAAATATTGCCTATATACATACTATATTACACCTTGTGTTACAAAATAGCAATTTTATTACGGATCCCTAATTTTGAAAAAAAACATAGCCTATAGCCTTCCCCGATAAATGGACTACCCAACACTGAAAGAATCATTCAAATCGGACCAGTAGTACCAGAGATTAGCGCGTTCAAACAAACAAACAAACACTGCAGCTTTATAATATTATATTAGTATAGATTTTATAAAAAAGCTGTGGTCGATTTTTGTCTACATAATATAAACTACCAATTAGCAAATATAGATATAAAGTTAAGTCTGTGGCGAAATACATATTTCGTTGCGGAATTATTTTCGTGCGCAGGTTTTCTGTAAATACGTATCGCCTCATACAATTATTGCAACACAAATTTATTCAGAACGTTAGCTCACTAAAAATTATTATTTATGAAAATTCATAATTTATTTGGACAATGAACCACTAAAATATGATATGATACCTACTTATATAAAGAAAATTCTTACCAATATAAGGGGAGCATACAAATCCAAAATAAATTGATATTTACAGGTTCCATGTGCACCTGCACCGTTTGCTATAAATGTTATTTTATTATTATTAACGTTAAATTCCGGCGTTTCAGCATTTCGTAAATCGATTTTCAGTGATACACTTTTTATTGTTTGCGCCCAATACACGAAAGGACTTAGTATTACCATTGTTACTTTCACTTTTTAAGAGTACGTCACTACTATCTACATTAATTAATAATACTTTTATAATTAACGGGTTTTAAAGGTACACTTCAAATACTTTGGTTTAATGATAGCGATTCTGAAATTGTAAATCGTTGTGAATTGAAGATTCAAATAAAAATAATTCAAGAGCACGAACCTTCGCAAGCAAGTGACAACTGACAAACAAAGAATATATCAATAACTTAGAGTATTGACACTATAGAAGAGGTCCCCGGGTGGCTCAATAGTTTTGACAGTACTCTAAGGTGTTGTCACATTAGTATTATGATTAAAATCACCCCTCACAGAATTAAATCGTATGACATAAGGGCGCGTACACATAGAACATCCGTTTTACAGGATCCTTTTTAACTGATCCGTCGTTACTGGAGGTAATATTCACACAGCATTTACAGGACCGATTTTAACAGATCCGACGCTACTGGAGGTAATATTCACACAGCATTTACAGGACCGATTTTAACAGATCCGACGCTACTGGACTTTCGTTCTTCAGTGTATCGCCTACTTTCTACGAGAATGGACGTTGTCGTGTTGTATTGGTACTATCGTCGTCTGCGGCGGAGGAAGCCCCGGCGTTATTGGATACATCCACTATTAAGGCAAAGATTTTGTCGTGGTGCTGTTGTGCGTCAGCTGAAAGAAGACGAATCTAAATTTTTTACTTATTTCCGAATGACGACGTCTACTTTTGATGACCTTCTTAAACGATTAGAAAAGGATTTAAAAAAGAAAGACACAAACTGGAGGAAAAGCTTGTGCCCTGAAGTAAAACTAGCGATATTTTTAAGGTAAGAACTTTAATTTTTGTTATTATCAATTAAAATTTAAAATGACAAAAAGGTTTACAAAAATGAAGATTTATTTCAAAACATAGACAGATCTGGCAAGTCTGACTCCTGGCTGAATGTAGATTCTACTGATGGCGAACCTTCTACTGATGGTGTAGAGTCAAGATGATGTGGCCTACTAAAATAACCTTGGGTGTGGTAGTGAGGAGTGCTAGAACTTTGTGAATATGGAGGCCACTCGTAGTTTGACTGACCATATCTTCTACTTTTAATATTTTGTAAAAGGTTTATCACTCCAGACTGAAATTCTAAAATTTGATCGCCATTAAGTGAAGCCAGTTGCGGCAAAATACCTTTGAAGAACGATAAATTGGGATCTTCAAACTCATTTTTACTTTTTTTTAACTGATCATTCATGTATTCAATCATTTTGGCGTCTACTTCATTCACATTTCTTTTGATTGCCTTGCGTTGCGGCGGGGCTAAATTTTGTCTTTCCTTTTGTCTGTCACTACCACTTTGTTCCGTAATCTGATCAGGTTCATCTTCGTTGTCTTTATTACTTTCTACTGTTTCCGTGATGTTGTCATTAGCAGGGACGTTCTCGTGTGTATCACCTGGGGTGACAACTTTTTTCAAAAATAACATTTGATTGTGATATTTGTAAGGCTTGGTATTTGAGGCAGCAGCTCCAGATTTCTTCAATTTCTTTTTCTCACTCAATGTTCGTATCCAGGCATCTCTAGTCGAATTCCATTTTTTTATAACATATTTTCCTGAAGCAAGTAAATAATAATATAAGATGGTTGTCAATAGCTTAGTAAGTGAAAGGCGAATAAGAAGGTAGAATAGACTTGTCAGTAATTAATTACCATATTGGTCAGTGGATAAGTCAAATTGACAGTGCAAGAACTAATCGGTCAGTAAATAATGGGAAGCAAAAAAGTATTACTAATGTTTAAATCAATTTATTTTAATTAGGTAATTTTATAATTTAGTTCAGTTCAGTTTAATTTGATTGATTGATTAATTTATTTTTTTTAGGTATGCAGCGTCTGGGTGTACATTTCAAGAACTTCATTACGTCTTTCGTGTCGGTGTGTCAACTATAAGCAACATTATTAAGGAAGTTACACGATGCATATGGAACAACTTGAATGACGAGTTTATGCGACTTCCTACAACAGTGAGTGAATGGGAGCATATATCAAATGGATTCGACACAAAAGCAAATTTTCCCCACTGTTTAGGAGCAGTGGACGGTAAACACATCAGACTTCGAAAACCAGCAAAAAGTGGCTCAATGTACCTAAATTACAAAGACTTTTTTTCCATCATATTATTAGCGATCGTAGACTCTGACTATCGTTTTCTATATGTTAGTATTGGGTCGTATGGAAAAGAATGCGATTCATCAATATTCAAGGAGTCGACATTTTGGAAAATGATGCTAGATGGCAGTTTACAAATACCAGAACCTTGCCCATTAATAACAGGCTCAGAAACGAGAGTTCCCTACGTCATAATCGGCGATGAAGGTTTCGGTTTACACGAAAATTTAATGAGGCCATTTAGCGGGACGCATTTAGACGTAAATAAGCGAATATATAACTATCGTTTGACCAGAGCTAGACGATACGTTGAATGTGCATTTGGTATTCTTGCTAATAAGTGGAGAGTATTCCACGGGCCTCTAGACGTCAACAAAAGAACAGCTATATGGATAGTTAAGGCATGTACCGTTCTACACAACTTTATAAGGGAAAAAGAGGGCTTAAAGGATGGCAACACATCCGAATCTGAAGCATTTCATTTCAATAGCCTACCTGATGATGAAACGCTACGAGGTGGTCGAACTGCAAATTCAGTTCGAACGGAATTCGAAAACTATTTCGTGTCCGAATCTGGGTCAGTTTCTTGGCAGAATGAAGCTATTTAAAATAAAAAACAATGTCTCCATTACAATATAAAATAAATACTTACCAAATTCTTGTCTTTCTTTTTGTTCCATAGCTTCAAAATCCTCCTTTAGAATACCGCATATTTCGCGCCAAGCTGCGGTTTTTGCAATTTTATCTTTATAAATCTCCAGTGTTTTGTCCCAAAGAACTGGTCTACTTTCAACACAATTTATCAAAACTTCTTGCTCAACATATTTTTCAAACGCCTTGCTTGCCATGATTATGATAGCACTGGACACGTGCACTACTCTAGGAATGAAACCGGCAAATGGCGGCTGTGTGTAGCACATCGCACCCCGCGCACCCCCGTGCAAAGCCTCGTGCGGTTTCAATCCGATAAAACGGATTAGTATAGTATTACTGGATCCGGAATACTGTGTGAACTGGCTCATACAACTACATACGCTAATAACATATACGTTTAAACGGACCTGTAAAACGGATTGCTGCTTATTTTGTCGGATCAGTATTTTTTACTGGATCCGGAATACTGTATTCTGTATGAACTCGCTCATACAACTACATACGCTAATAACATATACGTTTAAACGGACCTGTAAAACGGATGTTCTATGTGTACGCGCCGTAAGGTCACATACTCAACAGGTGATGGGGATGTTAATGAATTAAACATAATAATGAAAAGCATGTTATGATAATTGTCAATGCTATGATGGTCGAGTCAACGTCTCGTCGGTCATCTCGTTAGCCAAGTAAAAGTGCTTGTTGATTGTCCTTCTTAGCTTTGATGAGGTAGTCTTCATATGGGATAGTGAATTCTACGAGGACAGCCTGGCGACGGGATCGGTTAACCACCACGTCATGCTATGCTTCTATAGGCGACATTAATATTCTAAGACTTCTATAGTATCAATATTCTGTTGCTAATGCTCTAAGTTAATTACAAAGAAAATATAACATTTGCTAAAAGTGTCAACAGTCAAAGAAATACGGAACTGTCAAGGAAACGAAACCAAAAAATCAAAAGTCAAACACCGTTTCTTCTAGCTACTGGATATTGAGATTTTGTATTGTACATTATTTTGCTTAAATTATCGTGATTTAATCAGTTATTGTAATCATAAGATGGTTTAATTGTTTCAAATCGCTGTACTACTTTGTAAAGTGTCTGTGATACGACTCGTTTAAACAAATCCAAAATGTCCGTTCCTACCACCGGGCTCAGCAAGTTGAAAAAGAAACACATTCGAGTCAAACACCAAAAAGTGAAATTATTCCGTGCTAATGAACCATTACTATCTGTTTTCATGTGGGGTGTTAATCACACGGTAACGTATTCCATAATATTTATTTTCGCATTCCTTTTCAATAATAGTCTTCCTAATTCATAATAATTACAATGTTTTCTGTCGGAAAATGATTTATGTTATTAGATGCAAAATAAATTGATTTGATTATACCTGGCACTTTATCAATTTGTCGCAATGTTTAATTTTAATCATTTATAAGCAAGGGCTAGATTGAGTGCCAAGTTTCAACATGTAAATATACTATTGTTTACTCGTAGCCTTGTACTTGATTGCGACTCAAAGATTGTTTACTGCCTTAAAAAACATTTGGCCAGTCTTATATTATTACGTTTTGTGAGATTTTTACATTTGATAGAATTATTATTTTTGAATTATGTATATAATGTGCATATTACATTATGAACATAACATATTATGTTTTAATAATTGAAACCAGCCTAAATACCTATATTTAATAAATTTATATACTTAATTGTTTTCTTAACCTAGTTTACAAATGACTAAAATGTAGAAGTATGTGTGTAGTGATGATATCTCCTGATATTAAGTACTTTACATATTAAAGTATTGTACATAATTGATCAGTAAAATTCATAAAAAATAATACAACTTTCATTAAATTTCATAATTTATATTTTTATAATTAAGATTTGGATTTGTCTAAAGTACCCTACAAATTATTCACAATTTAGGGGTGTTTTTAACAAATCATAGTACTTAAATAAGAAAATTTTGGACCCTATTGCTGGGTCTATAACTTATATACTGTTTGTTACAGTAATTGTAAGCCTAATAGGACTTAATTCCTAAGCTAGTGATGTTAATTTATCACAGGTCAAATAGTAAGCCTATTATGTCTGTTTTGTTACTGATATAGGTTAATGAGGCCCAAATTGCCTAAGCCTATCTGTTGTCACACAAATTACAATAAAATTACTTAACCTTATATGTATGTTTATGACAGATATATAGATAGATAGCTCAATACTTGCCATCATCTGAATCTTTTTGACTACAAATATGGTCAGTTCTAGAAGACATGGTCTTGGTTGAGGGACACACTGACAAGAATTGCAGAATCTCTAGAAACAGAGAATGAATCCATAGATTAACAGGCTGCATTAAAGTCAAAGGCTGTCTTGTTTATAAATGCAGTGTTAAGTCACTCCAAGTTTGTCGTTATCTTACCTTTGTTACTTTACACTTTAGTGTTTATTAATAAGCAGAGGTTGTAATATAATAGAGTTCTTTTTTATTTATTGCTCAGTAAATTACTAAGTTAATGATATATCATAAAAATAAATGTAGTTTTATTTGTAACAGAACAAACCTATTTAGTGAGTATTGAATAATATTATGTTGATAAGCATTATTTTTTTGCTATTTAGTTGTGACTCTTTTTGTCATGTTCTCTTGCTATTGCTTGTGGCAGCGTCTTGGTTATTTATAGTATTTTCTTTGATTTTCATTTGAACTAAGTAAGTTTTAAAAGATGATCTTATACAGTTTTGGGCAAAGAAAACAACCCTATTGTAGTTAGAATAGGTATGCGGTACAAAGAGAGACAATTTCTAGGTAAATAAAAATACACCTTATTGTATGGCAATATTGTAACTTTATTTTATATGTTTAGTACAATAAATAATTTTCATTTATTTATTCATGACTTTCTAATACCTGTGTAGAAATTTTAAATGTTGTTAAAAACAAAATACTGTTTTACTCACCATTTATTTTTTCATTCATCATACAAAGGGCGATGTTTTACTTATGAAAATTTTATACAGATATATGTGATATGGTCCTATGTCGTTGTCAGCAAGGTTACCGGATCTTACCACCTTGGATTATTTTGTCTGCAGCCATATGGAAAACAAAATCTAAAAAAAATGATGATGAATTGAAAGATATTTATATATATGATATTCTTTGGAAAATATTCCCAATGGAATCAATAATAGTGTAAGCTTGTACGTACGTGGGAGAAAGTTACTTGAAAACCGCGCGGAATGCCACACATCCAGACAGTGAGAATGGATCGTAATTTGTAGTGTGTCATGCCAGGGGGTGAATTTGGCGACAGGAATCTGGTCAAACAATTCTTTGGAACATTACCTATGGTAAAGGTAGAAGACACATATGGAAGTGATGTCTCTATGCAGCGCCAATTGATCTTGCTGCTCAAAGATTACTTATGGTCAATATATAATATTGCTACTGGTATTCAATACAAGAACATTTTGGTTTGACTTGGCCATTGGTAAAGAATGTTAGAAGGTTGTGCATTCAAAGGAGTCACTCTGGGTCCATGATATCTGGAATAGGTTGGCCATCAGTAAAAGATGTGAGAATATTGTACTGTGAAACAAGCATTCCTGGTATCATAGTAATAATTTTTTTTTTTTTTTTTTTTTTTTTTTTTTTTTTTTTTTTTTTTTTATTATTGAACCAACAGCACACAAAAATTAAACTAATAACAAAAATATTATGCGATGGCCGACTGCCAATTACAGGTTCACACTATTTATGGTATTATAGTGGGTATCTTTTTCGTGTTTCAGATAAATGAATTAAGCCATGTCACAATACCGGTTATGCTGTTGCCGGATGACTTCAGGGCATATTCCAAACTCAAAGTGGACAACCATTTATTTAACAAGTGAGATTATTATAAGTATACTAGCGGCTCGCTCCGGCTTCGCACGGGTATAAAATATATATCTCATACACAAATAAAATTT
Source organism: Leptidea sinapis (assembly GCF_905404315.1). NCBI lineage: Eukaryota > Metazoa > Arthropoda > Insecta > Lepidoptera > Pieridae > Leptidea > Leptidea sinapis. The sequence continues at coordinate 4,787,943 of NC_066280.1, forward strand.
GAAAAACAAAATTTTTTGAACAATGCGGGACTAGAACCTACGACCTCCGGCGTTCCGTGCCGGTGCTCTAACCAACTGAGCCAACCGCTCAAGTAAGGTATCGTTATACAATCTTGCTTGCTTTCAACTCGCTTCTTCAACTGTCAGGTTGTGGCTTCATCTTCAAGATCTACTTTACAGTTGATAACCTGCTCAACCCCAATATTTGCATATTAAGAAATTGACTTGAGATGTCGCTCTTGTAAATCTAAACAATATGTTATGTTTTGAAAGTGATAACCCTCACTTCTAGGATTAATACAGAAATAAAAAAATAAAATAAAATTTGAAAAACAAAATTTTATGAACGATGCGGGACTCGAACCCACGACCGCCGGAATTAATATATTACAGAATGTCTTTATATACAACGATCACAGAGAGGTCTCTCACTCTTGAAAGAGCGACATACAGTTGCCCACATGAAAAACAGTCAACGCTCAAATTCTAAGCCTGCAACGTTGAAGGTGTGACCCTGCGATTTATTAATGGTCATTGCAATAGATGTCTTTACCGGAAACTGTAAACGTTCAAATTGGAAGTGTAAATTCGATGGTCGCTACGTCCCGTAATTTTTAAATCTGTAATATCTTCGAAAATATTCATTTAAATCATATGCTGTAAAGGGCCATATAGATCTATATTCAATCAACAATGTATTTAAGGTATTTAATTAGATAAGGATTAATACTGGATTGGTTAAAATCGCTTCGAAAATTAGCCATTATTTGTCGTAAAAAGTAAATGAGAAAAAAATGTTATTGTGGGATATCCATAAGAGATAGACATATACCATAGCGGAGTTTTTTTTGATCTTTTCAATGTGTACAATACTTAGTACATTATTTTGATAAATCTTGTAGTAGGGTTCAGCCTGCGTTTGCAATGTAAGCGGAAAAATTGTAACTATTTACGACATCACATTAGAAACCTCAAAAATAACAGTATTTCTCCACTATTTAATGGATGTTATTATACATATAAACCTTCCTATTCAATCACTCTATCTATTAAAAAAACCGCATCAAAATCCGTTGCGTAGTTTTAAAGATTGCATACATATGATTAAGTAGATTAACTGCTGTCTAGTGTTTTGATAAGTTATTGGCTTAAAAATTCATATCTGTTCGGGAAAGTAATTAAAGTTAGTTGTTTGATATTGATATATTTAATTACCGAGATGTTTTTTGTCATTCATCTCTCATGTTCTATGAAAATATGCTAAATTAAACTGAGAATATTTTTACAGAGAGAATATGCCATCACATTTCAAGGTGAAGGAGTACTGTCCACTAGTCTTCAGAAACCTGAGGGAGAGGTTTGGAATTGATGACATTGACTATAAGGAATCATTGACTAGGTAAATGAATAATAGATAATTATTATAAATCTAAATTCTAATTATTTCGATCAGGTTTTCTATTTTGTGTATTTATATATATTTGTTTTATCCTTAATTTTTATCTCAAAATCCCGGCTCCTATCTCCTCATCTCCCATAGGTTTAGAAGTCCAGATAACTATCTTCGTTCCCGAGCGGTCAAGAGGTTTATAAGTAAACTACGGAGGTCTGCTACCGTTCCACCTGGTGTGGAGATGAACTCACAGCAGGACGGACTGATCCGAGACGCTACAGAGTTCATGAAACACGGCCTTACCATGAAACGGCTGAGGTCAGCGAAGTATGAACAGTTGTAATGGTTTTCTTTTTCAATAACAGTATGTAGTGTGCCTTACTTACACGGCATTTCATACCATACTTCACGATTGTGGCGTCGCATCTTAAACAGGCTTTGTGTTGCCTCAAACTGAGTTGAGAGTGTTTTTTTGGGGTTGCCATTTTGTGTTTCCGGTTGTTGTACCCATCACACATCGCAGTGAACACGCAGCAAATATTTAGTCTATCAATATTTCACTTAAATAATTTAAGACGTTCATAGCACTTTAACTACACATCATAAAAAAAGTATTATAAGTAAAATTGATATCTGTAACAAAATGGGGCGACAAAATGTACAGGTTTTGATCAAACATCAATTAATTTCGTTTATAGATTGCTTCTTATTGAATGTCTCTGTGGTTGGTCTGTCTGTTGGTATCGATAAAGAATCTTGCGGCACTGATTTGAATGCTGTTCATCCAGTAATTCATTCTAATCGAAATATTTTTTTCGATTTATTTAAAAAAGTGAATAAATCGCTTTAATGAATACTTATCTTTAAAAGTATATTTAGCATAAAGTAATTATCTCTATTCTTATTTCAAGTGAAAAACATATAATAATATGAAACATTCTAGCTTTATTATAATCAAAATGCAAAGGAGTTAAGAAATAATTTATTTTTATTTATTATGACTGGTGAGACACTAAAGATAGATTAGTTAACGCAAGCGCCGACAGGTCCGTCTACCCATCTCCTAATTCGGTCTGCAATAATTACCGTCTAATCCGCGCGCCTGTTGCCTGGTGTCCATACGTTTTTAATATCACGTCCTCGAGTAAAGTTACAGCAGTCTCATGATTTGCCCTTCCCCGCTACCCGCTGACATCTTATTACCCCGTCCCTGCCACCGTCTGTGACCCCGTGGGACGGTAGCGCCCTCACCCTGTATAAATATGTATTAATTTTCATCACACATGCCTGTTTCGTTCACTTTATTATATTGCCTTTACGCTAACTATCCAAAGTATTACGCACTCGTGCATTTTACTATAGATAACCAGGCTGGTCTCACTCTTCGTGTAGGTATCGAAATCGTAAGTACGCGCGGCGGTCCCTAAACACTAATCAGTAGACCAGCCAGCAAAGAGTATAATAATATATAGGGAAAAGAGAGCCCTCTCTACGCATTATGAGCTGTCTATTTGAAAACTAGCGCCATCTGAATATTGGCCCCGAAAATAACTATATATAAGCTCGAAATTATAAAATTCAATTTGTTGTGACGCAAATAAATAACTAACTCTACTTTTTAATGTAGATATTGCAATTTTTTACCATGTTGAAATTGCGCGTAGAGTTAGTTATTTAATTTTGTCACAACATAGAACATAAAGGATAGATTTAGTAGTGTAAATAGGCAAAATGGAAAACGAGAGCTACATACATGCGCAAACGCTAGAAGTAGCCGCCATTTTATGACCAGTGGACAGTGACACAAATAAAGAAAAGTTGAAAGGTTTCAAAGTGAGTGACAAAGCTTTCATTTTCGAGCCAACTAACAGATAGCCATCTGTAGAGCCCTACAGTCTTCTGAAAACGTCACTATAAGGCGTCTGTCCCACCCCTGCCACTTGCCAGCCAGTAAGGACTCAAGAGCGAGCAGTGACGCACGCGCGAACTTTGTTCACATACTTCATCGGTCCGACCGATCTTATAAAAATTGAGAAACATAAAAACAGCAAAGCATGTTAAGGGTCATTGCAATCCATATTAAAATTTTCCTAAAGACCCTGCAACAATCTAATTTATAGTGATTATTATTATAGTAAAATTTCCATTCATTCAGCTGGGTAGCTATTTATTTCCTATGCTAAGTAGGTATTACCATTTTGTGGTCTTCCAACGCGACGTAAAAACGAAAGAATATTGTTTTGAAATTACGATTACATACCTATTTATATTATAAAAAAAACGAAGCAATTTTTAAAAGATGACCTTATACTAGGTAGGTACAGTTTTGGGTGAAGAAGACAACGCTATTGTCGTCGGAATAGATAAGAGTCACGCGATAGAAAGAGAGGCAATTTCTAGGTAAATAAAATTGTAGGTTAATAGCGCTTTCCCATCTGAATTACACCTTATTGTCACACACAAGGCCACAAGAATCCCTATTTTTTTTTAATTGATTTTGCAGAGTGAGACTTCTGTACTTGTATATATTATATATTCTTTGTTATAATTGAACTATTTTGGTTTTGTGTTGTCCCGATTGTCTTATGCTTGTAATATAATATGTATGTTGACTAAACATTATTAATTCATTCGGTTAATACAGCCATATACATATTTTTAACATTTACAAGGATTTATGCGGCCATATTTAAGATAATGCGTACCTTCTACTCAAACATGTTTTCATAAAAATGTATGTAAGTAATTATGAAAATATTTCGATTAACAATAAGTCGCGATATAATAATTTGAGAAAAATATTTTATTTATTATAAAAATGTAACACAAAGATATAGGCTGTATGCCGCGCTATTGCTATAAAAACCATTTTACAAATTTATGAGACCATTTTCGCTGCTGTTTTTCCACAAATCACTTTTAATCACAAATTTTACAATTATAACTATTAACTCTGTTAATTCTTTAACAACACTTAAATGCGGAGTAATTAATTTAATCCCGAGCAAGACATTAATATACCCTACTCCATCTCGTCTCCTCTACTCGCCTCACACAGACGACCCATCTAGCCAAATGGTTAGTGACCCTGACTACTAAGCTAGAGGTCCCGGGTTCGAATCCCGGTAGGTGCAATCATTTTTATTATGAGTATGGATGTTTGTTTCCGAGTCATGGATGTTTATATGTATTTTTAAGTAAGTATATTGTATTAAATATATTCATTGTCTTGTACCCATAGTACAGGCTATGTCTAGTTTGGGGCAAGATAATTTGTGTAAGTGTGTCAATATTATTATTATTATACCATGCCTACTTCACATCGCTACACTAGCGCCTCCTCTCCAACACCCGCTCCTCACTTCACTTTTCTCGTTACAAATTATTGATTTGTAAGTTCATTTTATTTCTATTGCGTGACCATTTTTGTTTTGTTGTGTGCGTTGTCCTCTTTCCTTAAAATATTAGACTTAATGCTATACTTAATTGATCATATTGTCTCCTGTTGTTAAATACTCAATGCCAACTACTAATAACCCGGACAAATCGGCTCGTTGATTTCGTAAAGATTCAATTAACAGGGTCAAGGACATGACAAAGTTGAACCATCGCAAGTGCAACACTAATTAATGTCAATTACTCGCATGTGCTCGAGTTTTCAGTTTTATTAGTTGTAGAATGATGCCACTATAAGGAACTCTTGGTCGAGGGCTGTGAGTCTCCCTGGGCGGGTCGCGAATTATTTTCAGCATGCGTTATTGCCGCCATCTTTAACAGACTGTCAACACTACCAGCGCAACAATGTTGCCCGCAATAGGTTAGGTTAATTCAAATGTATATATTTATGCCCTTGTGATTCCGTTATTCCAGGGAGTGATCACTCACCATTAAGTGACTGCAGAACTTGCCAGGCATTTGAATTTATATAAAGTTTAACAAATACGTCAATAAGCTATGATATATTTCGATTATTAATATAACACTATAAAAACAGAGATTCCTATTACAAATAACAAAGTATTTTTGACATATTAAATTAATCAAATAACTATCTTTTGAATAAAAAATAATAGACCATAATAGACTTTAATCATCATCAGCACCATGATACATTCGCACCTTCTTTCAGGGGTCGGCAAATATTACAAACCTCGGCTTGCCTGATAAAATTACTTGGCTTCTTCAACTTGCCTCAATCTTTCCACTCAAGTTCTCTTATTTCTTGGTACCCTTTGTCCCGTTTCAGTATACCGTCGACTGGGGGGGCTTTTTTTGAATTCGAGCGCTCGACAGTCTAAAGTCGCCACCCTGGCGAACGTTCCAGACACTGTCATCCATATAAGCTCTATAAATGTATGCAATCTGCTGTCATTCTTCCAAATTACAATTTTTTTATCCTTATTTTTTATTTAAAACCGAGAGCAAAATTATTAAGGCCCCCACGCACTAGCCAGCCAGGCTGCGGCGGCAGCAGTATTGAGCAGCAAGTTCATCAGCAAATATATGACAATCTTCTCTCACTGTGTTCTTCCGAAGATATATTCCTAGTTAACTTACGGTTTTAAATTTTCCGAATAAATATTTCCGATATTATCGAGAGATATTTTTTTTAAAAACGTTTTGAAACATGAAATACGTGTGACTGCTAACAAGGGATCGGAGACTGACTGCAGCCGTTACATACGTTCGCCTACATTCGCTCTGGCGGCCTGGCTGCCTAGTGTGCGGATCTCTTAATGTAAAGAACTGTTGTATACGTACCTAAAACAAAATGATCAAGTCTCGATGATGTGCCTTGGTTAAATATATATAACGTTGTTATTGTCGCCAGATCTCAACCCACGCCTGACGACTCTTCAGGCAAGTCGGGCGCCAAGTTCTACCAGAGCTACGACCGGCTGTTCATCCTCAAGACCCTCACTTCAGAGGAGGTGGAACGGATGCACTCCTTCCTCAAGCACTATCATCCGGTATTTTTTGTTAACATTTCAATTTGAAAAGCCTTTATATTTATATTTAGTAGAGATCGGTTGATTGTGTTGCTGTCTACTCTTGAACCTCTCTTCCCAATGGTATGTTGTGTCACAGTGTCCTACTGCCAATTTATTCCGATTGTGTTATTTAAGATTTTGTTTTAGTTTTTTCCCTTCTTTTTGGAATATAACCTTTGCGCACTTCTCATTTCACCTAGAATTAGTTGACAAGCGAGTTTACTTAAACAATCAAAAACAGAATACAAATTTGGCCCGGTTTAGCAGTGATTCGGCAATGTTCGCGGATGAGAGGGTGGACGGCTTCCATGCCATCCAAAGCAAAAGAACCGCGTCATTGTTGAAGAGGTTGCGGAGTAGCCTTAACATCAGTCTACAAATCATTGTTAGTCATTGTGATACGCACATTATAAAGACACTTAGGCCGCTTCATGTGCCTGTTTAATTATAATTTTATTCTATCACAATTTATTAATGACATCTTACTAACAATTATTATGGATTTCCTTCTGATTTCTTTCTCTGAAATAAATTATTATTATTAAGGGGTCTACGAAAAAATATGAATACTTAGATGGTATTATTATATGAGGAGACTGATTTTATTATTATTCAAAATTTACTCTTGTTACAACTGATCAGTGTTGTTTTTATTTTACATCACAAAATTAATTTTCACCTCACAATCCAATTCGGGCAGTGAAACAACAAACAAATTTATTAAATTTAGTAAAATAATACCTTTTAAATACATGTTATATCATTCGATGCCACTGCTATGTCTTTCTCAAACAATGCTAGAGGGCTAGTAAGGCTAGTCTAGGCCCATGTTTATTCTGAAGAATTATATAGACTATAGAGAATAATGATGCATGCTTGTCGTCTGGTTCTACGCAGACCACCTAAAATTGTATAATATTATATTAAGTAGGCTTAGTTGTTATATGATATAAAATATAGGCTAAGAGTTTCTTATTAGTTCTTCTCCCCATGTCAAAGCTCCTTTACGAAGCGTGCTCTAGAACAGGCAGTGACTATATTATTTCCCTTGGGAAAGTCTGTAAACCCTTAGATTCGTTGTAATTGGCCAATTTTAATTACAGGCCTTTGCCTGCATTAAAGCCAGTAGTTATTTGGAAATAATTTTTATTTATTGCTGAGATACCAATAAATAAATACATATTCGTTGTATAAAGATACGTCATTAAAATAAATGTATTTTTATTTGCAACAAATCTTATAGTCGGATAGGTATATTCGCGAGTACTTCACAGAATCCGTTGTATCACAAGTTATCTAATCGCTCGAGATAGGAAATATCCTAAAAGTCATAATAATGCCTAAACTTGCACTTTGATAATTTATTTGTTTTATTATCTGTTATCAGTAGGTACTTGTGCTATTTCAAATTTCGGTTCTGCTTTTGCTAATCTTGAACGTACGGCCCGCGTGACATTATATTTAGTATGAACTATCTATATTATATACCTGTAGTTAGGTATACTATTGTTTCGAAAATAATATTTTTATATAGCTCATTTAAAATTTTACAGTTAAGGCCTCTCCCACAGATCTCCACGACGATCGGTCATCAAACGTATTCCGGCGATCTTGACCAGATCGTCGGTCCATCTTGTGGGGGGCCTATCAACACTACGCCTTCCAGTACGTGGTCGCCATTCGAGGACTTATGTGCCCCAACGGCCATCTGTCCGTCAAACTTTGTGCCCTGCCCACTACCACTTCGTTTCGCAACCACTGGGCTATGTCGGTGAATTTGGTTCTCCTACGGATCTCCTCATTTCTGATTCGATCTCGCAGGGAAATTCCGAGCATAGCCCCTCACCATTGCCTTCTGAGGGACCTTCTTCATAATCATCATAGTTAGCGACCACGTCTGCGTTCCGTATGTTCTCACTGAAAACACAATCTGGTTAAAACCTATCTTTCGTTAATAGTCCAGTCAGTGAGGATTTTTGCCCTACAAAAGGTGGTGTAGTTCTAATTTTTTAATATGTCGTTGAATGTATGTATGAAAAATCCAAATTTGTGACCTTGAGGAGTGGCCGCTCGAACCGCCATCTTGAATGAAAGGTGCTAAAATCTGTTTTTTTTGTTTTTTCAATATAATACCTCAACAGTTGATCCTACGACTAAAAATATTGAATGCAAACTTGTAGAGAACAAATTTTCACATATTTTTTGTTCTATTTTTTTTTTGTAAGTCTCACATGTATCGAGTTATAGCAGCGTAAAGATGAAAAGGAGATTGAAACGGTTCCATACATTCCTGGGCCCAGGTGATAACAAGATGAAAGTAGCACCATTCAAATAATCTACGTATACCTATCAACTACTGTAACGACATTTTTTTGCATAAGACAATTGGTAATGAGATATAATATAGTATACCTAAATTATAGGATAGTTTTATTTGCTCAGATAAGAATAATATATACCCATTAGCTCATACATTAACTGTAAAACAGTTAACAGACTGCTAGAGACAACTTTCCTTGGAATTCAATTGGGTAGGTAATAACAAGTCGGTAACTCAACGAATACAACAAGAAACGAAGTGACAATGACGAAGAAACGAAATGATCTGTCAGACTGTCATTGTCAAAGTGAAGTTATCGTTGAGGAACAAGGATTTCACTAGTATCGATTTTTTATGTAAATCGATTTATTGAGCGATTTATTGATAGTAAAATAATTGCTCACTTCTGTTTTTTCCTGAGAAAATAATATATTTTATACATAATAATATGGTCATTCGAACATAAACCTGACTAATATTATTGAAATAAAATAACTGGATCTTAATGTTATTTTAATCGATTAAATATTCATTCGATTACATTTTAATCGATTTTCTTTATTTTAATGTTTTGTCGGCATAGCTAGTTTTTGGTATTTTACATCAGAAAAATATGCCCTTTTTTATGTATATTTCAACTTGTTAACCATCAGGCCCATAAGTACCATTCTCCATGTTTTGGATTTTTTTTTTATTTAATTTATTACTTTAATATTATATAATTTTTTCTCAATTTTGACGGCCGGGGTTGGTCTTCATTATAGTTTTCATCCTCAATTTTATATTTTAACTCATTGTCTGTATTTTGAGCTTCCATTGATATTGTGTCATCTTCATCCTCACTCTCGATGATAACTTCCGGTGCATTCTCGCATTATTCACCATTACAAAATCCGCACACAATAGAGCACTTCAACCCAGCTTTCCTGCAGCCACATGCTCCATCGCATGCTTTTTTGCATTTGCATGAAGTGAAATTTTTAAGGTCTCGGGTGCATGTGACTTTGACATTGTTAATGGAATAAGTCCGTTGCTGCCAAGTTTCCAACCCCAGTCTTCCGGATTTTTTTTGATTCCGTACCATTTCTGAACCTGGTGATATGTCCTAAACGGATGATGTCTTGCATCATCCATCGTTGGGGTAAAGTTGCAAGATTGGGTTTGCTTTTTATTGTTGCTTTCACGAATCGTTGATAGCGAACTTTTTCCAAGGTTTCCTTTTCCATGTTGCCACCATACAAAGCAATGAGAAAGCGTCTGTCGAGCATCTGCAATGTGTTCTTTTTGAGCATCTTGATCTCTGAAGATACTACTAATGTCGTTGATCTTGAGTTTTTCTGTATAAGCGAACAAAATTTCGTTTTTCCTTGGTTGAAGAGAGACGATGTCGTGTCGCAGCCACTAAACGCATGTTGAAACAAGATGTTTTCAGCTGCTTCTTCATGTTTAAAACTATTCGCAGAATACAGTCTTTCAGCAGTGTTTCCCTTCCCAGGTTTGCGAAAGTGTATTTTGTTTTGGGATGGCGCTAATGCTGTCAGCAAAACTAGAAGATCGACGTATTTTATTGAAAAGAGTGCAAAAAAGAATGCTGGGAGAGTTTCTTGTGCCACTTCTTCTCTCTCAGAGCGCCATTTGTTTCCGAAGCGGTAGTAGTATCTAGAAGTTATTAGCAATGACATCAAAAAGAATTCTAAAGGAATCAATTTTGAGAAAATAAATGCCTGTTGCAAAAACAAAATTTCCAATAAAGATGTTTGGTTGGGTAAATTTGCAAGGTAGGACATTCTAGTATTATATTACTAACTGTTACTCCCTGTTTCGCCTCCAAATCTTTCGGAAATAACTTTTATTTACTTATCGACAGTATATAGTGGAGCGCCACGGGAAAACGCTGCTGCCTCAGTACCTGGGCATGTATCGGCTCACCGTGGACGGCATAGAACACTACCTGGTCGCCACGAGAAACGTTTTCTCCAACCACCTCAACATACACAGGTATAGAAAAAAAAACAACTATAGCCAGTTAATTATAACTTGGCCTATGTAAAAAAACCAACTAACTAATTTGCTGTGAGTTATTGTTGTTATTATTATCAATATATTTAATTCAAAATCAAACAGCTAAAAATATAAATGTTGAAAAGAATTCTAAGAATGAATAAGATATTCGAAGTCAAAAATATTTTAATGACATAAAATCAAAAGATTGCTCTTCCACGTCAATCACTAAAAATGCAATTCAGATACATATAATATACAATACATGATAATTACACAAAAGCTTAAACATATACATATTTTTAAAATAATGCAATCGCGTAAAACAATACAAGGCTGAAGCATAAAATCCATAAAAAAAACAACTATAATACTTTTCAATTCCATATTGTAATATCGTTTACGTAATCTTCAATACTGTAATAAGCCATCGACATAAGTCTGCGTTTAATAAAATATTTAAATTTATTTATTGATAATTTAGATACACTTTTTGGTAATTTACGAGTATTGTAAAATTTAATAACATTACATGCAAAAGAATTTTATGTTTTTCAAAGCCTAGTAGGGGGCCGACTATAAGCTTGTAGTTATTTCTAGTGTTACATTATGGTTGTCTCTTATTTAACTGTATAAATTATAATGTTTATGTAAGTGCAGCAGATTGCTATAAATAAATTGGCCATAATATGAATATCTTTGAAAGTTTCCCTTAGAGAGAAAATTGCTAAAGTCGACAATTCTTGCTATATCTATGTTAGTAAGTTCTCTTATCCTTTTTACATCAAAAGCTGCTGAACTTAATTTACTAGTTTAATTGTGTAAATGAGGCCCCCACTGATGTTTGGAATCTAATGTTACAATTAAAAATATTGCATTATCATCAATTGTCAATTCTGTGTCGTTAATATTTACATTTGTATGTACTTGCCTTACATTTGGCAACGTAAATTTCAAACATTTTGTTTTAATTTTATTCAATAATAATTTATTCATATTGAACCATTTTGATACTCCTAACAAAGCATTGTTCATTTCATCACACTGATCTTGCTGACGTTTGATTCTAAATAAGAAAGACGTATCATCGGCAAACAAGACTATATGATACTTGGTATGTATAAAAAAATAGCAGATCGTTAATATATACCAGAAACAAGAAAGGTCCCAGTACGTGACGTTGAGCCTTGAGGTACGCCCATTGAGACCAAAGAACCAGAGGATTGCTTTCCATTTAGATTAACGAATTGGATTCTTCCTTGTAAATATGATTCTAATAGTTTCAGCGAGACTCCTCTTACACCGTAATGACATAATTTATTAATAAGAATCTCATCGTGAACACAATCAAACGCTTTTGTCAAGTCACAAAAAACACCCAAAGCATCAAAAGAATCTTCCCAAGCATCAAAAATGTTCTTTATTAATTCGACACCAGCATCAGTTGTTGATGAACCTAGAGTAAAACCAAATTGATTTCTTATTTTCTTGTTTCTTCAACTGCAGTAAAATATTTTTTTCAAAAATAATAATAATAATAATAAAAGTAATAGTAGGTAAGACTGATATACGTCTATTATTATTAGGATCACTGTCAGTTACACTGCCAGATTTAAAAAGTGGACTAATTTTGCTATATTTAAGTCAATCAGGAAAAACACCCTCATCTATACAGCTGTTATAAATTAAACAATACAAAAAGCAATAATTTCAACTAATACTTTAACAATATGAACTGAGACACCCCATACATCACTGGCTCTTTTGACTTTAAGTAAGTTAAATACTTTAATAATATAATACGCAGTTATATGAAAAAAATTAAATTAATTTTACATTCTGGTACACTTCATTATGGCAACAGCGGAGGTTGTTGAGGAATTCAATTCTATTGTTGTGGGGAGTGCAATATCGGTAGAAAATAATTCAAAAGCGTTGGCGTGTCTTCGTTTAAAATTTTGCCTTTTATTTGTAATTTGTGCTTATTATTTACTCGACTTGACCGTCCTGTTTCATTATTAATAACTTCCCATTTAGTTTTTATTCTATTTGTGCTATTTTAGATTTTCGAACTTAGGAAGTTGGATTTAGTCGGTTCTAAACTGCTTTGAGTACTGTTTAACATATTCCTTAAATGTATCGCTTCTGTTGAATTGTTTTTCTGTAAATAACCTATATTCAATAACGAGGCGACATGTGCGGACAGCGGGGGGAGATGCTCCCTCTCTTTAATTTAGGACCCGACTGCACTCCACTCGCGCGCTAACTGTAGTTAGAAATTCCACGTCAATATTGGCGATAGATTGGACAATCGATCATATCAGCTGTGAACCCTAAACGTAGATATCAAGAACCAGATCTATCTTAGTAGCCAAAATAAGAAAAAAGGTGGAAACGTTGCGTAGATATTGAAGTTTCGAATAAATTGACGTGCAGCGGAGAAATAACGCGTAAAACAGAGTGCGTTGAAAATCTATGCTGTGTTCCAGGTTTGGGAATAAAGGACGTTTTATACCTCTATGGTTAGGAAAAGCGGTGCAAACATTTTACCCCACCGACGTTTGATATTAACTTCTTTATACGTTGATCGATAAAACATGGGTTCATAAATGCCTTAACCGTTCAACCTCCTTGTTAAGTGCTAAGTTGTCAGACTAGGTGTCGGCGTGCATATAAAGCGGTGTTTTCGATGTTCCGAACAAATACAAATTTACTTTCAAAATACAAATAAATGATGAGTATATTTAAATTATCAGTAAAATCTGGTTAAAGGAACACTCCATAAAAACTGTCAGAAAGTGAGCCATTTAAATGTTTCTAGAACTTTCCTTATTAATTTGACTTATTTTTTGTCTAGCGCCTAATCTCATTAGTTACAAAACCATTGCAGGAAGTATGACCTGAAAGGTTCCACGGTGGACCGAGAGGCGTCCGAGAAAGAGTTAGAGAAAGACTTACCGACGCTGAAAGATAATGACTTTATCAAGCAGGGCGTGAGGATCGACATTGGAGACGCTGCTAAAGAAAAACTGCTTGAAACTCTCACCGCCGATGTTGAGGTATAGTGTTTACTATGTACAAAATAAACAAAAATTATACACTTTAAATTTGAAATCAAAACTTATGAACGATCCGGGAGGTGAAACCGCGCCTATTGTGTTTCGTCCGAGCGCTCGTACCAACTGAGCCTACCGTTTGAGTGATGCTTGTATCGTAAATCTTGGTATGTCTGGTTCAACTCTCAGGTTGTAGCTCCATCTACAGGATCTAATTAACAGTTGATAACCTGCTCAACTCCAATAATTGTATATTAGGAAATTAACATGATGTCGCTCTGTCAATTCTAAACAATTTGTTGTTGTTTTGGGAACACCTTTAATTTGTACAAAAAATCCCAGAAGTGAGGGTTTCACTTTAAAATAACAAACAAAAATTGTTCTTTCCGAACAGTCATTTTTCAAAACCTAGTGGCTGGGAGAAAACAAATAAAAATTGAAGCTTAAAAATATGTTCCACATCCAAAGTTAACCAAAACTTAGTAATGTTAGGTCTCGTCTAGCATGGATTATGCCATGAAAGCTAGCTTCAAATTTTGTTCCTTTACAGTTCCTAACAAAACTGCACTTGATGGATTACTCGCTGCTACTGGGCTTGCATGAGTGTGGACGGGGTGAGGCTGAGGCTGAGGCGGCGAGGCAGCGTGAGGCGGAGAACGAGACGGACAACGACACGGACACCGACACAGACACGGACAACAGGCACGCGGACAGGTGACATTACTGGCTGTTGATAGGTTGTGAGAGTGGCGGGGCCAGGCTGAGGCGGAGAACGAGACGGACAACGACACGGACACCGACACAGACACGGACAACAGGCACGCGGACAGGTGACACTACTGGCTGTTGATAGGTTGTGAGAGTGGCGGGGCCAGGCTGAGGCGGAGAACGAGACGGACAACGACACGGACACCGACACAGACACGGACAACAGGCACGCGGACAGGTGACACTACTGGCTGTTGATAGGTTGTGAGAGTGGCGGGGCCAGGCTGAGGCGGAGAACGAGACGGACAACGACACGGACACCGACACAGACACGGACAACAGGCACGCGGACAGGTGACACTACTGGCTGTTGATAGGTTGTGAGAGTGGCGGGGCCAGGCTGAGGCGGAGAACGAGACGGACAACGACACGGACACCGACACAGACACGGACAACAGGCACGCGGACAGGTGACACTACTGGCTGTTGATAGGTTGTGAGAGTGGCGGGGCCAGGCTGAGGCGGAGAACGAGACGGACAACGACACGGACACCGACACAGACACGGACAACAGGCACGCGGACAGGTGACACTACTGGCTGTTGATAGGTTGTGAGAGTGGCGGGGCCAGGCTGAGGCGGAGAACGAGACGGACAACGACACGGACACCGACACAGACACGGACAACAGGCACGCGGACAGGTGACACTACTGGCTGTTGATAGGTTGTGAGAGTGGCGGGGCCAGGCTGAGGCGGAGAACGAGACGGACAACGACACGGACACCGACACAGACACGGACAACAGGCACGCGGACAGGTGACACTACTGGCTGTTGATAGGTTGTGAGAGTGGCGGGGCCAGGCTGAGGCGGAGAACGAGACGGACAACGACACGGACACCGACACAGACACGGACAACAGGCACGCGGACAGGTGACACTACTGGCTGTTGATAGGTTGTGAGAGTGGCGGGGCCAGGCTGAGGCGGAGAACGAGACGGACAACGACACGGACACCGACACAGATACGGACAACAGGCACGCGGACAGGTGACACTACTGGCTGTTGATAGGTTGTGAGAGTGGCGGGGCCAGGCTGAGGCGGAGAACGAGACGGACAACGACACGGACACCGACACAGACACGGACAACAGGCACGCGGACAGGTGACACTACTGGCTGTTGATAGGTTGTGAGAGTGGCGGGGCCAGGCTGAGGCGGAGAACGAGACGGACAACGACACGGACACCGACACAGACACGGACAACAGGCACGCGGACAGGTGACACTACTGGCTGTTGATAGGTTGTGAGAGTGGCGGGGCCAGGATGAGGCGGAGAACGAGACGGACAACGACACGGACACCGACACAGACACGGACAACAGGCACGCGGACAGGTGACACTACTGGCTGTTGATAGGTTGTGAGAGTGGCGGGGCCAGGCTGAGGCGGCGTGAGGTGGAGAATTAATCATCAAATTATACATGCAATACAGAAAAAACAATCTTATTTGCAATTTAAAATGCAACATAGGCCATTGGCGCCTGGGAAGAGTCACAGGATGCATTGGGAATTTTTTGTGATTTGTCCAAAGCATTTAACTGCGTCCACCATGAAACATTACTCCTAAAACAAAAGCATTATGGGGTAAAAAATAGAGCCGTAAATCTGTTAAAATCATATTTAAGCGAAAGAGTTCAGATAGTTGATGTAAATGGCAAACGGTCTTCGGGTAAACCTGTGGGACTAGGTGTTCCACAGGGTTCTATTCTCGGTCCTTTCTTGTTTCTTATATATATTAACGATCTACCGTTTGTGGTAGATGATAGCCATGAGATTGTATTGTTTGCTGATGATACTTCACTTATTTTTAAAGTGAAGCGACGTGCAGATATTGATGACGAGGTAAACAATGCGCTCTCAAAGATAGTACGTGGGTTTGAGACGAATATTCTGAACTTAAACAGTAAAAAAACAAAGGGTTTTACGGTTCATTACACCAAACACAGCGGAGGTACAAACCAACGTACTTATCGTTCGAACTGTCAACTCGAATAGCCGTGTTGAGTCACGGTGATACATAAGTGTGATATATAAGTGTTTTTGTGCCATTAGATAGTATTTTATAATAAGTGAAAAGTGCATATTTTGTCATCAGGCAGTGAAATATAAAGGAATAAATCCTAAATAAAGTGAGTGTACCATTTGTATACATAAAATAATATAAATCTACTCTCAACATTTTTGTGTTTTAAAGTGCCTAGCTAATTTACAATTTTTAACGCCTGCTCAAATTATCTTAGCAAGTTGTGGTGTCCATATAAACAATGGCTAAGTGTTATAAATGCTCGAAGCTAATAAATAAAAAGAGTCCCGGCCTCCAATGTAGTAAATGTAGCAAGTAGTTACATGGTTCTTGTGCTGCAATATCAACGGACCAGTTAAATACACTTTATTCAAACCTAAACGACTGTCGTGCATATTGCCTGATACCGATGCAGAAGAGAATACCGACACGGAAGCTGCATCATCAAATGTGCGACCACATGACAACAACATCACTCAGCAGATATTATTGGACATAAGACGGGAGGTTCGAGCAATCATAAGAAAATAACTACAACGTACACTACAATTTTATTCAGACAAAATCGATGAATAAGAAGAAATATGAAATCATTTGAAGGTGACCTAATGAGAATGGATAGACAAAACAAAGATCTCAAGAATACCATCAAAAACTTATCACTGAAAAATGAAGCGATGGAACAAAAAATTAACCATTAAGAACAAACACAAATGGCAAATTATATTGAAATATGCGGAAAGAGTGAAGTAGACAATGTAAACGTTACTGAGCTGGCGACTAAATATTGCGAAATTATCAAACAAAACCCTGCAGACATAATAAAAGCATACAGAAAAAAAAACAAATCGGTTAATGCAAAGAAGAGAGCCCCAGCAGCGATTATAGTGAACCTGCGCGAGGGCACCTTCGACTCGTGGCTGCAGGCCGCCCGCACCCAGAAGCGTGCTGTTACCGACGCAGACCTAGGGGGTGCCGACAACAGCACCATCTACTTGAGGGAAGCACTTTCTCCAGCTATATCGTTTTTATTATGGAAGTCAAAAGCTGAGCTACGGGACAAGAATTTGTGCAAATTTGTATGGTGCAAACAAGGTATGATTATGGCCCGTAAAAGTGAAAAGGATAACATATTCTACATAAGATCCATACAAGACATAGAAAAGTTATCAAATGACTTAAGACATTAATAGGTTAATAAAAAACACAAGCGATAATTAAATCTAACAAAAATAAATTATAAAAATGGAGGACTCAATTGTTAATTTAAACGTGACAGAAAGTAATTACAACAACTGGAATGACTTCGTAAGAGAATTACCCAAAAATAACATAATTACACTCCACGTAAATATTAGATCCATGATCATGAACTTTTCCCAGTTAGAATATATTATAAAAACATGTAAAAGGACTATACACATGATTGTCATCACAGAAGCTACTATCCCTAAAGGCTGTGAAAAAATGTTCGAACTGAAGGACTATGAGACACACCAACACCTACGTAAACACGGGGAAGGCGGCGGAATAGTGATTTACATACCTAAAACGATTGACTTCAAATGCCACAAAGTAATTACTTTGAATTCGGAATGTGTTGTTGGTGAAATCTCAACGAAATCAAACTATAACTTTGGTGTGTGTGCAGTTTATAGACCACCGCACCTAAATAAGGACTTATTTATTAGTGAACTAGGTAGTATTATTAGGAAATTCCCGGCAAAGAAGAACTGTGTAATAATGGGAGATTTTAACATAAATATTAAGGGCTCAAATCCCACTATCGTTAATTACTTAAATACATTATTTGAATCAGGATTTGTGCAAGGTATACGAGAATCGAATAAAAGGGCAACTTGATAACTAAGTCTAGCATAGATCATATTTTTGTTAGGACAATGAGCAACCGAAATCTATACACAGCTGTTATCAACATTGCGCCAGCAGACCACTGCACAACTGGTTTAGCGATAGAAGATAACTCAATCGCTAGCAAACATAATTTTGCAGGCACTTATGTAACTACTTTAGATAACATTAAGGTTCAAGATCAACTAAATAAGGCTGATTGGAATGCAGCATTAGCCTACGATAGCCCAACTGATGTTTTAAAATGCATTATAGATAAGTTCTCAAGTGTATATCATAGCTGTAAGAAAACAACACTTGTAAATAATGAAAGTAAAAGAAAAAATTGTAAATGGTCTAATAAAAAAAATGTTATTGATGTGTCAAAAAAGGCATGAATTATACTCGATATGGAAAAAAGATGAAAGCAATATGAAAAATAGGATATTGTATAACGTATATAGAAATAAAACAAATAAATATATAAATTTTGCAAAAAATCGTTATGTACAAAATAAAGTAAAAATAAATTAAATTCAAGGAAAATATGGGAGATTATCAATGACTTATGCGGTAAAATAAATACATCTATAGATAATACAATATTAAAATCATTTCATATAGAAAAAAAAAGATATAGCCAATAAATTTGCATTAGAATTTCATTAAAATGTAAAAAAAAAAAACAGTAATTGTTCCTCGCCCATGCTTGACACAAATTCGTATATAATACAACCAGACAGATGTATGAAAATATATAAAAGTAATCATGAAGCTGTTCACCACCTTATAAAACAATTAAATGACAATAAAAGTCCAGGGATTGATGGTATTAGAGTTAAAGACATAAAATTTGTTAAAAATAGTATAACGCAGCAATCACACATCTTATAAATCAGTGTATTGTGAAATCACAATATCCGGATGGTTTAAACGTTGGTACAGCGAAAGCGAGGTTCAAACGTTGGTAAATAGGCCTAAGCCTATTTACAAAAAAGGTAGCCACGCAGATGTCAACAATTACAGGCCAATAACGATTTTATCATGTATTGACAAAATAGTTGAGAAGTATTTAGGAGGGCAAATAAATGATTATTTAAAAAAGAACAAAGTCATAAATGTAAAACAGTACGTATTTCAAAAAAAATCGTAGCACAAACCAACTGTTGGCCAAGTTCACCAATGAGGTCAATGAACACCTGGACGCCAGGCAGCATGTGCTAGTTGTTCTGGTAGATTTCAGTAAGGCATTTAAGACAATTAGACATAATATTTTATATGAGAAGTTAAGTCAAAATGGTATACAGGGTCCGCTTTTAAAGTGGTTTCAGCACTATCCTAACAACAGATATACATCCGTCAAAATAGGTGACGTAGTTAGTGAAAAACTATTAACCGAAGAGGGCACAGCTCAAGGCTCAAATCTAGGACCAACTGAGTACTTAATTTTTGTAAATGACATGTGCAATATGTTCGAGGGAATATCTGTATATAAGTTTGCTGACGATACTTGTTTATTAGCTACTCATAAAAGTTCAGATAAATTACAACAAATAATGCAACGTGACTTCGATTCGTTAAGTAAATGGGCGCATGATGTTGGACTTGTTATAAATGCATCAAAAACTAAAATGCTGCACATACAGAGTTCAAATAACAAGTCAACATTCCGTCCAATCATTGTTGCTCATGACCACCACTGTCTCCATCATGCGCGTACACATTGCCAGTGTGAGCCATTAGAGATAGTAGATAAGCATGTATTTGGGACTTATTATAGATAATCGTTTCAACTGGAGGTTTCATATTGACAGTGCCTGCGCTAGGCTAAGATCAGTACTCGGCAAGTTGTATATTTTAAAATATAAGTTACCCTATAGAACTCTTAGGCTTATCTATATGACATTAGCAGAGTCGATAATTAATTATTGCTTGAGTAGTTACGGTCGTACTTATAACAATTACATTGAGAACATTTACAAATTACAACTTAAAATATTAAAAACTATAGTACCGCAACACATTAGAAAGATATATAAAAATAACGAAATGGGTTTGTTTAAATTTTGCAGAATTGTAAATGTCTACGATAAGATAAAAATCTCTGTTATAATGGAAGAAATCTCAAACATTAAAGCTTTAATAAGACGGTCACGGCAACCACACCTCCGTAGTCTGTCCTACCTAAACACATACATATTACCTAAATGTAACAATGGATATGGTAGGCGGAAATGGGAGTATTTATTGCCAGACATACTAAATGGTTTGCCAGCAAACGTTTTAGAAAGTATTGAGAAAAAACCGGAAAAGGCAAAGTATTTATTAACCAAACAATTTTCAATGTAATTATGTATATTATAAGGAAGGCGTGTTAATATAATTAGTATTAGAATTTAGTATAAAAATGTTAATTAAGAGCGATCTCGTCCCCACGGATAAACCTTATATGGTTTCTTGTGGGTGACTATATATGTATTTTCTCTATAATACTTTTAATATTGAACAATAAAGAAAAAAAAAATGACCAGAGATTGGAACTTGTGGACACTACGTTCTTCTTGACGTTACGTGACGTTAGATTAAAAGCTTCAGTGGGGTCCACATATTGCCTAACTAGCAGATAGACTCAGCTCTGCGGCATATCCCGTTAGAAAGATTAGAGAGTACACGAATGTTGCGACCGCTAGATTAGTTTACTTCAGTTATTTTCACAGCATCATGACGTACGGTATTTTATTGTGGGTTCATGCTGCTGACATCGATATAGTGTTTGCTCTGCAAAAGAGAGCTGTTCGTGCGCTATATCAGCTTGGTTATAGACAGTCTCTCAAAGAAAAATTTAAAGAAATAAATATTATGACTGTTCATTTCATTTATGAAAATTTAAAATACGTTCACAAAAATCGTCACCTTTTTGCTCTTAATGGTGATTTTCATTATTATAACACTAGAAATAAGGGATTGCTTGTAACTAATTCTAGTAGGCTTCATAAGATAAATAATAGCTTTAAGAGTAAATTTATACACTTTTATAATATAGCACTGTTCAGGCATAAACTATAAATAAAGAACAATGGCGAACCTCCATACAAATTTTTGTTAACTTCTTCTTGAGCGTATTAGTATGAAAAATATGTAATAATATAGAGCTTGTATTGCTGAGTTGATTGACGCTAAGAATAAGACTATAGCAAGTCTACAAATAAATATATTTCAGTTTGAAGTTTTTGAGGTTAGCACTGACCAAATAGCATCTTATGAAATAAAACAAAATATACACAGTATTTTTACATGTATAATAATTTATAGAGTTTATAGAAGCCACCAGGCGATTTGGAACACCAAAACCTATTTAATAAATCATGTGAGGAATGATATATTGAAATATTCTTGTCTTAGTATTTTGTAATCTCTTGAAATATCCATTGCATTGGGTGGTGGAAGTGCCACCACCCATCTGCAAATGGTAACACAACGACTTTGATTGGCTTGAGCTGTTGTCTGGTTCACCTTATAACAGTGATTCTGGCATAAATGCTCTATAGCCATAGTTTTCTAATAAATGATACTATCTCTGAATCCCCTATCTAATATAAAAGCGTCACCATTTCTTAAATACAACCTCAGAGCAGAATTCTCATGATAAAATAAATTATTCATAATGACATCATGTCAAAAAATTAACACGGAAAATAACCAGGAAATACACAAAAGAACGCGCGCCAACTATGAACTAACAAACACAAATGACATGACAGTGACAAGACATTAAGAGATAATATTATTTTTCTTGGTGGTCTGCAGCATAGTGAGTGGTAGTTTATATGCGTTCGTGCCATTTTTATTGTATTTTTGAAGGCTTATCATATAGGAAATCAAAGCATTAGTATGCAAGACAGACAAAGTAATTTTAAGTAAGTAACAGGATAGATATAATAAGAAAGTCTACTTGGTCTAAAGACATAAGTCCAAGCCAAAATAGATAAATACTGACATTTCAATTACAGTCAAATGCTCATTAGAGTAATAGTATTCTGTGGTCAAATGGCTGCTTCTTAAGAAAAAGACATTTGAGATCCTTTTTTTAATTGATTTTGTTCCCTGACTTAACCAGGATTAAATAGAAGTCTGAAAAATCTTATGAATTTATAATATGTAAATTCGTAATAGTGACGTTTTAATACGCTAAATAATTAACTCAACAATTATTTCGCCATTGTTATTTAAATGTTTTATTCAAAAATGGCTCTTTCGTAAGTCCTACTACTCCACAGCTGAATATCTAAGTGATCGGACGTTACGTCAATGAGATTCTCGATGAACATGTTGTTTCTTTTTCGAGATTTATCTATAAAAATTTCGTTTTTATGCGCAATAACGCCTGGAGGAGGTTGAAATACCCGTTATCGTGTGGCCTGCTCAAAGCCCAGATCTTAATCCTTATGGGATGAACTGAAGAAATGAGAAAGAGATAGAAAACACAGCGCCTACGATTCAATAGAGAGCTCCAAACCCCAATAAAAGAAGAATGGGACAGCATACCGCATTTCTTCAATGAAACATCGAATGGAAGCTGTTATTAAGGCTTATTAATACATCGTATTATTGAATTTAAGGGTGTATCCCTTAAATTCAAGAATTTATGGTTTTTTTAACCTTTTATACCTGCTCAAAGTCCCACAAACCAAGCTACCTGAAACAAGCGAGTTTGGGTTATTCTGTTGTTATGTTGCTACTGCATTGATTTCGAAGGTCACAGAGCAAGAGATTATGGGTTTTTAGGAAGCTAACAGAGTGTACTTTAATTTAATTTAAATTATATTAGCAAACAAAATTTAAATTAAAATGTGTTTGCAATCGAAATGAAAATATAGGGGTGTGCGATTTTTATGCTCTCGAGTTACATACACTCGAAATCGATCGAATGAAAGAAAATAGTTATTTGTTCAACAAGTGAGTTATTTTCTTGCTGTGAGTGCTGAATTTAAATCACGAATTGGCGATTCTAATATTGACTACTGAGGGAGTGAGTGATTTAAAGGCACGAGACAAAAAAAAATTGCTTTCGTGTGACACACAACTTTTTACCTCGACTAGCGAGAAAAGTGTTATAGTAAGAGAAACAATTGAGATAATATTTAACAATGTTTATTATAAATATCAAACCTTCAAAAAAAACAAAAGTTGAAAAACTTATAAATCTAAATTTCGATAAGTAACATATTATAATTTTTTTGTCACAATGAGATAATACGCTAGGATAAAATGAGTTTCGGAACGCACCGGATCGCATTGTTTATTTTTTCAACGCGGAGTAATTCCCGAATGTATGGTCCACGTGGGGTTCGAAATTTAAATCACTTTGCCTGTGAGTTTTCACGTAGCAATAATGCCCTTTTCGTGCAGGAGAGGTGAAAAATAATTTAATCAAAAAGGTCGAAATGACATTTATGAATGTCAAAGATTTTACCACATATAAAGCTTAAAGACTGCGTTGGAAAATATTGATCAGCCACCACAATAGTACAGGCCTCTATAATATATCGTTCGAAAGGTCTTGATGAGAGAAGCTTAAAATCTTGGTGAGTTTGAGTTTCAAGGTGGTTGGCATCAAAAGCTATTCAGGTTCAAACAAAGAGAACATGTTTAACAGTTATGGATTTAGAGTGCATTGTATCCCGAAAAATTCTAGAGGTTCTGTGGGAGTGCGATAAATCAAATCAAAATTACTTTGTTCATGTAGGTCGAGGTTATGACACTTATGACTGTTAAAAGTTTTCTTTTTTTTTAATATCTACCACTTTGGAAAGGATTAATTAAGCTTTAATGAAAAGAAATAACAAGAAACTCATTGCCACTCTTTTAAATCAACATTTACAGCTTCATCTATGTCTTCAAAGTGAATGAAATGGGCAGATGGTAGTTGATAATAAACCTTTTACAAATAATTAATTAGAAATATATAACAAATATAGTTTCTGTAAACAGATGGGGCTACAACACACCTCCGGACAGCCCGCGGGGGTTCGCGCGTCAGTCGTCGCTGCGGTACGAGGGGATCATTCCAGAACTAGACATATACGCCATACCGAGCCAAGAGGGTAACTATGACGCTTATATCGCTTCATAGGGCTGAAACCAAGTAAGGTGCGGAGCTTGGAGTCATTGGATGCGCTAGAGTTAAAACGAAGTAATTACTCGGAGGGCGTGATGAGTCACGACTCCTGCACTCCAGTGGTAGGCTTCTTTGCATAGGATGCTGCCTAGATTATTGCATGACGGTGCCTTTTTCTGCCGTGAAGCAGTAATTTGTTGGCATTATTGTGTTTCTGGAAAATTACTGGACAAATGAGACTTAACATCTTATGTCTCAAGGTGACGAGCGCAATTGTAGAGCCGCTCAAAATTTATGAGGTTTTTCAAGAATGTATTATAATGGGCAGGGCGTATCAATTACCACGAGCTGAACGTCCTGCTCATCTCATTCCTTATTGTCATAAAAAAACAGAGCGGACTGCTTGCTTGCCAGGGTCTTTCTGAATGTATGAAATTTGAATCCTCCCTTTACAGTTTTCACAGTATCCACACATTTTTACCGTCTTTATATTCCTATCTTAGTACTGTATAATATTATAATTTCGTATTCAATAATAATTAATTATAATCACGTATTTGTACACTACCACACACGTAACATCTAACTATTTTAATACATGATAATGTTTAGGGCCGAAAAAACGCCTTGGCAGGTCTCATATGTAAGAAAACGCTTTTGACCGAGTTTTAGTGGCCGCCGATTTCGTATTTCTAGTTATCTCTCTTTTAAATTTCAAAGCACATTTGTTTTGTACATTATTTGGCATCATCACCCAATATTGGACTTACTGAATCGAGTTAACAGAATAAAAGGCATAACTTATTTTTTGTTTGTTCCTGGTGTTAATATTATTATTTTCACAGTTTCTAGCAACTTCGCTTATGTGCCTATATAACATTATCAAGAATGTATTGATACAGTTTTAACGTTTAAATTTTTCTCATAATGTATCTTTAGTATCTAAATTATAAGTAGCATAGGATCTAGGTCACAATGTATAATAATATATTCATGCTAACTTACTTCCAGGTTCACCAAGGAAAGAAATATATTTCGTAGCGCTTATTGACGTTCTCACACACTACGGCGTGAAGAAACAGGTGAAACTATCTTTATTATTATTAATGTTAACAATTTACCGTATAAATTGTACCGTGAAAATTTTAGGGATGTCGTCCATTTTATTTTGTTAGTTTATAATTTTGAGAAAATTAATTTTTTATATTTTTAAAAATAGACAATAAATCTTATTTAAAAGTAAATATAATTAAATAATGTTATTTCTTATTCCAGGCAGCAAAGGCCGCGAAAACTGTGAAGTACGGCAGCAACGTGGACGGCATATCGACCTGCGACCCCGAGCAATACGGCAAACGGTTCATAGAGTTTGTTGCCAAAGCCATCGAGGGCAATTAGTGCTCGTTGCTGATTGGAACGTGTGTTAGTGCCTCTTTTAGTGACCACGTCGCGTGTTAGTGTTATTCTAAATAGCTGTTGATATTCTTGAATATCTGCTGTGTTTGTGATGTATGTACAAGTAATGTTTTTGTTCCTTTGATGATAATAAACAGCGAAAAATAGGGTATCGCAATAACACAGAATAAACCAAAGTCTTAGATCTCTTGAAAAATTTAAACTCTGGTATATTATAAGATAGCTACTATCAAACCTTAAAAAAGGAAAACAAGTAACTATACGTTCTTAGGCATTGAAGTAAGAACATAGGTTGTTCAGGTACTCGTCTGCGGAAAGAGAGAAGCAGATAGGAGGACATAAGAGTGTACGGGTCACCTATTGGAAAGTGATCACCGCCGCTTGCTTATACTTTCTTAAAGAGAAATCCTCTGGTGTTTAAGCCGGCTTTTAAGGGGTTTTGCCAGCTTTTTAAGTGGGCAAAAGTCCTTATCAGATGAACAGTTACGACAGGCAGCATTAAGTATGAACAAATAAACAGTAATTTACTTAGATTTCTTCTATTTTTCAGTAACAGTTCATTCGTTTATTTCTTGCAATAAAAATATGCACAATTAGTTTGATCTTTTACGAAATTATTAATCCCGTGGAAGAGAAAAAATTCAATATGCCAATTTTTTTAATTATACAACAGACAAAGATATGATTTTGACTTAAATAATATATTTTCAAAGGATTAAAACGCGTATAATTTCAACTAAATGTTAACATTCATTATTTCTTAATATTAACATTATTAATTTATTCCTACCCCTGGTTTATTCGAAGGAAATGCTGTGATTTTTTATTCATAAAATTGTATGTTAAAAGAGGCACTATAGGGTGTTAATATGTATTATTACCAAATATAATTTGTATGAGAAGTCATTTTGTATGTACACGAGGAAACAATATTGAAGCTTTATATTATATTGCATCAAAGCCTGTTCCATGTTTGAAGGCTAACTGAAGTCTGTCTGTCCGAAATATCAAGTATGCGGACCCTAATTATATTTATTTTACAACCATCGTTGACATCAACATATATAGTATGTATTCTACTAGTTTTTTTTAATATTTGTATTATCGTACACAAGGTACTGTAAGAGTGTGTTACTTTGACCCTAGGGAGTTATGTCAAGCCAGCAAATTTTCGTTTAGAAGCGAAAGGAATGAAAATATAATCATTTCCAATTTTTGGCTAAAGTAACCCCCAAAGCCAAATTATCCCACTTCAGTGTTGTTTAACTTGCTCAAGGCGAAAATTGTATAGGACCTGTTGTATGCGAATATTTATTTATTGAGTCTGGCCAAAAATAAAATAAAACCTTTAGAAATTAATTTTAACGCAAGTTATTCGTTTTGACAAGTTTTTTTGTTACAATATTGTATTACTTTTATTTATTGGTCTAAATGAGGGGCAACAAAAGTACTTGTGTTTTTCAAAATTTGTTGCGATTTTAAGTCGAGCTTAGAATCAAAATAGTAAGAATCATAAATGTGGTTTTTAATACAACGTGTCAGAAAAAGCAAACTTTGAATATGTCAGATAGACATAACATTGACATTACAATCTCCAGTTATATAGTGAGTTGTGAGCACTTAGTGTTGTCAGCGGCACTGAGGTCAATGAACGAATAAAAAATGCAATGCTAGCGCGTATTCCGAGATTTATCGCACGGGTTTTCCCGCAGTAATCTCTGAAATTTGAAAATTATATAAAGTCTTGGCTACACTTCATAGGGGTATCCCAGAAAGAATGGATAATCGTGGAGCGTCTAATACAACAGCTATCATGGGGTCAAAAAAATATCCACCTGGTATTATGATATTTTTTTTTAGACTTTTTCACTTCTCATGCTCGAAATGCTTCTCATGCTTCCAAATCGATTTTTGTGCACAAGTGCACAAAAGTATCTACTCATAAATGTGTCTATATTAAGGCAAAGAAAATGAGCCATACAGCCATACGCAATAAAAAGTTCAGAGATAGAATTTGTTATTTAATAATATTTACTTTATTTGCCTCGTGTGCTTTTTAAGACATAAAAGATATTAAAATTTTAGTTAAAATACAGTAGGTTATTTAATTAATTAAAAAATATATATATTAAAAAAATAATTTAATAGTAGGCTGTATAGGTCTGGAGCCCAAGCCATTAAAAAAAAGCGGCGGGAAACAGGTCTTGTTTTTTTCGTGTGTTTATTAATTTCTTCAAATTTGCTAAAATTATTAAAAATGTCCATGTTATACTACTGTTTTATTTCCTCGCAATCGAAATGAAAAGCACAGTTTATAACTCGTCCTCAAAACCATTTTATCCTCGACATTTCTATCAGCCCTCGCCTTCGGATCGGGCTGCTAAAAGTCTCGGATAAAAGATGGTTCGTTTTGTGCACTCGTTGTGAAATCTACTATTATTGATCTTTGATCAAATTAATGTAATTTGTCGTGTTTTTGATGTTAACTTATTCCTCACATTTGAATTATCATCCATTCTTTCTGAGACATCCTGTATAGAGATTTCCCCGGGTCGCTCTGCTTAAAATCATTGAGAGTGTTTTTAGTTGACCACCTTATTGTTGAGAAGATTATTATTGGCTTATGGTAGCGATGTAATCGAATTCCTTATGGACACGTTCTTAAGGCGTATAGAAATCCCATACATTTTTATATTTTATTTTAGTATTTGTAAATGTTCTATCTTATTCAAATAATACTTCTGCGGTCTTTTTTTGTCTCCAATGTGTAGGATTTTTTTTTATATTATTGCGTCTAGCAAGCAAAAAGTAATTGCTTGAATGTATAAACTGTACTTGTTGTAGTCAAGAATTTAAATCATATTGTGATGTTTGGTATTGAGTTGATTCCGTTTTGAGGTATGACGCTTTGCATTTATAAAAGAATGCTAAAATAAGAGATTTATTTTTTGTGTAAATTTTTTATTGAGTCATATTGTCTCTGTTATTCTCACATGGATGCGACAATACGTTTCTGTTTTCAATTAAAGAGTGTCTGTATTATTATAAACAGCCATCAAAATGTATTATAGTCAATGACTTTAATGTTATAAAACCAGCGTAAATTATATATTTACAATAAGTTACAAGTAAAAATTTTATCCCTTACTTTTCCAAACTTATATAAAAATAGTTTCTCGATTGGCGAAGAAATTAGACGGGCAACTTAGAAACAAAATGTAGAAACGTGCCGGCGAATTGAGAACCTCGTGCATTTTTGGAGTTTACTTGATCATTGTATGTGAGGTTAATAATTTTTACTAATTTAAGTAGTTTACCTACTAAACCACGTCTACATTTTGCAAAATATACCGTGGAGATGAGTCCAGACCTTATATAAATGTTTGCATTTAAATATTAGCCAAAACTTGTGGCAAGGCCTGGCAACGAGATATTGCGAACGTCACGTATATAAGAAATTCACGTTTCAACTATACATTAGTTGTAGTGACGCGCGTGTTACTGAGGAGTGTCTAGAGTCGTTGGTACTGCAGTCGTTATCTGCTTTCTTGACTGACAATAGCTACATCTGGCTATATATGTTTATGTCAGTCTCACAATCCCCAAATGAATTCTAGAGTTTAAGAAACGAAAATGTACTTTTAGTGCCATAATGAAAATGTAAAATTATTAGCACTATGAAATATTCCTAGCTGTTTACGATGGAAACAAATTACAGAGAAAATTGACCTACACCGATTGATAAAATATTGATAACTCCAGTCAGTTAAGACTAATGTATATGAAGCTATAAAACAATAAAATATAATGTGTTGAGACCCTTAGGGGCCTTAAGAAAGCCGTCGCAGATTCAAATGAACCGGGTGACAATTTTCTCTTACTATTTAATGGTTTGCTGTTAAAAAACTTTTTAAATCCTGTCACAGTTGTATGACATTATGGCACAGCGCTGTAAATTTTTCCAAAATATTATATTTAATATATTTCGCTTTCAAATTGTTATTTATAACGTTATAAAATTAATTGGCTTGCGGCCGAATTTGAAACGGCCGCGCTGTAAATGAAACAAGTTTGCCAATAATCTAGCTTAGTCCTTCTCTAGTGTAGTCGTTCAAAATTAATGTAAGTTTTTGTTATTTATTATTGTAATGGGACGAGTGTTTCCAATGTATATCGGAAGAGCATTACTGTAATGGCAACTTTTGTTATATTATTCATGTAAGTGTATTATTGTAAGTTACTACTTGAAACACCTAAGTTTATTGGTCTCTTTAAATGAGTTGTTGTGTCTGCTTATCACCTCCTTTCGCAGGGTATTTTCATCATTTATTATATTTTTTTTTATTTTTAGATTATGTCGTAGCACATTAATACAGTACCGCTACCGCACAGTGAAAAATTTTCGAATCTGGTCTTGTCCTTCTTCTCCTTAGATTCATTTAAAAGTGATAACATTTTCTTTATGTAAAGCTTCTCTAGTCTTTCACGTGTAAACAATAAAAACAAGCATCGAAAAAATCGATCAAATAGTGTTTTTTAGACTTATTTTTTGTCTTTTTGCGATGCTTGTTTTTGAACCTGTGCGGCATTGCATTGTAGCGTACAGGGTTTATCACTATGGGAAATAGATCGCCTTATCGTTCATAGTAAAAAAAGCTTTATTTGATGGGCTACTAGCGGGCTGTATATGCGGGATATATGGGTGTATAAATGTGCTTCGACCTTGTAACAGTTCTTGCTTATGGGGCTCGAAAACGTCGCGTTGTGTTGTTGATATTAAAAAATGTAAAAATAAATAGTCTGTGTGGGAAGCGCAATTATGTAAAATAAAAATAATAAATTAATATGATCGTTTAAAGTAAAACAGTAAAATTATTACATTTTTATGTGTTTAATTCCCAACCACGCCGGCCAACAGTTAGTTCACAGAGAGATTTTTATTGACTTGATCTTGTCACTTTCGGTTTTGTGCGGTTTATTCGCGTTGACACATGACCAACTAGACCATAATCTATAATACTACTAGCATACCATATAAGACCACAGACCATAATAAAATTTCAGTTTGGATGAATCACCGGTCAACAATGTTGTTTACTTTTGAAAGACGGTTGATTATAGTTTATCTACACACATGCTTTAAATTTTAAAGTTTAAATACTCTATTAAAGATTCTGAAACAGTTAGCTTATTGTCAACATTAAAACACCCAATGTCCCAATAACCATTACATCATCCAAACGAGTATTGTTATGAAATTCAGTACAACATTACAGCACTCGTTTTGACGATCTAACGGTTACTAGGACTCGCTTTTTAATGTTAGCAGGAGTGTTTCAAAATCATTTATATAGGATTCATATTATGGGTATAGAGAAAGTCTTATATGCAACTGTTGACTCATGTGATAAACCCACATTCTTGTTTTAATACCCATTATTAAACAACAGTTGCATAAATAACTATTGCAGGAAGTGTTGGGGGTGTCTAATGCGCATGTGTACAGTCACGCGCAAAAATAATTATTTTATTTATGTTCTACGAACAAAGTAAGACGCCCCTTGTGTAAATATTGTAGTAGGCAGGTATACTGTTGAATTATTTGAATTTATAAATAATTTAATTATTTTTACAATTAATAAATCAATCAACACCTGCAACAGTTAATAAGCTATATGTCGTTCAATTAAATACAAAATATTTCTTCTCGGCCAATAGCGCGGTACTACTGACATTTGGTGGTTCACCCCATTTGATGATTAATATTTGTAGAGTTATTTCATATAGAAGTATTTGTTGCTTCGGGAACGTAACGCGGTTTAGAGTAAATGAATTCAATGCAAATGTAATATACTATACCTGGCCTCATTACAACTTAATTATGTAGGTGCCTATATTTTAAAATATACTTTAAGGATATACACAAACTGGATGGTCGCATGTGTTGTGCCTTCGCATGAATATAAGTTTTTGAATTATTTATTTACATTAGATTTTCTTTATCTGTGCACCTAATACGTTGAATTATAGATGAAAATCTTAAAGCAAAATAAATATGAGAGTTGAAAGATAAAGTCGCGTCTTGTGGGGGCGCTAACTACCAATTATCATGAGAATTCTACGTTGAATACATACGAAAAACTATTTAAACATAAAAAAAAATGATTTTGCAATATTGTACATCGCGGACGTAGTTTGGGACATTCTGCATAAAATCAGTAACTTTTTGAATATTCGACTTTAATGGAAACAATTCAGTTAAATAAAATTAAGCATATGCTTCATTCTTACCCACGTTTATTACCTATATCTCCGGGTAAGAGCAGTTTACAAATTATTAGAAAGAGGCGAGTCCACTCCTCGCCTCTTACTCCGAGTCAGGACTAAAAAGTTTAATAGTACTATAGTGGCAATAGTTTGGTTTAGTGAGGAACCGGTAATAAAAACTTGTAGCTTAACAACACGCGCGCCGACAGCCACCACAAAGCGGGCTCGTCTGTAAGAGCCCTTATTTGTTCGATGTTGCGAAGTCTGTTTCATTACACACAAATTGTCATTTCAACCCTAGTTTCAGAACTCTCAAAGAGCTTTTGTGATAAATATCGTTTTCTTTTAGATTTTACGTATTTTAGTTTAGATGTTATTATGTACAGAGCAATGTCGTGTTGCAAATTAATCCATGTTTGATGAAAATTATGTATTATGGAATATTTTGTGGAGATAAATTAAATAGTTGGATAACAAGTTATGGTTACTCCTATAATTCGGTTTTGTTGAAATATCTCCTGTGACATGTTATTCTGGTTATAATTATCAAGTTTTCTGTGCTTTATTGCATTGTCATCCATTTTGTGTTAATATATTATTATAGGTATTTTGTATTCGATTTGATTCTGAGGGACTGGCCACACAACAGTAGGTACAGTAAGGTTTTCCATGTCTATCTAAATGTTAATTATACAATCTTTTATTACATTTAGTGATAATTACGTGTTTTTACATCCAAGCCACCTGTGCTAAGAAAATCACAGCAAGCGCTTTAAAAATCGCCTAAATGCAGAAAACCTGTACAGCTACTAGTCCTTTCATGTGGGATTATAATCATTGGAAAATAACTTGCTCTATCGCGCCGTTAGAGACAATTACTTTTGTAAGAATGTTTTAATAGTCGGTTTTTCTGTATCATTATCTAATTTGTAATGTTGTTCACAAAAGTATGTTTATCCTCTTTGATACAATGATCAATTCATATTGTAAATAGATATTTATAGGCATGTGTTGCCAGTCTCTATTTATAGCTATAAATAATATGTATTATTGCTTTGAATTTATGATAAAGGTGAATAAATGATTAGCTTTGCTAAAGTTTGTAAGCAAGCGACTCAAATTGTTATATTATCTCTAGTCTTGCATCTCTTTTAAAGACGAATTGTATGAAACAATTAAATGTTACATTTTTTAAATATTCAGTTTGTAAATTCTGCATTGTGTGTTTTATTTGAGTAGTTATATACCCCCGTACGTCTTTTTATTTTATAGAACTATCACTAAATTATTATTATATTATCTAGTTAGGATATCATCCCCACCATCTGGATTTGTGGCGGTCCTCCACAGTGCGGTTTTCAATGAGCTTTCTCTCACGTACTACAAAGCTGTGGAATGAACTTCCTTGTGCGGTGTTTCCGGGACGATACGACATGGGTAACTTAAAAAAAAAGCGCGTATACCTTCCTAAAGGCCGGCAACGCTCCTTTGATCCCTCTGGTGTTGCAAGAGTGATCACTTAACACCAGGTGTCGCTCGTTTGTCCTCCTATTCCATAAAAACAAATTACAGCCTTTTATCTTTTACCAATAATAATAATTATTATTATTATATTGATCATGATTAATAATTAGTCACATGAATAAGAAAGTAAAACAGTCATAGATTTTATAATTTAATTAATAAAGGCATCTTATAAACACTAATCCATTCGTGTCTTGACATGTTTCTCTGTGATCTTGTCTTTCTCCACGATGTAGACAACGGCCCCCCACCCAGATATAGCGTCGCGATCCGCGGCGTTCACTAGCGCCTGAAATGTATCACAAAACAAGTTACAACAAGAAATCTATCTATACCTACTAATAAATAGAGCCGGTTTTTGCTTCGGTTATACTGCGAAACCTACTGAACCGATCAGAATAATACTTATATCATAAGATGCAGCATGTTTCGGAGAAGGTTTATCGTTGTTGATTACTTATCTGGAAACTATATTTTTTTCAAGTAGAATAATTCAGTCAATGACATACATATGACAATATTTATAACTATGAGCGGGCGCGGAGTACTTATTTTTTTTTTATAAAAGAGGCCAAGTGCCTTAGCTCATGTTAATGCTTTGCGATTTTTAGGTCAAGTGTTTTCTATAAATCTCCCACACAAATTCAAACGAGATATAATTGACAGGGTAATGTCATGTGACTATTATTTATTGAGTCTTAAGATTTTTTTCCTTTAGGTAAAGTTTCATGAGAAGAGATCGCAATAGCCCATAAATAGTTGGAAATAAAAAAAAAAAATAATTTTCAAGAAATATTGCATGAAGATACACTAAATAAATACTATATGCCTAAGTTTTTTTTGTTGATGATTAGGGTTTAGTACAGTACAGATAACAATGGTAAATTTGCATTTAGGAATAATTACATGAATCAATTTGTTCAAGTAAAGCTGTAAAGTTTCCAGTTATCTGGACCATATTTATTACCTATGAAGTCTAAATTATTACTAATACGCCTTGTGCTTCCCTTGTGTGTTAAAAGAAAAGGAAAGTCCCAGGCCCTTGGTTGTAGGGTAAGAGGCGACTAAGGGCTTTTGTATGTGAGAGAGATACAATACCGTCTTATAACGGCAGCAGGAAGGGAACCCGCTGTCAGAGTCGGGATCCCCCCTAAGAAATATTGCTCAGGCCACCTGTCGTATTCTGGCGAGGGCACAGAACAGTGTATTACCAAGAAAAAAGAAGGCATGAGCACCACAGTACCCCATTTAATTCTCAATGTGTTTTGAAACATTAAACAATAGGTGAATCCAACTCCAATGCCATCCAAGGGGCGGGATACACAAAAAAGACGTAAGACGAGGACGCGTCACAGACAGTCGGTGCCACTTCAAAGCTATCAATATGTAGCACATACAAATAATAGTATTTTATTAATATTAAAGGTAAAGGTTTGCATAAGAGTTGTCTTATATTAAATTTTTAGTTAGTTGATACTTTTCAGTTTCTGAAGTCGCTTTTTTTAAACATAGAAAACGTTTTAGTGTCAGTTAATCTTATATATAAAATTCTCGTGTCACAATGTTCGTTCCCATACTCCTCCGAAACGGCTTGACCGATTCTCATGAAATTTTGTGAGCATATTGAGTAGGTGTGAGAATCGGCCAACATCTATTTTTCATACCCCTAAATGTTAAGGGTGGTCCACTCGATTTTTTTTTTAATTTTTTCGACATTTTTTTTAAATTTCTTTGATTATGAGTCAGCATTAAAAAATACACACAACTTCAAATTTTCACCTATCTACGATCAACAGTTACTTTTGTATCGCGATTTTAATATCGGCAATACAACGTTTGCTGGGTCAGCTAGTAATAATAATATATAATCAACCTGAATGAAAACTCCAAAAAAAAAGCCGTACACAGAAAACAATTATGTCATCCAGGTAGACGAAAATTTTCATATAAATGTTCATAAAATGAAAACTACTGGGCCAAACTATGTAAAATTTTTATGGGACCAAATGGCATGTATTTCGCATCAAACAATTACGTAAATCATAAATCTCTGAGTAATCGGTGTACATACATAAAAAAAATTACGATCGAATTGACAATCTCCTCCTTTTTGAAGTTGGTTAAAAGGAGGTTTTATGCTAAACTGGCTAAACTGGAAATCAGAGAAATGTAATAACACAGACATATTCTTTTGACAATTGTTATTGGTACTGTCATCTGCACTCAAATAAATACGCAAGAGCATTGAGTTTTTATTGAAGTTATACTTTATAATGCAGGTTTGCGAAAAAATTATGAGTAAGATTTCTTTTACAATGTGCATCTTGATTTTTTGGCACCATGAACTTACTTGGTAGTGTCAAGTGATATTTATATTCAAGATATTGATTGAGTGACACCTATCAATACATAACAGGTAGCTATGGTAACATTGACTGACAACAGATGATGTATTTGAAGAAAAATTTGTTTTTCTTACATCATAATTATAAATCATAAGCTTACCTGTGAGATAGTTTCAAATAAGTCATCTGGCTTCAAGTTTGGTTCCCACAGAGCTTCACACATACCATATAATTGTTCTGAACATGTACCCGACACTACAAAATCTTCCGGCTCATTTGGACAACCAATCTAAAACAATTTTATTAAGATTAAAGTTTCACTTGTTTTAATACTAGAGATTGGATAATGGCTATTGAAAGTGGCTGTTAGTGACATCAAGTCCACTTTGACACTAAAACAATTACACAAACTCAAATATTTCCTGCTCACACCACACAGTAGCGTTCCATACACCTGGTTACACAAACATGTCCTGATTTACATATTCATGTGTATTGTAGTGATTCTAGTGTTGCAAGAGAATGTTGGTGGCAATGATCACTTAAGTCTAAGTGACCCATATGCTTGTCTATCCTCCTTTTCCATAAAAACCATGTGATAATCAAAGAAATAAAAAATGTTTTACCAGATCCATATTGCACACATATGGTTCGTTTGTGTAAGGGTCCAGACCGGCAATTACAGGTTCAATGAAGTAAGGACCAAACCTCTTTTCATACAACAGGTTTGAGAGCATTGCCGAGAAGGTCTTCGGCTTCATTATTCTATTCTCTTTAAGCTCATATAGATTCATTCTGTAATAATAAAATATTTGAAATAGATAGATGAGGATTTGTAAATTGAAATTATTGTTATGTTTTACTATTTCTACAAGCAATAATTTATAAGTACATATTTATAAATCTTATTAACTTTTAGATTCTGGGAAACTCTGATTATGTGGTATGTCTCAGATTGGCGCAATTTTGGCACTTACACAGCGTTCTGTCAATGTGTTTTTTTTATGTGTAGCAATAGATTACCTATAATTAGAATAATTTGAGTGTGAATGTATCAAAAAGGTATTGAAACAAGCTATAAGACTATGCAAAATAAACCATCTTATAAAAAAAATAAGTGTCAGAACTTTGTGAGGGAGTAGGGCGCAGTAAGGTTAGTACTAAAAAATCTTTCTATCATTGCACAATGTGTAGCAGATATGAAATATAAGTAAAATTAAATATCAAAATTCTCATATCAATAACGGCTTTTCTCATTTATTTTTCTAAATAATTGCTATACTATAGATCACAGGTAGGGTTGCCCTCTTCTTTGTCGGTCAATAATAGTAGTTCTAAAAGTGTTAAGTACAAAAAATAGTAAATAACAAAAGATAATAAAATGATATAGTAGGTTGCAAAATAGGTACCTACTTACTTTATTTCCTAAAAGAATAATTTTTGCTACTTAAACCTTTATAAACCATTTTTTTTGCATACCTCATTGCTATTAATTGCACCAGTTTTTGTTACAACAAATATATTGCATGAATAAATTATATAATTATTTTTAAAATATTTGTGGAATCTGCATTACTGAGAACTTGCTGCTATGTTTCAACAGCTATAACTAACAGCTATTAACACTGTTAAACATTTTAGAGATAGAAAATAATCAACTTCAACTCTTCAATAACGGCTTTTGTAGAAGAGACAGAAATATATTAGTTACATCTGCTATGTACTTTTATGAGAAATATAGTAGTTGGGCCTCTAATACAGTAGGATACTATATTATATAGTAGGGTTGGCAACTCTAGACATAAGCATGCCAAGGTTAACCACAGTTTTGTGTCACAACACAAACCCATAACTTTTTGCTGTACCATACATACAATGAAGCTTAGAAGATTTCTCTTCAATAACAAATAAATTTTAGAAAAACAAACATTAAAATAGGTTATTTTTATTGTTTCTAAAACTGATATTCAATGCTGACCTGATACAGTAAAAAGATTATCAAGAACAAACGTATGACATGTCTGAAACTTACCTGAACTTGAGCCTTTGAAATACAGTCTGTGTATCTGTAGCTAAGCCCGGAAGACCAACATAAAGAGTTGGACCCATTTGGAAAACTTTGGGGAAGTTTGTTGATATTGTCTGAGCTTGAATACCATATCGCTTGTCTGTAGCAATAGCAACGCAGTCCTTTCCCTTCATAGCCACGACGGCCCCTCCATTATAAGCCAAAATTGACTAAAACAATAATGTCAATTCATTGATAGGACAAGTATGTATAAATGTTATGACAGTGTAGTATTTCATCGGCTTTTAAAGAGGTAACAGATAATTCTGATTTCGGTGATTACTTTAAATGTGACGATTAGTTATCAAACATAAATACGAATAAATACTAATACAATAAAACATGAAGCGTGCCGGTCAGAGTTTTGTTACTTAAATTTATTATAATAACAAGTGAATAAGAAATCATACATACCATTTTAAAAGAATATTATTGTCTTCTAAATTAGCTTGTTTAAGTTTAATTATTATGTTTAAAATGCGAAAATTTATAGATTCGCGCAATGATGATCGAAATTGAAAATGACAAGCAACATTCAACAAACCCAGAAGGACGACAAATAAATATGCCTTGTCATTGTCAGTTCACAGTTGTCACTTGTCAGGTTAGAATGAATGAATCACAGAATAATTATAAAAGGAAGTACCCTTTTATACGTCTGTGGAATGAATGAAAACACTTCATCGCACTAAAAAATAAAAATTATAAAAGTACAAATTATATTATTTATAACTTGACAAACGAAAATAAATTATATCGACGCGACTTTGGAAAGGAAAAACACTTGTTGCGACACTTTGGTCGAAAATGAGTTATAATACATTTAGAAATCAGCTTTTTTTTCTGCGTCGATTGGTCTTGGTTTCGTGGCGATCTGAACATTTTGGTGTCGTTTCAAGTTATGGCACTTTAGCAATTTTGGTCCATACATCGCAGTACCGTCTCTATGGTTATTTTGCTATTTGATGTGTTTTTCCTTTTTTATTTC
Organism: Leptidea sinapis; assembly: GCF_905404315.1. Lineage (NCBI taxonomy): Eukaryota > Metazoa > Arthropoda > Insecta > Lepidoptera > Pieridae > Leptidea > Leptidea sinapis. Next base: position 4,827,076 of record NC_066280.1, read on the forward strand.
GGATAATAAAGGACACTCATATCGTTTTTCTCAGTCATAAAAAATGCTATTTTAAAAGGACCATAGTCGGTTAGAGTAAGCATTTTGTATCAAATTTAACTATTCAAAAAAACTACGTTTAAAAAACCGACTTCAAAAACTTAAAAGTATCAAATACCTAAAGATTTAATATAATATAATACACCTCTTATGCAAACTTTACTTTTAATATTAATAACATACTATTATGTGCTACCTATTGATAGGTTTTAAGTCGGTGCCAAGCCCTAAACAAAATAGAACTTAATATTATAAAAACCTTACTTACTATAATTATTAAGGTTGTCTGGCCACGCGTGTCTGTCCGCTTGGGTTATTTTGTTCTAGACGAAGCTATCCCACTCAAAGTCACGCATGGTGAGTGTAGATACCTACTAGTGGCTTGGCACCGACTTCAAAGCTATCAATATGAAGCACACACAAATAAGTACGTTATTAATATTAAAGGTAAAGGTTTGCATAAGAGGTGTATTATGTAACATTTTTAGTTATTTGATACTATTCAGTTTTTGAAGTAGGTTTTTTTAAACATAGTATTTTTTAATTTTTTTTACATTTAAGTGTCAGTTAATAATAATAATATATCATCAATCTGAATGAAAACTCCTAAAAAAGCCATACACAAAAAACAATTATATCATCCAGGTAGACAAAAATTTTCATGCAATGAAAACTGCTGGGCCAAACTATATAAAAATTTTATGGGATCAAATGGCATCTATTCCGCATCGAACTAAATTAGAATTACTTAAATCGGATAATAAATCTCCGAGTAATCAGTGTAATAATATTTAAATTAAGTTGCCACAAAGCGAACGTAATCTACAATGGTAATCTAAGCTAAATTTGTTATCTCTATTATACTTCACCCATCACTGTGTGGATATCGAAAATATCGACAATTTTTTTGCAAGCAATAGCGTTTATAAATGAAAATAAATTATTTTTTAGGAGTAGTGGTCAGTTCACGGTCGAGCGTTTGTTAATATGTAAGGAGGTTTATGGGTGAATCCGGTGCAATAACTTCTTGTGTGCGTTAAATTACTGTTAAGTATGCGGCTCTGCATTTGGAAATTGTGCGTCTATTATTGTGTAATATTTTTGATCGGTGACAGTCGTCACACATGCAATTAGCACTTACCTATAAGCAATACAGTGTATAGTATCATTTTATTAATTATTTTAGGATAAAACTGCTAATATATGAAATAAAAAGTTTTGAGAATAAATACCAATAATTCTTTTATTGATTGTTTGTACAATGATTTGTAATGTATGATATTAGATTTTCGGCATACATGTCCAGCCGAGAAGTCATGCTAAAACCCCATTGATCCTTTAACTGTCGGCACATATTTAAATCTATTTCGGTAATAAGTAATCCATCCCTTGTTTTTGATAGACTTGGAGTTCTGCACCCATCTGGAGCCGTGATGTAGCTAGAACCGTAGTACGATCTTGTTATATTATTTTCAGATCCAACAGTAAATTCTTCTTTTCCAACCCTATTTATACTACATGTGAAATAATTATTTGCAATGGCAGCATTTCTTGCTTCAATACCCCAGAATGTTTCTCCAAATTCTGATATTGTAGCTGAAGGATTAAAAACTATCTCTGCCCCATTAAGACCAAACATTAACCAGTTCAGTGCATGATGTCGTCCATAGCAAATGTTTACAGCGAGTTTTGCATAGTTCGTATCAAAAACCATATGACCGGTGTTGCCAGGAGAATAATATGATATTTCACTAAAACTACCGACGCTGGGTAAATGATTTTTGCGATGTTTTCCTATGTATTCTCCTTTTTCGTTTATTATTACTGCTGTATTCCACCACACACCCTCGTCGTCAACTTCCAAGATCGGTGATATGATAACCATTTTGTATTTAGCAGCTAATTCGCTAAGAAATAATGTACTTGGACCATATTCAGCTGATTCAGCAAACTCTCCCCATTTTGTTCTCTCTTTTGTACATAAAAAAAAGGGCATTGACCATGTCTCTTGTAAGCATAATATTTGGACACCCTCTAGAGCTGCAGCATTAATTATGTTCCTTACTTTATCGAAAATTGCTTGTCTTTGATCAATTATCGGTGAATCAGTTGTCAAAACAATGGAGTGCTGTATAAGACCTAACCTTACAATCCTTGGTTGTCGCAGTTGCTCCTTTTCCGCGGGAAGGCTATAACCAGCGATTTCGAAATCAAGTTCATTTGTTGAATCTAACACTAGGACACTATGGTGTTTTTTTCCATAATAGATTCTGTTAAAATCCTCTAATACTTTTCCACTCAAATTGTTTTTAATTAAACTATCAATAGATTTATTCATTTTGCTGCAAGTGGCCTTAATGTGACTTCACTGATAACTAATAATTGTGCCACAAGTCATTACTCAAATTATTGCGTAATATCTTCGTATACTAACTATGAATTAAATAGACAGAACAAAACGAACGTACATTACCTAGTTATACAATTTTTTTATGGAAGAGAGGACATACCAGCGTACTGATTCTGATGCTAAGTGATTGCAACACCATAGAAATCACAAGAGAGTTAACGACCTTTATAAAAAGTGCACTCGCTTTTTTTGAGGGTACCCATGTCATATCGTATTGGAAGCACTGCACAAGGAAGCTCATTCTACAACTTTTTCGTCGTAGAAGAAAGTTCCCTAATACTATATTTTTTATTATATACTAGCCGCGGCTATCGTTGTTGTTCAATTGGATATCGTTCACGGAGGAACTAAAGTCGAAAACAGAACTTTACAAAGTGGCTGGACGAGGCAACAAGTTTCTTGCAAACGGAGTTGTTGTAAAATATGAGACAATAAAATTTTTGTATCAAGTATTTTATGTGCTATCTATGTGTATATTAAAATACGTGAGCAGGCTCTAGGTAAGTAACATACGTTCGGGTTCGGGCGAGTAGGGATCGATACTTATGTATCTATGGGTGAGTGGAATCCTCGTGGTAGATACGTGGGGGACACTGAACGTTTTAAGAACTGGCCAAACAGTATAGTTCAACAATAAAATAAAAATAAGCATAAATTTTGAAAATGGTACTCTGCTATTAATATTATTGAGTGAGTATGTATTTTATTCATTTGTCAAAATTAAACTATCTGTGTCATGTCAGAATCAACGCAAGAAAATTTTCGTGCAATGATTTTTTTTGGCTTTCGAAGTCATTTAGGTTAACAAGTCAGTTATGATAGACTAGGATTGGCCTTTAACGAAATGATATTATAGTATTAAAAGAGGTAGATATGTCACTAGCGCGCCGAAAATCAATCCCCCCTGAGTCAATTGGTTCTTTTGGTCGTAGTCGCTCTCTCGATACGAAAACGGTACACACGCGTTTGTTGTTGACAGAATTGCTTACAATTTGATATAGGTACAACATTAAAATGCCGTCTTGTGTCACAAAAAAATCATAGAATTACATACCACAGTTAAGAAATCATGATTTATAACATTTTATTTGATTTCATGATTTATCTTACAAAATAAATATGTTGCCATGACAACGCCGATCGCTGCCAAGCCTATCATAGATCAACGTACAGAAATGATAAAATGTTGATGCTGTCTGTTGCGGGATGATCGAGGTAGAATATTTTAGGAAATGATGTAAAAAAGTCATTGTTGCAGTGAATGTAATAATTTTTAATAAACAAGTGCGTATATAGGTAGCTGAACTATCAAACTACTAAAACAAGTTTAAGGGTAGGTAGCGGATGTAGACAGTGAGTGCTATTTGTTTACGTAGGAGTTTTTTCAGTAACAGTGTCCCTATCAGTATATCCCTTGCTAACTGCAGAAGAATCAATGCATCATTTTCTTCTTCTCCCTTATTGTAATAAACCCTCAACAAAAAGACATTCATAAATAATATAAGATACAAAAAATAATAATTGTAATATTAAAACTTTTTGGGAGCTTTCAATGCAGTTTTACTACTTTATAGCTTTTACTACATGAACTCATGAATGAATAGTAATTTAGGCATAAATCACGGTGTAAGGTAAAAAATCATATCCGATGAATTAACTGTATTTTTTCTATACAAATACGAAGCAATTAGCCTATTAGAGTTATCGCTTTTTCGCTTGCGATAATTGCATTTACTATCCTTCTTTGACGTGTAATTTTAATGTAGATTATTACTATTGCAATGTTAAATTATTCACATGTCCGTTAGTGTATCATTTTCAAATACTGAATGTTGTCTACGTAACCTATCTATACTTTTAAATAAAATTGTTTTGCGGTATTTAATAAAATCAGTAAATTCGGACAATCTGTATGAGTCAAGTGCATTTTAGCGGCCAGGTCAACTAAAAAAGAGAGTTGTTCGTGCTATACATATATCAGCTTTGTCACTCAAAGAAAGAAATATTATGACTGTTCATTGTTATTGTCATTCTACTGACAAGTAGGTACATGTATAAAAAAATTGTATACGTTCACAAAAATCGTCACCTTTTTGGTCTAAGTTGTGATTTTCATTATTATAACACTAGAAATAAGGGATAGCTTGTAACTAATTCTAGTAAGCTTCATAAGATACATAAAAGCTTAGTTAGTAGGCATTACAATATTAAAACCTCACATCGTTAAATTAAAAAAAATAATTACTTGGTAAAATATGAGCAAATTATTTCTATAAATATAACACGGCTAAGGTGTAATATATAATACCCTCCTTGTATACTTTATAACAGACTCGTATATATCGCTTGTACAGTCAGCGACATTAGGTTTAATCTCATCAATCAATTCAAAAATAATTAATATTACTACATGTAGTAAAAATTATCATTACGTGGAAGTGTTGCAGGAATACTGACACCAATACGGCATTGGATAGCTAAAGGGTCTTTCAACAAGAACTTTGTTTTCTAAAATTAAATAAAACAAAAAATCTAGATGAAGATGATTCAAATTTTTATTGTATTACAAAGAGAAAGTTCAGCAATTATGATTGAAAAATGATATCAGGCAAATGTCAACCACCACCACGCTGACAGAAGTCAATTCTTTCATCAAAATTTTTAATCACTTTTTGGCAAAATGTCGGGTCTATTTCGGCTATCATATCACGGATTTTGAGTTTTAAAGCTGCAATCGATTCTTTAAGATAGCCCCACATAAAATAATCCAGTGTTGTTGTTAATCACACGATCTGGCAGGCCACCATTTAACAGCTGAATTTTGTGAAATTATGCGATCAGCAAATTTGGTTTGCAATAAATTGATCGTCTCATTGGCTGTGTGACATGTGGCACCGTCTTGTTGAAACCACATGTCAGTGATATCCATGTCATCAATGATAGACCAAAATTGAGTAGTTAACATCTCGCAATAGCGTGATCCATTGACCGTTACAGCATTTCCAGCCTAATCTTCGAAAAAAAAAACGGCCCAATCATGCCTCCAGACCACATAACGCACCATACAGTGACACGTTGAGCATACAAAGGCTTCTCAATAATTGCTCTAGGATTTTCAGAAGCTCAAATGCGGCAATTTTGCTTGTTGAAGTACCCTGACAAGTGAAAATGGGCTTCGTCTAAAAAAATGTTTTTTTCAGAAAAACCAGCGGGTAGTTCCGACAAGGCTTAAAGCCGGTTTTAAATTTAAGGGTTAAATTAGACTGTATCAGTAATTATAATCCAAGTTTCAATGAGAAGAGGTGACGCATTCTGACGTGATGACTTGTGGAATTTGTGACTAGTATTACCCTGAATAACTCATCTAAACACTCCTCGTAATATACGCAATACAAACTCTGCAACGACAAATTGAATCCCCACAACTCTTCGCAATGCCAAAGAATAAAAGCCATCGCAGGAAATGACATGAAGGTAAATGATTCGAGCTGCTCTTCAGTGCATGCGGTGTAATGGAAGGACTTGGTACTGGGGAACCCCACCTACATATAAGAACAGTACTACATGTTAATCAATCATATTGGTATAATAATATCATTGCAGGTGCTATAGTTATTAGGATACTAGGATACTATTGCTCAAAAATGCTCTATGAGATCAACAACTGTCAATTATTTTTGTTTTAAATACTGTTGTAAAAACCAACAATTTTAGATTTAGTAAAAACCTTTTATCCATCAACTTCTGGTCGGAGGGATCTAAAACTATCGTTTGGAACCATCATCATTTAAACATAATATTATTCACTTAAGAAATTATTTTAATAATGGCGTTGACTGTACAATGTTGACATCGCAAATAACCGGAGCCCGAGTTTATATTTACCATACTGGTTGGTTGATGTATTGACTGTTAAATAGCGCTTGCTTGCAATATGTTATAGTATGCATGAGTATTAAAAACCTGTTTTAATCTACGCAATAAGTGTTGCTCTCGGCTTAAGTTTTGTTACGTAGACCACCATTATGGTATATTGTCTGTTTTAATAATCATAATAATACAGGGACTTCATTAACAGCTGTTGACAATATGTTTCTATTGTTAATACCAGGAACAGACATAAACCTTTTATATTACTTATAATACTTACTTATAATAAGTCTTTTGTGGGGCGATGTATATGCTCTTACAACAAGATGTTCAAAACAAAAGCAATACGTTATTCAAAAGAATTGTTAATAAACATTTGTGTGGTAAAGGTTACTATAACATAAATGACTTTCTTAATGATACCACAGATTGGGAATGGAGTGACCGCTCTCAGGCTATTAAATATAAGTTTTATTGTAATGTACAATACTACTTTGTAAACATATTTTTTCGATGAAAAAAAAAAGTCCGCTGAGTTTGTTGCGCCCGTTCTTCTCAGGTCTGTGGCATTCATTTTGGAATGAGTGGTAGTTTTTGATTTTCAATAAGTGATGTCAAATCCTATTTTCAATAAAAATCTTTGAATTTTAATTCCTCATCAAACATAATTAATGAGCGTTGCCGGCCTTGAAGGAAGGTGTACGCGCTTTTTTTGAAGGTACCTACGAGGGGTGGCTGATATAAAATCTACTTTGTTAAAGAAAGTTTTGAAAATCGAACTGGCCACTGCAAAATATTCTATATTTATTCCTTTTTCAAAATTATGACGCTTATTTTTTTCGCTTGCTTTTGTTTTTTTGGCGCGGCTTTGATTTCACCATGTCGAAAGAAAATTGTAAAATGATGAAATTTGAGCATCGAGCAGTGATTAAATTCCTAAGTAAAGAAGGAAATACGCCTACGCAGATCAGAGAGCGCATGTTAAAGGTGTTTGGTGATTCAAGTCCTTCTGAATTCGTCATAAAGTTTTGGTCGAAGCAATTTAAACATGGCCGTGAGAGCCTGGAAGACGACCCACGTAGTGGAAGTCCAATTTCTGCTGTTACCGCAGATAATGTTGAAAAGGTGAAGAACCTGATTCTTGCAGATCGGCGAATCAAGCAGTAGGAGATAGCCAGAGATATGGGCATTAGCAAGGAACGAGTTCATGAAATTATTCACGAACATTTGGGCATGTCCAAGGTGAGCGCGCGTTGGGTCCCTAGAATGTTGACCCCCTTTGACAAACAAAGGCGAGTAGAATGTTGTCAGGCATTTCTAGACCTGGTCAAAGGTAAAGAAGAAGAGACTATCTCTCGAATTGTGACCTGTGATGAAACTTGGATTCGCCAGTGGGATCCGGAAAGCAAACAAGAGTCAATGCAATGGAAATTTAAAGGAGAAAAGCCGCCAAGGAAGTTCAAGGTTCGGCCGTCGGCTGGAAAACTAATGGCCACCGTATTTTGGGATGTCGAAGGGATTTTGATGATAGATTATTTGCCTAAAAATACAACAATGAATGCTGAATATTATGCAAACTTGCTTGACCAGCTTCGTGAACAAATCAAAGAAAAGCGGAGAGGCAAACTCAGCAAAGGTGTTCTGATTTTACAAGACAATGCTCCTGTACACACAGCCTTAACGGCGAGGTCAGCCCTGAGCAAAAACGGCTTCACAGAAATTAACCATCCACCTTATAGTCTAGATCTGGCTCCCTGTGACTATTTCTTATTCAAAGATTTAAAGAAAAAATTGAGGGGTCGCAGATTTTCGACGGACGAAGAAATGAAGGAGGCTGTGACTGACCATTTTGACGAGCAAAATAAAAATTACTATTATAACGGCATGATGTCACTTATTTGCAAATGTCATAAGTGTATTTCACTTGCAGGAGACTATATAGAAAAATAAGAAAAAAACTAGCCATCAAAGTCTTTTCTTTCATAGTTAGGTAGATTACTTATCAGCCTCCCCTCGTATGTCGTATCGTCCCGGAAAAACCGCACTGTGTAGGACCGCCACACATCCAAATCAAATCAAATCAAATGAAATCAAAATATTTTATTGCAAGTCACATTTTACAGTAGGATGGTTGGTACATTAATAGGTAGACAATATGTGACGCCCTGCAAGGGCACAGCAACGTTATACATAAAAAAAAAAAAAGAAGTCATATACATTTTTTACATTCTTATACTATATTGTAACTAATTCTCACACTTGTTATTAAAAAATTCGGGTAAATCGTAGAAGCATTTTGAAACTAAAAAATTTTTAAGATGTCTTTTAAATAGAGAAGGCTTCTCTTTATTTTTAATCTCGTTTGGGATGTGATTATAAATTTTTATTGCCATGTGGTGAGGGCTCGATGACACTAATGACATACTTGTTTGGGGAATTTTTAATCCAGATGGTGGGAATGATATCCATGGCGTGTAGTGCGAAGATGGAATTCGGCGGCGGGAATCAAGTGAAACAGCTCTTCAGAACACTCCCCATGATAAAAAGAGGAAACACAATGTAGCGATGTCTCTACGCAACGCCAAGTGATCCAGCCGTTCACAGAGCACCGGGTCTTCGACAATTCGAGCTGCTTTGCGTTGCACGCGGTCATATGGATCGAGCTGATACTGGGGTGCGCCTACCAGACATGACAGCAATACTTCATATGTGGCCGGACCTGCGCTTTGTAGAGCGCTAGAATGTGGGCCGGCTTGAAGTATTGCCGTGCTCTATTTATGACGCCCAGTTTCTTCGAAGCCAATTTGGCTTTCCTCTCCAGATGGCTGCGAAATTGGTAATCGCTTGAGGTATCGAGACCCAGTATTCCGACACTAGGCGATGCTGTAAGGGAAGTGTTGTCGAAGAGCGGTGATACGACAAATGGGGTTTTTTTAGTGGTAAACGCGCAAACTTGAGTCTTCTGGGGGTTAAATTGGACAAGGTTCAATTTAGCATACATATACAGCTTTAAGCGGCTGTAGGCTTCAGTATATCGTTTGGATTCCAACTCGATACCTCCACGTGTTCCCGAGATAAAGAGTCTTGACAGACAGACGGACGGACAACAATGTGATTGAACTTTGAGTGTCAACCTGAATAAAAGTAAGTGAGTTTAGTACTTAAATAGGTAGATAAATTTTTTTATGTTATGGAAATCGGCCTGAAAAATTAGTATTTCAGTATATTCTATCATTTTTTTAATGAAAATAAGGAGACAACAGACGAGCAGGACGTTCAGCTGATGGTAATTGATACGCCCTGCCCATTACAATGCAGTGCCGATTAGGATTATTGAAAAACCCTAAAATTTTGAGCATCACTACAATTGCGCTCGTAACCTTGAGACATAAGATGTTAAATCTCATTTGCCTAGTAATTTCACTAGCTACGGCGCCCTTCAGACCGAAACACTATAATGCTTACACATTACTGCTTCACGGCAGAAATAGACGCTGTTGTGGTACCCATAATCTAGCCGGCATCCTGTGCAAAGGAGCCTGTCACTGGTATCTGATAACAAAGCACACAAGTGATATAGGATACGATACTAAATTTTAGAGTATTGTTGACGACAAAGTGACTTTGAACTTCTTTGTAGAAAAAAACAAAATATCTGTTCGCCATTTAGTTCTGTTAACAATAATATTTGTGCTTCTTATCGCCTTGTGTCGATATACCTACCATAGTAACTCTTATATGAACAACACCAAGTTTCTTTATGATAGCGTCCAAATCATATCACTATTGGAAGGTCACCGGGCTTAAAGTCGTACCACCCAAGCGGACAGTCATCGGATGTCATAGAGTTAACAATATTTAGATGAAGCTTACACAATTATTTTATATCTCCAAGTATATTCAGCAATGTCCTAAAATCCTACGCTGCAGTTTGGAATTAAATATAACATGAAAAAATAAAAGTGATTTCTTAATTTATTTTATATCTTTGATTTAGAATAATTCTTACAACACATGCATTTTAATCCTTATAATGTCCTACATTTTCAACACAGTTTTTTAGATATTAAAATATACTAGGTATTATTTTAATATAAGTTCTTAATAATGCGGATATAAGTCGAAAAACTTGTCGTATTTATGATTTTCTTTGAATATATGACTAAAGATATCCATCTCATTACGAATACAGAATTCAACATACATGACAAATTTAACAATATAAACAATAGAGTATCTTTTATTAATATGAATGATAGCGTTGTGAAATGGGACATGTTTCAGTATGACAGTAGTATATTGATACTTTGAGCATAATTCATTCATTGGATTATTAATAATAATATGTTGACATCTTAAGTACAATGTTTCTTGCAAATGAAATAATTTCATTTCATTTCATATTCTTACAGCGATATTATACAAAAAAAGTGGGTCGAAATGAAATAACTGCGTTTGCATTATGACTGACGGGCGACGCGTACAAAACATGTATTAATAAATATAAGCAAATATAATTTCCAATTCCAATATACCGTATATTTTCTACGTAAATATTTACCTAATTATCTAACGAAAAATGGTAGAAGATAAGAAAATATGATTCTGATACGATTAAGTTAAGCATCCAATATTAGTCAGTGATCGCATACCATCAGGTGACCCGTACTTAAGCTCGTTTACCCTCCATTCCATAATTTTAATGAAATAATAAACTGAAAAATACAAACATTATAAATTATTATTACATTAAATATGAAATATAGATATTTGAAATAGTTGAGCCTGAAGTAAAAAATACGAGCTTATTCTGTTGTAGGTATTCTAAATAAAATGACAACTACTTACAAAGTTAAAATAATTAATGACTGTTCTGTTCTGTCTATCCTTTCTCGTGCCGAGTTCAAAAGATCTCATTAAGTGTAGAACATACGAGTCTAGTGGCTATTTAAACCAGTGAATGATTGAGAAAAGCTAGTTAGCCAGTACTACTACTGCAGCACGCACGGCATCATGGACTCCGAAACGAAGAGCCTTGAATCTATTATTAACAATAACCTAACTGGACGAGACTTAGATGAATTCAACAGAATCTACTATGGAAGAACAAACCACCATGAAGTTCAAATAAAAGACACATCTCTAGTCGCTGCAAAAGAAAACGATTTTGAAATTGCTGCATACGCTTTCCCTGCCAAAAAGGAACATACAAGACCTCCAAGAATAGTCAAGGTTGGAATAATCCAACATTCCATTGCTGTTCCGACAGACCGGCCTATCAATGAACAAAAGAATGCTATATTCGCAAAGGTGAAGAAGATTATAGATGTTGCTGGACAAGAAGGCGTTAATATCCTATGCTTCCAAGAGTTATGGAATATGCCATTTGCATTCTGCACACGAGAAAAACAGCCATGGTGTGAATTTGCTGAATCTGTAGAAGACGGAGCTACAACAAGATTCCTTCGGGAACTGGCCATTAAGTACTCAATGGTAATCGTCTCTTCTATACTTGAAAGAGACGAAAAACATGCAGATATTTTATGGAATACTGCAGTCGTAATCAGCGACACTGGTAACGTGATTGGTAAACAACGCAAAAACCACATTCCAAGAGTCGGAGACTTCAACGAATCAAATTACTACATGGAAGGTAATACAGGTCATCCAGTTTTTGCGACGCGTTATGGCAAAATCGCTGTTAACATCTGTTTTGGACGTCATCATGTCTTGAATTGGATGATGTTTGGCCAAAATGGCGCTGAAATAGTCTTTAACCCATCTGCGACGATCGCTGCTGAAGCTGGAAGTGAGTACATGTGGAATATTGAGGCCAGGAACGCTGCTATTACAAACTGTTACTTCACAGCAGCTATTAACAGAGTTGGTTATGAAGAGTTCCCTAATGAGTTTACGTCTGGTGATGGTAAGCCTGCCCATAAAGACCTTGGTCTATTCTATGGTTCGAGCTACTTCTGTGCTCCGGACGGCGTTCGGTGTCCAGGGCTTTCCCGCTCGAAGGATGGCCTGCTAATATCCGTAATGGATTTGAACTTGAACCGTCAAATAAGGGATCGGCGTTGTTACTACATGACACAGCGGCTTGATATGTACGTGAGGAGTCTGAGCCGAGTTCTGGAGCTGGAGTTCAAACCTCAGGTTGTCCATGAGAATGACAAGTGCAAAGATAAAGAATAAATGTTATTTTTCATTATAATTTGTATGTTTTTTTTTCTTATCGCCTTTTTCATAATTACACCAGCCTCTTATTAAGCTTATTGAGAAAATTGTTTTCTCCCTGTCTGTCATAATGTAAATAATGCAGAGGATAGTTGAAATTGCCCAAAAGGAGACGTTAAACCACAAGGTATATTATGTAAAGTTAAGTGGAATAAATAACTAACTTTTTAATAAGATGTAGTCAAGAGGAAATGTCAGTCCATCGAGAATTAAATGACTGCTTTGCTGTCTGCCAGTTCTGATGAATTTACCACTACATCTACTTCCAAATAATCATAGCCTTTAGTAGAAAATCCCGACAGAAACCAATCAACATTCACAAGAATACGTTTCGGCTTCATTTTGTGAATCAGTCAATGATCGGAGTATGAGTTAATGTACTGGGCAGGGATGATCACACATAAATCATAATATCCGGACGACTGAGCCTTGCTCGGATTTTTAAGAATGTACAAAACTTGAACAAAAAAGAAAAACTACTAGGACATCTGTATTCGAACCTTGGAATCTCCTGCTTTCCGGATCACCCAATGTTCCATCTGAGCTATTACAGTCTTGTATATAGTGTCGAAATTTACCTTTGTATTCTAATGATATTGTAGCTGTTCCTCAATAAAATATGGATAAAACTACATTTTTTTTTAAATTGAAACCTAGCTATATCGATTTATTGCCCCCGAAATCCCCCCGAAATTTTATGAAAATCGTTGGAGCCGTTCCCGAGATTCAGACATATATATACAAGAATTGCTCTTTTAAAGATATAACAACAAAATCATACATATTAAGATCGATATGTTCCCTATTGAATCTAAAACGGCTGGACCACTTAGCTGAACTTTTCATGCAACCACCAGATTAGCCCAGAGAGTGATCCTATGAAATAACGCACCGATCGGTCCTTCGTTAATCCTATATGTATAAGAAAGAGTCACAATCTAAGTGTCGCTTATGTAGCTTAGTGCAACTTAAACGCTATAATTAAATGTATCAAGCACAAATAATGTGAATAAATTATCTGTAAGTTGTTTGTGCGCGATGGCAATGTTAATGAGACGTAATTACCACGAAGGCGTCTATTTATATTTACATAATGCATATACCTAACTATGTAGAAAATCTTACGATTAATGTCTTTACATCTTTATACATACTACTTATAATATATACAATTCTCGTGTCACAATGTAAGTTACCTTACTCCTCCGAAACGGCTTTACTGATTTTTACCAAATTTTATATGCATATTCAGTAGGTCTGAGAATCGGCTACTATCTATTTTTCATCCCCCTAAATGTTAAGGGTAGTCCACCCCATTTTTTTTTAATTTTTTTACATTATTTTTAATTTTTATTTTATTATGATTCAGCATTGATATATATACATACAAATTTAAATTTTCGCCCTTCTACGATCAACAACTATTTTTGTATCACGATTTTTATATTATTCTGTTCCAACCACCAAACCGATATAGGGTTGCAAGATACAATAATTGTAGTACGATATATTTGGTAGGTCTGAGAATCGGTCGTCATCAATTTTTTACCTCAAAAATTTTTATTCATGAATTTTTTTTATTACTTTATATGGTAATGCAACGTTTGCTGGGTTAGCTAGTAATATGTAAAATAATAAAACTTTAGAGATTGAATTTTTGTAGAATGAGAAAAAAACATCAAAACCGAGTCAGAGGGATGTAAGAAGAGAAACAGTACAAATCCAGATTTATTTTAATTTTTTGTTTTTCTGTTTGTCTATTTGTACATATGGCATCATACAAACTACCGCACATCATACGATAGCACTTGGCAATGCATACATCACTAATACATAATACGTAAGTACCTATCCCTACTCTGTGCTACATTACGTTCTTTTTACAATGTCATGAAGACTCTGTAGGTGAGATTAATAAAAGAGGTCAATGCTCTCTGTTATCTTTATATATAAAAAAGTAAATAGAAGGTGTCGGAAATTTTATTCCTCAACTACTAAAATAGTACATAGTACATACCTCCATACATTGGATGAGAAACGCTTAAAATCATCATGTTTATTTTTCTATGTGATTCAGGTTCAATCATTTGCCATAGTGTTCTATTGTTAATGAGATTTGTTCACTAGAAAGTGCTAATGGTCATTTTCAACAAATTGCTTTGATTACATTGTAAGTCATGTATGTGCTTTTTGAACGAATTATAGCATTTTTTCTAAGTTTTAACTTCCATTGGATTTATGTTTGACCAGGCGTGCATACACGGGCAGGAGACACGCGAAGGACGCACTCGTCCTTGCCCAAGTGACGACCCACTGGTCGTCACTAGGGCTTCCAAACATTGCGGGATATCGGTATTCTGAGCTCCCGCGTCATTTTCAAGTCCCGCGTAATGTGGTATGTACGAATGCAGGATCCAGCAGGATTCCCGGGATTACAGAGAAACAGAAGAAGTAGTTTGGCGGATGAAACTCTGGACATATTAAGTTTTCTACGTACGTAAACATATTCAGAACCATGTTGGTGATGAAATTAACAGCGTCTTTTAATTCCACCCTTTTGTTGTGGTACATTAATTTGATTTGATCTCATAATAACTACCTAACTTTACAATTTACCTAAGAATTTTTTATTTATTAATGATTTTTTGTTATATTTACGTTTGAATATTTACATAATCATAACAGGGGTAGGTAGAGACCACATCTCTCACCTATAAATGCCTTAGATTAGATTATATTGGTTACTAAGTGCGGGGTCCTACGAATTCCGAATCACTCGAGAACGATCATTTTCAATCCCGGTAATACCGAAATTGAAGACAGACTGCGGGATAGAAAGCCCTAGTCGTCGTTTCTTTTAAGCATGAATTCTGAGCCATATTCCACGCGGACGGAGTGTTGATTAAAATAATACATACATACATAAGGAAAAATTATTAGAGTGAATTTTTACAATGCGTGCGCACACCGACACGAAGTTTCGACACCCTTGAAGTTAGCTTTTTTTTATGGAATAGGAGGACAAACGAGCGTACGGGTCACCTGTTGTTAAGTGATCACCGCCGCCCACAATCTCTTGCTACACCAGACGAATCACAGGAGCGTTGCGTATCCGGATGTCGTATCGTCCTGGAAACACCGCACAAGGAAGCTCATTCCACAGTTTTGTAGTACGTAGAAGAAAGCTCTTTGAAAACCGCACTGTGGAAGACCGCCACACATCCAGATAGTGGGGATGATATCCTAACTTGTGGCGTGTCGTGCGAAGGTGGAATTCGGTGGCAGGGATCAGGTTTCAGCTCTTCGGAACACTCCCCGTGATAAATGCGGTAGAAGACACACAATGAAGCGACATCTCTACGCAACGCCAAGTGATCCAGCCGTTCAGCTGGTTGTTAAGCTGGTCAATTAGACCATTTGTATCATACTTCTGCTACCAGGCCTCTTGTAATTCATATGTCTACTGTACCACAACACAACAAATTTCAATTTATATGTAACAAGTTTTAAAATAAAAAAATAATTTCTCTCCACTTATTTAAAAATAATTACATGATAATTTGTTATGTTTTTAAAGTGATAACCTTCAGTTCTAGGATTAATACATAAATAAAATTTGAAAAACAAAATTTTATGAACGATGCGGGACTCAAACCCACGACCTCAAGCATTCCTTCCCAGTACCCTCCCTGGCTGAGCTAACCGTTCGAGTGACGTATCTTAATAAAATCTTATATGCTTTGTTCAACTCTCAGGTTGTGGCTTCATCTACAGGATCTACTTTACAGTTGATAACCTGCTCAACCCCAATATTTGCATACTTACAGACATGAGATGTCGCTCTTGTAAATCTAAGCAATTTGTTATGTTTTAAAGTGATAATCCTCACTTCTAGGATTAATAAACAAATAAAATTTGAAAAACAAAATTTAATGAACGATACGGGACTCGTACCCACGACATCGGTTAGGTTAGGTTATGCACCGGCATGGAACGCCGGAGTTCGTGGGTTCGAGTACCGCATCGTTCATAAAATTTTGTTTTTTAAATTTTATTTGTGGAATTTAATGGTATTTAATTACACGTTATTTATCTAAATATTGCAGTATAATAATATTTTCATAGGTTCTATTTCTTTATTACAATAATGGTTTTTCTACGAACGTAAAATAGCACGATGAATATATTAACATCTTTCGTGCGTAGGTACAGTAGTTTACCCACACTTTTTTTCAAGGCAGAAATACATAAATACAACAACAGCTAATGGGGTTAAAAGTTCTAATAATATTGATAGTATTCCAACTTTAATGTTTAAACTGCATTATTGAATGTTAATTAAGATAAGAGAATTTAATTATCTAACACAAGCTAACCATTCGAAGGTCGAATGGTTAGCTTGTGTGCGTCTTCAATCCTCGAATTTATATTACAACAGCTTATAGCCTTTGTAAAATAATGTACTTATTTGATTGAAAAGAGTGAGTTGAGTTGAGTTGAGTTTCTTGTATGTTCTTCTCACGAGCTCTACTTTTTCCGAACATATGGTAGATTCAGTAATTTAAAAGAAATATATTTTTAGTGACGATTCAAGATAGTTTAAGCCTAATAGCATAAAGTTTATTTGACTTTGAATGGAATTGAGAACATTTAATTTATAAATTCCATCGAAACACCGCACAATAACGTCGTATTGTCAATTTTTTAGTATGTCTGTAACATCCAAATTATTAAAATTGTAATATTAATACAAACTTAGAACATACAAGCGTATAGACGAACTGAGAGCCCGAAAAAAACCCCGTGGGTGACTTTTTATGACTTGTGAATTAAAATACCTAACCCATACGGCGCTACTTGTGGTGGCAGGATGATCCTGTGACGGGAAGGTCTGCTTCAGATTCTTAAAAGTTATTAGATATATTTTTTTTATAATCGCTTATAAAATGCTCGCAATATACCCATATTTATGTACGGTGTGTGTGGATGATGCAGTTCCTGTACTAAACAACTTTTGGTTTGTATTAATCTACTTTGACTTACTCGTTTAAGGCATTGACTATTTGACACTTGAGTATTTTTGTTGCATCACTAGATTTTTGTTGCATTTGTAAAAAGATGAAGCTGTAATGTTAATTACATATAATATATCAGCTAATTATAGACTTGTTGTTTAAAAATGTTATCACAACGGTCGTGAACTTGTTACTTAAGAATACGAGATTATTCTAGAAATTTTTATAACATAATAATGAAATATATACCGATTTGTAGGTATATTATATATATTTCCACCTATATATTGTCTCATCACGATATCTTTGGTGTAAAGACTTCATTTGGTAGGAATATTCCTTTTGCCGAGTAAAGGTCAACTAAGAACGGATTTCGGATTTTTCGAACGCTTTTTTACTCGGTCTGTTACGCTCATGAATCATATATGTATGCACAATTTTTGATGCTTGTTCCGATATTTTTTTGTATCAGAACGTGGCGGGCTCTGTTCGTTTTTTGTACGGGACGTGACAGGACACATCACCATAATCAAAAAATCTAAATAAAATAATCGCCCGACGCGGAGCAAAATTCTATAGAAAATAAGATATCTGCACATCTCACCACTTGATCCATTGCCACCGAAGCTAAGCGGAGAGGAGATGTGGAATTTCACATCTCTATCATACATCTCCTCTCCTCTCCACTTTGGTGGATAACGGGCCTTAAGGCCAGCAACGCATCTCTTGATCCCTGGTGCCATCACCACCACCACGTTCCATCACGTGAGGCTCTTGCCGATTTGCCCCTCTTATATAAAAAATGTATATTTTTTTGCATTTTTAACGGCACTAATTTGGTACAATAATAAAACCTAAACACAAAAGCAACGCAAAATTTGTGCCTATGTATGTTGATTAAATTATTTCTACTTATGTAAGTATTATTGTATTCCAATGTAAAACTCATATTGACTTGACTGTCTTACAAAAATAATATATTATTTTATGAGTGGAATAGTTTATTACCACAGAGTAACGTTAGAGATCTCTAGGTAAAACGCAATAATATAAAAATAGGTGAACATCATGGCCAATGTTCGTTGTTAACACTTCGCTGTTAAAAAAAAACAAAGCGTTACATTTTCTAAACCAATCAAATTCAGCCTGAACGAACCCGATGCACACTACTAGTATGTAATTCAAGGAAAAAAACAAGTCAAAGGGATCATTTAGCACACTGAAAGGCCTAAAAGCGCGAAACTCAAAGATTTAATTCCATCGCAATTTTCGCACTCACGACAAGAGATGTCGCTAATGTCCTGCACCATTGTAGTGCTAGGCTCGCCTTGCGGTCACCCTCGCGTTTGTTGCAACGAAATAGAGTTGATTTTAGCTCTTGGTGCTAGTTTTATCGTGTAATGTGGTAAGCATTGCTTTCTATCGTACTTGACGGCTGAAGCCCGTGACATCCATCACAAAAATAATGGTTTCTGTTAGGGTTGTACGTACACGTTTACGAGAATTTAAAATATATTTTCTATGCAGTTGAAAGAATTATGATTTATCAAGACCCATACACAAATACGGTTTAATGTTTTTTTGTGTTCATATTGTTTTGCCCTTTATCAGGCAGCATCGGGTAGTAGGATAATATTTGATCAAAAGTTGAAACGGTGACTAACATGTTCCTTTATCCTCCTATCCGATTTTAATCCGATAATTATATATCCGCGGATTATTTCTGAGAAGAAATATTGAGTTTTTCCTGTCACAAAAAAGCAAATTAACAATTCGAATGAGAACTATTCTATGACGTGCAAATTCTAAGAACGTTTATGAATAAATAATAGAAAGTCAATACGAAGACGCTCACTACTGAATTTTTTGTACTGTGGCTCATAAATGGTAGAAAGTATAGCTCTAGAATAATTCATACTTGTGACATTTCTTTGACGTAAATGAGTAAAGTGATTTTGATTTGATTTGATGTGACATAGTGTCGTCTGCATAACGTTATCCTTAAGAATATTTCAATGGAGTGTCATTCAAAGCAAACGCTACTTTTCACATTTTTCGAGATCAAATTGTCAGTTGACTGTTAATTACATTTTCATTTAGAGTTACTTACATTTTAATAGATTATTAAAATTAACAATAAGATTATTAAATAAATCATGCTATTTATTGAATAATCTATCTAATATATCTATTGAAATAAAATCAACCAAATATAAAAATTTAAATGAATTAAAATTATAAATATGTTGGTAACGCCAACTATAGTAGATTGTTAACCGAGGGTCGAAAGAATCACTTCCCGAGGTGTTTAGACTGGCTATAGTCCGAGTAGGAATTGATTCTTTTACCCGTGTTAAACACTCTACTTTTCATTTCGAATATGAGGAAAATAAAAGTAGTTGTTTATCTACACTATGTATTGATAATATATAGGTAATAATATACGCAGTACCGTACTTTAAATTAATTGTCAAATTAGGACAATAATTTATGTCGACTTTTAAAATTTTAAATATGGAACTCACCGCGTAATTGTTGCGGCTTATTCCGCTCAAAGAAGTTTGCGCTAAGTTCACAATGGCTGTTTAGATAGTCACATGGCCGCAGCATTTTTTTTAATTAGTTTTTTTTTTACATATAACTCTTCACAGCTGACAGCAGTTCTATTTTTAAAGTTCATTCCGGCCCTTAGGTGGGATGTAATTTGTATGAGTTTTTCCCTCTCTATGGAGGAAAGCAGCATTTTCCAACCAATAAGCAGATCAAAACAACATGACTTTCCGAGTATGAGAAATGAAAATAATTTATCGTAGGTGTCAACCCTGAGGTAATGTAACTGGGTCGCAAGAGGATAGTGTCAGTGGAGAGGATCCGGAAGTCACAGGAGTCGGGGTACACGCACTTTATACATTATACCCGTGCAATACAGATTACTAGATTCTAGAACTTTTATACCATGCCTAAACGATGCACATCTGTTCAAATAAAAAAAATCAACTCGACAAAATGTGTTTTATTTTATATAATTGAAGTGAAAAAGGTCTGTAGGCGCTAAGTATATTGTTTTGTGTTTATTTAATGAGACTGTCACACTTGGATATGTAACGTTCGTAACTTCTTGGAATCATGCTATATTTCAATAATTATCTTTACAATCTTCAGAGTGTAAAGATAATTATTGGTTTCAGATAGGTATCCTACGTTGAGAATTAGACCTTTCATATATTTGTCAAAAAATTCACTTATGATTTTCGAAGTAATAGTTATATATTTATTACCATTTAACACTACTTATTAATATTATAAATCATTACTGTTGGCGAGTATTATGATAAATATTCTCGACCATTCGTCTTTAAATTCGACATTTTGACACTCAGAAATGATCCTACCTGCTTGTCTACATGACCAAAACAACGTTTCCTTCTCAATAGATTTTAATATTTATAGAAATCACTTCATACTATCAGATATAAAGTCAATACCAGTAAGAGCAAATAATAAGTGTAATTTAACTTTCATTTTTCTCAAAAATATCGCTTGACAGTTTAAAAACCATTATAAATTGCAAATCCGAAAATATTTCGAGGCAGTAGCTAGTTAAAAATAAATTAAAACAAGAATATTTGCCTGTATTAATCATAAACATGGCGTTTCTTAATTTTTTGCATCTGGCAATTAAGGTCGTTACGTTTCAAATGAAAGATGGCCGCACTACCGTTTCCGGCGAGACTTTTTTAATTTTTCATTTACGGTCGGCGATTTCAATTTTGCTGCTAATTTCTCATTTAAGTTTTCCTTGTTTTGAATATAAAATTTTATACAAATTAAAAATGATTATATTATTAAAAAAATTAAAACAATAAGTGATATAATTAACTATGTTAGATTTCAGTAATTGTTAAGTATTTCACTTTGCCTTCGATGTCACTCTACCTGTCTGATTCATTGCTACATTTTAATTAAATTTTCAACGCCCAGCTCTCAAATTAACCCAAGAATCAATTGGATGTTTCGATTGCTAGTCAAGCCTTCAATAAAATAAGCAAGATTCAAATGTCAGGTGGCAATTATGTACACGAAACAATGTCCAATAAAAAATTGAGTTAATATATATTGCCTGTTTGTTACTACACTGGCCTGCAAAAGTAAGTATCACACTTTTCAAATTAAATTTTTTTCTTAACTATAGAAGGTAGAGATTTAAGATTAAAAACGTTTTATTGCAAATTTTATAGGCTTTAATTCTTAGAAACTAAAATTATACATTAGTAACATTTTTAACTTAAAAAAGATAAAAAAATTAAAATAGACACTTTTAGATTAGTGTAAAAAAAAATTAACTAAAATGTATTACATGTTATTTAATTTTTAATAACTAGTATTGCCTCCTCGAGCTCTGATTACAGCTTCGAGCCGGTTTGGCATACTGAACACTAGGTTTCGGAGCCGATGTTGGGGAATATTCTCACATTCTTCTACCAGGGCCTGCTTTAGTGCCCTGAGGGTGGTAGGTGGTGGTCTGCGATTTCTGACTAGCCTCCCAAGCTCATCCCAGGCGTGTTCAATCGGGTTGAGATCAGGACTTCTTGATGGCCAAGCCATCACGCTGATACCGACCACCTGAATATACTCTTGTACGATATGAGCCGTGTGTGGCCGGGCATTATCATGCATCAGCATCGATCCATCACCTATATTTGCTAAATACGGCCCTGCATACTCATTGAGAATCTCTTGAGCATATCTTTGCCCAGTGAGGGTGCCATTTTCTATGGCTACTAGCTCTGTGCGACCTTCTGAAGATATGCCAGCCCATACATGTACACTGCCTCCACCGTATTGGACTCTTCCTGAGATGCAGGCTTGAAGTTATCACTCACCAGGTCGCCTGTAAACACTTCGCCTTCCATCAGAAGTGTAAAGGGAGAATCGAGACTCATCTGCAAACAAAATTCTTGACCATTCTTCTTCATCCCACTGCATGTGTTCACGGGCGTATCGCAGTCTCGTTACTCGATGCTGTCTCTCGAGTTTTGGGCCACTCGCTGGTCTTCGGGGTTTCAAATTTGCTTCAGCAAGTCTTCTTCTCACTGTACTGTCACTAATGTAGTCCCTCCGGGTCTGAAGTAGCTGTTGCTGGACTTCAACTGCATTTTGATGGCGATTTCTTAACACACTGGAAATAATATAACGATCTTCTCGGGCACTGGTACACCTGGGTCTGCCATTACAAGGTCTCCTCAGATGGTGTCCAGTCTCTTCGTACATTCGCTTTACCTTGTGGACCGTTCGTACCGTCACACCCACCATTCTTGCAGTGCGACGCATACTGATGCCTAGTTCCAGAAAAGCCATTCGCCTAGCACATTCTTCAACTAAAAGAGGCATGATAAATAAATGTTATGTGCTTTTTAGCATAAATTTTTAAAACAAGACCCATCGATCTTGAAAACAAATTTAAAACAGGAAGAAAAATGTGAATGGTAAAATTGTAATTCGGAAACGTCCACTATGAAAAAGGAATGGTGTTGTTTTTGAAGTTTTTTTTCAGCCAATTATTAAAAGAAGGTTACCGACTATAAAGTTTTTATTTACAAAATTAAATTCTCTTTGGAGTCCTTTTTATTTCGAAAGTATATCTTGTGAACTTAAAACGTTATCCCAATTTTAAAAGTCTGATACTTACTTTTGAAGGCCAGTGTAGTTTGATCTTTTGTCATATTTTTTACATTTTCCCGATGGAATATGACTAATAATAATAATAATTAAGCCCTTTTATTTCCTTAACTAACATAAGATAAAAAAAACATATACGTTTAAATAATATTTTCATAGTTAAAGCGCCTGGTGGGTATAGGACTCCTCCAACAATTTTCAGGTTGTTCTTGACTTTGCTTTCTGAGTCCAGTTTTCTCCAGCAATTATTTGATCTCATCAACCCACCGTTCTTTAGGACGTCCTGTGGCTCTCTAGCCTGGTGGTCCAGACCATTTGGTGACCAGCTTTGTCCACGATGTAATCTGAATACTGCACACATACTTCACTGATGATAGACATTTGCATATTAGTCCCGTATGCCAACCGTATGCCAATTGCCAGGTCGGTGTCTCAGAACGTTATCAGTGATCGGGTGTGTTTTGTCGCTAACTTCATAACCGTGTATAAAAGAGACAAAATACACATAATTATGAACTAGGTATTGATTAGCCTTTTGTAATACGGACCTTAGAGATTCAATGCCTTATCATGGTCAATCTGACACTATCGTGTGTTTTATACACCATTATAATGAAATTAACAAAAATATGGTTTATCAGTTATCATTATTACATAACGAATACATTCATGAGAAATATATTTCATTCACAACCTAAATTCATAAAATCAATTTATGAAATCAAATAAAAGTATATTCGTCTGTAATGTTATTTTACAGTAACAAAAAAATTTGACTGTATATTACAATCTCTGAATTATTCTACAAAGTCAGGCTATTTTTTGGTGTTATAAACTACTTAACGGTAATCGTTAATCAGTAGTATATCCGACAAACCGACGAATATAAACGTGTTTAGTTCCACACTCTACATACTTATGAGTTAATATTGGCATAACAAGAAATTATAAATAAGTAGGTATGATCAATCTGTCAATAATCAAACACAAGAGAATGCAATTTCGTAACATGTAGGGGCACATATGAAGAAATAAGTCATTTCATGACACGTACAATTTCGATCACAGATGAATTCAGTTATACGTTTTACGCATATGTAAATGAAGCAGGTGTATATCGATTTGTTAAAAATCCGAGTCACGTACTACGAAACTCGCTGAGTACTTTTCCCGCCAACAATTGGGCGGGAGATTGAATCAACACATGCTCGGTTTCATTTCCGCTGCACTCTGTCCGCGGTTCCAACAGTCTGTTGAAAAAAATGTCTCACTATTACACGAACTTGATTTGACTAAGGACAGAGTAATCGATAGAGTAGCATTAGCAAAAAGAATTTTATTTGTATTACTTCTCACCATCTTAAAAAAAAAATGTGATACGCATGTAAAGTGCCTCTAAGCGGATGAATGCTTAATTTTGTAATAAAACTGCACCAGTGGTGGTGGCTAGGATATGGGTACTACAACGGCACCTATTTCTGCCGTGAAGCAGCAATGTGTAAACATTGCTGTGTTTTGGTCTGAAAGGCGCCGTAGCTAGTGAAATTACTGGGCAAATGAGACTTAACATCTTATGTCTCAAGGTGACGAGCACAATTATAGTGCCGCTCAGGATATTTCTGGGTTTTTCAAGAATCCTGAGCTGCATTGTAATGGGTAGGGCGTATCAATTTCCATCAGCTGAACGTCCTGCTCGTCTCGTCCTTAAAAAAACACTAGGCTACAGAGACTTTAAATCGATTAGAATCATTAAGTTTTTCGTATACGAGGATTTGTTTGCAGGAAGTTATTGATGAACTCTGTAAAAATAACAATAAAAGCTGCATATTTTCACTCGTACACACAGACAAATGAATTTGTGAAGGTGAATAACTTAGATTAGTTTAATCCATTCTGTATATTGCCCTGACCAGACGGCAACTTTAAAAAAAAATCTAAACAATTGAACGACTCTATATTTTTCCTTGTTTCATTTGAGCTGCGGGTAAATTGAAAAAGCACACTCGAAAACCCCTTTAGTGTCACGTATGAAACACACAATAGAAAACATCATACATATAGAACTATATCAAATACGAAACGAGCTTTATCGTTTAAAAAATTGACATTGCGGAAACCCAACTGTTCCCAAATCACGATTCAGAAATATATGGAGGCACCTATTGATTTGATGATATTATTTAAGTTATTTTCAGAACTGTCATCTATATTTCTATTTGTTGGTTGATTATAAGTCTGTGTTTATAAAAAACATCACCCGGATGGTAATAAAGTAATGTGTGTGAAATGTGTAATTGAATGAAAATCTAGGTAATCACATGGCTTGGAGATACTAAACCTTCAACCGTCTGGGATTTGGCAGATCAATGAAAAATGTATATTAGTATGTATATTAAGTTTAATTTTAATTTTTTAATTTTTTATGGAATGTAGGACAAACGAGCGTACGGGTCACCTGGTGTTAAGTGATCACCGGCGCCCACATTCTCTTGCAACATCAGAGGAATCACAAGAGCGTTGCCGGCTTTGAAGGAAGGTGTACGCGCTTTTTTTGAAGGTACCCATGTCGTATCGTTCCGGAAACACGGCACAAGGAAGCTCATTCCACAGCGTTGTAGTACGAGGAAGAAAGGTCCTTGAAAACCGCAATGTGGAGGACCGCCACACATCCAGATGGTGGGGATGATATCCATGATGATATATTAGTGATATTAATGAAAGTAATAAACTCTAAATGTAATTAATTCTCAAGTGGTCGTTTTCATTTCACTTTTGAATCTGTATTTCAATAATGTCAAAATCCGAATAGTATAGAGTACGGATATATGTCATTTTTCATATGGAAAAGGAAGACAAACGAGTATAGGATCCGGGTCACCTAGTGGTAAGTGATCACAACGATCCATACTCACTTTAAATACCATAAACCGTTCTTATAAAGCATCGAATAAACCTACATGTGATTTCGTAAACCATTAATTAACTACTAATAAACACTGGTACGTGGTGGACGAGTATCGAACAGGGACACCGTGGTAAGAGTCAATGTTCTACTCTCTGCGCCACCTAAGATGTATGTTAGTACTATCGATAAAATTTAATCGTGACCCACCTTAATTACATTTTCCTATAGTCATAATAAACAAGTAGGTCGACATTCGCTTGAACATAGGCACATTTCCAAGTAACTGTTATCATTTTTTTAATGATAATAAGGGGCGAGACGAGCAGGAAGTTCAGCTGATGGTAATTGATACGTTCTGCCCTTTACAATGCAGTGCCGCTCAGGTTATTTGAAAAACCGAAAAATTCTGAGCGGCACTACAACTGCGCTCGTCACCTTGAGTCTTTGAGACATAAGATGTTACGTCTCATTTGCCCAGTAATTTCACTAGCTACTCACACTCTACTTCAGACGTAAACACAATAATGCTTACACATTACTGCTTCACGGCAGAAATAGGCGCCGTTGTAGTAGCTATAATCTAGCCGGCATCCTGTGCAAAGGAGCCTGGTTCTTATTTTATTAGACACTGACAGTCAACAATTGCCATACAATATTTTTCATCTAAATATGGGTCATGAATCAATTCTTTCGATGGACATTCATACAAACACGAATGTAAGAATACCAATACGTCACAATAAATAGATTGAAGAAAGAGATCACCAAAACAAAATGCCAAAAACAGGAAATAGATTAAAATATCAATCTTGTATTCAAGCAAAGAAACCAACTTTTAAAAGCCACGCACCCTGAACATTTCTAATATCTTAATTACTTAACTCACATAGTGGTAATATTTAGGAGCAAATAGCACTTGTTGACGCAACAGCCGGAGGCAAACAGAAAGTGCAGTAATTATAATTACGGCTAGTAATTGGATGGGTCGCGGTATGAGGGTTGTAATTTAATAATGCATTATGATGGATCGACTCTACGAGACTCCTGGTGTGTTACCACTTACATATTACTTATTTTAAGTTATAAAGTCGTGTTGAAGTCCGTACTTACATAAAGATCAGTTATTTTTTTTACAATTTATTTCTAATCATATCAAGTCATTTGTTTGTATAGATCGAGTGGTGTGTACATTGGTGTTACATAACACTAGAAATAAGGGATTGCTTGTAACTAATTCTAGTAGGCTTCATAAGATACATAATAGCTTTAAGGGTAAATGTATACACTTCTACAATAAAGTCCCAGGCATTATCTATAAATAAATTTAAATGTTTTGTAAAAAAATGGCTCTGTCGTAAATCCCATTACTCCACTGCTGAATATCTAAATGATCGGACAGCCTGGGACTGGATTGTGATTATTTTATAGCGACTGTACAATATTGTATATTTTTATTGAAAAGAGCGCAAAAAAAGAATGCTGGGAGAGTTTCTTGCGCCGCTTCTTCTCTCTCAGAGCGCCATTTTTTCCGAAGCGTTAGTAGTATCTAGTAATTATTAGAAATGACATCAAAAAGAATTATAAAGGAATCAATTTTGAGAAAATAAATGCCTTTTATGCCTTTTTATGCCATGTTTCATTTCATCTTATATGCCCAGATAGAGGTCTACGCTAAGCGTAGCGTTAAGTAACGGGCATAACATTATGAGATCAGAATTATATCTTGTTCCATACTATTCAAAACACGATTTTTTAAAGAATCTGGTTAAAGTTTTGAACTTACTTTATATATTATATTATAATTGTATACGTAAAGCATGATTTATAATTTATTTAGCGCCTGTTAAAAATAGTTGAGCAATATCTAAGATACAAAAATTAACTCTTATAAAGTGTCAATTTTATTAATTATAGTAAATATTATACATTAAAATATATATGTATGGAAATTGTTTTAGGTATTGTTGTAGTATTTATTTTAATTTGGTGGACTAGCAGGTTTATTGGTACAAGTCTTACGAGTAACGGTTTGGTAGTATTTTTCCCCAATTTGGTATCTATGCTACAATAAATTTTCTTTCACGGTTCGGTTTTGTTACATTGCATTATATCGGAGCAATTTAATATCATTTAAAAATGTATTAAGCGACGATAATAATAAGAATCAATATTTGTGTGAGCCTTTTCTTGAATCCCAAAAACTAGAAATGAATAGAAATTAGAACAGCATGTTGTAAAACTGGCGTTTGTCGTCTAATCATGGCCAATTCTACAGATTACAAAACATTTATATTGTATAATCTCACACTATAAATGGATTAAAGAATGGTTGTAAATACGTACTAGCCTGTTAAGAAAAGTATTAAAATATTTTAAATATTTGTAGCCTTGTCTGTAATAACATTTTTTGTGAAATTTTGTGACAAAAGTTTTACGACCAACACCGTCTCTGGAATTTTTTAAATTATTATCTGTTTGGTCTTTTACTACCTACTCAAGAAAGGCTTGCACGATATTAGTGAAAATTAATATGCAGCTAGATCACGAGATTACATTTTGTCGTTGAATTAACGCCGCACATCTTCAGGGAATCTTAAATAACTCGAGATAAAATGTATCCTATGTTTTTTCCTACGAATGTAAAAGAAGGTATGTAATTTCGGGATTGGCTAAATAGTTACGGCAAGCAGTTGGTAGCAATAGTCATTTGTTTTTCATTATTTCTGGTATATCTGGATTTTTATGTTCCATTCATATGTCATCCTGATTTTCCCCAATACAGTTTATATAAGTCGGCCATTTAATATCTTGTCATTTAAATATTTTTAAACAAGAAGTGTGAGTTTTAGCAAAAAGTAAAGTTTCTTTCAGTTAGTCTTAAAACAGTTTTGTGTACTTTTTGAAACGGTCATTTTAAAAATCATCTGTATCATTTCTTATTATTGAAACTTTATTTTACTGCACAAAGGTTAGTGTTATGTAACTTAATTTTACCTAACTCCTAGCTTTTATTATTATTATTGGGGAAATGAGCATTTAAAACTATAGATCTATTTTACCCCCTACATGTGTTCGGACTCTACATCCTGTTATGACATGATGACATGAGAGGTAGTTGGACAACGTTTAGATATTATTTTAACTCCTATCTTAGTGACGCAGCAACCATAAAAGACAACAAGGACAAAGTTATTCCATTGCAGGAGTAGATTCGAGTCATTTTCTTTTCATGCTTTTATACATTACTCAAAGAACTTCATTGCGCACATTCAAAGAACTTTGACTTCTACTTTAAAAGGCAGAGAAGTGTTATTGGAGATTATAGAGATACATTTGCATTGGTTGTTGCTTCATTTAGGCATTTTATTATCGAGTTTAATCTAAAATGTACCCTATGAACGTGTACTAAAGGAATGGTGTAGATTGTCATCATCATA
This sequence comes from Leptidea sinapis, assembly GCF_905404315.1. Lineage (NCBI taxonomy): Eukaryota > Metazoa > Arthropoda > Insecta > Lepidoptera > Pieridae > Leptidea > Leptidea sinapis. The sequence goes on from NC_066280.1 coordinate 4,856,671, forward strand.
ATCAGCCAAAAGACGTCCGCTGCTGGACAAAGGCCTCCTCCAAAGATCACCGACGATAGCGTTGCCCTCATCCAACTTATTCCATCCATCTTGTCCATCATGTGGGCGGCCTACCATTACTGCGTCTTCCAGTTCGTGGTCGCCCTTTTTGTGCCCTGCCCACTGCCCCTTCGTCTTGCAAACATACATTGATTTTGGTTCTCCTATGGATCTCCACATTTGACACACAGAGAAATTCCGAGCATAACGCTTTCCATCTCCCTATGTCAATTGTCATACTAACGTACGAATAAAGCCAAGTGCCATTTTATCTAATATAATAATAATATAATATTGACACACGTATTATTGACGTAAATTCAGCTCAGCTGATAATAAAACACGATCCATGTGGAAAATAATAAAAAATGAAACAAATAAAAGTACTATAAGAATAAAGCAAAACATAAGTCTTAAATCGTCAGAGAATAATATTATAGTAGATCCGAAAATTATTGCTAATACATTTAATAGTTTCTATTTCTCCATCTCATCAAGCCCTAAAGTAAAAAACGACAATATAGCTATAAATTCTAATAAATTAATTAATTCGTTATTTCTAAATTCGTTTGAACCCAAAGACATCTTTAACATAATAAAAAATCTTAATAATAAAAACTCTTTCGGAATAGATGAAATCCCCCCTTTTTTAATAAAAAAATGTGCTGATATTTTAACCTACCCGTACACTAAACTTATTAATCAATCATTCTGTGAAGGATTATTTCCGGACGATCTAAAGATATCCATAATAAAACCGGTATATAAGAAAGGAAACACATCTGATGTAAATAATTACCGACCTATTGCCCTTCTACCTACATCAGCTAAGATATTTGAAACTGCAATGGCTATACGCCTAAGTAGTTTTCTGGAAAAATATTATATCCTAAATGAAAGCCAACATGGTTTCAGGAAAAACCATTCCACAACTTTAGCGATATACAAATACATACAAAAAATATTTGATTCACTTAATAATAAAAAATATTCAGTTGGCCTACTGCTTGACATGAGCAAAGCATACGATAGAGTCTCTTATGATATCTTACTAGAAAAATTATTTCTCTCAGGAATTCGAGGAATTGCCCATAAATGGTTCAAATCTTACCTTAATCATCGTTTTCAATATGTGGAAATAGAAAATACTAACTTCGAGACTGGAAAGATAGACCACATAAGATCTAATAAAGCTCACTTATCAGGATCGATTCCACAGGGCAGTGTGTTGGGTTGTATATTGTTTCTCATATACATAAATGATCTTCCTAACTTAATAGATGATGATTGTACTCTTTTTGCTGATGACATTTCTATTTTGATCCCATGCTCTAATTTAAAACAACTAGAAGAAAAATTAAATATTACAATGGACAAAATCTTTTATTGGCTAAATAATAATAATCTTGAACTTAATATTAATAAAACTAAAATTATACCTTTTAAACCTTATCAAAAATCCCCCTTAAATATATCTTATTCTTACAAAAATTCACAACTTGAAACAGTTGACACAGCTACACTACTGGGAATTGATTTAGACTCACACTTGACATGGAAGCCATATCTACAGAAATTAAAAAGCAAAATGTCATCTTTTACTTATGCTCTTTACCAACTAAAACGCGTAACAGATTTCAAATCTGCCCTTGCAGCTTATTATGCATATGCACATTCTAGATTATCATATGGAATATTAATATGGGGAAACTGTAGTGAAATAAAAGATATATTTATTCAACAGAAAAAATGTATCAGAATTTTAGAAAATATTCAGCAGATGGATTCATGTAGACCATATTTTATAAAACACAAAATTTTAACCCTTACTTCAATTTACATCCTAGAAGCATGTAAATTTGTTAAAAAACATTCGGACTTATACTCAACACTACCAAATAACAAGCGAAATAATAGAAATTTAAACAAATTAAAAATTCCCCAAACAAGTATGTCATTAGTGTCATCGAGCCCTCACCACATGGCAATAAAAATTTATAATCACATCCCAAACGAAATTAACAATAAAGAGAAGCCTTCTCTATTTAAAAGACATCTTAAAAATTTTTTAGTTTCAAAATTCTACGATTTACCCGAATTTTTTAATTACAAGTGTGAGAATTAGTTACAATATAGTATAAGAATGAAAAAAATGTATAAGACTTATTTATTTAATGTATAACGTTGCTGTGCCCTTGCAGGGCGTCACATATTGTCTACCCATTAATGTACCAACCATCCTACTGTAAAATGTGACTTGCAATAAAATATTTTGATTTGATTTGACACACTTTTACACAAATTATCTTGCCCCAAACTAGGCATGGGTACAAGACAACGAATATATTTAATACTAATAATAATATACGTACTTAAACGTACATAAATACATATAAACGTCAATGACTCGGAAACAAACATCCATATTCATCATATAAATAATTGCATCTACCGTGATTCGAACCCGGGACCTCTATCTCCGTAGGCAGGGTCACTAACCACTGGGGTATATTAGCAATTCGAGACCGATTTAAGTCCACGCGGGTACAGCCACTATAAATATAAATATCAAAAACTTAATATGTCAAATAGTATTAATGTAATGTACCACAGAACACATCAAATATCGATTCGGCACATTAGTCTCAAGGGGAGCATACATCATCTCTGGCGAGGGACTTCCCCGGACGGACATTTTAAATTTGGAACACGCAATAAACTATACCATAAATAATAATCATTCATAATGCTATTACTTTTTAATTGTAACCACTGAGAAGGTTAACAGGAAGACGATTCGTAAAGAAAGTGAAAACATATGAGAATAATGCGAAATACATTTTTTTTGCTTTATATTTCTACAAAGTTATAAATTTTACAGTATAAATAACTATAACTGTATATAAATCACTTAAATCGTAAATATTGTTTTCACTTACTTATTTATTTATTTAGAAATACCAACATTTGTTTACATTGATGCGTTATATATTTATAATACAGACTAAATATAATGTGCTTAATGTAACAAACAATTACAGGTATCTACCACATGCTTTAATAATTTTCACAAAGTAAATAATAGTTTAAGAGGGAAAAAATAATATGCTAACAAGTAATAATGGTTAAATGATTAGGTTTTAAATTGTTATTATTTAAAATTATTATATATATTATAAAACTAAGAAACATAATTATTATGACTACATTTTATTCACTAAACTTACATACAAATAATTTACGAACTGTATGGACAGAAGTCGTGAAATTAATATCGATGTAATCGCTATATATGTTTACCATCTTGCAAAGCCTAGGACTTATTCTGTTACTAGAGTTGGGTCGACTTTAATTCTATTCTTTATATTGTGGCTTTTGCGGAAAGGCCACCACAATTTAGCCAATTAAAAAAGCTTTAAATTACTATCAGAAGCTTTATTTCGTTTCAAACACATTTTATTTGAAGGCTGAATTTTCAAAAAAGGACTGGTTCATATTGGATGCTGACACAATAACATAATTATAGTCAGATAGGTAGTAGTATAAGCAGGCTGTATTACTTACCGTCTATCATTACAAATGTTTTGGACTATAAGAAAAAAAGTAGGGAATCCCATTTTAATTCCCCAAGTCTTATCGTGTAAAAAGAAAGAAACCCAATTTAAATTATTATTTGTGTGTCTAAATGCCACACCTCAAGCTTTGTTTTATGTTGTCAGTAACCTTTGCTGTAGGGAATCGTCGCCAAAGGTCGCAACCTTCCGCCCAAATGTCGCACCCTTTGAGCTTTCACTATTCCTGAGGGAATTGCAATGTTAATAATTGAATGAATAGCTTATAAATTTAGGGATTTGATACATTTCATTTATAGTAGTATCGTGACCTATTCAGACAAAACAATGCTTATAAACTATATTTACAATACTATGATAACATTAAATTTTAACTATTTTAAGGGAAGTGTACCAAGAATACTGGCAGCGTTACTGCATTGGATAGGTAGGCTGATCCGTTGACCGAAATAGCTGCCAGCGCTTGGGTTTCCAGTAGCTCTTTTGAGGTTAGTTGGACAACGTTTAGATATTATTTTAACTCCTATCTTAGTGACGCAGCAACCATAAAAGAGAACAAGGACAAAGTTATTCCATTGCAGGAGTAGATTCGAGTCATTTTCTTTTCATGCTTTTATACATTACTCAAAGAACTTCATTGCGCACATTCAAAGAACTTTGACTTCTACTTTAAAAGGCAGAGAAGTGTTATTGGAGATTATAGAGATACATTTGGATTGGTTGTTGCTTCATTTAGGCATTTTACTATCGAGTTTAATCTAAAATGTACCCTATGAACGTGTACTAAAGGAATGGTGTAGATTGTCATCATCATCATCAGCCGAAAGACGTCCGCTGCTGGACAAAGGCCTCCTCCAAAGATCAACGACGATAGCGTTGCCCTCATCCAACTTATTCCATCCATCTTGTCCATCATGTGGGCGGCCTACCATTACTGCGTCTTCCAGTTCGTGGTCGCCCTTTTTGTGCCCTGCCCACTGCCCCTTCGTCTTGCAAACATACATTGATTTTGGTTCTCCTATGGATCTCCACATTTGACACACAGAGAAATTCCGAGCATAACGCTTTCCATCTCCCTATGTCAATTGTCATACTAACGTACGAATAAAGCCAAGTGCCATTTTATCTAATATAATAATAATATAATATTGACACACGTATTATTGACGTAAATTCAGCTCAGCTGATAATAAAACACGATCCATGTGGAAAATAATAAAAAATGAAACAAATAAAAGTACTATAAGAATAAAGCAAAACATAAGTCTTTAATCGTCAGAGAATAATATTATAGTAGATCCGAAAATTATTGCTAATACATTTAATAGTTTCTATTTCTCCATCTCATCAAGCCCTAAAGTAAAAAACGACAATATAGCTATAAATTCTAATAAATTAATTAATTCGTTATTTCTAAATTCGTTTGAACCCAAAGACATCTTTAACATAATAAAAAATCTTAATAATAAAAACTCTTTCGGAATAGATGAAATCCCCCCTTTTTTAATAAAAAAATGTGCTGATATTTTAACCTACCCGTACACTAAACTTATTAATCAATCATTCTGTGAAGGATTATTTCCGGACGATCTAAAGATATCCATAATAAAACCGGTATATAAGAAAGGAAACACATCTGATGTAAATAATTACCGACCTATTGCCCTTCTACCTACATCAGCTAAGATATTTGAAACTGCAATGGCTATACGCCTAAGTAGTTTTCTGGAAAAATATTATATCCTAAATGAAAGCCAACATGGTTTCAGGAAAAACCATTCCACAACTTTAGCGATATACAAATACATACAAAAAATATTTGATTCACTTAATAATAAAAAATATTCAGTTGGCCTACTGCTTGACATGAGCAAAGCATACGATAGAGTCTCTTATGATATCTTACTAGAAAAATTATTTCTCTCAGGAATTCGAGGAATTGCCCATAAATGGTTCAAATCTTACCTTAATCATCGTTTTCAATATGTGGAAATAGAAAATACTAACTTCGAGACTGGAAAGATAGACCACATAAGATCTAATAAAGCTCACTTATCAGGATCGATTCCACAGGGCAGTGTGTTGGGTTGTATATTGTTTCTCATATACATAAATGATCTTCCTAACTTAATAGATGATGATTGTACTCTTTTTGCTGATGACATTTCTATTTTGATCCCATGCTCTAATTTAAAACAACTAGAAGAAAAATTAAATATTACAATGGACAAAATCTTTTATTGGCTAAATAATAATAATCTTGAACTTAATATTAATAAAACTAAAATTATACCTTTTAAACCTTATCAAAAATCCCCCTTAAATATATCTTATTCTTACAAAAATTCACAACTTGAAACAGTTGACACAGCTACACTACTGGGAATTGATTTAGACTCACACTTGACATGGAAGCCATATCTACAGAAATTAAAAAGCAAAATGTCATCTTTTACTTATGCTCTTTACCAACTAAAACGCGTAACAGATTTCAAATCTGCCCTTGCAGCTTATTATGCATATGCACATTCTAGATTATCATATGGAATATTAATATGGGGAAACTGTAGTGAAATAAAAGATATATTTATTCAACAGAAAAAATGTATCAGAATTTTAGAAAATATTCAGCAGATGGATTCATGTAGACCATATTTTATAAAACACAAAATTTTAACCCTTACTTCAATTTACATCCTAGAAGCATGTAAATTTGTTAAAAAACATTCGGACTTATACTCAACACTACCAAATAACAAGCGAAATAATAGAAATTTAAACAAATTAAAAATTCCCCAAACAAGTATGTCATTAGTGTCATCGAGCCCTCACCACATGGCAATAAAAATTTATAATCACATCCCAAACGAAATTAACAATAAAGAGAAGCCTTCTCTATTTAAAAGACATCTTAAAAATTTTTTAGTTTCAAAATTCTACGATTTACCCGAATTTTTTAATTACAAGTGTGAGAATTAGTTACAATATAGTATAAGAATGAAAAAAATGTATAAGACTTATTTATTTAATGTATAACGTTGCTGTGCCCTTGCAGGGCGTCACATATTGTCTACCCATTAATGTACCAACCATCCTACTGTAAAATGTGACTTGCAATAAAATATTTTGATTTGATTTGACACACTTTTACACAAATTATCTTGCCCCAAACTAGGCATGGGTACAAGACAACGAATATATTTAATACTAATAATAATATACGTACTTAAACGTACATAAATACATATAAACGTCAATGACTCGGAAACAAACATCCATATTCATCATATAAATAATTGCATCTACCGTGATTCGAACCCGGGACCTCTATCTCCGTAGGCAGGGTCACTAACCACTGGGGTATATTAGCAATTCGAGACCGATTTAAGTCCACGCGGGTACAGCCACTATAAATATAAATATCAAAAACTTAATATGTCAAATAGTATTAATGTAATGTACCACAGAACACATCAAATATCGATTCGGCACATTAGTCTCAAGGGGAGCATACATCATCTCTGGCGAGGGACTTCCCCGGACGGACATTTTAAATTTGGAACACGCAATAAACTATACCATAAATAATAATCATTCATAATGCTATTACTTTTTAATTGTAACCACTGAGAAGGTTAACAGGAAGACGATTCGTAAAGAAAGTGAAAACATATGAGAATAATGCGAAATACATTTTTTTTGCTTTATATTTCTACAAAGTTATAAATTTTACAGTATAAATAACTATAACTGTATATAAATCACTTAAATCGTAAATATTGTTTTCACTTACTTATTTATTTATTTAGAAATACCAACATTTGTTTACATTGATGCGTTATATATTTATAATACAGACTAAATATAATGTGCTTAATGTAACAAACAATTACAGGTATCTACCACATGCTTTAATAATTTTCACAAAGTAAATAATAGTTTAAGAGGGAAAAAATAATATGCTAACAAGTAATAATGGTTAAATGATTAGGTTTTAAATTGTTATTATTTAAAATTATTATATATATTATAAAACTAAGAAACATAATTATTATGACTACATTTTATTCACTAAACTTACATACAAATAATTTACGAACTGTATGGACAGAAGTCGTGAAATTAATATCGATGTAATCGCTATATATGTTTACCATCTTGCAAAGCCTAGGACTTATTCTGTTACTAGAGTTGGGTCGACTTTAATTCTATTCTTTATATTGTGGCTTTTGCGGAAAGGCCACCACAATTTAGCCAATTAAAAAAGCTTTAAATTACTATCAGAAGCTTTATTTCGTTTCAAACACATTTTATTTGAAGGCTGAATTTTCAAAAAAGGACTGGTTCATATTGGATGCTGACACAATAACATAATTATAGTCAGATAGGTAGTAGTATAAGCAGGCTGTATTACTTACCGTCTATCATTACAAATGTTTTGGACTATAAGAAAAAAAGTAGGGAATCCCATTTTAATTCCCCAAGTCTTATCGTGTAAAAAGAAAGAAACCCAATTTAAATTATTATTTGTGTGTCTAAATGCCACACCTCAAGCTTTGTTTTATGTTGTCAGTAACCTTTGCTGTAGGGAATCGTCGCCAAAGGTCGCAACCTTCCGCCCAAATGTCGCACCCTTTGAGCTTTCACTATTCCTGAGGGAATTGCAATGTTAATAATTGAATGAATAGCTTATAAATTTAGGGATTTGATACATTTCATTTATAGTAGTATCGTGACCTATTCAGACAAAACAATGCTTATAAACTATATTTACAATACTATGATAACATTAAATTTTAACTATTTTAAGGGAAGTGTACCAAGAATACTGGCAGCGTTACTGCATTGGATAGGTAGGCTGATCCGTTGACCGAAATAGCTGCCAGCGCTTGGGTTTCCAGTAGCTCTTTTGAGGTACTTTAGACATTCCCCGCGCCTCTGGGCTCCACGGGCACTGTGACAAGTGACACCAAACGGCACAAACATATATGACTCACCAGGGCCGAAATATTTCTGACGTTTGCTGTCTTCGGCAGTCGAAGCAGCAGCCCCAGCACCAACTGAAGTAACTTGGACATGGGAAGGAGCTATTTAGCTCTAAAATAGCGGGTATATTTAGAGCGGCAAATGGCCTGCGGAGACTTCATTAATGTTAAATCCCCCTTTGGCCTTTGTCCAGCAGCGGACGTCTTCCGGCTGTTATGATGAAGCGGAAAACCTGTCAACTTGAGTATAAGTCACTAGTCAAGGGACAGGTAAGTAAGCAGATAAAGATATAGTGAAAAAATTCCATGCCCCTACAGTTGGTTGCCATGACTTGTGGTCATGGTTTGTAAACTGGCTGAATACAGTTCTTTTTAGTCCATCTCTGCGACCAATATTATTTTATTATATCTTTCGTTTAACAATTGGTCTTCCCAAGGCGATGCCAAGGCATACAAGTTTAAAATGGCTTCACTGTGAAAATGTTGTAGGATCTCCAGAGAGCTAGGTTCTAACTTGATTTTAGTTTCAATTTTAGTAAAAATAATATGGCTTGGCGTTTGATGTTTGGATCTTTAATAATGGACGTGGAACTACTACATGATAAGATTAAAGTCCACAAGGAATCATTTTTGCGAATCATATGAATTATAAGTTATAAAAAATTCTTTTAAATAACCTATTAAATTATTATGATCGAATTTATAGTGATAAGAAAAGTAATTTAAGTTTCGACATTTTTCTATCACTAACAATAACTGTATTTTTCTTCTTCTTGATTTAAAATTTTCTCATTTTAAAAATTCAGTAGCACTAAATCAAATTTCAAGTTCGCAATTAAAAATAATCGCAAAACATAACATGAATTTGAATAAAAGCACGCTCCATTCCAATTTTCTCTTCGAATTTTAATAATGCATTAAATACAAACGTAAAACGAACATTATGATTAGAGAGTCTGTGTTCACGGCTGAAGATTTGTTTTCATCTTATCTGTGTAAAGGGGGATCCCCTTTTTGTGACATCATTGACACCTGTGTCTGCAAACAAAGAGTCATCAATGTTTTATGTGGTATTCTGCGCGACATTTCCGAGTATTGCTGAATTGAGAAATTTGCGAGGAAGGGTAACATCTTATCAGTTTCAATAAAATTTACTGTTAGATTGTTTCATAAATATTTTTCTTATGTTTTACATGATTGATATTATTCGACACAAGAAATTGCTATCCAATTTACAAAAAAATGTAATGCAGAGAGCATTGATCGCTAGCAATTTGTGGTAGTGTGGGTATGTTAATTTATTGTTGAGGTTGTATTTTTTATGTGGACCTTCTGATATCCTAAGGAAACGGTGGTCTAAGTTTTTACCTATAATATTGTTTCTAATTATTATAGTAACAGTAGTAATAGTAATAGTAATAAGTAGTAGCTGACTTTTAGTACCGGGCGCCCCTTGTCGATTGATTTCGTGTTTCTATTTTTCATTTGATATGGTTGGTGGTCATCACCGCCCATTCTCTCTTACATAAGAAGAGGAATCACAGGAGCGTTGCGTGACTTATACTAATAAGGTTGGCAACGCTTCTGGGGAGTGGTATCAAGTATAATACCCATGCCGTATCAACCCGGACACATCACGAAATTTAGTTAATTCCTTAGTTTAGATTCACGTGAAAGAATTTTCCTTGAAAACCGCACTGTAGCACAAAAACCTCCCAAAATGGCGAGGATGATATTAAATTTTGTGGGTAGGGTATAGTGCGATGTCGGGAATTTACGGCAATAAGGTCCAACAGCTTCTTCGAACAGTTCTATTATAAATGTGGGAGAAGACACACAATATAGCGACGTTTCCGTCTCTCTGCAGCTCCATTACGTGGTACGAGATGCGCAGGTGTTGCCAAGCGCAAGATCATTGGTGCCAATCGGTATCGATAAAAAGCGGACCGAATTTCTTAATGAATCTTGAAACACTGATTTATGAATGCTCTTGAAGTTAAAATTAAAAAAGTGCGTACTTGCTGTACTTAGTATTCAGAGGCTGGAAACAATATTAATAGTGTAATTTTCACTTGTGATATTGTAACGTTTACTTAAAATATCTTTATAACATTTGAATTAACATGAAATCTGCGAGGGAGGACGTTCATCTGATTGTACACAAAGGGGTTAGGGGTCTGTGGTGAAATCGCTTAGCCAAGTGGAAATATCTTTAAAAATGCGAATGGATACTTATGAATGTACCTTTAATGTTGTTTTGTTGTCGGTTTGTGAACGAGATTGTAGAACGTTGAATACGTTAAGTATAATACAAAATATATTAATTTAATATGATGTTTTGTAAGATTTGGAAGAAATTAGCTTGCGATCGGGCGGAATGGAAAACTTTGATGAAACCTTTGTCAATAGACGGCAAACAGATGGCAATGTCGATGCTTTAGTTTGTTTTAATAAAGTTTATATATAATATATTTAGGGAAAAATTTGAGAAAAACAGACAAACTGGGCGAAGAAGAAATTCCTGGTACATATTGACTCCCATCTCCACTCCACGGACACTCCACTCGGACGGAAACAACCTGCGTCAATCAACTGTGTGGCTGTGATCAACCGGCAGAGATACCGGTGACAGGGATGGATTGGAAAATCTGACGGCCAACTTTCATGACTGATCTCCAGCTCTCAGGCTACCTATAGAAGCACCAGCTACCTGATTGCCAGGACGGTTTATGTCAAGGGTGCTACGCTTCTGATCTTAAATAAATCTGTAAATAAACACAAAGGCCTTCCTTAAAGGCCGGCAACGCTCCTGTGATTTCTCTTGTGTTACAAGACCCGTACGCTCGTTTATCCTCCATTTCCATAAAAAAGGTATAGATAGCAAGCAGTTGAAATCAAGGGAGACGCTTTAGCGCTTAGTTTGGAAATAGCAAAACCTTTCTGGACCACTCCAAGATAATGTCTAGGACGGGATCATCAATCTGCGAACTTTCACATGCATACTTTGTTGTACATTAAATACTATTTCTTAAAATAAGTAAGGGTTGTTTTTTTTTTTGTTTGTGCACGCTAATCCCAGCTGAACCAATCTGGGAGCGATTTTCACCGATGTATTTCACCCGTATCAATTAGCGTTAGTTTCATTCCGATCAGATCATAGGAAAGTTAAATTATGCTGACAACGATTATTAAGATTCTCAGTATTGTGAGTACTGAGAATAAAAGAGACACAAAATGTAATTATTAGCTAGTTTCCTCCTTATTTTTATTTTTCTTTTAAAATTACAAAAATCTTCAAATCTCCTATAGTCTAGTCTCTAAAGTCTTATAACTATTGTAAATCCATTATTAGAAGCAAGTTCTACAATAGTATTATTATAACCAAAATTAAGTTCTATGGATTTTGTGATGTTTTAAATTAAATAACATGAATACTTTTAGCACTGTAGTATCAATAAAATTTAATGAACGGATTTTCAGTTTTCAGTTTAAACAAACAATTTCGTGTAATTACTTCATTTATTACCATTACCTACCTACGATTGATTCAGAAAAATGTTTGTGTTGAGAAGAATCTGCAGGAGATATCAAAATTTCTCATTTAAATAAATACATTATCAGGGCAGTATTGGGCTGAAAATGCTTTCAAACCTAATTGACTTATCCTCAATGGCCACTTAGAAAAAAGAAAAAGAAATTTAAATGTTACCAGCAATAAAACTCCCACTTACATTAAGAGCCCGCGCCGGTACTCGACGTCTTCAAACGATTACAGTCGTCAAGGTGTAAAGGGGAGACGAACACGTAAACCGCATTAGATATGTTAAATCTGAGTCCGTGGGGGTTGGAGAAGACATTTTTTCGTGCTTTCGTATCGTTTATTTTCGCGATTATTGTTCTGGCAACATTTGCATTGAATGTACAGCGACTGTGACCTCAGTTTGATACTTGCATTACATTCAATAGGTTCACAATATTTAATATTTTTTTTACAATTTGCCTACATTTATTTACAATTTGCCTCGACTAACCACGCATAATGATAATTCTTACTTACATCGAATTATCTTAAAATTGTGAGTATCATTACATATTTTTGACGCGATATATTTATAATAAGATGTTGTTATAAAAAAATTTAAGGTCTGCTGTAAAAGCAAAAACAGACTCAGCGTCTGCTGTAAAAGCTCTTTTTCGACTATGTTGATGAATTTACTGTAGAAACCATATTCCCAACTAGGAATTTTTAGTTTTTCAAGCAAATTGAGTCATTTTTTAGAAGATTATTCTCTACTTACTCAAAAACAAAAAACGCACTTATCTCAGTATTACTTAGCTATCAATGAGCATGGGGCATACTTAATGGTAGTTGATAACACTCTTAATTGGATCTCAAGATTGCATAAATTATTCTGTACTTGTTATTAGATTATAGTTTTTCCTAATAAATAAATAAAAAATTATTTAAAGATTTTAAATTGATATCTATATCCATTGATAAGATGAAATAATAATAAAAAATAACCTAAGAACACACAAAATCGAAATTATTTCTTGTAATATAGGTCATCAACGGATAATTATATGGCCTATTTTATGATAGGTGATACGACAAGCACATAAATAATATTGTGACTTATAAAAATATAAAATACTGGGAAAATTAACAAACCATGCCTAAAAAGTGCAATCCGCTTATACTAATTATACAATACCCGCGCGTCGGTATAGGGACAGGCCGCCATCTTATTGCTGTCAGGCAGAATATAGTTCAAATGTCACTTATTAAAAGTACAGTTGGGACACTGCCGCTTTCTGTAATAACGCAGTTCATATGTCAAAATTTCGATCCTGTTACAAGTCGCATAATGTACACGTGGTAAAATATACAATGTTCGCACAATGACGTTCTATACAAATAGACAATGCACCTCATACAAAATCAAAGCCGAAATATGGCACATGCCACAAATGACACCATAATAACCTTCGACTGCTATGTCTATACATTTCAGCGTTTACTCCAGTTGTTTAAATTATTAATGGTCAATAGACAGTGATGATTTTGAAATGATTGTTTGTAAAGTTTGTTTTATAGAATAGTTTAAAAAGTTTTATAAAAGTTGTAAGTACCTAAATTTAGTTTGGCATAAATAAAATACATAATAGATAATTATAACTTATCATAATCAAAAGTACGAAGAAAAGTTAATTTTTTTTATTAATTAGTAAGCACTTTTAAAAGCTCACACAACAATAATGTAAAGAATGATATTTAACAGCGCACGATACATCAATATTCTGTAACAAATAGCAACGTTAATCAAACGCGTCATACGTTATAAAGAAGTAAACTAATATATTATAGCGTAAAAAATAATAGGTGTTTTAAAAATAGCGTATCGTTATAACGTGATTTCAATAAATAGCCGTTGTGAACACCTCTTAAGTTAGGGTTAACCTTTAATGAGAGAAACTAATATTCATATATAACATTTTTATTTACATAAAATAATTTGTTAAACTGGTTATTTCAATGTTAAGTTCCATGAATGAAATTAAATTTGTCTTTATACTTAGATATCTTTTCCAGGGTATCTTTGTATATGTAGTGTAAGCGGACATCAACATTTATTTGTATGACAGCTTTTGTCAAATTTTAAATGTGAAATATAAATATGCTTACTTGGTTTGTAAATTTCTTCACATTTCTCTCTTGCTACCAACTGGCGCCAATTCTCTTTCACTATCGTGTCGTGTACGGGGAAGCTGAAAAATATTAGCTTTTACATATTTGCGATGTAAATAAGTATCAATTATCACTAGGTTACTAATAAATAATATAACTAATAAATAATATAACTAATAACTAATATACTTCAGTGATAACGTGTAAATAGCACTAGTATGTAAGCGTTCACGTTCTTGTAAGCTGTTCACATTACACAGAATACAATATTTCTAATCATTGTTCACTAGGCCTACAAAAAAAATTTTCCAAAAAAAAACAACTGACATCAAAAACAATATTCCAAAACAATAGATATTATGTGCACTAAAAAGTATAAAAATAATTGCGTATTTTTATACAATCTAATTAATAAATCCAATTCTAGTAACATGGAACATGGAAGCAACAGCTTTCAAATAAAAATAGAATTATCAAAATCGGTTCATCCAGTCAAACGTTCTGAACCTCCACCTTTTTTGAAGTCGGTTAAAAAAACGACTCTCCTTTCATCTCACTTGTCTATAATTAATACATATTTAATAAAAAAATATTCGTTTTATTAAATTACTTACGCTTTTTGCATATCAATCTTATATAAATAAAATAACTTTACCGATGATAAGTCACACCATCTTTTTTTTGAGCCGTTAATGTATTTTTTAAGCACTTTTTATAGCACACTTGGCTTGTTGATTGACAGCTGTTGACACACGTCTAAGGAGAAAAGGGTGCTTACATTGTCTTTCCACTGTCAGAATGCGTATGATATGTCCATATGTATAGAATGTCATTGTGTTCACAGTACTAAATACATAGGTATTCAAAATAAAGTATCAAAACGCCCGCAGCGCTCTACTTGTCACTTCTCCCGGGTGTCATTCTGGCGGAGTTTGTAAGAAAACCTGCATTAAATCAACACTCCACAGATAATGTTCACAAGATCCACAAAAAAATAAATGTGAAATTAATATTTTCCAATCAGCTCGTTTCTATTGAGATATTTAAATAAAACAGAATTATTTATTTGTTATATAATAATGGTTGGAAGTTCAAATGAAATATCATATAACTATTTAGGTAAAAATAGAGATTTATGAATGTCTTGGTTACAGACGCCGTTCGCGTGGACGCTGTAAAGCAGAAAATTATGTATGTATATGAAAATGTCTTTGTCCGAGGCAGGAATACTGCATTTTGCGTGACAATATGTGTACAATATGTGCCTTTATGTTGTCCCGACCTCTTGAATCCATGCAATCATGGAATCAGAGTTAAATCTATTCATACGGATAAAAAGGCCAAAATTCTATGAACTACTTTTTCGGCTTCAGTATTGTTTGTTTCTATTATATCTTTATTTACAGATACAGTACTTTAAATAAATAGTAAAAAGAACCTCAAAACAGTTAGTGAGTCCGTAGAAGAAATTATCTACACTAGCAGATAATAATCTACACATACTTTAACAGTGTTTAACATACACTAAAAACAAAGGTATTGAGTAAGAGGCAACAAAAAGGTAAACATGTGATGTATTTTATTTTAACATATTATTATATATATTTTTTTTTATGAAATACGGGACGTGACGAGCAGGGCATTCAGCTGATGGTAATTGACCTGCTCATTACAATGAAGTGCCGCTCAGGATTCTTGAAAAGACCAAAAATACTGAGCGGCACTACAATTGCGCTCGTCACCTCGAGACATTAGATGTTAGGGCTCATTTGCCCAGTAATTTCACTAGCTACGGCGCCCTTCCGACCGAAACACAGTAATGTTTACACATTACTGCTTCACGGCAAGAATAAGGCGCCGTTGTGGTACCCATAATCTAGCCGGCATCATGTGCAAAGGAGCCTCCCAACAGTAAAAATCTTTGAAAATGAAGTGTTCTTGATAGCGGGATCGTCCAGTCACCACAAGCAGCGCCCTTCGAACATAACATTCGTTCCTAGCTTCTATCATTTACGTCATTTTACTGCACGCTCTTTATTCTTTGTTCGTCCTATTCGCGCTTTAAATTAATTATGCAGTCAACCTACTATTATTCATCTCTATACCTCTATGGAATGTTAGGTTCATTCCATTCCATAGGAGATTGTCTGGACGTTAAAATATTATCACACAAAGCTATAATGACGCTATGATAATCTGTAGAATTAAAACCATAGACAATGAATATGATAGCGAATAATTATTACAACTTCATTCGAAATCTTCAATAACTTTGGAACTAATAGCCAAGACCCAGGTGCTTCTACTCTGTCTTACGAAAATTAGACGAGGTTAGAAGGAGACAGCCAAGTCGCAATTTGTATCATTGTAGAGTTGTTCGAGAAAGATTTATACGCTCATTTGTAAATAATGAAGGCGCCACTCATTGTGATGGGAGTTCTATTGTAGGTCCCACATGGCCAGGGTTGCCACTTACAAAACATTTTTAGAATTAGCTTTAATGAATGAACAATGCACGAAATAAAACCATATATACTTTTTTTACTTTTGTTAAGATTTTGTCTTCGTCACATCTTTTTAATACCTAACAGAAAAAAAGTCTTATTTTCAAACCTTTTTTATTTTTTTTTGTATTTGATCAGGGCTAATATTCAAAACAGACTTTCACTTATAGATAATTTCATAGGGAGTTAACTAGTCAACTATCATGACAGGAAATTAAAGGTTCACGTGAATTCATAGGAAGTTAACTACTCTTCATTTACTAGAGAAAATGAAGGGTTCGCGCATCAAATTCAAAGCTATGAAATTATATGAACGATTTAATAGTAAAAATGCCAAGTTAAAGAAATGTACTTGGCAAATGGCACGAGCAAGCAATCTTAAGGCTGGGGACCGAGCGGAGCTAGGTTACCTCTCTCGCACAAGATCGCCATTGTAATTCAGAATTAGAAGCGTTTTTAATTTATTACAAACATAATACAAATTTCTTTACAAAATTAACAAAACTATGTCATGTTATATACTATTGGTGTACAATTAATAAATTTTCGTACAATTTTTATCTTAATTGAATGATTATCATGGAACTGTAAATGTTTCGGGTATTTTGGTGATTTTATTTTCGCACTGGCTACAAAAAAATAGAAATGTTAATAAAAAAAAAAATTAACAGAAAAACAACCGACTTCAAAAACACTATTCCAAAACAATAGATATAATGTGCACTAAAAATATAAAAATTATTGCATATTTTTAAACAATCTAATTCTAGTTACGATTATTGTTATTTTTGGAGTAAATAAAAATGAATTTTCTTCCTATATTCTGTAGATATATAATTATTTTTTTGTAAAAATATAAGACTTATATAAACCGTCAAGAAATGGTTTCAATTATGCGCTATTTTGGCGATTTATTGGGATAGCGGTCTTAAAGAAAAAAAAAATTGCGACGCAGCCCTGCGGGCCAGCCAATTACTTAAAGTCAGTACACAGATCCCGGCGTCTACGACCGCTACACCTGCCATTGTCCAGAGCTGAATGCTGCACTTAATTCCCGTAGCCCTCGAACCACACCGTACTACTCCTGACTCTTCACTACCAAGAATGGGGTTACTGCGGTTCCCTGCTTTAAGTAGCATTGTTTTTCGCTTGTTTATGTGCTTCAACCAGAGGGTTAACACCCTGTATATTGTGAGAGTACGTTAATATAGATATTAACCCCTTTTTGTGGTTAAAATCGTATACAAAAACTTCAGAGTGTTTGAACTTTTCTAAGTAATGTTATAAGTTTTGTATGTATATTCTTAAAGTGATTGACAAATATTTAAGCAAAAAAATGTATACAATACAAGAGAGAATTACTGAAATAATTCAAAGTTCATGAGTTGTTATGGCGAAAAACGAAAGCCTAACTATAACCCGGTCAACCTAACTCGGTACCTGGCTCGAATGACAGTTACAATCAGCAAAAATTCAACAAAAGCGGTTTAAATCAAGTAGGGCAGTAAAACTAGAATTTAACCTCGCTCTCAATTATCTATCTAATTTTTATAAGGCTTAGGGTTACAAAATGCTGCCAGATCCAGGTGGAGCTAGTGAAAAATAGTTTATTTGCTGATATCTCGGAGACCATGCACTCAAGGGCTAAAGTTATGAAAACCATTATCGTAAAAAATAAAATTTCGCATATCGTTATAGGACGTATAATGTTGAACTACTGGGCGTAAAGCTGAAAATTTCCAGGTAATAATAAAAAAAAAAACAATATTAAATGTTAAAAATTCAAAAAACTCATTTAAAAAATATCCCTGCAGCTTTATCATTCAGATCGAAAGGCTTCATCATAAGGCTTATTATTGGTTACATAACAATACATCAGAAATAAAATTAATTTTATCAGTTGCTGAAAACAAATCACATACTGTGGAATACAAAGTCGCACTCTTTTGATTATTTTACTTCCTGTCGCTTTTTTTTTATCGTAATATGGTGAATATTTAGAATAATACGTCTAAGTACTGTTTGTAGCTCGTGGACACTTTCATACCAGTTCTTAGAAAAAAATATTTTAAGTTACCCCATAGAAAATCTAACGGGGTTAGATATTTGTCTCGATCCAAGAAGGAAAGCGTACATTGACATATTTGTTGGTCTCTGACTGTTATGAGCCGGAGCTCCATCTTTCTGACAAGTAAGATTTCGTCATTCTGCATCTGGAAGATTATTTCTTAAGATCTCAAGTATTTCTAAATATCTTGCCGTTTTCAGATGGTTTTTAACAATCCCACACCAACAGTCAGATGAAAAACTCACTTGATAAGAATTATCTCATATATAATATCATATTAACTAATTATTAGTCTCACACATTCATATGGGGTTGTCCCCGCACCAAATACAATTTTTTGTGTCGGTTGTACTTACCGTTATAGTATTTTTTACATTTTTATCGTTGTGTCCTTTACTTCCCGCATTTCTTCTAAGCGAGTGGACAGATCATGATGGGACTTTAGCTGACAGATGAATTTTGATGTAAATAATTAGAATATAGAAATTAAATCGAAGCGGCTGAGTCGCGGGCGCTTCTAGTGTTATTTTTCAAAGATATTTAAGGTACTTTATATTTATTTATGTTTTAATTAAAAAAAAGTTAGTAGTGATTGTAAAATATGTAAGCACTTCGGCCTGATCGTTAGCAGCGAAAAGAGAAATTAAAAAAAAAGCAACTCAATGGACACAATATATTCAACGATTTAAACGATCTCATCAGCTTAGGAATGGCGTAAGTGTGTCGAAGAAGCAATCCTGTCTTAGATTTTGATCAATATAATCAATGAAGGTTTGTCAACTACCACTGTACGAATCGGGTCCTAAACTGAATAAATGTATAACATTGCTGCATGTTGATCAATCATATTTTAATCAACTGGAGTTAATGCGGCAATGTATATATCAGTCGAACGTGCATTGTCTATATGTATAGAATGTCATTGAATATATAAAATAAGCAGTATTCGGATTTGGTCTGAGTTTTTCATAATCTAGATCCGAATACCTACAGATTGGACGCAGTGCGGGATGTAGCCCCTAAGAAGATTTTATGAAGATAATATATATATTTCAGATCATAAAAAGCATAATTTGTTGGCAAATTATACGCGATGCGGTGTAGTTGAGTCGCAATGAATGATGTTTCCAGCCGGGTCGTACAATACTAATTGTTGTGATGTCATGACATTGTGGCGCGCGGGGCAATACGACCAAGAATTTCATTAGCTGGGGCAGCTTGGATTAGAATGCCCAGCCATTGTTCATTGAGTTATAGCAACGGACGGTGCTGTAATATATGTTACTGGCACGATGTCTTTATGGGAAGATTTACTGTTGCCTAACAAACTATGCTGATGCAAAGTCAATGACAAATACTATTAATTGGCTCCTGCCAGCGAATTCATCCGCGTATAAATTCTTATCTCTCTTGGTAACTTAAATCATAAAATCATTGACAATTATTTGCGCCGTTGTATATAAATATTAGCTTTTCGCTTGTTAAAGGATGATTT
Source organism: Leptidea sinapis (assembly GCF_905404315.1). Classification (NCBI taxonomy): domain Eukaryota; kingdom Metazoa; phylum Arthropoda; class Insecta; order Lepidoptera; family Pieridae; genus Leptidea; species Leptidea sinapis. The sequence goes on from NC_066280.1 coordinate 4,877,023, forward strand.
CCAGGAAAGCCATTCTAAGCCCTTTCCAGAATGTCAAACTATCTACGTATCAAATTTCATTTAAATCAGTTCAGCTGCCTTAAGGTGAAAATGTACTACACTTACTACTCATAACTTTCGCATATATTATATAAGTATATATAAAATTCTCGTGTCACAATGTTCGTTCCCGTACTCCTCCGAAACGGCTTGACCGATTCTCATGAAATTTTGTGAGCATATTGAGTAGGTCTGAGAATCGGCCAACATCTATTTTTCATACCTCTAAATGTTAAGGGTGGTCCACACGAATTTTTTTTTTAATTTTTTTTGGCATTTTTTTTTAAATTTGATTTTGATTATGAGTCAGTATTAAAAAATACATACAACTTAAAATTTTCACCCATCTACGATCAACAGTTACTTTTGTATCGCGATTTTAATATCGGCAATACAACTGGGTCAGCTGGTCTTTATATATATAATTATTCTATACGTGTGTTGACAGTGAACTCCTCCTAAACGGTTGGACCGCATTGAATGATTTTTTTTTGTGTGTTCAAGTGGATTCGAGGATGTTTTAGATCGATTAGACGTTTGCTGGGTCAGCTAGTATAAGTATAGAATCAGTATTTTAGTCGCTATAGAGCTTACAGTACCGATTACCAATATTATAATTCAAGATACAAATTTTACACTATGTTGTGATAGAAGGTGCATCAGACACTATTAGTACAACAACAAAATTAGTATCCAGTACCAAAAGCCAACACAAAACAAAAATGCTTACTTGCGAAAATAATGTTATAAATGGTCTTAATATCTAGACGTTTCTATTATCTTCGTATTATAAATTATGTCCGTAACTAAAGAAGTTCAAATTGGACACGATTGTCCCTCCTAATTGTTGGAAGTATGCTCTTGTAAGAGTAATTATTTACATAGATTCTTGTCACTAACATTGCGATATATTGAAATGATAGTCTGCGGGTGATCACCTGAGGTCAAACAGCTACATTGTAACCTATCTACCTACCTGGCTTATGAATCTCGGCTATGATATACGGGTGTGAATCACGCGTGAACTATCCACGAAAACTTATATTTCTCTCTCTACATTCGCAACGTTACAGCACATTGTGTCGAGACGTCGCTTCGTCGTGTGTCTTCTACCGCATTTATCAAGGGGAGTGATTTTTTATGACAGTAGGGAACGATTGGTCCTGCCCATTACAATGCAGTGCCGCTCAGGATTCTTGAGAAACCCAAAAATTCTGAGGACACTACAATTACACTGGTCACCTTGAGACATAAGATGTTAAGTCAAATTTACCCAATAATTTTACTAGCCCTTCTCACCGAAACACAATACTGCTTCACAGCAGAAATAGGCGCCGTTGTAGTACCCATTATCTAGTCGGCATCCTGTGCAGAGGAGCCTCCCACTGGTGTTAGTGAGAACTCATTCCTGCCGCCAAATTGCACCTTCGCACGACCCGCCACAAATTAGGAAATCAATGTGATTTTCAGGGTTTCTCCCACGTACAACCAAGCTGTGGAATGAGCATCCTTGTGATTTCAAGATGATGGACACTGGTATCTTCAAAAAATTTGTACACTTATCTAAAAGGCCGGCAAAGCTCCTGTGTTTTCTCTAGTGCTGCGAGAGAATGTGGGCAGCGGTGATCACTTAACATCAGGTGACTCGTACACTCGTTTGTCCTCCTTTTCCATAATAATAAAAATCCTAGTAAGGGTTCCTGACAAAAATCTCCTTGTTTTAAAAGTATCTACTTTTTTAAGTATAGGAAATAGCTTAAACGGAAGAGTATAAATGATCCAAAGAGACCAGGAAAAGGAAGCATTGATGTAGTCTGTACGTATGTAGGAATATCTTATCGAAGTGATTTATGTATGTATGTAAGTGTTATCGGTACTAATTCGTTATCAACTCGAGAGAGCTTCATAATATTTATGACCACTTACTAATACTTTGAAGTTTGAATAATATTTTTAAGAAGAAATCTGTTTTACTATTTTTAGCCGACTTCAAGAATGGACTAGATAACGTAATTAGTAAATTAATGTCTTTTTGTGTTTTGCGATGAATGGTCTTTGGAGCTTAATATGTTTTGATAATAGAAAACTATTTCAACTGTATTGTTTTTACACGTTTTTTATTAGCTTCACCTGTATGTATGTTTGTTTGTAACCGACTCATTTGGGCGCGATTTTGATCCACTTTAAACGGCCAGTTTCGTTCAAAATTCGTAGATTTATTGAGGATCGAGGACAATACATTAAATTGATAAAATTATTCCATTTTTCAATTTGCAAAATAAGATTTTCGTTTTATTGTTTTTTTTCATCTATCGTCGATAAGGCAAAATGATGTTCATTTTAAATTTCAACCATTATCTTTTCAACCAAAGCGTGTTATTTGATTTTTTTTAAACTATTTTTATTATTTGCATTATTCTTTCATCCGCGTGGTATGAATATTCTTCATGATATCGTAACGGAAGTACCGCATACCTTTTCTGTATATTATGTAACACTAAAAATACTGAAATAATGAAGGTTTGATAATGATAATGAAACATTGAGAAAATATAAGATCACGATTTGGAAAGAATGGCAACACTGAAGAAATAATTTTACTTGTTATAACTCCGCGGAGACTCAATGTATGTCATTTTTTCAATGTGTATTTTCATAATTTAAAAGTGTATTAAGTAATTTTTTTAAGAAATAAAACTATGTATAAAGTATTTGAGAATCACAAATAATGATCATTTCTTAAGCATTTATTTAGTGCGTGAATTGAAAAAAATAAGTTAATAACAGTGATTTATAAATTTATAACAGTAATTGCCATTTATAAGCTAATTAACTCGCTTGAAAGCATGAACGAGCTAGGTATAATAAAAAGAAAGGGAAAAACACATAACGCCTACGTTGGGGAAATTGTACCTAGATCAGGTGCTCCATATAGGGAGGGATCAAAGGTCATGTCAGCCAATCGGAACCGGACGTGGAGGGATCGAGCGGGAACTACTTCCGGTGTTTACTTTTTAATTATTGAGTTGAGTCATTGGTTTTTGCCCAGGTGCTGTTAGCCGGAAATACAATTACATATGTTACTTGTTTCATTCAACTGAATACGACGTATTTGTTTTCGCCAGTGTTCAACGAAACAGGATCACGATATATATATTTATGTTACGGCTAATATCCGAAGTGCAGCTACACCCAGTTTGAACCGGTGACAACTAGGTACAGGCGGCCAAATGCGGTTAAACTTATATGTATATATACCAGTGGGAGGCTCCATTGCACAGGAAGCCGGCTAGATTATGGATTCCACAACGGCGCCAATTTCTGCCCTGAAGCAGTAATGCTTAAGCATTACTGTGTTTCGGTCTGAAGGGCGCCGTAGCAAGTGAAATTACTGGGCAAATGAGGCTTAACATCTTATGTCTCAAGGTGACAAGCGCAATTGTAGTGCCGCTCAGAATTTTTGGGTTTTTTGAGAATCCTGAGCGGCACTGCGTTGTAATGGGCATGGCGTATCAATTACCATCAGCTGAACGTCCTGCTCGTCTCGTCCCTTATTATCATAAAAAAAAAAATGTATCCTACTGTTTTCGGTTAACACTAGGCTTATTCGTCATAGCGACTAGAACTAAATGTAGCTGCAATCTGGTGATTAAAGGTATATTCTTATAATTATTATTATCAATCAGCTAGGAATAGGTTTTAACTTTCCGTGATCGGCAAGTATCCCGCGCCACAATATGTCATAGATCGGCGCGATTTGGGCGCGCGCGCAGCGGCCCTTACATATTATTTTACGTGTACCTATTAATAGATTGCTTATAATTATGATGATATGAGAGAATTTATAAGATAGCTAATGAAACAAGCTATAAGACCATGCAAAATAAACTATCTTACAAATAAAATAAGGGTCAGAACTTGATCAGGTCGTATATTCGATTTTGACGTATATGAAAGATCTAGTGCCAAAGGGCACTTCCCTAATATGGAAGGATGCCTCGTGTAGAGACGAAACGCGTCGAATTGGTTAAAGACATCTTCTTAATCAACTCATCATTCTTAGCGGAATTAAACTCATAACATGCAGATAATTATGGTATTCGAAAAAATCATTCAATAAATTAGATTACAACGGAACCATATCAATGGTATGATATAGAAGTGCGTGTACAATATAATAATATAAGATGGTGGTCAATGAAGCACATCCGGTAAGACACCGCACTGCTATCAAGTGGTCACTTTAATTTATATTTCCTTTACGTTACGCGTTGTTAAATAATGTTACTTTAAATTGTTCTTAATTGTGTTGTTTGGGATTAGTCTTTTTTGCAATGTCTTATTTGTAAATAGGCTAGGGCAGAAAATATTTTAAATTATTGAACTAAAACTTCTTTACGCACACATAATGGAACAGTGGAAACGTTTGTGTGGGAAAAGTTACTATAGCATAAACGATTTTCTTAATGACACCTGTGTGACACCACCAAACGTTTAATGTACGATATCACATTATAATCCATAATTTTATTTAAAAAAAATCCCGCTGAGTTTGTTGCACCCGTTCTTCTCAGGTCTGAGACAGTCTATTTTGAATGGGTGGTAGTTTTTGACGTTCAATAAGTCATGAATCCATTTTGAATATATATATATATATTTGAATTTGAATGTATTAACGAGAGTAATGCTAGCGTTACGCGAACGGTGATTTTTCACTTATTTCGTAATTTCATTAAGGTATTGAACAATTTTATAAATTAATATTTTGTTTTACTTCAGTCGTGTGATCCGAAGCACACTTGTTTGTTTATGTAGTAATACTACTAGGTAAACACCTAAATTAATTAAGTGTTTACGTTATAGATTAAAAATGTCACATACGTAACAAAAACTTCATACTATATTTAATTTTCAACAATGTAAAACCAATAGTTATATCTAACGTAAATTTCAATCTAGAGTATAAAATTAAACGACTCCAATTGACTGAACGCAAGTTTGTATGAACAAAATGATTGTACACCAAAATGACGCATTGTTATGGACAACACGCTCTTGACCAAAAAAATTAATTAGGTACGCCAAAATTGTTGTCACAAAAAAAGAGCAAACGATTCTTTATATAGTTTTTCTGTATGCCTTCTAGGTTAGAATTTACTGATACTTCTTCCCTTAAAAAATACACTATATATAGATATATTTTTATTATGATAAGATAATGTATACGTCTAGATAGAGTCTCTTGCTGCTAGACAGCCGATAAAAACAGGCCAGGTTTATTACTTTAGTGTGCGTGAAAAGCTACGTCTTATACTCACGATTTGAGTTAGTGTGCATTGCTCAAAATAGAGGTTAACTGTCAACTTTATTTTTATTCGACGTTTTCACAGCTTTCACAGTCTATGTGGATGTAGAAATGATCTGAGGGCATATGCTACTCGCACTTGGCCGGTAAGAATGTTCACCTTTTAATGTAAATATACATAAAGACATTTAAACAGCACAGTACGCCCCGATCCAGAACCGCAAGCCTCACAAATCACAATAACAAAGTCCCACCATCCCGAGTACATCTCCGCATTGTTTCCGCAAAATTGGAACCACGATTAATTTAACTCCCCTAGTGTGCAATTTGTTTTAACAAATTCTAGAAAATCTTTCCCGCCCCGCTTTGTCGTTATAAAGCTAGATGAAATGCGGTGAGATTATGGAGTCCCAGAGGTCAGGATAGGTTGGTCGTTCCGTGAGCAAATTCCTTGGTTTATTTGATTTGATGACATTGAACTTCAACAAATAGAAGACGTTAGAGAATCGAATGTTTAAGTGAAGATAAACTGTATTTTACACTAACTTGTGTATCCAGAGAAGTTATAATAAGCATTCATAGAATCAAAGTCCCGCCGCATGTGAAGTATTCCTTTCATTTCTAATTTGTTGCACTCCAGTATTAACTCGAAATATTTGACTATGTGCAACGTAGAATGTCCTCGATGCGTCGGAGATCCAGATTTCACTGTCAGAACCCTTATATCCAAGTATGTAAGTACAGTTAGCAAAAAGTAAATATATTGTTTTCTGTATTTTTTATCAAAAGCCTTTTCCGGATGGAACTACATTCAGTAATTTTAATAAAAATGGTAGTAAAGGTTTCAATTGGACTATTTGAATTTGTTTTATCACTGCAATAAAATGCGATAGCTCTTAAATTTCATAGCTCTTTGACTACAATAAAGCATTTTTAAAGGGTCGTAAATCACAGCACTCGCTAATTATCTCTTCTAGGTAAACGAATCCAGAAGTATATCTCAAGATATCGCTTCCACGTGACATCTGCCGGGACTGAGGTCCCGAGCACGTCCCACGGGACCTTGTTAACAGCACTTAATTACAGCCATCGTTTGTATTACACTTACGACCTTCTTCGCTCCAGTCGGACCTTTTCCTTGGAAATTTGCTCGGGAAGGCTACATGTTTATGCAAAAAGGACGTAAGTGTAAATGAAGATTGTAAGTAAACAAGGGTAGCTGAAATTATCTTATAAGTTGGAGACGTTTTCGGTTACTTTAAGCAGTTGCTTGTCAACGAGTTAATTTAGGTCCTACGCTTCCGTTTCAGATAACGGAATTTGCGTTTTGGTTATTTTTTCGTAAGAAACTACGTACCAACATGAGACAATTTGTACTGAAATAAGTTAATAATTTGGAATGTTAAGCCAATTATTATATGGGCTCCACCACGTGAAGCCATAACCAAACTCATATAGAACGAATAAATAATAATAATCTCGGGGTTATGTACTTAAAACTATACAGTACAGTACAATAGTGTCATGGTGACTTGGATTGGAAGAGAAGGCGAAAGAAAATCTAGTTAGTTTTTGTCTCTGCAGTAGGTACACATTGGTCCAGTATTAATATCTGGCTTCACACAACACTAATTGGGCCAACGATCACAACTTTATCAAATAATGTTATGCAGTACACCTAAGAATGTGATCTTACATTTTCTGAGGAATAATTATTAATTTTCAAATTAAAAGCGCAATTAATACTTCTTCTTCAAATTGTAGCAGTGTCGTGGTGCGGGTCGTTACCTTCTCTAAAATATGGTCAAGGGCTGGCGCGTGCGTCATGCTTCTGAAGGCTACTCGTGGTGGCTGAATCATTCTGTCATCGGAAACTGTTCCATGTTGTTCTCTCAATACGCTTGGTATTAGTAAAATGTTTGTGGTCCGGGCTATTAATAGGTACAATGAGACCTCGTCTGTTCGTGACAGAAAAAGACCTGGCCGTCCATTTAGTGTTCGTACGTAATAGGTGTTCAAAGCAGCAAGGGAAAAAATTCGAAGAAATCCTGTCCGAAATCAAAAGATTTTATCAGATGAATATAGCACCTAGAACCATGTCGCGTATTTTAAAAGATGACTTAGGACTTGCAGCCTATAAGAGACGTACTGGCCAGACTAAGTATATATTTATAATCGCTAATGAAGTGCTCTCATAATACCTTCATTTATGTACAGTGTTTGTGAATTGATGCATCTACTGCACTCAATACCTTCTGTAGTTTCTATTTTATTAAATGAATTATTTTATAATTTACTCATGTAGGTAAGTTATTGAGTGTTTGACGATTGTTATTTTATTGCATAACTTTACATATATTGTCATTAAAATAATTTGTGAAACGATGAAGCTATAAATACTGATTTAAAAGAGCGACAGTAAGTTTCCTGCTAATTCTTCTAATTCAAGCCCAACCTTGGTGGTAAATGGTAAAAATACACTTTTGATAGCAAGTGTGATTTCTTAGAACTTAATGAATAAAGTGATATTGATTTTATTTAATACAATTTTACAATAAATGAGTAGGTAAAGAAGTTTCTAGGATGGACATTGCCCACTCTTTCCCCCTTCAATTACAGACGCTAGTGAGTACCTCCCAGTTGAACACAAAATCAAACGTGATTAAACTTGTCGACCATAAATTTGCGACTAGTTGAGACGATTTGTCCACAAATCCCGTGTCAATCGGGGATTATTCGGGACAATTGTTCCTAATCCAACAACAGTGGGAGGGGCCGGTATTTATTGCCGTGTGGTAGCCCTACGCGATCAGTCTTGCCTTCGCTAATTAATTTGATTATACCCGTAAATACTGTGCTACATCTTGAAAGATTCCCTTAAACAGGAACATTTTTGTTAATAAATAAAGAATATGGAATGAAATATAAATTATACTTGTTAGTATTTTTTATTTCATTTATCACATAATGTCTAGAGTATTGATTAAATTTGATTAATTTATTTGTTTATCTTGATCTTCAGTTTATCTTATAGGTATCATCTGCTCCGTAAAAATAATTTGTTTGCAATTTTTTTTAAATAACAAAGAACATAACAGAAAATATAAAAAACTGATTTATTAATTTATTTTAGAAGTTTATACAATTTCTTTCTCTATTGATTTCCCTTATTTCTGGGATTAGTTGTGCAATTTGTTTTTTTTTTTATGACAGTAAGGGACAAGGCGAGCAGGACGTTTAGCTGATGGTTATTCATACGCCCTACCCATTACAATGCAGTACCGCTCAGATTTCTTGAAAAATCCAAAAATTCTGATTGACACTACAAAAATTTTGCTCGTATCCTTGAGGCATAAGATGTTAATTCTCATTTGCCCAGTAATTTCAGTAGCTACGGCACCCTTCAGACCGAAACACAATAATACTAACACATTACTGCTTCACGACAGAAATAGGCGCTGTTGTGGTACCAATAATCTAGCCGGCATCCTGTGCAAAGGAACCATTCCTCCTGCCTTCCACTGGTACCTTCCACAAAACGAATGGGCGATGCGTTCATATTACATATTATGTCGATCAATCCTTCCTAAGGTATACATTTTGTAGTAATAATGAAGTTTTTCGTTGTTTTACGCTGCCAAGTGCAGTTTGTTATATTTTGGCTTGTATAATTTCGAAAGCTGCTAGATTTTGTGAAAAATCATTTTTTTCTATTTTTTCGCTATTTAAACTTACCCAATTGGCCACATTAAACTATCTTATTGAACTTTAAGTCAGTCGGTCACGGGTATTATAATGTTAATAACCGTTTGAGCTGTAATAATAATAATTAAAGAAATTTGGGATACATCTACTACGAAGTTACTACGGAGTCAAAAGTGGCTCAAAATTGCTAAGAAAACTTAAAGAACACAAGAGAAAGATGCATGAAACAATTATGTATTATAATATATATACTATAATATACAAACTAAGTGTGCGAGAGAGAAGAACGTACAGAGATACAACAAGATAGAAGTATTGTTGAATCTACTGTAACCGATTTTGATTGACAAGTCGTAAACAGTCAGCCACGTTTGGAATGAGCTCCTTTAGTATATTGCATATTAAACCACTTGCTAACACACATACTGACAAATCAAATTGTCTTAAATTAATGTTTTCAAGTCTCTTACGAATAATTATTATGAAAATATTTCTAAATGAATTTTGTAAGTTCCTTTGCGGTCAATTCCAAAGCCATAGATTACTCGGACCCATATTTGCCCGGGTTCATTTTGTTAAGTGGCCCAGTACTGACAGATTAGCGCGCCTTCGCGTGCACCTGCGAAAGTCCGGGTAAAATATGCAATAACTCAACCGGCAACCGGAGTCCGGAGTAATACTCAGTAATACACCCGGATCGCGGCAATAAATTCGTCACGGTGATTAGTGGGGCGGTTGTATCACCTTAGTATGAACAGGGCTTATTATTTTATATAAATGTTTATTTTCTTTGATTAAGGCGCGGACTGACTTGGATTGTAAACGCTACAACCAATAGTAAAATATTTGTGTTGATCATGAGGCTAAGCTGCAAATGGGCATTTATTTTACTGGTTTTCTTTTGTTTATTCAAAATATAAATATTTAATTGATTAATTGTTCGGTTTAATTTTTAGAAAAATGCTAATTCCATTAAATTCTTTAAAAATATAATGTTCTTATCGCTGATAATTCAGAGATTTTAAACTCCAAAGTTTATTTTTGGGAAGCATCTTCCAAATTTTTTATTGGACATTTCAAATTATATGTAAACATTCTAAACGGTTAAAATTTTTCTTTATGTCCTTCTTTTTGTAATATATTTTTTGCGTAGGAATATTTTCATTGGATTATGTTGTAATCGACTCTCTAAGAAACCAATTTTTATGGATATTGAGGTATGACAGCGCCTTAACACGAATGTATACATTTAAATAAAACACTTTTTAAAGGATTAAAACGCGTGTAATTGTAATTATGTCTTACATTAAGTTTTGCGTAAAAGTTAGATTTTTATTGTTATTTTAGCTAAGCCAACTTTTCGACTCCTTTCCAGATCACGTTTTCAGGGGGACTTTAAACATTTAAAGTCCCCCTGAAAACTAATATAAATAAAATAAACATTTATTCATTGCACAAATAAAATTTGAAAACAAAATTTTATTAACGATGCGGGACTCGAACCCACGTTCCGTGCGAGTGCTCTACCAACTGAGCTAACCGTTCCTAGAAGTGAGGGTTATCACTTTAAAAACATGATTTTTTTTTATTCATCGGGTAAAACGACTATTTTATGAAAGTTTGAATATTTTATCAAATGTTTCTTTTTTATAAGAAAAGGTGACAATATGAGCTGTGACAATAAGCTGAGAGCGTAAGTGACACGTCCAGCCGATTGGGATTCTAAAAAATAAACTAATTTTTGAGCGGCTGCGGCGGAAAACATCTCTAACACCAGAAGTCAAGGGATACGTTGCGGTTATACGAGTATATATGTCGTAGTCAAGAACGTGGAGTACAAGAGGTAAAACGGATGTGGTTCAGTATTCGTCTTAGCTCGGGTGTAAACGGCGTGCGGTGCGAGTGCAGGCAAGAGCGGGCACCGGGTGAGCGCTGAGCAGGCAGTCAGGGAAGAACTATCGAGCGAGGCGGTTGTGTCGCATGCGCATGCCGGGAACACCTCGTTCTTACAACATAATTAAGGCTTTGGAAGTGTATCTACCATTACAATTATAACGTTTGTTGCTAATAATGATACCGTGTGTTTATAAGACTGTGTTTAACTTGGTGTCGTGTTCAACGACAACAGCCACAAAGATCCTGACCATGTGACCAGCCCTGTTATCTTCATATATGTTTCTGCGTATCTCGGAAGCCTCTGTATTGGGATGGCTGTTACTACACTGCGGGTTTGGGGGGTTAAAATAACTATTTAGCTGGGTTATCTATGAAAAACCAAAATTAGTGTTTTCACGCATAACATTTTTCTTTTGCTAATAGATCCACATAAATCCAGGACATCTATGTAGTCCTGTTGATTTTGAATCGTCAAATCGCAGTGATATCTACGTTATTCGTCCCGAGAATAAATAATGTGGTTTCCCAGTACACCCAGGCGAATATAAAAGAACCCAGAAGGGCTGAGTATTGCCTATCCTCTTATATGCCAATTACCACTTCTGATCACCTGAGTGGTGAAACCTTCTTACATACTTACATGACGCTTCATCTCCTTCACATTCATGGATTAACTTTATAACTTACTCTTTATATTCAGCGAGCAGAGCTCCGTCGCCTAGCTCCTTTATATGATTAAACAGCACAGTCCTGTATAATAGAAAGAAAAGTACTAGTAGTTATAGAACACAAATCAGTTACTTTTAGAACTCTTTGCTGTGTGTCTTTTTTCTACTTGTTTGTTAGAACACATCCCCCAAATTTATAAACGGATTTTCATTAAGCACACAGTTCACAGCTGGTGTAAATACTATTATTGCGGGTTGTCATCAAATTGCTCTGTTTGTGTGGTCGAAAAGAGTAAAACCTATCAGTTTCAACAAAAGTTATAGAATAAGCGCTTTGATAACAATAATGCCATTTACAATAAGATTTGTAAAAAAAATACAAAGGCAGAGCCAATACATCAACAACAACTAACATTTTATCTCTTCACACAAATTTGTCTTTTCAGCTTGTAAAACATATCGTTTTATACTACATATTATAATATTACAGATTCAAAAATCAAAAAAACATGAGTCCTATTTATTTCTTTATTAATAGAAATAATCTACATTACCAATTAAATGAGTCATTTGTAACTTTATTATTGTTTGTTATAGATATTTGTTTATAACATGAAATACTTATCACTAAAGCTACACTGTAGTATTTAATTTAGTGCACTGTTTCGATTCCTTAACATACAAACTACTGTCATCTAATGTAACTCTTCCTTGCTTAGGGTATTTATAAGTTGCAGTTGGTATTTTGCTTCTATGTCGATACAATTTTCCTTGGCATTGAGCTTGCCCGATTATTATGTAATCCGGGGTAAACAGTCTTCTTGGTATTTTACTTCTTCGAACTTTGGTTTGTACGATTGTGCTGCAACTTGTAGTAATAACTGTTGAATTACAGACATTAAGGCTATCTTCTTGATTTTTTCCTGAGCTGCGTAATGTAGTTTGTGAATTATTTCCTTGGTTTACACCCAATTCATTAGAACGAATGAAGTTCATAACAATTGGCGCAGGGGTATCATTTTTATTATTACTTGTCCTAGACTGTTTCTTTATAGGACTTTTTCCTTCAATATCTTTCTTTGAAATTTTATTACAAGGCTTACATGGACATTGAAATTTATCCATACTAGTTTTTGGTGTATTTACATTTTGTGTAAAGAAATTTTCTTTTGTATATGAAATATTTTTGATAGTTTGTTCACTCTCACTTGATATGTTACTTTTCTTCTTTGTTTTAATTGATTGCATTTTAAGTGTAGAACTTGTACTTATGGTCGGCTTTGAGTTCCTGAGTATACTTTGAATTGGTGCATGATTTAAGTATTTATCTTTTGAACTACACATGATCGGTGAAGAAATAATCACGGGCTTAGTACTACTACTACGTTCAGGTTTTTTGACAATCTCATCTATGTGTGAAACTATGTTTTGAGAAATCGCCTTATATACAGATTTGACACTTCTTTGTTCTTTACAAAATTTAGTATGGGATGGAGTATCTACAACCTCTAGATTTTTATTTCGAGGTCTTAGAAAAAGTTTGACCCCATTGTTAAGATTTTTATGATGACTTGGTGTATCAATCGGCCCAAAAATGGGCTTTTCAATAAGGCTACAACCGTCACTTGCTCCCTCAAGTATGCTGCTTTGTGTATTTCTGGTTGACCATTCCTGAACATGCCTGCTTTCAGCATTTGGAGAAAACCAATTTCCATTTGATTTTTTTAGCTTCTTTCGCCTAGAAACTAATAAGCAACATAAAGCGGGCACACACCATATTATTTCAATAATTATAATAATTAACAGAAACAAAAATTTCTTTGAAGTCCACGATACTGGACAGCCGGCAGTAATCGCTTCACTTTGTAAATCCACAAACTCGTTGTCCATAAATCTAACGATTCCCCTGTAGAAGGACTTAGTTTGGTCCAGTAAAGGTAGAATACCACCAAATGCAACGTAGAGTTGATCGTCACTCAAATGTGGGACAACATTCTTAATCATCCAAGATTGAAAGGATTTTTCAAAGTCTTTCACATGTTCAGTATTTAGCGCCTCAAGACAACTTGTAGCTGTATTATAGTATTTTATGAGAGCATTAGAAGAATTTTGTGAAGTAAGCTGAATTAATGATTGATTGGCTATAGGAACAAACATTGTTTTCGTTTCCAAGTCCCAATTTATTTCTGGCAGCGGTATTGAAAGTCCTTTATCAGTTTTTACATAATATGATAGCTGTTCGCACTCCTTCCCTGGAATTCTTAGATTATTTACCGACTTGTATGGTGCAATGTTAATTGATACGGAGCGTAGGAAGTTTTCATCAGCAACGCGCCATGAACTCCCATCAGTACTCATATATCCTTTTATATTATTATAAACTTCAAAAGCAATAATAGCATTCTCTAAGCTTACACTTCCTCCGTAATAAGCATATTTTGTCGCTGGTATAACCCAGAATTTTAAAAAACCTCCAACTACATCTGAAAGAGCAATATTCAGAACATTTTCTATAGTTTCGGTTGGTGCTTGCTTTTTGGTTTCTTTAAACGAATTTTGAATATATTCTAGTATTGTACAGAGAAAATCATCGTTTAAGGATGCCTGTAGGGGTGTAGGTATAATATTCTGAAATCTTTTTCTGGCTTCTAGTATATCCAATTCTGTTCTATTCCAAAGTTTTTTATATAGATGTTCACGCGAAAATAAAACTGTACCAACGTTGATTGTTCTTGTATACACATCGTTCGAAGCTAATGCTTTATAAATGATCACTAAATATATTATATAAATTCTCATAACATTAAATCGAATATAAAATAAACACTTGCAAAATATTCATTGTTATTCTAGCAATATGTCCAACTTGACGTTTATAATTTTATTTCTGTATTATTTATTATAAAAAGTTTTTTAGTGACTATATTTTCAAAAATACTAGTGTACATACACTCTACTCTACACAACACATGCTGTAAAGATGTTTTAATGTATTGTGTTTCTTATATTTTACCTTAACTTCGTAAGTATATTGCTTAGTAAATTCTAATTATATATTTGAACGGTAACAATTAATATAATCTTAAGAGTTATGTCAGACTTGGTGGCTTCTAGGCTATGGCCTTAACATATTCCAAATTATAGTCTCAGATTCACTTTTTATCATTGTAGAATTGTTTTTTACTTTTTAAGCCTGGCTGGAAGCAGTTCTAATTTGGAAAGAGGATATCGATGATAAAATTATTATTCTAAGCTTGACGTGCGATGACATTCAGCGGATCAAATAGACTTAGAAATGTTGACTTCAGAAAACCTTTTATTATGCAGCATTTTTATTATGCATGCAGTTGAAGGTCTATGTCGACACACTGTCACACTGGACATATGCATTTTGTTGAAAATCATAAGTGTCAGTAGTCCGAAAGACATGTGGCACAAACCAATGATATTTAAAAGTATAGATAGGTTACGTAGACAACATTCGTTGTTTTAAAATGATACACTAACGCACACATGAATAATTTAACATTGCAATAGCACACTACATTACGATTACACGTCAAAGAAGGATAGTAAATGCAATTATCGCAAGCGAAAAAGAGATAACTCTAATTTAGAAAAAACACAGTTAATTCATTAGATATTATTTTTTACCGTACACCGTGATTTATGCCTAGAATACGATTCATTCATGAGTTCATGTAGTAAAAGCTATAAAGTAGTAAAACTGCATTTAAATTAGGTAGACAATGTGTCATTGATTTTATAAAAAAATTATTTTATATTGATTATAATATATAGCCACATTGATGATATCAATTATTTATACATAATAATAAAAAACATACGGTGTCTGTATGAAACAAAACCGAAAGATATCTACAGTACGGGTCCCAGTTTTACAATTTTACTAACGACGGCTCCCAAAAAGTTTTAAGCTTACAATTATTATTTTTTGTATCTTATATTATTTATGAATGTCTTTTTGTTGAGGGTTTATTACAATAAGGTAATGGGAGAAGAAAAAAATGATTCATTGATTCTTCTGCAATTAGCAATATATACTGAAAGGGACAGTGTTACTGAAAAAACTCCTACGTAAACAAATAGCACTCACTGTCTACATCCGCTACCTACCCGAAAACTTGTTTTAATAGTTTGATAGTTCAGCTACCTATATACGCACTTGTTTATTAAAAATTATTACATTTCGTATTACATTTACTGCAACAACGACTTTTTTACATCATTTCCTAAAATATTATACCTCGATCATCCCGCAACAGACAGCATCAATATTTTGTCATTTCTGTATGTTAATCTATGATCGGCTTGGCGGCGACCGGCGTTGTCATGGCGACATATTTATTTTGTTAGATAAATAATGAAATCAAATAAAATGTTATAATTCATGATTTCTTAGCTGTGGTATGTAATTCTATGTTTTTTTTTTACTTTTGTTATCTTCCCATAACACAAGACGGCATTTTAATGTTATACCTTTATCAAATTGTTACCAATTCTGTCAACAACAAACGCGTGTGTACCGTTTTCGAATCGAGAGAGCGACTACGACCAAAGGAACCAATTGACTCAATTTAGGCGATTGATTTTCGGCGTGCAAATAACATATCTACCTCTTTTAATACTATAATATCATCGGCACAAACCACATTTATAGTCATCTTTTTGGGCGATATTTAGTTCAGTGGTGACATAGATTTTCTTGTGAGATTTGACTGTCAAATTACTCGCAAATTGATGTCAAAATTGCTTGGTGTGCCCAGTAAGGCATGACTTCACTTTACTTCTTCACTTCTAACCACCACCTCCAATCATATGAAATTGTTCCTCACATACATCACCTACTGTTCTCACCTTTGAGCGGTGATAGCTTCATATAGTTGATTATAATCATAGACGGTCAAGTTACCTCATGCCAATGGGTTAGGGGTGGCTAGTTTTTTACACACTATCAGATAAGCCACTTGCTCGCTTACACTCTTATTTATTCTAAAAACACTATTCGGTTTTTATTTGCGACTTATCATCTTCATCATCTGTACCATCAAAATATGTAACTCGTCGTTTGTCATATCTGATAGTAAAAATTCCTTGCTCTACTAGGAATCGGTACTCCTCGAGACCTATCCATTAGAAGTTCATCAAACACCAAAATCCTATTGGCAATTTTAAATAAAAATAATAATTAAAAAAAAATTAATTGTTTAACATTCAGAAAGTTCACCTCCATACTAAGCGGTCCAGTGATTGTATTTCTGTCTGATAATCGTGGGTGTCATTTGTCGGGTGCCTCACACGCGCCAGGTGTAATAGAACCGTACATAAATCACATCAATTATTTAATTTCATTTTGCGAACATGACGTGTTCTGTTGCGATAGAAGCTGGTAGATTGAAAATATGGAAACTTCTAGAATTTACTACAGATTTTATTGGGATATAAAGACCAAATGTTTTATTAAATAAGCGAATTGAATAGTATGAGGTATGTAAAATATGGTTTAGTTTATAGGTAGAAAAGCAATAGAATGCTAAGATTAAAATATTTTTAGTATCACAACTTCATACAGTTTATTATTTCATTCTTATTATTTTATTTAATATTTACGTTCTTACTGACTGTGTCAAACTGTATACTATATTCTCCAAAGTAAATATATCTTCTTCCTAGTCGATACACTGACAGAGCAGTCCGGTCCTGATATCATGCATAACAAATTCTCTTGGGAAAGATTAGATTAGAAAACTATTGTGTAGGAAATCACGTATCGCACAGTACTTTTTCATTCCTCATAGATGTATAATTTTAATTAGTATTAGATTTTTCTTAATATTTAAAATTTGTGGCTTTGTGTGTTTTTTTTGTTGCTAATAATGTTATTTCTATTCTATTTTAAAAACACATTCACACTACCACTATCTTACAGCTTTTCTTATGAATGTGTTTTAATTAAATGATTTTAATGAATTCTCTTTCAACCTGTCCCCAAAACTACAACTCCCTACCCTTGACTAATGACGTGTGTAACACAATATCCTTGAGCGGGATATTGCTCCGCCACCGATTATTACTTACGTCCTCGCCGCAATTAGGGTTTCACTTTAGTTGTTGTAATAGCTTAGTGACGATCCCCAAATTAATTGGAATGTTTTCAAGTTTAAAGTTGTTCGGAGCAAAAAAATTATTGTTACAAAAATTTATGCTGTTAAAACCGATTTGCTTGTCTTGCTTGGTATTGATAAACATAGTCAAAAATACTCTCGTTTAGAAAGATTTGAGTGATGGTGGTACAGTTTCTGCTAAACGTATCTTTATATATTTAACTGTCTGTCTCTAAATGCTCCTAACATATTATCATTCCAATAGTGAACACTGTGAAGGCGGAGAGTAATAAAAAAAAAGTATAAATGCAGTAGAAATAAGTATAAATCCATACATACCTACTTTGCAAAGCGTGGATTAGTTTTCACCCGATAAACAGATTTTGTGCTCGTCGTCTGAGAATATGATTTTAAAATTGTCTAACTCGCCTTGATTTTTTTTTCTGCCTTAGGCATACACCGTTTTTATTTTTTTTCTATCAATAACTTCGCCTTTAACAGTACCTTCATTAATAATCATTGTATAATTAATTTCATCATTCCTAGTTCCGGAGTTTTGGCTTAAAGTATTAATACAGTAAAGAACACTCAATTAATAAATTCTGGATTAAAAGATAGACGAACGTACTAAATATTTAAATGGGCAACGTTTTTATGAGCGCTGTGATAATCTTAGGTAAGCTTTCACTTAAAGTATCGAAGCAAAGATAATACTTGCAACCCTCAATCAAGGGCGATGCTTCAAGTAATGTGAGTTATGTTGAAGCACCCTTGATTTATAAGTACTTACTTAATAGGTACATGATAACACTTAAATATAACTTGCTTGCAACTTGTCATGAATTTACTTGGAAGAAAGAAAAAGAAAACGAAGTAAGACAGTTTTAGTACTCAGTTTAGAAATGCAAAAAGATTATAAAATAATAGTTAGAGAAAAATTAATAAACACGCGTTCATTGAAAACCAAAATTAAAAGTAGAAAATAATTTTTAATAAGCATAATAGTGTAATTAAGTAACAAAAAATATATTTCATTGTAAGACGAATTGAAAAAAATGCCGATTTAAAATAATACAATTTTTTTTATGTAAAAATTTAACTTTTGGAAAGCGCTAGTGGTAAATGTGAAGTATTATATTCTATTCTTCCTACTGTCCTTCTGTGGAAGACAAATCACAATTTAGCCAATGTCACGTTGAAATAGACTTCCGCGCACTGAGTATGTTATTACTAAATTTATCGGTAGTGATCAGTGCTAAGACGAAACAAAGTTTTATCTTATAGCCGACCTGTATAGCCGAGTGGTTAGCGATCCTACCTACTAAGCTAGAGGTCCCGGGTTCGATTCCCGGTAGGTGCAAGCATTTATATGATGAATATGGATATTTGTTTCCGAGTCATGGATGTTTAAATGTATTTATGTATGTTTATATGAATTTATGTGTGTTTAAGTAAGTATATTGTATTAAATATACCATTGTCTTGTAACCCATAACACAGGCTATATATGCTTAACTTGGGGCAAGATAATTTGTGTATAAAGTATGCCATTATTATTATTATTATCTTCTTGTAATACCTGATACAAATATACATACCTGTTAGTTTATAAATGCCAAACACAGATAAAAATTACTTACATTATAAAATATATGTACCTACTCAGTAATATTTACAAATTAATCTTATTTGTTTTAATAATATGATTACACAAAATATTTACAATGGGATTGAAAACTAGGGAGAGGAGACATTTAATGGACGGGGAATTTCAGGGGTATACAATTATACTACACTATGTGCACTAATTAAGCATTCGAATATTTACGCGTTATTATGAGTGAATCTGTCTAAGATATTTATACAGGATGATCAAATAAATAAGGTGTAGAAAAGTTGTGAAGGAATCGCCATAGATTACTTTGGATTCCAATCTGCAGGGGGCTGGGCCCACGGGAAATCTGTGCTTATTAGCTGTCAATCATGCTAACAATGTCACACCGCTGGAGGGAGAAATTGACAGCTGTGTAGTGAGTACGTGAAGTTGTCATTGGGAACAGAGCGAGATCATCTTTTTAGATACTTCGATTGCACTATTTATGAATAATAGGAAAATATTCCAAATTAATTAAAATTTCATGGGCGTGGCTTAATAGAATGGTAATAATAATAAATACCTTTCAACCCATACTTAAAAAATTGTCGAAAAGCAATAAACGTAAGCGCCTATAACATTTTTAAACTTGTGATAATCTTTGATTATACGTCTACATAGACTGTGACAGCTGTGACGTCCAAATTGAGGTTCACAGTTAGCCTCTATTACCTTCACACTAACACAAAGTGACATACAATTCGCGAGTGTAAAACGTAGCCATTCACGCACACTAAAGTAATAAACCTTGCCTGTTTTCATCAATTGTCTAGCAGCGAGAGGTTCTATCTAGATGTATAAATTATCTAGGGTGATAATATTAATCAATTGAGTGAAATTATCTTTGGTGAAAAGCAAAGTCAATTTTATATAATTTTATTTAACTTCAATTACTGCGTTTTTTCTAGTAAAACCTTAGAATTTTTGAGCTCTTCCAGAATCTTGAGCGGCAGTGCATTGTAATGGGCAGGGCGTATCAATTACTGCTCGTCTAGTCCCGTATTTTCATAAAAAAGTATTATATTTTATAGCCATGTCGTACAGTGTGCTCGCTGGTACATAGAGTTATATTCGGATTGCGGAAATTACTTCGCGACTCAATTTCCACCGGTCCTGAGTCTGCGATCGTTTATCTTTCACAAACCTTTCGATCGTCAAGGATATCTGTACTTACATAAATTACATTACAGTAGCTATAAAATAAAACAAAAACCACCTTTTGACAACTTTCAGTGACTTTACATTTAAACCAGAATCACAGCCCTGGTTCGATGCGTCAGTTAAAGCAGCATCAGACTGCAAAAAACAGGCGTATCGAGCTTGGGTTGCGGCGCTGGGCACAAAGGATCCGAACTGCATAGTTCTTAAGAGGAAATACAACCGTGCCTCCAGATTTTTTAAGCGGCAAATGGCCCGTGCAAAGTCAAAACACGTCGTCAAAATCGGCGAGCAGCTTTCCAGTTACCCGACCGGAACACGCAAGTTCTGGTCGTTGTCGAAAGCTGCTCTTGGTAACTTCAGCCACCCGTCCATTCCGCCGTTGCACATGAGGAATGACACCCTGGCCCATACGGCAAAAGAGAAAGCCGATCGCTTGTGCACTCTTTTCGCCTCCAACTCGACTCTTGACGACAACGGAAAAACACCGCCGACCATCCCGCGGTGTCAGAGCTCTATGCCTGAAGTACAGTTCAGACAGAAAACTGTTAGGCGAGCTCTATTTTCGTTGGACGTCAGGAAGTCGAGCGGACCGGATGGCATTTCTCCAATCGTGCTTAGAACGTGTGCCCCTGAGTTGACGCCGGTGCTAACGCGTTTATTCCGGTACTCTTATTCTAAAGGCGTAGTCCCTGACTCATGGAAGTCAGCCCTTGTCCATCCGATCCAAAAAAAGGAGACAGTACGGATCCGGCAAACTACAGGCCTATTGCTATTACCTCCCTGCTCTCCAAAATCAAGGAGAGCATAATTAGCCGTCAGCTCTTGGTATACCTAGAGGGTCACCAGTTGATCAACGACCGACAATACGGGTTTCGCCATGGTCGGTCGGCAGGTGATCTTCTGGTATACCTAACACATAGATGGGCTGCGGCTATTGAAAGCAAGGAGGAAGGCCTGGCAGTTAGCCTGGATATAGCGAAGGCCTTTGATCTTGTATGGCACAAGGCGCTCCTCTCCAAACTTCCATCATTTGGGCTTCCCGAGAGCTTGTGCAAGTGGACCTCCAGCTTCCTCACTGGGCGCAGCATACAGGTCGTTGTCGACGGATATTGCTCGAACCCGAAGCCCGTGAATGCTGGAGTGCCCCAAGGCTGTGTGCTGTCTCCCACGCTATTTCTTCTGCATATCAATGATATGTTGGATACCTCCAACATTCATTGCTATGCGGATGACAGCACTGGTGATGCCGTATACACGGGCCATGCAGGTCTCTCTCGGGAAATCGTCGACCAGTGCCGGGAGAAACTTGTGTCTTCTATCGAGTCCTCTCTTGAGAAGGTCTCGGAATTGGGAAAATTGAACCTTGTCCAATTTAACCCACAGAAGACTCAAGTTTGCGCGTTTACCACTAAAAAAAACCCCATTTGTCGTCTCATCGCTCTTCGATAACACTTCCCTCAAAGTCTCGCCTAGTATCGGAATACTGGGTCTCAAAATCTCGAGCGATTGCTAATTTCGTGGTCATCTGGAAGGCAAAGCCAAATTGGCTTCAAAGAAACTGGGCGTCATTAATAGAGCACGTCAATACTTCAAGCGCTAGAAACATACTAGCGCTCTACAAAGCGCAGGTCCGGCCACACATGGAGTATTGCTGTCATCTCTGGTCTGGCGCACCCCAGTATAAGCTCGATCCATTTGACCGCGTGCAACGCAGAGCAGCTCGAATTGCCGGGGTCCCAGTGCTCTTTGAACGGCTGGATCACTTGGCGTTGCGTAGAGACGTCGCTTCATTGTGTGTCTTCTACCGCATTTATCAAGGGGAGTGTTCCGAAGAGCTGTTTAACCTGATTCCTGCCACCGAATTCCACCTTCGCACGACACGCCACAAGTTAGGATATCATCCTCACCATCTGAATGTGTGGCGGTCCTCCACAGTGCGGTTTTCAAGGAGCTTTCTTCCACGTACTACAAAGCTATGGAATGAGCTTCCTTGTGCGGTGTTTCCGGGACAATACGACATGGGTACCTTCAAAAAAAGCGCGTACACCTTCCTTAAAGGCCGGCAACGCTCTTGTGATTCCTCTGGTGTTGCAAGAGAATGTGCGCGGCGGTGATCACTTAACACCAGGTGACCAGTACGCTCGTTTGTCCTCCTATTCCATAAAAAAAAAAGAATGTCCCCAAAAAATCCACGTGTCAGAATGTCCATAGGGACATAGAACTCCTCCAGAAAGCACCCCTGGCGGCTATCTTGGGCGCAATTCCTCCATCCTCCATCCTTAAGGGTCTACTCCTGCTTCTCTTCCTGTCTCGAGGATTCCAATTCATTATTTCTTAGTCCACTTTTGGTTATTTATCTTATAGTAGGTATTGTACCTCAAAAATCTACAAATAATAAAACCGTAAGCATGCTGTCGATACATTAAATATTTAAAAAAGTTACGTAGTACTTATGTGGCCTAGGTCCAATGATATATTTTTTTCGATACTTGTCTGTTTCTCTGTGATATGTGCATGCTAACTTAAGAAACGGATAAACCGCAATGGATTTTTTTTACTGGTGTATTTAAGTTAAAAAATGTCAAGTAATTAAATTTAATTCGAATATATTCCGCTTTCTCCCTCATTGTGTTGCATATTTGTATTCAAAACAAATCAAATCAAAATCACTTTTTTCATGTAGGCCACGGAAATGACACTTCTGAATGTCCAAAAAATTTTTTCTTCTTATTGAATTTACCGCAACCTCGTTAAGGGTTGAGGTAATGAGAAGAAGTAGCAAGACACTCATTGTCACTCTTTTAAATCAACATTTACATATTCATCGTTTTCCAATCATTTTGATAACAATATGTATCTTAGGGAAGGGAACGATCCGTCTCACGTCATCGCCACAAGCATTTATTATTTATAAATATATAATAAAACTATTATAATAATTTTTTTCGTAGTCTTCTCATAAGCTTTATATTCTCAATGTGATCGGCAGTTTACGTTTTAATTTAGAAATTGAATAAGGTTTGCGTGTTAAATACTGAAAACCCAGGAAAGGAGTCAGATTTATCTGTACAAATATTATAAAGAGGCAAAGTTAGTTAGTTTGTGGGGATCTCTGAATCCACTGAAGCAATTTTGAAAAGTCTGTTACCAATAGAAAGCCACATTAATCCGGAAAATGAAAAGAGTTTTTCGTCGGGTTTGCAATGTAAGTCGGAGAAAAAACGGTCCAACAGAACTCCAACTAATACGGTTTCACTAAACGAGAATTTTATATATTAGATGGCTATATAACCTCTATATATATGGCAGCACTACTTCGTTTGATATTCCATTTAGTCTGACATTTGAGTCAAATCCATCAAGTATTCATTAGTGGTGTCCATTGATTCCTGATGGCTTTTCATTTTGTATGAGCATCGGTTGCTTTATTGTGAATTACGTGATATACAATGAGTACGGAAGTGATATGAAACTCCTTTATCAATTCAATGCTACCAATGAACATTATTACCAGAAGACTATGTATTTTTCCTCTTTTTTAATAACTTTAGCCTTATATCATTTATATGCCTAGATAGACTGTGACAGCTGTGAAAACGTCGACAAAAATTGAGGTTGAAAATTAACCTCTATTTTGAGCAAATCACGCACACTAACACAAAATGACATACAAATCGCGAGTGTCAAACGTAGCTAGTCATGCACGTCACCCTAAAGTAATAAACCTGGCCTGTTTTCTATCTAGACGTATATAATTATATAGTGGGTTAACATAATAAAATAATTGATAATTTGTACACTTAAATAAAGCTCAAAACGTGTACAGAAAACAAAAAGTTAGAATATCTATCTATCTGTCTGGAGCATACAATTAGAATATACTAATTTATAGACGATCTGACAGCCCAATTATCAATTTTGATGTGTCAATGTCTGCGTTAGCTAGAAATATTGACACACTTTTACACAAATTATCTTGCCTCAAACTAGGCATAGCCTGTATACTACGGGAACAAGAAAACGATATATTTAATACATAATACTTACTTAAACATACACAAATACATATAAACATCCATGACTCGGAAACAACCATTCATATTCATCATATAAATGATTGCACCTACCGGGATCCGAACCGGGGACCTCCTACCTCAGTAGGCAGGGTCACTAACCACTGGGCTATAGCTTTATAGGTTAGTGACCCATCATAGTGGTTTATATATCAAATCAAATCAAATCAAAATCAGTTTATTCACGTAGGTCACGGAAATTACACTTATGAATGTCAAAAAAATAAATAAAATAAAATATTTTTCTTATTGTATCTACCGCTACTTCGTATAGGGTTGAGCTAATGAGAAGAAGTAGCAAGAAACTCATTGCCACTCTTTTATATCAAGATTTACATTTAGGTACATCGATTTACAAATAATTTCAAATTACAATATAATATGTTAAATGTAAAATGATGCAACAGACACACTCAAACATCGAATAGTCAATTTCTTACACGAGTAAGTCAAAAATGTAAATGTAAATTAATACAACAGTTATTGAGTACAGTAGCTGCATCATCCACATACACCATAAATAAATAAAGGTATTCTGTGAGCATTTTATAAGCGATTATAAATAAATAAATATGTATATATCCATACATATATATACACACAATAACTTTTAAGAATTTGAAATCGAGTCTCCGGCAACAGGATCATCCTGCCACCATGTTCAAAATAATAAGAAGCTATTGCCGAGCGTAGCTGACTGTTTACGGATTGTCAATCAAAATCAGTTATAGCACAGAGTAGGGATTCAAACTTACGTATAAAGTTATAGTAACAATAAACTTACTTACCTTAAGATATAAATCTAGCTGTATCTCCGTTAGAGATGGTTTTCTCTTTAGCACGCTTCTTTATCTTTACGCTTTTTTTATATATTTATTAATAAAAAACAAATTTTACATTGCGGTTTCAAAGCAATAAAAACCTTAAAAAATTAAGTCTACACCAACAGAGTTAAATTAATAAAAGAAAAAATAGTTCACAATCGTTTGAAACTTAGCTATACATTATAATTTTACAAATAAAAGTAAAAGTACTTGATACAATTAATAGTTAAGCACGATAAGTTGATCGGTGGTCAGTCAAGTCTTAAAAAGAATTTTTTTAAATTTGTATCAGTCAACGAGTCGGTCAAGTCACGTGGCAGTTTATTAATCAGTCTAGTCTTGTCTAGTCTTATACGAGTAAAGTGTAAGTTTATGATATGAAGCCAGGTGTGTGTCAATCAACTTTATTAAATATTTCACGACAGATTCCGGGCACCGGGCACGTGTCTTTTATTCGCTCTATTGATTCGAATCACCACAATTATTGTGTCATGGCTATATAATGAACACTTTATTATTTTATTTATTAATTTACTTTTACAAATGAAATTAAGTGACGAACAATTATTTAAATAAAAATAATAGTAAGATGTGTTTATTATCAGCAGACCATACAGGCCTGTGAAGCATTGTATGGATGATGGCGCTTGGCAAAAACTATTACTGAATGGTTATTAAGAATAATTGGTTATTTTGTTTATATGATTTTAATATTTAAATGTTAATTTTATAATTGCTAATGAAGTGCTCTCATAATACGTTTATTTATTTACAGTATGTGTGGTTTGATTCATCTACTGTACTCAATAACTCTTGTCTTTATGTATTAATTTATATTTACTTTTTTGACTTACTCTTTTATTTACTCTTTACTAGTATTATTACTTTTTTGACTTACTCTTTTATTTACTCTTTTAGTACTTATATTTACACTTTTGTAAGGCGTTGACTATTTGACGTTTGAGTATTTTTGTTAAATCACTTTACATAGATTGTTATTGAAATTATTTGCAACACAATGAAGTTGTAAATATTGTTTGAAACGAGTGCTTATCATTACGAGTTCTTCTCATTAAAGCTCAAACTTTTCCAAAGTACTGGTAAATGTAAAAAGAAAACTTTCGACATTCATCAGTGTCATTTCCTTAACTTATATGAATAAAGTGATTTTGATTGGTGTGATTTATTAATAGCTTTTTAATTGTTATTAAAATTGTTTGGTTTATAAATAGCTTATTGCTACACCCAGCCCACCCCTATGTAGTCTGTTTAAATTTTTTTTAAAAAAGTGTGTTTATTTATCTATATAACCATATTATATTATTTATTATTATTATATAAATTTGGTATGCTATGTTCGAAAGGACAAACAATTCATAATGAAAATATATTTGTAAATAAGCAAGAAATCATAAATTATTGTATGTTAAAAGAACAAATTATAGCAAACGAATTATATTTAAATAGCTTTTATAAAAAAAACGTAAAAAACAGAGTTACATTTTGGAGGTGCTGGGATTTGAACCCAGGACTTTCAGCATGCGAAGCAGACACTCTACCACTGAGTTACACCCCCGGTTAAAGGATGAATCGAAATTTACAATTCAGTTCTATATCAGCTCACAGCATCCATTGTTGTGAAGTTTATTACATCAACTAGCTGCCGCCCGCGTCTTAGCAAACGTGGTTTGACTATCAGATACTTTTTTAATTTGGCTACTACTCGTGATAGCCCATGCAACATTTGTCGAGGTGTTTCGTAAATTAGCTGCAATAAATAGACTGACAGAAAAAAAAGACGGTGGTTGACTTGTAATAATTGCGATATTTGTGACGATTTTATATCCTTTTACAAATTAATAATTCGTTGATATTGTTGGTAATGTAATCATAAAAAAGGACACAAAAAAAAAATTCACCAAAATAAATTGATTTTTTCCTTATTATCATTTCGGAACATACTGTAAGTAATGTAGTACCCGCGAGCTAGCGTAGGCACTGACGCAGGGCCGTAGCGGGTGGTTTGATTATTATTTTTTATATGACTACCGTTATAAAGTTCTACCCGTGTATGTACCAACATTTAATGTCGCCATTATAGCGCCATGCTGTATATAAAATATCTTGTGCCAATTAATACTGATTCTTATGTATGTACCGACAAAGACGTTCTATTATGTATAGAAAGTCATTGCGTGCGTCCAAAGTACACACATCCTTTTTTATGAAGTCGAAGTCAAGTCGTTAGTGGTACCTACATAAACGCATTGTACTGCTGTTAATGAATCTTGCGAACGCCTAAGATCGCGATTATGTTGAGATATAATTTTTAGATCGTTGTGACGTTGCTACGAATAGTTGTGCGGTAACAAAAAGTCTCGGAGGCGCGAAAAATATCCCTTGGTAATACAATTCCGTTGAATATTTCCAATGATAGTTTCAATTATAAGGGTGATTAAACATATTCAATGATAGTTGTAATTACAGTGGTGAACTGTAAAAACAACGAAATAACTATGATCTGTCTCATATACGTCAACTGTGTTTTCAATTGGTAATATTTCCCTGATGCTGACTCTTGACAAAGTTCTCTCAACATCTTGCAATGTTCACAAATCAGTAGGACACCTGACTCTTCCACACTTGATATTCAAACTGAGGAATAATCTTCATTCTACGGTACATGACATTTTTGACATTATAGTTTACGTTATATGATTGATTTTGCTTTTAACGCAAAAGAGAATCTAAATACTACGTAATAAGAGTTGGGACTGCCTAACTAAAATTAAAATTCGAAATTTAGTTTACTATGAAACGTGCAGTCATTTGTCATAAGTTTGATATAGTAGTAATTACAGCATGGCGATTAGCCACGAAATATAATCCGGCTAAGTTTGAAAGCGAAGAGTTGCTTAAAACGTAATGGATTTCGGCCATCTCCGTTTTTTATAAGATTTTAGCCGTCATCTGTCAATCTATCAATGACTGCACGTTTTATACAATCTGAGTTATTGCTGACGCGAAGTCGAAGCAGATTTTCAGAATTGGCGAGAGAATTGCACGCCTTCCCTCGGGAACTCGTGCGTTCTGGTCGCTCGCCAAGGCTGTCCAAGGAAACATCTGCCAGCCAGCCATTCCGCCACTGCACAGGGATGATGACTCGCTGGCCCATGACGTGAAAGAGAAAGCTGATCTCCTGGTCTCCCTCTTCGCGTCCAACTCTACTCTGGATGACCAAGGAGCATCACCACCGCATATTCCGCGGTGCAAGTGACACATGCCGGAGGTAAAAAAATCGGCATGGCGCCGTGCTAAAGGCGCTTCTCACCTTGGACATTCCCAAATCGAGCGGGCCCGATGGCATTCACCCGATAGTGCTGCGGACATGTGCTCTGGAACTGGCGCCGGTCCTTACTCATCTTTTCCGGCTCTCCTACTCATCAGGCGTAGTCCCAAAATTATGGAAGGCGGCTTTAGTGCACCTGATCCCTAAGAAAGGTGTACGCTCGGATCCGTCCCACTACAGCCTCATTGCCATTACCTCCATTTTCTTCAAAGCAATGGAGTCCATCATCAATCGCCAGCTCTTAGGATACCTAGAGGAACACCAGCTGATCAGCGACTGCCAGTACGGTTTTCGTCAGGGTCACTCACCTGGTGATCTTCTTGCGTACCTCACCCATAAATAGGCGCAAGCAGTTGAGTCGAAGAGAGAGGCATTGGCGGTTTGTAGTTTGGACATACCGAAGGCATTCGATCGGGTGTGGCACAAAGCGCTTATAGCGAAACTGCTTCCCGAGAAGTTTTGGCCGATCGGAGCATCAAGGCTGTTATCAACGGTGCATGCTCCGACTTAAAACCCATAAACGCTAGTGTCCCGCAAGGCTGCGTGCTATCCCCTACACTGTTTCTTCTGCATATCAATGTTATGCTGCAAATCAGCAGTATTCATTGCTATGCAGACAGGGTATGCTTCCTACACCGGCCGTGCCAACATGTCCCGGTATAGCGTCGACGAAAACCGGAACAAACTTGTGTATGAAATCAAGACTATGCTTTGCAAAGTCTCGGAATGGGGCCGATAAAATTGAGTCCAATTCAACCCCGAGAAGACACAAGTTTGTGAGTTCACCACTAAAAAGTCCCCGCATCACGAAGACGTCTGGCATTCCACAACCGCGCGTTTCGTTAGAAATTTCTTGCCTCGCACAGCCACTTTGTGGAATCAATTACCGGCTGCGAACAAATACGCCTTAGGGACCTTCAAGAAAAAAGCATACTCCCACCTTAAAGGCCGGCACCGCATTTCTTGACACACCTGATGTTGCGGATGTCCATGGGCGTTTGCCTTACCTCTCCCCATCCCGTGAGCCTCTTGTCCGTTTGCCCCCTCTTATATAAAAAAAAATCTAGTTTAACGAAACAAAAATATCTGATGGCTAGGAATTAGATCGGCTTCTAGCCAATACTGACTTACGTAGTAGCTACGGACCCTCTGTCTATGATGACATAATAGTTACGAAGGTATCAATCTGTACTCTGTCCTTAATTTACGGCCGTTTTCAATATACTATCTATTTTTTTTATGATAATAAGGGAATAGACGAGCAAGACGTTCAGCTGTTGGTAATTGATACGCCCTGCCCATAACAATGCAATGCCGCTCAGGATTCTTGAAAAACCCAAAAATTCTGAACGGCACCACAATTGCGCTCGTCACCTTGAGACATAAGATGTTAAGTCTCATTTGCCAAGTAATTTTACTAGCTGCGGCACCCTTTAGACCGAAACACACTAATGTTTACACATTACTGCTTCACGGCAGAAACAGGCACCGTTGTGGTACCCATAATCTAGCCGTCATCCTGTGCAAAGGAGCGTCCCACTGGTATCCTTAGTTTAACTTACTTAAGCTAGACAAATCTATCCTTTTACGCTTACTTAGTTATAGTCCAATGCTTTATGTCGATAGGTTATTGAAATGTAAGTAAGCGAAAAAGGATAGACTTGTCTACCTCTAGTAAGTTAAACTAAGGATAGATAGGTTATTGAAAACGGCCGTAAAACTATATTGGACAGAACTATGGATAAATAAGATCTTGTCATTAAACGTTAATACAAATATATCCGTAACTAGAGATACGTTATCGAAAACGGCCGTTACACTGGCTTGTACTATCAACAAAGTTAAATCGTGACCCACATTAATATTATTTTCCTACAGTCATAATAAACAAGTAGGTTGAAATTCGCTTGAACATACGTTTTTTAAGTAACTGTTATCCTTTTATTATACACTGAGAGGCCACCAATTGTCATACAATATTTTTCATTCAATTTAAAATTAACTATTTTTTATGATTTTAAAAGAATTATCAACAAAAACGAATCAATTTTGTCGATGGTACATAATATTATTCCACATTTTATAAGATAATAAAGATATTTTAAAATTTAATATTCAAATCTGAATTCTGTGATCATATACACTGGTGAAATTTCAGCTTTCAAGCTACTATGGCTGTACATTACTTCCGCTGACTGATGGGGAACCCTATAAAATGATGTCTTTAAACATCACGACAGAAGGGAATACTTCGTTAAGGCGTGAGGTCATATATGCATAAATTATTCTGGTAAGTTTGAATAATAAAAGAATCGATTATTGGAAGTCGATACGAGCTGAAGCGTGACAGCTCCGTGCAATTCAATACTTAAAAAGCTCAGTTCGTCTGAAGTAGTTTTCACTCCAACTAACGCTGAACCTTCGTCCAACCACCACCACCCACGAGGCCATCAAACAAAGCCACAATATCGCAGTAGTCAACCGCGTATCAACAAATTATAGAGTGGTTCGATATAACAAGGGGTTGATACTGGAGGGTGGCTCACAAAGCGGTGACGTCATGATTTTTATGTGATTTTCACGGTACAGCACCCGCGAACATTGGTCATATTCAACTCTTTGGCGTTAGCGGTTTGTTTTCAATCACAGTGTGCTTCTTTATAGGATTTAGATTATTTAGTTATAGTGTTTTTTATGTGGGACATAAAATAATTACACATTAAGGCTGCGTTGTACATAGCGAAGGCATACATGTTAAAGTACCGGAATTTAAGAATTTTTAGATGACGTCATAATTTTAACTTTTAACCGTAACAGTCCAATCTTCGCCGATTAACGGCCGTTTTCTATCTTAGTTTAATCTATTCTTAGTTTAACTTCCTAGAGGTAAGACAAATCTATCCTTTTACGCTTACTTACATTTCAATAACCTATTGACATAAAGCATTGAACTATAACTATATTGTACATAACTATGGATAGATAAGATTTTGTCATTAAACGGTGACAGCAATGTATCCGTAACTAGAGATACGTTATTGAAAACGGCCGTAAATGTATTGATAATGTTAAACACTGATTGTAGTGTAAAGTTTCAATAAAAATTCGATATTCACATGTTATTCACTTTTCAATTTAACTATGTCAAGGAATACGATGGTGCAACACATTCCACAGTCTATGTTAAAGTCAGTGTTAATGTTAACGTTAAATTTGAGTTAAACCTTAACTATAACAGTTAATATGATGCATCTCGCCCTTAATGTTTACATTCGAAAAATAAATAACATCAAGTTGTTCTAAGTATCATAACTTACGACGATGTCCACGGTTTAAACTTAGTTAAAGTTAAATTACCAATGGACTCATTAGATATAATGTCTAAACGTTCGCGTTGGTTAAATCATAGATACACTAACAATATACCAAGATAGAAATGGTAAGCGAATCTATTTTTACTGTTATCAATTTTGATTGACAGGTCGTAAACAGTCAGCCACGATAAGCATTAGGTCCTTTGTATTTTGAATATGAAACCACTAGCTAACGTACACATTGAAAAATGAAAATTGGTCACGCATTGGCTGTCTGGTCGTCTATACGCTAATATTTTCTTAGTCTATGGCTTCAATAATAGAAAAGAACCATACACAAATGATGATATTAGATAATAATTTAAATTATATTATTTTGT
The DNA here is from genome assembly GCF_905404315.1 of Leptidea sinapis. NCBI lineage: Eukaryota > Metazoa > Arthropoda > Insecta > Lepidoptera > Pieridae > Leptidea > Leptidea sinapis. Next base: position 4,909,516 of record NC_066280.1, read on the forward strand.
TAGCTACAGCCCTATTCTTTGTGTGTAAAAAAAACAGTTATTTATAAAGGCATAAAAAAGATATTTATAGATTAGACTGTGTATTACCAAGCAGATATATAGCATGAACAGCTCTCTTTTGCACAGCAAACACTATCCCCCTTATTCATAATAGTCTGCTAACTTAAAGCATTGCTAATTCTCACTCTGTCTTCTTCTATTGATCTAAGTCAGAATGAGAAATAACACTCTATATTTTTTTTTATGGAATAGGAGAACAAACGTGCGTACGGGTCACCTGGTGTTAAGTGATCACCGCCGCCCACATTCTCTTGCAACACCAGAGGAATCACAAGAGCGTTGCTGTCCTTTAAGGAAGGTGTACGCGCTTTTTTTGAAGGTACCCATGTCGTATTGTCCCGGAAACACCGCACAAGGAAGCTCATTCCATAGCTTTGTAGTACGAGGGAGAAAGCTCCTTGAAAACCGCACTGTGGAGGGCCGCCACACATCCAGATGGTGGGGATGAAATCCTAACTTGTGGCGTGTCGTGCGAAGGTGGAATTCGGCGGCAGGAATCAGGTTGAATCGGAACACTCCCCGTGATAACTGCGGTAGAAGACACACAATGATTCGACGTCTCTACGCAACGCCAAGAGATCCAGTCGTTCACAGAGCACTGAGTCCCTGACAATTCGAGCTGCTCTACGTTGCACGCGGTCAAATGGATCGAGCAGATCTGGACTGGGGTGCGCCAGACCAGAGATGACAGCAATACTCCATGTGTGGCCGGACCTGCGCTTTGTAGAGCGCTAGAATGTGGGCCGGCTTGAAGTATTGCCGTGCTCTATTGATGACGCCCAGCTTCTTCGAAGCCAATTTGGCTTTGCCCTCCAGATGGCCACGGATTTGGCAATCGCTCGAGATTTCGAGACCCAGTATTCCGATACTAGGCGCGGCTTTAAGAGAAGTGTTCTATAGCGGCTGTTTTAAGTTAGCGGACTATTATGAATAAGGGGGTATATCAATATCAGCAGTATGACCCCACACTAAAATACCATACGCCATGATGCTGTGAAAATAACTAAAGTACACTAATATACCGGTAGTAACATTCGACAAAGTATTATCGAAACGGCGTCGCATGATATTTACAACTATCGCCGTTGCAATCCCTGCGAACTATCAATTTGTTTTCAAATTTCAAATTCATTTGTACGATTATTCCATGCTTTTGCGCAAAATGAAAACATCATCAAATCAAATCAAATCAAAATCAGTTTATTCAAGTAGGTCACGAAAATGACACTTATGATTGTCAAAAAAAATAAAATATTTTTCTTATAGAATCTACCGCTACTTCGTAAAGGGTTTGAGCTAATGAGAAGAAGTAGCAAGAAACTCATTGCCACTCTTTTATATCAAGATTTACAGATCATTTCAATTACAATATAATATGTGAAATGTAAAATGATGAAACAAACACACTCATAAGGATTTAATCTATTTGAGTTTATCACTCCAACCACACAGACAGACGCGGTGGGGGACTTGTTCTATAATATGGAGTGAAGAAAAGTCAAAGGTTGTGTATAAAGTTGATCGACTAACGTTTGATTTGAATATTCGATCACCAATGTCAGGTTATTTAAAATCCCACTGACCTCTACTATATACCACTGGACTGGCAGCTGTCAAAGTGCTTTTGTGCCTGTTTGATATTCGCTATTTTGGCGCTGTTGGCCATGTAGCGAGAGTCTGCGGTACTAAAACTATTGATGACAACCTCAGCAAACATCGATAGATGATGGCAAACTATTTACAAAAAAAATTGTGTACTTTATTACATTGATTTTTGAAGAATAAATAGCACGGAAAACGAACGAAATGAATTCAAAATGCAAAAATACTTGAGAGTATTGTACGTTCCTTTGCAGACTGTATTATTACTGTAGACAGTATTATACTTTAAAATTAGTACTCTGGACGCTCGCGAGTGGCGCTTCAAATAGGCACAAAAAAAAACTGTTAAACATATGGAACAGCCTGTCCAGTAGTCAGTGTAAAATTCAGATTGTATGTTATTCGTCAATCTTTTCTGAATCCGTATCAATCTTAATTTCCAATAGAATAGAAATGGCTAATCTAAACATTCACAGAAATTACAAGCCAAGAATACTACGTCATTTCATAGATGGATTGAAAAAAGAGATCACCAAAATATTCCATATATCTATTATTGAAAAGCATTGGAAGCACATATTAATTGCGGTTCAATATAAAAATCGGCTGTACCTCAGACTGTAAGTCGTAGTATAGGATAGACTGTCATCATATTAAATAGGCGACGAGTTGTGTACACACAATAGACGATGAGTTGCGGAAAAATAGTCTGTACACGTTCTTCTTCTCTTCTTAATACATACTATATTAACATCCATAGCTCGAAGAGTATTTTATAAAATACCTTTGCTATAAGTTTAAAATACCCAATACATGTTACGAAAACCAATGTAACCGTTTACTTCAATTACCACACTCCTTACTGTGGAGGCTCATAAGGCCCTTACTTGTTTACATCTACATTTAACTCTGTATTATGGCTGTCAGCGTCCCCTGATGTAAATTATATGTATTTACAAATACAAATTAAACAAAAATAACCTGTGATTACAATCACAGGTTATTTTTCGCAAATCTACGACTACAGCGCACCTATTATGTGGAACGCTAGCCGCGTTCCAACTCCTTGAGGTATTCAAACCTCTTATGTCCTCCATATGTATACATATATCCACAGAGTATGGTCTAAGAAAATTTATTGATGTAGGCGTTACTTTGCGGAAATCCATAATTGTACAAATGATTTGAGTTTTCTTTATACGAGGCATCCTCAGGAAGTGTTGTCTCGCCAAAATCTGGCACGAGTCTTCAAGTCTCGAAACACGTGTCGAATTGTTTAAAGGCAAATATTGGCGGAATTAACACTAAAGAAAACTCAAATCATTTGTATATGGTCTAAGTGTCTTTTAAAAAAAATTATATCCATCAAAAAAATGTTTATCTCTACTGGAAATCGAACATGAAATTCGTAGTCAGGGTCACTAAGATCAGGGCTAAGAATTCAATGGGATTGAAATTTAAGCGTACATTTTAAAAATATAAAAAATTCTCTTCTCAAATATTTATAGTTAGAATCGTCAACAATTTTTTTTAATAAATTATAGTTAATCTTAAGTAAAGTTATCTACGAGGCGACCACTTGTCTGTGTGTCTCAGCTAGTATATTATAATAATAGTGAATGTAGAAGTAATACCGGGTAGTGTGGCGCGTGTATAGATCGGAGTTCATGTAAATGTGGTTGGATTTGACTCACTTCCCGAGCAGGTATTGCCGTAACATTCGTACATCTTCCCCGTTCGTACTGCACGGCACAATTGTAAGCGAAACCTTTCATTCGCTTAGTATTATTATTTAAAAGTGAATTTTGGCAAACATGTAATTTAGTTTTTTTTTAAAGTTTAAAGTAACTCACTCTATGAACTGCGGTTTGTAACTAAAAATGAAGAAGTGGAAATTTTGTCTTACAACCGCCAGTGTCACTAATTGCTAATATAAAATAGTATTTTATTTACAAAATATTTCTATTCTATTTGACAAAATATATAAAACACATTTGATGTATATATATATACGAGTATATCTCTTCTATTTCAAGCTTGGTTATGAAGCAAACTAAGCGGTCCTAACATAATTTTGTAATACCAAAATTAAACCTACATAATGATTTAAAAACTTGAAGACAAAACGGTAAACTGATCGGATTTGATATTCTTGCAACAAGTATCCCTATTGGATTTAGATCATGAAATAATAAATAATTATCAGTTGTTAGAAATTAGGATTACAATTACAAACATTTTTAGTCAAATACGTATTTTAGGATAGACCTTCGTGTTGCAGCTTAATATTTCTTAAGTGTAATTCTTTTTAGCCTTAAAATGTTAATATGTTGGCTAAAATTTATAATATATTTTCTTTTATAAATTTTTAAAAACGAAATATGGAAATTCTAAATTTTCTTCTTACATATTATGAAAAACTGTCTCACTGGCATATAAATAATAAGATTGTGTATGCAGCATAATGGAGAGGTATGCTAATGACTTAAATTGAAGTATGTAAATATATATTTTAAGTTTATTAATTAATATGCTATCATCAGAAAATATTAATAGAACTATTGGAAAGTATACCACTTATTCGTGTACCGAGCAATAGCGTGCAATTCTGAAGATGCCCGGGTCGGGATCGTGCTGAGCACGGCGAATGGGACAGCTTTATCTTGACAGCAGCCAGTGCGACAGAGACAGGATGTCCCTAGATGACCAGCGCTGGAGGTCAAGGGTGAACGATCTCAAGTGACGTGGCTTCGGATAAAAGTTAAAGCATCTCCGTCGTCGGTAACTGTATGATAGTTTATAGGTCATTGTATACTGGCTAATGTATGGAAGGCATATTTATAGCTCTATTCGATTGGGGTAGCAGGTTTGGTTCTTTTCGGGGTCAGGCTACAGGAGCAGTGCTCAAGGGGTGCATTGTTGCCACAACACCCATATTATGCCGCCAAATAGCGGTGAATTTTATTTCCGCTTATTTTATATAAACAAACAAAACGAGATGTAGGATGCATGCATTGCGTGATAACCAAAACGATTGTCGTTATGTTTCAAATTCAAATAAAAACAAAAACAAAAAAAAAAGTAAATTGAGTTATGTACAAAACCAGTGTAGGTAGATCCAAGTAGTACAGTATCGTGATTTTAGGTATTGATTTGTGGGTACTTAGGTCTAATAAAAACATATAAAACAGAATAAATTCAGTACAGGGTATACAAGCGTTGTTAAGAATGATATTACTATTATTGATTAAGCAAGGTATACTCCTTCAAGCAAAGAATAAACTTTCATCTGAACAAAAAATGGAGATATTGGCTTACAGATACACATGCGCATTAGCATTTACCTGTCCTGAGCGTATTTGCACCCTCTTATAAGAAAAAAGTAGTCAGAAGATTGGCGTATGCTGATCAGATAAGATAATGTAAGACTGCCAAATGAATGTGGTCAAATTGCTCTTCGGTAATATTGCAATGAATCTTGAGCGGGGAGTAAAACTTTTTAAATCTGAAGTGACGGTCATCTACCAGAGGATCACAGGAGCGTTGCCGGTCTTTAAGACACACAAAACGCGGATAATTTACAATCTGTTTGGTATCTAATAAGACAAATATCAAATTATATTATAGACGAGGTTAAAATAGTACTCCTGCTAAATTTTCTGGAACTTTCTTCAATTTACTCTAATTTTATTCCTTAGTTCCGATAGTATGATCTGTCTATTTCCAATAAAATTTGGTTCATTATTCTCAGTACTAGTCAGGAACTGACTGATGAGAAATGCTATGGTGGCTAAGAAAACAAGAAAACAGTGAACTGATCGGATATGATATTCTTACAACAATTATTGGATCCTTATTGGATTTAAATCATGAAATAATAAATAATTATTTGTTGTTAGAAACTTTTAAGTCTATTTCCAATATAATTTTTGGCTCCTTATTCTCAGTACTAGTCCAGAACTGACAGATGAGAAATACTATGGTGATCTTGCATCACATAATCAAAAACATCATTTTAAGTATTGTTGTTCTCATTTATTACATAATAATTAGATAGATCACCAGAATAATTAGATTTTTGTCAAAAAATATTTATTGTACAGACTTTGAACACTGTATTTCGAGTCTGTGTCTATGTTTCTAGTCTTCTCGATGATGTCATGCAGAAGCATTAAAGAAAAAGAAGATTAGAAAATCTACGCGTGTTTCATTCTAAATTCAATAGACCATGGCTCACAGCCATAAACAATAATATAAGAAGAAAGCATAATACATAATATAAAATCGCAGATAATTTATAAGTCTAGATAGAGTCTCTTGCTGTTAGACAACCGATAAAAATAGGCCAGGAATATTAGTTAAGTGAGAGTGACAAGCTTCGTCTTACACTCGCGATTTGTATGACACTTTGTGTTAGTGTGAGTGTATTCTTCAAAATAAGGTTATCTAGACTAGACTAGACGTCTATCTAGACGTATAAATGATCTCGGTATAAAACAAAGCGTCCTGTCAACTTTGTATTATTTTTTTAATGGAAGAGCGTACTGGTTGCCTGATTTTAAGTGATCACCGCCATAAACATTCTCCTGCCACAGCACAGGAATCGCAGGAGCTTTTCCAGCCATTTGTAGAAGTGTACTTTTTTGATGGTATCGAATCGTCCTGAAAATTCTGCGCAGGCAAGCGCATTCTTTAGTTTGGTTGTACATAAGAATGTTTCTTGAAAACCGCACTGTAGAGGCACCAAATAAATCCATAAAACAAAGTTGAAATTATTATAACCTAGTATTTTGAATCGTACTTTAACTTAAACCTGGTTCAGAGGAATTAAGGAGCAAATTAAATTCCCAGGGTATTGACCATAAATAAAGTAGAAGTCTAAAATCTAAATATTATATTATCGCGTTAAACAAAGCATGAAATTCGCTAAAGTTGAGCTGAGTTAACGACTGTATTGATTTATGAGTGATTCGTGGGTGTCCAATGTCGGAACAAAACAGTGTATGTTGATATTGTTCATTTTTTATATTAGCTTATAGACGAACGCGGGGCACACTGTTACTTTTGTGAACCTCTTAGTATAGACTCGTCATCTTATGAATATTCCCAATGAACATAGTTTTTATGATGAAGGTGTATTCTAGTGACTGGTTGAGACGAGCAGCATCGCATTGACAAACAGTACATTATTCATCAAGGGGAGGAGTTCAACGCTTCCCACAAGGGTGCAATTTCTAGATACGAGACGAAGTCGAGTGCTTCAATACATCCAGTTATAGAGGATTTTTGAGAAGAAAAAACAAATTGTTTTTTCATAAAATTTCATATAAATTTTACAAATTTACAAATTTTGTTGAATATATAAAGCTGATTTGTTTACTATAAAATAGTTATCATTTTATACCTTTAAGCTACAAACACTCATAGAATGAATTCTTCTTTGGCAACTCTTCAAATAAAGCCTTTTACATAATCCAACTCTACTACAGTAGACCTCATCAAAATTCGCATAGTTCCACAATATATTCGACCCGTTGTATCTCACAAGATTACAGCATAACAGAAAACGCAGACAGTCATTTGTTCAAAGAGATGATAAACTGGCAACTCGTGCGTGCGACGACATGACATGAGACCCCGGCTCGATGACAAAAATATTTGAAAATTTACGAGGAAATGTATATAAGGTCGAGTTTCCTTCGAATGTGGGTTGAACAACCGCACACCTAAATATGCTACTGGCAATGGAAAACGACGAAAAGAGAATAAAATATTGCAGAAAAGTGGACCCAGGACGCAATAAAATATCAATTTTTTTACCGTCTCACTATTTTCGAGGTTGCGCGGTTTACTGTGAATATAAGTTTTCACACAATCCATTGCTGGTTTTTCTATTAGTTATATATTAACACCTTAAATTTACCAGCAAAAAAATTATTATTCGTCTTCACAATTTGATATTAAAGTACTTATGTTTGATGAATACTATGACAAAAAAGCATTAGAATTGCTAAAATGTTTGTCAATGGCTATTTCAATGAAAATCGCAGTTGAAATTATGAAAATTATGAAAAACCATAGCTTTTATATGACTTGTTAAGCTATGCGAATTAGAAGTCAATAAGGTATAAAATTGTCGATTGATAAATAGGTATATTTCTTATTAGAATGTTAATCTAGTATCATTTGTAAAGTCACCATTCTCATAAATTTTACGCAATGTAATATACTTAATACAAATATTCTTCATATACTTATTCAATGTTTAATGGTACAGGTTATAAGGATTCCCTTCCGCATAGTTTTACTTTGTCTGTAGTTGAATATGATTGTGGTTTATTATACGCGAGAGGGAAGAATTTTGTTTTCTATTGCTTTTTAAATTCCTTCGGAGATTTATAGAAAATTGTTCCATAATTTACCGCTGTATGTAATATAATGTGTTAGTAAATATGATATGTTGGCAAGAAAAATGAAAATCCTGTGAAGTGAACTCTATTGAAAATGTTTTTATATAATTAAGTAAATATCCGGACGACCGAGCCTTGCTCGGATTTTTAAGAATGTACAAAACTTGACCAAAAAAAAATGTAATAGGACTTCTGGATTCGAACCGGGGTCTTCTGCTTTCCGGATCACCCAATGTCCCATCTGAGCTATAATAGTCTTGTATATAGTGGCGAAATTTACCTTTGTATTCTAATGTTATTGTAGCTGTTTCTCATTCAAACATGGATAAAACCATTTTTTTAAATTGAAACCTAGCTAGATCGATTTATCACCCCCGAAATCCCCTGCATACTTAATTTTATGAAAATCGTTGGAGCCGTTTCCGAGATTCAGATTATATATATACAAGAATTGCTCGTTTAAAGATATAAGATATTAGAATCAGTAATAGCAGCCTTGATGATGAGATGTTAAAAATATATCGATGTAATCTGTTCAAAAGACGACTAGACATATGGCTTAGAGAAGGCCATAATATCATCTAAAATTTACAGTAATTTGTTGTTCATGGGGTTCAGGTGCAGAGAATTAAAAGCTTATAGCTAAGATGTTTCACAACATCAAAGACAGTGTCTACCAGTGCCTCCCACCGGTAAGAGAAGTGGGAGCATCTCCAGTATCAGATCTACTTCTGTAATTTGCTCTCCACTTATTCATTAATTGTGGTGCTTCGTTGACCCTTCATTTATTTATTCATCCTACTCGATATAATCTAATAAGAACACATAAGGCTTAACTTCAAAAAATATTTAATGTCTTCAGCGTCCTTAATTCCGTTGTTAACCAGACTGTCATATTTAGACGTCTTTGTTAGGAAGGTCTTGTAAAGATTCCGTACCAAAATTGTATCCAATTGGGACCACATTATAAAGACTTCACTCTTCCTTACCCTGTCGGTCAACACGTTGTCTCATAAGCTACAAAAGTCCCGCAGAAAAATATTTTGCCTACTAATGCCGTTATTATTCATTCGTAGGCTTCAACAATAAATAAAACCATAATGGCTACTATTTTTTTTACACTGTTATAGCGCCCTCTCTTGTTAATATATAACGTAGAGGTATTTGGCGAGTATTGCATGATATGAAGATTAAGATTATTTTTTTGTTGTTTGCTTGAGTTCTCGTAACAGGATTCGTCATGCTCGCTTTAATGTCACTGTTGTGGCGGCGACATGGGATGGGTCGTCCCCTTCCCTAAAATATGGTTGAGGGAGGCGATGGCTGGCTCATGCGTCATGCTCGTGAACGGGCGCTGCTTGTGGTGCCAGAATGATCCTGTTGCCGAGGGTTCTGCTTCAGATTATTAAAAGTTATTATATAATATACTTATATATTTGTTTATATATATTCCCTTATAAAATGCTCACCAAATCCCTTTATTTATTTACGGTGTGTGTGGATGATGCAGCTACTGTACTCAATAGCCTTTGTTTTGTATTAATTAACATTTACTTTTTTGACTTACTTGTGTAAGGCATTGACTATTTGACGTTAGAGTATGTTTGTTGCATCACTTAACATATTATATTGTAATTGAAATGATTTGTAAAACAATGAAAATGTAAATCTGGATTTAAAAGAGTGGCAATGAGTTTCTTTCTACTTCTTCTCATTAGCTGAACCGTTTACGAAGTAGCGGTAGATTCAATAAGAAAAAATATGTATTTTTGACATTCATAAGTGTCATTTCCTTGACCTACATGAATAAAGTGATTTTCATTTGATTTGATTGAATAAATCAAAATGCTAATAAAATAATTGAAACTTAATAATTGAAATTCCGGGTTACGTAGTAAATATTTGTAAAAATAATGCTACAAGAAATAAGGAAGACACTGGGATCACACACACGAAGCGTAAGTTACATAATTGCCATTGAGTGTCAAGATGCTACGCACACAAGCATCTAATATTTGCCGTAATAAAAAAGCTATTGTTCTTAGGTAGTGCGGTATCTAGTTGGAGTTCCGTGGAGACCAATCCTTAATCTAAAGTCACACATTGATAAAGAAAGATAATTTAAAATACCAGTATTGATTAGGTTTTAGATTTTGACGAAGTTTAATAAGGAGAAAAACGGGCAAGAGAAAATCCTAGGTTACACTTTTTAAAATAATTTAATTTTTTTTTATGATTACATCCATATAATATAGGGATGTAAAGAGGGTTACTAGGTTACAAGATACTATAGTAGGTTTTTCTTTTACAAACGTCTTAAAAAATACATAGTCTTAAAATATGTTGTACATTGGTACGTTGTCCGGGTCCTATTTGGACACGGCTACTTTTTTAAGTGGGATAAAAGGGATAGCAATCAATGCCATAAGAATCTGTGTAAATACTGAGGAAATATTGATACATTTATGTAAATCTTAATTATTACGTTTCAACTTTTTTTATGTAAGGGACGAGACGAGCACGATGTTCAGCTGATGGTAATTGATACGCCCTGCCCATACAATGCAATGCCGCTCAGGATTCTTGAAAAACCCAATAACTCTAAGCGGCACTACAATTGCGCTCTTCACCTTGAGACATAAGATGTTGTCTCGTTTGCCCTGTAATTTCACTAGCTACGTCGCACTTCATACCGAAACACAATAATGCTTATACATTACTGCTTCACGAAAGAAATAGACGCCGTTGTGGTTCCCATAATCTAGCCGCCATACTGTGCAAAGGAGCCTCCAACTTGCTTTTTTTTTGCAGATCCTAAGGAACTGTAAAATCAGAACAACGGACATAATCGCAGGAACTAATGATATGAAAATTATAATAAATGTTTTTTAATGTTAGCACTAATACTTAAGCACAATGATACTTCAAATGATGTATGTAGACCCCCTTTCAAGGGGTTCACGAGATGTAAATGGGGGGTCACCATTGCAAAACTCATGCAAGCCTTAACTTTGTAAAATTCTCTATACATGTGTTTCTCACTGATATACTGCTGGATGTCTTAACCGATTTTGTGTGTGTTCGACCATGAGCCTACATTAGATTTACAATTTAATACGGAAGGTGGCGCTGCGATCGTCTTGTAGAATTTTATCTTGTTATTTGTTATGCAAAAATTAAATTTATTTACTAAATAACCTGGTGGCGATCGGTCGACTTCCAAGGTGTCTGTCTGGTTGGTATCAATTATAAAATTATTGACGCAATCATACTTTAAACACACAAAATTATTTTAACAATCCATTTTAAAAGGATTAAGTGAATTCGAGACACTGTGGAAAACATTTTTATGTCTGCATTACACGAAAATTTTATAAACGTTTTCTAAAAATCGAAATTTTTATTTTTTTGTTTTAAACTAGTCCAAAGTCAATTAGTCTTTTATTCAATCAGGCTTAAATTGAGCGCTTTTAAATCGTCACTATAAATATTTCTTTTAAATTACTGAATCTACCATATGTTGGGAAAAAGTAGAGCTCGCGAGAAGAACATACAAGACTCTTCGGCCACTTTTTTCAATCAAATAGTGTATTTTACAATAGCTGTAATATACAAGACAAATTAGCTTGTAAGGTGCTGCATCCCATATATGAATCATGTTTAAATAATATCAAATATTTCATAAAAAGTAATGACGAATAATAATAAGAATAAAGTAAGACTGTCATGGCGTCTTGTATTAGTTCATGCCGTGCCAAACGGTCTTATCAGCTGTGTATAGCTTTCCTATTCATTTTTAATTTTAAATGAATTCCTTGTACTATATAGTGGTTCAGTATAAAACTATAACTATATTTGAAGAAGACATACCAAGATTTTTTTATTTTAAATAAATAAAAAATAAATAAATTTAAGAACGTCATTCAAACGGTTGGCTCAGTCGGAACAGCGCTCGGACGGAACCGGAGAGGTCACGATCGAGTCCCACATCGTTCATAAACTTTGGTTATAAATTTAATTTAATTAATCCCAGAAGTGAGGGATATTTCTATATAAAAATAAGAATTTGTTCTTAAATATATAGACACCAAAAACAATATTAATTATATTTAAGTTCCTTACAAAAAAAACAAATAAGTATGGAAAAAGCATGATAACGATGCCAATTTGATTGTCAAGAAGAAAAAAGACGTCTAAGGTATTTTCTTTATGGAAGAGGAGATCAAACGAGCGTAAGTTTCACCTGATGTTAAGTGATCACCGCCGCCCATATTGTCTTGAAACATCAGAGGAATCACAGAAGCGTTGCCGGCCTTTAAGGAAGGTGTACGTACTTCTTTGAAGGAAACACCGCACAAAGAATCTTATTCAAAGTAATAAACCTGGCCTGTTTTCATCGGTTGTCTATCAGCAACAGGCTCTATCTAGATCTATAAATTATCTAAGTACAAACTATTCCAGATATTTTTATAAATGATAATAATGCTATATAATTCTTAATATGTTATTGTAGGTCAAACAATATCAAAGCCCTTCTCACGGTACACCCAATCTATCAACCTAATCCGACCCGCAACTTTTGGGTTGCAATAAATATTAAATAGTTTGACCCCAAAAGTCTGAAATAATACGGATCTTATGTTTGGACACCAAGACAAAAGTACAAAGCATTTCATAGGCAACTCTTATTTTTTCAACAGACTGTCGTGGGAATGTTTTGTTGAGGTACAAAAGTAGTATTGACCGCATTGCTTGTCGGTGTGTTCATAATATTGTATTTAAGGGATGCGTGTAGGTGGATGCTTCAAAATTGATACTTGAAGTTGATCAGATGATGAACAAACACCTCTAATATTATAAAAAGGTAAGTATTTAATTTTGCATGTAGGTAATCTTCAATAGTGTACCAAGTGGTTTGAATTACATATTTCTTAAATCTTCTTTGTAAAAAAAATTTATATCCTCTCTGGATTTTTTTCGACACTACAATTACAAACAACTGTGAAATGCAAAAGTAATGGTTAAGATTACCAACAATAAGAGAATTTATTTGAAAGTATTGGAGAGTACGTACATCAATGCCGTGACGACGTAATGTCCGTAATCTCTGTCAATCTCTAAAATTATATTAATTACATACACTGCTCGCGAAATTTGTCAGGATACATAGAAACACACTTGGAGCTGTTTGTTAAAATCTTATTGCAGGAGTCAAATTTATCTAGAGAATCAAAGCCTTTTAATACCAAAGAATACATTTACCACCTTACAGATTTTATCCTTCTAAGTCAATAGTTCAGTTCATTCAAAATAAGTATGTAAATACTCAGAACCTCTATTGCTAGGTTATTATTTGTAAAATTATAACATAAGTTTCATTCAGTTTTAGAGTTTGCATTAGAATTGTTTGGAGTAATATGTATAAAGTATGTTTACGAGTAATATATACGTACAGGTACTTGTAAACCAAACGATCAAAGTGCGTCAGTCGCAGTACATGCGCACACGCAGCCGCCGTCGCCCCCGCCGGCTGCCACTTCACTATTGTTGACACTCGTTACATTAAGTGATGTACTGTTATTGCTTTAAGATGTATCAGTGATTGTTACACATCTCCTTTTAATATATGCCGCAATATTTTAAACTCAAATTATAAGATTTACGAATATTTTACCACATTGGGTGAGCTTGATCACAAAGAAAAGTTGTCACACTAGAGACTCACTTCTAGCCACGTATCTGGCCGAATAGGATAGTATAACAAAAGTGTATCAGTTATAAAAATAAGAAAATTACTAACTGCTTACTACACTAAGATTATAGGATGCTTTTACCACGGAAGAAGATTGATGCGGTTTTACTGATATAATGTGACAAGCTCACCAGCATTTAGTGTTTGTGGTTCAAAACTTGTAAGTTAGGTTTATTGAAATGATTACGTGGCTAACTTGGCGATCGGCCGGTTACCAACTCATTCGCACAATATTATCTCTTTACACACGTGCAATTGCTTGTCCAATCTATAGTCACATTACTCACTTAATCCTTTAAAATATTGTAATCCTAATTCTCCCCGACTTCTGCAGTGTTTATTTCCTTCACCATCACATAGTTTAATATTACCTAACTCAAGGTACAATATTCTAGAGTCTTCTCACTAGGGTTGTCAAGAGCCTCAGCATTCACGTGATATGAAAAATCTTTACTTGAGAATCGCTGTTTTTACGATTAGGTTACGGAGTGGTCATATTTTAAGCACATGTAATTTTCTTTTGCAGCTTATTTTGACACGTTGTTATATAAATTCTTTATTACTTTACTAACGAACTTTACTTCAAGGAGGTCTACAATTTGAGCGTGAAACTTAGGAAACTGTTTTTTTTTTCATTTTAAAAGGTAGGTTTCTTACAAAGTATTTTAAAGAACTCCTCAAATAATATACGGCTATATTTTTCTACAATAAATAAGCATTTTTATGCGGAAAATATCTTATGAAATACTTATAAAAACACAAATTACCACCAGAATACACATATACACCTACTGATATTATATATATATGATACTGCTAATCTGTTTATCTTCAACTGAGCGAGTATCACCCACTAAATTCTACACAAAATGATATATTCAAACTGAATTGGTGATGTAACCTTTACTATTTTTTAGATCTATTATTGGAGATCTATTTATTCCCGTTTGCATAACATAAAATATATATACAAGTAAGGTACGCCATTGAGCGTAATTTTATGTTTAATTGTGCACCAAAAACAAAATGTCATAGAAAATCCTTTATTTTTCTGTCTTGTTTTAAATATTTATATATTTGAAGTAGACATTATTTTCAGGTATCTGGTATACATTTATATATATACTAGTGGACCCGACAGACGTTGTCCTGTACACACGTCTTAAATTTGAAAAATCAGTCCAGCCGTTAGGAGGAGTTCACTTATATACACATGAGCAGGAGAATTATATTATATGGAATAATTAATAAATAGATGGAATTGAGAATCTTATCGAATCACAAATGCACTAGAACACACAAAAAATCATCAAAATCCGCCACAATAATTCAAAACATAAATAATTAATATTCGAAATGAAGAAGTCTCCCAATTTCCTATTCTTCAACACCGCCGCCATTCATTGTCGAAATAAGTTAGAGACAGTGGCATTGTTTTAATTAACTTTCAATTGTTTATGTTGAATTTAGAACTGCTATTTAAATATGTATATGCATGGTATTCTTGTCCCTGCGTGTGTAACGATATTCAGGTATTAGTATTTCAAGTCAAAATTTTAATATCTACCTTCAATATGGTCTACGGAAGCGATGGCTGGTCTATGTGTCATGCTCGGACGGGTGCTAGTTGTGGTGGCTGTATGATCGAGAACCTTGCATTTTGTTGTTAAATTTGGAGCTGTAAGTTCTTTAAATACCTATTTCGACGGTATAAATGTTCGCAAAATGCCTTTAAATATTTTCAGTATTTTGACGCATCCGCTGTAACTAATAATCCTTGAGGATTTTTAGAACAATTTTTTTATCTTTTCACCAGAGTAAATCAAAATTTTTGAGTATATTAAGGGGGTAAGTTTACTGTAAGCGTCTTTTTGGATAGATAAGATCAAGATTTTATTTAAAATAATCTTATAATATAATAACTTGAATATGCTGTAAATATTGATTTAAAAGAGTGCTAATATTCTTGCCACTTCTTCTCATTAAAGTTTAGATTTTCCGATAGCGACGTTTTACTACCCTAGTAAAATGTTTGAGACTTTTACAACAAACAGCAACAGTTAAACATTTGGGTTCAGGTGATCATGTTATTATCGTTAAAAGTATCAATGACGGTAGTCACTCTACTCTCATATAAAACAGTTTGTATTTTTGTTGCCACTGTCATCTCCAAAATAGTACAGTTAATAATACAGTAAGCTTTAAGGTGTAACTCAGGTTATATTATTACCAAATAAATAAAAGTTCCGCGTTATAAAAATCTATGAAATTGTATACAAAATCCAGTGCAACGACGAACAAAGTCATGCGCGACTACTAGTCAAATATTATAAAACGGTGTCTGCTTAAGACCAAATTACAGAAGTGATAACTTTATCAAGGTGACCTTCATAACACGAAATAATGCTTATCGAGCTAACGATATTAATAATTTATTAGCGTTACATTGCCGAGTGTGACGCCTCAATCTCTTTACAGATAAGGTCAGGTATATCGCTCAGGGCACGTCAAGAAATTTTCAATTCAAAACTTGTATATTATTGAAATTCAAGATCTGCAAATAAACATCTGAGCTGTGCGGAATCCACGCTACGCTTGTCCGACACACGCTTGACCATTGTCAGTTTTTGTCCCGCCATATTGTTTGTCACTACACAAACAGCCATTAATTAAGTTCCGCGTGTGATCCATCAGCTGCTTTTTACATTTTAATTAAAAGTCTCCACTCATGAAAGGGTCGGGAGATACTTATTGTCGTCCTCTGTGCACAAAGCTTACTGTAAAACTGATTTTACTGTTTTATGTGTATTTAAACTCATTATAATGTTAAAGTTATATTGCTGCCTACATTTATTCAAACAAAACAAATCCTGTAACTATATTTATCTACACCCATGCTTTAAATCCTCTATTAAAGATTCTGAAACAGTTAGCTTATTGCCAACATTAAAACACCCAATGTTCTAATAACCATTACATCATCCAAACGTTGTACCGAATTTCATAACAACACTCCTATGGTTTTTTTTTAGATCCTTCATGCGCAAAGAGTTTCAACAGACAGCCACATTCTTATTGCTCGATGCGTGGTATCTGTATGAATTTCAACGAAAGAACATTTTCGTTTACGCGCGTTCCACACTACCAGATCGTCGCGCACCGTAAAAAAAGTAGGTTATTCGAATCCCCGCCATTTTTCTTCGACATTTTTATTGTTTTGCTTACAAAAAATGAGCGATTCATTTTAAACGCTGCAAAAGAACATTATATTCGAGTGAATTTTAATTATTGAAGTATACAAAATGTAATTACTACTAAAATAAATAATTGTTTCATTAATACTTAGTTTATTTGTATATAATCAGTAATGAATGATATTAGGTTCCTACTAGGACTGGTGTTTTAATGTTAGCAGTAAGCTTACTGTTTCAGAATCCTTTAGAGGATTCATATTCTTGGTGTAGATAAAGTCTTGTATGCAACTATTGATAATTAGGTATTAAATCACTCGGCTTCGCCTCGTGAGATTAATCCACATTCGTGTTTTAATACCCTTTATTACAGAACAGTTGCATAAATAGCTATTAGAATACTTTGACTACATAAAATTAAAACTATCATTACGTGGAAGCGTACTATTTATTGTACATGCTTCTCTAGTGAGCGTAATTCGCGATTTGAATATCACTATGTGTGTAAATTGCTCAAAATAAAGTTTAGTTCTAAACAAAATTTTTTCGACGTTTTCACAGCTGTCATGTCTATCTATCTACGTATAAATGATCTCAGTTGTAAACCTCCATTTTCAGTAAACGCAAGCACACTTTAACAAAGTGACTGGCGTATCGCGAGTGTGAGACGCAGCTCACCTGCACACTTATGTAACAAACCTGGCGTGTTGTCATGCGTTGCCTACTAGCGAGAGGCTCTATAAACTATCTTAGCCAAAAATGGCCACTAATTTGTCCGCTTTAGAGCAAGATCGGTATTGGAAAATTTACCAGAGTAATGTATACACAATTATAATTACACTGTAAATATTATTATTTATGAATAAGATTTTTTTTTTACATTTATAAGTGTAATTTCCGTGATGTAGGTTATTTTAAATAAAGTGATTTTGATACGATTTGATTAGAAATATTTGTTGCATTAACAACATTGTCTTGATAAAGTTTCCATTTCCGTCTTTAACAAATAATAACTCAAAGAATAGACAATTGGTAACAGTTTGGGACCAACTGAATATAATACTCCACAAGTCGAGTAATATTATACCGTAGCTAGTGAAATTACTGGGCAAATGAGACTTAACATCTTATGTCTCAAGGTGACCAGCGCAATTGTAGAGCCGCTCAGAGTTTTTGGGTTTTTCAAGAATCCTGACCGGCACTGCATTGTTATGGAAAGGCGTATCAATTACAAAAAACTCTCTAGGTCAATAGGTATATATTAAAAATGATATCGAATTAAAAAATAAATAAGAAGAATAACTTAAGGATTCCATTAAGATTTTCCCGACCTAAATACAGAATTCACAAAAGCAACATCTCTTTGAACTTACCTGCATTGAGGAGATCGCAAAACTCCTTTTCAAAACTAGAATCATTATGATTTTTCAAAACAAACTCTAATGAATAATATTAAAGTATATTTTTCAATGGACATCGCTGCACCCTCAATGGATACTAATAAGTCGAATTAAGATTAAAATGATATTAAATTTTGATATTGTGTTGTCTCCGGATTATTCGCAAGGAAATTTTAATATGGACTTCTTTAGAGATTTGTGTTGGGGCGACGATGTACTTACTTGGAAGCTTAAGAAATAATTCTGTCTCGTGGACATATCTTTTTAACATTCGTTTTCTTTCTCTCAGTGGTTCTGAGGTCTCTATATTTTATTTTCATGTTAATATAAGATGTAATATATATATATATATTATACTAGTGGACCCGACAGACGTTGGCCTGTACACGTGTCTCAAATTCCTAAAATCGGTCTAGTTGTTTAGGAGGTAGTTCTATTGTGAATTTAAACCATTCTCGAATCCACCTGAAGACAAACACCAATCTCAAATTCACTGGAATACACAAGAAAATCATCAAAATCGGTCCAGCCGTTTAGGAGGTAGTTCAATTGCGAATCCAAACCATTCTCGAATCCACCTGAAGACACACACCAATCTCAAGTTCACTGGAATACACAAGAAAATCATCAAAATCGGTCCAGCCGTTTAGGAGGTAGTTCAATTGCGAATCCAAACTTCTCGAATCCATCTGAAGACACACAGAAAGTTTGATTAAAATCGGTCTAGCCGTTTAGAAGGAGTTCAGTTCAACAGACGCACAAATGAAATATATATATTAAGACTAGCTGACCCAGCAAACGTTGTATTGCCGATATTAAAATCGTGATACAAAAGTAACTGTTGATCGTAGATCGGTGAAAATTTGAAGTTGTATGTATTTTAATGCTGACTCATAATCAAATTTAAAAAAAATGACAAAAACATTAAAAAAAATATTTGGCGTGGACCACCCTTAACATTTAGGGGGATGAAAAATAGATGTTGTCCGATTCTCAGACCTACCCAATGTGCACTTAAAAATTTCATAAGAATCTGGTCCTCGCTGGAACGTGAAGCCCGTTCCCCTTTCATCCCCTCACGATCGTCCAGTTGCGGTAGTACGGTTTTCAGTTTCATTACCGTTACGTACATGTCGTGATATTTTCTTGATATCACTGCTTGTTTTTGATGTTTTCATCATTATAATAATAATGATCAGATTCACAACCCAACACTTTTACATCAACCAATGTATTACTGAACAAATAAATCGTTGTTTTATCATCAACATAATCAGCTGGAAGACGTCCACTGCTGGACAAAGGCCTCTCCAAAAGACCATCTCTCTCGTCGGTCCATCTTGTGGAGGTTCACCAACACTTCGTCTTCCGGTACATGGTGAGGTCATTGAGGACTTTACTGCCCCAACTGTCATCTGTCCGTCGAGCTATCTTATCTATTAATAATAATATCTTAGTGATGCTTGTTTTGCACACTGTACCAAAGCGACGATGTGACGTCATCAACGTGAGGTCCGGAGATAATGTAACCGGGTAGAATGTATGTATGCGCACTTTATTTTGTGAATTGTCAATTATGCTTATAATAAATGTTACTAAACTATGAAAATAGAACAAAAAAGGAATTGTATTTAGTATTATTACTCGTAATATTGTCTTGATGAAGATTTCCCTTCAGTTGTGTGGTCCTACACGTCATAAACTTCAAGTAACTTAATACCACTTATATGGCTGGCAGATTGCTCTGGTGTTGCGAGAAAATGTACATACACGTTCGCTTATCCTCCTGTTTCATTAAAAGTGTTCTTTAATATCCATCACAATGTAATACGCTGTTATTTATAAAAAAAATGGGAAACTATGTGATAAAAATACAAATATTATGCCAGATACCATTGAAAGACTAACAACTTGTTAAGACGATTCAAACGAGCCCAAAATCGTTTACCACTAAAAAAACCCCATTTGCCGTATCACCGCTCTTCGACAACACTTCCCTTAAAGCCTCGCCTAGTATCGGAATACTGGGTCTGGAAATTTCGAGCGATTGCCAATTCCGTGGCCATCTGCAGGGCAAAGCGAACATGGCTTCGAAGAAACTGGGCGTCATAAATAGAGCACGGCAATACTTCAAGCCGGCCCACATTTTAGCGCTCTACAAAGCGCAGGTCCGGCCACACATGGAGTATTGCTGTCATCTCTGGTCTGGCGCACCCCAGTATCAGCTCGATCCATTTGACCGCGTGCAACGCAGAGCAGCTCGAATTGTCGGGGACCTAGCGCTCTGTGAACAGCTCGATCACTTGGCGTTGCGTAGAGACGTCGCTTCACTGTGTTTCTTCTAACGCATTTATCACGGTGAGTGTTCCGAAGAGCTTTTTAACCTGATTCCTGCCGCCGAATTCCACCTTCGCACGACATGCCACAAGTTACGATATCATCCCCACCATCTGGATGTGGCGGTCCTCCACAGTGCGGTTTTCAAGGAGCTTTCTTCCTCGTACTACGAAACTGTGGAATGAGCTTCCTTGTGCGGTGTTTCCGGGACGATACGACATGGGTACCTTCAAAAAAAGCGCTTACACCTTTCTTAAAGGCCGGCAACGCTCTTGTGATTCCTCTGGTGTTGCAAGAGAATGTGGGCG
Organism: Leptidea sinapis; assembly: GCF_905404315.1. NCBI lineage: Eukaryota > Metazoa > Arthropoda > Insecta > Lepidoptera > Pieridae > Leptidea > Leptidea sinapis. Next base: position 4,930,576 of record NC_066280.1, read on the forward strand.
GCGGTGATCATTTAACACCAGGTGACCCGTACGCTCGTTTGTCCTCCTATTCCATAAAAAAAAACTCGATTAGGTTGTTTGGAGTTTCATTGTAAAGTTCCTATGGTTACTTTCCAGCTCCATCATAAGATCAGCACCATGTCACGTTTGTGTTACACTTGTCATGTTTACACTTGTATGCAAACTTCAGCTCAATCGGTAACCGGGAAGTTGATCAAATTTAATTTGCAAGTTTTGATTACAGATATACATCGGGATAGGTAAAACTAATAAAAGCTTGTAAAAATAAAAATTAATGTACATTAGTCGGTAATGTATCAACACGATCTATGTGTATTCCAAACCTATTTTCAATCAATTTCTCAAATAATAATGTATTGCATAACAACCGTATTATGAGAATTTGTAGAGAATTTAATGAGGTGTGATTTTGAAATATTCTTTACAAGTAAATATACACTTGCATAAAAATACCCCCTTAAACTAGCTGGTTTACGTAAAATAATTTCATGTTTAACTTAAATTTTATTATTATGTAATTTCTGTTGTGTCCACTTTTTTTTTTCTACTGTATTTGGTGAATTATGTGTACAATTTTAATTGGATCTCAGGATCACAAACAGTATCCTGTACTTGTTATTCGATGATAGTTTTATCCTTTTATCTGTTATTGTTTATATAAATAAACAAATAAATAAAATATAACAAAAGCTATCGAATCATAAACCGCGTAGCGTCCTAGTTGATTTGAATGCGCAATCGTCTCAAGAATTTACAAATGGCCGTCAATAGAAGTTGATTGAGCGGAGACGAGCGCCACTGACCCTTCATATTAATTATTCCAAGAATGTCGCTCGAGAAAAACTTCCTTAGTTACAGTCTGATTGTTTGCCAGCTGCTTAATAAACGCTTCACGGGAACTGAATCTATAATATAATCTAATTCTAAAATACGCTTGGTCGTACCGGAAGACGCAGTGTTTGTAGGCAACCCACAAGATGGACCGATGATATGGTCAAGATCGCCGGAACTCGTTGGATGAGGGCAGCACAGGGCCGATTGACGTGGACATCTTTGGGGTCAAGTAATATCTAAGGGTGAGATCCATAGAGCGTACTTAGATTTTTTAAACTTAAAATTAGCTGAGTGTGATAAAACAGGAACTTCACTTTTGCATTGGGCTGTCTCAGCTTAAGTCTTTTTTACCAGTGGGAGGCTCCTTTGCACCGGATGCCGGCTAGATTATGGGTACCACAATGGCGCCTATTTCTGCCGTGAAGCAGTAATGTGAAAGCATTATTGTGTTTCTGTCTGAAGGGCGCCGTAGCTAGTGAAATTACTGGGCAAATGAGACTTGACAACTTATGTCTCTAGGTGACGAGCGCAGGTGTAGTGCCACTGAGAATTTTTGGGTTTTTGAATTCCTGAGTGGCACTGCATTGTAATGGGCAGGGCGTATCAATTACCATCAGCTGAACGTCCTGCTCATCCCATCCCTTATTTTCATAAAAAAAAACCTCATTATAAATTCAGCTGTCAATTGACTAATTAAAACTTAGCTTACACTCAGCTAAGTTTTAATTAGGGAAGTAAACTCTGAGCAAAGTCTAAGTAAGCTTTGTAATTCTCAGCCTAAGTGTCGTAAGCTAAGTGTTACCACATAACATAATTTGAACACGAAATCAAATTGAACATTTCAATTTTCGCGGTAGACATGAGACTGTAATAGGACCCCTCATCATTAATTGGGTTAGCGAGGGTGACTCCTGGGCCAGAAGGGTTACTCTCCAGAGACCAGGATTGATTGAGATAGATGCTGTCAGCGGACAAATTTCGGGGCAATTTTTTTACTGCTTTTTACTCCGCCACAAATAAAGAGTTTAATTGTTTTTAACTTCTTGAGTGCTTCCTTTCATTGTTAAGTTATTTACTTGAGTTTTAATTATTTTGCTTTTATCTACCAAACGATTTTAAATTTAGATTGTAAGCTATGAATAGATTTATTTAACAATATATAAAGTGAAATTTAGCGTTTCGTGCCAAAAGAAAAAAAAATGTTATACACGATCACTTGCATGTCTGTGTGTCCTTTTGTCTAGAGTCTAGACCCTTTAGAATATAAATTACTTAACTCACCTGTTCATTGAAATTATAAAACAAAGTCAAGCTAAAATAAAAATTAAATTAGGTTTAAAAGCAGATTAGACTAAGATTATGCTTAAACTACCGAATGACGAGAGAATAAAGGGCTTATTAAGAAAGTCTTTAAAAATATCCCACCATTATCTTATTACCTTTATTATTACCTTTCCATTATTATTTCCTTATTACCATTCACTTATTACAAAAATATAAAAAAAATCAACTTCAAACGTGCATAATAATAAGACAATATATCAAAAATAAGCCTGACGTAAGTAATTCTACTCTACCACTTTTTGAATTTGATGAATAGAATAATTAAAAATTGGAAGCAGAAAACTTTACAACGGAATGTTGAGGCTAAAGTTACTACTACATATTCGTAAATATTAGCAATTGTAACAATTCCATCGATTTTCAGTACCCTCGATCTGATAAGACAGATAAACTGACAATAATGCTGAGCTTTGCATAAATACCTTTCTTAACCACGATCATGCGTTCGCCTACCGTACAACTAAGCATAGCGGTATTATATCGATATTTATAGTACAATACGGGCTTAAAACCGCTTACATATCATCATATTCTAACAAAAACAGCTATGTATTTAATTTAGCCTAATAAAAGTTTCAAGTGAAGTTTGAGTGGTACGGGTCGAAGATTCCTGATAACCTGAGATAATCCTGGATAAATGAGATTCGTTTGCGTTTGACTGTTGCATGTATTAAGGATCTACTTGTGACAATATTGTTCTGTTTGGTTGGCATACAAATATATATTTGTGAATCCTTACGAAGATCTGAATCTAGAGCTATTGTTTGTTATGTACTTCTTTATTTTTGCAACGAGATGATAGATATTCACTTTCTATTGTAATATGAAGGATCCGACATTTAAACTTTGCTTAAATATAAGAAATGCTTATAATAGGGACCGATTTGTGGTGGCAAAATGTTCTGATACGCAAAAAAAATGTTTACGGGATGTTCACTGCGGTTTTGTAAAATTAAAGTTAAAGTTAGTGAATACTCGTGAATATTCATATAACGTGATTATAAACTGGGCCCTATTATGAATTAAAACAATTCAGGGCAACTCAAACGCATAAAAATTCAAAAAAACGGTTCAATAGCTTAGGCGTTTCCGCTCCTAGTAAAGATAAATTTAATTATATACATAAATTTAATTATGTAGGTAGAACGAGATTTGTTCAAATTTATTGACACTTCGAGTTTTACAAAAGACATTCTTTTTAAATTTTTGTCTGTCTGTCTATTTCTTTGTGACCGCTGATCTCAACAGAAACAGAAACAGATAAACTGATTTGAATGCGGACTTTACACTGGTGTATCGTGGTCTCAAGTTCCCCGTAATATTATTCTCTTCATATCATTTCAATTTGCTTACAAACAAAAAAGTTAAGTTTACTGAAATAAAAGGTACATCGAAATCCACGCAAGTAATGTTACAGTCACAGCTAGTGTTATATAATTCTGGTAAACTGGTCACTGGTAAAAGTAATAGCTTACCAACAGGGGCCAAAAAAATGACTACTTTTATCCACCCTTTAGTCGTGTACAGTATGTCTGTCTGCCCATTAAGAAACGGGTTTAAGTACGATTCCCGCAACGAACATTGCAGTATCATTCAAGCCTAGGTGTTCGTAATATTGCTGAGTTATTTCCAAGTGGTAAGAATATTTTATAAATTATAACTGACTAATATATCTTTAATGTTACTCATTGCACGTATTCGTTTCAAATTGCGAATCTCGCCAGTATCCTTACAATTAATATGAAATTAATTATAGTACCTACGTATATGTGTCGATTTTTTTCATTCAAATTCAAATTGTAGTTACAATTATGCAGACGAAATAAATTCCAATGCTTTTTCAAAATAGAGCTTAAAATCAGTTATTGAACATCAAAAACGAATACCAAAGTTTTAAAATAAATACCCAAGACCTGAGAAGAACATTCATTTTTTCCTTGATTTAAAATAAAATTTCGTTACAATAAAATTTGTTATTAAATAGTTAAATTAATTATAGAGGGCGGTCACTCCATTCCCAATCTGTGGCTCCATTAAAAATCTCATTTATGTTATATGTAACCTTAACCACATAAACGTTAATAAAACATTCTTTTGTCACCGTTTCTTTAGTGTAGCGTGTGGGAGAGAAGAACGTAAGCAATTTGTTATTTTATAGTGATATCCCTCACTTCTTGGATTAAATTATTATTCAAAAAAATTGTAATTATTGGGGTTGAGCAGGTTATCAACTGTAAAGTAGATCCAGTAGATGAAGCCACAACCTGAGAGTTGAACAAGACATACCAAAATTTACGATGCGTCACTCGAACGGTTGGCTCAGTTTGTAAGAGCGTTGGGACGGAACTCGAGAGATCGCGTTTTCGAATCTCGTATCGTTCATACATTTTGGTTATAAATTGAATTTGCATAAGAAAATAGCATATCAAACGGAGATATAGCAAGATATAAAATGAAAGCGAATCTATTGTCACTGTAACCGATTTATATTCAAGTCGTCAAGATTGAGCTTTATATTAATTATATAATATTAAACTAGGTAACGCATACTTTGAAAAATCAAAATCAGTCACGCTTTACCGGGCTTTCAAATCGTCTGTACGCTAGTATATGTATACTAAGACTATGGTAAAAACTAAGTAAAGAAATTCTGTTACACAGATAGAGACAGGCTTAACTTATATAAAGGCTATATAAATTATGTTGTCAAGTGTGTTACCAGGTCGATACAAGATACGGTGAAAAAATGCGTACTCACCTTAAAAGAGCTTTAATTGCATAAAAACCATACTCAGTGTTAACTAAGATACAATGTCTAAAAAGTCGAGGAATAAGTCCCATGCGATGGCATCCCGTTTGATGTTATAATCCTGATATAATCTCTAACCAGAAGCCACTAACAGCGATTAGCTAACTAATAAAAAACATCAAACGTCTAATACTCCTAACTTTTCCAATTTCACTCGTAAAGGATTTGCATGTGCTCCGAACAAAGACTTCTGTTTCGCAATATTTTCTATATCGCCGCATGGTACCATAGATCGGCGCGCCCTTCCTTTGTCCCCGCTTTTAATATCTGTGGGAATGGACATACCGACTTCCATTTCGGTAATTTATCATTCTTAAACGAGGAGTCTATCGACTATTATCCGTGTAGTTTTTAGTCTTGAAAGGGCAGCTTGAATATCAGAATTAATCGCACTACCCCGACTGGTTTGCCCATTGATTTTGAGTGGACCCTAAGCCAGCCAGTGTCCAGTGTTTATGAATTATTACAGCGGTTCCCATAAAATTCACTTTTGACAAAACTAACGGTTGGGTTCAAAGGTATTGGGCAGTTATAATTAATGGTCAGCTTTTGTTTAAGTAATACTTACCTACGTATTACAAAATTTGGAAATGATTACCATATGTATTTTAACTTAGAGTAACATATAGTTTGCCATGTGGGTATTAAGTAGGTCTTTATACCTAATTCAGAAACGAAATCAATGGTAAATCAAATCATTACCATATTATTTTTGCATGATATAATAGTTGGTGAAAGTTGTAGTTGAACTATTCAAAAAACCATTAACTAAACTCAATCTCAAATTGAAATTATCTTCATTCAAATATGTGTTTTAAAAATTATTGAAGATTGCAACCAAACAACTGCCCAGAGTACCAAGGGTGGTGTAAAGTTGGGTATTGAATTAAAAAATTAAAAAAAAAAAGTTAATAAAACGTAGCAGGTTATAGATCATCAGTAAATCCGTATGACAAGGTGTTGATAGGTAACTTAACAAGTTAGTACGCGAGACAAATTTTTTATCATGCTAAATAAAGATGACCAGTCCAGCTTCCCTCGTGTAAGGTCAGCATGGGGTCATTTGCCACGAGACTGTCGCACGTATAAAATATGAAATTCGTGTTCTTTATAAAGATATTTATAATTTTTATTGGATGTTGGTCGTGTTTTGAAGAAGGGAGATGAAATCTGTTATTTATGAAGTCATTCAAGTCAATAGTCCATCACCCTTAGTTTGACATTGGTCAATAACTAAGCTTTAAAAAATATTCAAATAGTTGTTATTTTGCGGAGATCCATGTATATTCTTTGATTAACGCGAGTTTAAATAAAACGCGTGTAGAATTGTGTTTTTACATTAGATTTTTGCGTAAAAGTTACATTTTTATTTTAGTTAACCCGAATTTAAAATTACACGCGTTTTAATCCTTTAAAAGTGTTTTATATCAATTATTATCTACATATAATTTTGTTACATTGAAAGTCAATAATCTGGCGTTGGTAATGAATCTCTTGAGGATGTGTCATGTAGAGGCGAAAAACTTGCGGAATTAGTTGAAGCAGAGTTTTACGTCGCCGATTAACCCGTACGTTGAGTCTACGGTTCAGCGTGGACCGATTCGGTGGAAGACGCGTATAACTACTACTAACTACTAACTCTAAGCCGTGCTGGCGGACTTAAGGTCCATTCTGGATGTAGATTAACAATAAATCTTAGCAAAATAACACTAAAGATAACATAACATTTAAAACTATTTATTCAATTTCATATTCGGATGCATTTTCATAAGTTGTAAAATCACTTTTATTTATACCTATTTATATAAATTAAGAAATTAGTCAATTAAGTGGGTATTTTTTTTTAAATTAATTAATTAAATGCTCAAAATGTGATCCCTCTTGTCTAACGCAAATCGCCAATCTTTTAATGAGTCCGCTGCCTGTTGATTTTCTTATCATTTTATGGTGAATACTCGATATGTTACGGTACAATGCTGTTTGTAACTCATCCACGTTCACGTATCGCTTTTGGTGTAGCATATCTTTCACGTATCCCCAAAAGAAGAATGCTAATCGTGTAAGGTCCGAGGATCTGGCCGGCCATCTAATCGGTCCATTCGTACCAATCCAAGTAGGAAAACATTCATGTTCCTTTCTTTCAAAATACTATGTTACTTAAGAAGAGTTATTAGTTTTTGGCCATTCTTTCGATTGGCATCATAAAAGTAGGGGTGTTTTTTTTTTACATTTCAGTTGGTTCGATTCCCAGACGAGGCAAGTAATTCTTACAAAATCTTTGAATGCAGAAGTACTAACTTTTAAAAATAACATAAAGTCTTCTTTCAGTAAAATAGCCTATCTTCGATATTTAAGGTACTCTCCCTTCATGTCCCCTAACTTTGGGACATCCTGTATATATAATTCTATTATTATTATTCCTATATAAATATTTAATCATATTATCAACTGTAGAAGAGCTCGTCACCAAACCAAGTCGTTAAAACATTATCAATGAGTTACTTCTTTGCGAGAAATCCTATCAAAAAGGCCGGCAACTGTCCTGTGACTCCTCTGGTGTTGCAAGAGTGTTTGCGTTATAACTAACCAACAGGTATTCCTTTAATTACTGCAAGGATCAAAATTATTTTATTAATTGTTCAAAATATATTTGTATAGAAACAAACTAAAAAAAAAATTTAAGCCATCCTCACGAAGCTTAAGTGTTTATGTGAGGACATGTTATATAAATAGAATATTTTTTAAGTGTTGTGTGACATACTCTCATTTCTATAACATTAAAATAATAAAAGATTTAGGAATTATGTTAAGTACAATAACCAAGACAAGACTGCTACAACCTTCAAACGCGTTTGCTACTGAACAGCCTATTATTTAGCCAATCATTAAATATGGTGGCTCTATTGTAATTTGGAATCCAGATTAATGCCTAGAAAAATAGAAGACTCCACCGATCTCAGCACCTCTCAGTTTAACAAAGAAATCACATCTATATTTGACATGGTGTGTTAAAGGTTTAGGTATACATTAATATACTATATAATAATATCCGGACGACGATTTTTAAGAATGTACAAAACTTGAATAAAAAAAAAACTAATAGGACATCTGGATTCGAACCGGGGTCTTCTGCTTTCCGGATCACCCAATGTCCCATCTGAGCTATAATAGTCTTGTATAAAGTGGCGAAATTTACCTTTGTATTCTAATGTTATTGAGCTGTTTCTCATTCAAACATGGATAAAACCATTTTTTTTAAATTGAAACCTTTTAGCTTTTATGATTTAGCTAGATCGATTTATCACCCCCGAAATCCCCTGCATACTTAATTTTATGAAAATCGTTGGAGCCGTTTCCGAGATTCAGATTATATATATACAAGAATTGCTCGTTTAAAGATATAAGATATACAACGACTCCGGCCCCTAGCTGCTGTAAACCTATGTTTTTAAGAGAAATAAATTATTATTATTATTATTACTATGCCTACCTACAAATACACAGAAATATATATTATATACAGCACGAGCCCTTTAGATATAACTATAATTCTAAGTTGCTTAATAAATTCTCAATTGAATCATAAAATTCAAAATTGTGACATTTAAATTTTATATTCGTCTAAATAACGTAATTTGAAGTCAACTTCTGTGGCTTTAAATTAAACCACAACATGATCGGGAGCAGTAAGGTGCAATAATATTTAATTTATGATCAATTTAATTCAATTAAATGATCAATTTATTAACGTATTGAATGAACAAAGGCAGCAGAAAGCAGCGTGGTACCTCGTGATACCACGACTCCTGGTGTTTCTAAAACAAGTGGTTTCTTGTGAATCTCAAATGAATGAATAAATTACAATTGAGTAAGCTACGGACTATATTGTAAAATCCATCGCAAGGTATACATAATTTTAGATAATATTAGAACTAGAATTGTTTCGTTGGACTACCTGTGAAAACTTTTAGACATAACTACCTACCAACTAATACAACAGCTGCGTAATAAAAATGGCATGTATTTCAAACTCCTCCTCTTAATGCACCTATTATTTTAGAAATAAAGTTGAGAGTGACATATAAATAAGTAAATTACGTTAGTTTCCTAAATTTGTTAATTTAACACACAAATACAATGTGATAAAGTTACTCTTCCAATTTTTATCAGTCGCCAATCGATTGTAATCTAGTTGCAAAAAAATTCATGGCCTTCTCTGAGGGATTAAAATATATTGAGTTTATAAGCACCGCAATAAACGGTTAGCTCATTAATGACACACACGATAATATAACACCTGAATGAGTCAGGATTATACATAATGAGAACAAAAACCTTTTGTTGTCATTCAGCCACCGATATTAATAAAAAGGGATAGTGGCTGGGCCTTTTGTATGTACTTGTTTACTCTGTGGAATGACACGAATGTTTAGAAGCAAAAAACCAAGGGACACGTAGAAGCGACAGATAATTTTCACCTTAACGACACTGCATAAGAATTAGTTTTAATTGATTGTATTTTCGGTGTTTAGTTAGAGGTTTGTGAAAGAGTTGAAGATGATAATCGGTGACCTTTCACATCTAGCTGTGTGGTTTGCTTGATTGACGTTTGTTTGTCGCGCGCTGCAAAGGAAATTTTCGGAAGTTGGGATTCACGACTTGTAGATGACATGAGATTTTATCTAAGTATTCTAGTAGTTGTTAAATTAATCAAAATACTGCCACTGATATCAGCTAGGTTATTTGACAATAATTCATCAAAAATATGTATAACTTAGGTAAAAGAGATTTATCTACATCCATGCTTTAAATCCTCTATTAAAGATTCTAAAACAATTAGCTTATTGCCAACATTAAATCACCCAATGTCCTAATAACCATTACATGATATAAAAGAGTGTTGTAATGAAATTCAGTACAACATTACAACACTCGTTTGGATGATGTAATGGTTACTATGACTGGCTTTTTTAATGTTAGCAGTGAGCTAACTGTTTCAGAATCTTTTATACAGGATTCATATTATGGATGTAGATATAGTCTTGTATGCAACTATTCATAATTAGGTATAAAACACTCAGTGTTGTAATAATACCCCTTATTACACAACAGTTGCATAAATAATAATTATTTTATTCATCAGTAATAATAATAATAATAATAAAGCCTTTATTATTGATTTTCCATTTGATTTCTATATTTTAGTGTTAGTATGTTAGTACGGTTAGTCGACAAACATGATTATTTGATTATTAACTTTTATGTTAGTAAGTTATTATGCATGCACTATGTTAGTTTTCTTTATCATTTTCAAATGGGTCCCAGTTGGGTAAAGGCCTCCTCCGTTCCTTTCCATTACTTTCTATTTTTTCCTTTTTCGAGCCAGTTAGTTCCGCCAATCTGTCTCATCGGTCCACCTTTTATGTGGTCTGCCCACATTTCTCATTCCTGCAGGTCCCTTCCATGTTGTGGTCTGAATGGTCCATCTAGCGTCTGTTAGTCTGGAAATGTGTCCGGCCCATTGCCACTTTAATTTTAATGCTTGATTTAAGGCATCAGTTAGTTTTGTTTTCTTCCTTATCTTCTGGCTATGTATCTTATTAATTTTCCTTAATTTAAGCATGCTTCTTTCCATTCCGCGCTGACATGTCCTAATTAAGTGTTGTATTTTCTTCATAAACAGCCATGTTTGGCAGCCATATAACAAAGTTGGATGAACACAGGTTTCCAATACCGTTTTCTTGAATTCTAAACTGTAGTTTCCTTTTATTTATCAATATGAAAGAAGAATTAGGTATCACTATAATAGTTTGGTAGGAATTTAATTTCATCATTTTATTTAAAGATGTCTGGCAGTGATTACTTACCAACAAGTTCACCTCTCATTCTCAAGAAGCTTTTGATAGCAAAGAGTATGATTAAAAGCCTATGAATTACTCAAAACAATTTCATTATTAATATTTAGTAAGCAGTAATATGAGGACTCGCTAGCCTGGTATAGCCTCTCCTAGTATCAGAATACTGGGTCTCGAAATCTCGAGCGATTGCCGATTGGCCAGCTGGACGCAAAGCCAAATTAGCTTCGAAGAAGCTGAGCGTCATTAATAGAGCACGGCAATAATTCAAGCCGGTCTACAGTGTAGTACTCTACAAAACGCAGAGTAGCTTGTATTGTCGGGGATCCAGTGCTCTGTGAATGATTGTATCACTTGGCGTTGCCTAGACACGTCCCTTCACTGTGTGTCCTCAACCGAATTTATCACGGGGAGTGTTCCTAAGAGCAGTTTCACCTGATTCCTGCCGCCGAATTCCACTTTCGCATCACACCACAAATTATGATATCATTCCCACCACCTCGATGTGTGGAGGTCGTCCACAGTGCGCTTTTCACGGAGCTATATTCCACGTACTACAAAGCTGTGGAATGAGCTTCCTTGTGCAGTGTTTCTGGGACGATACGACATGGGGACCTTTAAAAAAAGCGCGTACACCTTCCTTAAAGGCCGGCAACGCTCCTGTGATTCCTCTGGTGTTGCAAGAGAATGTGGGCGGCGGTAATCACTTAACACCAGGTGACCCATACGCTCGTTTGTCCTGATCTTTCCATAAAAAAAAATAGTACTAAAGATATAGATTTAACGAACCGAATTAAGATCTTTGAAATAAAGTATCTAAGTGAGGACATACCAAAATTCCAAAGTCACAGTCCACAAAGGTGTCATAACAAACGAGAAATTACAAAACCAGTAAAGTAATTAACAACAATTACATACAAAAAAAACAATCGGACAGTTAGTGGTAAAATCTTCAAAAACCATAAGACAATGGAAGACAAAGGGTACAAAGGTGACAATATGACAATAGACTCTATGGGAAAGACACAAAAGCATCTTATATTTATGCATTGTTTGTTTAGCTACTAAGAAGCGACGGCAGAAAACAAATAGCGTTTCTTTACATCGCCACAACCCCATCTTTTATTACCAGTATAATGAGACACGGACTGCTACTGAATTTCTTAACTCCTAATCTAAATAACAAGGGAACAACAAAATTGTCGGGGGTCCTTTTGGGTTGGTTCTTCGGTTGTTTTTCACAGTTCTAATTGCCTATTATAATGATACCTGATACATCTAGGTAGTTTTGTGACGCTCCTGTGATAGGATTACCTTCTATTGTGTTGATAATATCAAGTAAAGCTTGTTTGTAATTTTCGCTATTTACAGTATTTTTAGCTTGATTCAAGGGAATATTAATTATATAATCACACAAATAAACAGTTAATTCGATTGTCGGTATGGGTACTGATAAATACGTTATTAATGTTAAAACACGTATGTAAACATACAATCTATATTTGTTTCCGAATCGTACCTACCTTCAAGAAACTAAATTCCTATGATACACACATGCAGATTGTATCTTTTTAAATATCGAACAAGCCACGTGTCCTGACGCGAGTTTAACATTTTATACCCATCCCAAGAAAAGTGCTTAACTCACTCACTTTATTATAACTCCTGATTATACAATGTGTGAATGCAAATCAAACAATAGTACAAAAACAGTTTAAATTCTGCAAAACAATTATCGAAACTAATTTTAATTACATAAACACATATATTTATTTATTAATATAGCATTTACCCTTTTTCTAAGATCTCTTTCATTGTGTTTAAAAGCCACTTGAGCTCTTATGATTATCGTCCGATTACTATTTTACTATGGTATTTGTAAAAAAGAAGTAAAAGATTTTGATATTATATTGTGAATTGGAAAATTAAAATTGCTATTTAAATATAACAATTAAAATATAATGTTGAAATGCAGCAGAATCTGGATTAAGTTCTTAATCTGGAGTAAGACTCACGGCGAGAGAATGCGATGTGTACAGCGACATATTTGTACGTACCGCGACGCGTTACGACTTCAGAATTCACTATTATGAACAGATCAGGTGGATCATGTGTTACTTCTTTTACCTCTTCTTTCTCTTCGTGTAACGAAGGCCTTTGATATCCAGTTATTACTATAAAAATATAATAAGAATTAAATTTGGATATCTCAGGGTAGAATCATTTATAAGTTAACCGAGTAGAGTGCCTATCCAAAATCTGTATATATAAAGATAAGAGTATTAAAAACAAACAATTCTAATTACCGTAAGAAAATAAATCACTTAATTCAACACTTTAATTCACTCTGAAACCAAACTTGAAGCAGCAGTCGGCCGGTCTAACGGACCCCGATGATTCATCTATCGCATTAATATACTTTTTTATTACAACACCTTTGTTTAACCCTATTATGCATATTATGCCAGGCGTCCATTAACTTCTTGAGGCTATTGTCATTTTTAGCTATGGTAATCAGGGGATCGGAAATCCAGGACTGTGACTGATTAGTTTCAAAAAGTTTCTCAGCTACCGGTACCGGTTACCCACGGTCATTTAGGCCGGGTCGGGATTTGCATATTACGTAAGCAATTTTTCGTACATTGTTACGGATTGCGAAAAAATAAAACGGTTTTCGTGATTAATGACGCTTCGTACATCTTTGAATGAAAATAAGTTACCTTGTCTAAGATAATATCGCTGTATTTTTGTGCATGACAGGTTTTATATATTCTATATTTGGGTGACTTTTTTGCCTATGATCACGTGATAAATTCAACATTCAAAAATATGATGATATATAAATATAAAACTAAAATTAGAAATGTCTTTAGAGAAAGTGTTAAAGTAATCCTATAACAACAAGATACGCATTAACATTCAACTTTCAAAACCGAAATCAGTATGTAATAACATAATCTGTCCTCAACCCTTTGCCACGATCCTAACCGCGGGGCTTTAATAATGTATTCGCCATTAGTTAACCCACAGATGCCGTGGCCATCTTCGAGATTCAAATTACCCCGAAAGGGTTGAAAGGATTACTCCTGCGAATTTTCTCTTTGTTTACTCTTTAAAAAGGTAATATTTTCTTTCACTACATCCTTAATTCGAGATTTAAGCAAGACTTGATATTTTATCAATAATGAAATAAAAATATCAAAATATTCTCTCCGGTTTTATAGCCATTTGTTATTACAAAGCCATTAAGAGCGTTAAAATCTCCTTTTTACGAAGCAGGCCACAACATAATTAATTTTTGACGATACTGTTGACAGAGTAGCTTTTTTAAAATCTACGCCAGAAGGTGTCCGGGCACAGCTGGGCTAGTATTACGTTAATCTGTACGCCGTCGCACTTGTTAAATATTAACGCAGTCTAATTACAACCTCCCCGCCTGCTCTAATGGCTTTTAAAACTGATTCCGCCCTCGAAGGATGCGTATTTGATGACAATTTTCATCGCTTCAGAGGAAAACTCAGCATGTGCTCTTTGCGCTTTAATCTTTTCCATATTGCTTCCATTTTCTCGTGTTTTGTATGTGTGAATAACAAGTTCTATGTGCAGCTGGTGAACTTTTACTTTAGCAGCTTTAAGGAACACTGGTATAACTGATTGTATTATAAGTGATATCAGATTAAAATAGAGAGGTAGATATTCCTATTTTAAGGTATAATAAAGTGAAAGTGAAATAATAAAAGTGAAGCATAGTGACTTGGTTACACAGAAGTATTGCCTACTTATTAAAATATATTATAACTAACTGTTCACTGTTGAAGTAATTTACATATCTGTATTTTGTTTTGGGTGTTAGAACATACATATTATTTTATAGATCTGGAATAATTGTGAAAATAATATAGGTTATCGCCAAACTGAGAACTTAAAACATCGTGGAGAAGTCTTCTAATAGCACAGTAAGAATAAGTGAATTTGCCCGCATTAATTGCAATAACTAATGGTGTCGTGACAGTTTCGTATTTGTACAACTGGCTTTAGCTTACCAACCGTAAACAGGTCATTTTGTAAGCAGAAGGGATCGCTTAACGGTATTCATTGGCTAATGGTACAGCGACAATCATTCTGCACCATTAGAAGTATCATTAGTGACACCGTTTTATTCGGTATTTGTTTTCTTCGTCGGGTCGTTTTGACCGGAGCTGGCTGCTGTCTGGTTAACATCATTAATCAGCCTAAGATGTGAATTTCGGACACATTCTTGACAAAAGTTTTTGATTAACGGTAAGCAAATATGGGAAGTTGGATGCATTTTATGTGGACTCGTATTTCTGCTGGAATTTGTGTCATTCTTTTATTGGTTGTAATAAATGATGTGTTTGTGTGGGAGAGTTGATAGTAATCACAAATTTCTTGATATTATATTGATTTTTGAAGGTATTTTATAATGGGTAGATCTTACATATAGGGCAAAATATTACATCTCGAATGTTATTTCAATAAATATTCAAGATATAGCAAGTGATAATGACAAGACGACATAATAATAGACAATTATGAGCCAATATGCCATGTTTTTATTAGGTACTAAATTACATGATTTCAATAATACTAGGTACCTACTAAATTAGTGGTAAATTAGTACGTGATGGATATCGAACTGGCGCTTACACGTAGTGAGGCTGTGCGTCAATGACGTTCTGTTGAGAACTTTTGAATTATTTGTCAGTATCTTTACAAGCTGTCTTCTAAGATAACTGCTTGAAAAAATAATTTATCTTGTAATATTTTCTGATTTTTGTCTTAGCTTCATCTTTTGTCGTATGTTAAACTAGATGTATGAGATAATGATCTGAACTATTCATACCATTTAAGTTTTTTGAACAATATATAGTGCAGTTCTGATGTGAACATGTCGTTACTTATGCTGTTTAACTAAAATTAAACTAGATTATATTTGTATAACCAGAATAATGATGATTAGCAAAAATTTCCTGTTAAAACAGCGCAAGGCGTCACATTATGTATTTACTTCTCATATTTTATTCATCGATTTCATCTCGGTAAATTTGGAGTAGTTTACAATCACATATATCTAAAAACAAGGTACCCCTCAAAAGGGATAGGAAAATGGAAAAGATTGAGTTTTGAAGATTACCTTAAATAAAAATAGGTATCTTTTTTAAGTCGGTTGAAAACAAGAAAATTACCGACGTTGCGCCGCCAAGTCTCAATATTTGTCAAAGTAAATGTAAAATGTACCAGCCAAGCTTTTCATCGCCTCCTTGTTTTATTCGACTTGTAAACGCCATGACATCTGTCAACCCGTGACATATCTTATCTGTGGGGTAAAAAGTCGTTGTGGGTGACTTTTCACCCCACGCGAATCTCAGCGCGTCTAGGGGTTGAAATGTATTTATGACTATGTAAATTGGTTCAATTTTGTAGAAATTTTGCAATTTCTTACGTAAATTTTGCTGTAAAACTTTTTGTTGCATGACATTGTGTTGAAGCTGATTTAAGGATTTTTTTAACGAATTTTGATAAATCGCAGAGCCTTTTGATCTTAGTATTAATTTAATTAATTAGGATCTTGTTGCAGCGTTTGCTAGCTCTGCTTAGCCTGACAATTGATTGGTTTGGTGACTAGGATGCTCACTAATTTCGGACCTTATTGTGTCGAGTCTACATCACCAAACGGCAAAATATCAATTGGTGTTGAGACACTTAGGCTCGAGTTTATTATTGTCGCTGTCTTCATTGCTGTGCATAAAAGAGAAGTCATTGATCGTTGATGCATTAAACATCGTGCATTTATAAGGCGCAATGATAGTTGACTGTTATGAATACGTCTCAATGAAGCTATCAACAATACAAGATGTGGAACCTGTTTCAACTAATTTATTGGAGGACTTGATGTCGGCGTTTTGGGTATTCCACTATGCGGTGTATATGCCTGTAAATTTTGAAACCTTGTAATCATATTCATAACAATTGTTATTCTAAATTAATAAAAAAATATTACAGATAAGTATTTAGCAAGTAGTCGTCTGAAGAATTACTGTTACTATTTCTGCTGCAAGAGAGCAGTTTGATTGTGCTTGTATGAATCAAGTGATGACCGTTTATAATAGGAAGAGGAATCGCACAGTTTGGTCTGGGATCAAATGAGCGTGTACTCAGGGAGCTTTCAAGCAAAATAGGCGTATAGTATACATAGAGCTACGGAAAATATCCCTTTAGTATACTACAATTAATTTAGTTCAATAATTTAGCAGTGCTAGCCACAAACGCACTTCCAATTGTATAAATTGTTAGAATTGTGCTAAAAAGCCACCCTAAGGCTAGGTGGGCAACGGGAAATTACTTAGACGATAAGTGGATGACGTCACGTGTCCAAAAAAGTGCGAATGAGGGCGGAGTTAGAGCCATCGAAATTGTGAGAGTTTTTACACGTTCACACTTATTTGTGTGTTTGTGGAAGAAGTTTCCGAGAATACATCTTGAGATAAATTTTATTATATTTTTGTAATGTGAAATTGTTATTTTTTTATAAGTTCTTCAAGGAAATATCGCTTAATAAAATCTACAAAACTACATCATTTTTGTAGCTAAAAGAAGGCGAATTTATCATCTGACTATTGCCGTCCCGAAGAATTAACATAAGTATTTATTTTGGCGTCAATTGTTCTGAATTTTGTGCTATTAGAAAAATATTCATAAAAATGTCAAGTTAACAATTATTAATCCTTCTTTCTTGAGATGCCGATGAAACTGAGTGTATCTTTTTTTTAATAGACCAAATAGATCTTATGATCTATCGATAAACGAGGCGAGAGTTGATACATTGCAAACGTATGGTTTTGATTTCTATGGAACACAAAATGATCAATCTTATCTCACACAGTTTTAAAATAAAACTTATTCGGCCTTACAAATAAACTTGGTATAAAGTTATAACTGATGATAAACAAAGAAAATGCAAAATGTTTGTAATGTTGACAACACTGTCAATACAATGATAATTCTGAAGTTTTTCCAATGACAAGCTGCCTTGCAAATAAACGCGGGAAACGTTATACGTCCGAACAAACCATTCGTGAGCAAAATGTCTATTTGTAAACATTTTACATATTCGTGGTTTATGCTTAGTTATAAATTTATGCCAATTTTATTTGTAAGCCCGATTGCGTTTAAGTCAATTATTATAGAGTAGAATTTAAATAACAGTTATGACATTTATGTGTGGACTTTCTAAAATGTAATATTTTGGTGAAATGTATATTAATAATTAAGCCTTTATTACCTAAACATGATAACTAACAATTTAAGCGAGTGCTAACAATCACCACATATATCATAAATATCTTCACACTATAATATCGTGTGCGTCCTATCGTAATAAATTTCATTAGGGTCGGTATTTTCGCTAAAACAATGTACGTTGGGGACGAGCTGATAAATTGTCACTTCTGATGGTGGGACTGTCGGGATTATGTTGGTTTTTTATTGATAACAGCTTCCCGGGTTTTGTGTATGAGTTCGAGGGTACATAATATAATACAATGCTTAGTTTTAGCGTGATTACTAAGGGATTCTTCTAGGATTGATTTTTCCCATTGAATAACAGAAGCACCCTTAACAGTGGGAGGTTTCTTTGCAGAAGATGCCGACTAATGCAGTAAAACAGTAATGTACAAGCACTATTTGTGTTTCACTTCTAAGGGCGCCGTTATAATTAGTGAAATTGTTGGGCTAATGAGACAACATCTTTTACAGGGTGGTTTTTTGTGAAGGGCGGTGATGGCCAAGCCGGAGGCTACGACACTTAGAGAAAAGTCGTGAAAGGAGTCATGCTCTCAATTTATAAGAAACCTATAACTGCATATTTAGTTTTTAAAAATTTCTTGACCCTTGACGAAAATCGACACGAATGATTTTTCAAAAAAAAATTACATCCTGTATTATTGAACCAATACTGACTGACTCTGTTGTTGATAAGGATCAATCTTTGCAAAGATATGTTATACTAAAGTCTCGTAATTTCCGACTTGGCCATAACAGACTCTCAAAAAACCATCCTGTATATATGAAACCTCAATCGCAGAACTGCTAAAATTTTTGTTTTTTTCAAGAATCCTTATCGGCACTTGCCGTAGATTGAATGTCTTATTTGTCTTGCTACTTCTTCTCATGATATTAAAATAAATAACGGGTTGAACGTTATGCATTTTAAATACTTTGGAATGGTTAGGGAATAATTTCGCTGGAATTGCTTTATAAATCATTTATTGCGCTTTCATACACAAAAATTACAATTTATATATCATAAAAAAATTAACACTTCAGAACTTTTTCAATTATTTTACATAAAAAAGTTTATCTCTGAAAAATCATCTTCCATCCATAATTTCAACGACTTTCTTACGAATTTTCGATCTGGTAACGTGTCCTTACGCTAGCTTAACATTTTATACCCATCCCAGGGAAAGTGCTGAATGCTACTAAAATAGTTTTCTCTTCAAAAATAATTAACGCAGAAACAAATCACCTCATGGTTAGTCATTGCCGTTGACAGATGGTCTATTACAACTTTAACTTTTTTTCAAAAATTACATTTTCAATTTTTTTTTAAATGCTTTTACTTTGCGGCGCGACTAGTATACTTTAGTTACTTCCATAGTATTATGTCCTATGGTATATTACTGTGGGGCAGCGCTGCCGATATTAATACAATATTTGTGCTGCAGAACAGGGCTATTATATAAGAATTATTGAGAGCAACAGTCAAAGAAATCTACATCTTCACTGTTGCTTCTCAATATATTCTTAATAATGTAATGCATGTTCGTAGGCACATAAGTGAATTTGCTAGAAACTGTCATAACCATAATGTTAACACCAGGAACAGACATAAGCTTATAATGCCTACTACTCGGCTAAGTCGAGTTAGTAAGTATTTTGTGGGACGATGTATATGCTTTTACAACAAGATCCCAGAAAATGTTCAATACAAAAGTATTGCGTTATTTAAAGGAATTGTTAAAAACATTTGTGTGTTAAAGGTTACTATAACATAAATGACTTTCTTAAAGATACCACAAATTGGAAATGGAGCGACCACCCTCAGGATATTAAATAATAAGTTTAATTGTACAATGTTACGTTACTTAAACATATTTTTTAATGAAAAAAAAAGCCCGCTTAGTTTGTTGCGCCCGTTCTTATCAGGCCTGAGGCATTCATTTTTGAATGGGTGGTACTTTCTTTGACTTTCAATAAGTGATGTCACATACTATTTTGAATAAAAATATTTGAATTTGAATTACTACATAAGCACCCATCTGGGCAATAATAAGCTCACCTATACATTTCCAATAATGTTACGACTTATAACATGAGCTATTTTTTCTCTAAATTATTACTTTCAATTTATCACTCACGGATGCTTTCTATATTTAGAGTCATAGCTAAATTGGCGATCCAAGATTGATATTCCAATCCGTTTCCTGCTCTTAGCATTTGAATAACAGATCTATGGATTATTATGTTGATTGGTTTTTGAAATCTACTCATGAGAGGACGAGTTCGTATTTTATATCGGTATTGAATTGCATTAGTATTGTTTGAATGTGAAAGATAATCGATTTCTATACCTATATACAATATCGTTGACTTATTGCAAAAACTTACTAACAGATACAACCCTAACTATTGGAAAATAATTAATGACTTTTGATTCTATTAAATTCCTCATTAATACTAGCCATAAGTGTTAGCAACGTAGAAAAATAATAAACCCCTTAATCATAATAGTCTGCTAACTTAAAGCATTGCTAATTCTCACTCTGTCTTTTTCTATTGAGGTCAATAGAAAAAGACTTAGGTAAGTCAGTATGAGAAATAACACTCCTTAGTGGCTGTTTTAAGTTAGCGGACCATTATGATAATAAGGGGGTTAATGTTTAACTGTTATTCTAAATCTAGACACATGAACAATTAGCAATACAATAAAAATATTTTGTGAAGTTCTTGTAACATTAAATTATATTTAAAATACGATATGTTTAAAATAGGACTATGTTGAATAAGACTACTTTTCCATCTATATAGGTAGATTTGGAAATTAAGATTCTTATTATTTCGTAAGGTAGATTGAGGGTCAATTAATAAAAACAAATCTATAAAAACATAAAATCCTTATGTCACAATGTTAGTTGTCATACTTCCCCGAAATGGATTGATCGACTGGCTGACCCGGCAAACGTTGCATCGCCATATAAATTAAAAAAATATTTAACATAAAATAAAAATTCTGAATAAAAAATAGGTAACGAACTATTCTCAGACCTACCAAAATATACGTAATAGACCTGCCAAAAGTGGTAACAAAAAATCTCATGCATCAAGAACAAAGTTGTATAGCAATTATTTTCATAATTTTTGAACGATATTACGCGCCATGGATTTAATGTTTGAACAGGGAATTTTAATCTAAAGTGTAAAAGTATGCATATTAATTTACTCCCTTTACATGTCGTTCACAGATTTATTTTAATAGTTTAATATAATATGTGAAGTCTCTTAAAAGCAATGTTTGAATTTGAAGCAACTTCGTACGGAGTTCGATACAATAATGAGCATTGTCCTTTCATGAAAAGCAATTAAGTCGTTTTGGAGGAGTATGACAACAAACATTGTGACACGAGAATTTTATATATTATGTAGATTTGGTAGGTGTGAGAATCTGTCGTAATCTTTTTTTTAAAGTTTTTATACCACAATTTTTTTATTGCAATTTTTATTATTAATTAATATCGCAATACAACTTTTGCCAGGTCAGCTAGTATCATATTATTATATTAATAAAATAAAATCATGGAACATTAAAACATATTTTAATATCGTTAATCGTATCCGTTACACAAATATTGGCTTTATTTACTTCAAAAATGTTTGCCTATGTCATATTTAGATGACTAATTACAAAACACAATAGTACACACAGACTGAGCTGTCACTCTCATATGTTACTATCACCAATTTCTAAAGACGCGAAGCCTTCTAAAGCCTAGTTAACGTCACCCATACCATTACAAAACACCGCTGAATAACTTAACGATTTTGTGAAAGTTTAATATACATTGCCTTTTTCATTTCAAGCAGGCGTTGTTATAATGAAGTGGTTAAGCAATGGATAGCCTAGAACTGTTTTGAGTAGATATGTGTTGTGATAAATGTATTGGTGTGATGTATGTCTGTCAATCACAATCAAGAGCGACCACCCGCACGATTAAGTGCAAGGACAGGAAATATGAGGAGTAGATAAATAAACTTTTTTTTATTATTTAATTACTTATGAATTGATTTAGGCTTATTATAAATATTTAACCCTGCTATATAATCTAAAAATTAAAATGTTTATTTAAATAATGTTATAGCTTTAATGTTTTTGACATGAGCTATAATAATATACAAGATACAAGAGATATATTGAGAAAAATATATAACACTAAACTTTTGACAAAACAGATCTAATAAGACAAAAAAAATCACAGGAGATTTTTATCAAACAAAAATTCTACAGATACGTAATGCGAAATAAATATTTAATTAAAAGAAAAAGTAAACTTTTCAATTTTACATTATTTATACTCGGTGTAATATTTTTTTAAATATCACACATATTAATGTTATTATTAGTAGATTTACAAAAAAAAATCTGCAATAAACAGGCCTCGGTAATTCTTTTGATGTTTTCTTCTTATAAGCTTCACCAATAAAGCCAATCAACTCTGTTTATCATATTTATATATTTTTTTATTTTATGCTTACTATTATCGGTAATAAAAATTATGCTTCTTTTAGAGTAGTTAATTTGTTAAAATAAATACAAATCTATGGCTTATATTTTTTTAATAACAAAATTTTATATGTTCATTTGTTTTATTTATTTCTATAAAAAAATTTGACTATAATTGTTCGGTAGTTGAATCTGAACAGACTATACACAAAAACTGTGTACCGACATAAAATATGTTACAGACGTCTCTAATGATTTCTGTAACAAATAAGGTGTATGAGCGTTGTAGTTTAGTAGACACGTCCCGTCTGTCCGTCTGTCTGTCTTATCGATATCATCTCCAAACACACATAACAATGGCCACGTATAATTTCACAAAATTCTCTTTCATTCTTTCAAATGAATTGTAATGTAAATATCATTTATCACATTTAATTTTAAGGCTATATATTTACGAATGCGATGTTGTTAACTTCTTCGGAATATTTTCTATATTTTTTTCCATTAGGTTCGATAATTCCTATATTTGCCTGTATTATTGTTTAAGCAAATGTGATACCTTCATATCATCAAAAGGAAAAAATTTTAGCAACACAACAACCCATTGTTTAACCAAATTTGTTTTGCCATTATAAGGTACACCTCATTGCATATCAGGTAAACACTTTACGTCATCGTTAGTAACATATTACTACACATTTTTAGCAAATACTGGTAGGTATAATAAAATAATTATGATATTAATTATGACTGCTTATTTTTAAAAATTTAAGTTATGAAAAGCTAAACTATGATGCTAGATGGCTAGCTTGAACCATGTGAAATGATGATATTATGAAAAGATTTTACTTAATATATCTCATTTTAATATAAAATGATAAATATAAATGACTAGCTGACCCAGCAAACGTTGTTTTTCCATATAAAGAAATCAGAAGAAAAAGAATGATTTAAGTTTTTGTTGTGTCAAAAATAGATGACGACCGATTTTCAGACCTACCAAATATTAAATCGTACATAAAATGTATCGTACTACAATAATTATTATATTCGATTGCCATCTTGCAACCCTATTTCTGTGTTACAGAATAATATAAAAATAGCGATACTAAATAGTTGTTGATCGGTGATAATTTGAAGTGAAATGTATTTTTAATGCTGAATCATAATAAAATAAAAAATATTGTCAAAAAAGTAAAAAAATGTATTTAGGGGTGGGTCACCCTTATCATTTAGGGGTATGTTGTCTGATTCTCATACCAACTCGATATGCACTCAAAATTTCATACAAATCAGTTCAGCCTTTTCATATTAATACCTTCTAAACCTTCTCTGGACTTCCATAAATAATTCAAGACCAAAATAAGCCAAATCGGTCCAGCAGTTCTCGAGTTTTAGCGAGACTAACGGACAGCAATTCATTTTTATATAGTATAAGAAGATAGATTTTTCAACTTTAAAATTCTTAAAAAAAATAAAATTGACAATTTTGTCTAACCCTAAAATTACATATCCCATTTATCCGATAAAACTTGTGCCATTAAACTTATAAATAATATTAATTATAGATACTTATTATAAAGACGAGTTACAGTGAAGTATTTATTTCAAACACGAAACACGAAAAATTTAAAAACACAAACAAAAAAAGAATATTAAAGAATAATTGAATAAATCATACAATTTCAATGCTGTACCTTAGTACTTTCTAAACTATGGCTGTCCACTCATCATTGAATGGGTCCCATTGAGCATTCTTGTCCAAAAGCGCGTTGAAAGATGCCAATAAACGCGGTACAGATGCCATGGCGCCACCACGAGAAGTTTATTTTTTCGCAAGCAAATATTATTGAATTTAGGGACACCTATAGTACATAATTGCTCATGAAGATCTGTGTATCCTCGTAAAATTTGACACATAATTTTTTGGTGGTCGCAAGTTCGCCTGACCTCCAAGGAATTGTACAACCTAAGAGAAATTTGGTTGGATACATGAAAGGATAATATCCGTAGCAACGTTGGTATAGGTTAAGAAGACTTTCTGCACTTTTTGTAATAGTAGTCCGCACTTTTCCTCGTATGGATTCCAGACACAGGTCCTTATTTCCAGGATGGCCAGGTTTAGGGGGTTTTATTTAAAAAAACATCCCAACGACATCAATAATGACACGTTGGTTTTAAAATATTGTTCTGAAGTTATAAAATTCTTATAAATTTAACTCAACATTTTGCCTTCCTTCTAGTGTTAAAACTTACAACATACTATCGTATAGACAAAGCATGCGAGAGAGAAGAACATCTCAAGAATCTATTGTTACTGTAACCGAGTTCGATTGATAATTAGTAAACATTCTTGTTACTTATTTAAATAAAACACTTTCTAAAGGATTAAAACGCGTGTAATTGAAACCTTGATTGATTTTACATTAGGTTTCGCGTAAAAATTACGTTTTAATTATTATTTTAGTTAACCCGACGTTTCGCGGCCTTTCCAGATCACGTTCCAGTCCCCCTGAAAACGTGTATTACTCGCTGTAATAAAAGAAAATACTATTAGCTGTTTATTATTTTGTATATTAAACACATTAGTTAATGCATGCATTTAAAAATTACAATTCGTCACGCATTATTAGGCTGTCAGGTTGTATATACGTTAGTATATTCTACGTCTATGATTAAATCTGTTCCAGCGCTTCAAAACCTAAGAGAGAATACATTTATTTTAAATTCGTATTATGTGAGTATTTATTCCAGGGGCGTTGGTATCAATCTATCGAGTTTGCGCGTTGTGACAGCAGAACTTACTTATAGATATATATTTATAGAGAGGTAGATATAGACGCGCTCGCTGAGGTCGGGGTTCACGACCTCCGACCTCATTGGACGACCTCAGCCACGCCCAACGCCCTCGCTGAAGCATCTGAAACTCTCAATACTGTCATATTTAAACTCTTTAGTTCTTATTTTTATCCAATTTTCTCGTCCTTCAAGATGGAAACGACTATCCATACTCGTAAATTAGCAGTCACTCTTTAGTTCATTAAGTTTGGACCTGTATACGAAGGAAGGAAAGCCCTAGCCATATGCTACCCTGATACTAGAAGAGCACGCGTAACTAATTAGTGAGGATGAAATCCAGGGTAAAAATTTAGCCTATCTTTCTAAGTCAACTAACTTTAGCAATAACGACATGTTAAAGTACCGTTTAAGTAAAAAATGAGTTGCAACATTTGACAATTTTTAGGGGTCATCATAACTTTAACTGCTAACCGTAACCGTCCCATCTTCGCCGTTTAAGGCTGCTGTTAATTTTAAATAGTTAAAATATAGCGACTATCAAAATTTTTAAATAAATATTCGATATTGACTTGACATTTTAGTTTTTAACTGTAACTATTCCAAGGAATACACATTCCGCAGTCCATGTTAAAGTCAGCGTTACTGTTCACGTTAAAGTTTATGCTAGTATGAAACAACTGAGCTTTAGGGTGATAAGTGAAATAAGTTTAAGATCTAATTGTTTTAATAAAGAATTCCTTATCAATTAAATAAAGAGTCTAAGATTTTATTACTTTTACTAGCTGTTTTCTGATTTCGTACGCATTAACTGTGTATACATGTATTTATCGTTATTGTCGGAGTGAAATATTAAATTAAGTGGTTAATCATTTTCATTTACAACCCTAAAAACCTTTTTAAGTTACAGAGTTTCGTAATGTTCACAGAAGAAAGAATTATTATTAAATGCTACGCAATATTTAATGTGTATTCGTAAAAACGTTCGATTTTAATATTTTTTTTTTATTTCTTAAGTTTTTCCCAGCTTACGCAAGCCTCCCGATATTTTAATTTTTTCATGAAGTTACACTAAATAACTCCCGCTTTATCAAACATTTCTTATTATAAATTAGGTATTACTATCCTCAAGTCTCCAGTCCCAATAAAATTGTTTGTGTGTATATTACAAGAAATAGTAAATTATTTCACTATAACTTCACTGAAATGCGGATTTTTTTCTATGGAAAAGGAAGACAACGAGCGTCCGGGTCACCTGGTGTTAAGTGATCACCGCCATGAGCATTGCTGGCCTTCAAGGAAGGTTTACACGCTTTTTTTGAAGGTATCCATGTCGTATCGTCCCGGAAACACTACACAAGGAAGCTCATTCCCACATCTTTGTAGTAATGGATTGGCCTCAGCTTATAAAACTTCTCATTGCTAGAATTCAAATTTAGCTTTCAACGTCACGTTGAAAGCCTGTGAAACTAAAATGACAAATCGAAACAAAACAGATAACAACCCTATTTATATAAAAATCAGAGCTTCCGTGTATACTTCCGTTAAGTAATCGTTGATAACAATTACTGTGGCTGTTAACAAAAGAAGCATCGTGCGTGACCAGCGGTTGGTGACTCCTGACCTCGGGTTGCAGACACCTGTCTACACCTGGCTGTAGCACATTTGGTCGTGATTGTCTGTACACTGCGACGGTCTGGTCGGTATGTGTACACTCTAAGTGGTATTTTGTGAGGATAGCAAGAGTTTTAGAGAGACTTGCTTAAGTTTTTGATGCCCTGGTACTTTAAAGAGTTACCTAGGTCATAGAGACCACACAGCAAAAATAATTATTTTTCAAAGGATACCATATTAACTTTTTATGGAAAAGGAGGACATGGGAGCGTGCGGGATGGAAAGTAATTACTGTTACCTACACATACAATCACAGGAGTACAACACATTGCCGATATTTCAGGTAATGCCTATTGACTAAGCGAAAGAGGATTTATAAGAAGTATTATAAAATAATTAGTGGTAATATATATTAAGAAAAGAATTTAAGGAAAAGTTATGAGGGTAAAAGAAATCGTTGGGCGTAGTCGTAGCTCCAGGTTCTTTACCCAACTTCATCTTAACCATTTTGAGCTGGATCACCCAAGCTGGCAAACATGCTACCTCTTTTCTTGCTACTGGAAATTTAAGCAAATGTATTCTAATAGCAGTTTGAATACTCTATTATCATACACTAGGTGCTGCACGCGACGTCGTCCGCGTGGACGCTAATGTAAATGCAGCAGATCTGATGAATCTGGCGTTATAATAATTGGCCTATATGTTGTTCTGTCGTCTTGTTAATGTTCATACAAAATAATAAAAAAATATTCAGTACTTTTTGCCTTTTACTCGGATATCGGAAGGTTTCGAAATTATTTGTAGAACGCACAGCAAGTATTATTTTAAAATATTCAATATACAGTTTAAAAACTGTAGATTAAACTCTGTTTTGATTATACTATATGTATCATACATTAGAAGTAGATATATTTCAAGAAGAAATCACGAGTTAAAGCAAGCCTTTATGTAACATGCCGTGGGATAAAATTAGAATATCAGTTGAGCCAAACGAAATCTAAATCTAATCGTACAGATATAAGCCTCACTTTTCCTTAAATAAATCTTTTACATTATAGTAGATTTAAATCCACAAAGATCGCGTGTACTGAAGTAATACGGCAGCTTGGCACGTGGGAACAGCTACTTGAAATCGATACTCGTTCGTTGAATCGATGTTCGCTCGATACATCGATGTACAATCGATAAATCGAGGGCGATAGCATCGAGTGTTGATGAAGCTAATGTGCTGATTTTATACAGGGTCAAATATCAGTTTATTTCCGTGCAAAGAAATTATAGTTATTCCAACCTTTGATGGTTTATTTTAAAGTACTGTAGAACTTGAATATAAACAATTTTGAGTATAAAATGTTGCTAACTGCGCTATATTTGAGCAAAATAACTACTGAATCATATTTTACGATAGTTTTTCAAGTGAAGTAAACATATCTGAACATATTATTCCAAAATAAATAAATATCATACTAATGTCTTCGAAATATAGGTTAGATGTATTATAAAAATAGCAACTTATCAAATATTGGGTAAAACACTGAAAAAAAAACAAAAATTTTACGCACTTAACTATCACGTCCGCGGCTGATAGTGAAGTGCACGGATCGTAAATCTTGGAATGTTTTGTTAAACTCTCAGGTTGTAGCTTCATTTACAGGATCTACTTTACAGTTGATATTCTGCTCAACCCCAATAATTGCATATCAGGAAATTGTCTTGAAATGTTACTCTTTCAAATCTAAGATTTAGATTTCACATCTGTAAAATAGGGTCAAGATATGTTGCCGTTACAGTCAGTTACACTCGTATAACGTTCCGTGTTATGCTGTTCTTAGTTGGTCTGTCCATCTCAAGGCGATCTGCCACCTGCTCGTTTGCCCTCAACCCTTCCCTGCACCATTTGGCATTCTCCTCTCTAAGTCACAAAACTTATTCTATAAATGTGAGGATGGGAGACTTTACCACTGACGATAATCGTTGTTGTAAGTTGTTAGAATATGGACAGGTTGAAATGAAACTCTGTCCCTGATATCCCAAGTATTCTTTTTCAACACCACATCTTAAAAGCATCTGCTTCTTCGATTTGTCCTACATGGACCAGTGTAGATAGAGAGAAATCAGGAACACTTTCACTCGTACGATGGCTCGGCAGGCCTTGGCAGGTTTGGTGGATTTTGGCCTATTTTTGCTCAAAATGGATTTCTTAAGATTTCTTTTCGATGTCACCTCAAACACTATCACCGCTTCGGAATCAAATGGCGCATTGAGATAGAAGAAACAGCGCAAGAAACTCTCCCAAGCATTAATTTTTTGCGCCATAGTCCAAATGATTGCGAAACTGAAGTGGCAGTGGGCAGGGCACAGAATTCGACGGACAGATGGCCGTTGGGGCAGTAAAGTCCTCGAATGGCGACCACGTACCGGAAGACGCAGTGTTGGTAGGCCCCCCACAAGATGGACCGACGATCTGGTCAAGATCGCCGGAATACGATGGATGAGGTCAGCGCAGGACCGATCGTCGTGGAAATCTTTGGGAGAGGCCGCAGTGGACGTCTTTCAGCTGATGATGATGATGATTGCTATTGATATAAAATAATCATAATCAAGTCCCAGGCTGTCCGATAACTTGATATTCCGCTGTGGAATATTAGGATTTACGACAGTTTTGTTTCTTAAGTCTGTCCATGGCAGATATGAAAATTGCGTTACGGTACTTAATCTTATCAAGACATCCGTCATTCTAGCAAAATAGATCATTTATGCAAGAAAGAGCAGTTTACAGTTGTATTGCTCCTTAAAAATGATCAAGTACGAACTGTCAGAGGTGGTAACAAGTTCATTCATAGTATTATGTGTATACTTAATAATTCAGCGAATAATTATGTAGTTGCCTTTTATTGAAATGGCCATAAAAAAACCACAGAGTACATCATCGACATTATTTATTTCATCATGCCTTTCCATACAACTTCGTACACACTAATATATTAACTGTACAATAATTATTGCGATAACTACATTGCTTTATATTACAATTTGGCAGTAGAGATAAGCAGAATATACTAGAAGATCATTCATTATTTTTATAGTTAATGGACAATGGATTTATTACACTAACAAGTCTTTGTTGAATAAACAGAAAGAAAAGAAAGAAATAAATTTATTTTATTTTGAAACGTATAAGTATGTAGTTTTGTACAAAGACCATAACATAAAAAATAAATATGAACTTAATAACAAGCAAAAAACAAAAAGACTGAAACATTTCTATTATATAAGTACGATTAAAAAAAATGGTCCCAACTCAG
The DNA here is from genome assembly GCF_905404315.1 of Leptidea sinapis. Classification (NCBI taxonomy): domain Eukaryota; kingdom Metazoa; phylum Arthropoda; class Insecta; order Lepidoptera; family Pieridae; genus Leptidea; species Leptidea sinapis. The sequence goes on from NC_066280.1 coordinate 4,960,954, forward strand.
CATGTTGCTGGTTTGAAAACCAACGCTGGTCTTCCGTTGGGCCATTTTGTGACGTCACGAAAAATATTTTGATATAAAATAAAAGCAAAACTTTTTACTGGTAGAAAATAATACATCGAAACGATAGTTGCACGTGTTACATACAAAGGAGTGTCAACTTATACGCGTTGAGGCTCAAAAAACACATTCCCCCTTATTTAAGTAAAGCAACATATAAATATTATCATATATATTTGTTTTTCTTCAGACTATTAAAGCTATTTAACATTTTCGTATCTGGCTTGAATAAACTATTTCGAGTTATGTCACTTTTATTATTCATTTATTTTGAGTTAAACATGAAAAAAGTAAGTTATGGATGTAAGGGTTTAATTGTTAATTATATTGGATTTCAGTTAACTTTTGATAATTTGAAAGAGATCAAATTGAAAAGTTGAAATTTATAAAAACAGATGAATGATCTTCTTAATAATACATCGTGTGCACAGAAACAATCTTTTACGGCAAAGATCTATAATATTGTCCAATCAAATTCGATATAAAAAGATCTTGTATAGGCAAACAATAGGATTTTATTTCAATAAAAAAGCCTAGAAGCTATATAAAAAACAACAAAACTCACAAAACTCATCTACAGAATAAAATACAAACTACTAGAATTTTAAAAATAATTAATAATTTGTTGCTATGTTTTTATAAATGCAATATGGAATTGTACATAAAAAAAATGACCTAAAACTTTTGATAATAAGTATGTCCATATAGACTATAGCAGCTGTGAAAACGTCGAAAAAAAAGAGTCGAGCTTTTAACCTCTATTTTCAGCAACCCACGTGCTATAAAACAAAGTGACTAACGTATCGCGAGTGTAAGACGTAGCTTGTCACGCACACTAAATAAATTAACCTGGCCTGTTTTTATGCGTTGCCTAACAGCAAGAGGCTCTATCTAGACGTATAAATTATCTCAGCATAAAAACATAGAAAATACAGCGTTTTCTTAATATTTTGAGTAGTTAGCAGTGGGTATAAAAGCTGTTATAAATGCAAAACTTAATGAGCAAAAATTATATTGACCATAAAAGATTTGATTTAGAAAATTATTAACAAAAAAGGTTGGTTAATATTAAGAATCACTCGTTCCTTGTTTAAACAACAACAACTGTTTCTGTTAACAGAAACAGGAAAATAAGCGCCCACAAATTTTCGAATAATATATGTTTCTAGGATAAGAATTACATTAACGAGGATATGATCAAGTATTGTAATTTAGAAAGACCCGCATTGCTATTTTATATTATTCTATGTTTTTGTGAAGTCATACAATGAAAACAAGAGCACCAAGACAATATTCAGAGTCCTATATAAAATGCCATTTATTCTGATTTTTTATGTATTTGACAAAGTCATGTACTGCGCTTAATATATTATAAAATAAAAAAGATTTCTTCTGTTATTTTTGTACAAAACATTCTACACAATATCCACTTCAATCTAAATTGCACAATTTTATTGCCGTCATCAATCCATAGATTTCTATTTTATAAATAGTCTAAAGTAAAGTTCTCTCCAGTGAGATTATGTAACTCATAGAGTGAACACCGTAGAAAATATGCCTCTTATATTAAATATACATACATTTACAATAATAAAAACATTTTATTTACAAAATTAAATATCTAACCTAAGTATATTACAGAGGAACAACTTCAACTAATACACTACTGACCCAAAATACCCTACTCTGTTTGAGAACACGAATCATTTCTTAAATTCAATAAACTGTCAATCATCAAAGTCTTTTGAGTTTTTTGGCTTTCACTGTGCATATCCGAATTATTATCCTGTTCCGACGTTTTTGGCGGGTAGAACGCAGATATTTGATCGAACGCGGGACAGGGATCGACTCTAGCGCTGTCTCTGTTTCGGGAGGCGAAGCAGTCGTCAGCGCTCGGCTCCGCGTCGTGAATCTCACTGGATGACGTCACCGCGTCTTCTGGCGCTTCACGGAACCTGTGGAAGTCGAACCGCTGGCTTGGCAGGTACGGCGGGAAGCCGTAAGGCGTCGATCAGGCCGCTGCAAGCTGGCGCCACATTGTATGTCACATGGTCGCCATGTACGGCCACGAGAACGAACTACCAGAGAGTAACATATCTCTGATTAGTGTTTCTATAGGTGTCTTCCCGACCAATCTCACGAAGAATAGCTGCTCTATGACTTGCGAGCTCACGGTCCGCAGTGAAGGCAGTCTGAGGAGTAGTTTCCCGAAGCGCGTCGGCTGGTTTGGGTACTGACTTCTACAGTACTCTTCTAGAGCGCATTGTGACTTTTCTTGGAGGCTCTCTATATGTGGCACGTCGGATAATCCGCAGGCATCTGAAATAGAAGAAAAAACAAACATTTATATATTGAGAACAAAAATAAATATTCGACGATTTGGTTTTAAATGATTTTTAGGTTATTTGTTTATACAAGTTGCGCATTCTATTACTGTAACATAATATTTTACATTTTAAACATTAGCCTATTCAAAATAGAGAACGAAAATAATATCAAAGAAAGTCATATTATTATTTCCAAGCTTCTAATATCGCATTTAAGGATACACTAGTCGACGACAATTTGTAATTGGGCGCGGCTAGAATGCATGCTATCTCATCCAACATCATTTGCAAAAGTTATACACGCTGTGAATAATGTATGTATTATACTAAAATGTAAATGTCTATTGAAATAGTCAATTATTTATAACAAAAACTTATAAATATATTCAAGAAACTACTGAATGTAGATACTAAATTTCAAAATAAAATACTGTTGAATTATGGAAGTTTCTCCGCGTATAACATTTTTTTTTAACTTTTTACTTTGCATACATAATAATGAGACAAATAAACATTACTTTTCATTATAATGTACACGTGTCGACCAGTAATCGCCACATTACGTTTGTATGGAAGAATGACCGTCTAGCGCAGCTTTTATCAGCCAAGTTCAGAACATTTTAAATATTTCACGAAACCAATACATAACAACGACGTAACACAAACAAGACACTATAAAGCCATACTGGTAATAAAACTGCACTACATTTACTGTTGTTTATTTACCCTCGCCGACTGTCACATTTCGTGAGGTAATCAATAGTAAATAGCGCGGCTATAAATGTAGGTATTGTAATGGTCAACTAATGAGTAATTAGCAGTAAAGTGTCAAGTAATCGCCATTATATTACAGAATGAGGTAACTTTATTGCTATAGCGTTATGTTTACGTGTTATAATGTTTTGAAATATGTTATTACGTATTTTATAGGCCGAAGTAATAACGGAACATACAATCTGGCAATTTATTAGGAAACAAACTTTTTAATTCCATGTTTACATAATCGTCCAATGTTAAATGAATTTGACGTACCTATAAGATGACTGAAAATGTCGTGTTTCAACCCAAGAACTAATCTCGTATACTACTTGATAAGGATCCTAATTGGCGAATGAAATTAATGCGTTGCTTGTACACAGGTGATAACCACCGCGCGACGAACTATAAGCAAAGAATTAATAATATGCGTTATTTGTGAATAGCCCCCCCCCCCCCCTTCTCCTTCCGCCGTTGAGACCTATTTATTTTCTTCTACGCATTATACAATACCGTTTCCCTGACATAACCTACAGTAAGCTGAAGTGTTTAGTCTATCCTTTCTATTATTTTCATGCTTCCAGATAATTAACCTCCGAAATATCTCAAGGAAATCCTACAACATTAATCCTTTCCGTTATCCAGCCCTCGAAATAAAAACGTATAAACATAACAACCCGTGAACGGTCGCAGACCGTCTTAATGCGATTAGTACCCCAACGGTACATTACACGCGGGCACCAACTCAATGTAACATTAATATTTTTTATTGTTATTGAAGGAAGAAATGACGCGGTAAACAAAAGGGTCATTATAGTGAGCAGATGGTTGATTGAGCTGATGAGTAGTGATTGTAAGTTCGCGAATCTTGTCCAGATCGAATGAAACAAAGATGGGTAATTTCGACCAATCAAATAACAGCACACAACGCGTCATTTCGATATGATTTATTCTCTGTCATAAGTTTAAAAAAAAACTACAATGGCGTTACTGAAGAAACAAAATAAATAAATGCAATATTATGTATCTTAAACTTTTATTATAAAATAAAATGAAAAATGTTTTTAACCCGAATAGCTTTATAATAGATCATAAAATGTTCCATGTTTTGATATTTCATATACATATGTTGTATTATACACTTTTATTTACTAGTATTAATTAATATTATATAGTCACATTTATATATGAATGACTAACTAACGTGGTCGCTAACTATGGGCCTTATGAGAAAGCTCATGGTTGCTCAGAGGGCAATGGAGAGGGCTATACTCGAAATTTCCCTGCGAGATTGAATCAGAAATGAGGAGATTCGTAGAAGAAACAAAGTCACCGACATGGCCTAGATGATTGCGAAACTGAAGTGGCAGTCGGCATAGTTCGACGGGCAGATGGCCGTTGGGGCAGTAAAGTCCTCGAATGGCGACCACGTACCGGAAGACGTAATGTTGGTAAGCCTGTCACAAGATGGACCGACGATCTGGTCAAGATCGCCGGAATACATTGGTTGAGGGCAGCGCAGGACCGATCGTCATGGAAATCTTTGGGGGAGGCCTTTCTCCAGCAGTGGACGTCTTATATATATACATATATATGTATTCCATGTTCTTAAGAAATGTAACTGATGGCTAAATTACGTTTAATTAAAAAAAATAACCTAATTAGAAGAGTTTCTATTTAATTATTAATAATGGCACACGAGCGCTCTATAAACCTCGAACATCTAAGGACACGTTTACGTCATGTCATTTAGTGTTATTAAGCGTAATAGAACACCCTTTTAAAATATACTTCGTCAATTATAATCACTACAAGAACTCCATGAAAAAACGTACAATATAGCACAAAAGAAAATATTAACAAAAAATATTCTTAGCATTAAAACTGCATTACAAATCTTAATATATATATATATATATATATATATTTCTTTTGTGTGTCTGTTGTAACTGAACTCCTCCTAAACGGCTGGACCGATTTTAATGAAACTTTCTATGTATCTTCAGGTGGATTTGAGAATGGTTTTGATTCACAATTCAACTACTTCCTAAATGGACGGACGCATGATGATGTTTTTGTGTGTTCCAGTGAATTTGAGATTTATTTAGATTCTCAATTCCATCCATATAATATAATTCTTGCAGAAGAATTCCTGTATATGTTAGTGAACTCCTCCTATTGGCTGGACCGATTTTTCAAATTTAAAATTTAACAAATCGCTTAGCTTGTCACGCACACTAATGTAATAAACTTGGCCCGTTTTCATCGGTTGTCTAGCAGCAAGAGACTCTTTTAAATTTCTAGACACTTAAGTTCTATTATTTAAAAAAAAAATCTAATAATTGTTAAAACAAACAAAAATTACTATGTCTACAACATAACTGCGCTCGATTGCTGAGTGCCACCCGCTCATAAAATACCTATTATATGATACGAAATTATATTTTTGTTTTGCCATATAGAATCTCCTTAAAGTTAAGTTATATATTCTGTGACGGAACTAGATTTCCAAACGACACGTAAGTTATGGTGAAAACCATCACGCCACAATTAATGTGTCCTAGATTTTTATAACTAGATGACCGCTATCAATTTTAATTCTACCCGCCTTCTCGGGTGACGTAACGCCAATTGTAGCAAGTCCCATTAATTGTTCACAGCGGCAGATGTCCCTGATAATATGTTATAATTGATGCGTATTACGCAGTTGAACTTACAAGACGTACAAATTTTAATGGCTCTGCTTAAAATTTTACTTACTCGGTCAAAAAATAAAGATACCGAGAAACTACTAAATCGAATTTGTGTTCTTTGAATTACATCAAATACTTAATATAAATACAGTATAGTTTTATTCATGTCATTTTTATCTTTGATAGGCTTCTCTTTGTTACACAAACATTATTATGCATATGCGAAAATTCTAGCTATTTTCTTCTGATTTTTTTAGTAATCTTATGAACATACTTACGTGCTTTGCAATCTCGCTGGTAAGGCTTCTCAATACATATTCTTATACTTTTCCAAAATTTAAAATTCTTTAAAAGATACTCTTTTCTACTGCATCCTTTTTTATTTACCTCTGTGAATGTGGTTTCAGGTTAAAATGTGTCACTCTTTGTCTTCTACTAATTTATGTGTGAGAACTACTGTATTTTTCATTTAAAATTGAAAAAAACTAAAAATTCAAACAAAAACAAAAGTTTACATCTGAAAACATAATTAGCTAACTTTGTAAAATGTATCGATAAGATACCGACCGCGACGTCGTGGAAAGAATCAAAAGGTGTACCACAAATAATCCTGATCTTTGGTCTCTAAGATCACGAGGAGACGTCCCAATAGCAATTAACTCAGCGCTCGTCTTCCTAACAATGTAATATAGTTTAATTGATATGACCCAACCGCGATCAGAAAACATGGGCCATCTGACCCTATTGCGACGTTCTAATGAATGAGAATTTTCATTCATTTGCTTCCGGTGTGATCGTCTTTAATTGGTGAAACGGGCAAAGGTAGAAGCTCAAACAGCCAAGTACCTGTTAGTCTGTCAAATCTAAGAAATAAATTTTTTGAAGTTTTGCATCTTTCATTAGTGTTATTTAATGGAAATTTTCAAATGTTAATAAATTGTGTGGCTATTTATTATCATAACGTGTAACATTTTTATAAAACAAACTCAATTCGGCCGAGGGCGTTGCATCCCGTGTATGTTGCATACTAAATGCGAAACGTCAAGATGTATTTTTTTACTACAGAAGCCATATTAGTTTTAAAAAGAAGTATACTATTTCTTTTTTAATTGCCTTGCGATGTTAAATTTTGTTTAATTTAATCAAAGTTTTCAACAGGAAAACTAGTAAATATCTATAGGTACAATAATAAAAACTAAAATATTATTAAGAATAATTTTATACTTTCTTAAACTCTAATATGATCTCAAGTAATAAGTTTGTTTTCATGAAACTAAATTGATAATTATTAAAACTTTCCACCAGTGTGTATCAACGTGACACCGTGTAAGTGTATCAGACTGGAACAATATTTATCTTAAATAGTATTGATGGTAGTGTCAATTGATGTGACCCGGTAAATCAATGTTCCATTGCTGTAATGAACTATCATGAAGCGTGCGCCCGTCGCTCGGCGCCATTCTGCCGGTTATATTAACATTCGTAATAAGCCACAGGATTCTAACCGAAGACGACACACTCAAGACTTCAATGGAGTCGTAAATATTTCGATTTTGACATGTTCGAAATTTAAAAATATTCTGAAGATATACCAACGAAAATAATAGTACCTACACTTCTTTTGGCGCGTTAGGGAAAAATTATCAGAGTAATTTTTTGCACAAACTCGACACCCTGACGTTAGCTGGTCAACTACAGCATTTGCAACCAACTTCAGCTTCATTTGTCTACAGAATGGACGAGAATTAAATAAATGTCCATATATATATTATTTCAATTGATATACAAGTTTAAAAAAAAAGATTTCTCTCTTATTGTATAAAATTAATTTAATTATATTTAAACGTTATTATTACATTATATATTTTCAAGAACATGACGTGCGTTAAGCGGACTAAAAAGTTGTTATCTAATGATAAACTAAACTAAAGTAAACGATGAACTAATTTTAAGTGTTTTGTTTCCAAAAAGGCCAATTATTACTAAACATGGGAAGCCCGCACTAAATATAGTTCACTAGACAACAAAGGACTCAGATTCGATTCTCCTTAAATTAATGGTGACGTATCTAATATGTTTAATAAAGTATATCAAGTAAAGGGTGTTGACTGTTGATCGCGCGGGATTCAATGACCCGCATACGACCGTGCCTAACTTTATATAAATATTGTTGCTTATTAAACGATATATGCGGGTTAGTGTTGGATTTAATGTCTTATTAAGTTTTGTGATTGACTTTATACAAGGAAATGAATTAAAATGGTTTAGCCTGTTTTGACAACAACTGGCAGAGGCCGAAAAAACAATCATTCGTATATGTGTTTCGTCTGTTTCTTGTTATAAAATCATAATATCGAAAAAAATGCTGAGTGGCTGTGCGTGACACCATATTTTTAATTTTTGAATTTCACTATTACCTACATATTCAGTAGCAGGCCAAAAACTAGAAAGAGTGCGCAAATACAAATATTTAGGTTCGTAGTTAAATGAGAACTGAAATAGCAACCAAGAAATTAAGACCAGAATTGAAGTGGTGCAAAGCACCTATCTGGCCCATACTTCTATACGTATGTGAGGATTTGGACTATTAAAGAGGACCTCAGGAATCGTATAGCTCTCGAAATGTGGGCATAGATAGAACATATGTCATGTTGGCCATTAGTTGGATTTACATGATTAAGTTCTGCGCCGCGTCTATCAAAAACGCAAACTCATGCAAACCATCAAGATGAGAAAAATCGCATATTTGGGGCACGTACTTAGGCACAAGAGGAACGAACTCCCACAACTCACAACTGAGACACTTACTATTTGTATATATTATCTTATATGGTAATGTCATTAATAAATGCTTACTGTACTATTATATTAATAAAGTTCACTAATAAATCAATAAATATTCCTTTCTTTTTGCTCTGCCTATAGATTTAAATTATTTTAAGCTTAGAGTCAGATCGAGACTTAGAGAAGTACGGTAGAATAAGCAATACATATAATTTGATAAAAATTGTAAAACAAATCAATATTCTTATTACGGAAACATCGAAGAAAAAGGAACGAAAGTATAGCAAATAACATCAAAACTTGTTAAAATTATCCTCCATTGAATGTAGAAGGTGCCAAAGATTATAAATCAGCAATATCATCATAGATAATACACCAACAAATAGCATAAACAAGACTATAAAAGATTTACAAAAGCAACGTGGGCGTAGAGCAGATGTTTGCGTAGACGGATCATAGAGAATAGAGAATTAGCGAACAATGCTCTGTGGATATAATGGACACTTTTTCGACAGAAACTTTGACATATACGAAATTTAAAAATGCAATTTTTGAATTAAATTACGTTGAGTTTATGAGTATGAATTATTGTAATTAAAGACTTTTAGGCCATTTCCACAAATCTAATTTCAAATTTGTTTGAGCTACGTTTAAGTACAGTTTCCAACAATAGGATGTTTATCGTAACAATCTGGTGAGCAGATCGGAAATTGTGAAACAAATTTAGCACCCACAATGGGTCCGGGTGTTTGTCACTGCGATTCTAATCTAAGTACACCCCACGCTATCGAGATTTAAGATGTTTACTCGTGTTATACAAATACTGCGTTGATTATACAATGTTGCCAGTATTGATATTTATATAAGCTGAAGATACAGCTACAATTAAGTTGAAGACTCAATATACGTCATACAACTCTTCTATTTCAAACATACGTAGTTATGTCAAGGCTCATGGCCTACCATTATGTTAATAGGATCGTAACAAAAGACATGTCGATTTAAAAACTTTAACAAGTATATTTTTAGATATGTTAAAATTAGGAAGATTCAATCATTGCAAGATGAATAAAATTCAGTAAATAAAATAACAAATTTGAAATAAGATTATGACCATAGACACAAAAACCGTTTCGTTTCACGTTTGTGACACAATGCAAGCATCACGTAATAATGGCTTCAAATAGAATTAAATGGCGCGAAAAGAAAAAAGATGGCATCGGCATTGTACCGCGAATTTCTAAATAAACACCTTTTGAGTGGGCGGGCGAGCGAGTATTTGTAAATAGGGTTTGTTGTGTTTTTATGAATCAGCTTTGGGTCGCTTGGAGGTAAAATGTCACCGGTGACACGTGCCTTTATTGTTTATTTTAATTCAACGGGCATCGATTTAGAAGCGGTTCTGCAAATGTCTCCTACAAATAATTACATTGTGTAATATATTTAATATAAACCTATTAACAATTATAAAGTCTATAATATAATATAATTATAATATTATCATTGGATGTTGGGGTTCAATTCTTTTCATATTTTATTACAAATAACTAACTTACTAAAATAAAGGATTTTGATAACAATTCTCGGAAACAAGTTACGTAAAGTTTTTGTTTTTTAATTAAGCGATTCATCTTATTCGCAATTTTATACAGTGGCCTTAAATTTATATTTATTCAAAGTTCTATGATTATTTCATATTAAAAAAAAATCAACCTTAAACTTTATTTATACGGATCAGTGTGGTATTTTATCATAAAACAACCTTTGGAGATGTGATACGATCCTGATACTACAACTCATTACTCATACCGCTGAAACTTGAATGTCAATGGAGTGAATGCTATATTATTCCAAGACTATTCTATTTCGTTCAAGAAAGAGTCGTTTAAAAAAAATATGCACATAATACAACGAGGTTTTAGATCAAGTATCGCCACACATAATACATATGTAAGTTATTGTCGATAAAACACAGAACAAAATAAACTATTTAAAACAAATAATACAGTCAAATGAATTTTGACTCTACATCTAGTATTTAAGAGCTATTATTGCTTCAATTATAATGGTATCGGTTTGCTAAAACACATTTATTTTATGAGGTCTGATAATTTCACACTGTAACAGGCGCGTACGGCGATTAGTTTTACTTAGTACCCGATAGTAAGTTAAGCTGCAGATTAAACACATTTATTTAAAAGGCTCTTACCTTATTTATTCTATCTCTAGAAATTGTTGAAGATATAAATATAATGACACGAAATGCAATAATCAGAAGATATTTTGAGATGGTGTCTTAATAGAAACTTATATAGTTAACTGTTATTAGATAATAATAAAAATTAAGTTAACAAAAAATTTATGTTTTACATAAGTATTATAACATACACATTACACATAGTTATAAAGTTCATGTTGGTATAGTTTTGATTTTTTAAATATAACATTAGCTGTTACCACCTTACTTAATGTTTCTTCAGTTTACGTTTATTATTTTTTTATGGAAAAGGAGGACAAGAAAAGCAGCACCAAGTGATCCAGCTGTTCACAGACCACTGGGTCCCCGACAATTAGAGCCGCTCTGCGGTGCACGCAGTCAAATGGATCGAGGGATCGATAATGGAGGTGTGCCAGACCAGAGATGATAGCAATCTGAAATGAAACTTCATATGTGGCAGGACTTGCGCTTAGTAGAGCGCTAGAATGTGGGCCGGCCGGTATTGCCGTGCTCTATTGATGACACCCAGCTTCTTCGAAGCCAATTTGGCGTTGCCCTCCAGATGGCCACGGAATTGGCAATCGCTCGAGATTTGGCGAGCCGGTATTCCGATACTAAGCGAGGCTTTAAGGGAAGTGTTGTCGAAGAGCGGTGATACGACAAATGGGGATTTTTCAGTGGTATTAATCCAAAAACTATAAACATATATTATATCGGGAAAAAAACGAAGACCCCATGATAGACATGAAAAACTTCATCAAAGCGAGGTTAATAATAAGTATGACTATTGTTTTTTCTAAATCCCCAAACTTTGCAACTAAAACCAGGGCGTTTAATTGTAAGAAATGAAGTCGATTGACAATCTACCGCTAATTTATAATATCACTAGTGTAATTGTAATATCACGGCTTTGATAATATACCTGCAACATATATATCGTTGAATATAAGCATAACATAAATCTCCCAGGTCACTAAGACAATTGGTTGTTGTATAAAGGCGCGATCACATCGGCAACAATACACTGACACCTGAACCCTGGACACTATCTAGTGACACGTTGACACCGCGACACCGCGACACCCCGACATCGGTTGACATCGCACTGGGATGCTCTGACCCACTTGTTTCATTCAGCTCAGTTTGATACGACCATTGTTCGCTACAAACTGCTGATGAAGTTTACACTCGTGTGTAGGTATAAAGTTAGAAAATGGACTGACGTTTTTATCTTTTTATAGCAGTGTGACTATGCTACAGAGTGCTTTTTATATAAAAATAAGTAATGAAACGTGTGGATTACTCAGCTGCCTATAACATTGACAACATAACCTGATCCCCTTGAAAACATGCTTCTGAAAAGGTCACGAAACGTGGAGTTAAATAATTCTTATTAAAAAAAAATATTGAAAAAAAATATTTTCAAAATGCCGCCGTACGTTGTGATAAAGTGTAAAAACAATACTATAAAAGTATTTGTGAAAATATGATTCTTTAAGGGAGAAAAAATTGTGTATCTGGTATACCCCGTAACCGCACACACACTAGCATAAGGTGCTTCGCTTGCTAATGTCACGGCGCGGAGTCCTTCTTTTTTTACTAGTCCGTGGCTCTCATCATAAAATATTGTTCTGATATGGTTACATAGGAAATTAAGGTGTTATATAGGTCGGCCTATAATCATCAAATAACCAAACCAAATACAAACGTTGCTTATCAAACTCCATCTTGTTACACAATATTATGTATTCATACATTATATCATAACGCAGAACTTTCATTGATACAGTAATTAAGAATAGCAAGTTATTGCACGAGCTATGTATAAGTTTACAAATTAGAATTATTATCGCTACAAATCAGTTCCTACTCAATGTGAAGTACCAACTTGTAAACGCATTGGTTTATTGGAGTCGTAAGTAATGTGGTATAAAAGCGCAACGCTCGACGGTGCACTCGCCACCCGGGGCGTTGTTTATGTCGTGCGACGTGTCAAATATTGTGACATTGTTGTGTACGCGCCTTTACTTTACATTATTGGACATTTTTTGAATTATTTTACTTCTTTCGCGGCGCTTGGAAACACAGATTACGAGTACTATTTGATGTGTGACGAGAAAGAGCACGTCGACGAAATACATAGTTTTGTCGTACCAGAACCATATTAGAATAATTTATAACATAATAATATAAACGTTATTATTTTATATTTAATATATTTAAACGAACAATTATAATAAAATATATATATATATATATATATATATATAATCTGAATCTCGGAAACAGCTCCAACGATTTTCATAAAATCTAGTATGCAGGGGGATTTAGGGATTTCGAGGGATGCAGGTTTCAATTTTAAAAAAATGTAGTTTTATCTGTGTTTTAATGAAAAACAGCTACAATAACATTAGAATGCAAAGGTAAAATTTCGCCATTATATACAAGACTATTATAGCTCAGATCGGACATTGGGTGATCCGGAAAGCACAAGACCCCGGTTCGAATCCAGATGTCCTATTAGTTTTTTTTGTTAAAGTTTTTTTAAGAGCAAGGCTCAGTCGTCCAGATATTTATTATAATGTCATAAATATTATTCCTTTTTGCTGTTATTCTTATTATAGAATTATATCAACACATACCGTCTTTTTTTACTTTAAACATCCGAGTTTTTTATTTGTAAGTGATAAAATACTACGTCGGAAGTCTTGTATTTATAGAACGGTTATGTGAACCTTTCAAAAGTAACTTAAATTTAATGAAAATGCAAAACGCTATATTACTTATAACGATAAATTTAAATAAAAACAAAAGAAATATTTTACAACTTAATTATTCAAAACTTATAAAGAACTTCTGCTAGATGTAATGAAGTCGTAAACTTGGCGTGCAAAAGAGATATAGCCTATCTCTGTCTAACGCGATGTGCTGATAATAAGGTGTAGAACGCGGAAGAGCCTCACCATAGAGTAAATCACGTACGGTAACAATCTCTAGATAACATTTTAAGTGGTAACATTGAATTATTAACGTTATATTTCGTATTTATGGACCGGCCCATAGATTGATAGGATATATTCCTTGTATTTTATTCGATAAAGGATTACACTTTCAAAAAAGGATATACATATATACAGGGATAGTTAAATAATGTTAATTTTAATAAAATAATAATTAATATGAGAATCCAATTATAATTTGATTAACCTTTTTAAGTAGTAATTAATTATTAAGACAAATTTATTTATTTTAAAATTAACATTATTTTTGTAGGAGATGGTCAAAATATTCTAGACTGTATTGTATCCCTAAACAGTGAAAATTGTATAAAAGGTATACCTCTGAGGTATATGATAATTTTTTGCGAGTAAAAATTTCAAACGAATTAGACATGTAGTCATTATTTTAATATAACACTCCTATAGACTATGGTCGCCTGGTAGATAATATTAATAAGTATAAATTCTAATATATATTTAGATATTGTGTGAAAGCTGGACACAAAAGGCGCAGATTACATTTCAAACGGAATATCCAAAATAAATTTCAATTCAAATACAATGTAGAATATAATTAAAATAAAAAGTTCGTCTTAACACATCAGAAACAATGCCCTTAGTTTTAATATCGTACGCGCCCGAAGCGAACTCTTGACAAATGAACACATTCAAACCATTGACAAACTTAAAACAAAGGCTTTGCACTTTTTGGTTGCTATTTCTCTTCATTTGGGTTCTGCGACGTTTGGAGTTAGAGGTATTGAATTAATATTATACCCGATGAGAAATCTAAGAAATTAATGATATACGCCCATTATAACATGCAAAAGATCATTGGAAACATCGCGAACATTTCAACGGAAATATTTCTAATAATAAGTAAGAAGTGACGAGATCTTTTTGTAAAAGTATCATCGCTATCACTTAGCCGAGCAGAGGCATTATAAGTTTATGTCTGCTCCTGGTGTTAACATTATGTTTAAGACAGTTTATAGCAAATTCACATACCTGCCCTTGTAGTGCAAGGTTACACTATCTCTGGACTTAGGTCCAGATACGATGTGCAAAACAAGCATCACATATTATTATTATATAAAATATAAACAACGATTTATTTTTGCAGTCTTATAGATTTATGTAAAGTTTGTATTGTATTGTGATCCTGATTATTATTATGAAAAATTTATGAAAGAATCTGGTTTAAGTAAAAAAGAAAATTTTTAGCAGTCAAGCGACACAGAACTACACACTACAGAACTATTAACAACAAAAGTCAAAACGTAACATTGAAAACTTCAAAAACAAAGCAGTGATAGCACGAAAATATCATGGCATGTACCTAACGGTAATGAAACTGCAAACCGTACTGACGCAACAGAACGAGCGCAGGGGGTGAAAGGGGAACGGGCTTCACGTTCCCGCGAGGACCAGAGATAATGGGGCCGTGTAGCACATACATAACATTATTAAGAAAATATTGAAAGTTCTCTAAATTTTGCTCTCAATGATTCTTTAGGACCTAGCTTATAAATAGTGCGAATAGCCCTCTTCTGCAATATCAGTATATGCGCCCTTCAAACAGAAAATTCATGTTTGTTCTGTTTTCAGGGGTGTGTTTTGTTTTAACTGAGTGGTCAAATGCCGTGAGGCTAGTATATCGCGGGTATCACTGGATAGTAGGTATCGCCTAACGTTATTACTTTACATTGAAGTGAAGACTTTGTAAGATGCGCTGAGTTCTTTATTTAGTGGGTGAGAGAAGCTGAGCTGTCACCATTGACTTATAGTATACTAATGTATATTTAGTTAGTCCCTGTTCTTATAACGAAATAATGTCATAGCAGAACTATCAAAGTAAGTGTCAACAATTTATCCCATAAAATTATTCTTACAGAAATGAAAATTTGAAATTAAAAGTATTAAGGATCAGGAATCGAAATAAAACCTACCCTATTATAAAACGGTTGAGTAGTTTAGAAGTTTGTCGCGGACAAACAACGTGGCACGTAAATTATATACTTAAATAACGATTGAATAACGCGTGAATCACTCGCTGTAGAACGACAAAAGACATTGAAACAAAAGAGGATCTTTGCACTCTGACATTTCCCAGTTTGATCACGTTCTAGTAGGCTGGAGTGTGTGGATCTCGGCCAGATGATGGCGCACTTGACATCGATGGCCCTCGAACCGGGGTAAATCTGTAGCGTATTGTTGCGATCTGCTGATAGCAGAGATTCTGACTCCGGTCAAGGGCTGGATTATGACGCTTTACAATTGCCTATCTGAGGTATCAACGTATAGATATCGATTGTATCTTGCTTACTGTTTACTGATTTCGTCATTACTGGATTTAATCATTTAATGTCGAAACTAAAATTGTTAAATAATTGTTACTTTCTACTCCCTTTGCTATTATGGCAACGTTAGATATGAGTACCTATATCTTTTAGGCTTAGTATTTTTATAAAATACAAATTTGAACAAATTATTAGACAATGCTTCAATAAAATCTTCAAATGATATACCAGCTTCATAAACATGATAAAAGGTTTTATGTACAGCCTTTTCATTAGACTGGACTAAAACGTACTGATGTCTATCAACCCTAAAAGGCTGTCCGAACACAAAGGAAGGCAGGGACGAATGGAGCGAAAAAATGTCGGTTCAAAAAGCCAGGACCATATAGTACTCACCTATTGTGTTATAGTGATATACTGAACAATATTGGGAGGTTTTAATATAGCCTGTATATTGGCTTCGCCTTTATATAATATAAACGTAACGGAATCTTTTACACATCATCATATATTACACTATCATCAACTTCAAGACCTCAGATTTATTTGAAAATTTTAAAAACATATCAAGGATCGATGACAATAGGTTTTTTTATTATCTTGGCCTTGTATCCCAATTAGGATCACCAGGATTATGAAATGTACGCATGTATGTAGCGAAATAGTTGAACCTTATTTTGATCAGTTCAGCACGTCAAATTGACTTGGAATTTCAATCACAAATAACACACATATAAAGGTTCGTCGACAGTATATAATTTACTTTGGCTATCCTCACTAGTATTACGTTTTCACTTTTCGGCGTAGTTTTTTATAGCAGAACTGTACAGAAAGGTACTGTGGGTTTGAGTATATATTGAGTTTCCATTTCAGCTCTATACAAGATAGAGGATCTTGACAGACAGGCAAAGTAATACTTTTAAGGGTCCCGTTTTATCCTTTAAAGGTATCATAAAAATGATTTTTATTATTTAAAAAAGCATTAAAATTCCTTACATCTGATTTCTAGTAGTAATAATAAGACAAAATGTTGTGCTGTTATTTATGTGTGAAAACTTTGAATTATTTATGAAAATCACATATTTTTTTATATAAGAGAGGTAAAGGGGCTAGAGGTTTACGTGATGGGGAGTAGTGAGACACCAGGGGTCTAAGAGATTGCCGGCCTTTAAGGGGGTAGTATATTCCATTACAGAGGTACAGATCCAGCTAATATAATATTCCGTATTAATAGACTGTTGTCAGAAACTTAATAGTTGTATTTACGAAGTATCTTCAACAAGTTTTTTATTACTTAATTAAACAACAGAATAAAACACAATTGGGATAAAATGCATGTTTTACAAAGGGCTTAATAATTATGCCTGTATCATATTACGACACGCGTCATACAAAGGATTTTGGTTAAGCCCTCGAAACCGGCGACCCTTACTTAATAATTATTGATTATTTTTGATTTTACATCGGATTATCACTTTGATTGTGTAGTGTGGTTAAATAGATGTCAGTTTTTTTATAAGGCTGTAGGCTATATAATGAAATGCTGAATGATCCTTATTTCTTTTTTTTTAGTTGTTATTATTCACTCGTTGACGTACAAGCAACAACTGGACTCCCCATCAACTATTAAAAAGGTCGTCAAAAAAAGTAGTTATATAGATATTATTATATATACCTACATTAACTTATACAGTTAACATTAAAATTCAAATTAACACCTTATTTCGTGGCAGAAATGTTCAAAGTCTGCTGTATACGCTCATTAGCAAGAGCTAAAAAAAGCAATGATGCTTTTACCGATTTTGTTAGCATTTGGTACAATGCTTACTTTTCAAAGCTTTTCACACAATGCACGTACTAATCAATAAGTATTTGCAAAATATTCGAATGATTGATATATCTGCACAAATGTTAACGATTAAAAAATGTTAAAATTGTTCAAACTGGAACTCTAAAGCGATAGAAATGTTTCTATAAAGACCCCTGAACGAAGCAGTGCTAATCGGTCCGTCAAATTGGTTTTACGTAAACTGCTGACGATCTGAACACGGTTCAGTGATGAGGGTGTCACATTATTCTTTATTATTTCGCACTGGGGGCTTTTTCTTATACCAAAGACCAAGCACTATTCATAGATATGTTAAAAAAACGAAAGAAAGACCCAGAAAGTGAAATTTGCATCGTTGTTGTCACACTATTTGACCAGAATATCCACACAGTCTGTCGTCAATTGTCGAGGCGAGGTAAATAATAATACTTATATCTGTCTAATTATAATTGTTTAAAAAAATCTCTCTGGTAAATATTGCGCTCACTGACGGTCAATTGTATCGTATTCTAAATCTGAAACAATAGGTCAAAGGTAACTAAAATTCCCGGATTCCCTCTAGGCAGTTTTTTGATGTGTTACCAATTAGACCACATTGTCTGTGACTTTAAAGCCGAGCCAATCACGATATGTTCTGATCATCTACTGGCCAATGAGAATTCAGTACCCGCTCCCGCTCACTTCAGTTCTTGACTTAATTGTTTGCATGTGGAGTCTACTGGGCTGAGGTCATTGTTAATTAATGCAGGTGATACCCTTTTTCCATCAAATGTGTAAATTACCTGTTTCGTCTATAATTCACGTTTTCTAAGCTTCTTGAAGGTAGATAGGCCCCCCACAAGATGGACTGGTCAAGGTCGCCGGAATAGGACGGATGAGGGCAGCGCAGGGCCGATCGTCGTGGATATCTTTGGGGGAGGCCTTGGTCCAGCAGAGGAAGTCTGCTGGCTGATAAGATGATGATAATGAAGCTTCTTGATGGTATGATGTTGGTGGTTCGGGTACAAGTACAAGTAGGGGACGGGACTTGCTTAACTGTTTAAGATAGCAAACGACACAAATACGTCGGTCATGGCGAGTGTTAGATATGTGTTACGTTTGGTTTAAAGACATTTCACTCATGAAGCACAGAGGCGTAGACATTGTATAAAGTAGGTACTATCTCCGCGTCCCAATATGCCTACTTCAAAATCAAAGCTTTGGCAGGCATTTCGGCCAACGAATCAGCTTACTTATATATCACGCAAATGCTTCAAATCATTGATATGTTGTAAATAAATGTAAAAATAAAAAATGACAACAAGAATGTCAAAACGGATGTTGAGATTTTATGAAGCTAGAAAATATGCAAGACGGTATGGTACAGTCGCGCACACAATCCACGTAAACAAGATTAGAGTCAGAGCGCTCGCCAGATCGTGAGCTGGTCGGCCATTGTGCTCAATTCGGTCGCCGGTTAATTGTTTTTAATTCGCCAGGATAGTATGTAACTCTTTAATTACGCCCACGTCTCGCTAATGGCGTCGTGTGTTCGCGAATCACTCCTTTTGTGTACACTTATTTGGTAATGCGACTTGAGATGTGTGAGAGTGACTCCTAGCGCAATTGCTGTTTTTGATATTAATTAAGCTGTCACTTATATTTTAAAGAGACAAACTGTTGATATAATATGTTGTGTAAAAGGTATTTGCTTTTAATAAAATACTTGCTTTAACAGAGCTTTACACGTACCAACTTATAAAATTTAAAATATTTCGATGTTAACATCTTAAGTGATTTTAACTGAAGTGATCACCGACGCCCACATTCTCTTGAAAAACCAAAGGAATCACAGGAGCGTTGTCGGCCGTTTAGAAAGGACACACTCACAGCTTAGTTGTATGTGGAAGAAAGTTTCTGGTAAACCACACTGTAGTTGAACGCCACACATCCAGATAGTGGGGATGGTATAGTTACTAGTGGCGTGTCGAAAGTGGAATTCGGCGGCAGGAATCAGATAAAACAGGATGTACGAAATCTTTTGGAAAACAAATAGTCCATTGCTAATCATCAAAAAACAATATCGATTTGAAGCAAAACAAAACAAACAAATCCAAAGATGACATTTGCATGTGATTGTACCCCATACAACGGGGCGAGGTGTGTCGCCCTCATTTGGTTAATACAGCCTCTGTAATCCACAATTAAACATTGACAAAAGAAAAACTTTGCGAAGCCGAGCCAACGGGAAATCACGACTCGTTGAAATTAACGATTCCAACGTTGTTTTAATGAGCTTTTAAACAAAATTGTCCACTGCGTTCGGTTTTAATTATTTAACACTTAAAATAGAACATGAGGTTTATTTGATAGTAGTTAAATTAATTACCGACCAAAGTCTGGTTGTTGCCTTGGAGTGTTGTGTCTTCGATTTATAAAATAATACGATTTCTAGTTTTTCAATAATTTTAGAAACTTTTTATTTTACTCAAATCAAATGTTTAGATTTTTGAATAATCATCAATTCCAAAATTTCATTAAATTGAGAAATCAAGTAAACCTTAAAAAATGCTATCCCAGAAAAAAATTTGTATCATATATGAAATATATCAATGAAATAAAGATATGAAATTTTTACAATTTAATTAATTGTTTAAAATATTTGAAGTTGGTATTGAAAACACTAAACTACAGGTGTAGGTAGAATAAGTACACAATATGATAAAAAGTGGATCTTGCATTTTTTCTTTTATTACAGAACATTATATTTAAAAATACGGACAGTAAGAAGATACTAATAAAGATGTCATCCTCATAGAATAAGTACTATATATATGCCATAGCGCGCAGTAGATATTTAACTACATTGATAAAATAATAGGAAAAAGGCAAAAACGCGGTCTACCACTGGTATAGTTCCTTGGTGAATATGTAACGAAAATAAAGAACGATATTAAATTTAACAATTATTAGCTTACTTTGGGATCACCACGTAGGGTACTTGGTACCACCCTCAATTAATAACGTACATACGTAATTGGTTACAACACTATTCACCAGCGTTCGAAATTTGGGTTCCCTACCAACATACAATATAGTTTATAATAAATACTTTCAATTTTTTTATTGCAAGTGCGCCAATTTGAAATTCGTTATCTAGGTTTTAATTTAAAATTTTAACTATCTTACTTTTGCAATTTATTGCGGCAGACAGATAGTGGAGTAATTTAGTTAGAGTACGGAACCCTACAAAGGTGTTGTGAAATGTAAAAAATAACTTGAATGCACTCATCTAAAATTAAACCCGCTAAATATGAATAAAATCAGATGAATTACCATAAAAAGCTAAAAGTCGTTGTGGTTCAACCCTCAAGTGCACGAGCTCAGGGCGCGACCCCCGGTGTCCGGACTCCGGGGTACTTTAGACCACAATCTCTTAACATTTGCCGCGATAAAACCCTCAAATATTATTAATTGATTGTTCACTCAAAGATATGACATAACTGATGGATATTGATTATTATGGATATGAGGAAGTAAGGACATCTTACTTTTTGTCGTTTGATTAATTGTTTATGTTATAATTGTGGATGGCATAAAAACGATAGGAAAAGAAACTAATGATTTTTGTAGATAACCTGATGATATGATATTGTCAAATGGTACCAATAAATGTATGAAATATTATCTACGCAATATTTATTGAACATAAAAGATTGGAAGTTTCAATTTGCTTAATAATTATTTTAAACGAAACATAACTATAACTAATTATAGTTTTGTTATATGAAGATGTAAATTAAACGAATGCGTTCAGCGTTCAGAAAAAACATATAACTAATATGACGTATTCTTATGATGAGCTTCAGACATTTCGGACCATTTGGATAGCACAACGGAGGCGAATTGACTGATTTAACAATTTTACTCATACGTCACAGAAGCTATTCTATACCTATATTTGCTTTGAACTAAACTATTTTAGCAATGAATAACCGAGAAATGAGCATATAGTATTTCAAAACCAAATTTTTACAAGTTGATAATTGCTGAATCACCCAAATATGTCTGTAGTCATATAACAGAAAACTTTTGAGAATATATCTTTATTTTGCTTTTGATTGAGTTGGAATTATCACAAATCCAAATCAATTTCTTGAACTGGATTTTCAAAAAAATAAAAAAAACAATGAACTTATACAAATTGAATTCAGAATATTTCATTAAACTTTTGTCCTATCGCGTCGTGTGCCACCATTTTTGATGTACATAATCCCGAGGGTGCAAATAATCATATCAGCGAACGTCAGTGAATTAAAGCATGAATTAACACCCCAACACCCGATCACCAATCAACCTTCTAATTATACATTTGGGTGCAAAAATTGATTCAGTACAGAGCCGTAACAATGAAATATATATCCACAACAAAAAACTAGTAAGTTGTAATCAGAAACACGACACCATGGTGACGAAATTACTACTTTTAGTTTTGTAACAATTGAACGCATGATAAGGTTATTGTGTGGTTTTTAAATGGTAAATCATGGGTTAGTGGCATATTTGAAATGTACATGAATTAATTTTTTTACATCAGTCATCTGTGATTTAAGTAAGCTTTCACACCTACAGAATGTAAGATTGCCTGTGTAAAGTCAAACAGACTCAATTATATATGTATATCGATAGCATTGAAGTACAGAGATTTGTTGTATAAAGCACTTTGTGATAGGGGAGTAATAAAATGGGTGTGATGCAGTAAGGGAGTGAGGTAAGTAATTAATTTTTGTATCTATTAGGAAAGAGTCTTATCGCTTATCACACAACAGCTGCAAGTTTGTTGAAAGCATATTAAACTTCATTGTGCATGACGATGGTTTTTGCGACGTATAAAGTTGGTTTAGCACGTACCTAAGCCTTTCTTAAGAAAAGTTTAGTGATGTTTTGATTTGGTAAAATGTTTAGTGGATCTTTAAAAGAAGAAGCGTCGCGTAAGTTTTCTTATGATATCGTTATAAGGTAGGATGAAATGGGATGTTTCAAGTTTTTTGTTCGTCCATAATTCTTCCGTATGTAGATGAGTTTAAATATGACAGTGTCAACGAATTGAATAATTAATTCTGTGTATCAGTGCAAGGGAGATCTGAATATTCATGCGGTCACAGCTCGTTAGGTCGTCGGCGGTCGGCGGTCAGTATTAACAATCTGTCGGTAAAGGGTTGAAATGAGAGCCCGCTGTTCATCAACACGTGATATGCCATAGATATAAATTGTTGGTTTTGGAAATGGTATTACAAATATTTTAATATACACTAAATAAACACCTACACTAAGCTCTGTCGAAACTATCATGCGAAAAAGACGACACATTTTATATATTTTTATATCTTCCCAAGAAAAAAACCTATTTTAAGCCTACAGTATCGCTGCGCTTAAATTGAAAAATACCTACTTCACATAAGACTAAAATTATTCGATTTTATAAAATAGAATACTGCACTCAATACAAAAAGGCAAACCCTCAAATTAAACGTATAAACGCTAAAACCATATGTCAATATTTTTCCTTCTCTCTTGCAATGTCACTAATGAGTCAATATTAGAAATTTTCCTGTATTTATTCTGGAAGCGTCTAACGTTTAAACTCGTGATTTATGAAACCCTTTGATGTTGTTAATAATCACAGAAAACAAAATGATGAAATTGTAGACTTATCAAAATATTGCGTAATTTGGTGATATTTCTCTATATTGTTATATAAATTATATTTAAATAATAGTACTGTATATTATTAGTATTGTATAAATGTATAAAATAATTAAAAGAAAAGATGAACGAAATTAAAATTAAAAATACTCAGAGAATTCAAATGTTGTTATTATACCGAAAACATTGGCAAACGATTAGTTTAAAAGATATAAAAATACAAAATCCTTTGTAACATAACCTTACCCCGACATACTACCACGACCGGTGTGAATAATTAGCAATTCTCTGATAAATCCGACGCGAGCGTAAAACGAGATAACTGAATCTGTTTAACAAGTTTTACGAATTAGAATGTAACCCTCGCTGTAAAGACATTACTTTAAAACGTCGTATAATATGAAATAGTCTAATGCACGTGTGTTGGCGAGACCAAATATTTATTTAATAATAACTCCCCTTGAATTTGGTTCAGATTTGATCATTAATAGATTATGGAATAAAGTTCTAAAAACAAGAGTTCACACGTTGATTCTGTATTAATATAAGACGAATTCTTTGTAAAGTATAGAATTCTGGTCGTGTGGACTGTAAGTTTTGAACAAAATTAGTTTAAGCATCCAAAAATAACTTATGTTGTTCGGAATGAAAATCCAAAGATATTCAATCTGAATATATTCATCACAATATGTATAATTACTTTGGGCAGTCCCTGAACAGTTGGACAAACAGTCCCCCGCGGGGGCCGACGTCTTTTTATCGGCTAGGGGCTGCAAATTTCTATTTGCATATCTCTGTACTCATAAATCTCTGTTTCACTTATTAGCCGCTTTTCCCTACCGTCATGGGTCACCCCGATCTGCGGTGTCGAAACAGGGTTAGACGTGGTGTTTCTCTGTTTATTTCAGTATGATATTTTGGATATTCTATTTATATTGATGCGAACGTAACTAATTTAAATTTTTAATCGTTCGTATAAAAATATTTTAAAAAAACGTTGAATGACAGAATGTTTGTGCAGCTACTTCATAATAAGTGTAAACAAAATGTTAATAAAAATAAATTTAACGGAACTATTTATGTTTTTCCGATATCATCTACTAAAATCTATGCATAAGTATTTACTGAAATTTGACAACAATATATTACAATAGTAAGTGTACTTCGATATTGGACCCTATATGTTCACAATAGAAGGTTTAACTGTTAAGAAACTTTGACGTTTACTAAAACTAAACATGACCAAGCAGTAAAAAAATAATTATATATAAAAATTGATGAACTTCGTTTGTGACTGCAATACTTTGAACAATAATAAAATCAATATTTTTATCAAAATAATCCACATTAGTTTGGCACGTTGTCACTTAACGTCTTAAGTATGAACGAGAGAACTATATCGGCAATTATACAATTCCTACCATTTAACTTAACTATAAGTAAGTGACTTGAGCTTTGACAATAGCTGTAGTTAAAAACTGAATAATTCCGTTAAAAAAACAAAACAAATCAAATAAAATAATAACTAAATACTTACATGTTAAATTGTTGCAGATACCAGGGTTCCATGAGTGCAGGCAGGTTAGTGACAATGTTAAGTGACCTGGTTACTATGGGTGATTTGCTCAAACAAAGAAAGTGGTTAGTATGTTATGTTATATATTGTAAATTACCACCACCAAGAGTAACCATCACACGGAAAGCATGCGATGCTTAATCATGCAATATTTAAACAAAAACACTAAAAGGTCACACACTACAAAGCTTATATTCAACAAAAAACCAATTAATGAAAACCATTAAATTTTTAAGGATGTTCTTTTCTTCATTGATGTTTTCACGTTGATATAACATGCGTACCATCAATTGAAAGCAGTTATATTTTTATTGTTGGCAATTATGACAATTAATCTGTCTTTTAAATAAAAATTATTCATCTTTCTATTTATAGTAAAGAGGATAGTTAAAAAAAAGTTGAATACACTTTGTTGCTGTTAATAAACCTGTTAATAACTACTGCAATAGTAATTAAACAAGGAATATAAACAATCTGAATGAAATAATGTATGAGGCCAAAACGTTCAAAGAGTCACACACTTAAGATTGGAAATTACCATAGTTTATTGAATTGACATTAATATTTTATGCTTTTAAAGTGCAGACTAAAACAAATAAGTAATTACAAAATCAAATTGATATACAAAATTCAAACTTAATTTTAATAAAAATAGTTTCAGGTATTACCAATCACCATTACATAAAAAAAAAAGAAAAATCCCAATTTTTATCACATTTTTCCACAAGAAGCACACCCACACTTCATCCGAGAACCATTATTATAACATTTAACGGCTTATACATACTGGAAACAAAGTATGTTATGAAGATTATCATATTATGTAAATATATTAGAGGAACTATTATTATATTTTATTTATGTCAAACATCAACGGAGAGAGGACAGCTTATTTTTGAAAACTTCCGCCCACAAAATCAATAATGCGCAACCAAATTTAATTTCCAAAGTAACAGTTATATCAGCTCCAAACATTTCCTATTTATTTTCACACACAGCAATCCTTTATACAATTGCTGGGAGGATATCACCTTCAGAAGTGCCAATGGTCAAGAAGCAAGAAGCTCTTAAATTACCAACACAAAAAGACCTCACCAACCCTCTGTCAGTTACAATTCATCTAGAGTATTCTTTATTTTCCCAGAGCTCATTGCGTACTGGTCATCTCCTTAACGAAATAACAAATTTGCTTCTTGACATTGAAATATGAACCTTATGGATTTGAATTAGCAGTCATGTGAGGTGAGAAATAAACATTGCAAACGTCTAATGTGTATCAATTTCAGAAAGGAATGGTCGACAAGTCAGACGTGTCCTGAATGTATTGGAACTCTTTTACTTTTATTGAGTGACCGCAAATTGAGAATATTTGTACTTTATAAGTACTACTCGTATACTACAAGCTTTTTGGCAAAAGATATCCATTTTTGTTTTCTGTTTACAGAGATCAGAAAATATATGATCCTCGCTTCAGCTTTGAATCTTATCTATCTTATTATTTATATCCTTCTTAATTAAACATTGCAGAACCGCGCAAGAAATATTTTGTCTAATCAATTACCGACTTTAGCTTTCCCGAACCGACAATACTTATGTATTCAAGTCCTTACTTAAAGGCTGGCAACGCATCTCCTGACCGCTGGTATTGTGGATGTCCATGGAGGGTTCATTTTTTATTTTCCACCACGTGAACCTCTAGCCCGTTTACCGTTTTTTTCTATTATAAAAAACGTGACGTTAAACTTATATCATCTGTAAACGCCCGATTTTCCGCCGAATCTCTAGATCACCAGTAATAATATGCTTTGTGGTCAACGATGAAGCAAATTGATTGTATATGTTGTTGATATTTTTGTTACAGTATATACTCTTGATGCTGTTATAAAACAAATACGTAATAATCAAGCCTAACTAACTGAAATTTCTGTATTTATTAAGGTACCATTTGTTGCCACTCATGAAATCAATTTTGATGCTATGGGTTAGCTAGAGATTACCAGCAGTGACTGAGCCAGCTGAGACTACTTGTTTTGAGAAGAACCGGCAAGAAACTCAGCAAGATTTATCCTCCCATTTATATGAAAATATTATAGAAAGTAGTAAAACTTAAAATAATTTTAATTAGCAAGACATGGTTTTAAGACTGTGACGTGGTTTATCTATGCAAAAATTTCAAAAAAGAATAATTTGTATTTCTGTTCGTAATGAGAAATCTCCAATTCGATTACCGATCTAAAATTTATTTCATCAATACCTAGATTGATTTATTATCACTTACTAACAAGGGCTGTATTTTAATTTAAATAAAATTACTTGAGGCATCTCGGAACACGTAGCTGTGAAGAAGAAATAGGCGTAGCACAAGATGCTAGATTATAGGCACCACAACGGCGCCTTTTTCTGAAGTAGTATGTGTAAACATTATTGTGTTTCGGTCTGAAGGGCGCCGTAGCTAGTGAAATTATTGGGCAAATGAGACCTACCATCTTGTCTAAAGGTGACGAGCGCAATTGTAGTGCCGTTCAGAATAGTTGGGTTTTTTAAGAATCCTGAGCGGCACTGCAATGTAATCTGGTGGGCGTGTCAATCACCATCAGCTGAACGTCTTGCTCGGCTCGTCCCTTATATTCATAGGCGTTTTTTTCTTCTTCTTATACTAATAAATTTAGCGTGAGCAAAGTGAGGACCAGCGAATATTTCTTAATTTTTTAAAATCACAAAATCAAATTGTTTTGTTCTTGTCAATTATTAATTTATTAGTTATTATTGAATTATATTCCGTTCAATAAATTAATTGATTGAGCCATAAAGATTGGCAAATGAAAGGGAAAGTCTTCAAGAAATATGGGGAGTTGGCAACACCTCATTTCACGCATTTTATACGGAGGGCTGTGAGTGAGGCACTCGATAAATCTTTGGCCGGAAACGTTTTTTGTGTCGGAAATAGTTCCTGTGTTCTTGTGAAATATACTGGCGTTTTATGGCGGTCTCATTCCGAGCTTGTTTTTGTTGGTAGTGGCCTGTTAGCCACTAGTTCACTGAATGGTCACCGATATTCAATTATAAAAAATCAAATCATACCATAGATGTATTATTTCTCTTTGTATTTCGCTTAAAGTCTTTGTCATTCAGGTAATAATTTACATTGTAATAAGCTTTTTAACTAAGATGTTCTTTATTACCAATTTAAAACTATTAAAGGGCAAGTCTTGCAGGCAAATTTGGTATTTTATTATAAATGACACCCATTCCCACAAAAGAAGATTGTACTTTTTGCAGACGATCATAATCAGTTTCAGTTTTCAGTCTATTTTATTTACTTAATTATCGTTTTTTGTATGGAAGAAGACGACATACGAGCGTACGGGTGACTTGATATTAAGTGTTCACCTCCCCCATTATCTGCCAACACCAGAGGAATCACAGGAACTTTGCCAGCTTTTTAGAAAGGTCCTGGGAACACTGCATAAAGACACATTCACATTTCACATTTCATTCCCGAACCCATATGACTTAAGGACTCGATGTCCATCGGCGATTGGTTTTCTACTTATAAGTTAATAACTAATAACTAACCCAATCATCATGAAATTTTAAACTTATATCAGGTCAAAAGATAACAATGGAGTACTTGTGTATATATATTCTTGATAATGTGATGTTTGTTCACAGGCACAAAAGTGAATTTGCTAGAATCTGTTATAACCACAATGTTAACAGTAGGAACAAACATTAACTTATAATGCCTACTACTCGGTTAAGTCTAAAAAACTTTTTTGTGGTAAAGGATACTATGACATAAATGACTTTCTTAAAGATACCACAGATTGGGAATGGAACGACCGCCTTAAAGCAATTAAATAATAAGTTTTGTTGTACGATATTACATTGTAACCATATTTTTATGAAAAAAACGAATTCTATCATAGTAACGCGATAACTCGCAACGAGGTCTGTAATGTAAATGTAATTGATTAATATTTAATTATTTTAAACGTTACATAAATTATATTTTAATGTAGTGGACAAAATAAGGCTTAAAAGATTTCAATCAATTAATTTGGTGCGTTAATTGTTCAACAAAACACATTGAAATGAATGACCGGAGAAAAGATACCTCTAACAAAATAGGACCTATATATAATAAATAATATGTATTATATAAACCTTCTTTGTTAAACGATACCAGTCTTAACGTTGGAATACCTAATTTCATTTAGAAAGTGATTATTATGCCTTAAATCGTTTGCACGAGTTGCGTCAATACACAAGGGATAGTAGTAAATATTCGTAGACAGTTATTGAAAAATATCTCATGTGTATCGGTCTTTTCGGGTCCTAAATTACCCATTTTCTCGGGTAAAGATAAATTTTCCGTTCATGCTTGTTCTGTGTTGAGGGGTGGGACCAAATAAATCAGTTGGGCTTGCGTAGTGTTTTGTTTTTAACGAAGTGGTCAAGTGGCAATGGGCTGGTATATATCGCGGGTATCACTGGATAGCCTAAAGTTATAACTTTACATTGAAGTGAAGACGTTGTAAGAAGCGCTGAGTTCATTATTTTTGGGTGAGAGAAACTGAATGGTAATAATTGACCTATTATTTAGATTTCTCTGGTTCTCCTAGGAATAAGGATATCGCTGCTAAAATCAAGTTTTAAAGCATTTTTACCACAGTATTCCATTGATGGAATGATGTAAACTCAAATGGCAAGGGGCAGGACAACTTATACGGGGCAAACAAGAAAAATGGGCCAAAATAGTAACAGAGTAGAGAAGGAAAAAGACAGAGAGGGAGGCCGAGCCGTAGATGGAGCGACGATTTAAAGATGCCGCTGGTACGACGAGGAGCAGATCATGTCATGACCGAGAACACTGGAAGTGCCTGGGGGAGGTCTATGCGAAAGCAAAACTATCTGTGCCGTTGTATATTGCAAATCTAAAACTATCTAAAGATTGTTATTAAAGGCTATTATTATTATTATTATTCTATTGATGTGCAAATTTTCAGCTAGTTGTCGACCAAACAAAGCCTCAAAACTAAGAAGAATATCTCCATTATCAAATATTAACAAGTCAATTTATCAAACTTAGAACATACCTAATAAAAATGTAATACGTAGGTGTTGAAAGTCATAGCTTCTACATAATTTATGTTTATAATTAGAAAAACATTAATATCATGTTTCTACATTTATAGCCATCGGTAATTAAAGATAATTAATCGAATGCTTCTATCATTTTTATTAATTATCTACAAATATTTTGTTTTATTTATCGATCTATTTAAAATATTTATGATACGTTGATACATTGCTTGTAAGTTTCTATTGATATTTGATTAAGCAAGTGAAGTTTAGTCGAATTGGTTAGTTTTCAGATGGTTTTCACATTTTTAGGTAAAAAAATAAGTTCATTATAAGTTACATTATGATTACAGTATGGTTTTACTAAGCCCTGTTTTTGACTTTGTTCCAGCTAAAAAATAAAAAATAATAGAAATTAATCAAAATTTGTTATTTTTCAGTCTTATTCGTTGAACGAAGTTTATTAAAATATCTACTAGTTATTTCCAGTTCATATATATGCCTACTACCTAGTATATTTTTTGAACTACAAATATAATATATTTTTATATATAAAATACTAATATAACTTGTGGTGTCTTTAAAGATCTATAAGGCACCATAAGTTTAGATATAGTATAACACACGATAAATCCACTTAAGTTAATATTCTAAATTGATCAAAAAATACCGCCAAACACATCGTCTAAGTAAAACGAATGCAGGTTGTGTGTTACAAGTTACAAGCAAATAGCGATTTGTATATCTTTACTGTTTTCATGCCCATATATGGTTTTCATACTTTGACAGAGTCTTTACTTTACGATGCGTAGGTCTCGGATTCCGTCTGAGCGCTCTTTCTAACTGAACCAACCGTTCAAATACGCATAGATCGTAAATTTTGGAATATCTTGTTCAACTCTCAGATTGCGGCTCCATCTACAGGATCTACTTTACAGTTGATAACCTGCTCAACCCCAATATTTGTATATTAGGAAATTGACTTGGGATGTCGTTCTTTCAAATGTTAAGTGGTCAAGGGTTCGAGTCCCACATTGTTCATAAATTTTAGTTACAAATTTAATTTGTATAATTAATCCCAGAAGATATCACTTTAAAAATAACTTTTTTTAGAAACTGTAGTAGGATTTTTATATAAGACAAGTATCGATTGTAATTAATAGTGCTTCTTGCAGAATCCTCGAATATGAAAGGCCTGAATTCATACGATGTGTATGATTTTAAAATATATATTTGATAATGTAATTAACTTTCAAACCTTAGCGCATGAGTAGACAAAATTTAGAGCTGTATTAGAATAATGTTGTTGTCGACGCCAGATTTCCTATCGTCGACTGGATGAAATTTAATTTTATTATTATATCGAGCCATACACCTAAACCTATCAAACAATTACTCTAATATTACTCCATTTACCTACTCTGTCAATCATACTTCATCCTTCATCTATCTGTCAAATACAACATTCATTCACTATTCTACTTCGACTACTTGCACACGACACCTCAACTACACAAGAACTATTTATCTAATCCTGTTAAGACAGACGAAATATAAATCTTTAAGAAGATATCAATCTTTATTGTGTTCATCGCGAAAAGTTGTATAACATAAGTTAAATATTACTTTATTGCTCTCATTCTATATTCTTTCGAGTATTAACAATTTTAAGATTATAAATGTGTTAGAGTTTGATAACTTATACTTTTCATGGCATTAGAATACTTTTAAATAATTTAATATCAAGCGGGCAACATGAAATATAATAGAAAATTTAACTAAATTTTGTGTGCTATATCTCTCACAGGAATCTAATATTCGTTATCGTTGTCTACAGTTGTTTTTTAAAGTTTACGTGTGTACAGTTGAGTCCATTGGGTCATTTTTAAGCTAAAGCTTAAATTATTATTTTATTTATTATTTTATGTCTATTTTTATGCACTAGCACAAATTATTATTTTCAGAGTACTTTTTTGTTTCTCTTTTTTCACTCTAAAGCCTGTGCCTTGAGCCAAACAACTACTATATTTGCAACGCGTATCACGAAAACGTGTGGCCTACGAGGGTGCATAAAAAATAAGCTCTTACTTACGCGAACGATGTTTCACACCACATAAAGTATACAGCCGGATAAATCACTCTTAGTTATTGATTCCGCAATTGATACTCCGAATACCTACCTATTGTTATATACAGATACATAGTTATAATAAAATTATAAGGGTACCATCTCTTTACAATAAATACTTTCTGGCCAAAAACGTGGCCAAAAAACAAAACAAAAATACAGGCTTATCTCAGAAATAGCTATGTAGATTCAAATGAAGTTTTCAATGTTTTATTGCAAGCTCCCCGTAACTTGTGTACTTAACACAATCTAAACTGTTAACTAAACTGTTTTAAGATATTTATCAAAATGAGCTCATAAACATACTATTAAATCTTGGCTATGTGAAACGTAAGTATAAGTCGAGATACTAGTTAATTGAAAGTTGTAACTTCTAAAATCATTAATTTTTAGCTTCAAATAGTTTCTTACTACGCTTGCTATCGGCACAAATTTATAGGTAAAAGTTCGCGACCGAACAACCGGTTTCTCACATCATTCAAACGGAATACGACTTTAATCCTTTCATATATGGTCCTTTTTCAACAATCGCGCATTGCGCATTATCGGATACTTTCTTAATTGTACCGCGCTTCGTTTTCAATCGATTAGCAACCATAAACGCATTGATTAAGTCATAGTTTTGTGTGAATGTTTTCTCGGCCTTGCCGGCGGTAGATTGCTCTCACCGGTTCACGTGTGAACCAACATTAACCTGCCATGTGAGGTTGTCTTGTCAGGTGTATTCAGAGATCGTTTCGTTGATGACTATTTTAATTGGCAGCGTAAGGACATTATGGGCGTGCGGCATCTAATTCTTTAATGTGAATTTATGACTGACGCCCGAAACGAGTCACGCCTTTTGTTCTAAGGCTGGCCTGTTATTATATCGACGTGCTGTTCAAATAAAAAGTAATAAATAATTTTTGTATATATTGACGGCGTGTGTTTACGCTCTTGTGATTTATAGTTTCGCAATAGCGATATGTTTATATTCTAAACTGTTTAATCAGTGAACCTGCCCATTGAGCTAGAAGTACCGGGTTCGAAACCCGGTTGGTGCACAGTATTGTACTATGATCAATACTGATGTTTGTTTCCGAGTCATGGATATATATAGATATGTATTTATGTTCGTTTAAGTACGAATATCTTATTAAATATATTGTTGTCTTGTACCCATAGTACAGACTATGCTTAGTTTGGGGAAGATAAATTGTGTAAAAGTGTGTAAATATTACAATAGCATCTGAGTAATTGAAGTTTATACTGTAGACGGTAAAAGGTGATATTTTACTACTCTAGTGTATAGTATGATAAAATATTTGTTTGTTCTAGGATATATGTATCGCATTTTAAAATGAGAATCTACTTCCTATCCCAAAAGATATTCAAAATAATGTTGCATTGCATTAAACATATTTTTTATGTCATGTAATTTCTTTGTTAAAGTGACTTTCAAATCGTTTTTGCTAGTATTCTTAAACATTTCCTTTAGGATGAATATCGAAGTGAGAAGAATGTCGGTATGTTGTATAGTTTGTAGTCTCAAATAGTTAAGGAAGGGAGCATATCTCTAACGGTGCATTCAATGTCTAAGTATCGCTGCATTCGCGTTGTTGAATGTAAATCAACGTCTGCCGTATAAGCGGTTGTGTGACAACATACGAAGAGGTATCGCTCACTGATAAACAAATCTTGTACGTCACTCTTTGCCCAGTGCATTAATGGTTATTGACCACGTGAATAGGACCTGTTTATCGATTTTTAATAACATACTATCACTCTTGCGAACGTCTCGGTAAGGGTTTTAAAGCTATGTAAGGAGATGGACTAGATGAAACTACCAGCCAGTCCTATACGCAAAATGAGCCCAATTAAGGTGTCCAAGAAGTACCTATACCATCCCATTACATACTTCACCCCTGGGAGGGTTCCTAGAAAAAGAAACCAGCCTAGCGAAACTCTCTAAGAAAAAAGCGATTCACTCGATTGTATGAAACGTGCAGTCATTGTAAAAAAAACGGGGATATCCGAAATCCACTACATTAGAACAACTGTTCGCTTTCAAACTTGCCGGATTATACTTCGTCGCCAATCGCCACACCGTAGTTAGTACTACTGCAAACTTATGTCAAATGACTGCATGTTTCATATTAAACTTTTGCTTAGGCAGTCTTATTACGTAGTATTTACATCCACTTTAAGAGAAACATACATTCAGTTAATATAGTGAAGAATATTGAATTTATTTATTTTGCAAGTGATAATGTTAATTATAGTCTTGGTGGCGCCTAACTCTGACTATAACGGCGCCTATTTCTGCCGTGAAGCAGTAATGTGAAAACATTACTATGTTTCGGTCTGAAGGGCGCCGTAGCTAGCGAAATGACTGTGCAAATGAGACTTAACATCTTATGTCTCTAGGTGACAAGCGCAATTGTAGTGCCGCTCAGAATGTATGGGTTTTACAAGAATCTTGAGTGGGACGGCATTGTAATGTAGGGCGTATCAATTACCAACAGCTGAACGTCCTGCTCGTTCCTTCAATTCAAAATATTTTTAACTTGTGATTCTCATGCTTCAGCTGAAGCATGTAGCTACAATGCCCCGTTAAGGTGAAGATTTAAGTTGTCACGACAGAAAACGAGACAAGCAATTTATAATATCATTTCTAAGTTTAAGTAAGTATATTGTATTATATATATCGTTGTCTTGCATTCATAGTACAGGCTATGACTAGTTTGAGGCAAGATAATTTGTGTAAGAGAGTGTCATTATTATTATTATTATATATGGAAGTTTTCGATTCATATATTTTGTTATGCCAAAGAAGTATAAGTAACTTATTATGTCCATGCATAAGCACGTACGGATTTTTTTGCTGTTTCGTATAGATATAATGTGGAAACTATTCGAAATTTGAATATGATTTTGGATATCGGAAATGGCACTATAAAAAAGTTTTGTATGATGGAAAATTGTACGATTACCAGAGTTTCCTATTTGTTAAATTTAGTCATAGTTAAGATAATCTGTAAATCCCAATAAGGATTTACAGCAATGCTTGAGAATCTTCACAATGAAACTTTTCCAACCTAAAAAACGTCCGACAAAAAGCTCAAAGCTTAACAAAAAGGCTTACATAAGCCGATGACAGTTGTTCAATAATAACTCTTATCGCGGATCATCTCCGAACATTACTTAATAGTGATGACTCAACTATTCGTACATACCGCGAGCGCGCGCTGTCTTGCGGTCTAACACCTGTCAACGTTGCCTGACATTGACAGTGACAGCTCAGCGTGCGACTTAGACTCTATGGCTGTTTAATTTGTAAATTATTATATCTCATATCTACTCTGTGTCTTAATATGCTGTCTCAATTCAAATTCATTCACTTTAAGGTTTTAGGGTTCTGTACTCGTAGATTAAAAACAGGAAGCATCGTACTATGACTTCGCAGGTCGCTCATCCGTCTGTCTGTATGTGTGTCACTATATCTCATAAACTGTAATAGACAGCTGAATTTTTAGTCTATATTACTACCTACTATTGGTGAGTTCCAAAGTAACCGTATTAAAAAAGGCTTCTACAAAATTATCTAGAACCATTCAGTCAAAAGACCAACTCGATATTGACTGTTTTTTTTTGTGTGCTATTTTCGTATGAGTAAGTATATTAAAAAATAAAGTAAATGGAAATCGTGTGGATAATGCATCACTTTAAAGTTAAAAATTAGAATAAATGGTTTGGCAAAATTAGAAAATTTCAACCAGCATTTTTAATCTTTTGTTCATCACTGAGAAGAAAACATTTAACAGATTTTTATGGAATTATACACGTTTGTACAAAGCGTGGTCACTAACTATTTTCAGTATATGAAATATTATTAAAAAAAAATACGAACACACTCTTGACTAATTTCGGTCTGTGTTAGGATCGCTGGAATACCTACATACTATCTATTAACCAGTTATTATATTGCAAATTAAAATAGTAGGTACTATATATTAGTACAAGTTAAATAAAGCTTTTCAGCTTCCGAGTAAGAAAGAAGCCCATGGTATCTAACATCTGGGCGAATAAATCGATTGTACGGAACAATGGCGGGAATCGATTTCATATCTCGATACACGAGTCGATTATTTGTTTGTCTCCGTTACAATAAACCAAATACATTGAATACTGTCCACATTGTCTAGAAACCTTTTACCATAGACTATAAGTTATGTTGGGGAAAATGTTTCAAACGTAATCCTTATTTGTATGATAATACTTTTGATTTTGATCGTCTGTTGAACCCTAGCGAAACTCTCTTAGAAAACGGCGATTGTATGAAACGTGTAGTCATTAAAAGATTGACGGATGACGGTTATAATCTTGTATAAAAACGGATATAGCCGAAATCCACTATGTTTTAAGCAACTGTTCACTTTCAAACTTAGCCGGATTATCCTTCATCGCCATAATATTGTAATTACTACTTCAAACTTATGTCAAATCACTGCACGTTTCATACCAAACTAAATATAAATTTTTACTTAGGCAGTCCCGCCTCTCATTACGTAGTATTTACATCCTCTTTGGTTTGTTCTCAATCTCTTCAAAAACGGGTTGGGATTCATTAAAATCTCTTTATTCAAATGGGTCCAATTTTTTTTGGCACCAACTGTTTTCTGGTAATTTACCAATTCGTCAACTATATATTTCGAAACTATAAGATATACTTATTATGATTAAACTATATGATAAGCCGATCTTGTTCAACTGTTTCAAAAATGGGGTCCATTTTATCCGAAACATTGCGACCAAAGCGAGGTAACATCTATCCAGATCTTTGACTTCAAAATTCCCGGATAGAACCGCTTAAACCAACTTAGAGCTACTTATTGACTTTACATTAGGTTCATAACCGTTATAAATTTTTTACTTTTTGTAATAGGAATTTTATTTGTTTTTTTTTTTTAAATGTAAAACTTTTTAAGGTTATCAAAATTAATACAAATGAATATATTTAAAAAAAAATCCCGACCTTTAAAAAATGTTACGTAGATTAAGTGTGTTATGAATTTACGTACATAAAAATATAATGTCATACATTTAGTGAAGGCAATATGTTCCTATATATATCATGTAAATTACATTTTAAAATAGGCACAGTCAAAAGACCCCAAGTAGGTATTATTATATCTCAAATGTTGCCAATATTTTTACAGCAAAATGTATTCTTAATTAAAACAACAAACTGTATTTACAATTAAAGGCTCTATCACGTCTCATAAGAGTTTAAATTACCTAATTAGGTGTGGAGGGTGGTAAGAAACTGTCGTGAGGTGATAAGAAAGTAATTTGAATAATTACCCGCAAGTAAGACACCGCAAGATGAATGTCTATTTCCTTAAACCTATGGCTTTTATAATTAAAAGTACTCGAGCGACGACGCCTTTTGGCTGGAGCACTTAATATTTAAATTATTTCATAACAAACTGAATCTGTGCCTACATTCAATATTTCAGTTTACCAGTACCCATGATTTAAAATTATTATATTATATTTTAATCAATCCATATTTTACATACGTACCTACATACATCTATTGAATATATTCTATGGCTGATAAATACCTGCCTTAATACATTATGTTTTTTTTCATTAAATAGCCTGAAATATTCTTTTTATAAATAGGGTAAACAAAACAAATATAGAGATAATATTAATTTGCTATGGTTAAGTACCGTAGACGTAATTTT
Source organism: Leptidea sinapis (assembly GCF_905404315.1). Classification (NCBI taxonomy): domain Eukaryota; kingdom Metazoa; phylum Arthropoda; class Insecta; order Lepidoptera; family Pieridae; genus Leptidea; species Leptidea sinapis. The sequence continues at coordinate 4,999,122 of NC_066280.1, forward strand.
AAGAAAATTCGTGATGCTCTTGTGGTTTCAAAATACCAGTTGTGATTTGTACCATTTTAAATTTGCTGTCACTAATAATTCAATACCAATCAAAATTTTTTCTACCATTCTTTATTGCGATAAACGTATTGCCTGTGGCACCTGATGTTGAGTTGTCACGCTCTGGTTCTCCTCTAAACCCAGAGGACACAGAAGACATTTGCCAGCTCTTAAGGTAACTACATGCTTTTTCATAAAGGCTTTTTATAGGAAAAGGATATAATAAAATCAGAAAACATAACATTAAAATACTATAAAAACGCCCAAGTGGAAATGGGCTCGCTATGTCGCAAGCCTGAGCGATGCAAGATGGACGCTTTTGGCTACAAACTGGACAAGTCCAAGTGGAAAGAGAGCTAATACTAAGGAACGCTGGGTTGACGAAATTAAAAAAACATCTAGAAAGGACTGGACCATGAAAGCAAAGACAAGAAAAATTTTGGAACTGCTGGGAAGGCTATACTCGACAAGGGCGATAACTTTCTCAAAACAAATGATTTTTATATCTAGTGTATAAAATTAAGATTTAAATTTAGTTTTTACTGTAAATTGATATTTTTAAATGTAAGTTAAGGAAAATAAAGAGGCTTTATTATTACTATTATTACAGGCTTTTTAGTACACTCCAGAAGGAAGTTCAAAGTTGAGTAGGCATTTGAAGAAAGCCCTAATACAACTGCAAAGTGAGAACAAATAAATAGCCAGTTATACAAATATTTCGTAAGTTTAGTAAATTATCTTAACTAGTTTGAATTTAAAGTACACCTTTCAACTTTCTGCCTTAAAATATAACCAGAAAGAGTTGATAAAACTATTCAATTAATTGGTAACAAAAATAAAAAAATTAACTCACTGTAATACTATGATAAAACGTTACACTCTTGTTATCTATACGAAATATATTTAACACTGAGAAGTGTCAGGAAACCAATTTGTCGTCCAATTAACGTAACATCGTACCAGTCAGGGCCTCATACGATAAATTCAATTCAAATATCTACGAGATAGTTTACCACTTTAATAATTGAGGCTGTTACGACACATTTTTTATCAGAAGTAGTCGTATTGTAACGTGTCATATGTAGTAGTTAGGTATCAAATTAAACTATCTACAACATTTTTTATTAGGTTAAATGTTCCATCTTTAAAACTTTTCCTTATACAGAAATATTTGGTTATTTGCTGTTGAACTTACACTTGCTACTAGAGTATAAAATCAAATGATAAAATGTATTTGAAATTAACTTCACAATTAAATTAGAATCTAGGTAGTTTTTTTTTTTAAATTTATGATTGAAAACTATTTAAAACAAAAAAAAATAATTAGCTAAAATGAAAACGATGAATTATGTCACATATTGAACCACGATAATATATTTATTCGATTTTAGCTTCACATGTACCTTAAACATTGTTAGGATGTTAAAAATTTTTTTAGGAAGTATTTTTATTTTATGTATAAAATTTTGATTTTTACACTGTTTGTCAAGAAGAATTGTGTAAATTTTTTTATATACATAATACAATCTTTAAAAAAAATTAGTGCATTTTCATAATAACTTTCATTTTCAATTATAACTCCAGCATGGTTCGAATGAATGGAATGAATATATATGAAAAGTTATAATTCGATTCATAACATAGTCCCTGTTGGTATAGCGACCAAGAAAAACAGAACTAGGAAAGCTTAGAGATAAACATTTTCTCAAATTCTATAACACAATTTAAGAAATTGGCGGATGAGACTATAAAAAATCATCTTAGTTAGTAGGTAGTTAATTGAAGTAATGTAAAATATGAATTTAATAGAATTATTTAATTTTTAATAATTATTTGTTTTTGTTTGTTGTATAATAAGCTTAATGTTATTTATTCTATCGTTAGTAAATAGTTATTAGTAAAAACTGTAGATTCATTTAAATTTGATTATTATATTATTACTATAAAATTAATAATTTAATTATGTATGTATTAAATGTAATTATTAAATATATCGTTGTCTTGTAACCCATAACACAGGCTATATATGCTTAACATGGGGCAAGATAATTTGTGTAATAAGTGTGTCAATATTAATGTATTGTAATTAAATTTAATTTAATAGTGATTGAATTTTTAATCTATGACATAAACGTGATTCAATTTTCAAAACATAGAAAGTTTTACTTTTTAAAGTACTTGCTTTTTATATAAGAATTTTATTTGCGCCTATAATTGAGGTAGAACTCGACTTGTATTTTTGTCTTTATATATATTTTTTGTATGAATTAGTGTATACTTTGTTGGTGCAGTAAATAAATAAATAAATATTCTTGCAAGATGTTTCCAGTTTAATCAGTTGTACGACGTACATAAAAGCGAGTACACCTACCTAAGTAGGCGGGCAATACACTTGTAATTCCTGTGGTACCTATTGCAAGGAAGGCAGCGTGAAGGCTTACTATTACGTAAGCTTCTTCATTCCATAAAAATGTTCTAACAATCGTAGTATTGACCCTTCCAAGTCATTCAGAAGTCGAGATATCAATCTTATCTATTCAGCCACGTTTATCTATCGATTGATATTGACAATCTTAGCGATCTCATTTGTCACGAACGATTGATCGATTGAATTTGCTAGCTTTCGGATTTGAATCTACTTTAAATAAACCTTATGTCATTTTGTGCCATGGATCTTAGTTGCAATAATCTAGTAGTTACTAGTTCAATTGATGAAGATCTGAAGATGAATTGATGCGAGATCATTAATAAAAGCTGTGATTATCAGACTGAATTTCATTGCTTAACTTATCAATAATGATTTATTCGCCTTGTTATTAAATTAGATAGCTTTATTATTGTCACCATAACAGTAAATCTGTCAGATTCGAGATGACATTGCTAAGAAAAAGGAAAACTTGCGGAATAAATATCAAAACTTCTATATGAAAACAATATTATATAATAGTGGACGTAAATTGGTAATATTTTGTAAAACCTATGTAGGTATACACTTAATAATGTTACCTAAGAGCAGGTTAAAAAATTGTTTTAAGAAGTTTTATCTATTTTGCGGGTTGCCAGTGCGTGTTATTTAAAATAAGGTACATTTTAAATGTGGTTTTCACTGATGATGATTATATATAAAACCTGCTAGAGACTAGTACGCTTAGCTTCACTTAAACAAATGAACATATAAAAAAGTTCCATCATTACCATAATAACTTTCGTTTCCCCTTGTTCTTTTAATAAAATAATGTCAAACTGTGCGTCAAAAATTAGAATTATAGATATAGAAATAAAATTTGAAATTAAAAATATTAAGGGTAACGAATCGAAATAAAAACTCTCCTATCGCTCAAGTTGGATCAAATTGAGCAAAATTTGATTAAAATCGGTTGAGTATTTTATGAGTTCATCGTGGACAAACAATTGGACAAGAAATTTATTTAAATAAAGACGATTTCTATAAATATTTAATTAAATTAGTAGGTTGGTACATAGAATTATAATGGTTGTTCAAAAATGCTAATTTAGTTATAGCCCCTTCACTATCATTAATGTCCCAATTGCTCAACTCGAAACGTAACCCAAAAACAAGGTGTTACCATATAATATATTACAATTTATAACACCCTCTAAGTGCAGCATTAAAATTCATCTCAACGGCGTAAAGTCGGTTCTAGCATCGGCTAACGTTCAGATCCCACCGATAAACATTAGCATCCCTTAATTTGTACGAGCCCCTCACCTATCCCTTCCGTATCCCTTTACAAAGAGATAAGGGGATATAGATTCACTGGATGAGGCATTAAGGAATATATACAGAAAATGAGAAAAACACACGTTAGAAGCTATACTTCTATTAGAGTTGAACAAGACATACCAAGATTTACGATCGTTGCGTCACTCGAATGGTTGGCTCAGTTGGTAAGAGCGCTCGGACGGAACCCGAGACGAGCGGGTTCGAGTCCCGCATCGTTCATTTTTGGTACAAATTAAAATTGTATATTTTTAATTCCATTCCATATCACTTAAAAATAACAAACTGTTATGATGCTATACTTCTTTGGCACAGTAGAACAAAAAAAACTATATTACTTTTATGTATATGAAGGATTGACTGTCCAGATGTATCGCAACAGCGATTTTAAATACAAAACTCTGATATCACTTTATACTATTGCATATTCAAACGGAGATTAATCGACTGACTTGGTGTCGGAAAATCGTGACGCACAGCGTATATTGAAACTATACTGAAAATAAATTCGCCTTTATTGATGAGTTTCATAGATGGCTTTCAATCAGCAAATTTAAAAAAAATGCTTTTAAATAAATGCATGAAAAATATGGACATTATAAGCAACAAAAGTATTTTTGGAGTTTACACAATAATAGTAAACCATACGAGGCCTTTTTACGTAGTTTCTACACAGTAACTAACTGAATTTAGGTTACACTAAAGATTATTCGAGAATTTTCTTGAGTTACGTAAAATGTTAATTATTATTTAGTGGAAACACGACGCCATGTTGAATTATAAAACATTCTGAGAACAATACAGGTCAAAGGACACGTATTTGCTATAGTTTGAGTTAATAATATTTAAACAATTATCTTGCGACGCGACAAAAACTTATCTACGCATAAGCAACATAGTTAATAATTTTATACTTAATATTATATTCTTTATTAGAGAGACGGTTTTCCTAAATTTATGTTATAAAAAGATTTATCTAATTAACTAAATTGTATATAAGTAACTACCTATTACTAATCGGTATAAGATATTTGTAAGGTATATATAATGATCGATTCAATTTAATGTTTGTACCTTCTTTATATACAATCGATAACTTTTAAAATGTAGCTAATATGACACTGACTATAAAACTTAAAGAAATATTTTTGTTAAGTTTTTTAGGTCTGTGAAGTAAAACTCTTTGCTTGAAGCAGTTGTCATTGGTAAATAATTATAGACAAAATATTCAATCGATACTACAACTGACTTAGGTTATATCCAGTAACAGATAATTCCTCAAAGTCAAGGGTGTAATGTCGACCGCGACCCTATCAGCTGTAGAATCCTAATGTTATTGTACTCCTCAGATTGAATATCTGCGTGATTTGTGTGCCTTCTTGTTCAACCTTAATAATCTCTGCGACTATTTGCTAATGGTCTATCCTAACTAGCTAACTGTTCGATTTAACGTGTACAAAATAATCACTATTTTGAGAAAAGGAACATCGAAAGAAAGAACATAGAGTATTAACATCAGCCTAGCGAAACTCTCTAAGAAAAAAGCGATTCACTCGATTGAATGAAACGTGCAGTCATTGATTATAGCCGTTATCATTCATCATAGATTGACAGATGACGGCTATAATCTTGTAAAAAACGGAGATAACCCAAATCCACTACGTTCTAAAAGCAACTGTTCGCTTTCAAACTTAGCCGGATTATACTTCGTCGCCAATCACCATACTGTAATTACTACTATTTCAAACTTATGTGCACGTTTCATACTAAACTAAATTTCAATTTTTACTAAGGCAGTCTCGTCTCCTATTACGTAGTATTTACATCATCTTTGTTTAACATTATTTTTTAACCTCCAGCTGGATTCTATGGAATTGTTTTATGACCGAATAATTAAGTAGCATTTATTTTACTTAACTTTATCGAAAACCATTCCTGTACTGATTAAATATATTTGTGTGTTTACACCTGTTCAAATGTATTTAATTAGCATAATAGTTTGTAAATGAAGGGGTCAGCATTAGATGTCCGACCTTAACAAACACTAAACAATAATGCTTACGCGTGCTATAATTAACCGCTATAATTTGATCCCTGAACGATTAAATATGTAAAGTATAATAATAGTTGCAGGGGTCTGTTTGAATTGGTTGTTTTAGTGGCTAATATATTTGTGGGTATGCGGTTTAGTTTTATGAGAAAATATATTGCGGTTGGAATTTTTAAACAATATATTCTAATAGGGCCTTATTATAAGGGCATTACCAGCCTTTTTATAGGGTGATACCGTTTTTGGTAACTTTGTATATATGCTTGATTGTCTTATTATGCTTATTTACGAAAGATATTACCTGAATAAGAAGTGTAAATCTGAATGTATGTAGTAGTAATAGCTTTTTAAACTACCAGCAATATTTACAGGGATATACCACAGAGTGAAAAAGAGGTTTTACTGATATATTTCCTTATAACTACCGATTTCTTATTCAAAACTTGTCATTTGGAAGCTGGTTAAATTAAGTTGAAATTCAAAACACTCTTAAATCATAGCGAATATCCTGCCAAATTCTGTTTATGTATGGAGCTAGTTTTAGAGACAGAGAAATGTAATTAGAGTGCGATGAGGCATAAACAGAAATATTGATAGTTATTGAAAAATTACTGCTGTGGTGACTTGCTCACGAAGAGAGGATAAAAAAGTAGATTGACTGAACGCACTAGAAGAAAGCAGAAAAGAAGGTATACCAGGATCATGGCAAAAAGTAGTTCGTATTCTCTTCCTTCTTTTGTGGAGACTGTATTTAATAAAGAGGGGTTGTATTTAAGTACAATATTATTGTTTCATGTTATAAATGCTACCGTAAGATCCATTATTTCCTCCTCCGAAAATTGACCAATCATTAAATTTTGGAAAGTGAATCGGAAGGAAATATTCTGAAAAGTATTCTTATTGTTATTCGATTTGTATACCAGGCTTATATTTGCTACCTATTATTAAGCTTTTTTAAACACTGCTTGAAGTTTAGCACTTACAAAAAACAAATAATAAATTGACAAAGATAATGATGATGTCGATATTTTTTGTAAATTAAAATTTTGATCTAGACTAATAAGCAAAGTGAAGTGTCGTGAACAAGTTGTTTGTAAAAGTGGATGCATTTCGTCTTAATAACAAAGTCGGGACAATTTTGTAATCCTCATTTATTACGAACTTTACCGCTATTGACATTGTAAATCTTAGGATTATAACTAAATATGTTTCTATTATAGAATTGGAAAACCAAGCTGAAAATATTGAGAGCCATGTCACAATAAATAGCCTTCTAACGTAATTCGGATCTTCACTTTGTATTATTCTCAAAATCAACATTTAATAGCCGTTACTGGTAAAATCTGAAGAACCGTCCCTTATTTATGAATAGTAAATCTTAAGATTTACCAGTAAAGGCCTAAGATCAACCAATATACGAGCTTTTACAGCGACATATACAACCAACAGTCTATTCAAAATCATTGCTCTAAGTCTACAATCAATTATAGTAAAAGAACTTGACAACACGTCGCCGACAACAAGACAACGATATGTATCTTTACGAGCTTTCGGCTGTTCTCGACTAAACATTACCACGTTTCACCTCACTTATAATAGTTATTGTTTACAAGCATTTTAATATCAAGATTAATAACGTGATAAATTTTGTTACATACTCCCATTTATTTTAACTATAAATCGAGAAAAATATACGAATTGTATAAAAGAATTAACTAAACGTTTACATAAAGCTATTATTTTATGATATTCAAATGTTATGTAGAAAATATTTTACTTAGCTTTGGCGTGAAATCTTATTATTAAAAAAGATTTAACGTTACTTTTTTATGAATGAATGAATGAATGAATGAAAACTTTATTAATAACAAACACAAACCACACAGAATAATACAACTAAAAAAGACTTAGAGGTAAAAAAATAATAATTAAAAACTTATACTTAGCATAAAAATATACAAATGATAAAAAAAAAATGAAACAAATGTATGCATAATATTATAGTGATTATCTTAATTTAAAAGTACTGTGTAGCAGTCATTGTTATCAAAAAGAACTGACTCAGCGTCATGCTGCATTGGAATAATACCAACACAGCGCTGATTTTCAGCAGCCCCCAGGTGACCCATTGAGTAACTATTAATGTTAAAAAATAAATTTAGTTTTATTAAAGGTTCCATCATATTATTTTTAAAGATGATAATTTGAAATTAGCTTCTACTTGTTCAGAATATTACATAAATATACATACATACATAAACATTAAAATAACAGCAATTTTAGAAATATTTGCAGAAACAAACTAAAACTTCGATCCCATTATGTATTATTAATAAGATAAATCTTATAATGTAGGACTTATGCACATAATTTGTAAGCAGATACTTAATAATTTAAATAGACGTAAGGATGAGATTTTTAACTTTATAATATCTTCTTGAATATTTTGTTTCATTTCGACACCTTAAAGATTTTTAAGCCTTTTGTAAACTGGTCACATAAATATTATTAACTTATTTCAGAGCGCTTTAAGGATAATGTTTATGAATCGGTTAAGTTAAGTTAAACGTACGAAATTCATCTAATTCCTATGCTTTTGGAAATTTTTATCTAAAATATCAACGGTTGTAAGATTTTAAAATGTAATTCTTGTAGTCATTTATATTTGTATCGACAATGCCTTTTACATAGGTACATGTGTCTAAATAAAAAAATCAGATTAAGTTTGGTCTCAAACTTAGTCTAAAAACCAATTGGTATCCTTATACTTTCAACAAAAACGTAGACGATGTTGGATAATTGAACGAATCTGTTGGATCTGTGTGCTTTCAAATCCTACAATTATACTTCCTATCCATTGTTTCTTATCATGTCAATGTCGCGCCAACTTTGGACGCAAGAATGACGGCGTTTGAATGAGGCTAATCTATGTTCGATTTCTGAACAAAGTTTGTTGAAACTGATGTTCTTAAGAAAACCCGGTTGGCATTGTAAATACTTTCATAGATTTCTTTTATACGTAGATTTACATAAAAGAGAAACATAATTACATTATGATAATCGGAATGATTTGCTACCCAATATTTATCATATTTATAAGTACAAATAAGTAGCTTGAAATATCATAGATAATTAATTTATAATCAAGCCCCAGCGAGAATTGAACTAGCCACCAGTTTACAAAAAAGACAATTGATAAGATCAACTTACTACCAATCAGCGAATATTAGCAAATAGCAGCAAATTTTATAGTTTTTGTAATGTAGGTTAACACATAAAATGACCAATATAATTGAAGTGACATTAATTAAACTGAACTGAACTGAAACTAATTGAACTTTAGATCTCTAGTTTAAGATTACTTAGAATATTGATCCGTCAATCAATTCTGAATGTGTATTTCATAGTGACAATCTTAATTTCAAATCCAAACAGCATAGAAAATCTAGTTTGAAAATAGCAATACGTGATCCTATAGATGGATTGAAATAAGAGATCAACAAAGCGTTCTATAGATCTGTTATAAACATTCCAAAAGTATAAAAATAATAAAGTATTAATCCGGTATCGTCAACCTAAGATAACGATGAATATATAAATCGGATGTAAAAGTTAAAATGAAGAATACATTTTATGAATACGTTCTAATAAAGTATGGGTTTGAGTGAAAAATATCAAAAAATGCATACCTTAAGATATAATGATGAATGCCAAAAATATTTACACTAAAACATTTAAATGTCACCCGTTTGATATTTAAATAAATGATATTCTTAAATAATTGGTCTATACTTCAAATTCCTTGATATACAAACACCAATAAATTAATCTACAAATGATCGAATATATAACTAGACAAATGAATTGAATGTAAATTGATCTCATTAATGTCTCATTTCGTTGTATCGAAATATCATTTATGGAAGAATGATACAGTCATAAACTTAAGGGACATTTTTGTAGTAAAACTGATTTTGGCAAAAGAAACGTTTATAAGGATTTTTAAAATATTTGAAAACAACTGTTTAATTGTTCAACTTTGTTATACTTATCGCACTATTGTAAATGTTGTTACACCAGCTGTAAAGACATGTTGTATTCTACTATACCTTGTGTACTTGCAAAAAATTTTAATTGTATTATCATGTGTTGGTGTAACTAAAATCTAAATAAATAAAATAACTGTCTTTCACTAAGTTAAAAGTATTTCTGCCACTTACTCCTAAGATTTTTAAAATTAAACTTTTACGTTGCATTGCATTACATGAGGCCGCGGAGTAGAGATGAAGTTATTATATCATTAATAATTTGAACTACTGCTTTCCAGTCAGGTTGACCGAGCAGTCTACAGTTTAAAGTCTGATCCCCAAGAGAAGGAGCGGGGGTTAACCTGAGATGGTTTTTTTATTTAATGAATAAGGAAATCATTTTCACTTGCATCGTGGTTTTATAAGCCCACATATTCAGTATTTCGTTTTAGCCTTTTGAAAAAAAAGATTATAGGTTTCTGAACTTTTCATAAAGGTTTAAAAATAAGTGTAAAATCCCCGGTGGCAAAAGATATGTAAATACTGGATGGACTGTTTAAGTCATCAATTGCAACAGGGCAACAGGCAGATTGCGTCTCTTACTTACATAGTAAACTTAACCATTTTGAAAAAAGAAATATATTTTCTTCTTAAGGTCATAAAATCTCGTCTGAGGCCTGAAGTTATTGATTTTGATGTCGATATTTTGAATGTACGCCCAGATTAACTTTTCGTAACAATTCCATCCACTATTGATAATGAAAACAATATATCATCAATACATCGCTTTTTTTCTTAGCCAAATATTACGTAACCTAAAAAACGATACAAGGAATATTTTTACATGTGTAAATATCAACAAGTCACGTGTTTATCCAGCATCCGTTGATTAAGGGCGAGGGTTATACTTTAGACAGTAGCGCCTATAAACAACATCTGTGACCGCAACCCTCCATTGTGCGGTCTGTGGTCCGACCGACCCCGCTCTGTGTTTTTGCGTGTTTGATAGAATGACAGTTTGACGCTTTATTTGCATCTATAAAGCGCATTGAATGATCAGAATAAAGTAAAGTGTTATTTTTCTAATATTTGGTTTTTGAGTTTGTCGTTGTTGGCCATGTAATGAGGCTGGATAAAAGTAGAATGACTGTACTGTTCATACAGCAAATGTTACTGGAAATGTTGTGAAACATTGACCGATTACATTCTGCGGTCCGATTGGGTATACCTACTAGATAGAACTTGATAATTTATAATTTATGCCTAATCTAGGTATTAAACTTATAGTTTCATTTTGTGAGACATAGATGTCTAATATTTCATCTTTTTGCCAGGCATTAAGAAACGAAGTGTGTAATGATGGTGGTGATATTTTAACATGATTGATGGCTATCAGTTACAAGGCCATGATCCGACTTAACTTAACTTCAATGTATTTAGAATTAATTAACCTCATAATGTAATGTGGATAGTTTTAATAGCACAATTTTCCATATTATAATCAAATGTAACAATGCACGTCACTACATGAATATTCAATATTGTAAAGGAGAGTAATTAAACTAGTGGTAATACCGTTAGGTACCTCAGCGCGTGCCAAACATTGATGTACCTATAGTACAAATACAACGCTAAGAATCTTTCCAACGCCAGTTAAATATTATTTAAAACGTTATAGAAATATTTAACGCTCCAAATACCGCAGCCTCAACAAGCAACAATACTCAATAATAAATTCAATATTATATTTATTGTATACTTGTTCTGCTGTGACGGATTCATTTCAACTTTCTATAAAATGAACGAAAATACCACATAAATATCATTCAAGTGTAACCTTTACTGATTTGTATTTAGAGTTACTTTTATGCTTCGTCTTTGAATATGTCTTTATAGAATCAATGTTCTAGCAGATTGCTTTTATAAAAATGGATTATCAGTTGAAATTGGTAGTAAAGGCACAGCTAAAAAGAATATAGCTTAGGATGAGATTAAGAAATTTTACTAATGTTGTTATTATAAGAACCTGACTATATAGGCAAATCTTGAAATGGAGAAAATATTTGTTTCTTGTGGTCTATAATAAAGATTATATTCATATTGTTGGAAAATATTATAATTTTTATCGTGAGGGATACATCATTTTTAAGTTTGGCATTGTAACAAATTTCAATGTATCTTAGATGAGTTTATTGCAAACTTTAAAATACATACATTGAACCAGAAACTAAACGAAGAACCTTAAAGTTTTCAAACGAATGTCACTACGCTTCGACTCATATTTACTTATTTAATATATACATACGTGTTATCGGATCTTCTTTAAAATTATAATGTTATTAAATCTTTGATGAAACACATACGTCAAATGTCAAAGTCATAGATAAGATATGAATTTAAAAGTTGAAAAAAAAGCGAGAAATCAAATAGAGAATTCAGAAATAGTAGATTGAGACATTATTTGGTAACAAATTAAATAAAACTTCCACTTTTTAAACAAGATAAGTGGTTCTTAGTTAAGTTTGTGACGATCCTGCAATTTTCACTCAGCTTAATAGAGAATTCTGTTCGTATTCTTTTAAATAAAAGAAGTATACACTTAACCCTTTAATGCTCTTATCAGATAAACAAACTGGGATGAACGCCACCAATCTACCCCATACTCTATGCTCTGATTAATACTTGTTTTTAGGGTAAAAACATCATTCGAGTTTAAGTCTCATTCCAAATAATATATAGTTCAAATTGCTTTTAAAAGTCGAACGCATTCAAATTATACACTTTTTACCTCACTCAAACTAATATGTTTTTTCCGACAGTATAAATAAAGATTATTTTACAATGACGGGGCTACTATTTAGTTTGACACGTGCTGATGAGGGTGCACTTTTGTGGTTCCAATTTTCGTCACATTTGTTGTTTTTTTATTAACATTACGTCAACGTGACAGCGTGACCTCAGGGGGAAATGAGGCGCAACGCCCTTGCTTGCAAGTATGAGATTAATTTTATTTTGCTTTGGTATTCAAAAGTCTCGAACATTTATATCTTTGTAGTTTTTAAAGGTTAAAAATTTTCATTAAATTGGATAATAAACAAATAGCCAAGATTTTAAAGACAATCTAGCGATTTGGATTTTCGTTTAGGTAATTCAACGATAATATAGATGCAGGATAGGTGTAAAATACGCCAATAATAACTGATGTAATTTAATTCTACTCCGAACATTGATGACGATCGCATAATAGGTACTTTATGCCGTTACTTTTAAAAGTATTTGCAGTAAAGGGTTAAAATTTAAAATTAGCGGTTAAGGTTAAAATTAAGGTCATCATACCATAGACGACCTGACGGACCGATAATGCCTGACCAATTTGATTTGTCAATGTGTGCGTTAGCTAGTGTTTTAATATTCAAAATACTAAGGAGCTAATACCAAACGTGGCTGACTGTTTACGACTTGTCAAGCAAAATCCGCTATAGTAACAATGGATTCGCTTTTCTATCTTGCTATATTTCCGTTAGAGATGATTTTCTCTCTTGATCACTTTGTTCGTGTTACAGTTGGTAAATTGTAAGTTTATCATAGCAGCTATAATAATATCCTAACAGTAGATACAGATAAACGTTAATAATCAAATCATAAAAACCAAGTCTCAACTGACAAAAACTCAATAGTTAGCAGAGTACATCAATCTTTTATTTCATTTATTTCTCACTGTGCGAAATATCCACGGCATCAAAGCGTGTAATCGTAAATGATTGTGTAAAGTCAAGCCTGAGTTCGCAACAATATTTGTTTAAAATAAAGCAACGTGTGTGCCGGACGTTTCAATCTTCGCAAAACGCACCGTCATGCATCATACGTCTTGACCACAAAAACTAGGCGCTAGGAATTCCCGCCAAAATGCGAACTTGACGTCTTGTCAGATTCGAAAGACGTTTGTGATATACCGTTAGGTATTATTGTATTATCTGTGGTATTGTATTATGTTATATTTTACGGCTTTGGAAACAAGTCCATCTAGCATTCATTTTAGTGGTAATAATTATAGTTCATTTTTTTTCTTTCACTTTTATGGCTAGGTCGCCATTTTGCTCTTTGATACTGTTAGGAATATAAATATTTAAATTTACACTGAAATAATGGAAGTCCAAGCATGAAAACATTTATTGATGAAAAAATTAATGAAAAAAAAAATGGATGAATTTATAAATGTTTTTAGACTATTATCATCGCGGAACTTATATATTGTAATTATATGGTACTCACGATATATACCTATTTTCGGAACTGTTCCGCCGCAACCACGATTCATGCAATTGGATCGAAATATCGGCATCAAATTAATAAAATATATAGCGCGAGTACCCGTCATAATAATTACATTGATGGAATATATTTACTGTGTCTAACAAAATAATTAGTTTGAGAAAAAGAAGAGACAATAATGAATTCATACACTTTTTCCAGAACTAAAAGAACATGTACATGCATGTGTAAAAATCCTCAAATGAATGGGTTTTGACTAACTTTAAATAGAGAGGCATTATCGATCTTTTTGATGATTTTTGCAAGTAACGTACACACAATGTGGCCATGATTGAATACACAATACAGAATTAACGGTTGAAGTCATTTGTATTATCTATGAGACTTCAAATTTCGATATTTCAGATTTACGCAAGTATTATAATATTTAACAGTCTCGCTGGTTGCGCCTTTGCGGCATATATCTTGCGAACATCGGATTTCGTGTAACTTTTTACATATTGCACAACTTCACAAGTGTAGTACCCACCTACAAATAATATATCAACTCAATATACTGACAGTTTATCGTCTGTTGATAACGAGTGGGATTTACGATAACCGAGTAATATTTGTCAATTTTTAGTAAAAATAAAGAATATTAAGTTTATGTAATTTCAACTGTTTGAGATTAAGGATATAACAACGTATCATATAATTTTGAAATTACAAGTAATAAATAATTCAAAATACTGCGAGCATAAGCTTGAAACAATACAGTCGCCTGCTGAACCTTGTAACAATTGTAAAGGCTTAAGTTGTAAGCTTTAGGCGTCTAAATATTTTTTTTTTTTAATTATAATAACTTGTTACAGCCTTTAGAAAATAAGCTACTTCCGGAGACTGTGACCAGACTGTAGTCTGTGATAGCAAAATTATTATTGCGAATTTTCAGCGGATAGATTACTCAATTCAAATAAATGATGTTTTTGATTTAATGATCTTCGATTTATCTTTAATTAGAAAAGATAATGGATATAAGTAAATTTAACGTGTCATTTGTGATTTCTTTGCAACAAATAAAGATTTATTATTATTATTATCTCGAAGAAGTTTTGAATTTTATCGAATCTTCCAAACACCTGAGTCCGGGAAGCGTTGAAGAGTAATGTAGTATCACGCAAATAGATTTAATAATATCTAGGTTTGCATGATTCTACGATTTTTTACTGTCATTTTTATTGATAGTACAATTTATGTTTTGAAATTCGAACGATTAGTTTGGCAAAGCTGTGTGTGAGAACATTTACATATTATTATTGTAGAAAAAGCTACGGTTTTTTTATAAATAAAGATATTCTACTCATAATGCTAATAATAAAGCAAGAATGTATAAAAGTTACTGATCTTCAAATAAATAATCCTGTAATAAAAACAATGAAAAGATTCCGTAAGAAGCAATCAAACAAGTACTTTTAACAAAAAGTACAGATAGATAATAGTTTTTATAAGTCCAAATAGTGTGTCGTCTCAGCGAGTGCATTCCGTAAATTCATTGAAAAACACGTAGAGATTCTACAAGTTAAATGTAAAATTCCACGACTTGTTCCGAACGCTGGCCGCATAGAATGCAAGGGAACCCATGGGTCCGACACTTTTTGAAAATCGTGACTCGTACCGCGAACGAAGCGTCACGATTATATACCGTTATACACACATGCATCTCACTTACTCCTATTGTATGCTGTCGCTGTGTGAGTGGGCCCGTAAGCTCGCAATCTTTAATTTCTATTAAATTGTTTAAATTGATATTACTGCTATTATTGTTATTGATTTGTTTCAGCTTTGTAATAAGCAAATGGTTTAGCCAAGGTTTAAGTTTAGTAAAGGGGTGTCCTTTAGTGTTTCACTTTGTTCGTCTTACAGTTGTTGTTGTAACGTTATTTTTAATATAAGAACACGCTTACTATGTGACGAAATGACCTAAAATTAATAATCATTTATTTACTAGGTTGTATTTCAATGAAAAAAATATTTTAAGAACGTAACGTAAGCTAACGAAGAACTATTTTTTGTTGGGAAAAAAGCAGATATGGTACAGTATTTCACACTCTATTTTTAATAAGCCAAGAGTGATTAACGCGCGTAGAGTTGGGGACCAGCCGCCATCTTAGTGACATCATAGTCAACAAGAGGACAGATTCGAGAGCTAACATTTGAGTATATGAGACGATCATTGTGAAACAATGTGTTGTATGACCGTTACCTATTCATGATCATTATTCATTTAATTCAAGCGCTTGATTCTAATAACAGACCAGATCCAGACATACACATAGAAAATCATCAAATAAAAGTTTTAAGCGCGTTGGAACCTTGTCACATTAAAGTCCGCGTGACTAAGGTGACGTGACAGTTTGTAGCTGTACTAATGCTATTTGTAACACAATAGGCGCCGTTGTGGTAATCATATTCTAGCCGGCAGCCTGTGCAAAGGAGCCTCCCACTAGTAGTTAATTTTGACTTGGTAGTCTACCTGTTCCTGAACAGGAACAAACAGACACATAGTCAACTAAATGAACTTTTAAGTCCTTGCTCATTACAGTTCAGAATCCTAAAAAAGTAATAATTATCGTTCACTACATTAAATTGTAACTGGTACCTTGTGATTTATTTAAAATAAGTTCAGGAAATATTTTATGGCTATGTCCAAAATATTGACACTTTATGTTAACCAAACTAATGTCTACAATTAATCTGCAATTAACAAATTAGTAAAAGTGACCACCTAAAATAGGTCAATTGGACACCCACACGGAACGTGGCTTACTTATGTAGGTGTAGCCAATTTGTCGGTTTTATTTTCTTAATTTCTTCACAATTAACACTCTGTTGTTATAAATAGCTAGGTTTCAAAAGTGACAGGAGTGAATTTTTTATTTAGAATTAGAGGCATACAGGTTAAAAGGGCTCATCAATGCATTATGCCTTAAAATATATACATTTTCGTAGGTAATATTTTTTTTCAGTAGGTTATTTAGTGGTTTTCAGTTTAAGCCAAACAAGGACAAAAATTACAATAAATCAAATACCTACTGATTGTTTATAACAAGATGGCCGACAAGTAAAAAAATAGAATATTGCGTTTTGCTCCATAGGTATGTGCATCTGGATGTGTGTCGGTCCTCCACAGTGCGGTTTCCAAGGAGCTTTCTTCCTCGTACTACAAAGCTGTGGAATGAGCTTCCTTGTGCGGTGTTTCCGGGACGATACGACATGGGTACCTTCAAAAAAAGCGCGTATACCTTCCTTAAAGGCCGGTTACGCTCTTGTGATTCCTATGGTGTTGCAAGAGAATGTGGGCGGCGGTGATCACTTAACACCAGGTGACCCGTACGCTCGTTTGTCCTCCTATTCCATAAAAAAAAGGTAACGTTAAAAGTAAATTAATTAGGATCAAAATTGCTTGGTCACGGTCCATGCATATATTATAAAATCGTAACAAAGTGAAAACTTTTTATATTTTTTTTCAGAATACTTATTCTACAAAACCAGACCGTCTTATTGTATCTATGTTTGGGAAATACGGAAATCAAATAGATTTGATTCAAATTTGGTATGTATATTAACAGGAGGTCGGAATAAACATATAGGGTACATACTGTCAAGATACAATCATAGTATTTTTGCTGCTTTATATCATCCAGGCGGACGAAGTCGCGAGGCAGCTATAGAGCGACTGTACATAAATACGCACTGATAATATATAATTCTGCTGGTGGATTTTTATAAAACAATTTGCAACAAATTGCTTATTAAAAACAAAAATAAAAATCTGTCTACTTTTTAATATTTCTATTGATATAGCTTAGATAATTTTTACGTTTAGATAGAGTCTCTTGCTTGTTAGAGAACCGATAAAAACAGGCCAGGAATATTAGTTTCACGATTTGTATGACACTTTGTGTTAGTTTGGATGAAATGCTCTAAATAGAGGTTAGTTCTAAACTCAATTTTTTTCGACGTTTTCACCGCTATATATATATATAGCCTACCTAGACGTATAAATGATATAAGATTGATAGATATAGTTATGTAGTGGCCTTATGAGACAACAGCAGCTAAATGTACGAAGGTATATTGTATCGTCTACAGATTATATTCACCAGCCAGGTACTGAGAGAAAGTTAGCAGGCGAATGAAACGACATTTAACTATTGCATATTCATAGTACCCCCCGGCGACCAGACTACATCGAACTATGCTGTATAACACAATGCACACTCTTACACAGGAAAATGATGCAGCGATAGCTCTTTGTAACTGGTCTGTTATGTTGCAATATTATGATATATTTTACTTTTTTAGTTGATGCTCGAAACGGAGTGAGATTAATTGTTTTCAAATGTATTCAGAGAGTTTTGGAAGTATATTATTTTTTAATAAATTTATAAATTATAAGTAGTTTACTAATAAAACAAATAAATAAAATGGCAAGCACGCTATGTAATGTAGAGAATAAAAAACATTTTATATTTTTTTTATGGAAAAGGAGGACAAACGAGCGTACGTATCATCTGGTGTTAAGTAATCACCGCCGCCCACTTGCAACTCCAAAGAAGTTACAGAAGCGTTGCCAGCCTTTGACACGCTTTTTTGAAGGTAATGTTAGCAGGAACAGACATAAACTTATAATGCCTTCTACTCGGCTAAGTCGAGTTAGTACGTATTTTGTGGGGAGATTTGCTTTTACAACAAGATCCCAGAACATGTTCAAAGCAAAAGTATTACGATATTCAAGAGAATTGTTAAAAAATGTTTGTAAAGTTAAGGTAACTATAACATACATGACTTTCCTTATGATTCCACTGATTGGGAATGGAGCGACCACCCTCAGGCTATTAAATAATAAGTTTAATTGTATGATATTACTTTGTAAACATATTTTTTTATGAAAATGCCTTCTGTCCCGCACAACGAAGCTCATTCCACGGCTTTGTAGTACGTGGAAGAAAGTTCTTAGGAAACCGCAGTGTGGAGGACCGCCACACATCCAGATGGTATGCTAATGTGTGGCGTGTCATGCGAAAGTGGAATTCTGCGGAAGGAACGAAACACTACCCATAATAAATGCGGTAGAAGACACAAAATATATGTGTTACTTATATAACTGAGACCAAAAATGGATATAGAATCATGATCTTATTTTTCATGTTTATCTAAAAAATGTCCTCACTGATTTGAGAGCGATTCATTTCAATTGGTTTAACAACGTCGAAAAATATGCAGGCAAAGTCACCCAAATGTATGAATTAAGAATATCTTATTATAATTTTTTTTTTCTTTTTTAAACTTCTTTCTTTATACCTCGAATAATAGCGACAGTAATTATATTCGTTTCAATCATAACACGACTCACAAGAATCTAAGACTTAGTGTACCGCCATACGATATGACGATACTATACGACCGCTCACATTGTCTTAAAGAGAATCTTAGAGATGGCATGTACCTACACCGTAATTAATATTATAAACAGTTTTTTATTTTTAAGTGGTATCCCTCACTTCTGGGGTTAAATATACAAATTTATTTATTTGTACCACCGTTCATGTACGATACAGGACTCGAACACGTACCTCTCGGGTTCCGTCCGAGCATCTTACCAACTGAGCCAACCGTCCGAGTGACGGATCAACCGTAATCTTGGTGTCTTGTTCAACTTTTAGGTTTTACAATACAAATTAAATTTGTATATTTAATCCTGGAAGTAAGGCATATCACTTAAAATTAAAAACTGTTTAGATTTGAAAATTTTCAAGTCAAGGCTCAGTTGGTAAGAGCGCTCGGACGGAACCCGAGCGCCGTGGGTTTAAGTCCCACATCGTTCATGAAATTTGCTTTAAACTAAATTTGTAAATTATTTAATAGTTCTATTTTTTAAAATTTATAAATTTTCCCTTTTCTCCCATTACTCCCTTTCATTTTTTATCTCAAAAAGTAAAGATATTATTTTAAGTGCAAATTAATTGGTTGAGAAATTAATACGTATATTTTTGATAAAGACTGAACTATTCTATTAATAATAAACGAACTATTATTAATAATATCTTAATTGTTCTTTTTTGATGTACTTTAATTTTTTTGTCATATCACAACTGCTCCTGGGATTATTAATTACTTACCATAATTATCTTGAGAAAATCCTTAGATTAATTTTCGAACGTTAATTTCATTAGATAACAAAAATCAAACTCGAAATGTATTGAATCTATTACACGATCAAGTACCTGCTTTAAACATAGTTAATGCTAGTTCATATAATATACACCGTGGGACCAAAACCTAGCTGCCGTTAAGTGAAGGTAAGATAACTTCTCAATACGACACGCCTAGCTTTGCAATACCACTTTCAAGCCATTTAATAACGTTAAATAACTGTCCATGACTTCCCAACTAATAAATTTCGATAATAAATAAATTACCTGTATTACTATTCTAAAACTAAAAGGATATTTCAAATGAAACTAGAGATGTAATTAAAATTTAACGCGTGTATTAATAAATAAGCTATTTACATGAAATAATACGACTGCTATAACTAGGTAATTTGGTAATAATTTGACTATACTACAGTATCACAAATGTTAATAGAATATTCGAGAACAATAAGTCGCCGCCGCCCCAAGCGCGCTCGAGACGCGTGAGTTATTATCCCCATACACAACAGAGCGTCCCGAACATGAATACGATCAACGCAAACTTAACGCGATAATGCCGCACTCCCTTCAATGCCAAGTGACAAAGCATTCGTCATCACCCGACACCTCAAATGCTTCCCATATTTACGTCACTCGGCGTCAACCCTGATCGCTTTTGTATTTGCCGTCCCAAACTTTGAACGATAACGTCGGATCTGGAGCCCTTGGGCTGCTCGTGTAGTTGGGCTGTAGTCTCGTAGGGGACAGGAAACTGCCGTACGAGAGTGAGGAGTTGATGCCGAGTGACGTGTCCAAAGTTGAATAGTACCCAGAGGAAGTTGCTGAGGCGGGTGGCGCGGTCGCAGGCTGCGGGACTCTTGTCGCTTCAGCGTACGCGTCTAAATGAGTTCTTATGAGCGAGACTAGTTCGCTATAGTTCGTGACGGCGACTCCCGCCACCCGGTATAGCAACAACCTCGCTTCCCCGAATAAACTGTCCAAAATTTTACCTGTCGTGAAGAGTACGATGGCCTTCAGACAGGAATACTCCGCCGAGTCTACGTGGAGCGCTTTCAGCTTCTCCACTTGCTCTTGGAAGATTCTAATGTGGTCCATGAACGCCACCACCCGGTCCGCAGCCATCGGTGATGCGTGGAGACCTGCGGCGGCGAGCAACGGTGCCACGTGGAGGGGCATTGAACACTGGGACGCGTTGAGGACGAAGAGTTCAGACCAGACTAGTCGGAGTAACGCGACTTGATCTGTCACTTGTAGTTCAGGGAAAAAGGGGATGTTTCTCGCCCATTCCACGGCAGAGAAGAGTAATCTCGCAGCTAGCTCGCAGATATTGTCTATTCCCATGACGTTGGTGGTTTGGACGCATTGGCCGTATCTTGAGGTTGGGTAGGGTTCAGCTCGGAGTAATAGAGATATGTATGAGGAGAGGTAGGGATGGCTGTTGAGGCCCGCCGCGGCATCGCCATTTGTGAGGGCGAATTGACCGGGCAGGGAGAGGCCGGGAGGCTGTGTGGGCGGCACTCGGCCTCTTTGTACAGCTGGAACAAAAGAAATACTCATTTTAATTATTGCACTATATACTACACAATCAAAATGCATTAAATATCATCTTTATAGTGGTTATCATTTACAACAATAAACTTGTCATTAATATCGTAGCCAACATCTGAGTACCAATAAAATAATGTAGACATAAGTGAATACAAGTCTTTAGATAAACAAAAATATGATGACGTTATTATTATTATTTAAATTTATCTTTTTTATATTTTGTTTACAAATATTTTCTAGTCACACTTTTAAAATTTTTGATATACACTGCTAAGCCTTATTGAAATAGGAAACGTAAGTTTTATTTGTTTTAAGAAACTTTATGTAGGTATTACTACTAAAATCAGTTATATGAAGCGTTATTAAGGAGTAGATCGCAATTAACATACACAAGTTAATGTATAGTGAGCTCATAATATCTCATTTTACGACTTTAACAACTGTCGGTCCCAGCTCCGTTGCGTAAATTAATATTGCTTCCTATATTATTACTGGCTATGAGTAACTTACAAAGACAATCACTCAATCCATTGAAACTCCAGACGTATGTATGGTTGGAACAATAAAGAACATTGCCAAATATTTGCATAAATATTATATCGTATAATTTATTTTACTATCTAGCTGAACCTCAGTTGACTTGAACGAAGTGAAGAGTTGAAATTAAATTTAAAAATATTTGAAATCACCATCGTCGATACGATCAAGCCATTCCACATTACAAAACAGTGCTGGTCAGGGTACTTGAAAACAAATTCACTCTCTGCTTCCCCGGTGGATAAATAGGATATAACAAGGAAGTACCAGACCCAAGGGTGTCATAAAAGGCGACTAAGGGCATTTACCAGTGGGAGTCTCTTTTGCACAGGAAGCCAGCTAGATTATGGGTGGCACTAGGCATTATTGTCTTTCAGTTTGAAGGGCGCCGTAGCCAGTGAAATTACTGGGCATATGAGACTGAAATTGTAATGCCACTCAGAACTATTGGGTTTTTCAAGAATCCTCAGCGGCACTGCATTGTAAAGGGCAAGGCGTATCAATTAAAATCAGCTGAACGTCCTGCTCGTCCGTCCCTTATTGACATAAAAAAAAACCAAAAGAAGCGCCACTTAGGTGCCCATCTAGCCGGTGTAACAAGAAGATGGTAATGTATAAAAAAAATTAGGAAACCGGTGGAACCTATGGGCCATCCCCGCAACTTCCATACCTATACCATACGATATAATTTGTGTTACTTTGAGCTCTCCGAGCTCAAAGAGTTATTTCTATGTTCTATGTTTTTGAGGTCTTTATAAAAAATTATGTATGATAAAAGTTTAACAAAACACAGTTTTTTGAATTTTAGTTTGAGAAACCTAGTCAGCAGTGCAGTCCTAACAGCGTCAAAAATATTGTAAAAAGGTGAACGAACGGAGGACAATCGTGCGTACGGGTCACCTGTTGATAAGTGATCACCGCCGCCCACATACTCTTGCAACCAGAGGTGTTACAGGAGCGTTAACTTTTTATAAAGTTGTATGCTTATCTTTGCTACATTAATAAGCCTGTTACTAAATATCAATTCCTGTATTTGAAAAATATTACCGTAACTTTAGCTACTTCCAAATCAAGTTTAAATTGTGGTTTAAATATCGAACAACAAAGCTGTTTCTTCAAACACGCGAAGCCGTAATAGTATCTGTAAACAGTTTTTGTTAAAAAGCCGAATTTCGCGTGATGAGACCACTCGTTACGGTATGAACGGGTTTAATGCGATTTAAATTGATGTGAAGCAATATTTGACCTTATGACCTCATAACAGGTTTGATTGCACTTTCTGTTTTATGCTGTACATCGGATTTATTCCAACCAACGATACCTGTATGAATTATGTATGTGAGTTTAAGACATTGTTTGTGTCTTCGATTCCAAACAAATTTAATTGAATAAATTATATATTAACCGACTTCAAATAAAGGAAGGCTCTCAATTTGTCGTCTGTATTTTCAGTGGGTTTGAATCTCAATTCTTCCAACAATTATGAATCGATTTTAATAAGTTTTAAAACAAAATTACGACTTAGATTTATAATTTTATGTAAATCTAATTTGACAGTCGTGTATTTTTATTAGTAAGCCTGTTTTATGAAAATAATATATTTTTAGTAAATACATATTACATACAATTATGTCTGTATTTTTATCTGTCTGTTTCGGCTACTCTCCAATTCCGACGGAACTTTCATTGAGAGTTTTTTTTTATGAGAAAAAGGGACGAGCTGGACGTTCAGCTGATGGTAATTGATACGCTCTGCCCATTACATAGCAGTGCCACTCAGGATTCTGCCGTCTCATATTCAGGAGTATCGTTTGCCCAGTAATTTCACCAGCTACGGCACCCTTCAGACCGAAACACAATAATGTTTCCACATGGCAGAAATAGGCGCCGTTGTGGTATCCATAATCTAGCGGGCACACTGTGCAAAATATCCTCCCACTGGTGAAAGATTTCTTGTGTATCTATTATTTAAAAAATTTGTTGCCTCAAATATATTTTTAAAAATGCATAAAATCGTGGGCAATATCAATGGCCACGTTAAGGCAATTTACGCGAGCTAGTTCCTGAAGAACCTGCAGCTCTTACCCAAAAGTCGTCTCAATACCAAAACCCATGATCCAGTGTGTTTTGTCACTCTCTTCATAACTGTACATAGAAGAGGCAAAAATATATACTCGATCACGGATTACATATTACATCGTCTATTGGAATACGGTCTTTAAGACAGCTTATACGAACCCTGAGGGATTCGTTTTCGTCGTCTATGCAATGTCATCATTTTAAGTCTCTGTATTTCAATAAGTAACTAACTGAGTAAATGTTTGTACCCATTGATATAAATAAATTAAATATTTATAAGAATTTGTTTTAACTTGTCTTTATTCCTAAAGACTTCCTAACACATTTTGCACGCCTCGAACGAGAAGCGGCGAGGTTGTGCTTTATAGCCGACCTGTCAAGGTCACACGATTTCCACTCTTTAAACTGCATTTTTTTTTCTATTACTCTTACACATTACAAAAAGCATATCAATATAAAGCTGAAACACTAATGAATAATCCTGATATTTTTTTAAATTGTCGAATACGTATTAATATAAAAAAAAGATCATTAAAAAAAATTTATCGTGGACGTCCATTAGTCTGTGGGTCAAAAAAACGGCGTGGTACATATATCTCGAGAACGACTAAACGAAACGACTTAATTTTTTTTACAATTTTCAGAATTAAGCAGAGAAGGTTTCTTCCGAAAATCACTACTGTAGGCCTTCTCGTTTTTTTTAAAACGCAGGTGATTTCGATTTTATTCGAAATTTAACTTTTAAAAAAAATATAGCATGAGCGGTCGAGGCGTGCACTTTTGGATTTTCCAATTTTGTTAGACTGCGAAGAGATAACATTATTTTAAAGACGGTTGTAACGGAAGTTGGTAGCGCTTTCGTTAGCGGTTTGAAGATTAACTAAATAGCTGTATAATAGAATAGTTTATCATTTATTTTACGTAAACATGCTAAATTAATTTAGTGTTGTGCTTTGTTATGTATCGATAGATTTACCGATTATGTTCGACGAAATCCGGCTCGATTACAACATCGTCACATTAGTTTCTGATAAATACCGAATCATTGCGCAATGACAGTTTTAGAGACGAGCCAACTGAAGAATGCGGATGAAACCTTTATTTATTGTTCACTATGAAAATTTTCACTTTGCGCAAATTTACTAACGCTAAGCGTAGCATTTAAATTATCAGTTAAATAATATTTATTTCTTATAGAACTATCAATATGTAAAAATACTTAATAACTGTTTCCCAGACGAATATATTTTAAGTGACAGTATTTGGTATTCTTATTTTAACTTTTTGGGACTTTTTGAGTTGATCATCAAACTTATCAGATTTTGATTTTGTTTATAGAAGAGGGCAAACGAGGCAACGTGGCCCATAATATCTGAACTCGTATCGAATAAAAGTACACATTAATTCGAAAACCGAAAACATATAGGCTATGATCGATACGGAGGCTCCGTGGTGATAGTCAATGGTTCTACTTATTGCCTACCGCTTATGTTAAGATCAAGTATCCTTATCCTATCTTATATTAAAATTTTGGACTTATCATTTGTTTTGAACTACACAGATACGTTATATAAGTCGAGATAAAAATATTTTAAACAGCAAGAAATCTATTTAAGTAAATGAGACAGATCACTCGATTAATCTGATTTTAGTATCCTCTTCATAACTTTACTAAAATTTTTGAAGTTTTGGATTTAAAAATATTATTACTATCCTGACACAAGATTTTATAGATTAGTATTATCGATTTTTATCAGTTCACTTTTCATAGATTTCTATTAAAATAATTTGTTAAATGAAAGTGTAAATTTTGATCGAAATGATTGGCAATGGGTTTCTTGTCAGTTTTTATAATTAAAGTTCATTCTTTTCGCACTGGTGTTAAATGATAAAATGTATTAGTAAGTGACCTATTGATTTCAACCAACCCCTGATAACAATACTTTGATAATCTTATCATGCTACATCAACCATCAGAAGTTGATGAAATTAAAGTTGCTCCCAGATAAATATAAATCTTATAATCGTGGTAACAGGTAGATTCGATTCGTCGTGGAAATGAACGGTTGATTGAGTACCACTCCCGTAACAAGAGCGTAAAAATGCTCGATAAAATGTCAAGTGCGCGAGGCATGCGGCTCGAGTGCTGAGCACGTTTCTACGAGTGAATGACGCGCTTCGACGTCCGACGCGAATGGGCCAGCACGCGCTCGGCTTTTTATAAAATAAAGTGGGCTTTTATATTTTGTTTATAACGTTCGGGACCGGAATACCAAAATTATGATCTGTTTGATCTAAAAGTTAAATAATTATTTTAACATTTTTAGAAATACCCACACAATATATAAACAAATATATGTAACAATAAAAATATTTTATTCAATCCTTGATTGAAGATAGTCGAAGCCGATACACTAATAAACCCAGTGTTCTTCTTCATTTTGATATTTGATGAGTAGGAGTTTATAATGGTTTTCGATTCGATTTTATTGTTTATTGTTATTATTGGGGATTTTAATATACTTTGTATACAATTCTAAAACCTAATATAAAAAAAATAATCATAGCACCCAATACGAAAAAACGTCTCTATTATATCATCAGAAATAAAAAAAACATTATTTTCAAGAATATCCTTTTAAATTCAATAAGTATCAAACAAAACCATATAGCACCGATCAATAGTTAAAATAACATGTTCACGAAATAAACAATTCAATTAAAGAGGTCCGATGTAATTCAGAGAGAATTAGAGTAATTGCTGGTATGATTATCCGGTCGAAGTAGGCCGAGGTTCCCACGCCGCGTCAACACCTCGCCTAATCGCGCGTCATTACATTATCGACATCTCTGTACATCACTATCTAATCGATGATCATTGTGCTTCACTAATTATGCTTTTAGTGTTGTGCTTGTTTTATTGTTTGTGTCGTAAAATATTTTAACATTCTATCGTTTTGAATTTTTTTATATTTAACGTTTATGTAATTCAAGATTGCGATGCGATATGGAAGGTTATCTGTTTACCAACTAAGTAAGGTTGTGCTTAATATCCTAATTGTGTAGACATATTTTAAACCCTTAAACTAAAATTATAAGTAGTAATTGTTTACATTCATATTATTTTAGTGTTAAGTAATTACATATAATATCTGATAGTAATGTAATGTTGCTTATATCAAGACACATTAAGTACCTATTTTAAAAATAAACAATCAATTAACATTACCAATGTAGTTAATTTATTATAAGTAGATCTAAGCACTGTAGTTTAATAAAAATCTATACAAAATAGCGATATATTTAAATGATTTCACAAGTAATAAGATATCTGCTGCCCCGGCGCATACCTTAAGAGATTAAGTGAAGTTACATGCAGTTTGTGTTATATAACGAGAGAAAGATTGCATTTCTAATGTTTGGGTGTAGCTTTATATGTTAGACATTCAGTTTAGACTCTGTTTTAAATGTTAACAACTCTCTTATTAGTCCTCTAGCGCAGTGAGAATCTGTGAGAGGCGGAAAACGCGTATCATAATCATTATAAAAGGCATTTATTTTCTCAAAATTGATTCCTTTACAATTATTTTTTTTGATGTCATTACTTATGTATTAGATAGTACTACCGCTGCGGAACCAAATGGCGCTCTGAGAGAGAAGAAGAGGCGCAAGAAACTCTCCCAGCATTTTGCGCTATTTTTAATGAAATATACAATATTGTATTGTCATTGCTATTGCTATAAAATAATCATTTCAAGTCCCAGGCTGTCGGATCACTGAGATATTCAGATGTTGATTTTAAACATTTTTTCATTCATGTTTTAATCATTCAAAAAAAATGTATTAATACAATTTGTTAGTTTTTTTTAGTTGTTTTTTCTTTAGGCTTTTATACAAGCGTATTTTATTTTGTGGTTATTGAATGAAACTTAACTGTCAGGCTTGGACGTGTAACGCTTGTTCCGGCAAAGTCGGCAGAAGTCGATTAAGGGTCAATCAGTCAATCAATCAAGGTACGATCAATCAATTGTCTTTTATGAAAATTATTTCAAAGTCAAAGTCAAACTATTCAATAAAGCTTAATCTAAGCGCTTTTGAATCGTAACTTCTCTCGACAACTCTTGTTTGAATTCGTACGATAAAAATAAAAAAATATTAACGCCTAGATCGATATTTGCCAATTTCTTATACAACACTATCAGCTCTATAATTCTGTACTGTCAATCAAGGATTTTCTTTATACTTATAACGAATCGAACATTTTACAACAAGGCACAAAAGAAGTTAAGGTTCTGTGTAATACCAAAACAAAAATAACTCCTAAACTTTTATAAATGATGACGTATTGGTTGTCTAGACGTGTCGCGATTAAAGAAATCGTTACCGTATCGCGACATTCAAGTCGCAACATTAGAAGTCAAAACTCTTTATAATAATACCTACCTGTTATTATGTGTTGACAGTGTCATTTGCTAAAAATATATTGAACATAGATAATATCTATGATATATAATAAGTAATATTATCACTTCACACTATACTAGAGAAAAATTATCGAGTAACTTCATAGTGTTGGATTATCGTCACGTTATACAAATGATTTGAGTTTTCTTTAGTGTTAATTCCGCCAATATTTGTCTTTAAACAATTCGAGACTAAAAGTCTCGTGCCAGATTTTGGCGAGACAACACGTCCTGAGGATGCCTCATGTAGAGGCGAAACACGTGTCGAATTGTTTAAAGACAAATATTGGCGGAATTAACACTAAAGAAAACTCAAATCATTTGTATAATTATGGATTTCCGCAAAGTAACGCCTACTTCAATAAAAAAAATTATCATCATGTTATTCGAACGTATCATAACAATTATTTTTACAGGTTTTTTTCCTAATTCGCTGTAAAAAATATAATTTCAGTAAGCAAATATATAGAGTTAACACAGCCAATGCTCAAAATGCTTTCGTCTTGAGACGTGTTTCGGAACACGAGCACAAATATCTCATAGAAATGTCGAAACTGATTAGATTCAAGCCACGCCTAACCTTAGAGATAAGTGCCAGTGGACTCACTATAGCCAATTGTTTTATTCCACACACGCTTTGAATAATAAAATCAAAATTTATCTCCGCAGTGAATTGCAATAAACAACATTAGCCCACAGTAATAAGGATGTGTATTGGTTGACAAACTTTATATCTGTTCTTGACATAATTTTAAAATGTTTTGTGTTTAGACATTAATCGACAGTTACTCTAATTATACTTTTATGAAAGTAAGTCTATCTGTTTGTTTGTTGTTTCTGTGAGCAGCCATTGGGGATTACTATAGACTACATTTTTATTTGAACTCTACAAGAATTTATCTGTTCCCAAAAGCATCATAAAAGGGTTGCTAGCAGTTAATGGGTGAGAGTACGTGATTTCTTTGAAGGGATCTCTGTGGTTATCGAGTTGTTTAAGATCACATATCAGTTTATGAGGAATTGGAGATAATATTAAGCAAGCCAGCTCTGAAACCCGTAAATCCGGAATGAGAGTTCAAACCACGAATATGAGGACTTCTTTTTATGGAATAGGAGGACAAACGAGCGTACGGGTCACCTGGTGTTAAGTGATCACCGCCGCCCACATTCTCTTGCAACACCAGAGGAATCACAAGAGCGTTGCCGGCCTTTAAGGTGTACGCGCTTTTTTTGAAGGTACCCATGTCGTATTGTCCCGGAAACACCGCACAAGGAAGCTCATTCCATATACGAGGGAGAAAGCTCCTTGAAAACCGCACTGTGGAGGACCACCACACAACCAGATGGTGGGGATGAAATCCTAACTTGTGGCGTGTCGTGCGAAGGTGGAATTCGGCGGCAGGAATCAGGTTAAACAGCTCTTCGGAACACTCCCCGTGATAAATGCGGTAGAAGACACACAATGATGCGACGTCTCTACGCAACGCCAAGAGATCCAGCCGTTCACTGAGTTCCCGACAATTCGAGCTGCTCTACGTTGCACGCGGTCAAATGGATCGAGCAGATACTGGGGTGCGCCAGATCAGAGATGACAGCAGCGGCTTGAAGTATTGCCGTGCTCTATTGATGACGCCCAGCTTCTTCGAAGCCAATTTGGCTTTGCCCTCCAGATGGCCACGGAATTGGCAATCGCTCGAGTAAACAGTACAGGGACTACACTCCAAAATAAAGTAAAGTGGCAAAGAGCTTATCATCATAGACTGAACTATCTCTAGAAGGCTAGAACTTAACATTACAAGTTCAAACACTTTACAAAACACCGTTGAATGAAAATATTTGTATTGTAAGTGTAAATCATGATGAAGTGGGAATAGTTGCCTATTACGAAGACATATCAAAGCAAAACAAAATCTTTTGAAAGAATTAAATAATATACTAAAAAAAGAAAATAACTACTACTTAATTTATCCCCTATGCCTTATCCCTTAGTTATCTGACATTATTCTCTCTACACATACCTAGAGACATAATGTCTTTCATGTTCGCTTCTATGTTTTAACTCTATCCATATACATATTATATTTCTTTTCCTTTTGCATAGTGTATTTATTACGTTCATAATACTATTGTAACATATCATTATCTTTTAATTATACTAATCATGTTAGCCTAGTTTTAAAAACCTTGTGCTGTGTTACGGGTAGAGCGAGCTAATATCGATATACTTAGACAAACTGTAAATGCAAGTTCTTTTTATTAAAATACAGATTGATAAATAAAAAGGACTGCAGTAAGTAATTGATGTACGAAACGTACCATTTCTTATCTTTCAGTGTGCCATTTGTCTCCAAAGAGGTGGTAATGTATTTTACGTGTAGTATACATTTTTGTAGGAATCAATTTTGATAAAATTAATGACTTTTATAGCGGTGAGCAAAAAAGATGTAGGTAGTAGGATCGTGGTTATAATTCGCAATTGTCTGCTTTAAATTTATTTTAATTCTTTCACAAGCTCTTACATGTACCCTCATAATAAACAACCAACTTCAATCTCCTATTGACAGTTCAACAACTCAACAGTTTGACACTTGATGCTTTCGTCTTAAATAATAATATTGCCAACCTGGTACCAATCATAACTCAAAATATAAAACTAAATTATATCACACTATTAATTTATAAATAACTAAATACCAAACTGTTAGCGATGAATAAAAAAATGATTTATATCTTCTTAAAGATGTATAATATTTCGTCTGTCTTAACAGGATTATAATTATTATAGTTTAAGTCAAGTATTCAAGTATATACTTTATAGTATCAAGTAGCTGAAGTAGAATAGAGTAAATGAATGAATGAAGGTTGTACTTGACAGTGAGATGAAAGATGAAGTATGATTGACAGAGTAGGTAACGAAGTTATATTTGAGTTATTTGATTGGTTGAGGTGTATGGCTCGATATATTATAAAATCAAATTGAATACAGTCGACGATATGAAATCTGACGTCGACACAATCAATAACAATTTATTTTAGTTTTTCTTGAAAAAGTTCGGGAATATATTGTGAATCTTGTGGAATGTTTAACTCTTAAATATAACATGTTAATATTATAAATATATATTTTAAGTGTTCCTTTCTAATGGAACACTATTGATAACACCGCCCACTGCTTGTGTTTACGTCTTAATACAATACTATATAATATTATGCTTAAATCGTAAAGATACAATTTTGTAGTCGCAATTTATGTAGTTCTTTGAAAAAAAAACGAAATTAGTAAAATTCTCTATCATATAAAAGGCGTTTAAAGAATTAAAACATGAAATAAATAGAGCATTAACGACATATTTTATTATTAAGTTAAAACTATCATTAAGTGGAAGCGTACCAAGAAAACTGACAGCATTTCCGCGTTGGATAGGTAGGCTGATCCGTTGACCGAAATAGCTGCCAGCGCTTGGGGTTCCAGTAGCCTATTTTCCTGTCTGTATCTAATAGTAAATGATTTTTAAACATAGCCTTTAAATATGTGATTGTTTATGTAAAGTAATTTCCTGACCTTCCTACCGGACTTGTAATAGGTTATTTTACACAGTATGGCGTCTAGTTAGGCAGTTGTACACAATGGTGCCGTTTTCTATCTTAAAGCTGTAAGACATGCCAGTGACCTTCTTAGACAACGAGGCCGGGTGACCAGGGCGTCAAGTCATATATTTAAAAGTTTAAAATAATTATTAATTTATAATAATTGATAATTAAAAAACAATTAAGACAACCGCCCCATGAACTTATATTTTCTGAATTTTTGGAAACAAAAAATTATGTTTTTTGAGTAATATGAACCGAACGTTTAGGTTTCATCTAAAATTTCGAAGTTTTAGTTACAACATGTGGTTTGAAAATATATAAAGTACAACAACGTTCCGACCTATAATATCTTCAAACATGGACAATTATATTTTTTTAGAACTGCTAGTTATATAAATTTACAGAAAAAGGATTATAAGTTTCAGGCCTGTGTAAGCATTACTGTGTTTCGGTCTGGATGGCGCCGTAGCTAGTGAAATTACTGGGGAAATGAGTCTTAACATCTTATGTCTCAAGGTGATGAAGTGCAAATAGGATCATGTTCAAAATTTTGCTTTCAAGAATCATTGTGAACGTTTTGTTCGTCTCACTATTGAGTAGGACCTACGCTTAAATATTGCTTATCATAAAAAACACTAAAATACGCACTTCTTTTCTCATGATTTCTGTATCAAATTCGGCAACTTTCCGAATTACGCAATAAATTGAAATTTTGTTATTAAATACTTATATCAAGTTATTTTATGATCTTCTCGTAATGTTTTCCTGTTAGTAGAATACACTTCGAAGAATCATAAAAATAGGTTTATGAATTTATGATAAATGCATGTGATCCTTATGCATGTTGTTAAATACAAATATTGATAATTATTTAAATACCAATAAACGTAGGTATTCTTAGAACTTCATTATGGCATTTAGCTCATTTTTGACCTCATAAATTCCGTATCATAAAATTTATTTTGTACAATCTGTGCGTGTCTAAGCTCGTAGAACGCCACTTTTATTCAGTTTTCTATGCCTGCATTTTCAATGACACCATGCAAGAACTTGCAAAAAACTGTCTTATAGCTCTTAAAAATAGAGGCAACATATAAGGAGAATTCCAATGAATTCGGAAAATGAAAAACATGGTAGAAAACATTTTTTTAAATAACCGAGTAACTACTTTGGACTTCCGATGCAGTTACAGTTAAGACCTTTATTAAAGAATACAAGATCGCAAAAACTATTGCATCTATTAACTTAAATGAAGCACTAAGTTATAATTATTATTGAAACTTGTCCATATAATTGTAAGTGAACGTAACTTAAATGATTGCACTGTGTCTTTTATTGCAATACGGTTAATAATTAGAGTTATAATTTGCAATTAAGTTATAAAAAATTACATAGTTGTATGCATAAAGCCTGCACTTACAGAGAATCGTACATGTAGTATTAGTTTGTGTTAAAATAAGATTGATTGATCACAATCGCAATTCGTTAATCCATAGTTAGTAAACGTGTCTTTTTATATTAAGTTGATTTTCTTTTTTCTTTCTTTCATTATTTTCAAATTCTTTGTGTCTGTTCGTACATGTCAGTTAGCATTTGCATTGAGATATTGAATGTCGACTAAAGATTACCAAGGGATAGACAGCTATCTTGCAATAACATTAAGTTTATGGTATGGTAAAAGAAGGAGGAATGAAACTACCTATGATCAAGTATACACTGACTTTTTTATAATTTTCATTACACATTACAGTTATAATAACAATATGACAACAACATACCTTAAAATCAATTTATTTTAACTTATGTTTTGAGCAGAAAAATATAATACGTAGTTTTGGATTTAAACATTGTTTAGTGCCAAGGAATTTGTTCTCAAATGTTACTCCAACAGCCCAAAGTCTCTTTAGTTCCTATGAAGATGTATCTATGTGATTTAATATTTTTTTTCAGTTATCTGATGGGCATCGCATGAAAGTATATTTAGCATTATCAGTGGTGGCTAAATGTCTATGACTTTTCTTAGTTTTATCAGGACGTAAGTGAAGTCGGGACAGGAGAATATGATCCGAAAATTTACCATAATAAATGTAAAAAACGTAGATGCAAGTGTTTTGTTATATAGAGAGGTGAAATCTGCTATATTTCTTGGCATTACTCTGGATTACAAATTACAATGGGGCATACGAGATTAAAAAGATTAGACAATTAATTGACTTAGATAGATACGGCGCGACTAGTTTACATTAGTCATTTCCATAGTATTATGTCCTATGGTATAGTGCTATGGGGTAACGCTGTCCATAATAATAAAAAAATTGTGCTGCAGAATAGTGCTGTTCGCGCTATTTATAACCTAGGTCCTTGAGAATCATTGAGAGCAAAATTTAAAGAAATTAACATGTTGCTTTTCAATATATTATTGATAATGTAATGTATGTTCATAGGTACACTAGTGAATTTGCATAAACATACAAGACATAAACTTATACTACTACTCGGCCAAGTCGAGGTAGTAAGTCTATTATGGGGCGATGTATATGCTTTATCAACAATCAAGATCCCAGAAAATGTTCAATTCAAAAGTATTACGTTATTCAAAAGGATTGTTAACAAACGTTTCTGTAGTAAAGATTACTATAACATAAATGACTTTCTTAATGATAACACAGATTGGGAATGGAGCGACCGTTCATAATAAATTTTATATAGTAATAAATAATAAATAGAAGATCCATTCTACGTTACCAAATTCCCAATATATTACGCAAAGCTTACTCTAGTGTATGGTATAGGATCTAGATGTCAATACGCTGTTTTCTTTTTTCAGAACTTACTTCGAACTTAGATCGAGAATAAGCGTTCCGGTAACATCAGCAAGGCATTATGTTAGAAAATCTAAGTAATACGTAGAGTATTACTTAGTTTTCTTAGATACTTCTCTAGACTTAAAGATAGTATATAATTAGGGACTGTGTCGTTCACCTTGAGTCATATTGTATAATTCTTAGTGACACAGTCGACAAGTAATTTATCACGCTTGAATATTGCTACACATAGTCCAAGGTACATATTGATGTGCAGTTAAAAAATGAATTAATGATTTAATATATTTAATAATATTAAGTCAATTCCAAATAATATAAGTAATTCGTCAAAGATATTTTATTATGTGAAAAGGAGGACAAACAAGCGTCCTGGTGTTAAGTGATCACTGCCGGCCAAATTCTCTTGCAACACCAGAGGAATCACAGAAGCGTTGCCGGCCTTTACAGAAGATTTACGCGCTATTTTTGAAGGTACCCATGTCGTGTCGTCTCGGAAACACCGCACAAAGCTCATTCTGCATCGTTGTAGTACGTGGAAGAAAGTTCCTTGAAAACCGCACTGTGGAGGACCGCCATACATCCAGATGGTGGGCATGATTACCTAATTTGTAACGGGTCGTGCAAAGGTGGAATTCAGCGGCAATTATTTATTTGAATAATACTATTTAAAGAACAATAGAAAGCGACAGAAGCGCCCCCACTTAAGAACAAACTTGACGCTCTGTTCACAACTATATTTAATATATATAACTATTATACTATATTTATCGACATGTGTTTATGATTTTACGTGTATATTTCCCATGCATTCAAAAATGGTTGGAACAATTTCGATGATATCATCAGGCAATCTTCATATAAGCTCAGAAGCCACACACTCATTTTGGTAGCATTCGCATATAATAGTTGTCTTTATCGCATTTGATAGAACATAATAATTAAATATATTATTAATAAAAAGCCCTTTGATCAATGCCCCATATCATTTGTTATTGGAAGGCGTCGCATAAATGCGAACGTGATTTGTATCTCATATAATATTTGGCACTACTCAACTGAATCTACTGCAATTATCCACAGGACACAAAAAAGGGGTATTTTATTCCAAACCAAACTAAGTCAGCAAGTAGAATCTCATTTATAACCATAATACGCTTAATAGGAGCAGTTCAACAGGACATAATACGTCAAATCACAGATTAAATATATCATTGCTCTAACTCCCCGATAACTTTAGCCTCGTCGGGTACGTCACAACTTAATTTAAAACCCAACTTTTTGTTTCCTATCATCTGTACAAACTGATAATCTGTTATTTATGCTCGTAATTTTTAAGGCACCAACACACGACTGTCTGTCGCCTTACCGACTCGATGCATCGAAAGCCTTTGTTAATCTAACGGTTGTATTTAATATCATTAGGTTCCTCGCTTCACGTGACCGTGACATATCGATGCCTATTTAAGCTTACATTCAACATTTAGAATCGATAGTTTGACGAATAGCCCGTCAGTTTCCGTGATAGAGATATTTTCAGAAGTATTAGAAAGCCCGCCGCCCACATTGGGCAGAATCGCATTTCGAAACCGGGCCCGGAAAGACTTTATAATTAAATTTATCTCTGGTGATAAAACTCTTAGAAAATATGCTAAGCATTTGAATAATGAAGCGATAGGGCGCGCGTGCGATGCATTCCTTTTGGGCGTTAAGACCACGCGTTCTTCGTAATTATGTTAGATTTATGCCATGGCCGGCAAGAGGTAAACTGTCCTCAGAATTATTGACGATAATATAAATATTGCGGAGTTAATTTAACATGCTATATCTTATTGAGTTTGTAAATATAACGCTGTTATGAGATGTTTTTGAAGTTTGAATATGTTCTTTGATTTACGTGCGTCGAAGTAATTACTAGGAATTCAGAATGTCAATAGATTTAATTGGTTCATTACTAGAACATTCGATCACTGTAGATAATAACTTAGCATACGTTACTGCTCATAAATAACATTGTAATTGGTACGTATTTAGGTTCAAATACACAATTCATAATTATGGGCTTCTAGAGCATCTGAAGATATGGTTAATATTTAACACACTTTAACGTGTATTAGATAATAAATTGTAACATATTTAAATGATTTGTTTTATATGAGATTATTCTTTAAGTACGTTATTAGATAGAAGAAAAAATTAACTATAACTTTTCTTAACTGTATCGGAGAATTACAAGGCCGACATAACCTTGTAACAGGTTCCCTTTATCCTTAACCAAAAGTGTACGATACACGAGGAATCGTGCAAAATTCCACCACATTCACCGAGCACAATACGAGGGCCTGTGATAATCATAATACTCAGCAGATATGTGATTAGCTCAGAGGTCACGGAACGGTCACTAGAGAGAGGATATAATACCGCTCGCTTCGCCACAGATTGTGAGCAAACAGTTTGCTCGCTCAGAAGCAGAATCAGAGGAGGAAACATCCAATGCACTTATTATCAACCAATATTTCTTATGGCAACCATCAATGTGTTTGGTATTGTGTTCTACACTGCACGGGTCCTAGCCTCTAGATGGAGTTTTACTATTTTCTATTCTTATCGATACGCAAGATGTGGTATAATATATTATTTGTATCAAAATAAAAATATCAATAATAAAAAATGACTGTGTGTTATTTATACCTAAGTATTTCTAGTTAAATATAGCTTAGTATTTACTTACAGTCATCGGTAGTTTTGTATCGGTCAAAACCTTGTGTTATTTATTACATGACATTACATTGTAATTATACAAAACGGTAAGATCCCTTATTATGAAATTGTAATACTTCCATTTGGGAGTTTTACATTTAAAACAAAATAAGTAATTTTGTAATAAGTACTTTACATTTAAAAAAAAGGCTGTATTAATACTTATATGTATATTATCAATGAAAAAAAAAATAACAATTTGTGTAAATTATCTCAGAGAAACCTATAAAATATGAATTCGAGAATTTCCCAATTTTTATGATGTCTGTTGAAATTGTTGATTTAAGTGTCAACTGAGATCATCCATTATTCTATTTTAACAGTACATGGTAGAATAGCTAACAGTTACCATTTTGGATAGGACTTCCATAATATCTCTTTTTAGTGAGCGTCTAAATCGCGCAATGAGTAACTGTTATTAATATCAAGTCAATCAGGTAAATGCATAGTTTTAAAAATATCGTTATTTATATAGTTATCTATTTTTTATTTATATTACAGTCAGTCACAGGTATTTTACTTTTTATAAGTAAATCCCTTAATACCAGAATAAACATGTTCAATAAGATTTAATAGCAATTGCGTAACTGCGTCATTTCTACTCTGTGACACAAGTGCTCTTCAAGAACGACCTCAGGGCGCTTAGACCGCTACACTGAACTGTGAACTCACGAAATCTTCGGCACGATACCATGACTCATATAACGGATAGGGATATTGATCTAGCGATAGCAAAACGATACAGTTGAATAAACATTATTAGATTAAGAATGAAATAGTTTTTAGACGCGAGTCTGTAATTGAAATGCATTTTTTAAAAGAAGGTACCTACTGTAACTAATTAAATCCGATAGAATTCTTATCCACTATTTACCAAAGTCTCTTTATAGTGATATTTTTATAGAGGACAGACGAACGAATGGGTCATCTAATTAGGTGCTTTCTATCAGGTGACCCCGTGACAAGAAGCCTTGTTCTCCTCCATCCATACATATACATATCGTACCAGAGCGATTATGGATAAGTTGACGCACATTTTTTGTATTCATGTTATAATGGCCTCGAAACAGTCCGCGAGGAAGCTCATTACAAAGTTAAGATGTAAGTGGAAGAAAGTTTCGAACACACATGCAGATTAACCAGTGGGAGGCTCCTTTGCACAGGATGCCGACTAGATTATGAGTACCATAACGGCGCCTATTTCTGCCGTGAAGAAGTGAACATTACTGTGTTTCGGTCTGAAGGGTAGCTAGTGAAATTACTGATCAAATAAGACTTAACATCTTACGTCTCAACGTGACGAGCGCAATAGTAGTGCCACTCAGAATTTTTGGGACATTTCAAGAATCCTGTACGGCACTGCATTGTAATGGGCAGGTTTATAAAAAAAATGCAGATGTTAAGTGTGATATTTAAGATAGTGGGGTGCTGTTCAATGGTGGAATATGGCGGGAATCAGGTTAAACAGCTTTTTATCTGAACTTGAACACTTTCCATGATAAATGCGGTCGGAGGACCCGATGTAGTTATAAAAAAAATCAGTCTACGTCTACACTTTAATGATTTTTTTTAATAGGAAGGGCATAATAAAAATGGTAGTCCAATTGATAATACTCACATAATTATAATTTTCTTTTCAATATATCATGGTTATTTAAGAATTTTATATTATTTTAAGTTAATTTTTATTTATATTTTAATAAGAAGAAAGAGAGAAGATTTTAAGCTTTGCTTGGATGCTCTATCCAAAGCTAGGTAGAGTTCTAAACCAAATGTTTACAAAATTAAACTATGATAAATACATTTTAATGGCAAGTACATACCTATCAACTATGTGTAATAATGTATAAATTTAAATAACATAAAGACCACAAACCTAGGTTTGGGAACACTTAGCCAAAATTTCCTTTAACCTCATTTAACATAGAGTATTATAAGCATGATATCTCAAAGGTTGTATTCATATATAGTAGGGCCAGTACAGAGGGCAAGCACAGAACTGGTTCCGACTACCCGTGGTAACCAATATACATACAAAGTGTGCATTACCATCTACAAGATTATACGTAACATTGAGCCTGAGAAAATTTCACCCACAGGAAATTGTGAGCTCAAATACTCGGTAAACCAACGTTTGAACTTCACTACCTCTACTTTCTTATGCGCGGTATTAATATGAATACTTAAGATTTGTGCTTTTAAACTGATTTACGCTATTAATTCATTGCATGGCTTGTGATCATAGCTTTAGAGGAATTACGAGCACATGGCCGAGTTAAGGATTTTTTTCCGTAAAGCGTCATCAACGAGATCCTTATTACTACGAGTCTAGTGTCCTTTAGTTCGTCCGTCTGTCATTTTCAATAGAGTGTTTTTTTCAAGAGAGAGTGAGTGTTAGTATTGCCACTATAACACCAAATAAAAAACTTAAATTAAAAAAACAATCTTTGTTAAAGGTAGAACTTCAGGTTAAAGTCAAGTATACCGTACAAGTAAACATCTATAAAACGCGCCATATTTCACTGGGCTAGGTTTCTATAAATTTTTACTAATTCATTCAATTTTTAATAATAGTAATAAAAGTTTAAATCCTACTTACCTAGAAACTTCCTTTTCTAATTATTATAAATGTGTATGTGAGTTTACAATTGACTTTTATGATTTAAAGCTTAAATTACTGAACTGACTATGAGTGAAATTTGCACATAAATCAAATCAAAATCAGTTTATTCATGTAAGTCACGGAAATGACACTTATGAATGTCAAAAAAATAAAATATTTTTCTTATTGAATCTCCGTAAAGGGTTGAGATTCCATAGGTTCCATAGGTTTAAGATTCCATAAAAGCCTGATACGAATTTAACGCGGACGTGAACAGAAGTAACTAATCAATAAATCCTGATTTCAAATCAAGCGCGTACAATCTACTGAGAAATAATGCCTTAAGTAAACACAAAAGATAAACATATATTTACATAATTAGTAAGGTTTGTGGGTTAAGACAAAGCCTTCTTACTAATGCGTCGCTAACGAGATTGAATGATATCTCATTACCAACCATCGGCCGCTTGGTCCCCTACCGAGACATTAATTAGCACCTAAATAATATAATTAAAATATTTATTGAACCACTAATGAATTAAGCAATGTAATCGAATATTCAAAATGTTATAATTATGAATGTTGAGGTTAATTAGACCTATTTGGTGCTGTTTTATTTGTTTTAAATGAACGTTAAGAGAAATTGGAAATAAGTTTAAGTATAATTTAGGAAATAGGTTTCATAAACACGCCTTTAACTTTGATAGTACTTAATTTGAGAATGTGAAGAGCTTTGCTTATTTAAATAAATAAAACATTTTTTTATGAATTAAAAAGCGTGTAATTGTAACTTTATTTTATATTAGATTTTGCGTAAAAGTTACATTTTAATTATTATTTTTGCTAACCCGAAGAAAGAACCCTGTCGAGCTGAAAACGTGCCTTGGAAAGGTTAACTAAACGGGTTACTAATATAATAATAAAAATGTAACTGTTACGCAAAATCTAAATTAAGAATTCAGTTACACGCGTTTTAAATCCTTTAAAAAGTGTTACATTTAAATGTGTAACACTCGCGTTAGTCAAAGATAATAACTAGTAGGTATTTGTTTAGATGTTAGGTTTTGATTCAATAGTGTTGTGTTGTTTATGAGAAATTTTGAAGACGGACAATGGCAGGAGGCCTTATGGTCTGATGTTTAATCCCAGGAGTGTTCTAGACCGTAAACCTATAATATACTGGCGTATAGGCGAACAAGGCGTGCGAGATAGAAGAACATCTCTAACGCAGATACAACAAGATAGAAAAGAAAAGAGAATCTATTGTTGCTGTTACTGTAACCAATTTTAATTGACAATCCGTTAACTGTTGTCAGCCACGTATTAGCTCCTTCGTATTTTGAATATTAAACTAGCTAACGCACTCATTGACAAAGTAAAAGGTCACGCACTATCGGGCTGTCAGGTGATCTATACGATATTCTAAGTGTATGTTGTAGACACGTCACTTTAAAAACATATGTAAGACAGGATCCTCATATAACGAACGGCTGTGAAAGAATTCTAAGACACGAAAGAGAAAGTGTACGTGTGTATGTGAAGCTAGGCGAGAGAAAGAGGAGAAGAGCTGGCTTTCAGTCGGTGTGTGAAGGTACACGAGGCCTAAGCAGCGGCAGAAGCTGCTGAAAATCAAAAGGCAGAGGATATGCATAACTTGGTGATGGATAATTATTTACAATAGTGATGCTGTGTTCTTAGGGTCCATTGGTACCTTATAAATTTCACAGGTGACCCAAAATCTACATCTACAGTTGTCAGATAATAAGATTGGTTCTTAAAATAGGTAGTAGGTAACGATGGCAACTTTATGGGCACCTAACCAGCGATTAAGTATTTGTCGCGCGGCCCCGAGTCATAAGCTCTTCCTAGAAGCGCGAGACGCGTGTAGTAATTTTTCATTGTATGTACAAGCAACTTCGCTTGACCATAATTATTTGTAATCAATTAATAGACAGATTAAAACAAAATTAATTCATTATTAAATAATTATAATTTAATCGGGCAAAGTCGGAGCTGAGTGTAGCTTCCAAGTATAACGCAGGACAAACTCATTCTAACCAGTTGTTACGTAATCCAAGTGTCAACCACGAAATAAACAGCCAATAAAAGATAATCATAATGAAATCCAAACTCGGCGAGCGTCCAAGAAATTAGACGCTGTGTCGGAGCGGTTCGATAAATCACCGATATACTTCGTTAGTGGTACGCCGACGGCGCAGCGGGGGCCCACCTTCGATTCCCGACGTGCCAAGTGGAACGGCAATTGAGGTGACCCCCTGTAGGTGAGTATTTTGACGTGCTATATAGTGGCATGTCGTGTTGCCCGTGATGAATGATGCCTTACCATTGATGCGCACTTGCCTTGAGATTAGAATATTGAGGCTTTTTATGTGTTTACTTTTCATTAGCATATAACTACAGGTACGCTTATAAGAATTGGGAAGAAGAAATATAACTCAATCAAAGTATAATGTGGATTATTTGTTTATAATTTTGGTGTTTTTTGGAATTATAACTCTTTTGAGAGTTGACAGCCCATCACTATTGATTTATTAGTTACTACGCAATATTTTACTTATACATGAATACTTACAACAGACTTAAAGAGAATATAATAAGATGTGTATTTTATCGCCGTTATAACACTAAATGTTAGTTATTTAAACATAACATAATGTAGAAATCGGAAATAACTTCAATTAATAACAAATAACATTTCTCTGCTAAAATAACGTTAGACATTAAGCTTTCACTAATAAGTATTAATATAGCTATAGAATGTACTCTAATGAAATATTTATCTTCATTAAACCTTTTGTTATTTCAATAATTGCAAATTTAAATCCAACTTTAAGTAATACATTCCATAATTTCCTAATCCATCGCAAGATGAAGGCGTCCATCAAAATTTTTAAAAGTTAATTATCGAATACTTTTACCATCGGTCGGGGTCCAGGCGATACATCATCCTGCAGGATATAAATCACCGCTTGATTGATAGTCGCTCACATCTCGCTTCTTTTTTAATCCGACACAGAT
This sequence comes from Leptidea sinapis, assembly GCF_905404315.1. NCBI lineage: Eukaryota > Metazoa > Arthropoda > Insecta > Lepidoptera > Pieridae > Leptidea > Leptidea sinapis. Next base: position 5,042,894 of record NC_066280.1, read on the forward strand.
TTTACACTTCTCTCTGAAGCTATTTCGCTGCGGAGTTTATGTGCTTCATTGATTTGTACTGTTTTAAATCCAGGATTCCTGAACTCATGTTGTTGCATTACTAGTTTTATATGTGTTTTAGTTCCTATATCCAATTCTGTTTCTTCTTTTATAACATTTATTCCAATTTAATTCTCAAATTCTTCTTATTAAATTTGTATTATTTTCTAACTTTTTATATATTTTTGATACTCATTTATGATATTATATCTATTGGTTTGGTTGTAAAGATTACCTATCGATGGCTGAGTGTATTTCTACTATATTAGATCTCAAAAATAAGTATGTTTTAGGAAACTTCAGGTAGAAATGACAATAATGTAATTATGATATTCAGATAGTAGATAATTTTAGCTATACTTAGCTATAACCAGTTCCCATTTCCAATTTTCAAAATCTACTTAATTTAAAGTTCTACAACCCCGGATAAAGAGAAGTATTAAAAGAGCAGAGTTATTATCAATTTAAATAGCGTAACCTCAAATACCGCTCATAACCATATATGTCCGAAGACATAAACGTCTCCTTATTATCTTCAATCAATTCTAGCGCAAAATCCGTTTTGTTCAACGGAAACTGTTCACAATAGCATCCTTTGTAAGTCCAGGACACGTCAAAAACATCGTGCATTCCCAGGGGCTGCAAATTATCAATGTTTGCTTTATTCTAACGTACAACGCCTTGCGCACGCCTATTCGTGCATAGGGCACGTCAAAAGGATCAAAGTTTCTCTTTGAGGAGGGTGTCAATTTGCGTTTTTGACCAGGTGCGGTCATTGTTGACCAACTGACCGTAAGATCTTACGTTAGCACCGACTAATTCCGTGAGAATACTTAGTTCAATATTAGAGTAAACAAAATTAATTTAAGTTAATCGTAGCAGCAATCGGAGTCGGATTTATCGTCGGTATGCGATGCGTCACATTCAGAAAGATTATATCAATGCGAGTAATAACTGTTATATGTCGTATAAGACGCTCCAGGGCCGAGCGTAATGGTCTAAATTCTGGGAAAAACTCTCTTACTAGCCGACATAAAGATGTAATCATGGCATACGTGCCAACGCGTTCCCACGTTATGCGAAAAAACACCCCATTAATCATTAGACAGCCCTTACCGGACATTGGTCAAGAGACGGGGCAAACATTAATTAAATCCAAGACAAAATAGACCGGTTCCGATGGTCAAGGTGCCTAACCCAAGCTTGCCATTACGGGTTTCGGGCGTAAGGTAATTATATTTCCGCACGTTTCGAACGGCATTTGCATGTGAATTTAGGGACGAACAATAGGTATCACCGATCTTGCACAAAGGCACTATGCATTTGATAGAAACTTGATAGGCATAGATCGTAAATATTATCCACGTTTGAATTAACAATGAGTTGTAAATATTGAAATTCACATGAAAGGAATGCCGTATTAAAGATTGTTGATAAAAGCCAAATATTTACAGATACTCTTACCTAACGAATGGCCTAAAATACAAATGTAAATTTTAAATTAGATGATATATTTTTTAGATCATTTCAAGTTAGTATAAAAATAATTTAAGACTAACTTATTCGTACTACTCATATTATAATGCTACATGTTTAAGTCGCTGTTTTAAGATCAGCCAGGAAGTAGTGAACGCTTGTGTCATCATCCAAAAATACGTTTTTTTTTTTAGTAATTTTGAGCACAATTATTACAACCTACTAATACATAAGCGTTATCAGACAGTTCACTCAGAGGGCTATGTTCGGAGTATCCCTGCGAGACCGAAAGAGAAACGAGGAGATCCGTAGGAGAACTTGCGAAAAGGAAGTGGCAGTTGGCAGGTCACATAGCTCGAAAATTCCTAAAATAGTAAGGATGTACTGGGAGACACAGTGTTGGTTGGCCCTCCACAAGATGGACCGATGATGTGGTTTAGATCGTCAGAATGGATGAGGACAGCGCAAGACCGATCGTCTTGAAGTTCTTTGGTCTTTGTCCATCAGGGAAACGTTTTTCGGCTGAAATGGTGATCAGACAGTTTCTAAAAAAACTGGTAACAAAAATTATTACCATTGTTATAAGTAAGTGAAAGAAGTAAAACTGTCTGTCATTCTGTAACGCTTTCACTTTTTGATAATACTAAAATAAATCCGGGAAAGCCAAGTAGGGGTGCAAACAAAGTTCAAATTTTATTTCGGAATTTCGTAAATTTTTCTAGTGCGATAAAACAGATTGCAGAGAGACTACGCGGACAATGTTATACTCGCACGATTATAATATTAGCACTAATGTCAACTGCTATTCTGGTTATGACCGTAACAACAATTGTAATCTGCAAACTTGTTTCTTTTGATAATTTACAAAACAGACAACGAGTAATACGTGCCAGTACAGTAAACCTGAGTTTCTGTGTGAGTTGTATGGTCGAACTGTGTTTCTATTTAACAGTAACGAGCAAAGATATTGGATTCGATTAAATGATGATATAGTTTTATTAACAGAACGAATCATACTCTGAACGCAAGGCATGATATAACCCAACAAATAATAGATAGTATTTAGTAATAATTGACAAGGGCAATTATATTTGTAGTAGAGCTATGTTCTTGACAAGATGTGTTTCCAATAAATTTCTTTTCTTACAATGTTCAGATTCCTCGGATATTGAAAAATAGCTAAGATGGTTAATATATCTTTAGGTCAGATAACAACTTGTCATGCATATAAATCTGCGATTCTATTTAAAACATAATTGAAAAATTTTATTAAGACACGATAGATCCGAACTCATTTGTAAGATCTGGGCACGTGTTATGAACGAAAGGTTACGTGGAAGCAATTTAAAGAAAAGTTTGGTTCATCAACTTACCATTTTGCATCATCGGTGTTGGTAATTTAAAAAAAATATTTTTATTGCGATAAAGTACTTATAGTGGTTATCAATGGTATAATGTCAAAATTAAAGTCAATTTTACTGAGGTTTTACTATGAAATTATTCGTACCTCGTGACTACGCCAAACTACATTAAACTTAACTAACACTTAAAATTAATTAAATTAAAATAAACTTCCATTAGATTTACTCATTCATAATTACATAATTCTTTTGGTTTATAATTTCGTTTATAAGGTGTTTGCCACATAAACTTAACTTTATGGAATTCCTTTACTGATTTAAAAAAATTAAGTATCTCAAGTGTATAATAATTAATATAAATTAATGATAATAATTAACTTAAAGAATATGTACAAAAATATTTTGATCTAGAGTATTATATGTAACGAATTTAATTTTTAATTAATTAAATAAATTATCTTCACAATTATAATAAAATAACAGTTATTTTTTTTCATATTTGTAAGTTTTTTATGATATTTATAACTACAATGTTACGATTAACTACTAGATATAAATAAACTAACCCTCCTCATAAGTACACTCTGGTCTAAATGACCAGCGTCACACTTATTACGAGCGTTAAACAATGCGTTTGATTGATGCGCCCTTATAATGTTCTATTGTACTTGTGACGAAGGGCCTTTTATTTAGTTCGTACCATTTTATATCTCTCATGGTTAGCCCTTCAAATCTGAATTATTTTGTATGATATCCTATTTTTCATTATATAATAATATGACTGCATCCTACTAATACTACTTTACTAATACTAATTTGTTAATTTTTTTACAGCTTAAACTTAAAATCATCAATCAAAAAAGGATCATAACGAAAAACTAAGAAACATGAACAATAAATTAAATATAAATCATAATAATAATAAATTATAATTGATGAAACAAATCCAATTGAAATGATATGTAATAAAAATAACCGAGCAGTTGCGAACACCTTGAAAAAATAATACTGTGTATTGTATAGAAAATAATTATTTATTATAAAGTGACTAAGATAAACAAATTCAGTATCAACACTTAAGAAAAGTCTTATCGATCAAGATAAAATCTACACAACTAAATATCACACTCAAAGCGTGTTTTATCAAACACTTCCTAAATGGACCCTTTGAACTTGCATCCGTATAAAAAACAACAAAAGCCGATCAACCAGATCTCATGTTTAAGACGATTATCAAGCGACAAAGAAGCCACACTTTATTTTTTATTAACAGTTAATCTTGAATAATAGCGTTTGCACCTTTCTTTTGTTTGTTGACAGAAAACAAATCGTTTGTTGGACAATATGAGGTGAGGGTCGAATAGGCCGTAATGGGCAATGGAAGGGTTTAGAGCGGCCTTTCCTGAGCGTTATCGGGGGTTACAAACGAGTAGCGGTGCTATTGCATTGCTATGGGAAGAAACTCGTGAAATTGACAGTTGACCTTACTGACCAGTGCAGTTTTAACAATAATATTGCGCACACACCTAATAGATAATTATAATATTCAGATGGCGAAACTATTTTTAATTACAAATTTCTTAATTTTATTAAGTATTTTTAATTATTTTTTTGGCTTTTAATTGGATTTTTATATGAATTCTGATAATTTACGGTGAACAATATTATCAGTTAACAGCTAATAGATCGGATAATATGTTGTGGATCCGAACGATTCATCACAGAGTAGGGAAAGGTGCTTACGTATAAACAAATGTGATAGACATTTGTCATGAGATAATTTTGGAGTTTTTAATTTTTATTATTATTTATTTACAACTGACTGAAAATACAAATGTATAAGTTATAACTCCGTTGTGATATCGCGAATTAGCTAACTGTCCATTCATAAGCGGGAGTTAAAAACTCTAATATAGTCTTATGTTTCACCTATAACAACAATGTTATTATTTTTATGAATTTTACGACAAGATCTCCGCATACGAATGTGGTATTACCAGCATCTGTATACTTGCAAGTATTCAGGTAACTAGCTGGTGGGCGTATTAAATATTGCAGATAAAACCTATAATATCAACAGTAGTAGATATAATATGTCGGCATATTTCACGTTTTACGATTTTTATGAGTTGAATGTCGCATAAAATGTGACATTATTGTAGATTGTACGTTACAAGACAATCTTAGATGATGAGTCACTCTTGAATTTGGACATAATCACATATGCTGCTTAGGATTTACAACAACTACGTTAGAAATCAAACATAAAATCTGTATTTGTAATCTCGTACTTCGATGAGAATCAAAACATGCCAACGGAACACTTTCATCTGAAGTAGGTACGCTTGTTTTGTTGAATTATACGCTTTCGCTTTATAATATGGTCTCAGTCGCTTTGCAGACTAACTCCTCGGCTATATTGTTCACGTCTTCGATTAAGGAATTTTAAGGAACCCTCTCTACTGTTAAACGATGACATACAAACTCAGATTTGCTATTGTAGCTATCTCCAATTCTCACTTTAATTGGTATGATCCAGGTACAGGATCAGTCATCCTCGTTAACATCTTTGAGTCTGTTTTTGGTGAATAAAAACAAATAAAACCTAAATACTTGATAATTGGGTACATAATGATTGGGTCATAGTTAAGTTTCTTTCAAAGTACAACTCATTGCGGAGGATATATCTCTAGTATGAACCTAATTCCGAAACACACTTGGAATCCGGCAAAAAGTAAATCCATTGATTGTCACAAGCGCAGGTAATTAGTCCTATCATTAATCTCGGATAGCTATTAATCGGACAAGCGCCCAAGGGCACGCACTGTTGACGCTTAGTTAATATTACATGAACCATAATGGGTTATTATGTTGGGATTAATATGAGTGCTTATTGTTTTAAAGACAGCTCCTTGATTAATGGTATTAATGAGCCTAGAATTAGTCTCAGGAATGTAAGGCTAATTGAATTTCTAACATAATAGATTCATTGGTGGCGTAATGGCTTTTAAATTATTTCAAGTTTTTGTGGTTTGCGTTTTAAAGTTTCTTGTTGTTTTTCAACTCACGTAAAACTAAGCTGATTGTTATAAAACGCGAACTTAACTTTTGTATTGGACTGTCTAACCTTTAGCTCAACATAATTTCAGATGTCAATTGACTATAAAAAAGTAATCAAAGATAACGCTTAGCTTAAACTCAGCAAAGTTTTATTTAGGTAAAGTCTAAGTACGCTGTATAGATGTCAGCACTAGTCACTTGTGTCAGTTTTCCTTCAAATATTAAAATAAGGCAACTCTGGATTGCTACATGTCATAAAACTTTTGACACTTTTTAGTTTTTTGTTATATTAATTTTAGGGAAATTTCAAATATATTTTTACCGGCATGCACTACTTCACAAATTCACTATTTAAAATCGCCTCCCTATGTTTCACAACATTTTTACAACTTACGACATAGTACTTACATAAGTTTACTATGTACCGGCAAACAAAAAGAAAATATTTTAATAACACAGCCATAAAATTTTAAGTGATACGCTGCAGAAAGATACGCTACAGAAAGATACGCTAACCATACAACGGAAGTTCCACGCACTTACGCAATGATTTATGTTATTATCAACTCTCCTGTGTATTTGAAAAAAAAATGGCGGGCGGAAGATCAGCTAATTGGCCATCATTAATATGAGGTAACCAAACTCGTTTTTATTAGCTACTATGTACACTGATAGGAAATAGAAGGATTCAAAGGATTGATCTTAGTTTTATGGGAAGTTGAATTTAACAAGCATAATGAAGAGGAATTGATAGAGCTTAATAAAATATAAAATTGTTACAAAGCTACAACTTCGTTAAAATTAGTAATATATTTGGAGACAACCTCTAAAATACAATATTTCTAGCAGCTATGATGAAGTCTGTATTTATTAAAGTTGGTTTACAAGATCTTTTATACGACTTTCAAGGTGGTTCCAGTAGAGTTTGTGCAAATCAATAAATAGAAAACACGTCGAAAAAGTACGCAATTAATTGGAACTTCCGTTAACATATTGTTTGTTAATTAAATATGGCCAATGGTCATGCAGTGATAGAACATAGTGACTTACCTTCTCTCCTCATGCCCATTTTGAGACATTTTCTTAACCGGCAGTACTGGCATTGGTTTCTATGGTGCTGGTCAATTGGACAGTTCCTATTCCCTCTACAAGAATATGTCAAGTTTCTTCTGACTGATCTTTTGAAGAATGACTTGCAGCCTGAAAAGAAAAACGAACTTTAGATATAATCAGCTAGAATGCTAAGGTAATTTAATATACTTATCTACATTATATTACCCATACAAGATTATTAAATAATCATAGACAACTGGAAACAATGAAATTATTGACTGCAAAGTTCATTTAATAATTATATTTATATATAAAGAAATAGTATACAAGAATAAGCAAAGTATAGGTGCTGATGTTCGAGCAATATGATATAAAAGTTAATAAGTTAACAAAAAAATTCGACACTCTGGCTCCTTCTCATGTCCAAGTTACGTCAGTTGGTGCTGGGGCTGCTGCTTCGACTGCCGAAGACAGAAAGCGTCGCAAATATGTTGGTCTCAGTGAGTCATACATCTTTGTGCCATTTGGTGTCGAGACACTTGGCCCGTGGGACCCAGAGGCGCGGAGAATGTTCAAAATACTATCTTCGCGCCTCAATAAGGCTACTGGAAACCCAAGCGCTGGCAGCTATTTCGGTCAACGGATCAGCCTTGCTATCCAACGCGGTAATGCTGCCAGTATTCTTGGTACGCTTCCACGTAATGATAGTTTTAATTTTATGTAGTCGTAGTATTGTAAATATAGTTATAAGATTTGTTTTGATTAAATAATAAATAATAATAAGAATAAGTTATAACATGGTAAAAGTACATATACGAATGTATAAGCGCATCTAATGAAGGCGAAAATAGTAAAAGCATACGGTCTATTTTATATCTAAACTATTGTAACAATGTAGTCAATAGGATTTTTCTTATTATTTTATATTTTTTCCCTTTTGACATAATATAATAGATACTGTTCAATTTATTACCAAGGCTTGAGTTTGTTGCATCTTATTTAACTATGTATATATTAGGCGAATTGACATAGCGCTTCCATTTTTATGCCGTGAATGAATATTGACTTGTGTTCGGTTGCACAAATTTTAGGAATACTGATCAGTTAAAGATCACACGCTGCCATTAGTGAATTCAAGTCATTACTTCTATCAGCACCAATCAAAAGGACCGTTTGTAGTCGGTGCCGTCGTGCAGCGGTGAATACGATATTATAATTATTATAGCAGAGGGTGGCTATATGCCTAGTACTGTTTGAGTCCTAGTAACACCGCGTCCAGAATTGAACTATTGTGTGAATACGATAAGGTTCTATCCCTATTATAACGTGCGGGGCTATAATTATAATCATAAATGCAACAAGAAACACTATATTTTAATATCATTAGATCCTCAGTAGCAACAGCAATAGATTTTTCTCTAATCTTAATGTGTTAATATTAAAAATGATTGCATTACCAAATGTCCTAACCTCAAAGTGCGTTATATCTGAAGAATCTTCATTAAACGATCTTAAACATCAGTAGTTAATGCTAGTTTTAATTATATTTCCATAATCCGATAAATCAGTGCTACTTGTTTACGTTAATACGTCCATTTGTATGTAGCCATGCCACGGAATGGCTTTAAGAACTGTTAAAACTTAAAATACAAACATAACGATATAAGGCTGGTTCCACACGAGATTTGTGGCACTTTTAACGTTTGCATACCTAGCAACTAGTTGATCACTCTAGTGAAGATACTTTTTTCACGCCTTGGTCCATTATTTACTTTGAGTGTTCCTATTTGGGGCTATTTCAGGTGGTAGGGCCGTTTTATTAATGAATTCCCTCGAGGCATTGATAATTCAGTATTCACAGATGCCTGTGAGTCTTTCCACATGTAGAACTGTGGCATTATAAATGATGAAAGTAGTGATCACCTTCCTACCACTGCCGCCTGCAAGCCACTGGCGCCTAAGGTTTCTTTTAAAAAAAATATTGTTCCTTTGCTTCTTATATATTATTCCTTTATAAAGTATATAACTTTGGCCTGGTATATGTATTGATATTTTGTTACAATTTTATTCAAAGCATTCGGAAAATACTTTATAATATTTAATATTAAATAAAAAAAACACAAAGTTAAACAAAAGTTAAAAACGGTGAAATTTTGAGTCTAAATCTCACACGATACTCATTATAAAAGATATTGTAAGACTATATCCATCTTATTTTTTTTTAACAGATACATATTTATTAAGTACACGAAAGCGCATACAGGGAATATTATTAACAGGTTTCCCGGTGGTAACCATTTGGATACGAAAAAAAACAACTTAGGCTAATATTTGTCTAGTGTGTGCCCAACCTTAAGATATTCCATACTCATGAATATGTTATAGGTTTTTAAATATATTTGCGTTTTGCTGCAATACGTCAACCAATGGCGCCAAAGAAATGTTATTCTTTCATGGAATTTGGAAATGTTAATGTTATTATGGCCACTTAATTGATTTTATATTAGCATATTAACTAGAATTAGATTCTGATAAGGGTAATTTATTTTAGAATAACGATTATGGGTTTATGCTTCGGTTACAAATTATGGCGGTAGTCTGATACTAGGCGCCGTGTGCTAGCTTTGAAGAGTGTCAGAGTATAGTGCTACATGAAGTAAGAAGCAGGCATGACGACCCATTTTGGATTGCTCTTTCTATAATGTCGGTACACATCTACTTGCGAAAAAACATGTCATCTCGTGAACGGGTGCTGCTTGTGGTGCCAGGTCGACCTGTTGTAGTTACTAAATTTATTCTTCATTCTATTTGTTAGGTGCGATTAATTATTATGACAGTTGTAACTATCATCATGTTCACGAAGCATCCTTACACGGGCACTGAATTCTAGCAATATGGGGATTTTTTATATTTATACAGTTTATTCTTTATTACTTTATACAAAATATTTGATATTTAAAACGGTTTTCACTTCAAACATAATACATATATTAGATGCCGCACCTAACCTACTAATTTATTTGGTTATTACAGACATTGTAAAATACTCTATTGAATGAAAAGAGTGGCCGTTGAGTTTGTACGTTCTTCTCACGAGCTCGGTAGATAGAACTGAATAAGGTTTATTTGACTTTAAAACCTTTATTTCATCATTTAAATAAGATATAACGCAAATTACTGGATTCTAATCATGCTCTTTTGAATTTCACGCGAACACGCTCGTGTCAGGTGGCGCGTAATTTTTTTTACGTACTGGCTACTTTGGATTATAATTAAAACTTGCTGCTTCATTTCAGAGCCAAACAGCTAGAACATTCTAGACTTAATGATGGCAGCTGTTACTGAAATTATCTTAAGTATTAAACAAACTTATTTAAATCAAGTTTATTATAACATCCATTTCAATTACTTATTTCCTTCAGGAGTATACTGATCCATAGTAAAATTTGGTAATAGGTTGAGTATGTAACTTTTTTTTTAAATGCCGAAAACAATTTTGTATACACAAAAATTATTTTCAAAGAGCCAATAAGTATGTTGTTATAGAAGACAAAAAACCTATCATATACGATTATGTCTCTGGCCGATATTTTGCGTCGATGCGTCGATTAGTCAATTAAATTATGCGCAAACGCAGAATAACATAATATAATATTCCTTTTATATTTTGGAGTTGAAGGACTCAAGTCTGTGGATAATCGCGCGTCCTTTTATTCCCACCGCCTTGAAGGAGTTATTAATGTCATCATAATATTAGTATTCAATTTTTCCTGGCACTGCTGGAGTTTAAATCTGCCTTATCGCATCAAGACCGACAACACTCTGTGATACCTCTGGCAGATCACATTTGACATTAGGTGACGCTCGCTGTCCTCCTCTTATAAAACAGAGTGAAATTTTGTAGGATTGAAAATTTTGACGAATTATATGACATTCGGTTCTATATTTACCAATATTCCAAAATTTCATGACATCATGGCGTGGATTCAAATGGGGTATATCATTTCATCATAACTTAAGCCCCCCAACAGAATATTTCGAAATACAACCTTAGCTACCCAATCTCGTGAATACGAGATCCAAAACGAGATTTCCACCTTCGCACGACACGCCTCAAGTTAGGATATCATCCCCACCATCTGGATGTGTGGCGGTCCTCCACAGTGCAGTTTTCAAGGAGCTTTCTTCATAATACTACGAAGCTGTGGAACGAGCTTCCTTGTGCAGTGTTTCCGGGACGATACGACATGGGTACCTTCAAAAAATAGCGCGTACACCTTCTTTAAAGGCCGGCAACGCTCTTGTGATTCCTCTGGTGTTGCAAGAGAATGTGGGCGGCGGTGATCACTTAACACCAGGTGACCCGTACGCTCGTTTGACCTCCTATTCCATAAAAAAAAAGAGAACCCGCACGGACAGGATTCATTGAGACTGAATTTTGGCGAAGCTAGGTTCGGGGTGCAATGGCAGAGAAGGAATCTGGGAGTAAAGTCAATAGCTCCCCTGTTTCCTTACCCTAACGGTATGGACCGTATCCCAATACCACAATAGACATTAATTAAATAAAGCTGCATCCATATAAGACAGTAATTAATGACATCTAAACACGCAAGTGTGAACTCGCCATCTGATTTACAATTAAATTCTTACGTTATTTAAATTAAACTATAAGACACATTAAATTTGATTCGATTGGCTTAAGTATGACTGCGTGCTTTATATCATTAACATGGGCCTGTTGGTAATGAATGAAATTAGTCATTTCTAATTTTCTTATTAGTTGTACATTTGTTACAGCTGTCTTTGTGAGGTGAAACGCATAAAAATATAATATTTAATGTTAAAATATCTATTGAAGACACACCTAAATGATTGGGTTACATGATATTCGTTTTTGGCGTACAATGACTTTTTTTTAAGTGTAATGACAAAATAAATCTGGGTTGCGTCATATTAGCAGTTACAGTTAAGGCTTAACGGCCGATTTCAATAACCTATCTATCCTTAGTTTAAGTTACTAGACAAATCTATCCTTTTACGCTTACTTACATTTCAATAACCTATCGACATAAAGCATTGGACTATAACTATATTAGACATAACTATGGATAGATAAGATCTTGTGATTAAACGGTGACAGCAATGTTTCCGTAACTAGAGATACGTTATTGAAAACGGCCGTAAGTCAACGCTGATTTTAACATAGGCTGCGGAATGTGTTGCCCAATCACATTCCTGGATTGTTGGTTGGTATAGTTAAAGTTAAAGAGTAAAATATCAAGTCATATGGAATATTTATTTGATACTTTGACCGATCGCTCTTTACAATAGCTTATAACTGGCGAAGATTGGACGGTTACATTTAGCAGTTAAAGTTATGACGTTATCTAAAAATTTTCAAATGGTGCAACACATTTTAGCTTAGCCGGTATGGACTCGATTTTTGTTATTCGGCTGTTTTCAATAACCTATCTATCCTTAGTTTAACTTACTAGAGGTAGACAAATCTACTTACTTACTTGCTTACTTACATTTCAATAACCTATTGACAGATAGCATTGGACCATAACTATATTGGATATAACTATGGTAGATAAGATCTTGTCATTAAACGGTGACAGAAATGCATCCATAAGTTAAACTAAGGATAGATAGGTTATTGAAAACGGCCGATAGTCATTATAACTTTCTATTAATATTTATTGGTAGTCGTCATATTGTACACGCCATGATACCAGCTTGTCATCGAATTTTGGATTGTATGTATATATATATATAATATACAATTTTATGGAATACTTTTAATACCTTTCTTCATCAAAATTTTTTATCCTACAAATTTTCACTCTTTTTATAAGAGGAGGACAAACGAATGTTAGAGTCACCTGATGTGATCTGCCAGAGGACTGACAGAGTGTTATTGGTCTTTTAAAAAGGTCTCCAGAGTAATGTTAGAATACAGAGCTTCAACGTTTTCAGATCGTATGAATAAACAAATTATATATGTATTGTTAATAGTATTCAAATATTGTCAGCATAAATCACGTATACAAGAAGGTTGAAAACCAGTGGATATAAATAAATACTTGATATGATTCAGAAATATATTTCTCTACAAGCGAACCCGAATGTAGTAGCTGTATTCTTAATAGATTATAATAGCAGACAGTATTTATTATATTAATATAGGTATATCACTTTAGATTAGAGTTAGAAAGTCGACGTTTGCTGCAAATCTGTTATTTATTCGCCCATAAATTATTTAATTTGATGAAATTCAGGTTTTTAAACAAATTATTGTGTTGTATATTATTGTTATAAATTTCCTAAACGCCAATATATTTAATTAAGTTAGCTTTTACAAATTAATATAAGAATGTTATTTACTGAGCAATATTTCAATAAAAGCCAATAAATAAATAAATAGACAGGAAGTTATTTGACACTTTAATTATGGTTATTATCTTTGATTTGTACATATTTATAAATGTACGTGTTCTTTTGATTAAAATTACTTTTTTTTAATGCGATTTTTGACTCTTTGTCTACCATTAGATATTTTTATATGGAATCGGAGGACATCAGACCACAGGTCAAGATATGCATTGCCGGCCTTTAGGTTGGGAGTATGGTCTCTGGAAGGGCCCTAAGTCGTATCGGTTAGAGAAATAGTAACAAGATGGAGCTTAAATCATAATATGTACGCCCTATTCAGATAGTGGTATATCTTTATAGTTATATTTCTACTACTTGTGTAGAGTTCGTATCTTTCACGTTTGCCCATATTATACAAAGTCAACTTTTACTTGCATTGCACTACTTTGGTTATATTTAAATTGATTAGTATCGAAATTACAACGAAATTTACTAAATAATACAAGATCATAGTTTTTAAGCAATGTACAAGCATTCATTTTGTGTCTCACTCTTTCTCCAATTATTACTGGAAATAGGTATATATACATAAATGGGGTAAGTTCTGACAATACGAAGCTGTGATAGATTTTAAATAAATAATAATTGTTTTTCGAGCTTTATTTTTACACTACAAAGTTAGATTTTTCAATTAATAAAGGCATGCAAATCACGTTTATCCTAATGGCAGTAAAGTTTACTTTCAACTGTATAATATATGTTATCACATTAGATATATTCGGTTTACAGAAAACGCTTGGAACGCATTTCGAAGAAACTACTGGAGACATTAGTAGGGCTGCTGCGCATTTTGTTTAAATAAAATAATTTTAATGAAGGAAATGAGCTAAAATAATGTGAACGCAAAAAATGTCATGACTCATCACAAAACAACCAAGTCGTGGCGTACCGCGATGCAAACTCAATCAAAATCGCGTTCGTAGTACACCACAGTTTAACAGTACCACATTTTAACAAACCAGTTACTATTTTGAGTATACACAGCTATCTTGCCACATGCAGGTGTGAAACAGAATGAAAAATCTGTAATATTATAATAAACGGTAGCTCCTAGAGCCAATTATATTCACAACACATGAAGACCACGCGAATCCATATTCTAACAGAAGTTTTCCCGGTGACGGATTCAACCAGTGACAATCAATGCCCGTTCATGAGCAAAGATTAGGTTCTCTTGTTATATTTTGAGAAAGAGGAACCACGACGTTGCTAAAATGACATGGGAACTTGACGAAGGCTCTGAACGCAACCAAATAGCAGAAAAATATGTAATTATATTAGCACGTTGTTGACAGCCCTAGCTAAGTCGCGAGCCTAGTACAATGGCTGAATATTTCCACATTTTGGATGCAATGAGATACCGCTAAGCGATGCACACGTCTGTGATAACAGAACGTAGACACTTTGTATTTCCTCTATACCTTACAATACTTGCTACTTACTACTCACTGCTGTGTTTACTATTTATGTTTTAGGGCCTACCGTCAAAAACACATTGATTATCTTTCGAAGTGGAAGCTTCTTTATGCACGTTGAGTATATCTGTGTGTGTGTACGTGTACGGTCAGCATTTAAATAAATAAACCAATACTTTTATATTTCTTCTTAAATTTTTAAAGCCAGGTACTTCATACAGAACTAATAATATTATACGATATTAAAATAGTGAATATTAAACATAATTTTTAATTACTTCAACTCAAGACATTTCGCACTCATCCCCCTCCTTACTTTCATTCGAAACCATTTTAATGAGAGACATTCCTATAATAACACTGAACAATAAATATTATAAACCATAAGAATGAATTATAAATAAAATTATTCAGTTATTAACTAAAACCAAATAGTCAGACCTCACAAAAATTAGCAATGTTTTTCAATATAGTTATTATTTATTTGACTTTTCACTGTCAGTATATTTTCTTCTTCAAAATGAAACGTACCTCTTTTTTCTGACTGTACAATTTCAAGTTTAGCATTTCAATACTACTGCTGAAACGTCTCGAAAGTGATTGGGTTGTACTTTATAATATGGAGGTTGGCTCATTCAATACTTAGCTCGAGTCGACTACGGTAACGAGATCAGTCAGAACATTTTTCATCAGTGTAATTTTTAAACAATCATAATTTTACGTGCGCCGGTCCTGTTTAATACTAAATCACTACTTACTATCTTGGCGGTCTATAAGTCTCCTGTGGGGCGCCTTATTTAACGCGGCTAAACATAGTACCTTCTTATTTAGATTTTTAGGGGCTTCCGTTTCGGAGGTGTTCAGAGACAATCACATGCAGCAGAATAATATTTATATAAAGATGATTAAATATAGTGAATAAATAGTCAACTCTCCGTTCTGGACGCTCAGTGCTTCCCAATTACCACTATCGCTGGGAATATCTTGCAAATTGCGCGCGCGCTTGATAACTGCCACTGACATTAAGTGAAAACATGCCTTACCATTATCTACACGAAACGAAACGCTGCAAACGCTCGTTGCACACGAGATACGAAGCTCAGTGGTCAGCTCGATGGGATAAAAGATATAGTGGGTTTGAATATAAATCTAGTGTCCCAAACACTTTCCAGCACTGATTTTACAGAATAGCTAACGATTTCTTCGAATTACTGGTAAATATAACATATATATAGAGTTGCAAGTGGAAGATCCAAGAAGAAGAAAAAGATTGGAAGATTTCATGGACTAGCTATACACTGCTTGCAGTGACTGGTCGATCCTGCCATCAATATTCCAAACATATTTTACAAAAAAAAATTGAACACATTGTATGCAATTAAAAAACACTACTAGCTACAAAAACACATAAAATTTCCATCAATTTAGCTACCTACGGGCTACGCAATACGTACTCCCATGCTAACTTGTAATAATAAGTAATACCTATCAAAATTTAAAACAAATTTCTAACACGGACTTCTTGCTTAAACCAGTTAATTCAGGACTTTAAAAAAATATTCAAATAAACTTATTCGAAGCAGATTAGTTAGTTAAATATTAAAATGTAATGTTATTTATATTTTATGTCAAACAAAATGAAAGTTGCGAATATAAATAGCTAACCACCTAACCTTAAAACCTATTTAACTTTAAAATATTGAACATTACAAACATGAGTCATACACATACTTTTATTTAGTTATTTAAAAATCAATTCATTATCATAACTTAATAATATTATAACCTTCGGGAATACCAATAATAAAATCAATAAATATCGCCAAGAATGAAGTCGATTTAAAATAATCAAAAATGAAAATTATTAACGACAACACTATTAGTTCAATAACCTTTGAATATTGGCCTTAAGTTTCTAAATTGAATTAGATTTTAATCAGTGTTGGGTGATTGTTATTTTGGTCATCAATCAAACATTGAAAACCATTAGTTATTGTGGAACAAGCGGTTATACAACACTGCAACCCATGCACGTATATTTGCAAATTAGCTCACAAAGATAGGCTTTGGAATGTTATATATTACAAGATATTCTCGTAACTAATAAGTAATATCAATTAAAAACGGAATCACCAAAAAATAATGTAAAAAATATACATGGTAAATCCGTCTTATTTGAATAAAAATTACACCAACAGCTTACTAAATCTATTTTAGCAATCAAACTGTCTATTAAAAATGACATTTATCAGATATGGACAAATAAGTTTGCAATAGATTCAACAGGACCATAGAGTAATTAAGAATAAAAGCAATATTTTGATGAGAATCTCAATAATTTCTCAGCACACCAGAACTCAGAAGATAATTACTACGCGGTAATATCTAATATTATAGTTTATATAAAAACAATTGTATTAAAATTTTCGTTCTCAAAAGTATTAAATCTGACGTATCTGCTTCTACAATATCTAAGACGCCTTTTTTTAATTTGATAATTTTTCGGAAATCCTTTCTTAAACAGAATTTAAATGCTAGTATTCTTATAAAGCTATTTTTGTTAGTTGTTGCTCAGACTCATTCATTATCTTTTTTTACTTAACTGGCAAAAATTGGTATTTGTGTCAGACGAAATTAGTTCTGCACTTTCGAAAATACTATCATTTGATACCTTTCAAAATTAAAATCGTTAGTAGATCGTTTTTTTAGGTAGTAATTAAATTAGGTAGCAATTCATTAAAGTTTTATTTATTAAAATAGATTCCTTGCAAATTATATATGATGTCAACTAAATCTAAGCACAGAATTTCTTCGGAGATAAATGGTGCTTTGAGAGACAAGAAACGGTGCAAGAATCTTTTCCAGTTTCCGTTTTATTTATTTATTTACTGCGGTGCAAATAAAATTAAATCAATCACAGCGGTATGAACGTAGATTACTAGATATAATGGTGTAACACTAAGAAACACTGAAGTAAATAAAATTTATGTTACAATTTAAATTTAATTTTAAGTTTCTTAAGCTAAATTTTTAAATGTATGTGAAGTACAATTATACTGTTAATGATATTATTAAAGTCAATATTCGTTCTATAAAATCCAACTGCAAATTAAATTTTTGCACTATTAATCTAATGTTCATATATTCAATAATCATTAAACCATTATATTATATATATGTTCTGTAACATACAAAGACCTTACTCATTAGCAGACATCTCACCATTAATTATGGCAGGCAATTCTTCATAAATCCTTTTTGCTTCAACAATATAATTAAGTTATATACGTAGCTGTACAGACCCGAATTGAAAATACTTTTAGTATTCAAAATATAATTTAGAGAAATATGATTGAATTACTAATCAAATTACTTCTTAAATTTTAACAGTGTTTTACTACATTTCATATTTGGTATATTGCATTATACACAATGGTATTAAATTAATTAACGAATTATGTACGTTGAATGAGCAGACTGAAAACTTAAAAGGGTACCTTAAATTTATTATTCAGTAGGGTTCTCTTTACTTTACATGTCAATTTTAACAATGCTGTGACCTCGAGAAGGTCTTAGTGCCTCAGATTGTTTGCACTACTGTTAAACATAAATATCAGTGCAATTGTACTTTTGTGTTTTACTTTGAAGGTAATATACCGGTGTAATATTACCTGAATCATCAGACACACCAACTTTAAGGTCTTAAGGAGGCAATTTGCAGCGTCAAATGATTTGGTTCATAATTTGAGAATGCGTGTTTGAATTGCAAACTTCTTAAGGCTTTTATTTTGTAGGTATCGAATTAGACTCTCAGATATGTCGTATCGTCTTGGGAACAGTACACAAGGAAGCTTATTCCACAAAATGGTCGTATGACTGTCGCATTGTCATGGCACAAAATTATTATTACTACCAGATTTGATGGTTCGATGGCTGTCCGAACCATACTGAATGCAACGCTGTAACAGCGCGGCGTCGACGAGGTCCGACCATCGTTAAGGCTACGTATGTGTCGTATAGGTTCCGGATAGCAGCAGACGATTCTAAAATGGCTTCACTTAACAGCAAAGCACCTACAAGTGTTTATTACATTATCATACACAACAATACTACAATGTATATATTCATAAAACACTCCACCATTTTAACTTGCCTATTCTTTAGCTTGACAATGCGCAACATAACCTCAAAAATGACCTCAAACCCGTACCGACACACAATATTGTTGACATACCTGAAGGTGAAGCAGAAACAAAGCTGTTTTACTAAAAACAGATCACAAGTTCGAATCTCTATATCTTAAGTATGATTGTCGTTTCGATATCAGTTTTTGCATTAATTTAAATTTAAGTAATAGATGAAGTACTGCTATCAAGTAAGCCCCTAAGGGATACGATAATTACTAACGTAATAACACAAGATTAACTTAAAAAAATACCTCAAACACGTGTTTACTAAACGATAGTGCTGTACCATAAATAAAATCGAAGAATCGATTTCATTAAGTTCACTAATTCATACAATTTAAGTTTATTGACAGGTTTAGTGGCCGGAGAGAGCGCCACACACGAGCCGAACGGGGATTCAATTTAAAAAGCGGAATGAGATAAAAATAAATAAGTACGGAGAGACACTTATGTTTAGAGGCGGTCGTAAAGATAGGGTTAACTGCGACGGTATCGGGACAAAACATACCATAAAGTGGCCACTAGGGAGGGGATCACTATCGACACTCTTACTTTAATCGATAGCAATATTAAACAGCTATTAACTATTTTATTACCGCCTCTCAAATAATAAGGAAACCTCACATAATGCAGAAAAATAAGTATGAATATACCTAGTATAATCTAATATATAAAATTCTCGTGTCACAATGTTCGTTCCCGTACTCCTCCGAAACGGCTTGACCGATTCTCATGAAATTTTGTGAGCATATTGAGTAGGTCTGAGAATCGGCCAACCTCTATTTTTCATCCCCCTAAATGTAAAGGGTGGTCCACACGAATTTAAATTTGTTTGATTATGCTGACTGCATTAAAAAACACACACAACTTCAAATTTTCACCCATCTACGATCAACAGTTACTTTTGTATCGCGATTTTAATATCGGCAATACAACGTTTGCTGGGTCAGCTAGTATAATATAATATTGTTTAATGTTATTATATGCTCACACACACATGCATAATATAAGTATTACTGTTTTAGAAGTTTCTTGAGGCTCAATTTAGAGTACCTTGGCCTATAATATTCGTAATCATCAATAATGACGGCATTTTTTGTCATTCATGTTATTAATGTGTTCATTACAACAATGTAAACGGTTAAATTGTAAATGATTAATGGCTTTTAAGAACATAGCTGTATTTTCGACATTACCATCAAGTTAATAATAACAATAAACTGTATAATAGTTATATCAAACAAAGGAATCACATCCCTAAACTGAGGTGTCAACTATAATTGCCGACAGAGCGAGCATTTAAGTCAAACCATCGTTATAGTACCTTGTCGACGTAACAGTAATAAAAGTTTTAAATATATTACTTCAAACTTTATCTTATGCTTACTGCGACAGGGTCCTAAGTCGATCAGCGGGAGGCCCGTTTGTTATAAGTGGATTTGTCGACATGAAAATAACAGTTTATGGGCATCACTAATGCAGTACGATTTACCTTACTGTGGATATTTTGATCGGATTAAAATATATGCACTGTGCGTTTTTATCGGTATCAATGTTTAATGTTATCTTTGACAGAATAGTGTTGGGTCCACTTGTTCAGAGGAGATCACTCAAAGATCTAGAATATAGGTTACGTGTTACTGATTTAATTAAAAATCTTCTTTAAGATAAAGGAAAATAGAAATACTAATAATATTAATACAATTACAAAATCTAGTTTTCTTTAAAAAACTATTCAACGACACCAACCTTCCTTGACGTTGGTAAATAAATACAAATTCGTCTTTTCATTTAGCTTTACATTTCTTTTAAGAAAGACATAGGCTTTCAATTTCACTCTTATGAGCGGTATTATCTATCAGTTGTAAGTTTTAAGCTTTAGAAAGCTTTAAATATGAAATTTATGAAAGTCCACTATTGTATTGATACATAATAAAAAGGAGCTTAAAACAATAAAAACAATCCACTTAACTATAAACAACTTGGAGAACTAGCGGAGTATAGCGCAGATCGACTACTTAATTGTGTAGGATAGCTCATAAGAATCTAAATAAAAGACCATACACACTTACATAAAAATTGATAGATGAATTAGTAATACTTGGAAACGATACCGGTCGCTATAAGAAAAAGCTGATAACGACACGATACTAATATCACTTAAAAGAAAGTTAAACAACATGTGCATTCTCTCATGTCTTACTTTTGGATTTCTAGGCTTTCAAGCAAACATAGTCAAAACCTTATAGTTTGCCAACGCAGTATGGAGCGATGCATGATAAATATATTGCTTTGTGATAGATGGAGGACTTCGAAAATAATGAAAACTACAAAATTAAGAGATGTTATACTAAAGATTAGAAAATTGAAATGGAACTGGACTGGTTACACAATCAGGACAAACAGGGACCAGGGCAAATTAAATTTGTAATTAATCCCAGAAGCGAAGGTTATCACTTTAAGAAATAGCAAATTGTTTAGGGACCACGTGACTTAATACGTAATGCAGGGATATACAAGACATGGCAAAATACTGAAAAGGCGTCAAATCTAGAGGTGGGAAGATTATCTAACAAAAGCATGCGAAGGTCGCAACAAAGTGGAGGAAACTATAACAGGTCTATGTCTCAGTACAACCAGGCCAAAAAATGGTTACTGAATAACAAACAGCTTTCTTAAACCTTATTGGCATTACAAACATACTTTGTATAAAGTTATACTAGAAAATAAACCAAGGATATGCTAATTCTTTACAAATAGACATTTTACTTTAATTGGTTTATCCGGCCGTATAATGTTTCCCGGGTTCATTTGCAAGGCTGTTTGACATTTAGAAAACTACAGAACTATATTTATATATTATATATTCATTTATATCTATTCATCATTGTAATGACCGCTGTCATTACAATGATAGCACAGTGCGGTTTTCAAGGAGCTTTCTTCCACGTACTACAAAGCTGTGGAATGAGCTTCCTTGTGCGGTGTTTCAGGGACGATACGACATGGGTACCTTCAAAAAAAGCGCGTACACCTTCCTTAAAGGCCGGCAACGCTCTTGTGATTCCTCTGGGCGGCGGTGATCACTTAACAACAGGTGACCCGTACGCTCGTTTGTCCTCCTATTCCATAAAAAAAAAGCACAAAACTTTGTGAGTGATGTACCCAACAATTTGCATATTATTGTTTTATTCTCAGGTATAACTTTATACCATGTTTAATTGTAAGGCCGTATGTATTTAGTTAAACATTATTTCAATATTTTTATTATTAGACTCGGATTATTTTAGGTCATTTGTCATAAAATCATAACTATAGGAAATCGAAAGAATGGCTTAATTTGAATTAACAATCCTAACAGTCTTCATGACCCAATTTTGTGAAATTTAACGGGCAACGTCTTGGCGTTTCTATGTTTTTATTGTTTTAGGTTACTATGAAGAAAAAAGAGCAATAAAAATATAAATTATAAAACCCGATAACCAATCAATTCCGTGAACGGTTCCATTCATAAACCAATAAATATCGAATTCAAATTGACCGAAACTAACAAATTTATTCAAAATTATCCACCAGTCTCCGATATAACAGAAATGATAGGCGGGTTCACGACCTATTTGGCGCCAGTTTCGGTTGATAAGAGAAATTTTTATTCTACTCTAAAAATATTAATACGATCGACTTTATTCGCTCGCTTAAGATGTCGCCGCAGTTTTAGATAACAGTTGGTCTACGCACTGTGAAAGTGATACCTATTGAAATGAAATGTGAAATGTTGATTTTTTTTTGAGAAAATGTGACAAGGCCAGGTAGACTTTCACCTGATGGTCAGTGATGCGCTTTATCCATTATATTGCAGTGTCGCTTAGGATCCTTGAAAATCACCAAATTTCTGAGCGACAAACGTCACTTTGAGACATAAGATGCTAAGACACAAGATAATCAATGCGTTAAACCCACTGGAAAAATATATTAAATTTATTAAAAATATATTAGGTAATTAATTTTACAATTAAAATAATTGAATTTTGTAATGTAATACTAATTGTCTGAGTAATGTTTAATTGTAAAATTATTCCAATGCGAGGGCTGAAATTGGCCAGACCTAGTAACACTACCATAATAATATAAATGTACGTCTTATGTCTGTTAAGGCACAAAATATTTTAACAATAAGTTCTAGACTCCATTACAGGTATCACACTTTAGCAAAATAATTTGGAATCTTCGTAATATCACGAATAACTTTGAGATGCAATAGATTCAGTAAATTGCTTAGGATGGCCTGCAGTCACTGATTTGTATTTAAATTACACTAATTTCAATAAGTTACATCATGTTAATTTAGAATCATTACTCTTAGAAATATTAAACCACCTTTAATAATAAACATTAAATCTCTTCCGCTAGTTATAATATCCGCCTGCACAGTGTGTAAGCCGTAGTGGCGTAGAAGTAGCATTTACTGATTATAAACTAACAAAAACATCTCATTCTTTATTCTAATATTGTATCGGGTTTTTACATCAATAAAATTATCTCAAACACCGAAAGAGCTATAAAATCAAGCATTTTTGAATGAAAGCTTTTCATCGTATTTTATAAGTGGCGGATAAAAAGTCTCGCATAATCATAATATGACGCTTTCTTGACACTGTATTTTAAAAGCTGGGTTTCATTTGAATAATATATTTATTTAGAGGCTATTGATTCTAAATGTCGGTCACAAAAATGAGGTGTTAATTAAAAATGTATGCAAAAAGGCTGTATCTTAAGATTAGTAATGAAATTATTTACATTTGACTGTGAATTATTATTTACTAAATAAGTACGGAGCTGAGTAGTCATATATGTTACTGAATAAGGTATTCGATCCTGTAATATTAAGTTATATTACAGGAACAAACATAGGTATACTTGTTACGCCTCCTACTCAGTTAAGCCTTTACAACAGAATACCAGTAAATGTACAAAACACATCTTTATCTAGGGTGGAGTTTGAGGAATAAGTTTTACTGCAATGTATTTTATTTAATGATTGCTTGATACTAAAATAAGCATTTTGAAAATTCTTCTAAACAAGTGCTACCCACCTCTCCAAAAGAACACATTAAAATATCAATTCTCTGTTATTATTATAAGTTCTATAAATATCTGATGTTAAAACATAATCTTTGACCACATCGTTTCTAAAAAGTGACATTCGCCGTTGAAATGTAATTGTAAATGTATTTAAGATTGTTATTTCTTTGACTGTGTCAAGTAATGTACTTCCTATTTATGTATTTTACTTAAATAACGTTTAAAATCAAATGTATTTTATTTAAAAAATGTCTCGCTGAGTTGCTAGCCCGTTCTTCTCATATCTGATGCAAATATTTTCAAATGCGTAAATTTTAACGTACAACAAATGATTTAAATTGTTATTATGAATCATTATTATAATAAGTACATATTTGAATTTGACCGGAATTATTAATATTTATTTAAAACTGTGACTGTGAGTTGTCTCGAACTTTTTTGAACTTTTATTACGTCAAGAACAACTAGGCAGAGAGGAGACCAGGAGAACTTACATATTAAGCTCTTGTCGAGTAGGCTCCAGTTATTAATAACTTACATTATTGTGACAAGTGTTTTGCCCGAATAAGTACTAGAAATGCATTTTTAGTGTTTAATAATTTATATTTTAAATTATAACAGCTCCACAGTGCGGTTGTCAATAAATTTTCTTCTAGGAAAAATCTACCCGTGGAATGAATTTAATTGCGCGATATCACCAGGTACGATAAACATAAACCCAATCTGTGCTATTAATAAAAGCAATCTAAAGTTACTTCAAGTTTAAAATTACTCCTCCGTGTCATGTAATTCTGTAGCGACAAAGGTAAGATAAAAAAAGTTTTAAATTTGGAATAACTTTACTTCACATTTTATTTATAACACAGAATATATAATTAAAAGGCTCGACTTCTTTAAGCGTGTGTGAATTTTTTTGTACCCGGTGATCCTCGGGTCAATGTTGTGATAAAATTGTTTTGTCATCGGTACATACTTTGTATGTATAATGTGTCGTATGAAACCGAAAGTTATCTCATAATCATTAGGGTCGCGAGTTCAATCCTGGTTAAGGTAGGTGCCAAGGTCAGGTACTGATCTTAAAGGGTAACACTTGAAATAAGATGTTTTATCACATATAAATAATATGTACGTTGATTCCAAGCCTTATAATTTCAGCAAAGCTCTTGTGATTCCTCTAGTGTCATAAAAAGTATATATTTAAAACCAACAAAGACCTATGTACCGACGGGATTTAAGACAATTCTCATAATTAATTAATTTAGTTTTTAAATTAGTATTGAAGTCATGTCATGGCCTACCACTTAAGGACGTCTATTCGGAACTTTACAATTTTAGCTGTTTTTGGAATACGTAGCGACAAAATAAAATAATATCGAATAATACAATGATTAAGGTAAAAAGACCTACTCTTCGGTTATTCATTGCTTAAGCAATTTTTGTAAATAACATATTTAGATATTTTAATATACTATATACGATTCAGCAGTGCCTCTCGACTAAAAAATTTACAATATTGTGGTATATTCGGGTAAACATTTTTTCTATTATTACTATCATGTATTTTGTTTATTAAGATTTAAATAAGAGAGAAGGAACTACATAGTTCTCATCTTAAAATTAGTAAAAAGAATTAGAGTAAAGTATGTCTTTGATAAATATTTACTTCAGTTCAATATTTCTGTATACTTCTTGATCACTTGTCCCGTGACCATAGGTGTAAGACCTAATGCGAAAATCGTTAATATATACTTTATTATATTATGATCCCTGGTGAGAAAGCTTTATAACCTTGTAAATCTCAGTATAAGTATTTTAAAGCGGTTAGGCAATGCCGTGATTAATTGATCATGAGATTATTTAAGGAAACCCTGGCTAATTGAGTTGTCCACGTATTGAAAGGTAATTATATTGTCAATGATGAATAAACGAAAAATGTTAATTCAAACTGAAGCTTTAACGTGAGACTTGCGTGTTAGTCCGGAACTTATTTCATACAAGCGACATCACAAGTCGCATCAAAATCTATCCAGCTATTTCGGAAAAACAAACAGACAGCTAGACAGACAAAAAAATTATAATATACAGTACTAATTCGTCTAAGCTTTTACAGTAATTTTGAAAAAAACTGCTATTTTTATAATAAACAGAGTAGTAATTTACTTTATACCTGTGCATATGTAGGCATATTTACATAGGTGTAAACTTGGATTATTCTTATGCTTACAATAAACGAGAATACTTAAACGTGTGTGTCTGTATGTGTGTGTGTGTATGTGGATTTACTCCCCGTGTGTGAACTACATCAACTCTTCAACTTCGTCGTATGTAAGACCAAGAAGCCATATTTTATAGTTTTTTTAAAAGTCATTATATAGATATAAATGTTATATATTACATTAAGTAATTGTATAAAACAAATAATTAAGAGGAACTCAGAGCAATATATTCTGCCAAATTCACAGGCAAAAGCTAGTTAAAATTACTATAAAGAAAACTTATCACGCAATCACTGGACTTGCAGGCAGAAAGAATTCAGGTTCCCAGGCATTATATATTATCAGAAAGGCTATCTGTTGCTTAAGTAATTATCTTTGAAACCTAACTGCTTATTATTTATCAATGTTGCTGAATAGCTGTTTAAGTTTTCTATAGTAATTAATAGCAATTCTAAAGTACTGTTTCAATTTACTTTATAATTG
Organism: Leptidea sinapis; assembly: GCF_905404315.1. Lineage (NCBI taxonomy): Eukaryota > Metazoa > Arthropoda > Insecta > Lepidoptera > Pieridae > Leptidea > Leptidea sinapis. The sequence goes on from NC_066280.1 coordinate 5,069,701, forward strand.
CTTTCATTTGAGATTAAGTTTAAGTTATGAAATCATTAATTACGGCAGGTATAGTAATAAATATGTTATGTTAATTATATATCTTAAATGAAAAATGTTAAGGTGTTTCCAGGACGATACCTCTAGAAAAAGCATGTACAACATACTAAAGGCCGTCTCTGGTGTTGCAAGAGAATGCAGGTGGTGGTGATCACTTAACACCAGGTGATATACACTCGCTTGTCGTCCTCTTCCACAAAAAAATTAAATTGACTTCCTAGGTAGCGCATCTCTTAATAGTATTTAGTTATCACCTCCGCTCAAGCTATTTTGCAACAAGAATCTCTATAAAAGAGAAAATTTCACAAATACAGAAAAATTCTAAAACGTTTTTTGAGATAAATTTTTAGATCTTTAGAGCGTACTTAGACTTAGCTAAGTGTAAGCTTAGCATAATAATTCATTTTCTTTTTATAGTCATCTGACTGATGAAATTTTGCGTAGCTTAAGCTAAGACTAGACTTAGAGCAATGCTGAAGTCAAGTTATTAACATGACCTACCGTACAGTTTCATATTCAAACGAGCTTGCTGTGGAAGTTTTGTTTAAGTGACTTAAAATAATTTGATATGAAATACTAGTTTTAATTGTTAAGCCTTTGAAACAAAAAAATACATAGAATACAACAGCGAAATGACATCCAGAGCTGTTAAACATTTCTTTTTTTTTATGGAATAGGAGGACAAACAAGTCACCTGGTGTTAAGTGATCACCGCCGCCCACATTCTCTTGCAACACCAGAGGAATCACAAAAGCTTCATTTAAATTGAAATTAAAATATTAGAATGTTTCATGTTTTCGAGCTTTATTGTTCATAATATAGGTCAAAAAATCAATTATTAGACTATTTTTCTTAAAAAATATATTGAAATTACCTACCCACTATAACAGATAAAATCAATACAAATTGTATATAGGTATTATATTGTCATACATACACATAAAAAGTAAAACTGTGCATTTTAAGAGAACTTTAAACTCCATATGAAAGTATGCATAGTTTAGCCTTAGCACATTATCAGTAAAAATCATTAATAATTCAAATAAATTCATAGATAGTTTATTAATTTCATTAAGTATGTATTCTACACATTAACTTTAAGTTATGCTTAATTGCACATCATATATCTATGCAAACTATTTATATTTACCTAACTATTGATGTTTCATTTCAGATGATAATTCAATTGATAAAAGAATCTAAGTCAAGTCAATGTAATATATAAATTACACATAAAACAATTTAATTAAAGATAATATTTACAACTGAACATTTCTCCACTTGGATTTAATCTGAACAACTTTCTCCTGCCCGTCTCTATCTTATTTTAATAAAACATTTGTATCACGAAACCAACAAATTTCTCAATTGCCTTATTTGCATAAAAGTGAGGCACCCCTTATCTTTACCGACAGGCTCTTTATGAAAACTTTGTCTTATTGCCGTAATTAAAAGTGTTTTAAACTTAATTCATGGCGGTTTGGAAATGTTTGTATTTCACTCATTAAACATCCTATTATTAATTAAATTAAATTAGTGATTTCGATACCAAATTCAGTCTTAAACGACTTATAAAAGTCTTATGATTTTTGACACAGACTAAACCTTCTACAGGTAATAACAGGTATAAAATAAGAAAAGAAGGAGAAGTACGTATTTTAATATTTATTTAACAGAATTTAATTATACTAGTACCGCTTCATTAAATTAATTGTTAAGTAACATATCGGATTGATAATTGTCTAATTGTTAGTAAGCGATTGGCGCGATATTTGACTTTCTAAGGCCTATTTGTGTTAGATAGAGACGTTTTGTAAAAAGTTAAAACTAAGCACATTATACATGAATACGTCACAACACAACACATCACTTTCACGCTACATACCCTCGCACGTAAACTGGCCGTAATGCTTGCCCGAAGACTTGTCCCCGCAAACAACACATTCCACATTCTGGCCTTTATCGTTCGCTGAAGAGCCGCTCTGCGTGGACGCAGCCTGGCTCGCCGGAGTGGACGGCAGCAGCTCATCATCGCGCCAGCTTCCGCGGAAGCCGAGTTCCAAAGGCGGGAGGTCAGGGCCTCGAGGGCAAAGGCCCGGCCCGACCCCGCCGTACACTAGAGCGCCGTGCGTGATGATGCCGGTAGCCGCCACGTGTGCGGAACTGCGCGTGTGTCAAGGGTCGCGTCTGGATCGCGACTGCGGCGCTCGGGTCGCGACTCGGTCGCTAGTGCTCCGCCATTGGCCCGGTGGCCCGGGGGCAGATCTAAGGCTCCGCCACCTAACCCCCACCCCGGGGGGAAATCTTTCAGTCAGTACCGTGCGCATAGAAACTTGCACGAATTTATTTTATATTATATATTTGTCTATCGTTTCGTTGCGCATAACATCTAAATATGTAACATATACTTAGTTATTTTTATCTATAAAGCATAAGTTATTACAAATATTTAAGAGAATGGATTTCACTATACTTAAAAAATACGATTGTTTTGATTTTTATAGAGGTAGATAGATCTACATATTGAAATCTTAAATACCTTAAAGTGGATTGAACTTGATCGATCAACAATTAGTAGGTAGTTTTTCTTGCGTTGTTGCCTCAATCAAAAATCATCATCTTGCTTGGAAAACGGTGGATACGTAGCCGTGGTAATTGTATATTTCACATAATATTGTGTTTTTTTTACTTTTTGACACAATTACCAGTGGGAAGCTCCTTTACACAGGATGACAGTGAAGCAGTAATGTGAAGGCATTATTTTGTTTCGGTCTGAAAGGCGTCATAGCTAGTAAAATTAGTGGGCAAATGAGACTTAACATCTTATGTCTCAAGTCGACGAGTGCAATTGTAGTGCCGCTTATAATTTTTGGGTTTTTCAAGAATCTTGAGCAGCATATGCATTTTAACGGGCAGGGCGTATCAATTACAATCAGCTGAACGTCCTGCTCGTCTCGTCCCTTATTGACATAAATAAATCTAAAAACAGAATTATTTTTGATAAAGTATTATTATTCAAATAATAATTAATACATCTCATATCAAAATAAATATTGTGCTTTTCTACTTTTTCACACAATTATGAACAGAGCTTATATCGGCTGACGGTACTTGAAAATCCTACTTTGTATCAACTTTCCGCCGTCCATATTTCCACCGCAGCCATCTATATACGTTGTATTACCATAGAGTTCCTTCAGAGCCTACAGATGTTTCACTCAACTACTCATTTTTACACGAGACTTTTCACTTCCGTTGTGAGATAAGGTTCACTGCGTCGTTGGAGTAGAAATATTTTTATCTGATAACGAAAGGCCTTTTTAGGTTATTAATACTAGTTCCTTGTATGCATATAGTTAGTTATATCTACTACTTTTTAAATGTACGCCGAACACGAGCTATAGGTTTACTTGTTTCGCTTTATAAAATGCTCACAGAATACCTTTATTTATTTATGGTGTATGTGGATGATGCAGCTACTGTACTCAATAACTTTTGTATTAATTTACATTTACTTTTTTGACTTTCTCGTGTAAGACATTGACTATTTGACGTTTGAGTGTGTTTGTTGCATCACTTTACATATATCGATGTAAATGTAAATCTTGATATAAAAGAGTTGCAATTAGTTTCTTGCTACTTCTTTCATTAGCTCAATCCTTTACGAAGTAGCGGTAGATTCAGTAAGTAAAATAGTTTTTTTTTGACATCCATTTCCGTGACCAACGTGAATAAACTGATTTTGATTTGATTTGATATGGTCCACCGATATTGATTAGTTTTAAAGATTGGGGATAGTTACTTAGGTATCTATTTATTAGCTGATGATGTAAATATGTCAATAAAATATTTTCTTTCCTTATTTATTTATTTTATATTTACCAGTAAATATATACAAGAATTATACAAGACGGAGAATTATTAAAAGAATTAATTTGCGTGTTTATTAAAGTACTTTTAATAACTTAATTTGTTTGTAGAATTTCATTGTTTTTCGAACGTGTTGATAAAAAAAATTATGTGATCACTGCCGCCCAAATATCCTGAGGAATCACAGGAGCGTATCTGCCCTTTTAGAAAAGTGTACGAGCCTTTTTTGAGCACATGTCGTATCGTCCGGGAACAAACAAGAAAGCTTATTCCATACATTGGTTTAGCATGGAAGAGAAGAGAGAAAGTTCCTTAAAAACTGCTTTGCTACGCCACACTTCCAGATGGTGAGAATGATATTAAAGTTTGTGGCGTATCGTGCGAAGGTGGATTATGTAGAGTATAAGAAATAATTAATTATTAGTATCTACCTTAAGAAGATCTATAAGAAATAATTAAAACATGATATATCAATGAACATGTGGAGTGCGAGTGATCTATAAAATGATCTATCTGCCACAGGTCGGTGTGATCTAGATTGATCTAGATCAGGGGGCGTGGCCGGGCGGGCTGCCGGTCGCACCGCCCCCTGCCCCCACCACCCCGTTCACTCGTCACTTGATCGTCGCACGCGCAACACGTCAATGTCAACTGACGATCTTTTTTTTACTTTATCAACGAACGTGTGCACTTAGTTGATAACAATACAACACCACACACAACCGATGTAGGTTATCAAATAGCTTGAATTTGGTTTTAAATTTTCTTGCGATCTTCATCTCATTGGTTCTTATTCCGAACACGGGAAGGATTTAGTATATTTTTTAATTATGTATGTGATAAAATAAAAATGATGATGTAGGAAATTGAAGTAGTTATGTACTTACGCACCTTGCTAAGCTCAATTGAAGAAGTTTAGGATCTATAAGCTAACTGCTATGACATAATTTTTACTTCGATTTTAAATCGATGCACCAACAAAAAGATCATTTGTTATGAGTCCCAGCAGGGTTCAAAGTTCAAACCAACACACTATCTCTTAACAAAGTACAATACCTTCGAAAAGCAATCAATAGGTATATCTTTATTATATCTCTTTACTAGCTACTGCCCGCGCCATCGTCCACGTGGATGCTATAAGGAGCAAAAATAGTATATCTATATAAAATAATATAAATATTGACACACTTTTTACAACTTATCTTGCCCCAAGTTAAGCATATAATATAGCCTGTGTTATGGGTTACAAGACAACGATATATTTAATACAATATACTTACTTAAACATACATAAATTCATATAAACATACATAAATATATTTATACATCCATGACTCGGAAACAAACATCCATATTCATCATATAAATGCTTGCACCTACCGAGATTCGAACCCGGGACCTCTAGCTTAGTAGGTAGGATTGCTAACCACTCGGCTATACAGGTCGTCTGTATCTAACATGACAATATTTAGCATGTTGTATCCCGACTTCTTGTTAATGTTCATGCAAAATTCACTATATCTCGATAGGAAGTTAAGAACTCCAAAAAAATAATCTCCATTTCATAGCTACCATTTATATAGCTAATACAAAAACCGTACATTCAATATTAAAAAAAACACTTGCTGTGTAATCTACAAACAATGCCAACCAAACAAAGTAGTTTATAGAGTTTTTGTCTGTTGGTCGATATTTGAATCCAGGCTTTTTTTATGTTATCAGGGACGACATCGCGGGCAGAAGCTAGTATAAATATAATCACATACCTAACTCTTCTATAAAAACATATCATCATTCAAAAAAATGTACCAGCTCCTACAAAAATAACAGATGCATTGTATAAGCTACGCACATTCCAAAGTTTTCTTCTCTATTGAATTTGAGAATAATTGTAGATAGCTTAGCAGTAATGTAAATAGTTATACATAAAGAAATATAGAAGTTATATTTGTGGAGATGGCCGAGCGAAGTTTTAATAAGTAGAAGTGAGGTGAATGTCGGGAGGTAAGGCGGGTCAGAGGTCGCACCGCCCACTACCTACCCCTGTGTATGAGACACCGACTGAACGAAAACTGTACGTACTGTTAACATACTTATAATACGTACTTCATACCTGAAATATAGATTGCTTATCTATACGTACCTACATATATAATAATAGGTTTTATGAGCAATCTTTCATTGTCATGCAATCGATTTGTTTAAATAAAAAAGTTCATAAATAATTAGGCATTCATTTTGAGCTAAAATTGTTCACTTTCAACAAAGGGGGTTTGTTCCGTTATTTGAAAGTTTTTAGGATCTTCTTTGAGCAAAATTATAACATCCATGATGTGAGGTCTAAGATCTTCCTGGTCTATCTTGAAGATATTTTCTAGCGAGAGACAATTGCTTTTAATTCTAGTTATATGAGACTTTAATTATTACAATAAATATTTTTATAACTTCTTTATAAGCATTTTCCATTCCTTGCTGTTTAAAATTGGCCAGAAATAATTATGATTCAAAATATCAAAAGCTTTGGAGTAATCAATAAATACTATCTATATTTTTTTGTGGTATCTGTCTGATATTTGTATATTTTACCAAAAATTTTTTGATTATGTGAATTTGTCAATTTTGTTGCAGCTCCATCTGAACCCCGCCTTTTCTTTTGGCTGTTTTTCATCTAATAAGATTCACAATCGCTCTAATATTATTTTTGTGAAGACCTTCTAGACATTTTTGTTATGCTTTTCGGTTTATAACTGCCAATATCATCATAATTTTTATTATTTGTCTCTCATTAAATGATATAACCATAAAAGCAAATGTTTAAGTTTTAATGAAGTATCTTAAGTTCTTTTGTCTTGTTATTTTGAGTCGTATTTTTTCTTTATACTTATATTAAGTACGATTTTTTCAACGCAGTATTTGCAAGTTTCTAGTGGTTTGGAACTTTGGTTAAATGTTACTAAATTTCGATTTTGAAATTGACTGTGATTGTAAAGTGCAGCGCAAAATATTTAAATTGAAACTCTATCATGGTTAAAGTAGGTACCTACGCAAGTTATTTTGATAAAAATTATTATGAATATTATAAAAAAAAAAAAACAATTTATAATACACTTACAAAATTCTAAAAATGATGAATTTCCCTATGGACTTCAATTTAAACCCAATACTTTCATGATTCTATAAAATTGGCATCAATTTGATGAATTTGAATTAAGAACTTCATTGCAGGTAACAGTACATTAACTTATTGATATTTATTAAGAATACATATAAATGAACAAATTGTTTAGTATACTCTCAGTCGAAATTCAGCTTTATTTAAAAATGTAAGCTTTAGGTAAGTGTGCCTATTTAAAAGGCCGAACCTAGTTCCAGAGTTCCATCATAAGTATCTTAAAACTCCAACTAATTTATGTTTAACGTTATTGTTTGTGTTAGTTAATTGTATATTGAGATTAAAAAAACATGGGCGAGTTTCTATTTATAAAAGCACCATTTTTTTCAGAGATTCGTGGTATTGCTTTAACTGACAAATTCAAATTGAAATATTTGTATTCGAAAAAGTAGGTATTTAAAATCACTTATTGAACGTCAAAGAGTCCTCTTCTTCTTCCACTAGTACCTAAACTTACTGAGGGAACTTTTCAAATGATGTTGAAATTAGCAGCAGCTTCAACATGTCGTGTAAAATATTTATTTTGAAAAAAATTCCACGTTTGAAGTCTTTTCGCCAAGAGTAAGTGACATACGAAGCCTTTACACTCTTCATAATATGAGGACTCACATAAGTGTTGCCGACCTTATAAAGCGTTCAATAAACGAACACATTGGTACGTGTGGGACGAGTATCAGACTTAAAGAATGCAGCTTGCAATTCCAATATAACTTAACTATTTAATTTGATTTGTATTTTATATTTTTTGTGACAATAAGGAACTAGAGAAGCAGGAAGTTCAGCTGATGGGAATTGATAAGCCCTGCCACTGCATTAAAACCACAGGATTCTTGAAAAACTCGAAAATCTGAGTGGCCATACAACTGCGCTCGTCACATTCAGACATGAGATGTTAAGTCTCATTTGCCAAGTAATTTCACTAGCTACAGCACATTTCTGACTGAAATACACCCATTCTTACACATTACTGCTTCACGGCAGAAATAGGCGCCGTTGTGATATAACTAGTCTTGCCATAAATACTGAAACAAAGAAAAAATATTTATATTGCAAATAACATTTACTACTTTTACAGTATATTAGTTTAATAAATCTAAAACAGTTTAAAATATTAAAAGCTTATTCAACGTGGCCTCAATACAGGCCTTTAAACGTTGAGGCCAGTTATCAATAGAAGCACGCATTCTTTCCATGGGAAAACTCTTCACTACCAATTGTTTTATGGACTCCAAATCATCATGGCGTTTAGAACAAGCCGTACTCTCTAAGACTGACCAACGAATTAAGATCGGGACTAGACGACGGCCAGTCTTCAGCTCTGATGAAGTCCGAAACGTTCGTTTCCAACCAAGACTGCGAAGACCGAGCTTTATGAGGGACTATTGTTGGTTATTTATCATGGTGTTGTTAAGAGGCTTCATTACCTTCTCAAGAATGGTATCTTGATACACTTGTGCCCATGTATTGATACTTTTTTTTTACAAAAGTATGGCTCAGTCACGCCTTCATAGCTAATGCCCCATCAAACCATTACTGAAGTCAGATAGTGCCCACGTTGCACTCTGTCGACTAATTGGGAAGCTTCGATTTAACCTCCCTATTATTTTTTAAATTATAAGTTAAGAAATGACCAGTACGTCTCTAATAGGCTGCAAGTCCTAAATATTCTTTTAAAATACGCGACATAGTAGAATCTTTTGCTTTCGGAAAGAATTCCTTCGAATTCTTTCCCTTATTACTTTGACCACCTTTTTCGTACGAACACAACTTGGACGGCCAGATCTTTTTTTGTCACAAACAGAGGAGGTCTCATTTTACCTATTAAGAGCCCGGTACACAAACATTTTATTATTACCAAGCGTATGGAGAATTTGAATAATTGCATTTGGTTCCATGCCTACTTTGTGTAATGCAATCACAGACAGACAGATTCGAAAAAAGCGGTATTTATGGCCAGACTGACTTATCACGATATCTCTAGAACCATAAAGCGTAGACACTTGAAATTTGGTAGGAATTCTCCTTTTGCCGAGTAGTCAGAGGTCAGCTAAGAAAGGATTTTATGAATTTCCACCCGCAAGATTTTTTTTTTACAGAACATTGTCTGTCGGGTCAGCTATAATCTTATATGTATTTGAAATGGAGATACTATCGATACTTACGGTAAAATTTCATAAGATATTAAGTATTAGAGTATATTCAAGCCTGTAAGAATTAATTCAAAAAAAAGGTTCCGAGGGGAAAACGTATAATTTTCAATTGAAATGTAAACTTAACTCTTAATTATAAAAGCACGATTACAACTTAATTGATGTTGTAATAAATATCATTATGATATAAATTAAACTACGGGACTGCCAGCTGATAATGCAGCTCTCTCTCTCTAAAATTCCTATTCCTATTCCTCTCTATATTTTTCCATAAATTAAGTGATTTTTGAGGTTCTCTATTGAAAACAAATAAAAACATAAAATCTTTCTGCTCTATATGAGTTGGGAAGAACTCGACATTGCCGACAAAAGTTCAGCAAAGCACTTCATCTTAAGGCTTATCATTGATCGCGACAACGGTGTCTGTATGTCACCTCCCCCCTCACCTCCTCACCTCACACCTTAGGGGGAGGTCCCCCTGGTGGGCTGAGTAATTGGGTGCAGGCAGGTACCTCTACTTTTATTTGACTTTTGTGTCTTCTATGTTTTAGTTGAATTAGGTTTGTCGTCATAGTAACTTAATGTTTACTTCTGGAGCATAGAGCAATTAACCAAATGAAGAAGTGACTTGCGAAGCGAAGCGACTTGTACATATAAATAATTATGTATATGTAAAACATAAATACATAATTATTTTATAGGTTTTAGACCCTAACAAAGGTGTAACAACTAGCCGCGCATAGGTGGAACGTTGTTATATATCACTTTTACAAATAAAATTTTTAATTAATTTCAATTAGGCTTTGACATATTCACTTTTAACTAAAAAATGTCACAACTCAATGTCGACCCTGTACACTTAAAATACTGTACCTTAGCAGTTAAAATTAGGGGTAATATTGCGATCACAGGATTTTCTGCAGCAAACAGCGTTGCTCTTCGTGTTCTGTCTTGAAAGGAGTGAGTTTCATTGTAATTACAGGCGAATGTGGGGTCGTATCTATGCTATATCCCTATCTCCATGTCATGGTCATGGCCATTTTGACAAGCATATGTTTAATATAGGTATCATCGACAGTCCCTTGTGCAGGGTTTCCAAGAAGCGGCTACACACGTCCACTAGGAGTGCCGAAGTTTGGCCACATGCGGAGTCAAATACTTCCGGACACCTAGGACTCTCCCCGAGGTCATGGTGGACATAAGTGGTTTGACTAACTATCTTGTGGCAATATTTAAAATAGAGTTAATTACTATCTCACTCACTTTACCGCTCACAAAAAAATAACACTCAATAAACTGAAGCCTTCGAACGGCTCCGATTCAGAATGCTAAGAAACTCACATGGAATTCACACATCGATAAAGCCAAAAAGTCTAAAATAGCCTTGGGTGTAAGTTGACGTCTGGTTGGCAGACATTGGGCAGCACGCCCATAGATGGATCTCTTATGGATATTCTCAGCAATTATCTGACAAAAAGTGACCTACGCCTTCACTGTGTGGTGGAACAAAGCCAGCCAGAAAATAACTACAGACTGGCTAAATAGCCGGTGGTAACCGGGGCATGACCTCCACTCCAGGTGCGGACATTAGGGCGAGTCATAACCTACCGCCTCTTCCACTGTTTATACAGTAGGAAGTGAAGGCGAGCATGCTGATGCCAATCGTCCAGAGGCATTAGAGTAACATCATCGTTGTTGACTACACCCTGCTCCCAGGTTTTGTTTGTAATACTCAACTTGAGAAGTTAAGAAGATACTAAATGTAAATGCGGTAGCGATTGACGACCATATAACACCACAGACAGACACCAGACATTTTGAGTGAGTGTGTATAACGGTTATACGTCTATATTAATAAGAATTGTTCGTTTAATAGGTTTTAAAGTAAAATATTACCTAGGTGTACTTATATGTTCGTGTTGTGAGTATCGAGTTACTCTGAGCCGTCACGCCCGTTCAGGTAAAGTCTGCTAGAGTCTACCAAGGAAGACTCTGAAGTTAACACGCCTTGCGAATGGACACACTGTTTTTTATTTTTAGGGTTCCATACGCAAAGGGTAAAACGGGACCCTATTACTAAGACTCCGCTGTCCGTCTGTTCGTCTGTCAGCAAACTGTATCTGTAACCGTGAAAGTTAGACTGTTGAAATTTTCACTGATGATTTGTGTTTGTTTGAGCTATAACAACAAATAATTTAAATATTTAAGGGGGAAACCCTTCGTGCGCGAGTCTGACTCGCACTTGGCCGGTTTTTTAAGAACAAGGCTCAGTTTGTAGTAGAATAGTTGCAACATGTACAGTACAGGTAATATAAAATTAACTTATTTAAACATTGAATGTAAGCACATCCATTCTGATGACTACCGCGATGTAACAAAACAAGCCAACTCCTAAATTATCCAAACGTCAGTAAAACAAAACGAAACGCGGACAGACAGAATGACCGAGTGATTTAAACGTCTTTACTTACGATCGCTTTTATTGTAACTCGAAGTGAGAGATTTATTACAAGCTCAAGTATTTAGCGAACACTTGAAAGCAGTGACAATATTGTTTAGCTTACAGCGTTATTTAATTATTTGTGAATTACTTGTAATAAATCATTCTTTAAATACGTTTAATTCGGATGTATTCATTTTAAAATTGCATTTGATAAAAGTTAAATATTTTACCAAACTTGATTCCTCTACAATTGTGATGTCAGATTATTCCTATCGCCGATATTTTCATTAATCTCAATGAAAAATGATATATGATCTACATTGTAAATTGGTGATATTTAAAAAAATCTCAATATTCCTTATTCACGTCTATTTGTCGAAATATATATTTTTTCTCTCTTTAGGCCTCTGGGTCCTACGGGCCAAATGTCTCGATACCAAATCGGCACAAAGATGTTCGACTCACTGAAACAGACATATTATTTGCGGTCTTTTTCTTATACAATATTACCTTATCTTTTACCTGAAATTAGTTTTAGGATTACTATTACTATAGTATCTTAATAGTTATTTATTTCTGCAAATCAGGCTGTGTACACACCCTCGTGGAGTTACAGCCATCTTGTAATAGTTTTCTTGTATGCTATTATATTCCTATTTATTGTAATTCTGTTGTGTGTACGTACATATTTAAATAAATAAAAAATTCGGAACTAATTCTACAGTAGCTATTTTTTACAGTGAACTTACAATATTATGTTTGAATCTTAAGGAGAATGATTTTTCAATTATAACATATAATTTTGAATTAGATTAGATTGGTCAAGTCAGTGTGTGCTTCTTATGCCTCAGATCCATTGTTTGACCACTGTGGCTAATATTGAGTCATTTCTTATACCTATGTTAGTTAATTTTATTTTTATATCAATGCTAAAATGAATAACTTTTTGCTTACATGTGAATATGTTTTTTACCCCCTATTATAAAAATAAAAGATAACTAACATAAGTTAATTATTTTTTTAGATCGATGCTAAAATGAATACCTTTCGGCTTACATATTAATATGTATCTTTACCTGCCGTGCTAGTTATAAAACTGTGCTTCGGCAAGGTAATGGATTGGTCAAGTCGCTGGGTGCTCCTTATGGAGACATAAGTCTAAGTTTCATTGTTTGACGACAGTAGCTAATGTTGAGTCTTGTCTTATATCCATTTATATATAAATAGTAGAATATAGAATTATAAGATTTTTTAAAATATAATATATCTGAGTCACCAAGCGCTATCGGGTGTCTTTTGCATCTTCAGGGGAAACATAAGAGTATTAATGATAATTACTTTAATGAGGAAAATGTTAATATTATAGGTTACACTATGTTAAACGTATATAATCTTAGTATGGAGACATTGAGCAGCCATTACAGATATGCCAAGTGGAGCAAAGTACACTGATAACCTGTAACCTCACTATCTCAATGAAAAATAGGTTACGTAGCATCCCGCGCTGTATTTATAACATGTTATTACATTACTAGTTTGGTGTCTTACCTACTTAATTGTTGCTTAAGATATTGATAAATAAAAGAAATATTTATAAATCTTTATCCATACGTATAAGTAAATAATAAATAAGTAATAAAAGTTGTCCAAGCACAAAAACTAGTTTTGAAGAATATTGGACTGTTTGTCAATTTGTCTGTTTGTTAGTGCACGCTTATACCAGACTCGGTCAAACCGATTAGCGCTGTGTAGAGATGAAGGTTGTCTCTACATCTTCTATTGGGTTTAAGACGGGGAGTGCTCAGAGTAGTTGTTCGGGTTGAAACCAGCATCCGAGATCTATCACCGGACATCAGCTCAAAATGCGAAATTCTACCCGCAAAATGTTGACGTCTGGCGTTCTACAATCACGCGTTTCGCGAGGAACTTCTTCCCAACTTTGCGGATCTTTACAACTTAACTAGCTGCAGTTATCCCGAACCAATATGACTTAGGCCCTTCAAGCATAGATCATACTCCAGTCTTAAATGCTGGCAGCGCTCCACTTGACCCCTGGTTTTGCGCATGTGCGCATGCCCTCTGAGCGACAATGAGTTTCCTCGTAAGGCCTTTTCTTAGCGACAACGTATGGTATCAATATATTATATTACTAATATTATGAAGGCGAAAGTTTGGATGTTTGTTGCTCTTTCACGGTAAATTGGCTGAACAGATTGAGCTGAACAGATTAGGACATAGCCTACTGACATACATTATTTTTAGCCGACCTATATATAGTATATTTCCATATTATATAAGTTGGCTAAATTAACTTTATCCACGCTTTATGCAGATATGGTATTTTTGATGCTTTATAACGTCCATGCAGATGACGTCGCGGGCCGCACCTATAAATGATATATAAGCTATTAAAAAGCATTTACTCCAACCGTAATTGAACCCGTATATATTCTTCGCTTGAATAACAAAAAATTACCACTTAATCAATGAGCTATGCGATTAATCAAAACCAGTACTTATTTCTGAAATGGTATTAATTAAACAAAGTCATCAGACAGCGGCATACTTGCACTTGTGTTAGAGATAATGTGACCGGTGCAGTACGGAGTGATCAGGGTTGTATTATTAGCCACGTTCTCGAAAAGCAGTCCAAATAAAACGTACATGACAACTTAATAAAAGGCTAATCTAAAATCGATGGTCGACAGACCGATTGCCCTTGACAACCTTATTACCGTTCTGGCAACTATATTATATTTCCCTGAGGACCCAGAGATCAATATTTAATCATAGCTCAAAGATGGGAGTGAATAGATTAGGATGCCCGAAAGTTTTCTTTTATGCTTTGAGTATGGGCAGAATGAATATTATGTCCAGTACGGCTTTGAAATGACTGTGCCTAATTTGTAAGATAATCATCAAAACTTTAATAATTCTCATTAAAATCATCTGAAAAGTATGATTAGTAGTGTTTTAATCACGGTGAATGATAAAAATTACATTAAATTTCATATTTATCCACCTTAGGCGAAGTTGTCTAACGTAAAATTATCAAGCTTGAGATGTATTCAACTCATTAAAAAAACGAAAAGATTGTAATCAGCTAACAATTAAAACAAAACCACGAACTATTTGACCGCGTGCAACATATTCTTGGCTAGGCTAGGCTCCTCGAATTGTTGGGAATCCAGTGCTCTGCTAACGGCTAGATCATTTGGGTTGTGTTCCTAAAGCTGTTTGACTCTTATATAAAAAAAATTGACACGTACCATTTTAGACTCCGCTGTCACTCTACCCGTGAACTGTCAATAAGTAATTTTGACAGAGTCTAAATTCCTTTTGCGGCTATAACAACAATCGAGTACCCCTTGTGGGCAAGCCCGACTATTGAGCGCAATTTTTTTCAGTAAATTGCCTCGTTGCATTAATTTTGAATATTTATTAAATTATTTGCATTTTATTTCCACTCTACTTTTACTACTAAAACAGCGAAAAGAGCTAAGGCTCGTTATAGGCTTAAATCCAATAACTCCTCGTATCAGATCTCTTTGTGATCAAGCCGTGCGTGCCACCTTGCGCTTCCCTAGTTAATCGCTCACGCTAAGTAGCATTAAACGCTACCGCTACTGCCAACAAATCCCATTTTCACTGCACTTTAATCCCATCCTCTTCCACCCTCAATTCTACAACTTAAATCTTTTGTATTGCCACCATTGCTTCATTCAGTCGTGGGAGTAAATTAAGCGGCATAGAAATCCATCCATGGTTTACGTGGAAAGCGATAGGTATGTTGAGAGTGTGTAGGCCCCAAAAAGCTCTCAGTCAATTAAGTGATCAGGCAGGGGTTCTGTACAATTGGTCGCCTCCGCACAATGAGTCTCGCAATGCGATATTGTGAATCAGCGAGCGATTATATATTAGATGGATTAGTTTCAGTGAAGAGATTTTTAGGAAGTTTTTATTAAAAACGAGATATATTATGTACTGAAGTAACAGTAAAAAGTGTGTGTGCACTTATGTATGCACGCAAGAAGTTATACTTCTTTGGCCTAACGAAATACCTAAAAAATGATTTATTCCTCGTGTTACTCTACGTTTTTAGAAAGAACAATTTTGTAAAAATCTTGCAAAGATGGCTTTGACAATTAATTATTAAATAATGAATACGGCTGTATGGGCTTGAACTCTTTGCCTGTCCTAATAATGGACGAGGAAACAAAAAAAAAACGAATGACGCAAACGTCAGAAAATTTTGGTTACCAACTTCACCCTGTTACTGTTGTGTTACAGTGATGCGCGCGCATCTTAAAGTTTCACTCAGCGTGCAAATCACCAATTTGCATGCTATAAATGAATTGGCTCGACATATTATACGATACTCTAAAGTCTAAATCATATGTAACACATGTTAATTTAAGATGTGTGATGCAAATAAAGAATTATCATAAATTTTATGATATAAGCCTGTAGAATGCAACAATATAAAGTACGTCATGTACTTAGTAGAAAGGAACCATTTTTTTTTCCATGGTCTTAGAGTCACGATTGGATGTTAGTTAGATGGAAAATAAAATCTTGGAAAACTTCAAACATAGATTTCAACAGTATTGATGTTATTTTTTAACCATATTATACTTACATATACATTGTTATGTTCTTTATAAATGTTTTCTCAAATGCATTCTTAACTGTGAAATTGTAATGTAAATTAATGGCAAGTACCTAAAAAGTATACCTCAGCATAGGAGTACATTATGAAATAAAGTACGCTGTTTTTATAATAGAAGCAGTTATAAAATAATAAAAAAAAAACAAAGCATAATTTATAAAAAAGTCTACGGCCAACTTTTTATTTGAACACAAAATAAATTACATAACAGATTTTCAGGCCGAATTTTTCCTCAATCAATGAAATTCGGCGTTTAAATCGCCGCGATGAACGCGTTGTAGCGTGAAATCGCATCACAACGCTTCGGAGCGTGACCAACGGTTGCTTACATCTGACCGACCCGGGTTGTGAGATGAGGATTTCGCAATATTTTATTAAAACCATTTCATGCATGTCCGTGCTCTGTTAATATCGGTAATTCTATTATGAATTTTATATCCGCAGGAAAACGTGAACTGCGTCAATATTCAAAAATTTTATAGAGAAACATGTTAAGCTCGTTGTCGCTTTACTTCGAATATTTACATTACATTAGATAAAGTAATAAAAGTATAATAAATAATTAATAATAACTTTGAATGAGATAATGTTGCTAAAAAAATTTCGGTAAAAAAATTTTTGGAGATAGGTGATTTTTGGCACACGTTTGAGTTCGAAACATAAAGACGACGTTGACATCATCAGAGAATGGCTATAATTTTCTAATAATTAGTTATGAAAACACTCATCATAATTTTTTGTAGTTTACGTGTTTTTGTTGCATCACTTTACATATATTGTAACTGAAATTATTTGTATAAAGATGAAGCTGTAAATGTTGATTAAAAAGAGTAAATGAGTATGAGTATGTTGCCACTTCTACTTCTTATTAAAGCTCAACTCTCAAAGGCGGTAGATATAAAAAGAAAAGTCATTTCCTTGACCTGCATAAAGTGATTTTGATTTGATTACCCTAAAGGACTTGAGCTTTTGATTACTGTTAGTACACATATAATATTAATAATTATAAATCATATTTATTATATTTAATACTAATTACAAATTAAAGCAAAATTGTCTAATTTATGGAATAGGAGGACAAACGAGCGTACGGGTCACCTGGTGTTAAGTGATCACCGCCGCCCACACTCTCTTACAACACCAGAGGAATCACAAGAGCGTTGCCGGCCTTTAAGGAAGGTGTACGTGCTTTTTTTGAAGGTACCCATGTCGTATCGTCCCGGAAACACCGCACAAGGAAGCTCATTCCAGAGCTTTGTAGTACGAGGGAGAAAGCTTCTTGAATTAATTATTATTAATTTATTATAAGTAGAGGTATTTGGTGAGTATTATATATATGTAGATTAACATACTTTTTTGTTATTTGGTGGAGTTCTCGTAACAGGCTGCGTCATGCTCGCATCCATTTCACAGCTTGTGGCGGCGACATGGGACGAGTCGTCCCCTTCCCTAAAATATGGTTGAGGGAGGCGATGGCTGGCTTATGTGTCATGCTCGTGAACGGGCGCTGCTTGTGGTGACAGGATGATCCTGTTGCCAGAGGTTCGGCTTCAGTTTCTTAAAAGTTATTATATATTATATAATATAATCGCTTATTAAATGTTCACAGAATACCTTTACTTATTTATTCACGGTGTGTGTGGATGTTGCAGCTACTATACTCAATAACTTTTGTTTTGTATTAATTAACATTCACTTTTTTGACTTACTTGTGTAAGGCATTGACTATTTGACATTTGAATATGTTTGTTGCATCACTTTACATATTATATATCTTGCTACTTCTTCTCATTAGCTAATCCTTTACAAAGTAGCAGTAGATTCAAATTTTTTTTTGACATTCAGTGTCATTTCCGTGACGTACATGAATAAAGTGATTTTGATTTGATTTGATTCATGTGATACTATTATCACAATAATATAGATAAACCCACATTCGTGTTTTAATACCCATTATTACACAACAGTTGCATAAATATCTATTTTTTTCTTATTGTAAATTGAAACACAATAAAAAATAATTGGGAAAATTTGAACTTTGAAACCAATTAATACATAATAAAGTATTCTACATCAAATACCAACAATAAAAATTGACATTGGCTCGTGGTGGGGTTAAGTGACGTCATTGTTAACCCTTACTATTGAAGACGAGGATGCTGTAGATCTTTTATCGATCTTTTGACTCGTGAAAGAATGAATACGTTCAAGCCCTTCAAAAACATAAAAATATGTTCTAACAGTTTCGAGTTGTTTGCTTTCAAAAACTCGTTCTTTATTTCTTTCGGAACACAATAAAAACATCTGTATCGTATATGTATAAAATATATTTTTTTGTATTAGCACAATTTAATTTTCTAAATAACATTTTTTGGTATTTCTATGATATCTTTGGCTTTATTTTAGCTAATGAATATTGTTCGTATGGTGTCGCACCAAAATAGCACCACCCCATCTCCTCGCGTAGGTGTCGTAAGAGTCAACTAAGGGATTCTAAGAATGGAGGATGGGCAGCAGCATCTTTCTAAGAGAGCACCACCATCAACTGCGACTGGCAAAAGGCCCCCTTTGCGGAAGACCTATATCCAGCAGTTGACGTCTTCTGGCTGACATGGTGATGATGAATTGTAAAAAACAAATAATAAAATTTTATTACAGATCATGTTTCTTATCATATTTCAATCAATTTCGATCAATTTTCTAATTTCACAGAATTTTAATGAAGTATAATATGATGTATATTTCAAATACTTAGAGTCTTATCCAATGAAATATAAAAATATTCTAGAAGGTAAACACAAAGTGTCCACAATGAACTGTTGTTTACTGACACTCCCAGTTCGATAAAAAGCATCCAACAATACAAGCAATCAGGCATCCAAAACTTCTTTAGAATTGTGTTAATTTTCAATAAGATTATTTACAAATCCTTGAAACATCTCCCGAAATGCTCCCCATCTGTCAATATTATCACAAAATATCTAAAAAGCCATAAAAGATGCCAAAAAAAGAATGAATGAATGTAGGCTAATTTTCACTATCAATGGCCACTTTATGTGTAACCATTGGGGCGTTATACAAATTAATACGTATGTCTTCGGCGTTTTTAACAAAAAACGGCCCAAGACCGTTGGCTTTTGTTGTTTTTTTTTTCTTATTATTTATGGTGCTAAAATTGGGTTACTTAACGGAAGCTGTCGTTCTATTGTGTGACGTGTTTTTCATAAAAAAATTGAGTTGCCTGTTATGCAATGATTAATACTTAGTTAAGTTAGTAATAATTAATGATTACAATATAATTTTCGTTATTGACAGATTGCTTGGTTTCTTACGTAATATTGAAATAATTCCACAACTTCCAAATAATATGAAAATATTACATTGTGATATTTGTTATAATTCAAAGCTTGAGTGCTTCGAAATCGCTCAGAAAACTGAAATATTTTAGTAATAGATCAATAATTATATGAAATAGGAATGTAGAAAGTTAAATTTTGTTAATTATTATTGTGTTACCAATTACTTTACAGTTAATACTTAACTAAGCAGGATATTTGTATTCTTATAGATGGCATTTTGCTTTTAATAATTGTATTGAGTAGACCACAATATATTCTGTCCACTTTAAAGCAGAAGTCTTTATGAATAATGAGTACAATACGCAACAATTTCATCTTTCTTTTTCTTCAAATCCTCAAATCGTATTCGAGCGACGTATTATGATTTGAAGAATACCTATAGACGTTCTTATACTATCATGTACAAATGTATGTTATCGCTGTAAAGTACAGCTGATAACCAGTTACAATTTATAAATAAACTATAAATATATAGACCATGACAGCACAAACCGTCAATCATTATAAGGTTACATAAGACACACTTTTTTCACCAAACTAGATTTCAACCGTTGAATGCTCAACGGGTCTAAAAGGTCGCGGGTCACCAGCGTCTTTTGCTGTATAGAAAAAAGACGTTAAACCTGTACAAAAAAGCGCTTCGAAAAAGGGGCTTCGTATAATATTGTGAATATTGATGAAGGAACAAATCTGGTTTTCGGGATATATAGTTTATTCAAACCACATGTGTGGTCCCACGGTTTGAAATTCACGTGTTAATTCTATGGGAATTCTGAAAATAAGCCTTGGTTTTGATGGAAGCCCGTAAATGATTTACATAATATTTTTTTTTCATATTTTTGTATACATTTATAAATAACTAAGGTTGTCCATCGGAAGTGATATTTAGAACATCGTATATAAAACTATATTATTTAATACTAATTTGTTACATACAACGATCGAATGTAATCTTTTATATTATCTTGATAATAGCAACAAGATACAATAAACGGTAAGGGTTGTGGTGCCTGAACAAAAGGCACGTGGTCCATGACAGAATCCTTGCGCACGATTCATACCCTTTCCTAAAGGGATTGAGATAAACGCAGGGTGTCTTGGAGGTGGGTCCCATTGATCTCGGCGTGCGTTTAAGGGTTAAGCTAGGGTTGGATGCTGCGCGCGAGCACGTGGCATGTTGATTTTTGTTGTTTACAGTTTTTAAATGTTTGTATTTTTGAGGTGTTAAATTATATGGTATTATTAGTGGTAATATTGTATAAATCAAACATTACAAGCCTTTAAAAGATCGATGTCAGGTTAGTTATCAAAATACGTACTCTTCAAGCCCAGCCAGAATTTATTCTATTGAATTTATTCTAGTGAATCTATTAACTGCAGTATTATTATTATTATATTTTTTAGTATTTTTATTATGCTATATGTGTGGGTTTTGCCTCGTGCGTGTCGCTGCAGGTTAAAGTTTAAATTTTGTCATTTCCGTGACCTACGTGAATAAACTGATTTTGATTTGATTTGATTTGAAATAAACTTTATTCTCATTTTAACACCTATTGTCACATACATGAGAAATTTAAAAATTAAAGTACTTCCAAACAATCATTTTGTTAGGTATGTACAATACAATACAATGTAAGACAACTAGATAAAAAAGTATATTGAGCCTTTGAAGACTTGCCTTAGGGGAAGTTAATATTTTGGAATTTAATTTAATAATCAAAAAAACAAAAAAAATAATCTATTGGCAGCTTAATATGACTGGTTCTTTGGAGTCACAATTCTGGTTACATCCTTTTTTTAAACAAGGGTGTGCTAGTGTGATTTTTTTCTCAGAACCTTGTAAAGTAAGCACTTAGTGTGTAATAATTGACTGATTGTGATATTTTTTTATTTTTGTGTAGTTTTTTTCAGTTGAAGTTAAGTAGTAATTATAATAATAATATCAATAATATTGACACACTTTTTACACAAATTATCTTGTCCCAAATTAGGCATATAGCCTGTGTTATGACATAAATATATGTAAACATCCATGACTCGGAAAGAAACATCCAATTATGAAACAGTAGTTTTCCCAGGTTGGTAGATGTTCGTCTAATTGTGATTCACAATAATCATAGAGCTATTATTAGTGTTATTCATTTGAAAAGGTTGCACTTGCGTCAGGTTAGTATCCAGTTCTCCTATTCCTTGCACAGGAATCTGGTGAGGAGGGTATAACAGAGGCACCACTTTTATGCCGTCAAGCTTAAACGTGTTTCAATTTAAAGGTGCTGTGGATGGTGAAGGAGTTGCAGGAGAATGAAGACGTAGGTGATCACCTAGCACCAAGTCACCCGTACGCTAGTTTTTCTTCCAAACAAAAATAGTAGCGTTTCAAAACTTGTACATTTATTATTGATATGATTTCCATGTAATCAAAAATAATCGCATGTAATAATAAAAACAGTAAAAACGATATCACTTACATTAATTTTTTATATGTTTGAATTTAAATATTATAAATTTTCTTTAAACCACTAATATATGCAATTAATTGGCCAAAGCGTCCGGTTGGAATATTTCGTAAAACGTATAATTTAATTAACTGGAGCTCATTTACAAACAAATAATGATTTCGATTCAATTAAGTTTGAAATAGCTTAGTGAAGGGTCACTCAACCCTAACGTACAATTATTATAATAATTTGAGTTCTCTTTGTTTTTGGAACGAAGCTCCTTAACGCGTCTTGCGGTTATTTATTCACATGTTTCAAGAAATGTGGTGAACTGTAATTTTTCTGTAAAACTGTAAAATTTCTGTATTAAATCAAATATAAATATATTTATATGTATATTTTTATTCAAAATAGAATTTAAAATCACTTATTGAACGTCAAAAACCAAAACAACGGCAGCAACCAGACCAGACAGCTCTTTGGAACACTCCCCGTGATAAATGCGCATCATAGAAGGCACATAATGAAGTGACGACTCTACGAAACATCAAGATCTAACCGTTCACAAAGCGTTCATTTTTAAATAAAAGTTATAATATGAGCTATCTGGTGTTGTGTTTATTACGGGGAGTTTTCTGGGAAGCTGTAATATCTGGTTCCAGCCGCCAAAGTACAAACACATACCTTCACACCACACTCTATAAATATAGATATCATCCTTACCGTCTGGAACCAATCTATGGAATGAGCTTCCTTCGCAGCACTTCCAGGACGATACGATAAGGACCCACCGGTGGATTTAAAGTGATCACCATTATTATAGCATCCATTTTGTGTACCACACTACATGCGTATTAGATTCACTATTCAAATATTATATTATGACTCTTGCTAATGAATACAACTCGTACTTGGTTAGTTTTTCTACCAAAACAGGATACCTTTCTCACCATCAAATAACAAATCTTTCGCATATGTCACATAGATAAAGTTAACACCAACAGACAGGTCGTTAATCTGTCCGAAACAAAAAACTTTCAAGTGAACCGATCCGCCATTGCTATCAGAAAAAATCGCAAAAACCAACATAAATTTGTCAACGTGTCTGTTTTTATGGGATCCTTGGAATCTGCATCTAAAACTTTAATGTTTTGGATCCATACTACGATTGATTCATATCCTGGGTAAATAGTGATAAATTAATTAAATTGAAGCTATTATTTATTATTTAATTTGTAACCGCTTTAAATATTGGTTTGTACAAGTTATAGTTTCACTAGAAAATATCTGATATTATACTTTCATAATTTAATAAATTTGTTACATAATGATAAGAGGATAGGTGATAAGTCGTCTGTGTTAACAAACCGATTTTGAGCAAGTATCTCCAAACATATAAACTTTGTATCTTTATGTATATTAATGATTAGTTATAAATCTATAATTAAATCTTAAAAAGTAGAAATTAATAATGATCAATCATCTCTTAAAATAATACATTTAAATTGTTGTTGTTACGTAGTAGGTACCTACAATTGTTATTTACGATTTTGAGATATAGATCCCAAATTGAAGATTGGCCTTCTCCATAAAAAACAAGACCTTCATGCACACCTTTCTGCCTATAGCTTTCTGTATTAATTTCATTCATCAGCAGATTGTACTGTATCTACCTTCCCCTATGTTCGTGTTTTAACGTTACTATATACAGTCCACTTCCTAATCTACGACGAGATCATAAAGTTCTAAAGTAATAGTTTTATTTGTCTGAAAGGCTTTATTTATAAAAAAAATATGTCTCGTTCTTCGTCCGCGACCAACATATAAATTACTGAACCGATTATAATCATATTTTGAAAACTGTGTGCAGTTTGATTCAACTTGAGAGATGGGTAGTTTTTTTTTCGTGACCGTACCTACATTTCATATTTAAAATTTTATTTCTGTGTGAATAATTCTATGAGATGGATTTTTGACGTACAGTTTGCCAGTTGTCCTGAGATATTATTTAATTACAAGAAGATACAACATCTCATTTAGAAACGGATCATCTCATGGGCTGCGTTCAAGCGGAACTTGACAACGTGCTTGCATTCCGTGGTCTACTGGAGGGAAAAGCCAAATTGGGCGTCATTAATAGAGCACGGCAATACTACAAACTGGCCCACATTCTTACGCTCTACAAAGCGCAGGTCCGGAAAAACATTGATTGCTGTCATCTCTGGTCTGGCGCACCCCAGTATCAGCTCTGTCCTTTTGACCGCGTACAACGCAGAGCAGCTCGAATTGTCGGGGACCCAGTGCTCTGTGATTGGCTGGATCACTTGGCGTTGCGTAGAGACGTCACTTCATTGTGTGTATTCTACCGTATTTGTCACGGGGAGTGTTCCGGAGAGCTGTTTAACCTGATTCCTGCCGCCGGATTCCACCTTCTCACGACACGCCATAAGTTAGGATATCATCCCCACCATCTGGATGTGTGGCAGTCCTCCACAGTGCAGTTTTCAAGGAGCTTTCTTCCACGTACGAAAAAGCTGTGGAATGCACTTCCTTGTGCGGTGTTTCCGGGACGATACGACATGGGTACCTTCAAAAAAAGCGCGTACACCTTCCTTAAAGGCCGGCAACGCTCCTGTGATTCCTCTGGTGTTGCAAGAGAATGTGGGCGGCGGCGATCACTTAACACCAGGTGACCCGCTCGTTTGTCCTCCTATTCCATACAAAAAAAAGTTCTTGTGTGGAAATTATTAGCAAAACACACGTGCACTTTCCTGTTCGAACAAATGTATAAAACGATTACATACGAGTACTAGATACCTACTTCTAGTATAACCTGATTATATAGCATCATGTGTATATAATAATTAAAATTACGTCTATTTGTCATTCAAACATCACAATGTAGAGCTCGTATGAATTTCTCTATATTATCAAGTTGCAAGAGGTCCAAGTAATTACACCACATAATGCATAGACAATCTGCTGACCTTTGACGACAATTGTCTTACATGTATGCAAATTGTCCAATTTAAATGAAGAATTTAAGGCCTAGAATACACGGTTTATAAGTGCTTATTATTTAGGTTAAAATGTGTTTCTTTACAATTTGCTATTTGAATTCTTATGGACGATATCTTGTGTCCTGTAGCGATAAATTCAAATAGATATTTTTATTCAATTTAAGATTTTAAGCTCACTTATTGAAAATAAGTCTACTGCCCATTCGAAAGAGAAACGCCTTAGACTTGAACGTAACCTTAAACCTAAAAGTAATTCTCGTTATACATACACGATATAATGTATGGCAGGATCACGAAACAGCGAACGTATAAAATTACAGTCAATCCATGGGCCGTATTAAATACGATATTAATAACAATTACAAATGAGCCCGCGAATATGTTGAAAGCGCCATCCCTATGGCAATAACCCGTCAATAGGGTGCTCTGATTACCGGCGGTAACACAAACTAGATGCCGCTGATAACCCAGCCACAATGAGTGCAACGTTACATCCCCCGGCGATGTTAGGGCTGTCACCATCCATTTTGGGTAATATTTTTACGTAAAGAATACACTTAAAAATAAACAAAAATTACTGGTCTAAGTCTACTCGTGCTAAGCTGAACATCAGTGCTTTAAAAACTTAGGTTAAATTATATTGAACGGTATTTAACCACCATCACAAGAGGAAGATAATATCGTAGATAACCATATCTTTACTTCATGGAATTTGTATTTCACTTAAGACAATATCTGTTTTATTTTTTAATAGTAATTTAAACGCATTAATGATAATAAAATCTATATACATATCAATTCTTTTGCATATTATTCGTTTTTGACTTATGTAAAAATATTAAACATGACAACCCTAGGGATGCGGAGCTTTTCAATACAGACCAACGCAATGAGTGACATAATAACGACCAACTGATCATAGATAAATTATTAATTTCGCTCAAGTATCAAAATTCACAGGAACCTAATGAATTTCAACCATAACCAGTTGTACTAGGGTTCAAATTTCATGGATATTAATAAGTAATGATTTTTTTGGCATAAATTGATATGGTATTGTGTCAGCGTACAAAAGTGATTGTTTTCAACTGATTTTAGTTCATTGTGAGGGTCTGATTAGGGTTTCATGCCCTTGAGGTTTGCTTTGATTGATTAACATTCAGATAACTTGACTTGCTATGAATGACTGGTTCTTACTTTGTGTGTGAAAGTTTTTGTTTATGGAATAGCGCTCATAACATGGCTTCATCTGTAATTAGTTTATAAATGCGTTTTGGCGAAACGTAAAATAAAAACATATTTTCTTGTCCATATGTTATAATTTACGTGTATGTTTTCTGTGTACTCGAGTATACAACGGGTAATACTAATCTATAATTAATTCTAAATGGGCTAGAAACCGTCGTTCACAAATGTAGGAAACAAACACACAGTCGTCAAATAATAAAGTATGTCTGTATATGCAGCTGTTGATTCAAAATAATTGTACATAGGGCACACGATGTTTCTGAAACTTACTACTTACATGACTTTAGACGAAAGACGTCAACAGCTGAACAAAACTCTATCCCAAAGATTTGCACAACGCACGGCGGTCGGTCTTGCGCTACCCTCGTCTAACTTTTTCCGGAGATCTTATTTAGATCATTGGTCCATCTTGTGGGGGGCCTACCAACACTACGTCGTCCTGTACATTACGCAAATAATATTTAAAAAGTGATAACAAAACATGGAACTCTTTGGTTGTGCAATACAGTTTATATTATTTCATAGTATTATTGTATATTGTTATAGGGTAGTACACCTGATATTACCAAATAGGTTTAAAGATCAGTTATTCTCATTAAAGACATATAAACTGTTACTTACCATCTTTGTGCTGCAGAACAAGGCGATTCGCGCTATTTATAACCTAGATCCTAAAGAATTAATAAGATGTTTTTTTAAAGAAATGGTATTATGTTTTTTCATATGAAGATTAGCGAATTTACTTGAAGCTTTGATAAACATAATGGTAACATCAGGAACAAGCATAAACTTGTTATGCCTACTATTTGGGTTAGTCGCATTAGTAAGTCTGTTATTGGGCGATGTATATGCTTTGTTTACAACATGATGCCATAAAATGTACAAAACTAATATGTAACGAAATTTTAAGGAATTGTTAAAAGACGTTTGTGTATTTACTATATCACAAATTACTTTCGCAAGGCTGTTTAATAATAAATTTCATTGTAAAATATTATTATACTGGTAAAAAATTTAATTTCAAAAAAGAAGCCCGCCGAGTTTGTTACACTCGTTCTTCTCAGGGCTGAGACAATATTCTTCGAATTTGTAGTTTTCGACGTTCAATAAGTGAACAAAATCGGGCCAGACTCGTCCGGGTTAATTACCACACTCGCACAGAATACCGGCGTGAAGTAGCGGCCTAGTACCGCTATGTTTCGCATAGGTTAGTGTCGAGGACCGAAGGCCATCCCTTCCCCCCCCCCCCCCCCCCCAACAAAATATGAGAGCGGTCCATAAAGAGATATTACCCCAGGAGGGTACCGGCTCTACCACAGCCGGAGAATCCCTCCCCGAGCACTCTCGCTCGGGCTGCCCTTCGTATTCTGGGGTGGGCACAGAACCGCGCATGACCGAGGACAAACGAGGCAGAAACACCACGGCACCCCACTTTTACAATATCGGGGGAATTCACTCCAATTTAAACGCCATCCACCACCACCTTGAGACGGCGCAGCCGGCCTTGTGTTTCCTTACGGAGACGCAGATATAGCGACCTAGCGATACGTCATATTAAACGTACCCCGGGTACAAAATTGAGCACAATTTTTTGCCTCATGCCGGGGTATGTGTGTACGTTAGGGAGGATATCTGCTGTCGCCGTCTCGGCAATTTTGAGGGTAGGGATCTGTCTACTGTCTGGCTCCGCGTAGATTTAGAGGACCGAACTGCAAAGTTCTTAAGAGGAAATATAACCGTGCCTCCAGATTTTTTAAGCGGCAAATCGCCCGTGCGAAGTCTAAGCACGTCGTCAAAATCGGCGAGCAGCTTTCCAGTTACCCGACTGGAACAAGCAAGCAAGTTCTGGTCGTTGTCGAAAGCTGCTCTTGGTAACTTCAACCAGCTGTCCATGCCGCCGTTGCACATGAGGAATTTCGCCTCCAACTCGACTCTTGACGACAACGGAAAAACACCGCCGACCATCCCGCGGTGTCAGAGCTCTATGCCTGAAGTACAGTTCAGACAGAAAACTGTTAGGCCAGCTCTGTTTTCGTTGGACGTCAGGAAGTCGAGCGGGTCGGATGGCATTTCTCCAATCGTGCTAAGAACGTGTGCCCCTGAGTTGACGCCGGTGCTAACGCGTTTATTCCGGCACTCTTATTTCAAAGGCGTAGTCCCTGACTCATGGAAGTCAGCCCTTGTCCATCCGATCCAAAAAAGGAGACAATTCGGATCCGGCGAACTACAGGCCTATTGCTATCACCTTCCTGCTCTCTAAAATCATGGAGAGCAAAATTAGCCGCCAGCTTTTAGTATACCTAGAGGGTCACCAGCTGATCAACGACCGACAGTACGGCTTTCGCCATGGACGGTCGGCAGGTAATCTTTAGGTATACCTAACACATAGATGGGCGGCGGCTATTGAAAGTAAGGGGGAAGGCCTGGCAGTTAGCCTGGATATAGCGAAGGCCTTTGATCGTGTATGGCACAAGGCGCTCCTCTCAAAACTTCCATCATTTGGGCTTCCCGAGAGCTTGTGCAAGTGGACCTCCAGCTTCCTCACTGGGCGTAGCATACAGGTCATTGTCGACGGATATTGCTCGAACCCAAAGCCCGTGAATGCTGGAGTGTCCCAAGGCTGTGTGCCTTCTCCTACGCTGTTTCTTCTGCATATCAATGATATGTTGGACACCTAGAACATACATTGCTATGCGGACGACAGCACTGGTGATGCCGTATACACGGGCCATGCAGGTCTCTCTCGGGAAATCGTCGACCAGTGCCGGGAGAAACTTGTGTCTTCTATCGAGTCCTCTCTCGAGAAGGTCGCGGAATGGGGTAAATTGAACCTTGTCCAATTTAACCCCCAGAAGACTCAAGTTTGCGCGTTTACCACTAAAAAAACCCCATTTGTCGTATCACCGCTCTTCTCGATCCATTTGACCGCGTACAACGTAGAGCAGCTCGAATTGTCGGGGACTTAGTGCTCTGTGAACGGCTGGATCACTTGGCGTTGCGTAGAGACGTCGCTTCATTGTGTGTCTTCTACCGCATTTATCACGGGGAGTGTTCCGAAGAGCTGTTTAACCTCATTCCTGCCGCCGAATTCCACCTTCCCACGACACGCCACAAGTTAGGATTTCATCCCCACATTAAAGGCCGGCAACGCTCTTGTGATTTCTCTGGTGTTGCAAGAGAATGTGGGCGGCGGTGATCACTTAATACGCTCGTTTGTCCTCCTATTTCATAAAAAAAAAGTGATTTTAAATCCTATTTTGAATAAAATGTATGAATTTTAATTCCACTGTTGTTGTTTGATAGTATGATACATGGCACAGATTTGTTAACAATTATCTCAACTCAACAACAACAATTTGAAATTTATGACACCTCTAATATTTTAAAGCAGCTTTTGTTTTATGGCGCCAATATCTGAATCAATCAGTCGATTTTATTTCTTAGTCCTTTTTTACAATCTATGTAAGTGTTGTATGTAAACATAAGCCGCAATTTGTATTTATTTGACAAATATATTTTTTTAAATCTTGTGCCCAGGGAATAAGACACGACCCTCCGGATTGCGATTCTGTACACAGATGTACATTTATATAAGTTAGGGTCAGTCCGAAATTAAAAATAACAGGATACAATGAAGTCCAGCGATCGGAACTAATCCGTTTCACTTCCGATTTTCATGTTTCGCACAATAAAATGTCGTCCAGATTCCATTGATATCAAAGATTTTAATTCAGTCGTCATGGGAATGTCGCCGACTTTACGATGATGAGGGATTCCGAATTGGGTCGACGTTAAGTTCGAGTTGGACTTAGGTTTAGTGGTTCTGTATATCTTCTTTATTAATATTCCTACACTAACGATTTCAAAGATCTGTTAGTATGTGTAGTCTATACACATGTAATTAATATCAGCTAAATGTCTGTATTGGTCTGTTTGTTTCGGCTATCTCCGAAACTGCTTGCTGTAATTCTTTTGACGGGAGCTTGACTAACAGCTTGATGTAACAGTAACTTATTTTATATTTATTTTTTAGTTCTAAAACCAACCAAGTTCTATAGATACCAAATACATAATTTAAGCTTACCACTACGATATCATAATATTATATAAACATTTTGGATTAAAAAATAATTGAATGGTTAGGTACTTACTTCATAATTAAACATTAAGTTAGCTACATTGTAAATTTGAATGATATTCCACGCAAAAAAAATACCTTATTGACGAACTAAAACAAATACCTACAATCTTTTCACAATGTGTCTTTAGAGATAGAGCACCTATTTGGTATTGAGCACAAGCAAGATTAAGGTAACTATTTGGTATTCAATATATTATTTTCTAAAATTTTACTGTGCAAATATTGAGAGCATCAACGATTCTTAAAATACACTTATTTAATTAATAATTTTAATTTGAAATCTTTCCTTAATATTCATAAATATAGTAAACTGCAAATCATTAAAGATTCAACTCTCTTAAAAACTATTTAAATATCTAACGGATCTCTAAAGTAAATTCAGATTTGTGACGCGATAAATCGATAAGTGACATGTGTTTTGAATACCTTCCTTTTTCTGGACGAGGGGCAAAGGCAATTATATTTGAAGCCGGTGGAGTTTGTATAGCAAGGAGGTTGAATAGCGCACCTTGGTCGTGCGTGTTTGAACAGAAAATGCGACTGGTTTTATCCTATCAACTATGATATGTATCGACAAAGTCTGTTTACCGACTGTCTTAGTATTAGCTTCGATGTATTTTCTCTTTAGATAACTTTAAAATATGAACTTAAATTTACTATTTAAACACGAGTAATTATGAATTTTTTTCTTTTCTTTCTTGATTTATTAGTGCAAAAGTTAACATTTTATATTATGTATCCTTCATTGCGTGAGTGATAATGGTAATGTGCAAGTGATATGGTAATTATTCAGTTAACTACACTTTAAGTCCTCTTCGAAAGTTAATATTTGTATCAAACCAAAACATAGTAAAGTAGCTTACTAACATAAAATATAATGCTCTTGTGATTCGGGTATTCACTTACCTCCAGGTAACAATGTAAAAATGTCCTCCACCTCTCCTTTAAAAAAGGAAGTAATTCTAATTGATAACTCGGGCATAGGATGATTAGGTTTTGTAGTTATCGACGTGAATACGTTATCACCAACCCCTTAATATTTCACAAACATCAATTTTATTCCCAGTAGCCAGCAGCCACGCTTTTTATTTTTTTGCCAAAACCCAATTGAATGTCCACAAATATTGAACCTTAAAAAACATGTCATCTATAGCACTCACTGTGAGTGTTACACAAATTTACCCGCTTTTATAAAAAAAAACTGTCCACTAACAAGCTCTATTTGTAACGAGAAACTCTCACGCCCTTTTTTTAAAGCAGATGTCCACAACTGGCCTCAAGGACTGGACTATACTTGTAAAAATCTATCGCAACAACATTGCGAAGAATAATTTTACTATTTTAATAAATGTAGTTATTTTCAAGACAGTCACAGTCTTTTGTAAATTCTTATAGTGTGCTCTTATTTATACTTTAGTTTATATATTTGTATTAAATTTGATGAGTTAAGTAATATGATTGATAGTTATATAGATAGATTACCTGAGTATCCTTTACCAGTGGCTTTCCTTGGATGTCGACTATTTGGGACAAAAGTGTCGACTTTTTCTGCCGTGACAAAACAATGTGTAAGCATTTTTTTTCGATTTGTGAGACGCCGCGGCTAATGAAATTACTGTGCTAGTGAGACTTAACACAATCATCACGTCATCAAAATATATTTCTGAAAATATAACAGTTAAAAATTTAAGGTTGTAATGGAAAACGAAAACTGTTGCAGAAGCCCACATTTCCCTCAGACCATATAAAATTTTCGTAATAAGCTTGTAAGTAATGACCGTTTTCATAAAAAAGGGAATGTTTGTATAAAATTAAGGAGAATTCCTCGGGTTAGTGGGATGGGGCAGTCCGTCGATATTGTCAATATTACCCCTATCCATCACGAGGGCTCGAGGAATGTTGACGAAATTTGCGAAATTATATTTACGAAGGGACATAGAGTTCGTATAATTCTATATATTGCGTATAAGTATGACATTGTAGCTTTAAATAAACGTAGAACAGTGCAGTCTTGTAATGTTCAGGCGGGAACTAGCGACCCCGTAAAGAACGGCGTATTAGCTAAATTAAAATGGCAAACTCCCAGTAACACTAAGGCTGACATCTATAGAGTGTACTTAGACTTTGCTCAGACTTTACTTACGTAAAATTTAGATGAAACGTAAACTTGAATTTTGTATTGAGCTGTCTTAACTAAACCTCAGCATAGATTATACTAAGCTTACACTCAGCTACGTTTTACGTAAGTAAAGCCTGAGCAAAGTCTTAGTACACACTATAAATCTCAGCCTCAGTGTTACGGGGAGTTTACCACTATACATCAGTGACAGCCATACAAATCAATTTAGCCGTTTCTGAGATTAGTGAACGTAAGTACAACGTTTATAAATTGTACTCACACGGCACACCTATCTATAAATGCGCCTTAAGTTTCCATTTCAAAAATATACATTTATTACTGTATATGAATAGCAATTAATTATTTATTTAGGATAAAGTGAACAATCCTATTTTAATATTATAAATATTGGGTCTATCGTCCCGTTACGGTACTGTCACTTAATTCTCACAGTACTGTATAATTTCACGATAAAATATAACACTAATACTTAGATATACGCGAACTATTCGCGATGCTCATATAATATGGAAAACAGCTTTTGAAACTCTAGTATTTCATATCGTAATATATGGCTAACCACTTTTTATTAAAATAGAGGTTAAGATTGCTGGTTAAGAAATACGAAATAGCAAGATTTAGTTTTTTATTTATTTAGTTTTTCAGAATTAGAGAGGGCAAGC
Source organism: Leptidea sinapis (assembly GCF_905404315.1). Lineage (NCBI taxonomy): Eukaryota > Metazoa > Arthropoda > Insecta > Lepidoptera > Pieridae > Leptidea > Leptidea sinapis. The sequence goes on from NC_066280.1 coordinate 5,103,052, forward strand.
TGGCAAGTTGCTCTTCCAATACAAAGGCAGAGTCAGCTGCCAATATATTTCAAGAATTACTAAAATAAATAATTTTTGATCCATCTGAATTGTATTTTTGTATAATTGTATCGAATGAATGAATTGAATCCAGAAAATGATTGTGCGCTAGAAATCATTTTTTGACCCAGTAGCCTTCAATTGTATATGACACTTTTGTATATTTCTGAACACCTATGAAAAACAAAAAATAGTACTTTTCTTAATCACCGAATAGGCAACAATAAATTGATCAATATTATTGCAATAATTGTAACTAACGTACAAATAGAAATAAAAAATGAGTATTAAAAGCCTTCTCCACAATAGTGTATCTTGTAGAGATTTGTTAAGATTGCAGTACGGTAGCACTAGTTGAAGCCAGGCTCTGCTCAATATATTATACTAAACATTATCTTAAATACCGAATACAAAACGGTATAACTTTCTTATATTAATTGTGAATAATTTATAATTTCATATCATAACATGCACTGTACGTAATAGTGGCACTTTAATAAAAACACAATCTATATTAATTAATAAACAAAATATTTCTTCATACATTATGTGTTTAATGTTATAATATCATAGACATTAATTATAACAAAAAACAAAAAATATTTAATATAAAATTTTACAAAATTTATATTTGTTCTAAAACCTCAATAATATTAAACTTTTTTGATAATTTGATAATTTTGGTGGAAATCAGCAAATTATCTTCAAAAATATGTTTGTCAGATGTACCCCTATATAGAACTATTCTTACTGACGAACTATCCAACCTAATCCTGACCATAAAAATAAACGAGCATTTATGGTGAAAAATCTCCATAATCAGATGGGTTAGTAAAGCCCTGGGCGGAGGAATGGCGGTTAAGGGTTAGCTTAGCGGATCACTGTAACCCTTCACGCATTTCGTTTGAGATGCCCATTCAGATATTTATGCGGTTAAATAACGATGCTTATAAAGAGTCAAATTTGATCTCTACTGAACTTCTGTACTCCCAGTACTTTATGTGTAATGAAAAAAAAAAGGATTTGATATTTTTTTTTCTTAGTAATAAATCTGTCTAGATTCTTACTTTAAAATTTAATAAATGTAATTAATTCATCACAGAAGTGAGGGTTATCATTTGAAACAAATATCAAATTATTAAATATTTATTACAAAAAAAAAAATTAACAAAAAAACAACCTACTTCACAAACACTATTCCAAAACAATAGATATAATATGCACTAAAAAGTATTAAGATAATTGCATATTTTTATACAATCTAACTAATAAATCTAATCCTAGTTACGATTATTGATATTTTTGGAATCGGATCCATTCCGCCGCGACCCGCTCTCGCCTCTCACCTCCTCACGACTCAAGCACATCTTACCTATAACTATGTATGTACTAATCCTATGTAATAATCGTAACTAGAATTAGATTTATTAATTAGATTGTATAAAAATACGCAATTATTTTAATACTTTTTAGTGCATATTATATCAATTGTTTTGGAATAGTGTTTTTGAAGTCGGTTGTTTTTTTGTTAATTTATTTATTTTTTTTGATTTTAAGTGAATTTGAAGAACACTAAGAATTTGTCTAAATATGAATACAAACAGCAATGAACGTAAGCGCTTAATTGAAGAGTTCCGTTACTTTGCCATGGATTCCGTTATCAGAACCTAACCAAACTCTCACCCAACTATCTTTGAAGTATATCTTTTTCAATAAAAAAGAATCATCGAAATCGGTTGGCGCGATATTGAGTTATTCGTAAATTTATCATCCACTTTTCTATACGTATGTATAGCAAATTTAAGACTTTCATGGTTTTCTCATGGATGCCATTGTCCGATCTGGACCAAATTAAAATGGGACCACACGGGAAGTACCAGCTTTCAATTATAAAAAGAATTATCAAAATCGGTTCATCCAGTCGAAAGTTTTGAGGTAACAAACATAAAAAAAATACCGACGAATCGAGAACCTCCTCCTTTTTTGAAGACGGTTAAAAAATTATCTAACTATTCATCATTCAGTAGTTATGCTGTAAAAGAGTAACAAGTAGAGGAGATATAATATTTGTAATATAAAATTTTGGCTTTCAGGCTCAATTCTGATATTATGTCTATTACAAACAAAAAATTAAAATTTATTCAACATTGAGAAGAAAATATATGTATCATAGAATATCTTAAATAAACAATATTATAAATAACATTATGATTCATACAACAGCTTAAATGACGCAATATTTTATAATAATCTTGAGTCATATCTAAGTGAAGCGATCACTAGCGGTCAAAGTAATCCGCTGTTCTGATTGATGACTGCCCTTTGAGGAGTAAATTTTCCCTTTTTTGGGAAAATCCCATAACGCTGAGGGTATAAAAGTGTTTGCTGATAGCAACTCCCTCGGGTAAAATAATGCGAGTCTCTGTATGCTATTGAATAATACTGATAAAGCGCGTGTATTTTATTAGTCTTTTATTTTGGCTTTCAGTATTTTAAGCATTGATTTTCTTTGTTATGGAAGACAAACGGGCGTACGGGTCACCTGATGGTAAGTGATCACCGGCAACCGCATTCTCTTGCAACACCAGAGGAGTCACAGGAGCGTTGCCTGCTTTATAGGATGGTATACGCGCGTGTTCCACGTACAAGCAAGCGAATGAGCTTCCACAGCTTGGTTGTACCAAGTAAGTAAACAGCACTGTGTGGAACGCTATACATCCAGGGATTGATGTTGTCGTGCCAAGGTGGAATTTGGCAGCAGGAATCAGGTGAAAAAGCTCTTCGGGACACTTCCGTGATTAATACGGTAGAAAATACACATAAAATATTATTATTAAAAGTAAACCGCGATTCGATACTCGCTTGGCACATACCAATCTTCTTCTTAGTCGGACACTCTTGTCAGAGTGGTCGTGGTTGCGTTGAGGAGGTACACGGTGGGGTGTTCGGTGGGTCCTTTCTGAGGGTAGTTCTCCTGGCGATGATCACATACCAACCACGGACAAGTAAAAAAAGAAGGACTCCGCGCCGTGATATAAGCAAGTGAAGCACCTTAATGCTAGTGTGTGTGCGTTTACGGGGCATACCAGTGACACAATTTTTTCTGCCTTAAATAATCATATATCTACAAATACTTTTATATTACTGTTTTATCACTTTTTCACAACGTACGACGCCATTTTTTAAATATTTTATTGCGACGCAAACTATTCTGTCACAGACGATAGCAAATCTTATAATGGCGGCCGATCGGCTTGTATTAGTGTAAGTGTATGCGTGGGGCTATATATTTACACGTTTACCGACTTGTTTTGGTGTCTTACTGTTATGTAAGGTGACACGGAGTCCTTATTTTTTTACTCGTCGGTGATACCGATATGTTTTATATTTGGAGCCTTTCTAATGCTATCAACGCTCTTGTGACTCTTCTGGTGTTACAATGGAGTCCGGGCCGTGGTGATCACAGTCATATAATTTAGTGATCGCTTGTCCTCCATAAAAATATCTATCAATAATTAATATCAAAATGGAAGTAATAAGTCCGTGAAAAAACTTCATGCTTCACCGGGAAACCGCGGTGGCGCAGCCAGTCGCGCTACCGTGGTGGTCTCATGCAAACAAACTAGACACCATATAGACGGACACCAGACTCATGAAGCGTCCGAGTTGGTCGCATAACCAAATTGGTTGCCAACCAAACGAACGCCGGGTGAGTAACTCTCTATAGAGCTGAATACATTTTGTTGGTAGCGGCGACTGGCTACGCCACCGTGATTATGACGTATATTATTTTTAAATTCAAATTAACAATAATATTAACACATCAGTAGGTACAGCCATATCGCCTGTCATATATTGAAGGCTTACAATATGGACATTTCGCTGGCAATATAGATTATGATACACTTCTGTAGACTATTATTTACAATATTTTTGGGGTTTTAATTTTTTGAACAATAGCATGAATTGTTTAATTGAATAAAAGTATCACTAAACATAACTGGGACCTTGCCACAATACAGCGGTGAAAATTACGTTAAAATCTGTTTAGCCTGAGTCTGAGATTAACGTGGTCAAACGAATAAACTAACCGGGATTACATGTCAATATTTTAACCGGAAATTGAAATGTTATTTTGTATCTATAAATGTATGTTTTTATAAATGAAATAATATATTATGATGAATATGAACACGGGCTATGATGCTTGGTATAATTACAAAATTTGCAAATTTTAACAATTCGACTCAACATAATATCGTATTTATACTTCCGTTATGAATTGCAATCAAAACAAAATTTAAATAATTTTACAAAGTCTGGTTACAGTAAGGTCAGTGTTGTTTATGTCCACTCGCACCTGCCCACTAGTGGACAATACGACGACACTGGCCTAACATACGACAGAATAAATTATTTGCACACAAAAGCGGACAGTCCCGATGCACACAAAGACTGTTTTCTTAACGGAACCTATTCGAAGGGGATATTCAAATTTTAGGGTCGCGAGATTTTGAATATGGAATCATGATTTTTTTTAATTCTCCCTGTTCTCACGGGTCAAGCGCTGACCTTTGGCCATTGTGCCGAGCCGCGTCCAGAATTTATAATTAATGCTTGCATTGTCAATGTTCGCGAATCTTTGTTGCCAACTATGAATAGTTGCGTAGAAAGTTGAATTTCTTGATTATTGACGAATGACCAGTGTCCATTTTCTTGAGAACTAAACTCATTTTGTATAACACTTGTTCAGTTATAAATCTTTTGTGACTGACCTTTTCGGGAACTTCGGTTCGCGACCATGGCAATTGTAATAAGAATATTATTATTGTTATAACAAATTTAAGTTTACCTGAAATATAAGTTGTGAGTGTATAAGTACTATTATACTTGTGTGAAATTAATCGAAAATTGACGAGTGTTTTAAGATATTTATTAAAAGCATAATAGGCATTAATTTTTCTCAAAATTGGTTCATTTAGAATTTTTTTGATGATAACACCTACCTATTGTCGTGTTAACTAACCTAACCCGAATTTTTATAAAAAATCAAGGCGGGGGTGATAATACGAAAAATATTTTTTGTTCGGGACCTCTAGCTAAGTAATAAGGGTCAATAACCACTGAGCCAAACTTACCTGCTTAACAATTTAACTATTTTATATTTATTTTAATTGAACGAATGATAATAATATGTAAGTACAGGTTTTGGATGCTGCACGCGACCATTGTAAATCGTTTTAACATCTTATTGAGATGATAATTTGATTCGGTGGACTAGCTACGAACCTGTTTCCATTTCTCTTGGTGTTTTCATTGCAACTAGTGTCATCACGTGTGGACCCGAGGGACAGTCTAAACAATCATTAATTGTTTCTTATTTTACTGGATACAAAACAGCATTAATGTACTTATAATAAAAATACTCGATTTATTAGTCTAGCTATTCAAAGGGGGAACGCTGCCAGTATCTTCGGAATCTTGCTAAAAGGGACTTCATTATTAAAAATAATGTATTTTATTAAAAATAATGTATTTTAGTTATCATATTTTATTTTTTAAGGTTTCTAGATTTAGTTTCTGCTTAAATTTGTAATTATTAATATAACTTATTTAAGTTAGTTATTAATTGAAATGTGAATCTAATTTAATATCCTATTATATTGTCATAATCGTATTTTGTTTTCCCGGTTAATTATGTCGTATATGTCTATATTGTTACTATAGTGCTGATCATAGATAGAAAATAAGCAAAAGCTATGATATTTAATAATCAAAATACTAAGGAGTTAATTTACCAATTGTGGGTGACTGTTTATGACTTGTAAATCAAAATCCGAATCGGTTACATTCACAATAGTTTTGATTTCTTTTTCTTTCTTGCTGTAAAATCCGTCAGAGATGTTCTCCTCTCTTGCACCCTTTGTTTGTCTATGCGCTAGTATAATGTATCATGATTATAGTTATGATATAGGTAACTGAACACTTCATTTCTACCTGGTTATTGTAACACATAATTATTATAACACTAGAAATAAGGGATTGCTTGTAAGTAATTCTAGTAGGCTTCATAAGATACATAATAGCTTTAAGGGTAAATGTATACACTTTGATAATAAAGTCCCAGCCACTGTTCAGGCATTATCTATAAATAAATTTAAATGTTTTATAAAAAAATGGCTCTGTGGTAAATCCTATTACTCCACTGCTGAATATCTAAATGATTGGACAGCCTGGGCTAGTCCCAGGCAGCGCCCCTTCTTCTCTCTCAGAGCGCCATTTGTTTCCGAAGCGGTAGTAGTATCTAGTAGAAATGATATCAAGAAGAATTCTAAAGGAATCAATTTTGAGAAAATAAATGCCTTTTATGCCTTAAATACTAATTGTATTCTGTATAATAATCTTTTTTTTCGAGCAAAGTATTGTGAAATCATAAAAACGACATCATATTTTGACAATAGTTAATTTTAATTATTGTTTAAAAACGCAACAGTAATTGTACAAACTGTAAAAGCTATGACAATTATTATAACATCGGAAGTGGTGAGGACAGGATTTATGAAGACAGTAATGTGTTGAGGATTTCATGTCAAAATACAATGTGTGTGCAGTAAAACATTTGTATAGGGAGGAGAGAATATCGATAAAGTTGAGCCTTGAATTAACGTTACTATTTAATGTATGGTTATATTAGTTGTGTGAGTAAATTTAATTAAGTATTCATTTTATTTTATTGAAATAATATATTCTTGATAATGTAATGCATAATCATAGGCACATAAGTGAATTTGCTTGAAACTGTCATAACCATAATGTTAACACCAGGAATAGAAATAAACTTATAATGCCTACTACTCGGCTAAGTCGAGTTAGTAAGTCTTTTGTGACGCGATGTATATGCTTTTACAAGAAGATCCCAGAAAATGTTCAAAACAAAATTATTATGCTATTCAAAAGAATAGTTAAAAAACATTTGTGTGGTTACTATGACATAAATGACTTTCTTAATGATACCACAGATTGGGGATGGAGCGACCACCCTCAGGCTTTAAATAATCAGTTTAATAATTGCACAATTCTACTTTGTAAACATATTTTTTTTGATGAAAAAATAAATTCCGCTGAGTTTGTTGCGCCCATTCTTCTCAGGTCTGAGGCATTCGTTTTGGAATGAGTGGTAGTTTATTTGACATCCTATTTTGAATAAATATACTTGATTTTAAATTTAAATTTGTAGTACAAATTTAATTTTTAACAAAAAGAACTAATCTAATATCTATAAAGAATTAATTTCAATAAATTTAGGTCTCTCTACTCTATATTTTTTCCGATAAAATATATTATAAAAGTCCGTTACGCAACATCAAATGATTTCAACATTGTGCGGATAAGTCAATTGATTAACATTTAAGTTTATAATATTATTATATTATTAATATTATTATATATTATACAGTAAATACATAATATGAAGGTTTAGCTTACTTATTAACAATAAATATAAGATTTAAAATTTGTAATGCAAATTGGTTCAATTGAATTTAAGTAATAAGAGCTATATTGGAATTAAAAAGGAGTTGAATTTGTGTACAACATTTTTAACGATACAATTTCAAATTTGTATCAGAGTTATACCAACTCATTATTTTTCAGAACAATACAATTAATGTATTTTTTATTATCATTGATATTTTGTATTTGGATCTTTATCAAAATATATCGACATCCTTCTCCCAACACTAGAGGCTCCTCATAGTCAGGAAGATGTATCTCAAAAAACGTAGAGTATTTATGGAAAAGCAAATAACTCTCAAGTTTTTTGTAGTTTTTGTTTATTTTAGTCGGTTGATTCGAAGTATGTTCGATTAGTACGGCTGATGGGTGGCAAATGAAGTGTCGTAGACAGATTCCGAGGGAGTTTTTTGTCAAATTTATTTTATCTCCTTTTAGATTTATGAAACGATTTGTTTTACGGAAATTGTTTCGTTTGAATTTCTCGCACTACTGCAACTTTGCTATGGAATTTATGGAAGGTTCTAAAATGAATATTATTTTTCTATATACATGTACATTTTATATGCATGTAACCCTTGAAAATAGAGACGCGCTTCTAGGACGTATTATTTATATGACCTTTAATAATGGTTGAGTCCTTAAAAACTATAAAAGAAATAGACACTTTAGAACTAGCGCGGTCTGTTGAGTGTGATCCCATTAAACTTAGTAACTACATAAATGTGAAGCAGAGTGATCTGACTATTGTTTCTCAAAATATACGAAGTATCTACTCTAACTTTGACGACTTCTTATTAACTGTGTCTCACTTCAATTTTGATCCAGATATACTTGTTTTAACAGAATGCAGACTGAGTACTAACAAGCCCATACCTCAACTTCCTAATTACGACTCTTACTTCACTACTCAACAACTGAATCAAAATGATGGGGTTACCGTCTTTATAAAGTCATCCATAAAAGCTAAAGTAAAGGAGATTAGATTGACACATGCGTCTTGTATACAAATTGATATTTTAAATAACTCATTACTATGTATCTATCGTTCCCCATCAATATCGAACATTGAACCGTTTTTAAATTCGTTATGCTGTCAGCTTAGTAAAATTAAAACAAAAAACAACATAGTTATTACCGGAGACTTGAATATAAATCTTATACCAAAAAACGATCTCTCTCAAGAATACAGGAATAGAGTAAATTATCTCAACACACTCTCAGATTATGGGATACTTCCAGGTCACACGCTGGGAACTAGGGAAAATTCATGCTTGGATCATATTATGTTAAAAATAAATAAACAAAAAATCTCGGCTTTTATCGCCATATTACATACAACTACAACGGACCACTACACTACATTTTTATGCCTGTCTAAAATTAAACATTTTATGAGAGCCAATAAGATAAAAAGTACAATAGACTATGAAAAGGCTCGAAATTATTTACAAGACTTAGGATTACTTGAATTATTTAACTGCACTGATCCGAATGTGTTGAGTGAGCAGCTACTGCAAAAATTATCAGATTCTATAAAAAATAATATTGTAACAGTAAAAATACCAAAGAGCAAACGAATTATTAAGCCGTGGATTACTCCCGGTATTCTTAGATGTATAAATAACAGAAATAAATTACAAAGGCAGTCAAAACATGATCCTCATAACGAAATATTAAAAATAACATATAGTAGATACAGAAACTATGTAAATAACTTAATAAAAAAACTAAAAAGGCAATACGAAAGAGATCTCATTGCAAAATCTGTCGCTAACAATAAATTACTCTGGAGAAATATAAAAAACATCACATACTCAAGTAAAACTAAGTCTAAGAGCACAGAGTTACTAAACACCAAATCTTCACCTTATGAATCAGCAAATTTCGTAAACAAGTTCTTTGCAGACATTGGTAAGCAACTTGCAGAACATATAGATCCTACGCCATTGCACATTTTCAATAATCTAATTAATAATACAGTCACTCAATTAAACTCTTTCGTACTTCTTGAAACAGACCTTAACGAAGTAGATATTGTGTTAAAGAGTCTTAAAACGAACAGTGCTCCTGGGTGGGATGGGATCCCAACTAAGTATTTAAAGTATGTAAAGAATGATATTGTACCAATTATAACCCATCTTGCAAATCTTTGCTTTAGTAAGGGAATCTTCCCTTCCTCCTTAAAACAGTCAATTATTACCCCAGTATACAAGAATGGGGACAGAAATGACGTTAATAATTACAGACCTATATCTATCTTGCCTTGCATTTCTAAAATTTTAGAAAAGCTAATAAATTCTCGCCTTCTTAACTTTCTTAACAGATTTAATATAATATCTCCCTCGCAATTTGGATTCAGAAAAGGTATATGCACAGAAGACGCTGTAACTGCGCTATCTTCATTAGTAACCGAACATCTTGATCAAAATTCAAAGTGTATAACAGTATTTCTAGACTTAAAAAAAGCCTTTGACACGGTTTCTGTCCCTATTCTTGTGAACAAGCTGGAAAATATTGGAATCAGAGGTATGCCTTTAACTCTTTTTAAAGATTATCTTTCTCAAAGAAAACAAAAAGTAAAATTAGAACAGTATTCCAGCGAAGCTACAGAGGTAACATATGGTGTACCTCAGGGCAGCATATTAGGCCCTACTTTATTCCTAATATATATAAACGAACTGTGCAATCTTACAATCGATAATGCTAAAATTTTTTCGTACGCTGATGATACAGCCGTTGTCTTTTCTGGAAGTACCTGGGCAGATGTAAAAAATAGCGCTGAAAAAGGAATGGCTCAAATATCTGCTTGGCTGAAGTCTAATTTACTATCATTAAATACTTCTAAAACAAATTATATATGCTTCAGTATTTATAATAATAATCAGCCCGATGGCAACTTTAATCTGAAAGTTCATAACTGTAAACTTAGCAAACATAATAACTGTAACTGTCCCCAAATCAATAAAGTAGATAATTTCAAATATCTAGGAGTCATACTTGATCAGAGGCTCTCCTGGTACCCTCACCTTGAGCAACTGGCTGAAAGAGTCAGAAAATTAATATGGGTTTTTCGCTCGCTGAGGTACGTGGTCCCAAAGAATGACAAATCTGAGAACGATAGTGATTCCTCTAACACTCTGCTAAAGAGAATATATACTGCACTAGTTGAATCCATCCTAACCTACTGCATTCCAGTGTGGGGAGGTGCTGCAAAAATAAAGTTTTTAGACATTGAGCGCTCGCAACGAGCATTGATTAAGGCCATGTATTTCAAACGTTACAGATATTCTACAGAACAACTTTACCTTGAGTGCGGTTTACTCTCTGTGAGGAAACTGTTTCTGAAACATGTTTTAATCAAAAAACATAAAGAAGTACCATATCTCGTAAATAATAAACAAAGTAGGAGGCAACCTAACGTAACTAAAGTCCCTCGAACAAAAACAAAGTTTGCTAGCGCACAATACAATAGTCTCTCAGCTCAAATTTACAATAAAATAAATAAAAAACTACATATCCACTCAAAACAATATAACGATTGTAAAAAAATCGTAGAGAAGTGGTTAAAGTCTCTCGACTATGAGGCAACGGAGATTTTACTTAAACAACTTAAATAATGTACAGAGTATAATAACTTATCCAATGTTTACATAGATCAGACAGAAAATATTCCACACGCACTTAACATATATACACGCACACAACACTCACAAAAACACACAGTATCGCACGCACACACACACTCACACATAGTTACACATATTTATCATTTAGGTTTATAATAATAAAAAGTGACTTACATGTTCGATAAGAATTAAAAATCGTAATTGTAAATCTTTGTCGCTGTAATTGTTAAGGTGTTCAAAAGTAACTTTCCAAATATTTAAATTGTTAATTTATATTCATTTCATAACCTTTTTAAATTTATATTCATTTCATAACTTTATTATTATTTCACCACCATGTCAATAAAACTTTTGTTAAATATAACACATTGCTGAATTGGAAGAGCGGAGACACCTGGTACAGGCATTATTTGCTTAAAAGGTGACTCCGGCCACTAGCTGCTGTAAACTATGATTTTAAGAGAAATAAATTATTATATAAATTATTATTATTATATTAATTGAGTTTAAGAATAGATGTGAGAATTTGAGTTTTATGAGTTAATATATTTTTAACTTAGTTTTGTAAGCTGTGATTATTCTTAATTTAACTCTTACAGCTACTAACAACAGCCTTACTTCTACTTTTACTTCCAACCCTATTATTATCTTGTTCAGTCATATATCTTATTCGTAACCCGTTCAAACCTGTAACAAGCTCAGTATTGGATTAAAACTAAAACAAAATAAAGCCTTAATTTTCGGCGGTACATATTATTAAAGTTATAAC